>NW_028277165.1:11020000-12350000 GCF_051122295.1 Plectrocnemia conspersa
TTTCAGATAATTTAAACACGCTCCTCTTTTAGGTGTTTAAGAGATATATACACTGTCATGTTTCGCTTCATTTTAAGAAATGGTTCACACCCAGCTTCACGCCAAACGATTATGTAAAAGCAATATGAAGCGCAAAAAAATAGAATGTTATAAACAAAACTGTTGATCCTCATGATATATTTTAATTTTTCTCCAGCTCTCCCTTGATTCTGCCTAATCAAATGCCTTTACCAGGAATATCCTGTCCCTATCTTTATTTTGTCAAACCTACGTGTTGTGGTTGCTCAGCTGTTTTACTTCTCTGTTGATGCTAGATTCGCATACCTTGTGTTTACGAACGCTGCTTTATAGTAGGACGTGAAGGTAGCGAAATCTGACATTCAGTGAGTTTCAGCAGTCGGTCCCGATCGATAGACGAGGCAGTTAAAACAAATCGAACTCTTCGGTTTTTAAATTTTGGTTTCAGAGTTTTGTTTAAAAGCAGTCCACGCATTCCCAAACTCTACACTCTTTTAATATTTGAATTATACCTTTCCTCAAGGTTTTAATCTCGGCGCTTATTATTCTTTCAAGCTTATTAATGATATCAATAAAGTTATACATAATGACCTTAAAGTATTCATTAAAATAGATTACATTAAGGATTGTAGAAAATTTAAATTTGATATTGAAAATCAATGTGCGAAAAATCATTTATGAACAATATGTCATTCCCTTATTTATTCTTGAGCAAGAACACCACTTAATCTTAATTATAAAATTTGCAACAACATGTTTCATCGCACAGAAGGGGTAACCGATTTGGGTGCCCTATTGTCTAGGCTAAATAACGACCGTTTTTAAGTAGAGTATCATCCGGATAAACTTCTCTAAAGTCAGCAATAAATAAAAAAGTTTAATAGCTCTTATGAATAACGTTTTCAACGGGTAAAGTCGTGTAAATTTTAAGTATAATACATAACATTATTGTTGAATAAATAGTTTAGGCCATACATTGCCACTGATTAACTTAAAAAACAATGCATTTAAAACGGTACTGAAAGATTAGTTTTCAACAATGTTGCGGTTGTTGTGTTTTAAAATGACTATGTCAAATAAAATGACTGTGCCGTATAAGATTTTTTGAAAGAAAAAACTGCTGATAAAAAAAGAAGTGAAATGTCATCCAATGTCACTGATCAACTTGTTTTAAATTTACAAAAAAAAGTTTTTAAATGCGTTATTGTCAATATGGCCCTGCTAAAAAAATAAATTTTAAAAAACCAACAACACTTAATGGAATTATTTTAGTTATACCGAAGAGAAATGACGATATTTTACAATAAAAAATATTTTCTCTGCAAAATGAATTCTAACCTTGTATTTTTTTCATTCCTCTTCTGTAAAACGTTTCCAAATATATTCAGACATGTTCAATTACTGTAAAAAAACATATTTCGAAGTGAAGCTCCAATGATTTGATAAGGAAGTAGTCCAAAGTCAATATAGCGAATGTTGTATAACTCCTTATTGTAAATATATTATTTATACTATAATTACTATTTTAAAATTAATAATTCTATTGTTATAAATCGAATTTCACAGGGTTTTAAATTCAGTTTTTATAAATTGACAAACATAAGCAGATAAGAGACCATAGTGCTAAAACTTGCAATAGCAAATGCAATAAAAATCTCATATCTCCATAATAATGGAGATATGAGATTTTTATTGCACGTGTCAGAATGGTAGGAGCATTATTAAATTATTTTCACCCAAAAGTGGAGCTAGTCAATTTACACTTAAAGTAATCAATATATTATTATATACTATTTTTCCATAACAACATGATTTGTTATTTATGAAGAATGAACATTTTAGCATAATTAGAAGGAACTGTAAAATGAGACATATGACTGCAATTCTAAATATTTATTTGTATCTTTAATGTGTAACGTTTCACTGTATTAATTTAATTGTTAATATAACATCAATGGTGGCGTTTAAAACCACACCACTAGATTTATCATAAAACGATACTCGTGTTAAATTCCTATATCAATAATTAGTTGCCATTCAATTTTTGTCAAACACACACACTCATTCATAACATAATATTACAAAGTACAAATTTGATATACATTTACGTTTGTTTGGTTGAAATGTTATAACTTGAGAGTCACTGGTTTCAGTTCACTGCACACGTGTCGTAGTTTTTCACGGAACGTCCGAAGGCTTTCGAGGTTGTACGGCGTTTGTCGACCTTACACCTAAACGAAAAGGGTTGCTACAGCGTGTTTACGGTTACGATATTCATAACTATAATATTTCATTTGTTTAACCAAAACACATTTTCAGTCTCGTTTTATGGTCCATATAATATCCATATTTAAATATATGGAATAGCATAAATATTAATTTTTGTGCCAGTCACGAAAGAACGTGCATAATAAATATAGATTGTATGTAATATTTAGGACGCATCAAAATATTGTATTAAGTGTATCGATTTTATTATCACCCTGTAAGTTCAAAGTTTAAAAACCTTTTTTTAATATGCAGTGAACGTCTGTAAAATTACGCAACACGTTAGTGTATGTAATAAAGGCCCTTTGCGTGCTTACGACAATAGCTTCTTTGGAGAATTTGAGGTCAACTTTATGTTTTATATTTATTTACAAAAAAAATATTTTTTTATCACGAAGAAAGTCGCACACGAGGAACAATAAACATGAAAATTTTGAGGCCGTGACAGTCATAATTAAGAGCGTTTATATAGATTACTATCTAATTGTGTTGAAGTATATTTCTGGTTCTATACAAAGAGAAGAATTGAAAGTGTTATTGTTCTAAGTTTAATAGATTAACTCATAAAGATAAACAAATTTGATAATATTCCTGTTTTAAAATCAATTGTTATTTATTAAATATGTTAAACAAATAAGCATATTTACTAGAGAAGAAAAAGTCGTTTTAATACAGACATGGCACAAGAAAACATTTATTAAACCCTAAGCGCAAGATAGTTTTTATATTAGTTATGTAGTATTAAATGATTACCCACTAAGTTAGTTGTTAAGACCAAGTTGTAAGTTTGACGATTAAGGTCAAAAAAGAAGTATAACCTTTACCGGACCAAAACTTTTTTCTGATTGAATCCACTGCAGTCCAATTAATATAATCACAAAAATGAAGCTTCTTACCTATTATTTATATATAATTTATTTAGGGACCCTGTACCCGATCCAGATGTTGGGACCACTACCTGAAAAAACCACACGAAAATGCAATGACAACACCAATGACAATTCACACAACACCAATAGTTCTCAACGTATTTTTAATCGCAATGATTTTTTTTATTACTTTGATGTATGAAACATGAAATATATTCATGTTATATTCCATATGAAGATATGATTTTGAATTTCATTTTTAAACATCTCCTTTGTTTTTCTTTCACCAGGAGTTTTACATAATATAAAAATTTACTATATGGGAATAGTATGTATTTAATAAGTCACACCTACTCCACTCAATTCAAATATTATAATATTATTATTCGTTTGTTTATATGTTACAACTTCTCCATTGGGATTTTTTTTATTGCCAGTGTTAGACTAATTGTACTAGTTAAATAATATTTTTGGAAAAGTTATTTGGCCATTATACAGAGTAATCCAATTCAAGTTTCCTATGTTGGCAGCACTGTAAATCAGACAGTTGTCAATAATCACGCGTGTTCAAAGTGTCAAATCCAGGGACGACGTTTCAACATTTTTCCAGGGGGATGGCAAAAGTTTGGTAGTCAGTGGTCGTTTTTTAATATTTCGATTTCATTATTATTCATAGTATTTCATTAAATGACATGAATTTTTTAGCTAAATTCAAGGGGGAGTCCCCGTTTAGAATCCACGTTAAAATCAACAAAATCGTGCCGTCGCCGTCGCAGTGGAAACACTCGATTATCTATCGTTCATAGGTATTAAGACTTTAAAATAATATTACGACTTACGATAAATAAGAATCGACTTAAGCATATCTAAACCGAATTTTGACCAATAGGAGAGCGCAAAAAACAATTATCCCTTCTCAGAAGTCAAAAGCAATAAAATCGTGCCGTCGCCGTATGTTTTCAATCGAATAATCTAATATTCAATATAATATGAATTAATATAGGGAGGAGTGGGATAGACAAAGAAAGGGTGTCATTGTTTTATCAAATGATTTTATTTGGCTGTTTCCGACTATACGATTTAATGTGCGAAATATGAAATTGTTGAAAAGGAGTCTGCTGATGAAGAAATGAGTAAAATACCAACTGTTGTCACTGATAAACTCGCGTGTTTAAAATTATCTAAAATGGTCATTTCATAACCGCGCTGAGTGCGAGGTTCAGTGATCTGTTTCATTCACCGTTAACTTGTTTATATTTATAACATAGTCATCCGTGTCACTGATTAACGTTGTTGTGTCCAGTACTGTTCTTTATGAAAAGCTTAACAAAATATTAGGCTATCAGAAATTCTCTAAATATATAATAAGTCAATCGCAAAATACTTTTTGACTCTCCACGCCGAATATCTGTCATATATTTATATTATACATGAATATATAATATGCATGTGATTTATTGGTACAATTTTTGTCGTTATGCCAGACAAGCGGCCATTTAACTTTTGTTTACGCCTGCAATTTAGTTCATCCGACCTAGTTTTCTATAGCTCAGTCAAGACCCTAACTTTCCTAGCGTGCTTAGTTAAATTTTCCTAACAACTCTCGGTATCCATGGTGCTTGGAAAGTTTTCACTGCAACAAAATGCTCGTCTCCCCGAATAAAACGGTGTTCTAAAATAAACGTTCGTCATAACGAATCGATTGTGTCGGGTCACCATGGTAATGTTTCCTAGACATAGTCCTGCCTTTGGGAAAAAATCAATATTTTTTCAGGAACCACTTAGCGCCGTTCGTTCACCTTATGCCTTACGCGCGTGGAAAATGCACATTTTGCTTGCACGCCAACCTGAAACTACTTGGTTAAGAATGCAACCATTGGCTGTTTAGAAATACGTTTTGCGATCAAACTGTCCGATATGGATGTGACTTTATGACGAAAGTTCATTTTATTGTAATGAAGTTTCGCCGTAATGCATCAATTTATTATGTTTTCTCGGTTTTATGAAATGCACGTACGATAAGTATCGCACTTTAACGCCGCGATAAAATTACTGTAATGTAGCACTTTGCCATAACTTTAAACTTTTACTTAATGGATGTGCATGCACCGTTTCTTTCGATGTGAATACTGCAATTTGAGATGTACCCTCGAACATGATAAAAGATGTACGAAAGCATATCTGGATTGAAGGTTTTGTCCTTCGTGTGAAATTTATTTGATTAGCTTACTTTTATGCTTTGAATATGTAGATTTTTATGTTGATACCATTATGAATATCGATCTTTTTAACACAATCACTGCGGATAATTTAAACTATCGAGACCACTCATATTCTTTTCGTCGTAATTAAGATGTTCATAAAACAGATTTGTATCTCTTGAATCTACTAAAAATTTGAGCGGAATCGCCTTACAACCGTTGGACCGTAGTTTAACAAAAAAACTGTCGAGCCCTGGATATCACCGCCGAATAAGTAGCATCCCCGAATTTCACATTTCCGAGTGTAGCAAATTCCAGCTGAAAAAGTCTAATAATATATGTATTAAACAAAAACAAAGACTTGGCTAGACGCTTTGGTCAAGGAAGAGACGTTGAACTTCCTCTATTTATTGATAGTGTTGTGTTTTCCAACAACGACACGATAAATCATTATGTAAGAACATCCAAGTTTACTTAGAGTAGTCATTAGCCACGCAGACTTTTGAAAACCATAGATTATCACGATATAAATTCCTTCAACCCTTTTTCATAAGCTTTGAGACACAATAATTAAACACATTATTGGATGTTCATCAACAATTGGTCATCTAGAAGAAACACTTTTACTGGGAATGAACTAGAGGCGAAGTTAAACAATATGGCCGTTGATCTTAAATTAGCCTTCTCTCCCCTTCGTCCATGTTTCAAAGACCAGTAAGGACTTTACACTAGTTCGACTCAGATAAGACTCGCCATTCTCACAATTGCGAGGCTCTATGACTCTTCCCCATTCAACACCGCCGCTCGCCTGCATTTATAATATATATCAGTATAATTTTACATTTGTACAATAAATTAAGATTAAAAAAGCTCAACATGTCACACCACTCTAGAATACTAAACCTATAAAGTAATATAAACCAGAAATGCTCGGGTTGTCCCTTAAAGAAAATCCAAAAAAAATCAGTCTCGTATCTATCCCCATTTTTTAAAATCAGTCTCGTATCTATCCCCATTTTTTTTTATTTCTTGATTGTTCTAGATTGTATTTGTATTTGATGCATTTCTTATTTATTTGAAAATATGTTATTTCAGTGAAATCATATCGGAATATCTACATTTTAACCTGTAGATATATTTTTTACCAGTAAAAATATAATTTATCTGGCAGGTGCTAGAAAAATTATATGATTTCGACTTTCCATACATAAAAATATATACATTTACATACTTCTAATTATTTATTTACATGCCATGTATAAATGTGTATTTTTCGTTCAAGTTACATTTTCACCAGTGAAATGCAAATATATTTTCATCTTTTAATTTAACTATCGGGCGCTAGTGAAATTATATGCTGCTCTAAAATATATATGAAACTCAATTAGACATTTGCGAAACGTACATTTGCTGTAAAAACCCAAACCAAACCCAACCTGACCTAATGAAAGTTCTAAAACTAATTATACTTTTAGAACTTTCATTAGGTCAAGTCCAAAATACAAACCATGCCAACTCAACTCTCAGGAGAAAATAGGCGGAAGTACAGATACAGACGAATTTCGCATATTGCTCCATAGTTTGTCTGCACTTCGATATTACACTATGTTTTAAAAAGAAGATAGCTATCCTTGCCGATATTACTACAGACTTATAATATGAGAGTATTGGTTGAAGTATATTCAAACCGAATTTTGGTCAATAGGACGCAAAAACAATTATCACTTCTCAGAAGTAAACTCTGGTAACATATGTTAGCCTCTTCCAGGTTATGCCCCAGCAAACATAAAATCACCAAAAAAATATTTTTTTTAACCAGAGGGGTGATACCGGCGTCCTATTCACTCTAGCTGTTCTAAATTCTAATACTCTATAGTCGTTCTGATTTAGCCCTGTTTCTTACTGATCACATGAATTCTGCGTATATTTGTTTTTGTACACCGATTCTAGTCGGCGTGTATGGCTTCAGCAACAATTACATCTCACTTTTATCTTCATAAAACGTTGAATGAAGAGTTTTATTTATCACTTATGTATGGTAACGTTGAGTATCATTTTTGGTTTTACTACCAATTTACCACATTGGTGAAATTTTAATGGATCAATCAAGATAAGTAGCATACAGGTCTTCATAGTTAAATGAAAAAAAGTTATCATTCAAGGTATTTTTAATTATTATCAAAGACAGCACAAATATATTTAACTTTCAATATCACAAAACGCATCAATTGTACTTTAAACACAAATAATACTACTACTCATATCGAAAATCTTCGATTTAAAAGTATACAATTAAGTTTGTTCTTATACAGAAACTTTACATCTCTACTATTATATACACATATGCACAATTTAATAAATAAAACTTAAAATGCATATCTAGTTCTAATATCTTCCAACTTTTTCGAAACTTCAGCCGGAGTCCTCTCGAGATCGGAAGATATGGACTTTTGCTTCCCTGTATCCAAAGAATTGAACTGTTCGCACAAATCGCCATCGATAACATTCTGAAATAAATAAAGACACATTGAAACAAAAATAATAATCAAAACAAACGACTATCTTCATTATAAAACTGTAATTTCCCAAACTACGAAACCGAATCAAGATCAACCGATTTCAACTCTCGAGGAAAATCAACATCAGAGGAAGATAAACACCGACATAGATCAGAACGATCTACGCCGATAAACCGTCACATCTGACATTTATTATACCACGAGTTTAACACCAATATTTCTTGAATGAAGAAACATTCGTTGACTACCCCGTGGATGTAAATTTATACAATAAGTAAAAAAAATACAATTTAATACCTTCACTGGATAGTAATAGCTCCGGAAAGATAAATGATCTCTGCCACACAGAGGCGGGTTTTCACTCCGCATGTGCATTTCCAAATGTTGGAAAAAATCGTGATCTTCTCGCGAAGTGAAAGGCAATAATACTCCTAAAGCTCCGCTCAATGTAGCGTAGAGTAGTGCTTCAGAACCACCAGGTATAAGTGTAGCACGCTGAAGCCACGTCACTGTTTCTCCAACGTGAAACACAGCAACCACTTCAGTCTTTTGTGATGCACCATTCAAGAGACCTGAATAAAAATAAATCAAATTAAACACAAACCTAATATGAAGCGATTAATAAAGATCAATTGATGTAATCATCAGATAAAAAATAGAATCATTGCTGTTCATAAGTCTAGCATGTGTAAAAATTGGATCATCATTACATTATTATTATATAAATTAATAAACAAACTAATGTTTACCTCTATCCCAAAGAGCTTTGTTTCCGGTCGGATCTTCGTCAACGTCGTCAGTGACTGAAGACGGCAATCGCATCACTGCAACGTTGCCAAATTTATCAGCAGAAGCGACGGTGTCATAGTCGAGAATGCACGTATTGGTGATCCACCTCGGATGCGTATCGTCAGCGAATATTATCAACTGATTCTCTCTCTTCTTATAGCGGATGCAATATACGCTCTCTTGCACGTCAGAAACGTATATTCTTTGCCCAATCGTTTGGACGTCCACAATGAGATTCGGAATGTGTCTATTTTCGCATTTACGCAGAAGACGCCTACGTCCTAGATCGTATAATCTTAATACTTTTCCAACGCCGGCTAATAACCTTCCACCGAGCCAAGCCAAAGCTCCTACAGGTCCTTCGACTTGCGTTCTATGCACCAATTCAAGTAAACCGTTGTTGAACTGTAAAATAAAATATAATTAGAATCAAAATTTATTGTTTTTTATTAATAAATATATTATTTATCCTTACCTTATAAACATCTAGGAAGCCTTGACAGCACGTCCTAGGCGATAATACAAGATCTACAGAGCCTCCGGCGACCAGATAAGTAGTGGCAGGTTCTCCTCTCGGCGTCCATCTCGCCAAACACAGAGCTTGAATGCCTTCGTTCTGTTGCATTGGAATTTTTTGCAACGTTGCTCCGGCTCCGACATCCAAGATGCGTAACTGAGACGCCCACATCCCCGCACCGGCTTTCGGTGATGAGAATATATTCTCAGGTAGAACGTCTTGTATGAAAGCATCTGCCATTTCAGCGGCTAATTGTTGATCTTCAGGAGCGCTTCCAGCGGCTTCTCTCATCTCTTGAGCCATCTGTGCTCTATAAAAAAAAGATTCAATAAAGTAAAACTAATAAAAAGTAAACAATTAACAATTTGATATATACAAAATCAGAACTGCAGGAGTATCTTCAAAAACATTCGGAATTATGTGTAATGATCATCATTTAACTAAATCAATAAACATTAAATCACGAATAATAAATACCTTCGTTGCTTTTTAGTTTCTTCCGTGTAAGCATTGTGCTCAGTTTCAGCTACGATTATATTATTGGTTTCCGGTTGAATGACGAAACGTCTCGGAGTGTACTCCAATGGAATCGATATCTGATTGAACACAGCACCAAGCTTTTCTAATGCCAAAATTCTTAATGTGTTCGTAGATATAGCTACGATGCCTTCAGCGCATTGTTCTGTAAAGATTAAAGATAATTTAAATACAAATTTAATATTGATAAATTATCATATGTAATGACGGAGTAAATGTTTTCTTCACCCATTCAATTAATCTGAATCAAAATAGATATTTTAAATCAGAATTGAAGAAGAACGTTTAATTTACGAGGACCTCTAGCACTAACGCCGCCATATAAAGACAACTCAGTGACTCTAGGCTCGACCTAATTATATTTTATCGATTTAAAAAAACAAACCTGAACTGAATCCGGAAGCATATTCTAAACATTCGTATGATAGCGGCGTCAAATGGAATCTATTTTGATGATAATAACTGAGCCAAGTTCTCGAAGACATGGCGAGCACTGCTTCGTTGCCTTGAATATGGATTCTGAATAATTTCACCGGACGAGAACCGAGATACCTATAAGTATATCGATAAATTAATAATTAAGCTCAATGAATATTGTATTTAAAAAAATAGTATATTACCTTGTACGTGTATCGGCCAATTCACCAGAAATAGGATCTAAAGTCGTTCTTAACAATACGCCGTTCGTTAAACCGATGTTGAGATGAAGTGCCGGTTTCGATCCGGCTTCTAAAGGTTGTTCTACGATACACAAGGATTCGGCTCCAGCTGGTAAAGCTTGCAACGATCGCGGCAATAGACAATCCTGTAAACAAACAACGAGAATCGTTAAAATCAAAATATAATAAAAAAGATGATTGAAATGATATTTGAAGCCTCAGATAGATTTGAATAACGCTATTTTGTGGTTGTAATCACATTTACTCAGTGGTGTCCTTTTCTCATCATGTCGTGGAGATTATTACTACATTATATAAAATTAAACTCACCGATGGATCTAAAGAGATGATTCGCACTGTATTATCATTGAGACCGACGGCCAAAAACCAAGCCCGTTGCTCTCCCGGATTTACTGAACCGAGCGCCATGCAGCAAACTTCCGATGATAATTTTTTCCTTTCAGTATATTCGTTCAATTGACCGGTCTGTAAAACAAATACATTTCTTTAGTGTTAAATGTTAATTATCTAACAGTAAAAAATAAGATGAAACTAATCCAGGTAAAATAATTAAAGAAGTATAGACTTAAACCAATAATATGGCTTTGCTATGCAAGACAATAGGAGCCACTGCATAGTGGCTTTGAATCGCCTCAACAGTTTATAAAAGCTTCAACTCACTTGATCCATTTCGAAGTAGACCAATTCTCCGCCGGTGAGAGCTATCACGACTTGCCGCTGATTGACTGCGCATTTCACGATAGTTTTCTTTCCGGGTGCCTTCCACTCGTTAACTCTTTTATCGGCTCTGATGTGTCTGATTCCATCGGGATAGACTTGCACCAGCGCATCGTTGCCTAGAGCGTGACAGCTGAGAGTCGGAGTAGTGCCCAAGAAGCCACTGTCTGTGACTTCTTCTACCGTCTCACCGATAGACAAAACGAGAGTTGCATTCACGAACGACACAATGATGTATGCGTCGAAATCCTCTGCAACACAAAAACATGATGTGCCAAGTGAAAATAAATGTTGCAAACTCAATCATGCGCGTTAACTACTATACGTTATGTTATTGTACGATTTTTTCTAATTGAAACTTAACGCATCCGATCCGTAAGGCGATATAAGAAGTCATCAGTTGCCCTACCTGTTTACGGTTCAGCCGGCAACTCCTATGGCGGGCCCCGAGCCTGAAAATAAAAACCACTGGTGTTTGATATATTTATTCAACGACCAGGGTTTCGTTAATACTTGGGTTTTACAACAATGACGTCAATCGTTTTTATTCCGCGAATACGTTAAGATCTTGCGAGACTAGTTTTTTAGTTTTGACCGATATACTGGATGACCTACCATCCTTGTTCCTCCTGACTGTCCAGACGGCGTTGGGATTACCGGGCAGCTCCGACACAGCCATCTCAGCCACTTCCAAACCGTGACGCAACACTCTGAGAGTAGAACGGGAGCCGCGACCGCAACTTAGATATACTTGAGGAGTATCTTCACCGGCGAGATCGGCTACTTGGCAAGCTATAACAAAAAAAAACATATGCTCAACTCATATTCTTAAATCATAGAAAAATTGTATATCATAAAAATCAACATCAGAAAGGGTTTAAAGTTATTATCACTGTCAGTCAGCAACACGGACCAAAGTATCATCATCAAAATATTTATTTTAGTTTTAAAAACGTGAAAACCATATCTTACCAAGAATCGGCGAGAGCGAATCCATTTCGTCGACTAAGACGAGATTTCTGAGGGGTCTGGGTGCGAAGAAGAACGTGTCTCCTTCCTCGAGCGGCATAGCCGAACTGAATTCAGGTTCATCGTCTTCGTCTCCGAGATGAGCAATTTGATACAGATAGCTGCAAAGTTAAAAACGTACAATTTAAATTGTGTTCATGAAATATTAGACAAGTTAAATAATGTCTTTCCTTAATCAGTGTGTGAAAGCTCATCGAAAAGAGATTTACATTGGTTCTGGGAAAATTTTTATATTGCATGTCAAGCAATCGCTCATTTTTAGTGAACGAAATATGGCAATGTACATGCTAATAAAAAAATCGGGTTGAGTTGAATTTTTACTAAAAATAAAATGTATATACTTACTGGTTGCCAAATTCGGATGCAACGTATAAGAATCCAGTCTTTAGAACACACATGGCACTAGCTACTGGCACAGTATCGAAATACTTCAATTTGATTTCAGTAACAACTTCTTCGTCAGTCTCAATCGTGACTTTGAAGATATCACCCTATAAATCAATACAGTAAAATTAGAACAAGTCTCATTATCATAAAAACAAGGTAATATAATACATACTTGTTCAGTTTGAGCTAAGAAGAAAAACATGGATTTTGTCTTATGCGTAGCAGAGCACACGAATATCATTCCTCGCTCGGGATCATCGAGATCGTTCCTTCTCCTCGGAATAGGGCAGCGGATATCGTGCTGATCTCCCAAATTTTTATAAGTTAAATAATTTTCAGAGCAAATAAGCACGCCGGAAGGTCCATCATTACCTCCTGGCACCGTTACTAGAAAATTAGCATGTTCTTCTAAAGGTTCGGAGTATTTACGAACGACGTGATTTAATCCAAGATCCAGTTCATAAAACGTGAGAGTCTGCTGAGTTTTCTGAGCTGCTTCGCCTGGATTATTCAAAAAAAATTATCAAAACTCACATTGGAACATACATATACATTAAACAGAATATAACTCACCGGAGGGATCAGCATCGGCTTCTTCATAATCGATCTCTAGACACGCAAACATCGGATTTTCAAAGCCTACATCGACTCCCACCATATGATACACTAAAGTATTCGATTTATGAGCTTCCAGCGGAGATGAGATTGTGAGACGAGCTTCGGCATCTCTGTTCAAGATGTATACTAATTTCTGCTTCTCGATCGCACCTGTTGAATTAATATTTGATATAAATATAATTTTCTTTATTTAAAAAAAAATATATATGAATTAAATAATTAAATCAGAATATCATAAAGTTATCGATCAATGTTTTTCAGTTGAAACACGGATATAAAAACATCATTTAATTATATAACACTAAAAGTTATAAGGTGAAATATTTACCGATCATAACAGCGCGTCCTTTAGGATCGATGGCTAAATACTGTCCGGGTACGATTCTACGACATCCAGATTTGCCGAACGTTTCTTGGTGCACCTTTTCTAATAAATTCTTATTAGGAATGTATTCTAGAATGACGATCCTTCCAGCGTCAGATCCGACGACAATATAGTCTGTAAATCGTATATATTAATTACTTTTATTTCCTATAACAAAATAAATATATTTGTCTATAACGACGGTTTGTATCATACAAGTTCAATCCATGCGCACATCTAATCAGAACGCACGGAAGCGACGAGTTGACTTTAATATTTGCACTCTATAATGCGTTTACGTTGGATGAACGCAGACACAGGGCAGAGTGCAACCTTTCGCGATTGAGATAAGTAATTATGCATTTTATGTGCGTAAGTCATTTCTTCAACACGGGCGTCATTAAAAATAGTATACATCTTATTTTCAAAAATAAGATGTCAATTTGACGGATGCTGTAATTTTAGTATTAGGAATTTCGCACATAATTTGTACTTATGCACATTATAGAATGATTATGTTTAGGTTGTTTCTTTACTCATTTAGCATTGTAAATATTATGCTAAAAGCTCAGTTAACTGAGCGTTCCCATTGAGAGAGCATCAACATGAGTATTGCTTTTGACATGGATTTTTTACTTCTGAGAAGTGATAATTGTTTTTGCGCCCTCCTATTGACCAAAATTGAGTATGATTATACTTTGACCAACACCCTTATATAATAACGGCAAGGATAGCTATAATATATTTAAAAAAAAAAAAACTCAAAGCTATTTTCAATGAATTTGTCATTATGTTAGAAGTAACTATAAAGAAAAACAGGTTTTGATTATTTATACATATACATAAAAGGGAAAGTTTAAATTATGACGACTCTTCAATGTGTACATTGAACATTTATTTTTAAAATTAAGTGTGATATTTTTAAAATAATCCCTTGAAAGAAAGCTAAGTTTCGCAATAATCCTTCCTTCGCGACGATTGTGGTTCTCAAATTCTGATCTGTTTGAATATATTCTATATAAAATACCCAGAACGTTTAAAAAAGTCTATTTTACAACAACAAAAAATACACGATATTTACGATTACCTTCAGAAATTCATTACTATTAAAAGCATTATTTAAAACTTAGTCATCTACACTAAATTCAAATTAATTTTTGAAAATTTGATTTTGAGGACGTCTGGTCACTTGGTATTAAACAGCACCTTTGTCTTACATATTTACGTTAAGCATTAATAAATAACTTACACACATAAAATGCATTTTTATTCGTTAAAGTTAATTTGTCAATAAATATGCGTACCTAACTAACATTACCGATGATAATAATAATACAAACCTTTGGTTCCACCGGTCAGCCTGAAAGCCATGAGCGATCTGACTACGCCGAAGAGCTCAGTCGTCATCAACGTATGGACTTTGCCAGTGTTGGGATCCGGCCTGACCAGCTCCAAGATCTTCCCTCTGGCGAGGAGAATCTCTTGGATCTTCGTGCCGGAGAAGTTACCGTGGACAGCATGGGTGATGGCTGTCGCACGTTGCAGCGTCAAGTTATACAAATACATATTGAGCGGGAACAATAACTACGATCAGATTTCTTAATCTGAAACATAAAAATAAATCAATTTAATTCTGAATCGACATGAGTTTATCGCTATGATAAATTGCGTGAAAAGGACAGTGATAAAAACCAAAAAATCGTAGATCACCCCTTATCACATAACCCAATGCTACTATTGGAAAAAGTAATTTTGCCTTAACCAAAGGGTTAAATAATGTTTTATACTATGCTATTTTTAACTATCACATTAACCGCAGACAACGTGGAAAATGTGCCAACTGAAAATAACCTCAAAATTTAAAACGCCTGTTGTATAATAGAATACACAAAATGGCGGCCAACAAAACCACATTGCCGTTTTTAGTAATGAACTCAATTTTAAAAAGTAGTAAGTAGTAAGGCGTTAACCGACAAGATACCAACGTTTTACGCCACAAAATGGCAGCCCCTAAATAAAAATATAAAATGGCGGTAATGTACGTCGTAAAACGAACATAACCTCAACACCAGTTAGCCGGCCGGCACGCGGTAGTATAAACGTGAAAATGTCGGGACTCGTACCAAGGGGCGCGGGCAGGTGACGCGCGCGCCCCTAATGATGTTGGGTCCGCATCGCTATGGCGCCCAACTCGACCGGAAGAACATTGGAAATTTCGTCCGGAGATACGCGGGCGCGTAAAAGAAGCAGATCAGAGGAAGAATAAAAATTTGAGGATGAGCGAGGGTTTACCTGTGGCGTTGTGACAACGCCGATGGCAGCGCGGCCGAAGGATTCGACCCTCGATACCACACGCCATTACGGGCCGACAGACGCCGAGACAAGAACGCCGGCCGAGCGTTTCCGTTAGTGGGTTAACCACCTCTGTGATGATACCATATCGAAAAAATAATTATATGATAATAAAAATAAGATTTTTTAATTAAAATAAATTATTTATTACTTATATTTTTTATTAAAAGGTGCAATAAATTTACTAAAGAAACATTTAAATTTATTTAAATAAAGTGTTTAAAACATTTTTTTTTAAATGATGAATAAGTGGGGGAAGTAGTAAAATATTTTGCTGCGCGGACGATTCAGAATAAATAAACATAATTTCCGCAAAAATCTGATGAAAAAGTGTCTGTAAAGCCAATGAGCCCCATACCATAAATGTATATATCCGCTAAAAAATGTATATGGTAGAATGTTCAGTGACATCAAAAATCGAAAAATAAACGTACGCCAATATTTAAATAAGTAATCAATCGTAACAATACCTAGATAGATCGCACATATTGTATAAGTTGAAAAGTGAAAAAATATAAAAATTAAAATTATACCAATTATATATATTTTTATGCAAACAGTGCTGATGACAATATATATATATATATATATATATATATATATATATATATATATATATATATATATATATATATATATATATATATATATATATATATATATATATATATATATATATATATATATATATATATATATATATATATATATATATATATATATATATATATATATAGTATTAAGAGATAAGAAAAAGAATTAAGAGACACATTGCGTGAATTAATCGATTTATTCATAATACACTTAACTCTAAAATTCAATAAAATTGCAAAAATTCATCTCAAAATGTTTCCAGAACTCGTGATTTTCTTTAAATTTTTAGTGAAAATGAATACTTAGTATAAATATTACGATTTGTTTTGATGAAGAATACATAGCGAACACTGGTGTGCTTTTATCGAGTTTGTTAGCAACTGTCGTTGATTTATGTGTGTTTTAAAAGACATACTAGCAGTCGGAATGTCTGTAATTTATCTATCGACTAGGTTTAAGACGTATATTTTTAACTTTCCTTTTCCAAGCTTAGATGCATCTCGCGGTTAGTACCTGACAGTTTGAGACAAAGATTGAGCAAAAGCCTATTTTACCACCTTTATCTGCAGATGTACATTTTAAAATTATATAAATGTGACTTATCAATATTGGGATTTCGTTAATAATAAATAAAAAAGGAAATCATATATTTTAAATCGATATTTACTCGAAAACTCTATTCGCTATTCGATTAACAATTTGATTTCTTACGCTAAATGCTATTTAATTCTACAGGTCGAAACATCGTATGAGATTGCAACGCAAGTGCGCGTTTAGTGGCAAAAAGTGGCATGATTCTCCGCAGTTTCTTATGTATAAATTTGTAATAAAAAAACATTAATACCAAAACTCATACATTAATTGTAAAGTATATTCTTCAAAAATAAATATCTAAAGCATTTTTTGAAGTTTTTGTTTTAACATTAACACATATTTTATGGGTTTGTGATTTAAATTGCATCACAAATCGTAGATTTGTTTATATGTTTATTTATTTTTATTAATTTAATATTTATAATGACTCCCAGTAAATAATTAATTAGACACTTGAGTAAAATCAAAGTCTGTATATTAGTGACATCTAATTTATGAAATATAAACTATTATTACAGCTTACAATTAATAGACGTCACTGTACACGGCCTAGATTTGTTTTATTTTAATAATTCATCGTGGTAATTACCAGTGAGATTAAAAATATACGAATATATAATCTGATCGGAATAATTTATTATAATCACTAATTCTGATCTCACAGACATGATAAGAATTGAAAAATACTAGGATTTGTATGGGATTCTAACCCAAATCTATCAAGTGTTATTCACCGACCTGAATATACCACTGATCTATCGTGTCAGTAATATGAAGAATTTTAAATGCATAAATAAAAATATTGATCACGTAACAGTTCATTAATTAAACAAAGTCCTTAGATTTGTTTATAATAACTATTGTTTTTAAATTCCTTATTTTTCAGTCATGCTCAGAAATTCGGACTATTCGGACCAAACCTTAGTTTTTAGTCATTCAACTGACTGACAACTACAAACCGAGTTACAATGGTGCTGATCAAAATCGGTATTTTAAGATTTTTCTACTAAACTTTAGTATCACTCTGCCTCCAATTAGATTAGTTCAGATTATATAAAATTGAAACTGGTTAGGTGGGAGCGAGTAAGGTAAATTTATGTAAGGTAAATCTTATTGGCAATTTATATAACTGGCTAACTAAATAGTATGTATATATATAATCGCTAATTTAATCGGGTGCGGGGTGATACTAAAGTGACTTATTTTTTCTCATCTCAAAGAAACAACTGAAATGTTTAGTTGATGATGTCACCAGATGCCTTATACTTGATTTTTGCAGAAACTGATATAGAAAATGACGAAGGAATGTTTGCTTCCATTGACAGAATACAACGTCAAGTCCAGGTAATACATCTTAATATCTGACACTAGTTAAAGCATGTGATATTAAATAAAGTTTTCTTTTCAAGTTCTTAAATGTAAAACGCGAAGACGATAACGACGAAGTTACGTTCATAGACGATATGATCGAAACAGGTTAGACATTAAACAGTATTTAGTAACATTTCATTATATTACAACAATTATTTGATTTCAGAAATGCACGATGTTAAGGATGTACTTATGGCGAATACTATCAATGTGAACAGTTCTTACCAAATTAGCAATACCGCGGAAGTAATAGTCAAATCGATTTTGTTGTTCATATGTTTCAATAACTTATTTAATTAATTTACAATTTAAATTTTAGGAACCGTAAAATGAAAAATGTGCCAGATTTCAACACGATGATCCTAATAAATATGAGTGTGACGTATGTGGAAAAACATTACATTCTAAAAAACGTCTCACACGACATTTGCTAACTCATAGTGTCATTCGTGATATTCAATGTGAAAAATGTGGAAAAGCATTCAAACATAAAAACAAATTGTCAGAGCATATGATAACTCACAGCAACGTTCATGATTTTACATGTATAAAATGTGGAAAAGTATTCAAACATCAATTCTATCTTTCTCGGCATATAAAAATGCATAGCGATGTCCGCGACTTTAAATGTAAGAAATGTGGAGAAGCATTTAAATTCAAACATTCTCTTTCACACCATATGAAAACTCATAGAAATGTTGATGTCTTTGAATGTGAAAAATGTGGAAAAACATTTAAATATAAACAGTGCCTTTCGTACCATGTACTAACTCATGTTGATATTACTATCTATGAATGTGAAAAATGTGGAAAACCATTTAAAGGTAAAAGAAACCTTTCTCAACATATGTATACTCATAGTGATGTTCATATCGAATTGAAAAATGTGGAAAATCATTTAAAAGTAAAAGACAACTCTTACAACATATGTGAAATCATAGCGATGTTTGTGAATTTGAATGTAGAAAATGTGGAAAAGCATTCAAATTTCAACAGAGCCTTTCACAACATATGCAAACTCATATTGATGTTAAAGTCTTTGAATGTGAAAAATGTGGAAAAACATTTAAATGTAAAAGGCTCCTTTCGCCCCATATGCAAACACATAACGATGTTCATGTCAAATGTGAAAAAGTATTTAAAAGTAAAATGCACCTTTCTCAACATATGCGAACTCATAGCGATGTTTGTGAATTTAAATGTGAAAAATGTGGAAGAGCATTTAAATGTAAAATCTACCTTTCCAGACATCTGGTAGCTCAGCGATGTTCGTGACTGAATGTAAAAATTGCAGAAAAGCATTCAAATTTTAAAGCAAGCTGTCGAACCATATGATAACTTACAGTAATTGCTATATTCTTAGGTGAACCTAAAAAACCACCACTACAAAACAATTAAAAACCACCAGTCACCATCCGTTCATCAAAATACTAAACATTAACCATAATTGCATTACTATTGTGCCAGTTCTGATTCTGACACCCTTCCCGTTGCTTGTTATCAATTGAAGAAGTCTTTTTTAGGGATCTCATCCCCAGCAAGATTTTGAAAATTTTTTTTATAAAAGTATTTCAAAAATGTACATATGTACAATAGCATATTAAATGAACAATACTGGTTCAAATATACTTCAGGGGCACCAATATCTTTTAAGTGCTTAGACCCTCTAAAGGTCTTAATCCGGCTCTGGTCACAAAAATATTACTCACCTGGACTATCGCTCACACATTGGTCACAAGGCAATTTGCTCACTCGAAAATTGGTAACAAATCGATTGCTCACACGGTTTAAGAAAAGGTAAATTTTTTTAGGAAAGTTATTTAATTTTAATATTAACGGGACACAAAGTGAAAAAAATTTAATTGGTTGAAATATGACATTAATAAATATTTTTAATATAATTTTATCTAGATTTACAAGAAAAATCTCCAGGTTAAATAATAATGTGGTATTATTGATTTAAAAATCGAAAGCGTATTGATAATTTTAATTATGAAAACTCTACGAAAGCTGCTGATTTATTAAACATAATATATCAATGAACGGTGATAGATGGTTCTCTGAGGTCTTTGGTAGCAGAACGTAGTCGTGATCGATCGTCTAGGTGTCTCGTGAACCGCTCTGCAGTCTGTCGATGTCTCTCGTAGTGTCCCGTAGTGTTGCTTTGCTGAAGTTTTTTGATATCTGCCTGATCGTCCCTTAGAGACCGGCCTTTTTGCATCGTAGGTTGGGAAGGTTTCCAGCGAATCGCAACCATACAGAGATCATTCAACCAATTGTTGCGCTCGTTTATTCGACCAACGAATATGTCCACGCCTTTAAAGTGATATTTGTTAGATGGACATTTCGAAAGACATATTGTGCAAAGGTTGATTAATAATGGTGCTTTTTTCTGTTGCCTGATGGCGTATTGTTTGCGCGACCATAATGCACATAAGAAATATAGATTCTCTATATTTTGAGGGTAATTACGATATGCTTCGACGCATTGTTTATGTATTCCTTTATGTCCAAAGAATCATATTTTTCCTCTTGACATTATGAGGGTTTTTGTGGTGGTTCGTTCAGTGCCAGTCTATTGTGTTATTATTATATCATTTCACGTTCATTCTTGTAATTATCGTGGTTATGCTATTTGGTTATGCCTTTTTTTTTTTTTTTTTTTTTTTTTTAAATGTTTATTTCAAAAATAATTTAGTTTTATACAAGTTATAAATTACATGTTTCTGGCTTTTAGCCATTATCATGTTTACAAGCGAAATTACAATAGTTTAAATAAAAATAGAGGCAACAAAATGCAATATTTAATAAGTAAAATTTAAGGAGAAAATACTAAAACCTTTATACAAAAACCTTTATACAATCTAAAACCTTTATACAAGTTATGCCTTTTATAATATACAATAAGTTCCCACTGACACGGTTTTATTGCCTTTGACGTGAATTTTTGACTTCTGAGAAGTGATAATTGTTTTTGCGTTCTCATATTGACCAAAATTCGGTTTGAATATACTTTGACAAATATTCTTACATCAAAAGTCCGTAGTAATATCGATAAGGATAGCTATCATATTTTAAAACATACAGTGGCGTAGCTAGGGTATGTGCCGCCAAGGGCGATTCTTAAAATTCCCGCCCCCCATACATTTTTTGCAGGGTCATAAAATCAGCATTTCTTAAAATAATAAATTGGTTATTATTAAGCTCTTGTTATTCGTGGATATGTTTTAGTACATTCAGGGTTAAGAACCACACTAGACGATCCCATCGCGAATATGCCGCGAAGAAGTCTATTGAAAAGTAGATTTACTAATATTAAGAAAAATGTTTTGCTAGCCACCACTAGATGCGTAAAATAAAATTTACGATATTAATATTTTTAGTGTAAATTTTTATCGCTAGATTGACTGTAAAATTATTTTTTGGAATTAAAAAATAAAATAAAATAATCCAGATAGATAATTTTATTGAAATTCTTAGATTTTATTTAAAAAAAAATAAAGTGGGTATTTTATTTACCTTACTAATTACCGCTCGTGTACTATAAATATTTTCATTCATCAAGGAGGTAGTGGGGGAATACCCCATATGAATGAAATCTAGATAATATGATAATTGCATGTTTTCGTGTATGTAGTATTATTACAATTCAACATGAATTACTTTGGGATAAACTATTTTCTAAAAAAGCATGCTAATGAAGCGTCTTACCACATCTTACCAACAATCTCAGTCGCGTATTGTGCAAGAATTTATTTAGTCTTCGCAAGGTAAGTTACCTGTACGAACAATGCGTCCGAGAGCAGCGTAGCAATAAAACAACAATGGCCGTTAGTTTGCCGCTCTGGCGGAATCTGTGCGTTCACAAGACGAACACCTGAGCATTTTCTATTCCCCGAACACAAACAAGAACGCTTCAAGGTGTTTCTTTATTGTCGTTTTGTTAGTGGTTCGTGAGTGAATTCGATGGGACTCGCCGCTCTTTCTATAATACAATAAAAATAATCCTACTTCTGGGAATTTTACAAATTAAAGCTTCAATGAATGAGTATCGCCCTTGCGATTTCGTGAAGATATGAAAAATAATTAGCTGACGAATCGATAGATTGCGATGGCATTCGAAGCCATATTTTCGTAGCTAGCCAGGTGGTCTATACGCACTGCCATGTGGGCACTCGAGGGATTATAGAAGCCAGCTAATAGTGACGGGGAGGTAATGCACGGTGGCAGAACTACCCCCCTCATTACTCTGTAACCAACTGGGAATCCGACTCTTCCTATGGGACGAGCAAAACATATTTCCAATTATTTATTCAGGTCATAAACACACGCTATCGTTAAAACAATGACGCTATCAAGTGAGGGGAAAGACATGTTGGTAATATTACTTTATTAGGTAGATTTCGACGTAAATACTACAACATATTGCAGAGGATTATGTTGCAATTACGAAAAAAAATTGATGCAGTTTCTTCGATTTGGGAGACTCCAAAACCACATTTAAAATGTTTATCCATATGAAAATTAAACTTGTAAATATCTCGGCTAAGTTCGTTAGTCGGTCTGATCCGCCATCTTGATTAAAAATTACTGCTATTACAAGAATTGAAGCTCAAGATGTTCAATATATTGTATAACGTATTTATTGAGATAGACTAAACTATGGCTTCCCTTAGTACGGTTGTGTGCGTGTATACAGATTTATGAAAAAGACAAGTTATAGATCCTACATTTTAATGGTTAAAAAGTTACCCCAACTTAGGGGTATCGTTATAAATCGGCAAACGTCAACCGCCGCTCGTTCCTGGGAGTGATACATAATCTTACAGAAATCTTTTGTTATTTGTGCTCTGATTATTGAATCAGAGGTTTGTTTATTTGATTATACACGGGTTTTATTCTAGAAAAATGTCTAAACTTTGACGAGAATTTCCTCTTTCTTCTTTATCAAAGGAATTTTGAACAAGTCCAATTTTTAGTTGTTGCTAAGGTTGTTGGGATCACAATGCAATGTTTCTGATATATTTTGAATTATACAACTCTAATTCTATATAAAAATTTACAATTTGAAAAAACAAGTCCGGTTTGGAAGTAACTACAGCTGAAATTAGTATGTAATAATATATATGTGACTAACTCTTTATTAAGCTAAATACATATTCATTATTTTGGAAGAAATATAACATTTGCCTATCACGAATATTATTACCTTTTTATTGACATTACTACAACACTATTTATAAATGTATAGTTTCAGTGAAGCGCCGATACAATCTATGATGGCATTTTATATGTAAATTGGCAGCAAAAAAGTGACAGTTGGTGCGTAATCATTTGATGTCTGCACAGCTGTAATGTTTACAACTGTCGACTAAGCAAGGGTCGTAGACACTCATCGTGATGAGTAAAAAGGGGTTGGTTATCGATAGGCAAAGCGTCGATATCTTTACGTACATATATATTTGTGTCTATATGCAATCCAACAACTCTGTAATTGAAAATTCTTTTGATAATTTCTCTGCGCGCTTATTGCATTCCGCCATATCGATATGAACAAAATGCCAAACATTCCAATCCATCGCCGGCCAAGCAATTATGGTTTTTGCGAATGCGATGCAAAAAGCTTTCAATTGAATTTCGCCGCTTCTATAGAGGGTTGTTATCCGAGATACTTTTACATATGACTACGAAATAGGGGAGATAATGAAACGCGACGCTTGATTCCGGAGGGTGGAAATCCGGGATGAGGAAGAGGAAAATTGGATTTTCTCGATCGTTTCTGTCTGTCTGTGTGTAGCATACAGAACACTTCATATCGCTCAGTCATGTCCGTCATTGTCTTGCACGTGTCCAATGAGGTCATTCGGTGGTTAAAAAAAGCGAGCGAAACAGCCTTTGTAAATGCCAACACACGTATTTGTTATTATACGGCCGAAAATATATTGCGCTTGTCTTCGAAATGTCACGTGACCTCTGTGATCGATACTCGATGATTGCTTTGATTTTTTCCTCTAGTAAAGATTAGTCGAAACTGTCTGATAAATATAAAACTTTAAAAGACTCGTTCTATCATTAGTTTCCAAAACGATATTTGAATATTCTTAAAATATGAGCCATACTAATACTAATAATAAATATTTAAATACATTTTTTTTTCTTAGTCGTTAATCAACTATATAGTACAGCGTGGGGCATTAAGACAGATGTGAGTAGGTTTTATTTGGTAAGTTGAACTTTGCCATTTTCCGTACCCATCATGGGTTGGATCGGTGAACATCGGGGCTTTGTTGTTCAAGCGTATTATGAGAGTGTTCAGTACACGCTTCGCGTTTGGTTGAAATGCAGCCATACCAGATCTGAAAATTTACTATTGATTTTTAATTTTTGAATAACTGGATTCATACTATAAAAACTTCATGGCAGAGAGTGTTAGAACGCAATAAAACGTGGAAGCATTAAGATCATCTATTCATAAATTGGCAAGGCATTCCGCGTATAAGCATGCCATGTTATTGAGTATATCTCTATATTGATTCTGATTTTAAGGAGGATTCTGTATGCCGATCCTAAACTGTACCCTTACAAAATGATCAAGCCAACCGAAGAATCCTAAGTGCGAAAGTTCTTGTACAAGTTCTCGCTGCAGCTATTTACCTGAGTAGTGATATAGCTTACTTCCATATCAGTGGAACTGTTAAGGGCTTCTAATAAAAAAGGTTAACAAACATCTTCCTTAAATACCCGGAAAGTGATGAATAAATTTCTCGAATATCTTCAACAATGTATTGCCAACGACGCGACGGCCGCCACTTGTCTGATATGATTTTTAAAACCGATTAAAACGAAACTATTTTTAAAGATCTTTTCATAAATATCATTGTTTTAGATAGATTAGTGAATTTTGTATAGCATTTCATAATGTAAGAGATCTTTATGCGCCATCCTGAATAAAATATTATTAAATATTTTATTAATAAATATTTAGCTACATTTATTTGATTTTTGCGACACTATAACTACAGTAGTTTGAATTTAAACTTAAACTAAAAAATAAAAATATATCTTAGATGATATAAGATAGATCATTCAAAATGGCGGCTTTTTAAAACATTTTGTAATATAAAAAGAAAATGTTTTTTAAATAGCTCTTTATAAAATTGAAAAAATTGTAATTTTGATTAAAATAATCAAATAGAAAAAATAAGGATATAAATAATATTATATAATAGGCATTAACATATAAATAAATTTACATAATTCTTGCCGACGGTATTTTATATTTTGAACAATTTTATAATGTGATGAAAGTTTTCATTTGTTCTATTATTTTTATATAAAAATAGCTTTAGAGTGTAGTGAAAATATTTTTTTTTAAAAAACCTTTTATCCTTATCATTGTATGTGTACAGGTGAGTAAAATATTTCATTATTAGAGGTATATGTTGAATATAAAATCGAAATTATAAAATTTTAAACTACATATGAAAAAAAATGGTAAAAAAAACAATATTTCCTTATAAGTACACATAATATTCTCAGTTTTTAATGGTTACTGAGCGTTTCCACTGTAACGGCGACACGGTTTTATTGCTTTTGGCGTGGATTATTGATTTTTGCGCTCTTCTATTGTTCAAAATTAGGTTTAAACATGCTTCATTTGATTCTCACTTATTGTAAGTCGTAATAATGTTACAAAAAGTTTTTATATGAACGCGAAATAACCGAGTGTTTTTACTCCTCCTCCTGGAAAAATCTGAAAATGACATCCTTGGAATTTTTTTATATTCTAAAGGGCTCGACTTCAAAAAGGTTCAGAACCACTGTGTTAATTGCTTGTGTTTTAAGATAAACAAATAAATAAAAATCTATTGTTTTACAATATAATCGATATCATTAAATCGAAACTTTGGCAGAAGTCATCGTTTTTTAAAGATATGAAATGTATTCGAAAAAATTAAAGTTGCTGTTACTAACTTGTCGCTTTTTAAATCTGAAGGATCTTCTCAATTATAATTATGTTTTCAAGAAGTTTTCTCATCGTAACTGATGTCGCTTGTTCAAATACAAGCAACTTCTGAAAGTGTCTATTCCAACATAGTACCTATTTCTATAATTTATATTCGAGCAACAATAGCTAAAACGGCCATCACAATTTGTGTATATGAATACGCATCAGAGAGAAACGGTGTCGCATTAGTATTCCCGCCACATTCCCGGTATTGGATAAGTAAAAAGGCCAAAGTGGCACGGAAATCGTGATTTATCGAACGGCGCATCGTGTGCACGTGGTCCGCCTTTCGTTTCGAATTGAATTCAAAGGACACACCGGCCGTGATGTCAGAGAGACCTCACATGATGACGCCAATGTTATGTCTGTCAAGTCCATCTTAAAAATTCTCGATGAAAATATTTGCATACGAATCTTGGTACAGAGCCGCCAAGACGTTTTTTGACCGTGATCGGATTTGAGAGGTTTTCACCTCTCGATCGGATTGGATTCGTCGAAAAAGTGGCACCATCAGTTTTTTAAACGTCGGTTTTGTGTACCACTTCCTAGACATCTACAGACTTCGTGACCAGAAACAATGCGGTTGACATTAGCCACACCGGGATTTGAACCCGTCAAATCGTGACGGTTTTCCAACCACCTGGCCGCTATCGATACACAATATAATAAACGGAATCGCTCTCTCCTGCCATTCAGGATTGTTTATAGTAACTAAACAAACAATACAAAGCTATATTTTTATTAAATAGAAAATATAGACCAAATGATGGTTATAATAAAACACATTGACTTTTTAACGTCTGTATTTTTATTGGAAGATAATGTCTACTCTTATGGGTTTACATATCTATAACACATACCCAATCTAACGTAGTTTTTTCTTTGCGAATCTTACTGAATAATACAAGGTGATCCATAAGTCGTTTTTATCTTGATTGTTACCTCATTATACTTATTTATTTTCGTGATTATTATAAGTGATGTTGGAATCCAGCAATAATATCGCGCGGGTTAACCCGACCGCAGCTATCACTCGCGACATCTTAAGTAGGAGGTCGGGCTTAGTCTAAGTCTGCGAAATGTACTGTAGCGAAGCCCAACCAAGTAGGGGTTGAAATTGTTAATGGGCCAAAAATCCTAATCCTTAAATACTGAACGAGGGTTAGCTGCCCAATGCTTTAGATTTGAGTGTCTTATTTAATTAATTCTCAGACAATCTCAGCGTTGACATAATTTTATGTATTAATGAGAGATCCTAGATTAACAAACTCGTCAATGCAGGCATTGCTTTGAATTAAATCAGTTTTTGTCACAGAAATATTTATATAGTAAATGCTATCTGACAAAATTAGTTCTTATTTTATAAACCTTTAGTAGAAGTATTCTGTAATAGACTTTTACTCTTCAAGTTTGGGGAATATTATAGCTTTTCCAGCGGGGGGGGGGACCCCCCTGGAAAATCTGAAATGTCGTCCCTGATCAAAGCAAATAATTATTTAAATTATTAGATATTAAATAAAAAAAAGTTGCTTTAACGATGATTTTTTATTATTATTATTGTATAATTATATGCCATATTATTTACGAGATAAATATACCTCAATATTAGAGATTTTTTAGTGTTTCTGAACGATGCAGCTTTTAATTAATCATCACGATATCCATCCGTAATATTAGGAAAATATAGGAAAACTTAATATGTGATGATCGGTCCTAATTGTAATGATATAATAATCATTATGATTAGGATTAAAAAATACACTAGGGTCTATATGGGATTCGTACCTAGTTTTTTTTAAATATTGTTTACCGACTTATCCACTAGTGTATCTTGTTGGTTAATTATTATAATATAGTGGTATTTTATTCTGATAGCTGTGATTATAAAATTAAATTATTCATATTCACATATATTTAGAAAGGCTTTAGATACCGGTATTAATATAATATAAGTACCCGTATTTTTATATTATTAATCCTTCATATTTTCTGTGTAGAACGGTATTTTTTTTTTAGTTTTTGCCTACATTAAATGCATTTATATAATATTCTAAGAACAGAGGATAAAAAATATGTTTGCAATTTAGCTAATAAACTTTATAAAAATATGTTATTTTTTAATGTAAAAATAAATGTGTTAATATTGCAAATAAAATCTAGGGTTCGTGTGGGATTCAAATCCAGATCTTTCGCGTAGTGTAAGACAATGAATAACAACTTCTAATTTTTCATAGTAAGAGAGATAAAATTGATGTTTGTATTGTAATATAAATATAATTTCATATAAATATAAATTTGATCGTATTATTCACTAGAAAATTAACGTATAAAAATATTTGCTAAACAAATATATTCCAACACAACCGAGATGAACTATAAGATAGTTATTCTGAAAGCAATATTATATTATTATACTTAGAACTAAAGAATTATTTACACAATCTCTAAATTCAGCTAATGAGTAAAATTATGAGTTATCGGGGATCGAAGGACCAGTAAAACACTTAAATTGTTTTAAATACTTTATTTTTTTAAATTAAAATATATATTAAAATGTTTGTTTATATATCAAAGTACATATGTATACACATATTTATTTAAAAATCGTTAGATATTATTTCAGTTTTTTTAATTTCTATCATGCTTGGGAGATCAGAATTAGTGATTATTATTTTATAATTATAATTCCGATCGATTATCACAGCTTAGGTTCATCTAGATTTTCCTAATCTCATGAATATGAATATTGTGATGATTAATTAAAATCGAGCTAGGTCGTACATATTAGGTACTGAAAATTCTCTAACAAAAAGCTACTTTAGCTCATAGAAACTATCTTGTATGTATTCAGCAACAACAACAAAAAAATAATACATAATTAAATTTAAAAAGTATTAATGCAGTAAAAAATATTGTTTTATTTTATAAAAAATAGTCTCTTTAATATCCATTTAAGAGACGATGAGAATAATATTGCTGTAATTTATAAAATTAAATCTAGCATTGATTAACAAGTGGTTTATTTTATTATTTTTACAAATAAATATATGTACATGTATACTTTTAACAAATAAGCAATAATAGATAAATGTTGTTCTAACTTTTAAACTATTATAAAAATATGTATTATTTCACTCGCAACTTATCTGGATGTTATTATATCGATTATCAATCTCTTTGTAATATATAATTATCCACATATGTTGAATTAATAAAATATATTTTTCTACTTCATATAAATTACATACTAATCAAAATAATTCGACTGTTAAGAGGAAATGGTAACTTATTTAAAATTACATTATTTTTTATCTTTATACGTTTAACTACGAGTTTTTAAATTACGCATGTGGGAATGTTCAGCAATATTTATTGCTTCTACCATATACCATTTTTGATACTAAGGTTTTTGATGTCAAATCTTATAAGAATTAGAAAAAAAATAGTCTTCCGCATTAGCATTCAATGCGCATTCATTCCCCAGCGATTCGATTCTTATTCTTAAAACACTATCCGAAGAAGCAGTCCCTTGGAACTATCCGTTCGAATCTAATAAATTCTATAGGCGTCATGTTTATGTACAGGATGGTTCCGAAGCTCGTTCCCGACATTTAAAATTCAAAAGCATTTATACGAACACTTAACCCTTCGGATTGAACCTGTGATTTTGCGCCACTCTGTACACGTTCCATATTTTATTAGGCCGTGGACGTTGGCGCCTCGATGGCGGCTGAGAGAACAATAGGTCCAATGGGTAGGTTTTAAATCTCGTAGGTGGCACTTCTCACAAAAACCCAACAGGTATCTACCGGATTAAAAAAAAGGCGATAGGCACAGGTAGATTAACATTTCCGACTGTTCACATATCTACATGAACAACACGATGATAAATATAGGCAAATTAGCGAATTGAAGGTCTGGCCGTTTGACGAATGAGTTATGGGAGCCACTCAAACATTAAATGGTAGCTATATCTCCATTGTAATAGAGCGCGGTCTATAATCATGCCTTCAGCGGTAGGAAACAATTTGCGTATGTGATCCAAATTGTGTGTTTGAGATGTTTTAAATATAAATCAAGCTAATGTGGTCTGTATTGATGTTAGTTTTTAGAGGAATTTGTGATCGATTATGATAGCGTGAGATGGATGGATTCGGATCGATCTGATAATCGAGACCGATTGTGCGGCGCCTCTGATGGAAGCTGTAGAATGCGGACCAACTACCGTTATGAGCACAATGGACAAAAGGAGCACGATCGATATTGTTGAAACTGGTAGCAAATTGTCAGATATATAATGCATTATACTATATTTTATGATAATGAAAGATGCAAATTTTATATATCGTATTTTTTCTATGTCTCGAAAGAGACATGATGTGAGATATGATGTTTAGATAGAAGTAGCAAACGTCGTATTGTACATATTGTATAACACATACAATTATAAATTAATACAATATTAGTGCCATAAAAAAAGTTTTTTTTCATAAAATCAATAAATATTAATAAAATAATCATTCAGAAGAACTGTAAATCAGTAGTAAGTTAGTACTAGGCAATCTCTTGAATTTCTCTATCAAGATTTTTCAGTAAATATACTATATAAAAAAACAATCTCTTTACAAATTCTTCGAGAATCGGGATTTTATGGTAAATTCGAATATATTTAGTAGCAGTAAATCAAATTGATAACAAAAAGTGTTGATATTTATATTTATCATTTAGTTGTTCAAGTTGTCGTTATGATGACCTTTAAACTGTGATTAATAAGGTGATTGTAAACTCATCACATTATTAATGATATAATAAATAACTTATTGTAGCGGTGATTGTGCTAAAACTTAAATGAATTAGGTATAATAGAAATTTGGTTAAAGAATAACACACTTCAACTAAATTAAAATAAATGTATTATTATTAAATATAGATAATAATACAAAAATAGTTGATAATATTAAAAATTAAAGAATAATTATAGATATAAAATTATATAGCACATTTTAAGTAGGATATAACGAAATTTAAAGACACGATAAGTCCGTTAGCTAGCTTGATCCGCCATCTTGTTTAAAATAGTGGCTTTTAAAAACAAATAAAAAAAATCGTCATTTAGTTAAAAATATTTGTAGAAAAAAATGTCGTTTATGTGGGTTTTTGAGGATACGATAACCGCCGTGGTTTAAATGATATCGCCATAAAAAGTATTCTAAAAATGGATCTTGTAAATATCTCGTTTAATTTTGACTGCTAGTTTGATTTGTTTAAAATCATCAAACTGTTCTTCAGGTTCTTCATATTCAATCGACTGCAAATTTGATTGAAATAAAATGTTAAACATTATTCGCCACGGTACACCGTTTAAAAATATATGATATATAACATCTCTAATCGATATAATATTCAGCTTAACATTTAAGGATATGTATTAATATACGTGGTGTGCGCAGGACAAATCCATCGGTGATTAGGATTATGGTGCGGAGTCATTAGTAGATTTGCAAAGATTACGCGCTCCCATGAAAGGTGTCCTCTTTTTGCTGTGGTTTATTTGCAGATTCAGGTGTCGGTCTGTATAAACTTGGCTTTATTGCTCTGCCTTAGCAGACTAAGGTCTGTTGTCCATCTCTGGACGATGTTGCGTGACTGGAATCGTTTCATTGGCGATGTGATTTTTTACTTATCAAAGTCGATTATCATATCTAGCTGTGATTAGCATAGGAATGAGAGTTAATAGATCTAAAAAAATTGGCTATGTATATTTTATGCATGAATTAAGTATGAAATAATGTCAATACAATAAATTTAATCAGAGCATATAAATGCAACAGGTGAGTAGCGGACGTTAATTAATTAATATTAATAGTATTAGTTAGATACTTTGACTTAAGCGCTTGAACGATTTAGTTAAAGAGAGTAGAATAAATAAAGGTTACTTGGACTTCGACCAACGAGCGACGGACTAGCATTAGATTAATTAGATGGTTTAATTCAGTGCATTTAAAAACCTAATACAATAATAAATATTGCCCAAAAAAATTAAAAAACTAAATTTTGTTACATTTATGATGTTGATGATCTTTCGACAAATTCAATTACTCTCTATACTAAAATAGCACTGATTTAAAATAATATTTGTATTAGAATTATATCCGCTATTAAAATATATTTTAATAATAAAAATATATTCATAACACAAAAGACCAGTGATAATAATATTATCTATTATTTATTTGTTTAATATCAGTGAATAATGGTGTTGTCATAAAGGAGCAAAAATAATGTTCTAATTCACTTAATGTAAAATCTTTTATTATTTTCATTTGTTGTCTCTAATAAATATTTGAATTAATTATTTACAGTCGAAACAACGTCTAGCGTTCGGCCTCCGTTCACAAATCCCACTCTGATTCTCCTTCTTACCAGTGGGTCGGACCTATTTATACAGTTACATAAAAATTGAGAAATATCCTACGATAACATAAACAATAATATAATAATATATATAAAAGGATATTTAAGTGATAACATTATCTGTATATTTATAACAGTGTGAAAAATATTTTCATTTCTGACCCACATTTGGTTTAAAATTTTGTCGCGACCCATAGATAGAAGTTTTTTTAAATCGACAACATAGTTGAAGTGAATTTTTTTGTGGTACTAACGCTTGTGCTTCTGGCTTTTTATAGGTTTCAATAAAACATATAATTGTATTTTCACAATTGTTTTATTTATGCTTCGAGGATATATATATTTTTTTAATAAAAAATACTTTTATACGAATTCGATGTGAAGTATGCGCTTGCAAAGAACTCATGATTTCTTATATGTTCGAGTGTATTGTAAAACGCAAAACGTAAGTCATCCTCTGGACACGTCATATGTCATCTTTATCACATGTTGATTGTCCAGTATTCGCTGAGAGACTGAGAGAGTACGCGATTTGCGTCGCGTCGCAATTTTTATAATATAAGTTTATTTAGCTTTTTTACTGGTATTTGATTGTTGCAAACCCAAATTTTTTTAAAAAACCCAATTTTTTTTTAAAAAACCCGTCGCAGTGAGAACGCTCGTTACCGAGCGTTCTCACTGCAACAGCACTATTTTGACCAAAATTCGGTTTGAATACACTTTAGTCAATACGCTCATATTAGAAGTCCGTACTAGTATCAGTAAGAATAGCTATTATATTCTTAAAACATAGTGTAATATCGAAGTGCGAGATGCGACGTCTGTCTGTACTTCTTCTTCCGCTTATTTTCGCCTGAGAATTGAGTTGGTTTAGTTTGAAATTTGTACACGATCTAATGAAAGTTCTAAAACTATATTTTTATAACTATCATTAGATCAAGTTGGATATGATTAGCTCGTGTAGGTTAGGTTTAGGTTTGTACAGAAAACGGACGTTTCGCAACTGTCAAATTGAGTTTCATAGACATTTTAGTGCAGCATATAATTTCTCTAGCGCCTATCAGTTAAATTATTTGAAAATGTATTTGGACTTCACTAGTGAAAATATAACTTCACTGAATAAAAATATTGACTAACATTTATGCATCGCATGTAAATAAATAATTCGAGACTGTTTTTTCTTAGATTTTCTTTGCGGAATAACCCGAGAATTTCTGGTTAAGAATCAAGGACGACATTTTAGCATTTTTAGGAGGGAGGGGCAAAAGCTGGCCAGTCAATGGTCATTTTTTTAATTTTTTAATTTCATTAAAATTCATTCAATAAAATTATTAATCACTTAACTTGTTACCTAATCCGTATATCCAATTTTTTTTTAATTGATAGGTAAGAAGTAAATTAAAAGTAAAAACTTAAAACTAGCTATACAATTCATAGTTATAAAAACTACTAAGCACACTATTTGAGTAGCTTCTCCAGTCACTGTTTTCCTTCTAATGGTTACAATAATTAATCCCAATGGCGTGCGGCGTCGCACAACACAAATAATACCATTTTCCTCGGTCTACCCTCGTAAAAGGCACAATAAGCGTTTCCCCGAGGCTGTCGGGGTTGTCTCCTCCCCAAACCCCCGACTCGTTGCCTAGCAACCGGCTTCAGCATTGGCTAATGGAAAAGCAAGATGGCTCCTACCCTTGTACGATCGATGAAGGGGCGTCGGGGCGGCTTTTCCTGCGTTCAGAAGCTAGTTGGCCGATATTGATTGCGCAACGCATTTCTGTTGGGTCACGCTAAATTGGTCGATTGGTAGACTGCGCTACGAGGGGTGGAAAACGCATTGGAAATAGAAACGACATGTGCAGAGGACGCGACTTTTACCATGGCGCAACATGTGGAAGCGTATGCCGAATCCGGCCCATCCGTGTTGACATTTTATTTCTGTCACCGAAACTCCTGCGCCCTATGGTGTGCTTATTTCGAGCTCGGTCGACATTTGGTCCAATCTGTCAATAGTCCGCGGATGAAAATAACAACTAAAATTCGACGCGTTTGCGCTACAATGTCGACGGCTTTGGTGCATTTGCCAAAAATGTGTCTCGTGCTACTGATGACAGTACATTTACGATGTAATGATGATAGATGAAACCCTTTTACGGAAGAGGAAAATATTTATCGATTACATTCAAATAATAAATTATTGAAGTTTTATGTTTGTGTCCTATGTAATTAGATAATATGTTGTTTAGAAAAAACATGTATTGTAATATAAAAAGTTTAACGAAAAATGATAAAAATTGTCGCTGAGGCCTCAGTTATTTCATAATATTTGCTGAAAATATAGAATAAGTCTTTCTGAAATGACATTTAATAGAAATAACAATAATTTTGTAATGGAAATGATGATTGAAAGTTTTTATTTTTTATATGCTTTTTTATAAACAAGAAAATTTTAGTTTATCTCAAAACTAAAGTTGATAATGATAATAACATTTGATGTAGTTAACGACATTTTAATGTATGGCATGCATGTCATAATATGAATGAATATAAATTAAATTTATGTTACTTTTAAAAGATCAAAGAGGTTAAAAGAATAATTTAAATACAAGCACAATAAGAAAAATGACATTATTTTGTGCTGATTTGGTTCTCGATTTAATTTTTAAAGTTTCGCTACATCTTTAAAGCATATTTTTGATTCTCAAGCGTCATCATTTATTGATCTTTGGAAATGTACGAAAGTTATAAAATGTGCATCAGGAACTATGAACTAGTCGAGGTTTTGTCAGCTCCTGTTAAATTATTAGAAATAATATCCATTTCTTTATTCAATTTCGGAAAATTTTGTTGGACCTGCAGCATGTTTATCGTCCAGTTCGTTCCACTGTCATTAACTTCCTTCCTTTCACTAAAGCAGTGACAAAATCACTTGATACGGGAATACAAGTAGACGTCGTATATATACTGATTTTGAAAAAGCCTTCGATTAAGTTTGTCATATGTCATTAATAAAAAAAAACTGTCGAGCTTCAGTTGCTCAGATGATCTACGTAATATCTTATATATAATTGTTCTAAGCCGCTTTCGGACGCGCATATTTAAAAATGAAACATTCTGCGTTCAATTATCTACTCTGTAAATCGTATCGCTTTGTATGAACGGTGTATAATACAATAAAGAACGTAAACAAAGGAAGTAAATTTAATTATAATAATAAATAAAAATAAAAATTGAATTTGCTCCGATTGATTTTATACGTTCCGGATATACCTTCTGTTGTTTCGACCAATGAAAAATAAGCATTCAAATATAAAACAAAATGGCCGACAGTACCATGACAACAGTTTTAAATAATTATTATTTAATAATAAAATTTTGTTACGCGACAATAATTTTCATTAATTCGTCAATTGACTGACTATAAATAATCGGATTGCAAATTAACTAGGTGTGTTATAACTATGAAAATTAAATACATACATAATGTGTTGAGGATTAGAAGAATACATTGATTAAACTAGAAAAACAATCATAAAACAATCTTCGTAATGAAATCTTAAACTTTTGAATTCCCGGCGACGGGCTCCGAGTCCGAAAAGTGAGTATTTCCTTTTATAAATAATCAGATTGCAAATTAACTAGGTGTGTTATAACTATGAAAATTAAATACATACATAATGTGTTTAGGATAAGAAGAATACATTGATTAAATTAGATAAACAATCTTCAAATTTTGAATTCCCGTCGCCGGGCTACGAGGCCGAAAAGTGAGTTTTTCCTTTTACAATACATAAAAATTGTCATTGCTTCTGATTTAATGCACATATTCGTTAGATTTGACAAATTGCAACTTAAACCAGGTACGTTTAAAACGCGAACGTGCAATATATCCTTAGTATGTATGAGAATTAAAAGGTTGACTTACACGATGCCAGTCGACGTGCCAGTCGAGGTTGCCAGTCACTGAATGCCAGTGACTAGCACCGTGTAAACGCTTAACGCCAGTCACTGGAGAAGCCAATGTGCCACTGGCACGTCAGTAGCTGGCAGCGCCAGCAGAACATATATTTTTGTTTTACTGGCACGCCAGCTCCCCCTTCCACCACTCTACCGTACTGGCGAATGTGAGTGGCGCTTTTTCGCAACAATAATTCTTACAGTTGCTGGCACTCTGTAAACGATCTCGATAGGAACGTTTTGGCTAAAGAAACTCCCACTAAAAAATCATTCTTGATAGCAAGTGGAGTTTCTCTCTATAAAAAAGTATGTGAAAATCTTCTAAAATGCTTGGCTTTGTAAAATGAGCGTTTCATTTTGACGATCCGTCAGTAATTTGCAAATCCAATTCTTAATCGTAATTAGGTTATAATCCGTTTTTGTATCGCACCGACACGATTTTATTGCTTTTGACGTAAATTTTTGACTTCTGAGAAGTGATAATTATTTTTGCGCCCTCTTTTTGACCTAAATTCAGTTTGAATGTACTTTGATCAATACTTTTATGTTAGAATATAACTACCATATTTTTAAAACATAGTATAATATCGAAGTGCAAACAAACTATGGAGCAATATGCAAGATGCGATGCCTGTCTGTATTTCTTCCGCTTATTTTTCCTTAAGTAAGCTAGCTTAATTTGTATTTTGGACTTGATTTAATAAAAGTTCTAAAACTACAATTAGTTTTAGAACTTTTATTAAGTTAATTTTGAGTTAAAACAGTAAATGGACGTTTCGCAATTGTCAAATTGAGCAGCATATAATTTCACTAGTGACTATCAGTTAAATTATATTTTTGCTAATAGAAATATATCTAAGGTGAAAATATGTTTGGAAAATATATCACTAGTGAAAATATACATTTACTGAAAAATATACATCGCATGTATATAAATAATGATTAGTAAGTAAATTTATATATTACTACAAATAATATAATTTTACTAGCAACTGCCAGATAAATTAAATTTTCAATGGTAAAAATATATATCTACCGTTAAAAATGTATTCTGATATGATTTCAATTGAATTTACACATTTTAAAAAATATTTTCGGGATAGATTCGAGACTGTTTTTTTAGAATTTTTTGAGGGGTAACCCGAGAATTTCTGATTTAGAATCAGGAACGTACTTTCAGTGTTTTTTAATATATCTAAAATTCATAGTATTTAATTACTAAATAACACGCATTTTTCTGGACAAAATCAAGGGGAAATGCCCCTCCCTAAATGTCGACCCTTGTTTCAACCACGTACACAATTTGTTATAATTTAGAGGCCATTCTAGCGATCATTCTTAACAAACTAAAAGAGAAATCATTATTTTACAACAATTTAAGAGATACCTCGTGACCAAACAATTGCGTTAATAATTAGAAATATTTATGGACCACTTAATAGCACATCATCCACAAGTATAACTAAAAAAACTACTTTTATTCGAAAGGATAAATATATTGCCAATATTTCACTATATTAAAACAACCTATAAAATGTTACGATGTTTGCTTATACAATATTTAATGACTATGTATTTATTTATTTTATATATTTTTTTTGGAAAAACTTCGAAACGTCCGCCGAAACATTCTTGGCCACTAAGCAACACCGGCACGTGTCCGACACATTTCATCCGAAGAGTCCTTAAATAATCTCCTTCACCACGTGGCTTTAGTTACCACCTCTAGAGTTCCAGAATTGATTCGTCTTCTTCGCCCGAGCCGTACTTTTTCACGGATCATGAACGACCTTATGCATTTAGTAATAATAGTGGGGAATAAATTAATTTGCATGTGACCGCGGGTGGTAAATCAATTCGACATTTTCTCTTTGTTGTCGACTGTACAGCAACACAATCGAATTTAATTTTACGGCAATCGCGTGACGAAACGTTTAATGGAGCCTTTTAGCGTTATTTTTTTCAATTCATTCTCTGAGTATTATAATAGTAGATAATTGGCTTATATATGCATACATATATGTACGTGATTGTGCAATTGAATAATGGGTTAAAAATAATCATGTAATAGTTTTATTAGTTGCGGTTAAAAATAGCAGATAATATATAAAGGAATTTTTAATAATTAGATCACTAAAATACTTGGTTATAACACAAATTAAAGAAAACTTGATTTACCTACATGTAAAATTACAATGTTTTTAAATGTATCATTATTTGTTTACAGATCAATGAAAAAGCGTTTGTTAAATTATTGTTTAATTATTTATTTTTATCTATGTGTATAGAATTTGAGTTTCTTATTTTATAGTTAAAATTATAACCATTAATTTTTCATTAGAAAAAGGTTCTTTTTTGGTATAAAATTTTCTTATTAAATTTTTTATAAAATAATATTTTTATTAACATTAAGTTTAATTCGGGCTATATTAAAATATACCACTTAGCATTAAATTAATATTATTAATTCGATTACTCACTGGCTCAAGCACGGTATTCAAAATATATATTTTACAGCACAAGAAGATTTATTCAGCTTGTTTAGTGTCTATCCTGTCCAATAATGCAATAAAGTCTTGTTTGATCAAAAGACCTGTGACGACTACAAACGCGATTTTTATATCCCAATGCATTATAATGAATTATAGCGGTTTCATCTATGTATCTTTACGATAATTTACAATGGCTACCTCTCGTGCATTAAAAGTCGGAAATCTCTCCCGTAAAATCTCTTGCAAATTAACTCTTTTACGTTTGATTTAGAGGGTCATCTCTCCGGCCGGACCTCCCGCGATACATTCTTTTAACGATTAAAAACCACAATAAATCTTTTTCGATTCGGATAGACCCTTATTTCGAAATCTAATTAATCGAATTCCGAAGCGCCGCTCGGGACGTTTGTATTGTTTTAGTTTATTTATATATTTATTCTTACTCTGAGGATCTCAGCCGTTCGTTAAAATTAAACTAGGGGCAGAGTGAAAAAAATAAAATAAGATTGTTGCGAGTGCGGCGAAAACCAAAGAAAATATCAGCGAAGTTTGTCACCTCGGCGAGGATTGACGGGACCATGTGTTTAACGCTCAAAAATAGTATTGTTCAGGTGTTGGGAATCGGTGGTTAGCGACTTAACAAAAAATTGTATGTTGACATGCATTCGTTAAATATTCAACGAAAAACATATATGGCGCATTTTAAAGTAGCCGATTAATATATTCCAAACTTCACATTTTAAATTAACACAGTTAAAATTTAAATATAAGTCTTAGAACCAGTAAAACTGATAAGGATCAATAAATAAATAGAAAAAAGAGTACCAGTCTATTGCAGAGTTGAATTATTAGGTTGTTTCATATGAAGCGACCGATTTTTTACTGAGATACCAAACGCTAAATATTTTTAAACTATTTATAATTTTATTAATCAAAATATGCTCTATTTATTTCGGTAACTACATTGTTTAATTTTTACTGGATAAATATTCTGGTGGTTTAATACTATTTTGTTAAATTCTTCTTTGATTGCCAACATCATATCAATAAAATCACTACTATTATTATTTTTAATAATTATTTCAGTATCCGATTACGAATTATTTGAATTAAAAAACTTGTTCTAATATTTTTTTTTCATTATTGCTTTTGTAAAAAAATATTTAAAACAATGGGCAGTTATTTTTTTTTTCATTAATAATTCAGTGATGAATTTCAGAAAACTTTTTCAGTAGAAAAAGAGGAAGTCTCAAGTCTCAAGTTAATTCTTTTAAAAGTCCTGGGATACGAGCCGGATTTTCTCGGAAAGAAATTTCCGGTTTATCTCGACACAGAACTGTAGTATCAATGTTTAGCTGGATTTATTTACGAATATTCTTCAGTTTTCTTGAAGCTGTCTTGTGGCATTATTTATTTACTTTATCCATCATAAAGGAAATTGTGCCGCTTCTCACGTTCCTTCGATGTTCCGCTGACCAATGTTACTTATGCAATTAAAAATAAGATGTTTCTATAAAAAATAAAAGATCTATTAATATATTGTAAAATCAAGATTTTATTTTACGTTTTGATCTTAGAACATACTAAATTTACCACAATTCAAATCAACAACTACATATGTATATTTTCTCAATATAACAACGGCTACGCCTTTCATCTTCTTCATGATTCAATTACTTCATCTGCTAAACGATTATGTTATGCCGAGCACCAAGCTTTGTGCACGTGCCAAAATCAAATCATTGAACTTTCAATTAATCTATTCTATTCTACCGATCCAAAAATGAGAAGCTATTTTCCGTCCGGATGGTTGACGATCATCTCTCGACATCCACATCCGAAAGTGTATCCACTCCAGAAGGAGACAGCTGTTGGACGAGCCGAAAATTCTTTCATAAGAACGCCGAGACCACAACGCGCATTTGTTATTGCCAAGTGCGAATTATTTGCATTGACAAATGCGCACATTTGTCCGGAAACCGCTAATGAACATATTGAATAGTATTTTTGTGAAGTATTAGATTTTCTCGGAATTTTGACGAATATGTACATAATTTTCACGTATCTATTCTTATTATAAGTGCGTTCGAAAAGCAGTGTGCTATATCCCATATAAAATGTTCCAGCTCCTCGTAGCTATCACCAAAAAATTCATTGTGTCTCGAGCGTTGACGCCCTGACGCTCTGATCGCAACAGTTATTATTAAAGAACGCAATTGTGACATAGCTAAAAATCGTTGAGCATGGAGCTGGAAAAGAAAATATATTTTATGTACTGAAAAGCTTAATGGCTTATAGTTATGAAGTGAATTCTTGATAGTATTTATTAAAGTTCCAAGAAAAGAAAACAATTTGCCAATCGGACAGATTACTTATTTTATATCACACAAAAAATATTCTTTTGAGCATATACTGAAGTTTAAAAGCTTATATCTAAGAGTTAGCTAGCTACACTGTTGTTCGCCATATCCTTGTATCGAATTCAGTTATTTCGCCCAATTGGAACCCCCCCATGCCCGCATGCAACGAGCGCTGAGTTTGTTCAACAATTTGTACACATGGTCATCGGCGGACGCATTAGGCCTAATTAAATTTAGTTCAATTTAATCAGACCAGGTCTTTTCATTTGAGCATGTGGCGTTGCGTCCGCTAGGGCGGCGACCCGCCCACCCGCCACTCACGCCGAATTGATCTTCATTAACGAAATTGATACAAGGGGGGATTCGTCCCCAATGTCGGGTGTTTGTTTCTCATTCGAAGGAAAAATATACAAGCAAAGATGAAATAAAATATAAATATATTTTGCCACAATGATAAGATAACACGATCGATGTAAACAATTCCAAATTAAATTAATAAAAGTCTTGGTTTTAGAAAAATTTTAGAGCAACTTCTCTATTCGATGATAATTTGGCGCATTTCGATATTGGCTCAAATGGCCTGCTTTTTGACTTTCATGTAAAGGCTGTCTTAACAGGGCTTCGAAGGACCAGCGACACACTTGGATGATTATTTAATATTTTTTCCTATTTTACAATAATTTCTATCGTCTTTGGAAGATGAGAATAATTAATTCAGTTCATGTTTTTACCGTTTCCTAATTTCATGGAGGAATATCGAGATTATTAATTCAAGTTGAGCTAGGTCACTGTGTAATTATTGCGATTTAACAAGAAAATCATGCAACTTGTTGTACAACAATATTTGCATATTTGCGATATTCTTGATAAAGACAATGAATTGGTAACACACTGCATTGTAATCCATTCCCTAGTAAGCTTACTGCGTTACTGCTACCTTATCAAAAAGTTGATTCAATGTATTTAAATGGTGTTACGACTATAATAAAAGGTATATGTATATACAAATATGAACATAAAAATATTTAAACTCAGCTTTAAATAAATTATATATGTACTGTGTATCTATTAATGTTTCCTAATTAAATTTAGGCAAACAACCCTTTTATATTTAATGCAACATATATGTACATACGTATACATATGTACATACTGTATACACCGTCATATTTTATTATTATTGTAACAGTATATAAATATTTGCAGTATTAGGGCAAATACTTATTATTGATTTACGACATAGTTTCAGGGAAGTTTCAGGGATGAACGCTAACATATCTACTGTTTCAGCTGTACTCGCATCGTTAATTATAAACTTCTAAGAATGGCACTTACTATGCATAAATCAAATGAAACATTCAACATTATATTAATAACTAAATCATTTATTTTACGATTATGGCGTATGATCAAGAAGACACGGATCTTATTTAAGGATCATAATAATTTAAAAATTCCAACTACCATTATTTTCTTGAGCGATTTGAAGAGCTTCAAGGCAAATTTTAACCACGAACCGCACACGCTCCATAACTTATTCGAATCAAAAGCCGACATGGTTCATAATCGGCTTTATTATTTCAGCTTCCTCTTAGCACTTAGCATAGAGAAACGCTAATTGCAATTACGACTTTCGAGAAGACCGGCAGTTGCGTGAATGCGTGTATTTTCGAATAATAAAAAAGCAACCCTTATGTATTTTTAGGGATGCTCGACGCTCGACTCCCGTACTGAGCCACGTGGCCGGCTCGACTTCCTGCTTTTAACGGCACGTGTCTCAAGAGTGGGGAGAGTGACGTCATAGCACTTCCGGTCACGTGGTCGTATGTAAATTTTCATTGTGAAAATTCAAAGAGGAAATCGATGAAAATATTTATCTGAGTCATAATGATACTAGTATCACACAATCTAACTGATCAATTGTGGCTATATTTTAATGAGCTTGTATCGTATTGTATGTACGTAATGAGATCGATATTATCGGTGTCCTCTCGGACCGTTGTACTCAGTAGTAACAAGTTAAATGATAAATATTCTAAGAACAAAGTATTGTGCTAATTAGAATCTGTAAAATAAGTCGCCATTCTTTCGCTTTCCCGTCTAAAAATAGTTATTAAGCGTCTGTTGCTGAGTAAAGATACGGGCAAGGAATCTTAGAAAAAGCCTATAAATGTATATAACAAAAATTATATTTAAAAAAATCAAATGTTTGAGTCAAAAGTATAAATTTATTTGTAATAAAAACTAATAGTTAGTAGATATTTTATTATCATTATTGGCCTATTTAGTAACTAGCGTATTATTCAACACTTTCGCATAATATTTTTAAGAAATTATTTTCACTTTTATATGTAACATTGCGACTTAAAATTGATAATGAGAGAGAGAAGCTTTTATTTATAAAGTAAATTATATCACACTGAGTAACTGATTTTATGATATACTACTTATGGTCATGACAACGGCAAATGGAATTGATAATATAAGATGCTTCTAATGAATAAGCAAATCAATAACAAGCAATGGAATACTAAAAATTAACTCGTTTTCACATGTAACGAGTTAGGATTGTCCCCCGATCACATATTAGGTTTTCATAAATAGAAACCTTTATAAAATAATATTTTTTTTTTAAAAGCTTAATTTTTAATTGTGGTGTTTCACTTGGACTTAAGAAATTTAAAAATTAAAGTGGATATATTATCAATTTAATTAGCGTACTGCAACTGACGTCATATCTTAAATAGAAAAAAAATATTTAAATTATAAATTACATTTCCTACTGAAAATATGACTATAAAAAAATATTTTGCAACTAATATATTTTCATATATTAGTTACTCTTTTTAAAATTAATGTAGGTGGTAATGGTAATTTGTACTTTTTTAAGAAAATATTAAAAAACAACTTTTTCCGGCAAATGCTACAAGAATTAGGTAGATTTATGTTTATATAATATACTAGTGTGTGAAAAAAGTTGATTATTTTACTTTTAATATATTATACAACATTTTTATTAACTCATATAAGAGGAAAAATAAATTCAACTCACTATTTTTTGAACTAATGTATTTTAATTTTTTTAGTTCTGGTGTGCATTTTGTACAGAAAACATTCAGATTTAGTTCAGCTAAAATTCAGTTTACGGGTGACTGACGGCACTTGGGTATCATTTTCAAACAGTGTCAAACATTAGAAACATACTATTAAAAACATTAGACACGTACAAACTATGTTAAACATTGTCAGTCACCAGTGATTACCAATAACCAGGCGCGATACATGTCAATAGGTTGAAAATTACAAATTTAATTTATTATATGCAAGACATATATATTTAATTGACTACATGCATGAAAATGTTCTTTGGATATACATTAAAGTACATACTTTTTTAAGATTGACATAAAGGTTAAAAAAATATTTGAATAATATGCCTGAAATATATACCAATTATGATATATATTTCAGGAATATTATTTAATATATTTTTTTTAATAATATGCCTTTAGCGCAATTACTTGAATCTCGTAATTTTGTTTTACACCATTAAATTGTTACCTAAGCATTCGGCTATCCCGCACGTGACAAGTGCAGGTGTATCGAACATTTACAATTATGTTTAAAAATCCCATTATAAATCTCAAAAAAATCCTCAATCGGATGTAATTAGGTAAAACATAATTTTATTTTTACGTATCTAAAAATTAGGTAATCAACACTAATAATTTTTTTATGTAAAAGGGCAAATTGTGAGAAAATATCCAAAAAATCACGCTTCATGACAAATGAACTTATGATTTTTTTAAATAATATTTCAGTTTTTAAAGAATATATACAGAAAAACCTTTTTAATTTTGCGATTCGTTGTAGTGGCACTTGACCTTCGCTTTTAATTTTTTAAAATTATTTATAAGAACAAAAGTAAAATTATTTATTATCTTTTTAATAGACGTAAATAAACGTGCTGCAACTGGCATCACATCTTTATTCTAGAAATGTATTCCATCGACTTTATTGAACCTACCATACTATATTGTTAGTATAAATAATTACCTATGGACATTACATTATTTTTTTTAAATGTGTTGAGCTAGAAATTTGTAACATTATGTCCCATAAATATTGCTAGAGATCAATACGCAATAAAAAGAGCATCATAAAAATAATTTGGGTAGAACTTTTATACAAAAAAAATATATTTATTTTGAATCTATTTTTCGTAATGTTTCATAATTTTTAATTTGCTTGCTGGAATCGTAATATTGTGTAAAATTTCAATACATACATATTGTGTAAAAATGCTGGAATATTGTGTAAAATTTCATACATACATACACGTCGTTCTAGAGCACGTATATATTATATATATATTGTTTGATCAGTGATCACATATCGCACTGGGGTAACATCCGGCGCGTGCCAAAGGACTTTATTCCGCGTTTGGGGTAAAAATATCACACGCTTTTTTATCCGGTCACGTGTCCAACTAATGACACGCCGAGAAATAATGTAGTCCAACAATTTATAACAATATACTCGTGTTCATTGTAAATGAGTTATTGTATATAAGTTCATAATTCATGAATCATGACAAGCTATTGTGGCATACTCTATTATTTTTTGAGACATTCTAGTCGGTTAAAAATATTTTAATTGTCAGCGAGTTGTACATATTACAAAAAAATAAAATGAAAAAACGCTTTCGCCCGTTATTTTGGCACGAGTTTAGGGCTTGTCTCCCTTTTGCCCCGAAATAACCGATCTCTCTAATAGCGACATGTGTTAACCAGTACGAGTCGAGTGCATATGGCCGATATCTGTCATAAAGTCGTGAAATTATTCCGCGGCTGAGAGAGATTATTATTAAATTTTATCGCTTGTCGCCGGCGCTGTAGAATTAACGAAAATTGCGTATGACAGCTCTTTATTTGTCAAACGGTCGCCGACGTGTCTGACATCTTCGGTAGATGAATGTCGGATATGTCGTTTTGCATTATGATTTGATGTTATTCGTTATTAAAATGTTTAATATGATCAGAAAGCTAGGCGTCTGAAAACCGAACCGAAAAGTTAAGGTAGATTTTCATCACACACTACTTGGATTTCCAGGATAGACTATATCAGAAGAAACTCCAGATTTTAATTTAATTTTATTAACTATCGTTTGACTATTTAATAATGTTTGCTAATCGTAATTCCCAGAGTCCGTCACAAAACTTATATTGGCAAACAGTTATTGCCTTTGTCCCTTTTATTACTACCTGCTTTAAATGCAGCTGTGAACTTAGCGGATTGAAACCACCACTTATTTTAAAAATTGCAACGGTTATAAACCGATCTAAATCAGATGTAAAAAATTATCATCATTTTATATTTTTTTCGTGAAATTTAAAAAAAAAAACAATAGTTAAACATTATCAAAGGTTTGATCGACAACCAGTACTATTACTGGATATGTGATTTTTTCTTAAAATATTTTATCAATATCACTCGCTTTATGGTTGAGTAGTATTCCTTTGAGGCGCTTAAAAATATTGGAATGCTGATGCAGTAATATAGCTTTTTTTTAAAGTTTTTTTTTTAAAAAACATACATATCACGCAATGTTTTTAATTTAAATATAATTATTGAAACTTACTTATTGCTAATAGTTATAACCAATATTTAGTGAAGCATATTCCGTGGACTATTTGGGTAAAATATATGAATGTAGATAAAATGTATAAATAGTATAAAGAATTTCGTGTATGCAGTACCTGCTTTTGTTTTCACTTCACCAGCCATCCCTATCATTAAAAGGGGAACATTTAAAACTTGCCTGAGATAAAGCAAATGTATTCCTTTTATGTTGATACGTCTCGCATATACAAAATTACATAATTATCGAACATGTTAAATTAAATTTTGGGATTTTTTTATAGGTAGTGTGGGCCGATATTTCGGACCTTTTGGACCAAAGGGGATAATAGTATTCTATTATATTTTGATATCCTACCCCGAAAAAAATACTTAGTTCAATCCCCTACAATGAGCATCATTTTATTTTACGCTTTTCCTTTCAAGCAATATGGGCAACGTCGTTTTTGTAATTCTAATTTTATGCCATGGAAATATAATTTTCTTGAAATAAAATCAACGTATTTAAAAAAAAAATTCAGTACTACCGGTAATACCGGTATTACAATCCCTAGTTGCAACACACTTGCTTTATTAAAATATTAGGATAATGGAAGATGAATATATTGCATTTATCTAGTAGACTGATTAAATTAATTAAACCCATATGTATAACTACAGCATAGAATATGGATACACAGACTATAAAATATAATTATTTTGGTTGTGAAAGCATTAGAACATATGGAATTAAGGCAAGGATTATAAGTGGCATATATAAAGCTTAGTGATTTTTCTTTTCGTTTTAATTCACAATCGCTTTACCTTCGCTATGTTAATAAGTAAGTCATTTCAATTATTGATCTATTATTATATTTCAATAAAAAAATCGTATATGGTTTAGTGATATAGGATAGCTGGGGGAAAAATCCGAATACAAAAGCTAATATAGTTTATAAAAAATATTTAGATAAAGATAATGTCCAAAGATCAGTTATTTGACGATATCATCGCCCAATCACATATTTTTATATTTTATCGACATAAAGCCATTGTTGCATATTTCTTGGGAAAAGTCATTGACCTAACTTGTGAATAAAAAAATACATTTAATTCTAGGCTTGGTTTTATTGTACAGAGCGATCGTTAGGGGATGACTTCGTATGTCCGCTCACTCCCCTACGTTGTATCGCTAATGAAAATTCTGTACGATAACGATTCGTTAACTTTAAAAGGTTTCCGCAGTGATTGCAGTCTTTCTATGAGGAGGAGAAGGGAAGCCCCTTCGAAAAACTGCAAAGGGAACAACGCCCATAGTTGTAATAACTTCCAGCCAGATGCAAGTGCCATTGACTCGTGGTTGATGAGATTAGGCGATGTAAAAATACGTCTTTACTAAAAATATCTACTAAGAATATATTTCTTTGAAATACAATACATTTTAATATTTTGTACATATCATTCTATACATAGATACAATTTATATATTGCATTAATTATCATAGCAATATTTTAAAATTTTTATTGATTACTAAATAATCATGATGTCATTTAAGGATCTGAAGAAATAATTTTTAGGTAAAATACTATTTTTAGGTGATAATAATACTGTTGTATTTTATAAAATACATAGTATATTAGTAGATCTATTAATATTTAGTACAAATATTTTTATTGTATTATCTTTACATATACATATGTACATGTGTATAAACGTTTGAATAAACAATATTAAAATAATTAATAAATACATATTGTGAAATTTTAAGTTATTAGTAAAATATTAATCATATGTGAAAATCCTTTTGAAAATATTTGAACTGTACCACCGCATTACTTGGTCATGAATAAAAACATCCACATGGATTTTCAATGTTACATCCCCTATTTTCCGCGATGATCCATAAAGTGGCGAGGGTGCCAAAAGAGACATCTCCATAGGCAGTCCTAGAGTAAGAAAACGAATAGTATCACTGTATGTGCGCGATATCCATTGTTATATATTAATAGTGTTGCAGATGAAGATTGAGCATAGAGTAGGGGACATTTTGATTCAAAAAGCCATTATATTAGATGCGCTACATAGGCAAGCTACTTTTATGGAGAACGTATAATAATTACTATTATTTATTAGTTTTGGTGCTGGTGCTCGATTCCGGTTTGCTCTGGTTCATTAAGAGCCCATGTTTAATTTCAATATAAACTTCAAGTAATTATAGTCTTTGAACGCGTATTTACTTACACGCGTGATTACTAAATATTATTGAATAAACATATTTCCAAAAAGGTGAGTCATTCGATTTGCGATCACTCTTAAAGTACATACATATAAATATCTGATGTCTTAATTGACTTGGGTTTCCTAGGGGAACTTGATCCCCTTAACAAGGATAAACGTACTCATATTTCTCCATAGAATAAAATAGCTTAGCTATACTTTTATTTTCTTATTATATTTTCCTTTAAATGAAATATTGATTGTTTATTGCTTCGAATCAGAAAGACGCATTTTCAGTGTGAATATTTCATAAAAGCTGGTCGTATCTCGTTTAGATAAGTATATTTCGAAGGGGATAGAGATACGTGCCCTGAGGGCAAGAGTATCAGGAGCATATTGATAACCAATACGAGTATGAGAAAAATATTTTAACATTTCTAACCGAGATAAGAACGTTTTTGTGCGTCAACGATATTGCATAAAAAATCATAACGATGTGACCTGAAAAATAATATTTATATTATTTTATCTTTAGTGTTCACGTTCACACACGATATATTATATTTATGTTAAAACTTTCCCAGAGTGTTTATGCCAATTATCAACGATTTAGATGAACGTTTGACACCAAGAGCGACTGACGAGATAAGCTTTATCTATTGAGAACGTTTTTTTAACGAATCACAGATGTTCGTTAAAAGTCGTTTAGATTTGACACACACACGTGTGCATATTCCATCATTTTTATTTTATGAATGATACTGCTGCCAATGTTTTCGAACTCTTCGTGACTAAGTGGAAAATAAAGCTTCCCTTCGTCGAGATTTTCACGTATCGATAAACCTCTCAGGATTGCTTGGTTATCTCCCCATAAAATGCAAGGAAATTAGACCTTTATTGCAATACATGTAGTGGGATAATGTGTGATTTAGGTCGTTTTTGTATCGATGTGGCAGTATTCATACATGAACACTCGAGCACGATTCAGCTGAATAAGTATTTTAGGATAGGTATATATGAAAAGTGAAAGGACATAGATAAAGCTGTTAAAATATTCTATTGCATATATATATATACAACTTCGCCTTTATTCGAATACTCAAATAAATATTAGTTCGATTCATATTTCTCTAATGTAAGTATAATTATATGTTATGTATTTTTAATTAAACATAAATTTATTAGCTTTGCTGGCTTTTCAACTTGATCATATACGATCTTTTTAGAGGTGCGTCGAATGCTCTGCTTCTGATATTACCGCATTAAAATGATCATGAGAGAAGCATTCATCTCTCTTATATGGTATAAGGAGCGATAGTCATTTTTATTGTAATAGCGAAAACAAAAGGAATGTAAGCTGAAATCGCTTGAAACTAAAAGAAAAATCACTTAGAATCAATGGAAATTTGTGAACAATTCTCGCCTTTTCAAGTGCTTTATTGGCATATGTTTTAAATTAATTTATAATTATCGTGATTTTAAAGTTTTTATGTATCTAAATTAGCCAACTGCATAATAGGACTAGCAACTTTTGAGGATTTGCTCGTGACAAGCAAACCCCCAAATCGAGATAATAATATAATTAATAGTAATTATAGACATAATATTTATTATATATACTGTAATATTATTTTATTATCTATAGCGATATTCACATATTAAAATGAATATATCTATAAATATACACCTTTTTGTACATCACTAGAAGATAAAGGTTTAGGACGATCTAATTCATATTTTTAATATAAGAGTACACTGTAGCTAAGGGTATAAATAGTAGTCCTGTCTGATTGCCACGTGAAATTGGCTGAAGACTGCGGAGATTACGAATGGGATAATCTCAGCGCCAGCGCACTTAGCGGGGGCGTGCGCTAATCACAAAATATAGTTTATTAGAAATTCGCTTAAATTCAGTTCTTTAAAAATGTTTTACAAAATGCATATTGTGCATGCATTATTTTTTAAAAATGGTCATAATTTGCAAACTAGTGCTATATTTTATTTATAAAATTAAATGATTTTATTTGTAGGTTCTCAAATTATGTTGTACAGATTTCTTATGCAATAAGTTCATAACTTACTTAATTTATATAATGCTTAAAAATAAATTTAATTAAAAAGATGATTTTTTTTGGGTGTGGCCGATTTTGCTGGCCACATTAAAACACCGATGGCAACAGCTTAGATGCCACATAACATAACTGTAATAAATTATTAATTCACATATTGTAGATAGTTGAAAATAAATTTGTATTATAAGTTAAAGTTGCAAACAACGTATGACGCATATATGCGTTTCCCGGACAATAAACTTCTAAGGCCAACAAAGCTTGTAGATTAAATTTTAATACACCTATGTTAAGTTATTGAGCTATTTAATCTTAGAAAATCGTGAATTTCTTGTTACCGAGCGTATATACCACGACTTTTAACCGTGGCGTGGATGTTTTGCCAATTTTCCATATTAATTTAACAGAAATATTATTATGAAATAAATTTTCTGTAAGGCTCATATTATTTTTATATTTATTTTCAAAATATATAATACTAAAAATAAATGTGTTTTATCACACTGCCCTATTTAACGTAATAACACATTTTTAATAAAAAGTAGAACACATTTCTATAAAATAAAATAGTATGTAACAACCCCATTTTACCACACGACTCCACCCCCTGGCCATTCCAATGTCACGGCGGTTGGTGCGATCAATAAGTCAGGTCTCTTGAGAACGTCTGATAGAACGATAGAAGACCCTCGTTGTAAAACCCCGACGCGTAATGTACATGAACCGAATACAATGGACCAAATACAATGTAACCAAATTTCTTCTCAGTTCCGCCCAAATATTCATACCAGGAAATTATTGTAAATAAATATTGGTTAGTTCTAACAAAATATCCTAATAATTATAAAATAATTACTAATTTAAAATGCTGTTGATTTATATATAAAACAAATAAAATAAAAAGTATCGATCCTGCCAGGATTCGAACCTGGAATCTTCTGATCCGTAGTCAGACGCGTTATCCGTTGCGCCACAGGACCGGTGAGAGCGGGCGCTCCAAATAGCTAAGACATTCTAATGTTTTTTCTAAGAGTAAACAATATGTTAATATGTACACAAGTGGTCAGAGATAAACAACATTCGATAACGAGTGCTATTATATAATTGACCATGAAGAGAAATAAATCAAATTGGTATATGTACTGCGTAACGTGTATTGATTTTTTTTATATGTACATATATATTGTAGATACAATATGTATAATTGTATATACGTATGTATATTTATTTGTGATACTTAATTTATTACATTAAAATATTATGTGAGTATATTTAATAATTAATATTATTTATAATTATTGGGTTGAAATATAATTATATTCGTTATTTATTTATAAATTTTGAAATTTGTGTCATATTTATCGATGATCTTCTATTTTTATGGTAGCTGAAGAATTCCAATCTGTTAAATTTGTATCATTAGGAGAGTTTTATTTACATCACTAGCACAATAAGTCAGTGAGTAATACCCGAAACACATGGATTCGAATCTCAAACGGACATAGTGCTTTATAATAATTTCAATCGTGTTTGTTTGTTGAGTTGAAAGTAATCGAGTTTTTTGAAACCTTAGCGTTGCCAACATATGTACACGATATCAATAATGTCGTGTTTATGAGAAATGATTTTAGTCAGTGTAGAATTGAAACAATTACACTTTTCTGTAAATATCTCTAAAAAAAATGTCGTATCCTATACATTTAAAAACTAATGTTCAAAAATTATTTTATTCGATTAATCCGAATTGGTAGATTCTTAATATTAGGAGAATCGAACCGATACCAAACTATAAAGTGTTTGACTAAAAAAAACAGCCAATTCATTCGAATCTTTAAAAAAATGAATTAAAATATTTGTTGTATGTATATATAATATATTTATTTGCAATCTTTCGTTGTAACATGATAGGCGTAAACCCAATGCGTTATAACGGTGTAAATTTGTACTAACTGGGTAAGTCAATCAGATATAATGAATTCCTACAAGTAAGAGACATCTATTTAATTAATTATAAATTATTTATAATCAATAGATGCCACTTTGCAGCTGGTGCCAGTGTTCAATAATAGCGCATTTTTATAAATACAAATTTGAGTCTGTTGCCGTGGCTTGAATCTGTGATCTTTAGGGTACCAGTCAAGATCATACGGACTACGCTATTCCGACATCTATTGTATTAATACAAATATTTTAACACAGTATTATTATTTTTAATACACAAAAAAATTAAGGCATGACTGAAGCTGGTCTTCTCGTAGCGATTTGTGTAGTTTTAATTATATTACATTTTTAAAATCAAAAAACTCTTAATATATTTGGCAACGCCTATAATACTCAATCATATGTAATAGTCTCGTGTTTCATTCAGACGCGAGAAAGGGTCACACAAATTGTTTGCTCAACGTTCATTTCTCCAGGGACTTAGCGAATATGAATTATTTATGAAATTTAGGGAAATGGTTTGCGTGGCGTGCCGCTCCTTTAGCCTTCAAATATTAACTTTGCGAAGGGCACGCGTCACTCACGGGGGACTTAGACATGGGAACCGTACACACAAGCACTTGATAAGGATTCTTAGATAACGAACGATTCTCACGCATAGCACTTGGCAAGAGTGTTATGATTAAAAAAAATAAGCAAACCAAAAAAGGGGAGTTCTATTAGTGTATCACATCATATTCGAGGCACGCGAGGGCCACGCGTGAAACCCCTGCTGCCACGTGGCCACGTCTAGCCCTAATCACGATATATTGTCGGCGAATCTGAAGCGGGATTCGTACTAATGAACCGAAATTGCACCCTGCACTGCTTTGATCGCATTTATTTCACTGATTAAATAAGCCAGACGAATTTGGATTGTTGTTGTTCAGCGTCCAAAATGGGCTCGAGTTTTATTTGTATTTTTGTGAAGGTGGTCGTGGGTCTGATTTATAATAATATGAGTAAATGTTCAAACAATTATGGACGTCAACAGCACTGACTCGATGATGGTTCGGGAAAATAATGGAAATATATGTATATTGCACTGGGGTGTCGACGGATTGGAAAAGCGCCAATATTTTCCTTAGTTTTGAGGGTGTTGACTCATTCGTGCGTGTGGAGTTTTCTTATATAAAATATCAACGTGTATCTAAAAAGTTCACTTTTAAGATACGACCTCTCTTGTAGAAATATCTCAGAAATTTTCTTTAAATTCAGCATATCAGATTTTTGCGATATGAATAATAAATCTGTCCTTTTCAAGTCATCGACGAAAGTATTTCTAAGTAAAACAACTCCGCCTGAACTGTAAGAGAATTCTGCTGCACAAGGAATCTATAAAATGTGACAACGTAACACTTGGCGATGCTGAAAGGTATTCTATTATCGATCGACTATCTCCACAGCGACTCTAAGTATGTTTTGTAAAAAGAATGAATTCAAATTTGTGCGTATACTCTGAATTACTTTAAGATTATCTGCATATAATAAATATTCCGAGCTATTAATTGCCGAGCAAAAACGAACAGAGGACCTATTGGATCTCTATGATTCTGCAAAATAAGCAATATATTCATCAGAGCGACGATTGTCAAATATACTCGCATGGAATAAGCATTATCCAAACTATCCTTTGTAATTTTCAGACGGTCACCCAACACGAAGCATATACATATGTATATATATATATATATATATATATATATATATATATATATATATATATATATATATATATATATATATATAAAATTATATACATATGTATGTAATATATATACATATGTATGTATACATATTATTATATAATATATATACAACACCTTTTGCTAACTATTTAAAACAATAAAATAAATATGATAATATCAGATGTGACTCAAACCTTCAATATCTCACAATCTTAATTAACATTTTGTTTGCACACTGTATCGTGATGATTGATTTACTTCAAAAACGCATCACTCTTAAACACATTTTTATATATTTACTCAAAGACGGAATCCGTATGATCTCATAGTCCAGCCACCACCCACCCTATCAATTATATTTGTAAAGATCTCTTTCAAAAAAGCATCGCTAATGATGTCAGCGTTATCGCAGGCAGTCCTCTCCGCCCTCGCTCAGCTAGATGTCATCATAAGCCTATGGTCCTTAACCAACTTGGAGTTAACCAACATAAATAAGCTGATCAAGCGGATGACAGATAGTCGCCGAAGAACACGTGCTACGTGGGCGACCTCCGGTCAATTTTCCTTGGCGGCCAACCAAGATTCTTCAACCACCGCGTTTATTATTTCTGAGACTCCTTTCGTCACCGGCGTCTCACCTGCCACTGTATTTTTTCCGACGGGTGACAGACGATACGACCCGCAAATTGGACGACCGAGACGCTCAAGACTTAGTAATTACCGCTGAGAAGTCGTCGCGGCCATTAGGACTCTGTTAGCATTCCGGGCGGCGCAAATACATATATAAAGCAATACCTTTGAATAACTAAAATTGAGGGCCTAATCGTCCTTCTTTACGAAATAAAATATATAGATTCATGTTTAGTACTTTCTTAAGATAATAATTCTGAGATTTTGAGCTTTTTATAACATTAGGCCAACAGTTGCATAGTCTAGCCAGCTATGTTTCACTGTTTAGAAATAATTATTAAGAGATCTTACAAACTTACAGTAATGTAGTTAAGCACAATAGCAAGCTTTGCCAAAATAAGCATGTGTAGGATGCACTAAATGTATGATTAAACTAAGTGGAATTAAAGGAATGTTTTAAATGAAAACACATATTTTCCATGATTAGATGGGTAACAACCTAATAATTTGCTTCATCGCACAGATTTTGTGTTATATTTAATACTCTTTACATATATAAATTCATAAATATACAGATATGAGCATAAAATTCAATGGTCAACTTTAAAGCGTAAACATGTTTCGTGGGTGGTCCAAGAAGCGATGCAATTGACCCACCAACATCCTCATCTGCAATTCGCAGAGCTATCTCGAATCAGAAATATAAAAGATGCGACACTTAATCACAGAGAGGGAGACAAGCGGAGCAAATTCACACCCCTTCAGCCTTTTGATTACGTTTTAGAAAATTATTAAAATTCACCTTGGATCTCTGATCGTCACGTACACAAACGCACTTGTCGTCGAATTTCACAGTCAATAGTTGCCACATAACCATATGTATATATAACTATAAAAAGTAGACTGAATACGTAGAAGAAATAATAATATCAAGTATACAAATATATAGTTCTACACAAATAAACATGTAATACAAAAAAAAGTAATAATAAACGTAGAATATAAAATATATTAACAACATATTATTTAAGTGTTCTCTTAGCTCTTAACTCGTCTAAATCTCCACCTCTCAATATATTGTACGGAAATTTTTACGCTGCTTTTTATACTTTCTAATATAATAAATGTAATTAGCTTCTGTAGTTCTGTTTAAGGTAAATAATATCTTATCCTGTTATATCGATAAACATAACTATATGTATATGTATGTATATATCCTGATGCCTTAATACATTCTTATTTGTTGTGTCCAAAGAAAAATCAATTATGCAGACTAATCGGACAATTGCTTTAAGAGGAAGATAAATTATCGGCGGATGAGTGAGTTACGAGACACACTGCCATTTTCCATCTTATGCTGGCACATAAAAATGTAAAATTACGGCTCTGGCAACATTGTTACGTTAATTAAAAACGACTTTAAAGATTTTATTGACTGCCATTTCCAACATGAGAATGAAAGGTCAAGTTACAATGTGTGAAATGTATGTAAAAAATTAAATCTTTAGCGAGACTTTTATTACAACCAATTGCTGCATCCTTTATGTTAAACGATTAATAGCCAGTAAAAATATGAGATTTATAGTTTTCTTGTTATCACAATGTTTCATTCGAATCTTACTCATTTTTGATCAGTTAATTATTTCGACAAGCTTGTGTTTAGTCGTAAATAGACAGTAAATAGTCGTAAATAACCAGTCATTATAAAGCGATTTGTTTTGCAGTTCTCTTATGCGTTATTCAGATATATTATTACACTGTAGAATCTTTGATATTTAATTTACAAATGTTATACAAAGTTTTATCAAAAAATTTGTAGTAAAACGAGTGGCAATTGGAATAATACTTTGGGGTCCAGCCATACCCCTATTCGAAAAGCGTGTATTTTTCTCCATCCGTCCCGCTAAGGTTTAAAAAAGTTACATTAATATCATTGGAAATTATAATTTTCTCGTAAAACGCTTTATTTTTAAAGCGTATTTTGGGTGAGAAGAATTTTTCACATCCTTTTAATTTTAACTATGTAATGACAATTACCAATTAAGAAAATTAATCTTTAAGTCTACCTCCTAAACTGGTATTTGCAATCAAGAGTCAACTTCCTGAAACCGTTAACTGTTTTAGAACTTTAAGTACATATGTATATCGTATGCAGGGATAACGTTCCATTTAACACATGGGTGCTTTGTATTGTACATAATTAACGCTAAATTTAATTTTTGTGACATACAGCGAATAATGAACTTCCCCTCGCATATTAACACTTTGCAACGATCCGTCAAGAGGCGGCGTCAAAACACCGCAATAGATGTTTTCGCTTTTATAAATCATGTTACGATTTATAAAAGCGCACGCATGCCATGACGCGGAAACCCTTGATGTATATGCGATTTTTTTGCAGCTGTTTGATGGTGATCATCATGCGGCCGACGAATGACGCTATATTTATAAAGTTGCCAAGGAGCCGACAGGATATCTAGCTCTTTATTGGCTTTGCCGCCAGTCAGCGCTAGCCAGTGACATCACACTTTTTCTTTTCTTTTCATTGAACTGATCAGAAACCAGTGGTCTAAATCAGGGATTGATACACAAAAGACACGGGCTCGTATCTCATCTCATATTAATTTCTATCGTGTCTGGGAGATCGGAATTTATGATTTCCATGTAATTATAATTTTGATAAATTATTACAACTTAGGTTTTCCTAGATTTTTTTAATCTCACGGATGAATATTGTGATGAATAATTAAATTAAATTGAGCTTGGAATATTAGTTTAAAATTAAGAAAAAATATGTCATTGACTCACAGATTTTGATTTCAGTCTGGTGTCTCACTACTTAGTTGTTGGTTGTGTTTACCCAGTTGTAACGCATTGAACCATAGCTTGTCATGTTGCAACGAGAGATATACAATAAATAAATAATTTCTTATTGAAATATGTGCAAAAAGTTCCTATTATTTATTATATTGTTGGAAGTACTATAGATAAATATTTTAGTGCCTTGTTTGGAAACTATTTGAACAGCCTATATGTTTAGTTTATCAAACAATCTTCATTTGAACGTTTGGCAATAAATAAGCCAGTTCCATTCTGATGAATAATCTCGCTTCTCCTTAGCGCCGCAGTCTGGTCGCCAGATGCTGATGCGGGTGAGATTTAGAAGATTCCTCTCTTGGCACGCGCCGTCACACTATCATAATATATCAAAAGGAACAACTTCGTCAGGATCGTTTGTTATTAATTACATTTTGCCTCGGAGAAAGTAAAACGGAGACACGAGCTGTGTTCGGTAATGAACCATTAAACATTTCTCGAGCTCCTAAAACTATTTCCTAAACCTAAATAATAAAAGATCATATTTTAGTAATTCTATAAAGTAATCTATAAAATAATTTCGTATTTATGAGTTTTATAACATAATGTGATTATTTAAGACACTTTTTCAATGACAATAATCGCAGGATTTATATGTATTTCAAAGCTATTATACATACTATACCAATCTGTATTAATCCTATCCTAAATATGTTTTTGTTGGATCGCAATTGTTAACTCTTTCTCTTGTTTCGAAGCTGAAGTTAAACCGTGCCGATTAAGATTTGGTAAGCGATGGAAAGCTCAAGGTGAAGCCCTCGTGCATTAAGGAAGTAAACGAAGAGTGGGATTTTGTGATTTTTCTACAGCGACATTTCGACTAATATATTGTTGGAGAAATGGGAGGATATCACAGTCTCTCGTTTCTCATCTATAACGCTTTTCAAAATCCTAACTTACTATAACCTATAATTACTTTTGAAGAAAAAAAACATTGTATTTTTTTTACCATACCTCATTGTGCGCATATGCAGGTGCTCGTTTGCTGCCTTTTTCTTACACGTTCACGTTATAAGCGTGAGAGCGAGATGTAGACTCGTCAAATTTTTTTATTATTTATTTATTTAGCTAATATAGCTAATTATTACATTAAGCAAATTTTATCTAACCATAAATAATAGAAAATAAAAAAATAATTTATTTCTTAACGCACGAAGGTGTTCGGTCCTAAGAATATTATTATATAAATTCACAGCTCCTTACATACTTCCTCTGGCCGTACTCGTTTTTTTATAACTGACAATCCTTAAATTGTCTCTAGTTCTAATATTAAATTTATGTTGTGGTTCTTATTCCTGAAACTCGCGAGTTAGTTACCGTAACCAAGGATGATCATTCATAAATAGGATAAATTATACAATAGAATGTAAAGAATGGGACCACCCAAAAGCAACGAAAGAATATTTCTTTGTTGCAAAACGGTCACGAAAAAGAATATATCACCGGAGGATAAAAAGTTCCGTAAGGACACAATATTCCCGTTGCACAATTCGACCTCGGAAGTCCATCAGGTAAATGTCATTTTCTAGAGGTATACATATTTCGTTGTTCGAAGAAACGAGTACAAAAATTGGTTGGATGGTCGCTGCATGGTTGTGATCCGTAATACTTAAAGCTGGTCTCCAATGAGAGGGCAGAGACACGGCAGACACGGCTCGAGCGCAGATACACGCAGATACGCTCAGATACGTTCAGACACGACTTAAAACCAGAGAGGAGCTTCACCAGAATATCACTGCAGTAGAGAGAAATTGATATCCGCTACACTATCGCTGCCACAACTACAAGACCTCTGAGAATCTTCCGCTGACATCATCCTCCGCCAGTTTCTCCACCACCACTCAGATAAAACGATCTTGCCATTATAGTTTGTCGCAATATGTAAATTAAAGTAATAAATTATTACCAGCTTCCACTGGCGTTTTTTTGGCTGCGAAGTCACACCCCTTAGCCTTAAATTGTCTCTATTTCTAGTATTAAATCGATGTACATCTTTATTTCTGATTAAATACTTATTAAAATACTCTGGTAACATATTATTTTCCAACTTATGTATAAATACTAAAACATTCATATTCAATATTTCTTGAGCATTTAAGCATTCCAATCTATCAATCATACTTCTATAATATAATTAGTGAATCTATTTTTATTTAAAACTATTCTTATTCTTCGAGTTGTTTTTGCTCCTCATACTCTCGACATTTTGACCAATGCGACGATTTTCGGGGTGGAAACAGATGTTTATTGTCGGTTACGTTCTTATAAGAACGCTTTTGCATTAAAAGCACAATTTGATAAACTGGAGATCTTCGATCGTCACTTACGTTGGGGTAACGAATTCACTTGTCCGGCAAGTCATAAGATTCACTTCTTTGTTTTGTTGACAGCGCGTCAACGACACTGTCCATTCACTCTGGACGAAAATTCCAATCAATACCATCCGCATCTGTCGTTCGGGCACTCCAAACTGTATCTAAAAATACGTACATAATTCAACTTGGTCGATGATACTCGAATATATAATATTTCGCAGCACAGCTTTCATCGCCAACACTTAACCACGAGCGGCATCCATAATCTATAGGTGTTTGTTTGTTCGGAAACTAGTACCGAATCAAAGTCTCATCGCCTCGGTATACCGAATCGCCATCTGCAATCCATTAGCGTGATAAATCTCCACGGCGAGGAATCCGTCCGCAATAACACACAGTGGGCCGCCTTTGAAATTGCGAGGCACGCGCAATTTGCAATCGCCCGGTTCGCACATGTCTAATGGCGTCATGTCTAGAGATGTGTGAATTGAAAATGTTAATTGTTCGTTGTTGGCGCAAAACGCGCATTGTCGTCGTCGCTGCTCTATAGCTAGATGTTGGCTAAGATTTACTGTGAGTCCATTGGCGGCTCGTGATGATTTCGAGTGTATAATTACAACGTTTGATCTGTACTCTTATGCAGCTGTTAAGCATGTACGTATAATATATAAATCACAAGAAGTGCTATCACTGGATCATTCGGATATCATGAATGAAGAACGAAACGAACGAGGCTATCCTTTGTCTAATAGGAATAATTTAATATGCGCGTCTGAGGTAAAAGATTCTACAAATTATTATAGCGTGAGTATTCTAATTAAACTTACGATAACTCCAGATTCCAGGTTTGTTTGTGATGACGATCCTCAGAACAAACCCCTATCTATAATGTTAGGTTAATTACATATATTGTGTTAAACCAATGAGACACCATTTCTTGTTTTACCAACTAAAAATTACTATGCAGGTCTGTTGCCTATACTAGGAGTGACCTCCGAATATACAACAATACTAAGTTAGAACACCTTTGTTAGCGTGTTTCCTTGTAAGTGCTAATTTATAATTTATTTTTTTATTGCGATGCAAATTCAATAGAAATATGTGTTTTCTTGGATTGGGTAAGTCATTTTTCACTACCAGGATCAGTTAGAAAATCATCACCGATCGTTATAGTATTAAAATATTCGTAATATAAAACATGCCAGCAACCATAAGAAAAAAACGGAGATTCCAGTTAATGCCCAAATCACATATAAAAAGCATTTTTACTTCAATTATCAGCTTTGGTCCAGCCTAGCCGTCATCTTGAAGTCGCCAAGAGCTAACACAAAACGACACAGGGTCATGGCAAGAACGATCTATCTAACAATTAATTTCACAACTTTAAAATACTTATTTATATAAGCAATTAGATGTCTATCTTTAGCAATAACTGCTTGCATTATACAGGTATTCGCCAAGCTATTTAAAATATTTATTTTCTAATATCGACGGCACTGTGAGTTCAAAGGTACGCATTACAATACAGTAGATTTAAGTATTCTCTTTGTTATAATATATAAAAAGCGAGTTCAGATGTTTGAACTTTGCTATTCATTCCGCATTATCTGTGTATTTTTTTATGACTTAGTGCTGATTAATAATACTTATATAAGAAATATACAGATGTAAAACGATCAAAGGGTCCATGTTCACATAATCCCTTACAAACTACAAATATAGTTTATGTTGTTTTTTTATTAAATAAAAACTGTAAGGTGTAAATCACTCTTGCTTCTTTTGAGAGATTCTTTTCCGCCTCAGTTTTCGGCTGCAAGGATTATTTTGTCGTTTATACACGAGTTCTTCTTTTTCGAGTACATACTCACAAATGATTTATCATTCGGACATATATCAAAACGCGGACAAATATTGAAGATATCGCTGTCGCTCCTTTTTTCGGTGTCAAGTTTTTATCTCGCCTCGTGAAAAAAATATATGATAATACTCTCCAGTTGCACACGGGCGCATTGTTGGAAACCTCTGTAATGATGTAAATGCATTAATATTCGAATACAAATTGTACAATTGTTGCATTGAGCGTGGGCGGCGTTCATAAGCTGGAACTTCAGCGATTCTCAACGATAGATATATTTTAATTAAATTTTGTAGAGATGCAGAAACAGTGGAAAATCTAATTCGCAACATCGGCCATCGGCCCCGCGAGATATCCCGATGGGAGTACTTCAAGGAATTATACTAGGACCTCGTTATAAATCGAGGCCAATAGGCACTACTGAAATTGCCGATGTGCTTAGATAAAAATACTGAGGCAAAACTAAGGCGATAATATTTAAAAAAAAATTTACTTGTAATATGGAGTCCAGCAACTCAGATAGGCTGGGTACCTTTCTTGCATAGATGATGCGGCACCAGTGTTGTCAGCCCAATTTCGGAACAATGGTTTCCCGTTTGTTTGTTACCAAGGGAACAAACAAGTGCATTAATTTTTTAATTTGTTCGCTAAATTGTTCGATTTTAGAAAATATAGGACGAGTAGTTTCCTAAGAAGGTGCTCAAAATACAATAGGAACCATTTTAAGGAATGGAAATTTTGGACTGCATTTCTTCATTAACGTGTTTAAGAATTAATTTTACGGTTTGAAATTGCGTATATATGAAAAAGTTAATATGGGAAGTAATTTAAATATATTAAGAAAAAACAGGATAAGTCAATGAACAATGAAATGGAAGTGTATTAATGATACTCCTATGTCATTTCAGTAAAATAATAGAAAAAATATCAAAAATATAAACTTAATAAAGTTATGTTACGCGATTTACAAGTGGGGAATTTTCTGATTTTGAGCAACGGGTTTCCGGAAATCCATGGAAAGCATAGGGTGACACCATTGCGTGGTCCCAATTAAACGGGTGAAATTAAGTCGTATGGAAAGCAGAGTAAAGGAGACCAAAACTTAAATTTCTTGTATGTAATATTTGTTGTAGATTTTTAGTTTCAAGTATTTAATAGAGATTTAGATGCATTTATAAAAAATAACAGAAAGATTTAACATACTATACAACACATTGCTGACAATATATCCCACAGCAACAGCGACTAAATGAGTATTTTTAGCAGTAGAAATAATTAAAATAAAATTTTGTACTCATTTAAAGTTTGAAACATGCTCTATTATTTTTAATTTAAAAATATATTTTCAAGCCAAAAGCAAAGTGATATTTCTGAACGAGCTTATAAGCCCTGGGAAAATTAGGGGGAGTCATGTATTTTTAATTTTCAATCGTTTGTTTAATGCGATGATTCAGGGCGGAAACAGACTTATTTTTTATTGCCGTATTGGCACCGAACATAACATGATTTTACTGAAATGACATATTTTATTAAATATTTTCGGGATATATTCGAGACTGTTTTTTCTAGATTTTCTTTTAGGAATAACCGAATAACAAACGGAGTCGCGTCAAAATCTGTCCCTTTGAATAATAATGTTTATTGTGAAAAGTCTACCTAGAAGGTGGGTGCTTTTGAAGGCAATGTTCCGCTCCTTTTATTTATTATATTTATGAAAAGGGCTGAAGGATCTTATACCTGAAATCAGTATACATCTCAAACAACTGTAGTTTAGTTCAGATTTATTATTTATCAGTTTTTACTTTTTTTTTTATAAATACATATATCCTTGCCCTCGAGGAGAACGGGCCCCGGGAATTTGTACCTTCCCGGCAGGCCTGTTTCTTCTGTTCCGGATTATTTACCTTATAAATTTCTGTACAACACGTCAGTCCGTCAGGACAATGTAATATCGGTCTTCATCTAATCACAGATATCTAGTAGAGATAACAAATTATTTTATTATTTTGTGTCTATTAATTAATTATTTTGTGTCTATGCAGTTCATCAATAAATCTGAAAACTGAATATTACCGAGATTTTTATTAGAAGTCCTCACACCTTCCTCGAAACATTATTAGATGGAACTGGAAGCTAAACATATTACTCGAAATTGTATTAAAGACTTCACAACGACACTCAAAATCACAACGGAAAGTTTGTAGCATTAATGAGCTAATTTATCAAGACTAGGGATTCCAATCCCGGGCCAAAATTTTAATCCCGGGATTTCGGTATTGCAATTAGTCGATCCCGGGATCCCGGGACCAGTCCCGTGATAATTTTCATGTTATTTTATCGATAAAAATAATTTAAAATGAATAATACAATATTTTTTTACATCCGTTTTTTATAACGTACAATGTATAAAGTACGTATAATTTTAGTCTTGGACTTAAAATAGAAAATAATATTATAAAAATAAAAAAGGGAAGGTCTTATTTATTTATTTGAGAAGATAAAAAAATGAACTTTTGACAATGTATGTACATATGTACATTCATAGACACAATTAATGGAAAACATTATTTTGGAAAAAACTCACGAAGTAACATCAAAGCATCAAGCGTTTCATCATTTAGCCTTGATCTGATTTTGGTTCCTAAGCAGCCTGCAGCTGAAAAAGCACGTTCAGACTCACAGCCTCAAAGATTCACAGATGACACGTGCAACTCTCGCAAGTTTGTATACGAAATATAACGATTTTGTCAATAATAATTCGATTGTGCTTGATAAATCAATCAATCCAAAAAATTCGGGATTATGTTTTATAATCCCGGGACTCATCGGGTATTGAAAATCGTTCGGGATCCCGGGATCCGGGATCCCGGGATTGGAATCCCTAATCAAGACCCATTAAATTGAATCAATCATTAAAGGCAGAAATAAACTAGTTACTTTTTTTGTCATGATCGTATGTATGTTCTAGAGTTTTTTAAGTCGAAAATGATTTGTTCGTGAGTCTGTAGGTAAATTAGATAAAATGATGTACTGTTAATATCAGTTAACAGTATAGGGTTTGATTTGTGTATTTACCTTTTCTGTGTGTATAATAAACAACAGCTTAATTAAGAAAACTGTTCAAATAAACTAAGTACACCTGGCTGTCTAATATATTATATTACGCAATAAAACGGTTAGCAAAATAAACTTCATTGTTATTGCTGTAATAAATAAACACATAAAATCCTCTGGTATTACAACAAACAACATATAATTCGAACGATCGAAACACTAACGTCTATTCCTGCTTTGAAACTATGATCTGACAATCAATTAACTATCTATTTTTATAAACGCAATTTTAACCGAGTGTCGTTTGAGTTAAATTTTTGTATGATGTCGCCGCGAGCGAATTTATTACGACACATACGAGTTTGATAATAAACTGTGTGGCTTATTAACCATATGGCGCTAAAAGAATTATTATAATCCACGTAACGATAATATACTCGGTACCAAATAATGCCCGAGATTCGTTTGACAGAGGCGAATTGGTGTGCCAAATTAAAATTCTAACGTCCGTTTGCTAATGATGCTTAGAAATATTAACGTCATATTTGAGCGACGTCTCGTGATAATTTAGTTTGACTCGTTAAATGATAGATGCCTATGTCTGTTCCGTAATTGATTATTGTCCTGTCTTTGGTCTTCCTGGATTTAGAGACAGCACGGGCACTGTTCTTGGCCCATGGCGCCCGTTGTGTGTGTGGTAGTACCAAACTGGCATTAATTAAATTAAAACACGTGCTACAACAATCCATCTCGGATCTTGCAACAGATGGTGGACAGAGATGGTTCATGATCTCGCCCACATGTGCCACATATCGTGTGGGCTCTTGACATCATCAAATCGTCGGCCGTGTTGAAAGGGACTATTCGAGGAGGACGATGATTGAATCGATCGATATTTTTTTAGTCGTTTAAAATTAGATTTTATATAGAGATCTTCATGTGGAGTACGTCGGAAGAGCGTGCTCAATTTAAGTGTATCCAATAAGATATTTTATAAGTAAGATTGTCGAATCAAAATGTAACATCTATGAATATTCTAAAAGTTAATACGAAAATTTACTAAAATGTCATGATGCAGCGTGAGTATTTATATCTTTTAAAATTTACTGACTTCTTTGTGTTTGATTTTAGCAATTGTAATAATGAAATTTATCAAAAGATTGTTTTCAGAATGAGTATGGAGTATATTACTACAACATTTACGACTATAATATTGAGGACTGTCAAAACAGTAAAAAATAAATTGCTTTTATGCAATTTTCTTTTGGCATTCATCTCGAAAGTGAAAGGGTTTCCTACGGGTCGTTAAATCAGAGTATGAGGTAAAACCGTTCAGTGAAAACAATCGTAATTTTGCAACTGTGGTTATTGCACCGTATACCGCACCATTGTTGCCTGAGCCGATGATCGATATAAATCTTTGGATCGAAAATTTACCGTCTGTTGGCGACCGTGTCCGGTCACGGGCTGACTCACGCCGACTTTGTAAATCATGCACTATCGGCCTACTACCTTGAATTTGAATTATGTGTGTCGAAGTTGTCTGAGCTTGATGATAAATTACGATAGAACAGACAATGCGTTATACAATGTGCAAGAAATGGGTATATTAATGTTACAAATTATGTGTTGACTAAGGATCGAAGTATCGATTATTTTTTATTATCGTTCGATATCGATAATGAACGATAATGCATTTTTCGATTATCGGTCTCAAACGATAGTGATCGATAATGAACGATATTATCGTTTGTTTAATCGATATTTGGCGGGAAAGTACAAAATAAAACAGTGTTAACCAATGGCGCGTGAAATTATGCGCCCTATGACTTCAGATTTATGGCCGAACTAATCCTGGTCCTAGAAAAAGTGAGGGACTTTCTGCTGATGATTCACTGACCGCTTAAAAAATATTCCCATTTCTCTTATCTTGGAAAAGTGTTCGCTACTGACACAACAACTCACGAAACAATTTATCACTGAATTTCAGAGACAAATGGAACGAGTTTTGCTGAAACCTAGTACTGAAGAGCACCATGTACGTATGGCCAATCAACTTTACCCGTATTGTAAGGGATTACCTCTTATTCAGTTCAACAAGGAAGAGCCCACTCTAAGAAGATTTCTTGACTCACATCCATCGTCTCAAGAGGTTGAACAGGAAACTCCAACAAGGCAGCATATCGGACTGGCATCAAGTTTTGTCCTCGACGACATGAATTTCACGGATCAGTTGGTGGCTGAAAAGGCTCAGCATGAGACTCTAAATCGGAAAAAAATAGCATAGGAAAAGTAGTTCATTTTATAAAATTGATGTATTGACCAGATGGAAAGACTACAACGGGATCTTCCCATTGTTGGCGGCTGAAGTCAGAAAATGGCCAGAAAAGTGAACGGGTTTTTTCTGCTAGAGGAAACCTTGTAACATCTCAGAGTATAAGGTTTGACCCGTCAAATGTTGAGAAGATCCTCTACATACAACTGAATCACAGTAGAGTCCGTATCGCTAAATACAACATTGGAATTCCTATTGTTGAAGAATTACCTGTCGGAGAGAGGGATGATGAGGAGAGTGGACCATCATTTTTAACTCCAAGAAGTCGTGTTGGTTCTGCATCTTGTGCAGCAAGTAAGGACTCCCGTAACACTGTAAATGTGACTCCAAGAAAAGCTCAAAGACAGTTACCGAAAACTTAAAAAAAAGTTACAAAGAACTGTGTATGCTCCAGATTCAGACTCAAAAGATGATGTTGTCAGCATTGGTCCTTCAGACACTATCAGTGCAAGTTACACAGAATCAAAGACTTATCTTGCTGTGAATGCATCAATGCATCTTAAAAAGTGATTAAAATCAGGTGAATTTTTTGAAATTTGCATATTTGTGATTTTTTGGCTTTAAAGATAAAGTAATATTTTTATTATTTAATGTTCTGGTAATTTTAATATATAACTGGTAATTTTAGATAATTTGTTAATAATAATTTAATAAAATTTTGTTAACAATATTTCTTTAACAAAAGTTACAAAATTTATCGTTAATTTTTGAGGTTGTACAAAATTTAACAATATTTATAGTAATATTAAACGATAGATTACACGAATGGTAATATCGATCAAATAAATGCAATTTATCGTTATCGACCATTATCGATTAAATCGATAATATATTTTTTTATCGTTTCGTTCATTATCGATTCGAACATTTCGCTCCTTGGTGTTGACCAACTGTAGATATGTATGTGATGTACAGACTTAACCGTCAGCTTCATAAGATTCCCATGTCATCTGGACGAAGTACCGTTACACGAAAGAGCATGCTTTATCTCTTTCTTCGTCGCATGCGACACCACTCCCACTTTTTTTCTAGGGGATCGGCATCAGTTCTGGATTGTTAAATGAATAAATTTGACTAACCTACAATACCACTAACTTCATTCCATAATTTTACTACTTATGTATCTGATTTTTTTTAATTTTGTGCAGAATTTTAACGATATTTTAAATAAATATAATTATTATAGTCATTATTAAATGTATTCCTAGTATTTTTGTTTCCAAAAGCAATAAAATATTTATGTTTATTATAAGAAAAGAGCATTATTATATAATAGAAATAAAATGGTAAATATTTCTTTAGAAGCGCAGGGTAACACCCCCAAGGTGTATGGCTGAGAGGCAAATAGTAATGGATTCTAATTAGAATGTAACGGTAAACCGTCGAGCTCGATAGGGAATCTTATGATGCTAACCGTCATCATCCCTGTGATTTTTTAACAGAATTGGAAGCCGAATATTCTGATTTGCCTCATACAGTAAATTGATATCTAAGACACAATAAAGTTTTTTTGAAATTTTGAGATGAAAGGAGCAATTGAATTTTAACTCGATGAGAAAAATCGCCCTCGTCTTATATAATATTATCGAATTTTGAATGACTTTGGAAATAATCCTTCGCTGCACATATGGAATTTATTAACTGATTTAATATAAAACTACAAAGAAAAACAGTACTTATATATTACAATTACGCTGCGGTAATTGTAATATATAAGCATTACATTTTCAAAAGGATAATCGAAATGATAATAAAACATATAAAGGTATTACATTTTTTTGCCAAACATATAATTAATAAAATCGTGGACTGTCTAATAAATATATAAATTAACAACATTAATACGTATAAAATAGAATACTAAAATAAATATATAAATTTTATACATACTTGACAAATTCATTGAAAAGTTCTACTCATAACTCATACTTTGTGATTACAATGACTATTAGAATATCAAACGCTTACTTTATGTAACGCGTTTGTTACTATGCAATTAATTAATTCGCGTTATATATTATATCATAAAATAAGCATACTAATACTATTTTTTAAATTATAAATACTATCGCTTATCTAGAAAAGCAATCAACCTAATTAAACTGGCTTCATCTATCCAATCAATAACGCGTCTAAAAGCAAGAAGTGTGTTATTAAATCGTTATCATTACCGGCTAATTATTGAAACGTGCCAGCCAATCCAGTTAGCAGTTAGCTTCTAAATTAATTGTTTACATATGGGATAGAATGTCAGCCATCTTATACCATGTACACTGTAATTACTCAACCACTCCTACTGACTCAATCGTTTCAACGATGTTGGCCAACAATTATTATTATATTGTTCTTATATGGTTTTGTAATATTTGTATTGAGGAATGATTAATACCGCCAGCGATGAAAGATGACACTCAGTGTGACTTATCGATCCATAATAAATGTTATACGTACAATATGCGCTTCTGGGTTGAGATAATCAAAATCGAATTTTGTAGTATTATACTTTGACAAACAAACATTAATAACGCGCGGCGAAAGCTGAAGCTACCATAATGAAACCTTAAACCATGGGATTACGAAGATTTTTCATATGCGTCCCCTCCGGAAGATAGGGATTCGCATGGGGATTATTTCACCCTTCTGTGTCATCCCCATTTTGTGCATTTTCGCGACCGACCGAAGACCTAACGACACCAAACGCGGTTGTGTTTATAAAAACATGACTCTGTTTTAATAACAATAAAATATGTTATATGAACAATGAATTCAATGATTAATATCTATATTTCATAGTAAATAACCATATTTTTACTAGTGTAGTGGTCTTTATTTCTTATTTACAGTCAGACTTTTACTTATTTTTTCACTCCTGTGAACAGAAGATTTCGTATCCTTTTTGTACAAGTTAAAACTGAAATACAATACGGCGCAGGCCATGAAAAATATCAATTCGGGATATGGGGAATGTACTGTTAGTCAGAGAACTGTAAAGCATTGGTTCAAGAAATTTTGTTGTGTTTTTTTGAAACCTTAAAAATGAGTCAAGTGAAAGAAATCTGAAGAAAGATTAAGTAACATTGTTGAAGCTAATCGTCCATAAAATGTTCAGACACTTACTATAGAAAAGGTAAAAACATTAACAAATAGGTACTGCACAAACTGACCGAAAGGCAAATACAGCAACATTTAAAAGAATGTTTTTAAATATTGCAGAACCAGGTGAAAGTATTTCAGCGGAATCATATTGTAGAGAGATGTTGGTAAACAGATTTGAAGTGATATTGCTTCATGATAATGTGAGACCTCATACTTCACTAATTACTGTTGCATAATTAAACGAATTCCGATTATACATTTTACATCATCTCACATATTACTCTGACCTTTCTCTCTCACAGAACAGCTAAATTTATTTTTTCGAAGTACATTAATCTATAATAATTAAGATTTTTATATTGTTAAATCGTTGGTAAAAGACGATTTGATTAATAAAATTGCCTTTAAAAAATTATAGTGCTTTATATATCACTAAAAAAATTGATCACATCTTATTTAATAATCTAATATTATACTACTCTTATGTTTTTTATTTTATAACAATGGAAATATAATTTAAAAAAAGATAAATTTTGTCATAAATTTATTTTTTCGGATAGTTTTATTTTTACTCTTTTGTACTATTCATTCACTTTCCTAAGCATCTATTTATTCTTCTTCATATTTATCTAGAAGGAATTCGCATTCTACAATCGCATCACTGATTTAAAAGAAAAAGCGCAAGAATAAATCTTTTTTTTTGGCAATTTTCTAAATTCAAAAACTAAATAACTACTACCAAAATTATATGTAGAATTATTTTAATCATATATTTTTAATAGATTATTAAGAATTAAACAATAAAACGAATATTCTGATTTAAAAGCTGGAGTCTCACAAAAAAGTATCCTAGGGCCGATATTCTCTCTTTATGACTTGCCACAAATACAGAATGTCACAATTGCAACATTCGCAGATGATCATAGTAGCGGGGAAAGAAATATAGGATACTACAAAAATACTTTAACAAGCCGCTGATACGATCACCAATTGGAGCTAGAAATGGAGAATAAAATTGAATGAATTAAAATTGGTTCATATCAACTTTACCAATAAAAATATAATTAATCAATTACAAATTTTCATAAATGTGTAAATACAGGCAAATACTTTGGTATGACCCTGGATACTAAACTGCAGTGGAAGGAATAAAAGAAGAACTTGAAATAAAATATAGAAAGTTGTATAGCATTATTGAATGGGATGTGCCATACAGTATCACATTAGAATGATAGAAATATTTCAAAATAAAGTGTTCGCGAAAAATACATTTGCCGTGACATACATGTTGAAGACGTCACTAGTTTTGCTGTTACACATGAAACGAGACACCGACAGCACGTCAACATCGAGGCAGTAATCTCTTCAATGTGGACAATTTGAAAAGACGACTGAAGAGGACTAAGCCCTTCGAAGTAGTCTAATGATCATCACTAGAACTTCATTAGTGCTAGTAATTGTTAGTGTAACTACAAACTTTTAGACACCAATTGGTAAATATAATAGTATTTAAAAAGTACAATAATTATTATATTAAATAGTTAGTCATACGATAGATCAGTTTTAGTGTCTAATAAATATAGTAAAAAAATAATATTTATTGTGAGAATAGTATTGTTGGATTTTAAAAAAACAGACAGTATGTTATTTTAAATTTTATATTTAAAATTATAATATATTTTACAGTGCAATAGTGAAATTCTCAAAACGCTAATTTATCAAATTGTTCTACACCCTCATGTCTGCATTATTCGATGCACAAATATTAATTTTTCAGCTAGTAAGGATTGATTCGTAAAGTTTGAGTAAAAATACGTATTACTTAACCTCGAGACATAGACAAAAACATGTCTAGAAGATTGGAATTAGTGATTTTTATACAATTATAATTCCGATGGATCATCACATATTTTGTTTTCTTTGATTTTCCTAGTCTCATGGACGAATATCATGATGAATAATTAAAATAAAATCGACCTAGGTCATGCTTAATACAATTTATTGTATATAAGCTGTAATAATTGTAAATAAATTACATAATGTATCACATATTGATTCATAACTCCTGCAGTACTAATATTTTAACAAATTTGACAAATATTTTGTCCTAAAAACTGAAAGTTATTTTTCCTTTAGATAATGGTATTTTTACCACTTAATACAACTCCCTATATGCAATAACGCTTTAGCTCGACAGCTTTTACTGACAAGGTATATTATAATTTAATATCAATTTACCAGACAATAAATAATGGAAAAAATCGTGCCAAATGGATTCGAACCCACGACTTTTCAATTGGTAAACAATGACCACTTTTTCTACCACTGAAAAAAATAACACATTTAACTCATATTATTTTTATTCATAAAACAGCGAGTGGACTGCGTTCATTCATCCGCGAGTTCCGTTTATTCATTGAACAAAAGTAAAATATAAGGCAGGGTTTCCCAATCTATCGACGCCCACAATTTAAAATAATTCTTACATTCTCAAATATATTACCATGCCCACGTATAACATCTTTATTGTTATTTTGGCAATAACAATTAAACAACGTCAAAGCGCGTGCGATTGATATATGGTTGTATATGTTTTTTTTTCAAACTTAGACATAATTTATGTATATATAATTAAATATTAAATTTTAATTTTTAAAATGTGTTTATACTTATGTAAACGGTAAAACAATGTTATATTCATAATCTAGCACGTGTCCATGTAAGCGCGATGGGATGCAAGGGAAAATCACCCCCGGCGTTCATTAAGCGTGCCATGTATTCATAAAAGTAAAAGCTTTCCCCTGCACAATCCACCCTCTGAACTCAATAATAAAATTCCACCCTGCCGCCCCATAGTGACGAGAAGTCGTATAGTCAGTCCATCCCCTTTGCGTTGCAAGTACTTAGATTCTGTTTCTTCTTGCGAGTTTGCTCTTTTTTATTTGGCATTAATAATGTAAATTTGATATAGGAAGTAATAGGGAATGGAAATTCCCTATTAAAATATTAAAAAAATAAAATGAAACCTTCCGCGCTAGACTATAAACCTGGAAGTTGAGAAGAGTTTCAGAATTTATTAATATAGCACGCGTGTAATGAATAACATCATCTCACATTTCGCTACAGTTGTGTGACTATTTTTTTTAAATCGTCCATTTCCCTGGTGATCCATATGCAATATATCATTTCGCATTTAAGGTGTGTCGTGCGATACAATCAGTCACACTTAATTATATAACAAACGAAGAAATCAAATCCCGTAATCACAATGCGGTATTGTTCGGCAACTCGTGCACAATGGCGTCGGCGGCAACTGGACCATAGAGCCGCTCGAGTTTCCGCTCTCGTCTATCTGTCCATGGTCACCCCACTGTGAAATTTCAATATTTGGGATGCGCATAATTTAGACACCGATCTAACAAATTACATATAAAAACTTTAATTTTTATTGTGTATAATTTCGAACATCACGTCCGGTTACAATCAATCGATTTCGAATCTCAGATGCTTCCTTGAACGCATGAATTTTGTCGGATGATTTATGTATTTCGAATTGATGGTCACTGCGCTCAATCCGATACGGATCACCCAGACATTTATAATGAATTTCTCCTTGCGAGACGCCAAAAGTGAATGGAGTTCGTTTGCGTGACCGAGCGAGCGAGACGAACCGAGGAGTTTGAATCGCTCAAATTATAGCCGAGTCGGGCGCTTCCGCCATTTGTCCACCGTTCCAGAAACAAATCAAATAATTGGTTCATTCAAGATTTTTTACTTGGACATAAGAATGGGGGCACCCAACCTTTGTGATTTACGCTTGAAAACTTTACAATAAATTGCTTTATGAAGTGAATTTTCTTTTCACTATACAATATCAAAGGCCCTATCAATGTCGATAAGTGCCACATAATAGTTTGGACTTTTTTGAAGACTGAAGACGTTGATAAAAAAGTGTAAAAAAAATATTGCAAAAACTTACAATTTATTATTTTATCGCTAGTTAATAATTTAAATTAAAGCCTCCATTATTTAATTAATGGATCTAGGTGTAATATATGCATTTAAGAAGTGTTACATGTGGACCACATGTAGGTAGGCAGTTAGAACTATCGATGGACAGAATGTCATATCGTTTACGCAATTATATAGAATTTATAAAGCTATTAGAATATTGGTAATGCCTGTCGTAAAATTTCAATATCTACGATGAGTAATGTATGGAATAAACTCACTCCACAGTTAATCGAGGATAGTATGAAAATTTAAGAAGCTAACGATATTATTAGCGAACTAGTCGAAAATACCAAAGAACTGGACCTAAATCTGGAAGATGAGGATTTTGCTTTTACTAGAAATATTAGAATGATATCTACCTTTCGTAACAGCCAGATGATAGACACGAGAAAATCCCAGAACGACCGGCCTTACAATATATAAGCCTCGATGTATAATATATAAATGAGGTGTTGATCGCGCCAATCAATAGCTACCTACTAGTTACCTAATATTATATTTCGAAAAACAATTGAATAAACAAAAAAGATTGTTTTTTATTTATTTCAAGGCGCATTGTTTTATTCGTTCAGTGTCTATCAAAATTTGAATCGTAACGGCAAAATTAAAGTCAAAGATTTTCTTTTGGGTAAGGCTAAAGGATGGATGCAGAGTTCAGTGGAATCTATCGATTCTGAAGACATTTCACCGGTTTCTATCACATCTTGCCGTGCCCGTGATGTCCATCCACCATAACGGCTTTTGGATATGCTGAAAAATCATCATGAAATAAAAATTGAAAGTGGAGAGAAATATGTGAGAAGAAAATGGCGCGATTGTTCTGCACGTGGAATAAGGAAAGATAGCATACATGTGCAGAAGTTGTGAAATTCTTTTTCATATTGCAAAGTGTTTTTATATGTAGCAAAAAATAATGAAATAGATAAAGTGTAAATAATAAAAATAAATGTAAATAGTGAAATAGTGTGGTTTATAAGTGTAATGATAAAAATAAATGTGTCTGTGACAGTTGTGAGCAGAAAAAGGACGCCGAAAAATTTGGTGAGTGCAAATTATATCATATTATAAACCGATATTTTTTATAAATTGTTACATACATATTATTAAATTAACCATTGCAACCATTTTCAATTTACACAAAATATTAGGAATAAAAAATACATATTTATTCGTTCATGATTTTATTCATGATTCATTCATGATTTCGTTCATGATTCCTCAGATATTCTTTCAAGTGCTATAATATTTTTTTTTCAATTATTTAAAAGTAAACTAAGACGGCGATAATTTATCCGAATTGTAGTTTTTTTCCCTGGTTTCTTAATCTGTAATGAAACATTGCGGATTTTGCACCGCAACCATTTTCAACTTACACGGAAACTTCCGAAACCAATTATTCACGAAGTGTAAGACCTATTCTATTCTTGAATTATATAACATTTGGAATATTGAGAACAACTGAAATTATTTAAAATTCTTGCTTTCGCATCGCAACCCTCTCCCAAAGGAATTCAGCTCTGAATCAAATATGAAGCCGTTTTCCATCCCCTATGCGCTATAAATATTGTATTATGCTAAAAGTTTATACGATCGGCCTTTTATGTTTTCTTTTCAATGGCAAAATATCGAAATTGTATATGTCCCATAAATAGTACAATCGTTTAATCCGCGAACGTATCATCAACGGCAATATTTATTTTCTCGGTTCATATCGATTTTATCTAATCTCTCTTAAGTCGGCTCACATGAAACGACCGGTACAGTTCCGAATCGAATTATTATTATAAAGTCGCATGAGGTCATTCATGACTGCAGTGTCGTGTCGCTTTCGAAACGAGCCAAGGACTCGGGTCAAGTCACGTATATTCATTCACTGGCTAAGTCTTGAACTATGCACGTCCCTAACTATCCTGACTGGCAATTTGCCACAATTTCGTGTATATACCCTGACAAACGAGCTCTCTGAAACGAGTTGACCTCTCACGATATCCGCACGTCAATTTGCAGCGTTGAATAATTGATCTCGTTCTCAAGAACAAAGCCGAGCTAGGCTAAATTTTTCCGTGTAATTAGACACAAATCGTTCAAGACACGAAGGTTATAGTGTTCAGTACAATCGCAGTGCGTACGCACTTATTTTCCCAATTATACAGAATGATTCGATAAACACTTAGTACTGAGGCACTTACTTGTACACCTGTACCGATAACGATATTAATCTTGCCAATAAATGTTGTTTATTTAAAAAAAATTGAGATTAAATCATATTTCCTCCATGCTGAATCACTCATGTCAAAATGACGTAAACATTAGATAAAAGGACGGATTAAATAATTAAATATATATGTATATATTTATATATAAAAGCCTAAATATGTACATATTTACTAATATGATTCATGGAGTTTGACTTCTTTGTGCGCTGTGCATGATCAATATGACTGATTTATTAATTTAATATTGATAAATATTGATTGGTCTCGATGTCATATTATTATTATGTCAACGAAACTCTCAATAACTCCAGTTTCCAAGTTAATTCACAGACTTTATTTACATTACATAAACAAATTGTTATCTCGATGAATTAGCTGCGACTCAGGTGAAGATCGATATTGTCAGTGTCTTGGCGGACCGTATGGTACTAAATAATATATTATAATACTCCTATAACAATATAGATTTTATGTTTATTATAATATGTTTAAATAAGAAGACGGCATTATTCGTCTTACCAGCTAAAAATAACTAGGCAACGATCGTTTCTCAAACCTTTGAGTCATTTACTACTACTCTTGACTTTTGGCCAATGTGAAGATTTGGGGCGAAAACAGACGATTTTATTGTCTGTTATTTTTAATTATAAGTATTTTTAAAACAGCTGGGGATTTGGCAACGCTGTCAGTTTGCACTTGTAATCCGGATATCTGCTATTCACTTTTCACTGACACCGACTGTCCTTTGCTTGGGTTCATTTAAAAGGTGTCTTTGCAAGTGGCTCTTAACCTTCTATCGGCACGTTTGCTTGTATTGTATAACGTCGGCGTGACAAATAAATTTCTCCTGTAAATTTTGACAAGCAATGGTCTTGCTAAAAGTTTCATTAAAAATATCATAATTGCTTATGAAACTGATATTTTATTTAAAATATTTTCTTTTATTATATTTATATTATAATTATACTAATTTTTATAAACTTGTAAAAACTGCAAAGTAAAATCATAATAATTTTCTTCCCTTGTTGTTTTCTTTATGTTTATATTTAACATATTTAACCCTGGAAAACGGTACTACACAAATGTACCATTCAATTGAAATATAATTTCATAAGGTTCTTCGTCGTCTTCGCCGTTATCTTTGTAGTCGAATAAAATGATGTTATCTATGAGCCAAAGTGAGTACACAACTAACGATACGGTTATGTACGCGGTGCAGGTGTTTGTACCAAACAGGTACAGAAAAACTGATAACACAAGAAACCGAGTAATTGCTGAGTGCAACACACTCATCGCTTACATTAAACTCAGATTTCTCCGATAACGATTCACACGAATGTAGTTGACTTAAAATTGGACAGACAAGTCGCGATTCCGATCTGACCACTTGTCTCGCATCTATACATTAGATTACTTCTGCAGATAATAAAATGCGATTGCAAATTATTTTTTTGTGGCCGATGAGTGATGAGTTATTTTTTAGGTTGATGTTAGATTCGCATATCCATTGACTTGGATGAACAATCAATTGCAAGTTCGATTCTCTAGAAATGTTTCAATGGATAGAACCGATTAAGTGGAATTTTCTCAGTGACAATAATTTAAACTGTAAATAGCTAATATGTATTTTCAGATTACAAGATTACAAAAGTAAACAACAGGTGTGTTTGCGGCGATAAAGTTTTAGGTGCGTCAAGTACATAATATAGGCGCACGTAAGTCGCAAGTATAAATGAACGATTATTATAACATACATATATAAGTAAATACATACAACTGTTTATTTTACCACAATTATATAATCGTGACTAGCTTTATTATATTATAAACAATTTCGTGTTGAAAGCTGTTATTTTTATTATCGATGATGTAAGTTATCGTATAATTGTAATGTTTCATAAACTAGATATTACTGGTGATTTTTATGCCTTTTCTTTAAAAAAGATGTTCAATTTTCGATCATCTGAGATATGAGATGAACAGGTGTTCGCGTTAAGATCTAAAAAACATCTGTGCATAATGCGCAAATGTTTTAAGTATTTTTTCATGCGTAAACAGAGATAATTATCTGGATATGTAAAAAACATATCTAAATTATCAAAAGTAACACGTTCAAAAATCAAAGAAGAGTTAGCTTATAACAATAAAAACTATGGGTATATAACTATTATAATTTTACAGTTGACAATATATCAACAGTTCTAATTTAACCAACCGTAAATATAGTTATTGAAATTACAGAATTTAAATTTATATTTTTGAATAAAATTTGAGAAACTGTAATGGATTATGCATTTCAGTTCATGAAATCATTATTCAATACGTGATCATCACTTGCTCTTATTGTCTGCCCTGTAATTGGTCGGTTGCCTTGAAGGGCGGTACTGGTATGTAAATACACAGGACGATATATAATAGTTTTTTTTTGTAATCGAGGTACGGTTGTCGATATTTTTAAAAATCGCCTCTTTCAATATTTTTATTGTTATATAGGTTTTATTTATTTTAATCCTTTTTTTACGATTACTTTATAATTTTATTTATTTAATTATGAATACTGTTTTTAATTTTTTATTTAATTTGATCGAATTTAGCTCTGATTACATAAATTCTGCGAGAGACGAAAAAATAAAATATAAGGAGAAGGAAAAAAATAAAAATCATTAGCTAATATTATAGTTAACTTCTACTAGTTCTTTACTATATTTTGAATTTTATATTATGTTAGAGGCGTATCATAACCTTGTGCAGATTTCTTGAATACTCGAATTAAAGAAAATCTTCCATTTCATCTCATTCTTGCAGCTTTCTTGTTAACCACATTCTTTCGCATTCTTTCTGGCATATCTAGACATGTCCAAAAATTCTTTCAAATTATATTAAACGTTTCGAAATATATACCATAGACTATAGAGTAACATCATCCGCTTTACACCACTATACAGGCGGCCCTCGACTTTTGCACATAATTGGTTCCTGAAAATGTGTGCGAATGTCGAATGTACGAAAGTCGAGGGTAGTAAAAAAAATTGAAATTGTGTGTATTTTAAAATATTTATTTATCAAGTTTTATATATTTTATATATGTTTACTAAATTTGTTAGATATAAAGATTAGCTATTAAGCTAAATAAATTAATAAAATAAAATAAATAATAATAAGTAAATATAAGATGTTTAAGAGGCGTTTAAGAGACAGGTTTAAGAGGGGTTTGCGGGTGTTTCCTTTGAAAAGTTATCAAGAGTTAACTGTTTTCCACTATTATTTTTTTTTTCTTCATATAGTATTTTATAACATGCTATGTCTTTATTGATCGCCCCACGCACTTGCGATATGCGTTCTCCATTTGGATCACAATCTTCCATAATATTTAAAAATTTGTCAAGGTGCGTGAAGGCTTCATTCATACTTTTCATTGTTAAAGAGTTTTCCAAAATAAACCTGTCTCATCTACATTAAATATTTGGCTAGAAGAATATTCTACATCTTCAATAATTTTGGATAATTAGGAAATAAATTCTTTTGCAGCATCTTTATCCGCATCAGCCGATTCTCCAGTAAATTTAATATTATGAAAAGAATACCTCATTTTAAAATTGTAAAACCAACCGTTACTTGCTTGAAAAACCGTGTTAAAATATTTTTTTAATCTATCCTTCCAATCTTTATGCAAACTAAGAGCTTTTGCTTGAATAATTGAAATACTCAGAGGGACATCTTTTTGATGTTGGTCATCGATCTGCGATGACAAAGATTTTCCATTTCATTCATGTTTTTTTTTTGCTGTTTTTTTGGAAACATATCATTAAAGATTGTGGAAATATATCTTTATTTTCCACAATTTTGAACGTATTCTTTAATTATATTTTTATTTTGCAAAATTGAACATATCGTAGACCTGTTTGTATCATACGAACGATCGATTGAAGCAAAAGATTAACCGCTATCAGAAAGTTTCTTAAAAAAAAATTTAAAAATTCAAAATTCAAAATCGAGGGCCGCCTGTACTTACATATTTTGTCATTGAAATTTGTTATTTTTTAATATTTTATTTTATTTAAAAATCCCGTAATATCTCGGAAAATTTTGTTGAGAAAATGCTGATTGTGTTTACCCTTTGTAACGCATTGAGCATAACTGTCATGTCACACCAGAAAACTTTAGAAAAATAGTAGTATAGTATTTTGCTTATATTATTTTTAATTTTAATTTTCGATATAGTATGCAATTATAAAAATAATAGCTCTATCGAACTATTTATAGATTTATTTGCTTTAATTGTTAATGATGGTCAGCAAAAGTAATTTATATATAATACAATAAAACAATACTTCAGTGACTTTCCAACTGCGATGGAAAGTCACTGAAGTAAATATCTAGTAAATTTAAACTTTGATTTGTAAACAAGCTGTTAACGATTGTAGGTTACTGATAATTTATATTAATTTTAACTCGCATTAGTCTTTGTCTATTACTGAAAGATTTTGATTATTGTTTTTACTATCATTTTTAAGTTTGAAGTCAAATCTTAAAATATATTTATATTTTTGTTTTGAAGCCGTAATACATTTATGAGCTTTTAAAAATCGAAGTAAATGTTAAACTAAAATGCAGATTCGTAATTCTTGAGAAAAATTCGCTTAGTAGTTAAAAACCACTTTTGCTTTTTAATGACTCATTTGTAAAAATAGGATGAATTATCTATATCTATATATTCTATAAATATATAAAGATTAATCTTAACAATGTGATTTATCCTTCGAATTTACGTTCTAGCCAGTGGGTTATTAATATTGTTTTTATTCTAACAAATTCCATTACTAATCGATTTTAGAATTTATAATGAAAAGCGAAAAAAACGTGTGGTGCGAGGCTATTTTCATTGCATATAAAATTGTGGTCGAAACAGCTGGCGCCTTATCTACAAATAGCGGAACCAAATTACTAACAGGTGGCTGCCCTTATCACATACACTTTATTTATGCAATTTTGTAAATTCGTGTGTGCCAGTGTTTTGCGCGAAATGTTAGGAAAATATTAGCTTTTCATTTCGCGAGTCATAGAGCGGAGAAAATCAATGAAAATCAAACGAAGCCGCCGCAGCTAAAACCAACACACCTGTTTATTTTGATCGATACGTTATATTTACTTTTAACACAGCATTAGAAACTATAGACGCAATATAAAATGAATATCTAAATATATAATACTTTCCAGTCATCTATCTACAGTCCGACACGTGCTCGGAGGTTGTTCCCTGTTGACATTTCGACTTCTTGTATTAATTCTCCATGGCCAGAAGCTGGTAGCCTCGGCCACTTTACCACTATAATAGATCACTAGAAGACAAATAAATCTTTTTGTACCAAACATGATACGTAATCCCTTAACATGTGACATTAATCAAACGATCCGCAGATTGATTGCCATTCACTCTTAGAACTGGACTTTCTGGTTTTTATCAACGCTTCCGTGGACGACATTGTTTTGTAAACTGCGGCTTACCAATGTCGTAAATTATATTTCTTGTCCATGTATTATAATAGACATTTATCTTTAACAAAATATGTTATTGTATTAATTTAAGTTAAAATTTATATGCTTATTAAAAATACATGAAATTCAAAAAGCAAAGAAAGTTAAAAAAAATTATGGTAAAATTTGAGAAAACTTATCGGACATAAAATAAATCAGACCTATGTGCCTATTCAGATAAAAATGTTTGTAAAGAATCCAAAAGCTCGTATTCAATTGAAGGAATAATATATAATATATAGTAAATATTATTTCTTAATTTTTTTAGATTTTTGATTGATTGGATTATTTAAATAGCTTGTTACTGTATGTACATACTATATAATGATTATGTTTTTCGCCACTTTTCGAAATCCTGAGAATCGAACTTATACTATATTTTTTAGTTTTAGTTTATATCCGATTTGAAACAGTTCTTGAATTGATGTGCTTTTTAGTATTGCTCTTGGATAATACATACATACTAGATAAAAGATTTTTCCCTATTTGGATCTGTGGATCATTTTAAATTATTCATTCCATATTTTAGCACAATTGCATTGTATTACACAAAATATATATGAAGCTTTTTTATATATTTTTCTATACTATAAAATATGTATCCATTTCTGGTTAGAAGCTAACGAGAGTTATAAAAGCACGATAAACTAGCAGTACCAATTGATATCAATCAAAAATATTCAAAAGAAATAATTCATTATTTATAGAGATAATAGTTAATATTGTATTGATGAAAATAACTAATACTAAGGGAGATTATAATATATGTAGTATAATAAATTTATTATCCAAAAAGCTAAAACATAATTTTAGTTTTACACTTGTTATGTAAAGCATAACATAATTTAGATAAAAATATATACATAAAAAATAATGCCCTGCACGTTTTTGAAGTTAAACATATTGATTATGAAACAGATAAAAAAAATGCCAATGAGATATTTCGGCAAATATAATCAAGTGTGCAAGATATTCTCAATCTTTTCAACCGCTAAATTAAAGGACGATAAAAAATATCTAAGGTTTTAGAACGTGATTCATATTGTTGTACTGTTTTTTGAATTAACTATTTTTTGTGAAAATCAGTTAATGTGCCATATATGTGCCATATATTCAAGTTGATGATTCCAAATTGTTAATGTTTAAATAATAATTTATTAAAGTGTTAATTTCGAGTTTATTAGCTCTTTAAAAAAATGTTGGGTAACGGGTAATTTTAACGGGTGGTGTCCCTAAACTTTTTGAGAGCCGGTTTTTGAAATACGTTTTTTATTGAAATATAATTATTGAGACTTATTTATAGCTAATATTTAACACCTATGTTTAATGAAGCATATTCCATGGATTATTAGGTAAATTTGTCTGAATGTAGATAAATATGTACAAATAGTAGAAAGAATTTCGTGTTTGCAATACCTGTTTTTGTTTTCACTTCACCAGCTATCCCTATCATAAAAAAGGGAACATTAAAAATTCTCGGGAACTGCTAGGTATCGTTATACTTGCCTGAGATAAAGCAAATGTATTATTTTTATGTTGAAACTTTGCGCATATCGTACAAAAATAATGTTAAATTAAATTTTTATTATTTGCGCCGATATTTTGACCATCTGGAAATAAAAGGAATAATATTATTCTACTTTGATAAAACTACTTCGGATACTCCCCTACAATGAGCATTATTTTATTCTCAGCTTATGCTTTCAAGCAATATGGACATCATCGTTTTCATAGTTCTAAGCCATGTATATCGTTTTCAACAAATAAGATGTACGGATATAAAAAAAAAAAAAAAATTGTAATACCGGTAGTACCGAAGGGCAATTTTTGCCCCAATACCGGTATTACCGGTATTATAATTCATAGTTTGAACATATCAATGGGTCACCCTTCTTATGTATTAGACATTTAATTCTTATATTCCATTTAAAGGGTATGTTATCATATTGCCAAATATTTTTAATAATTTTGTGTATGTGTTACCGAAAAGTATTCCTAAATCTTTTTTGCATTTCTGCAGACATATTGTATGTATACCTGGTGATTTATTGTTTTTTAAGAAGCAACAACGCTTTGCTTACTTCCTCCTGACAGGGCTCATCACCACATGAGATATTTGTTTGTGTCTCTTCAGAGTAGTTCAGGTCGTCTAAGTGCTCCACTTTCCTAAGACTTTTGTTTTTTCAGTTATGATGGTTCCTTCTTTATTGTTTTAACTCTCTCCCAATATAGTTAACTTTACAATTAAATAATCGACTATTATTGCTCTCTCTGAGCTGTTTCATATCGTTCAGTGTCTGTTTTTCGCTTTGTCGTATTTTATCCCTGTGGTTCTTTTCTTTCTTTCTGCGCAGTAATTTGTAGTTTTCAGCAGATGTTCTTGTAAGATATTTTTGCTTCATTTTTGTCAGACTTTTCTCTCTGGTTGCATCGTGGCATTATGTATCGAACTATTCCTTGTTTCTATTTCTTTGTGTTAGCTCCAAACCATTTTCTGCTGCGGACGTAAAAACATTTTTACAGTAATTCCAATATGCAGGTTCTTCTTATGTATTATTGTTTTCGTAGTTATGGAAGTCCTCTTTAGTTTTGTATTTATATTATGTTGCCACGTATTTATTTTTAGTAGTTCGATGTTATATTTTTAGAAAAAAAATAATATATTATTTTATAAATTCATACATTGTGTTGATTGAAGTTATTAATAACCGCATGTTTTTGATTTAATAGACGCAACAAATAGCTACTTTACTTAAATATAAGCCGCGTTTAAAATAGTAAGATTTACGACAATATTTTAACACTACGTAAAGTTCAAAGGAGCGCTAATAGAGTTCGCATTTGGGTCGCGCACAAAGCAAACGACTTAACGGTCGTCGCGCAAAAATCTATATAAACTTTCGAATTTTACGCCGATACGAGTGAAGTACGTTTTTATTCGTTTTTGAAACACGTGAAAAACACACGACACTCGTCGACTAAATCGAGACTGTGGAAAAGCCACCAGTCGGACGTTATTTATAAAGACAGGTGTACACTTCCGACGACGACGCCGTCGTCCGCCCATAAGACGCCCATGATGTCCACCAGCAGGTGATAATGACACAAGACTAATTTCCCTTTATATCCGGATTTCTAATAACGAAAACATCAAAAGCTGGGGTTGTTCCCACACGAATTCCGAGTAGGAGCGCAAGCCGCGCTCGTTACTCATCCGATACGTTTTTATTTTATTTTCAACTAATCTAGGCACTGTTCGATGCGCCATTCGCTTTTGGTCATTGACGTTTTATTTAAAGTCTGAACAGCTTACGATGCTCTTTGAGAAGTGAATAACACAGGCTCGCGAGTGTGAAAGAACACCTGCAACCACAATTTGTATTCTACGAATCATAAAGACATTGTTGATGAAACCAATGGTTTTAGGATGTGTGCTCCATGACAACACGTGCATTTATTTCGCAACAATAAGTAGAGTACGCTCGGGATAAGGATGCCGGTTTGTTATCGTGTGTGTGTACATGTATATGAGAGGGAGAAGCGATGTAGCGTGTACTTCGTTGTCTCGCTTTCTCTTTTAAGGACAGTAGCTGATTCGTCAACGCTGGAATTCGTCATTAAAGTGCAGTGTGGCACAAAAGTTCGATCTTCTCTAGTGATTCATTTTAAATAATTTTGTGTTGATATTGGTTTAAAACCCAGATATGCCCACTGTCCCATGGGTAGGTCACTAAACTCGTGCCATTGCTTTTAATTTATAAATTAAATTTTAAGAGAACAAAATTTCTTGGGCATATCTGGGTTAATTGATATCAAGGCTTCAAATATACACTGTAAGTTATTCGTTCTCTTACCCGTGGATTAAAATATTTTAATTATTTTTCCATTAATCCGTACGTTGTTGGTTTTTTTATACTATTCTCTGTAAGGCTTAAAAAAGTTATTATTCTTATCGTTGCGTCAATGATAATTTTTTAATTTATTCAATGGATTTTAATGATTTAATAGAGTCGTCGAGCCATTAAACAATCTGCCAATAATTTCTTTCCCCATTTTATATATTTTTTGCTTTTGAAGAATAGCTAAAGACTTCATTATTTTTTTGACTAGTGAAAGATTTTGAATTTTGCAAATATTTAATTAATGACATCAATGTCTGGTTTCTTCGATTATATAATATATTTTTAATTGTCCGTTGAAATTTCCAACTAAGCTCAGATGTATGTATGTTAAATAAACATATATTTTCTTTTAAAATAAAAAAATTAAATATTCTGAGCGAAATTGTTTTGAGCCACACAGTTCACGCACACAATAACAAACCGGAATCCTTATCCCTAGCGTACTCTACAACAAGTGCAGCCAGACCTGCCAATAGGGGGGTGGGGAAGGAAAAAATGGAAAAATATCTGGAAAAAATCTTAGCAAGAATATATTATTAAAAAAAAAAGAAAAACCGACCTCAAATAATGAATCTGAACTAAGCTACAGTTGTTTGAGATGTACCTATATACTGATGTATTTCAGATATACATAAGTTCCTTTAGCTCTTTTTTCTACATATTATACAATAAATAAAAGGAGCGAAACATTGCTTTCAAAAGCACTCACTTTCTATGTAGTACTTTAACAATAAACATTATTATTCAAAGGGACAGATTGTACGTGGCTCCGTTTGTGTTAAAATTTGTTTGCAAATTATTTTTGACTTTATTGCTTTTTGACTGTTTAAAAACTATTAGACATGAGAGGAAATATTCAACGAATGTAAATTAGTAGCAGTAAATTTAGGTATTCGATCTGAAAACTCAGATCGAATACCTAGTTTCAATAGAAGTCAGTATTGTCTGTAAAGCAAAGAAATAATGAAAAATCAGTGTTTTTATAAATTTTATTATCGACAGTTTGACATCTGGATTTAATGCAGCAAAATAAATATATAATACATTCAGTTTCATGTGGCTATTTCTAAAAAAAATCTAGAAAAAATAGTCTCGAATCTATCCCGAAAATATTTTTTTAAATATCTTATTTCAGTAAAATCAGATCGGTATACATTTTCATCAGAAGATATATATTTTTACCAGTGAAAATATAAATTATCTGGCAGGTGCCAGAAAAATTATATGATTTTAGCATTTCTATGAGTAGTAATATATATATATATATATATTTACTCTCAGGGGAAAATAAGCGATAGAATAAGTACATATAGACATCGCATTTCACATATTGCTCCACAGTTTGTCTGCATTTCGATATTACACTATGTTTTAAAAATACGATTGCTATCCTTACCGATATTACTATGGGCTGATCGAAGTATATTCAAACAGAATTTTGGTCAATAGGAGAGCGCAAAAACAATTATAACTTCTCAGAAGGCAAAAATTCACGTCAAAAGCAATAAAACGGTGTCGATGCCGTCGCAGTGGGAACGCTCGTTACCGAGTGTTCGTGTTCTCACTGTTTTGGTCATTTGCAAGATGAAAGATTTTTGATAGTAAAATAATTCGTAGCTACAATAAAAATATGAGTTTGTTTCGATTTTTGGCGTCAGAGTTTCGGTTCAATTAGTTTTATTTATCCAAGAAAATTTTATGCACTGTTTTCGAGACAAGGGGGCAATTTGTAATGATTTTTTATGCTCGTTTAAATATTATTATATAATGTTATTTAAAGACAGTGGTTGGTAATTGTCAGGCACGTACGGTGAGATGCATTCCCTTTCGCTCGCTAGTGACGAGAGTGAGTGAGAGATAAGGGCGTGCGTTACAAGCGTTTCGCACACCCACTTCTTCTTATTCAACACGCGAGCGAGCGAAAGGGAATGTATCTCACCGTACTGGTAATTGTTGGTACAGTTTCAAGTGCAAAGCGAGGAGTTTTCAAAGTGAAATGTGAGATCATGAACGCAAAGCCCTAAATTATAAGCGAGTAGTGCGAAAACATTAACTGACATTATATTCCTATTTGATTCTTATCTTATTGTGAAGATCATGAACGACAACTATTGTCACTGAAATAGTATATCGATGATAATCTTAAAATATATTTTTTTACCCAGGTGGATGGCTTTGGCCAGGAACTGGAAAAAGAAATATTAGACACTGTATAAAATATGTTTTTCCAGAAGAAAAATATTTTGCTTGCGGTCGCTCGCACCGACACGTAGTCTTACTTATTTAGTTACTCATTGTTAATTAACCTAAAATGTTTTCATATTCACAAAATTATGTTTATGTTATAGGTATAATTATTTTAAATTAATTTAAAGTCTTTGGAAAATATTAAGGGTAAAAATTGTATGTCTACAGATTCTTTGAGAAAAATTGTCTAAAAAGCAATTTGTATATTTTTCTTACTATTCATGTGTAACGCCTCTGTTACGTTGATATAAATATCGTCTGGAAATTTAATTATGTATATCCTATCTGTTTTTTTATAATACAAATATGTAAAGCGATTGTGGTTAAGAGTTACGCGATGAAAACCGCAAACCATTACAAATCGTCGTCCTGTCATTTTTATAAATTGTACTAATATATTATGAGCATGATAATTCTTACGAGTATATCATGTTCACTTTCATTACACGTCTGCCATATTCATAATCTTATGATTAATTTTAATCCCCTCAATTTGGTTCTAATAAGTTTTCTTCTCACAGCATTTTTACTTGTTAGTCCATCATTTTTATATTCTCATAAATATTTCTTTTCGCGTACAAATAGTTATTTAATGTCGTGACAATATAAGGATAATTGAAACTGAATACAAATATTAGTTTTCAGCTTCAGTCTGTATAAAAGTGTTTTGGAGGCTCAGCTTATGTGCATTAATTTGATCACTAGATAAGCATTCATATTTCATGTCAACTCATGGCACACTGAGCGACTGTTATTTTAATATATTTGTAGTCTTGGACTTCTGTAAATGCACACATTCGCTTTAAAATATGAACCAAGATCGTTTTCTCAATCATTTATGAACAAAAATATCTTCACAATCACCCATGTTACATTGCATATATTTTATAGATCTTAAATTTTCAACGGTATAATAGAGTTTATGCTGTGAACATTTTTTAAAGATCTTAAGTGAATAACTGGTGGCTTATTCGCTTTGGGAGTATCAATAGAACCGAGAAATTGATTATTTTAACTTTTACATTGATAGGCATAATAAGTATTGTTCGTTTATAAAGGTGAAATAGTTATGCAAAATATTCTTAAATAAAAAATATTTGTAGTTCGAAGCCTCGATACTGAACTGTATTATATTGTTGTAATTAAATAATTATCCAGGTACCAAATTACAAAATATTATAATAAAAAGAGTCAGCCATTTAACTAGTCACCGAATTAATTCCAACAGTCTTTCAGTGTTATACATCATACGTGACTTGAGTGTTATTAAATCTTAAGCTCGCTATAAATTCACCTTAACAAATTTTTATTGCTATTATTAATCGATACGCACCGTGCGATAATAAATCGAAGTTATAAACGGCAAAGACGGCAGTTATAGATATTGAAACGCCGTTAACTGGTTTAGAATTAGTAAACTAATCGCGTTACATTAGCTAAAATATAAATTAAAATACAACGTAAGACAGTATTATATTATATGTGTATGTGTGTATTTTATGTCGCGTGACGAATCGATGGCCCGTATGTTGTGGTTGCTGTAATTTAGCGTGCTGATTTCGCCATAACGCTCCGGGACTTTCTAAACACCTGTAGATCACACAACGATGCACCTGTGATGAACCTATCAATCACGATCGCGCTAATGACCGGCGATAAACATTAAAGTTGGGCAGCGATACTCAATGTTTTGCGAAAGTTGGACGAGCTTGTATTTGTTTGTTGCGTTAGTGTCAGACTTGACTGATTGATTTTTTTAGTTTAAAGTCTAAATTAAATTCTATAAAGTATTAGTTTATTATATTTAGTTTAAGTCTCTTTGTTCTCTGGTTCCTTATAGTAATATGAGTTGGTGGGTTGTCTGTCTGTCTTAGAGTCTTCATCGAGAAAGCACCACTCCACACTTGCAATTAGACAAAGATCTAGTAGCTTATAAATTTTGATTGTTTTATATTTCGGTAATTAATAATAGTTGTGAGATTATTATAAATTATTCCTACACTACAAGTTCACTAGTGAATTGTTTGGAAAAATCGCCAAATATATGTTATTCTAGCATTCTAGAAGCAGGAAGGTCATTTCAACTCTTTCCAGGAGGGACAAAAGTCGTTTTTTTAATATTTAAATTACATTAAGATTTATAGTATTTCATCTAATGATATACATTTTTCTGGACAAATTAATGGGGGAGGGAAGCAAATTACCATACCTGCCCCCCCCCCCATTACTTACCTATTTAGAATCCACGACAAAACCATAAAATCGTGACTTATATTAACTGAAGTGACATTTAAAAAAATATTTTCGGGATGGATTCGAGATTTTCTTTGAGGAATAACTAGAGAATTTCAGCTTTTTCTAGGGGTTGAGGGTGAGGGGGGTGCAAAAATTAGCTTATTTTCTTAGATTTTCTTCGAGGGATTACCCGAGAATTTCTGGTTTAGAATCAGGAACATCATTCTAGATTTTATAGGAGGGGGGGGGCAAAAGTTTCCCAGTCAGTGGTTATTGTTTCAGTCTCTCAATTTCATTCAAATTCATTTTTCGGGCAAAATCCAAGGAGGGAAAATGCCCTCCTGCCCTCCTCTTAATGACGTCCCTGTCTAGAAGGCTATTTTTAGAGCCTCTCTAAAAATAGATCAGAAACACAGTCGTTGATACCGGTTTTACCAGTTACAAATTGAAAGTAGGAAAATAAAACAATATCTCAAATTTGTAGTTTTCTATATGAATTTCAAGTGTTTTATGTACTAAATTAAATACATTAAAAATTTCAATAAATCTTTATGGATAATTTTTGGAGTTTGCAACAGTAGTGAAAAAAATAATACAATTATTTGGTAAAATGTAATAAAAGATAATATACATTTTAGGATACATAAAAACAAACAACAATTATAAAATGTTAATCATGAGGAAGTTCATCATAAAAATCGTGATAGTCTGCTGACATGATATTTTTTATGCTTTGCAGATCTTGCATTTTTCGGTATGTTATTTTCAACCGTGAGTGATGCAAGTTGGGCAAATCATCCAAAATTTTTCCTCGTGCGTTGTTATTTTTTCTTTGTAGTTAACTTATCCCAGGAGTCAATGAATCTAAGTTTTTAAAATATTTCTCCTTCTAGAATCTAGTAGGAAAAATATCTAAACTCTCTTCTAAACTCTCCAAACTATGCTGATACGCTGCAGTTTCCCGATAATAACCGTTATTGCAGCGCAGATAGAAACAAAAACAACACACAATCGTATTTTCATGCGACGTATACGACTTTATTCTTGTGACTGGGCTCTAGCACGCGCGAATGTATGTGTGTACAAATTAGATATTAAAAAAAAAATCAGTTGGGCCTTTTGATGTAATATGTTATAGTAAATATGTAATACCAGTGAAGTAACATTTTCAGTGATCGTATCCGAATACATTTTCACTGGTGAATATATAATATTTTTTCTAGCGAAAATGTAATTTAACTGATAGGCGCAAGTGTAATTATATTCTGATGTGAAATTTCTACGAAACTCAATTGACAGTTGCGAAACCTAACGCTACTTGTTCTATAACTAACTATAGTTTTTAGTTTAATTCATTTTTGTTAGGTTTGGGTTTCATTTATTTTGACGTCACAATTCTGAGAAATACGTGTACCAAATCATTCATTTGTAAACAAATAAATTTTGATTGCTACTGAGCAGTGAAATTGTGTTTAAATGGTTTGATACATTTTAACTGACGAGCTAGTAAAATTATATTTATACTTGTAAAACTATACCATTATGGAACTGTTTTAGGACGATTAAATTAGAACTTTTGAACGAGAATTACAAAACAAGTTTAATTCCAAATGACTTCAATTGCAAAAGAGTGCTAATAGTATAAATTAATAAACTTGCCGAGCCATGCCTAATAATCATCCTCAAAATCATTCACAATAAGTGTGAGTTCAATCAATTTGGTTATATAATTAGCTCGAGCATAGTATTATAGAAGCTCTATTTAATGTAATCTCAAAATTAGATTTATAAGATAAAAACAACACCATCTGTAGTTTGATTATTGGCATTTCTGCTTTCAAAAGACAAGCTTTAGTTATGATCCAAGATTTCAGGGATAAACGTTTTGACAGATTTCCAAATATTAGGGACTATTTACAAAGAAACACCTGCCACCCTTTTAACGCAGAATGTCCGAAATACAGAACGCCCTAGAAGATTTTGAGATAAGGTTTTAATGATTTTACAAAAAATATATTCTGGTTCAATTGGTATTGATAGCACGGGTATTCAATTAGTTTTGCAAATAAATTCACAGATATACTTAATTTTGATAATATAGTGCTTGAAAATATAATCATTACTTTGCAATGTGATATTTCTTTGAAAGCCAGGTCATTGAACAAATATATTTGTTTCCAAAAATACCCAAATTAAGGAAATGCTGAAATGTTTTGGATCTACATACTTATGTGAATCAATATTTTCGTATCTTAAGATGATACTAATTATTACCCTAATTTTATTATTTTGCTGGAAGAAATAAAAGTACATTCTTCCCATTAAATTTTCCTAGGTTATGTATATTTTATATTGTATTATAACGTAGAAAATGTTATACTAAAAATATTAAAATATTTTATTATTTGTCTGTTCCTCAAAAAAATCTATTTAAATCGATTGCAATCCTGAACAAGTTGGCCAGAGCTGGTATAGTAATATTTATTTATTAATGTAACTATTAGTGAATTTTGCGGTCGAATAAATTAATAAACTTTTTAACATCTACACAAAAATATTGAATCATAATCACTTCCAGTGACACTATTAATGATGTTATAACTGAATCGACCATTTTTTTAGGAAATGAAACTTGAGTCTTGAATCAATGCACACAATCAGCAATTGAGTTGTGATTGTGGCAAGATACGCAGAAAAAAGTTTCTAAAAAACAATAGCAACGCATATCGCGTTCTCATAATGAAAATAAAATATAAAATATATTTATGTAAAATCTAACTTTATGACAAAATATGTGTATGTTCATTACATTTGAAGCAAATGTTGTGGTTAATTCCTATCACAAAACTTTTTCCAAAGTTATGTTATTGTAATTACATGTATAAATATTCTTTAATTTTATATAAAAAAATATTATTAAAGGTATCTTTTTATGCATAAATTAAACTCGACTGAGAGAATTTAGTTCTTCGTTGATGATGCCCCCCTTTCATGTCTAGTTGCCGCGAGGAAAACTGTCGTAACGACGATCTCGTGGAACAATCGCAGACAATAAAAGCTCATTATATATGGTAATGGACCACGTAACAAAGAGCGTCTCGCACGACTCGCATTCCCACAGGTCCGGTTCGCATGAGAAATGTCTCACGGCAATTTTGATACCTGGGTACCTGCTCCGAGAGAGCGCAGCCTCCGTGGAAAAACTTTTTTTGGAATTCTTATGCCTTGAGATTTAGCGGTGATCAAATGCCTAATAATAAATAATATAATGTTGAACTGTGCTATTAACATGTTAGAGACAATGCTTAGTCACACCGATATTTCAATTCGACGTTTCCTATAAATGGAAAATACAATAAGACGCCCACGAAGCTACGTCAATTTGTAAATAACGACATATTTATATTGCAGATTGAGTCGTTTTATTCCGATAAAGTGATAAATGACTAGTTTGTTGTTATTGCGACTTAAATGTATATTTTTATTAGCTATTATTTATCGCTGTTAATACACAAACACAATTTCCAAGTTGAAGCGCGTAGTACTTTTAATAGAAAGACCCAGGAACGATGTTTTTTAAGCAACTTGTATACTATTGATTATCCGGGTTGATGCTGTGGATAATTGAATAACACGGATAATCCGAACTATCAATCTCTATAATACATTTAAAATACATTTTTTTTATTTATTAAGAAAATCGGTGATTCGTGTTTGCTTTTAAGAATCTCTCAATAGTTTTCAATCACTAGAACAATTTTTTCTAAGCGATATTAAGTCGTTTTATTCGAGTCCCCATTGGCAGGGGACGAATTCCCGGAGCCCCTTCTCCTTGGGGGCCTAAAAAAATCATAGCGAAAATATATTTATAAAAAAAGTAAAAATCGACTTTAAATAATAAACTACAGTTGTTTAAGATTTATGTACTGGTATATTTCAGGCATACGCTCCTTCAGCCCTTTTTTATACATACAATAAATAAATATAACTAAACATTGCCTTCAAAAGCACCCACTTTCTAGGTAGTACTTTAACAATAAATATTATAAAGGGACAGATTGTAGTTTTTAACGCGGCAATACTAAAATATAGGAAGAAAAATCGCATAAAATGAAGAGCGTACGTAAACCAACTTATACGTAGGTTGTACATATGTAATTCAAATTTAAATTACGAAAGAAAAGTTTAAAGGGCTTATCGTCATTGCGGCCCAAGACCGATATTTAACAGGATTTGTTTTTGTACCAATTTGCTTTCTGCCTGAGTCACCTTAAATCAGTAATCAGATCGTACAGATTATAAAACGAACATAGTTCTACTCAAGTTTACATAACATTAACACACATTCTATTTGGGATCTAAAAACATAGTGGTAGTGAGGATTGCACTTAATGACAAACATGCGTACACAAATACATGCATGTAAATACACGATGATTGCGACGTGTTTGTATGTACGCTCCTGTATATCGCGGTCATGGCCGTATTACATTTTCCGCGTTAAACAACAATAAGCCAGTAGCGCAGGTGTGGGTTGTTAATGGAAATCAGTCACGTTGTTTCTGATCCGATTTCGTCCGAATAAATTTGGCTAAATTGCCCGTCGTGTTGTATGTATGTATGTGTAAGTGCGATGCTGCGTTGTGTTGATTTCGAGAAACTAGTCGAAGCAAGGCTGTCCGGGTTGATGAGAAAAAAATAATTGGTGCCTAAAAATTGTAACTATAAATGATAAGGTTAAGAGCAAAGTAAACATAATATGTTATAAATCATACATAATTATTTATTTAGCTTAGAAAACGATCTTATCAGATAATAGACCCACTTTATTTTATGCTGGTCCCTTATGATATTTATTTTTTCAATTGTGTCAAGTAGAAATTGTAAGTGTATAGATTTTTATATATTGAGAATGACTGTTCATAGCTTTCAGGGAGGGTTTTATGTCTTTTAACTAAGAATCTATGTAACTTTTTTTAGCTTCTACGAGATAGTTAAGATCGTTCTGACGGACAATTTACTCCAGATTTCTTTAAATATATAACTTTTTGTCTAAATATGTCACAATTATGTGCACGTAATTTTGGGAGTATATAGCACGACATTCTAGCGCTAAGTACATTTGTAGAGGTCACACACGCTGTCGTAAACTACGACGCGTGTGACCTCTACATAAGTCGTTATTATATTTTATATGTAACAATCATTTAGCTGTAATTATTTATATTTATCTTTTTAAATAAAACAGTGCCAAATTTCTCGATGCTAAACTACAAATAGACGTTGTATGAACTGATTTTGAGAAGGTTTTAAAAAAGGTTTGTCATGGGTTATTATAACCCAGATATGTCCAAGAAATTTTGTTCCCTTAAAATTTTATTTTGATCAATGAATTTGCTTTATAGATATATATAATAAATATGAAAAATAATTATAAAAATTAATCACCATTAGTTTTCCGGAAAAGTGCCATCCTACCTGTAGGCCAGTGGGCAATGGAGTATTAAAAAAATAATAAATAAATTAAGATATTTCATATATTGCAACACATTTAATAATTGTTAATATGTACATTGTTACAAAATTATCAATAATAAAATTTAACATATAAAAATATTAAAAAAAAAAAATTTGCTGTATGGTAATCGACAAAACATTTGGTGTGCAATCCAACATCACATTTTCTACATCTTGTACATTTACAGTGGCAATGTTTGTTTTTGCTGAATTATAATAAGATGGTTCATTCTATGGTATCGTATGTCAATCTTTTTTTTGTAGATACTCGTCCTTTTACATGTTGTGAATTTGTCCATATCCTTCTAATATGTTGGTCCCAATTCGCCTACGGAAATTAAATGATCTTATTTTCCGCCTGTTGTTTTATAAATTTGCCATGCTTTTTGTTCTGCAGTATCAAGAATATGCGTAATAATGGTAAAATACCATTTTTTCCTCTTATAGATGTTTTATATAAACTTATGTTCTGATCAACATGATCTATTCCACCCATAAATTCATTGTATCGATTGAAGTCATTTGGCTAGGATACCTTTATAAATTTACGGTATTTTTGAGGATACCTAGTATAAAATCATTGACAAATAATTTAATTATGAGACCATCAATAAATAAGAAAAAATATCCATCGGATTTAGATTATTATTTAAAAAGTGCATATTTGGCCATTTTTCATATGTAGGTTCTAATATCAGCTAATTTCTATTCAACTATTTTTTCTTCTTTCTTGCTGATTTGGTCTTCTCTTTGGAAATAATAGAAAGAGGAACGTTAAAATAACTATCACTATCACTAAAATTGTTTCTCATTACCAGTTCACCTTCAGACAATAGTTGGCCAGTAGGAAGATTGTTTATTGTGTTTTCATCTTTATTTCCATCATCTTCACAACTATTTATCGGAGGCAGTATATTAAAACCCAGATATGCCCACTGTTCTATGGGTAGGTCACTAAGCTAGTGCCACTGTTTTTTATTTATAAATGAAATTTTAAGAGAACAAAATTTCTTGGGCATATCTGGGTTAATTATAATGTTATTCTACGATCTCGTGTAATTTCATATTCCTAAAAAATAAAAATAAAAAAGCACCTTCCCACTGTCCCATGTGTAGGACAACGATGTTTGGTATCAATTTACTACAATAACCGATGTATCAATAAATAAAATACTTTCAGCAACTATTTGCTTAGAGTAATAATATACTTAAAACATTTATTTAATAAAAATATAATAAAAAGAAACTCACTTTGGACGACTCATTGTCAATAATTTCGACGCGCAAAAAACAGCATAACTTCAACAGACGACAAATAACACTATACTTAACAATATTCCGGAGTTTATTGTTTAGGATTTATTATTAGACACTTTTTATGAGTTCATTCACGTTTTGACTCAAAAACGTAATAATTATAAAAAAACAGTGACACGTGTTTAGTAACCTACCCATGGGACAGTGTGCATATCTGGGTTTTAATAACTTTTTTGTACAAAAATGTTCGATTATTCTTGAGTTATTGAGGCGATTGTCAACAGCTCGTAATCTATGGCGGATGATTTTCGAGAGAATATTTTACTACAGTCTATAACTTTAGCTAAATCTACACGTTTCGTTACAGCTTTACCATCAAACACGTGTGTAATTAACAAAACGTTATACATATGCGAGTCATCTTGCTAAACCAAGCTCCCGTGACATACGGTCCGTCACAACATTGATAATATCAATCTTCATGCAAGTCACAGTAGCTCCTAGCGATAACAATTATTTATGTCACGCTTGTAAGCTATCAATACTTTTGAAAGCAAAAAAGAGTTACAGAGGGTTTACTCCATGAAATCTCTTGCGATAAGCTTAAACCTGGAAGGATTTTTAATGAAGACTTCATACCCTCCTCGAAATCTTCATAACCAGATAATTAATCAAGACGTGGTAATTTATAACACTAGTTTGTAAAAATTGAATTTCTTGTACGGTTCATAATTATATATTATGCATAAACATATAAACCTATAAGGAAAATATATACACAATCAATCAATAGAAAAACGATTTATTCTTTACAGTGCATATTTATTATTATGTTAAATAACATCTCAAATGAATTATGATCTTTACTCGCAACTATGATGATGATGTACCATAATTTCAAGGAAAAGCGCACATCTCTATTTTTTGTTGTATATTTAAATCACAGCAAAAAATAATAACGATGCAAAAAAGACAATGTAAAATACTTCTATGCAAATCGGAGATTAAAAAATTGCTGCTAGTCACGCAAGGCCGGTGTCACGCATGGACAATATGGGACAAGACTTTTGCTCCACCTTAGCGTATGTATTTGGTTACATGTTTCTTGCGGATGTTTTGCCATATGCTATTTTTTTTAACTTTTGGTTCGGATGCATGAAACAGGTGACTTGTGCGCATAAAGACAGTCGTTAGTTAATTAGCGAATCGTTATTGCGTTAAGCATTGGCGCTCTCTTGATCATATTATGCGGCGATTCCATAATCGGATTGGAATTTAATCGCACGTGTAAGTGTATGTATGTATTGTGTTTACCTTGATGTTTCGTTGCTTTCTAAGCGATTTGTATGTTTGATGATTAACCCTTTCACCGCGATTGATATTTTTGCGCGCCATTTCAAAATTTGCTAATATGTGGGGGAGCATCTCTTTGTACCATAAGTTATTTAAATGTTATTAAAGTGTTTTTTTTTTAACTTTTAATTATACAAAAAAAAAACATATTTCAAGGATCAAAGGTTCATGACACCTTTAGGTGCCCAAGGTATACTGGCGATTTTCTTGATGACTTCTACAGGTGTCATCCGCGAGCAAAGTGTTAAATTAAAAGCAATATTTGCCAAAAATGTAAACAATTTGCAAATTTCAATGAATCATTGATGAATACTTGTGAAGGATTCGAGCAGGGTTTGAGATCTTTTATAAATGATAACTTCAGCTTCCAGGTTTAACGATGAACTTAATAGACTATCCATATAATAAATTGTTATTTCAAGCTAGCTGCGACTCGGGTGAAAATCGATATTATCAGTGTTCTAAATAACCATTTGCTACGTAAGAAATATGATAATGCTCTTAGAACAAAGTCTTAAAAGCTCGTTGTCGAGCAAGTGACACGTTTCGCTTATATATAATAATAATATCATTTAAAAAATACTAGAAAAACTCATAGCGGAGATCAGAGATTGAGTACTTTTCAGTAAATCTTCAGTAGAAGCTATTCTCTCTCTTAGTTTATGTATTAAAACATAAAGTAAACATAAGAATAAATATAGTTCTTTTTCTGCAAATAATAAAGAAAAATTCTGCTTTATTTTTCTCTCACTAATATTTTTTAATAATATTTTAATGTTAATTTCACTAATTTTATCATTAAAAATATGGAAAGTAAACTGAACTTTAGGAAATAACCTTTGTAAAAAATAATTGATAAACGAGGATAATAAGTGATGCTGTAACTGACTTCTGTATACCGTCATGGAACAAACCCATCTTCGACTTGATACTTAAATGTCATAACATACAGTAGTACTAAAACCTATAACACACAAAGGAAGACTGTTGCCTCTGCCTCCATGGTCTTAAATGAAACGTTTTTTCATCGAGCGAAGCGTTCTGGCGGTTTTCGAGAGCTGTTTCACATTCCTCGCCGGTGGATATCCCGAGATTGTCGTCACCAGGTGTCGGAACCGGTTTCCTCGGTGGCGCTTGGTCATACTTCTTCCACTTCTTCGGCCATCTTCCAGCAAACAAAACCGACTCATCGCGTCATCTCGGTTTCGTCATCTCGCTCCGAGGTAAAGTCCATAAAATAATCGAAACCATTACACGGCTGTCGAACGAGCGTATATATTACACGGGCGATTCGAATTCATCTCTGTCATCGAGGATTCCCGATTAGAGATTTTACAAGACGCGAAAAAACGGCGATTATGAATTATGGTCTCGAGATGCGTGTTTTTACATAATTTATGATTTCTTTTTGTTGAATGTTCCGTCGACTTTATAGCCGCGTGAGTTTTTGATTTATTATTAAATAAAAGGTTCTTATAGTTAACTGGATAGCTAAATAGCCGCATACGATTTTATATTTATGACTATCGGCACGTGAGCCAGTCATTGTCAAACCGCAAGTGTTTGATGTCAGTGCTTGTATTTGATGGACACGTCATAATTATATCCTTCTCAACAGCTATGACTGTATACATGTAATGGTTGATAAGCAACAGGAAAGCCTGAATTTATGTTTTCATTGAATAATGATCATCGCATAAATGAGATGATTATACATACCGACAAACAGAAAAATTAAACAATCCTTGCGCAGTACTAAACGTCCTTTTATATAAAGGTCATAAAGCAAGAACGTTTGCAAATTTACTATAATCAAAATAATAAGGAAGATACTGAAATTACATGACTTCGTATTTTTTACAAGAAACTTATTTAATTGTATAGTTTTGAAACGACAAAAACACTGCTTAGTTATTTTAAGGCGAAATAAAGTCTCTTTGCTTATTCACATTTTTAAATATCAGAACATTAGAAATAGGAGAGATGTGGAACATAATCATACTGCATTCCGAACCATGTGGTCCGCCAGGATACTGATAATATCGATCTTCATCCGAGTCGCATAACAATTATGTTATGTCGTGTCAATAAATTAAGCAATAAACATGAAAGCCAGAGGTACTAAAAGTTTTATTAAAATACCCCAAAACTTACGCGATCAATTTTAAACCTGTTAGCTTAGAATAAGTCATAATAAGTAATAGTCGCCGAGTCTCATGGTATAAAAATACTGCAAAATATATAATTATTGCTTTTATGATGATATTTATAGATGAGAAAAATTCAATAGATAATAGAAAATTTTTAATAAAATATTTTGTAGCGTAAAATGTTTCAAACTGATGTACTACTTCCTTCTGTGGCATAGCTATGGGGGCGGGCCGCCCCGGGCGGCACTTGCTTGGGGGCGGCATATTCGCGATGGATCGTCTAGTGTGGTTCTTAACCCTGAATTCACTAAAACATATATAAATCCTCGAATTACAAGAGCTTAATAATGACCAATTTATTATTTTAAGAAATGCTGATTTTATGACCCTGCAAAAAATGTATGGGGGGCGGCAATTTTAAGGATCGCCCTGGGCGGCACATACCCTAGCTACGCCACTGACTACCTTATCCTATAATCTAAAAATGTTCGCAAGTCGTATAAGCGCATTTATTTTGCACAGTGCCATATTAAAACTTGCAGTTCTGTACTCTTTTGTAATTTTAAACAAAATACTAAAAAAATATTTTCAATAAAATTTTATGATTGATATGAATGTCTATGAATTACTATACATATTTATATTATTAAAAACCAAAGCTTATAAATCTGTAAAGAAGAAAACGTTAAAAATTCAATATAAAATTTAATTTACGATTTTTTTATACAGTGGTTCATAATAATTAATTAATTAAGTTAATAATTAGCTAAATATTATATTCCCCTTTTCCTTGCGTCTCCACTTACATACAAACGTATGAAGCAAGTTTCTTCACACCTGTGTGACTCCGAAAAATGTTCTTAGACGAGTTACATATGCGTTATAACACAAACTTTGTTATTTTTTAATTATTTGCAGAAAATATTATTTTATAGAGCTAGTTTATCTGGTGTGGGAATTAAGCATGAATATATTTTTTTAAAGTTATACAATAAAAAAATAATAAATTATTCGTATATATAGTAATATTCAAGGAAAATACATAATAGTATTTTTTAAATTGGAATATCATTTGTATATAGAATGAAGAGAAACGGCCCAAATATACTGCCCTGAGGTACACCAACTGGTATTTTTCGCGGTATCGAAAATGTATTATTTAGCGAATCAACATAGCTTCGATTCTTCAGGTATTAGCATGAATAATAAGCAATCAGATGTCCTTTATCATTTATCCTTTTCAACTGTCAGTGCACAATAACATTGTTCAACGCGTGATCATCGTGTGTTCTTAAATGTCTGCCCTATGATTGGTAGTTCGCCATGAGGGGATGTGCCGGCATGTGTAAGTACACAGGGCATTGATTTTTTGCTTCTGAAATTGTTATTTTATCGCTCCTTTCACTATTTTTAGAGTTATGTTTATATTGTATTTATTATAATCCTTGCCTTGCTCTGCGTATTTATTTTTTTTATTTTTTTCTAATTATTTTAATTTAGCACTGCTCTTAGCGATCACGTGTATACTGTGTGCTTTGTTTTTTGTCTACTGATTCTTGAAAAAATTGAATGTCGGTTTACAACATTGCATTGTCGATGTTGCGAATTCACACCGCGTTGCGCTCATCGTGCCAAAATTCGATTTTCGCACAAATCGCGAGTGTCACAGCTCGGTTAAATGTCACAATCGACACGCAATCACGTCACGGACGAATCTACGAAAAGACCTTAAGCAACAAAGCGATTTTTTCGTCAGATTTTTTCTCGCGAGCGATTGAGACGTCATGGATCGGCGGGCCCAGGTGTTCGTCGGTTGGCGCTTTTTTCTCTCCTCGCAACTCTTGCGAAATTGCCAAGAAAAAACCGGCCGAATGGGCAAAATCTCCGAACATCTCCGAACAAACAACAACACCTGAAGGAGGTCGTTTCGCAACGCGAGCGCTGACCGACGCCGTCAATTATGTGACGCTTCCTCATAACGGCGTCGGTCGCTATAGCAATAAACGGCGTTCCAATTACGTGCTATCGAGCAACGAGACACCTAAACTCGTTATGTCCGCTTCAAACTAAAATTGAATCGTTTAAACTTTAAGCAATAACATCTCTGTGGATGTTAGAAAAAAATGTGTAATTTCTGTTTACGAGTTTTGATTGATTGACACTGTTGAAAATAATGTATTTACATCTGCATCGCTTCGAGTACGACTTCTTGGTATGTTTTTATTAAATGCATGTCATTACATATTTTTTTATAATTTGTTTCATATTTTTGTGTTACTTTTTCGTTCGGCAACATACAGCATTTAAACTAGCAGTCCTTAAACTTTTTTGTCCATCGATGTTTTCAAGACTTTGTTGACTTTTTATTGATCCACAAAAAAAATGCTAATGTGATCTATCTTTCAAATGCATGGCAATAGCACTTTTATTAAAACTACTTGAATATTGAATTTTTTACTAAAATTACATTAGTTAATTAGTGACGGGTGTTGTTGGTGACTCTTGGCACGATTAGCGATGATGGATTAAAAGTGATTAAGATTTAGTCCAAAATCGCCACACAATTTATTTTCTGCTTTTTAAGATTGAATTAACACATCTGACTTCAAACCTGGATATGGAAGTAAAAAACAAGTACAGTTTAAAAAAATTGTAGAATATAAATTCGTCCAAAAATAACTTAATGATACATTTTTATAAAGTTTTTATTATAAGTTACAGTTGGTGCTTAAAACATTTACAGAAAGTTACCTATCCAGAATATGTTTATTATATGAATCAATAAAATTCATTTTTGAAGATGCTCTATGTGTTCATATACTTCCGGTTGCCGTAGCTTAGAAATAGATAATTAATGTTTTCCCATCGAACCCCAATCTTAAACCAATCTTTAACAATGCAAAAAATTACACGAATTGTAATTCCAATAAAATAAAAAAATACACTAATTTTCACCTCTTAGATTTTATTTTTAAAGTTATTGTATACCATTTAAAAATATTAATTTTAATTTTAATTCAATTACTATTTTTATTTTAATTTCTTCTTCAAGAATTTTTTAACAAAGTTACGATTTTTTTGATATTTTTGTATAGCCGGCATTTTTATATAAAATTAGGTTGTCTAACAAGCTTACCAGAGATATTTACAAGATCTATTCTTAGAACAAGTTTCACGTTGATATAATTAAAAATATGGCAGTTATCGTGTACTCACATTTCGTTATATGCCACAAAAATAATGATAATAAAAAATATAACTTTTTAAATTTCTATTTTAATTTAATTTTTATTTTTAAACGTTCTTTATATTTTTAATTTTTCCTTTAAAATAACCATTTTGAAAAGTCGCCATTTAAAGTGAGAGATAGCTGATCAAACTAACTGACAAACTTACCCGAGATATTTATAAGATCTATTTTTAGAAATTCTCATATATTTATATTTTTATTTTAATGTTTTTAACCACCTTACTTTATTTTATAAAAGTTTTATAAAAAAATATTTGTACATAAAATTTTACCTTATCAATTAATTTTTTAATCGCCATTTTGAAATAAGATGACATATTTTTAGAACAAATATCATGTTATTTACATATTTTATTAATTTATTTAAGTAATATAGCTGATTTTTACCTTTTTTTCATGTTAAAAAATTAAAGCATATAAGACAATTTGTCAAATATACAATTATGTTTTATAACAAAGCAATAAGAGAAGCATAGTCGTTTATCGATTTAACAAAGCTTTGATATTCTATATTGTAAAATTACTCTTCGTCATATTAATCACTTGAATTAGCAATCAATGTGTCAGGAAGAGATCGATTTTTATTAATCGCATATAGGTGACTAAGGTCAAATTTGCATAATTGTGTGTAGTATTAAAATCGTTAAAATATTTTTGATAAACTAACTCTTTAAATATTTATTAAAGCATTATATATTAATAATAAAATACTTATAAGCGTCAAAAATTTAAATAAATGGTAAAAGTAAACTTTTATGAATAATTGAAAAAACTTGGAAGCTAACTATTAAATTATAAAACCCCTGTTTTAGAATTTATTAGTGAATTTCAATTCAAACCTTTTGGTGTAAAGTTTTTTGAAGTTCGAAATGACCCGGTATAGTTATCCTCAGAGCCATTTGGAAAACGTCTCTGAGGATAAGATTTTTTCTTTTGGAGATTTCGAAACATCGCTGAAATAGTAATTTGGTGTAAAGCTTTTTTAGTTAGAAATAATCCATGGGCATCCATTTCTTTAAAGATCCTTTTCATTTCACTAATGGTAAAATATAATGTTTTTATAATATTAAATTTTAATATTAATTTATATTTAACAATATTAATGCGCGGGCTTGGATACCGCTAAAAAAATTGTATATACTAATTCCTCGATTTACTCGGTTTCACTTTTACGCGATTAAAAAAACATTTTATTTGAAATACTTCCACTCGCGTAACGCGGCAATGTACAAAGGTTAAAAAGTTAATTAATGGCTTAAACCAACTTTTTCACTTGACCTACGTCTGGAATCTCTCCCACTGCCCATACGGTGTGTCCTGAGTTCTTTTTCGAGTTAAAAAAGTACACGTGAATACTATTTAATCGTTTTATCTATGCCTTGATTTATGCAATATATTCTGTCACGTATGAACCGCGTAAATTGAGGGATGAGTGTATTACAGTGAAATCTCTTTGTAACGAATACCGGAGTAACGAAATTCCTAGTATAACGAATCTTCCATTTGTCCCCTAAAGCTTTCATAAAAATGTTTTCATTGTAACGAAGATTGATCTCAATATAACGAAATATTTTGATCCGAATTTAAGAATGACGTTATAACTTGACACAATATTTCTTCGAATTCAGTTCGTCCTTGACTTGGTGTGTGCCGGATGTGTTCATAACGACATTCAAGTTGTTTCGTCCGCCCTCAAACTTTTTTTATAAAACATTTTTTAGCAATTTTTATTGTGCTCATTACGGTATCCTTAAAAATGGACAAAAAAAGATGTGTCAATCTTGTAAGAGGTTATTATGATGCTGTAGTAATATGGTAATTAAAAATTAAATAAATATATTGATGCTGTAGTACATAATATGGTAATTAAAAATTAAATAAATATATGTTATTTTCTTTACATTCAATATAACGAAATTTTTTAGGGATATGGGGATGTAGGGATGAATGGATTCCAATCCCGGGCCCAAAATTTGGATCCCGGGATTTCGGTATTGCACTAAGTCGATCCCGGGATCCCGGGACCAGTCCCGGGATAATTTTCATGTTATTTTATCGATAAAAATAATTTAAAATGAATAATACAATATATTTTTACATCTGTTTTTTATAACGTACAATGTATAAAGTACGTATACTTTTAGTCTTGGACTTAAAATAGAAAATAATATAATAAAAATAAAAAAGGGAAGGTCTTATATATTTATTTGAGAAGATAAAAAATGAACTTTTGACAATGTATGTACATAAGTACATTCATAGACACAATTAATGGAAAACATTATTTTGAATAAAACTCACGAAGTAACATCAAAGCATCAAGCGTTTCATCATTTAGCCTTGATCTGATTTTGGTTCCTAAGCAGCCTGCTGCTGAAAAAGCACGTTCAGACTCACAGCCTCAAAGATTCACAGATGACACGTGCAACTCGCGCAAGTTTTTACACGAAATATAACGATTTTGTCAATAATAATTCGATTGTGCTTGATAAATCAATCAATCCGAAAAAATCGGGATTATGTTTTATAATCCCGGGACTCATCGGGTATTGAAAATCGTTCGGGATCCCGGGATTGGAATCCCTAGTCCCGTGAGCTTTGCTATACTGAGATTTCACTGTAAGAAAAAATCCAGTGAAGTTTTATAGTCTACCGCCTTCATAGTTCCGTCGATTAATTTGTTCAAAAGTACCCATAGATGATCATTTGGCTCTATGAATTTTGCACAATTGCCTGAAAACACTATTTGCTAAATCTTTTCCTACGTAGCGCAATTATTTTTGACCCGTTTAAAATTATCTTGACTCATTCTTCTTCAATCCAAAACGCATTTCTTTGGTCAATATTTTTTTTACAGGTATACGATTAGTTTATTTTTCAAATGTTTTAGAAAATGTATTTTTTTATTTAGTTTTTTTTAACCGACAGACTCAAATTTGTCTTGTTCGTCGCATTTTAGACAGACATTCACATCGAAAGCTAGATAATCATTTAAAAGCAATAAAAACGTATGAAGTGATGCGTTTTTATTTTTTGCACGTTCAGTAAATTTATGTGTATTTTAAATATTAAGGGTTTTTTGTATATATGAATGTAGATTATATTATTCGATCGTTTTGTTTATTGTAGATCCATTCAAGTAATTTAGATTATTGGCATAAAAAATTCGTTTCGCTTTGCGGTGTTTACAGTAGAAACTTGTGACCTATGCGGTTAATTTTAGTCATAAGTTATTGGGGTTTGTGTGTAATGTTGTAGCAATAAAATACGGAAATAATTGTGCATTATTTTTTATTTTTCTTCATTTTTTTATCATTATTTTTTTCTTCATACAAAATTCGAATCGTGAGATTTTTTCATACGAAACTTACTTTTCATCGTCTTTTAATATAAATGGTGTTATTTTATACAAATGAATGATTAAAAAATGAACATTTATTTTCGTTTTATCTACTTAAATCGAAAATGTATTTACAATAAAGCTAGTGCTTAGCAATAATTCTTAAAAATAAACGATTTATTTTTCATATATAATATATGTATAGAAACAAATAAAATGAAGGAAACAATCACAGAACAAAATGTTTAATAAAAAATGTCTCATCCTTCAATAATCTTATTTACATTAATAACTTTTCAAATAAACATTTTGTTAATTTTTATTTTACACATATATATTTTTACTTTTTATTTACAAGTTTCCAAAAGAAATGAAAAATTCGTTAAGCAATAATAAAACATATAGTCATATAAAACAAATAACATTGAGACTTGAAAACAGGTACTAACTAATAATTTCTTTTATACATTTTCACGAAGACATGATTATAAAAAATGCAAATGAGGAATTAAATCACATCTTTTTATGCATACGTATAATAAAAAACTCATTTCTTCACTTTTGCGGATTATGACGGCAGTCGTGATTTTTTTATTTTAAGTTTTAACAGAAAATTGCAGTTCGACGACCGTCATGAGGAACAAATGAAGAACTGAATCGCTTCAGACAGATTTATACAATAGGCGGATCTTTCACACATATTTTTTAATAATATCACACTCTTATACTTGATCGGTCTTCATCATTCAACATATTAAAATTACATACGAATAGACGAGATCGGTCATAGGACACAAAATATTTATAATAATCAGATGAGCTCATAACGTGATGAATATTCGCCGGCGCTCTTCTGATGATGACTCGGTGATGATGATGGTGCAGAGCGGCGCTCTTAGTGATTTATTTATATACACGCAAAAGTTTATAACAATATCACTTTAACGTTTTAACACGGCCTGTCTTGTTGTGATGTTTTTTCAGGACTCTGTAACAATAATAAAAAATAATCATTAGTATATTTTAAACGGTAATAAGTGGGTGTTTGCCTAATGAATAGATTATTTTAACCCTTTGATGGCGCAAGTAATTTTGTTTGTCGAGTATGATATCCGCATCGCGATCGCTCACCCCTCAAATCAACGACCCTAAACGTTTTTGTCACGGTTTCGCCATGTGCGTTCATATGGGATGGCAGAGAGACCAACTGTCATTTTGTGTGTACAAAAAACATTTTATGTATATTATCACGAAGCAATGACGGATGTGTTAGCTAGCGACTTGGTCAAAACATAACAGGATACACTGTTCGATACGCAACCCGGTGTGATGTTTTTCTCAAAAACTTTTTTCTAAGGAACTCATTCATATCTCGCCTTCCTGTCTGTATGCACAATAACGGTCTGAGTAAAGGTGTGCGAGATCCCCGAGCTACTATCAAAGAAGGGCTCTATCTACACGTGTGCAGGAGACACAAAGGACTCCTTCAGACATTGTTTGCTCACAAAAAGTAAACTGCGCGCGAATTTGCGAAAAAAACAATATTTTGTCTTATGTGTGTGCGTGGGCCACTCTGTCAATTCATTTCATTGGACATAATAGGGACATCCTGCGCGCGGACATCTGTGTGATACATCTGCGCTCCTCCCGTTGAGTCCTCTCCCTCCTGGCACCGATCTGCCAATTTACATCACGAATTCAAAGAGAGCGACGAAATTAATCGACGCCAAAAACTATGAGACGCAGATTAGGGGTCCGATGTTTGCTATACACGTGCGCGCACAATGGGAAGTTCCATATCGTTTTGCACGTGTCCTCCCGGAGCGTTTTCACGATACACGTGTGGAATCCAGCGACCAAAAACGTGGCGCAGAGCTATTTTGAAAAATGCAGCTGATGCTACTTACGCTTATATATGATTGACGTCATCGACGTATTTAAGCGCTTTACTACTGAATACCATCATTGTTATTACGACGTCAATAAACGAGGGTCAACACATTATCGTTAGACTAAGAAATTAGAAATTATCTACAAAAAACAATAATAAGTTTCAATACTTCACTCAATACAAATATGAAAGACGGAAAGAAACCTAATTTGGGAGAATAACATGAGAACAAGGAGATTAAAAATTAAATTTGCAAAAAATTAACTGAACCGAGATTCTCACGCCAAAAAATAACTATCAGAATTTAGCCCTTTGTTTGCCGAAATCCGATATATCGGCTTTGGCGAGGATGACCGGATCCGAACGTCATCATTAAAAAAAGGATCGGATACATTTTAATCAGTTACTGGGAGATTTTTTCGAGGGTAGAGAGCATTTTTACGAACACAAAATACAATTACTTAAATATTGTATATGTAATACATAAACATATCATTCGTCATATTTATAGAAATATTCACATAATAAGAATGTACACTCTGTGTACATCACAGTAAAGAAAAAGTTAAGATCAGCAAACAAAAAAGTGAAGTACTTTATTAGCAATCTAATCCGTAAAAAAGAAATACGTAACGAAATTTTATAACATATAAATAACCATAGTCATTTATTAAAAAAAAACAAATTGCATTGTTGCACATTTTAAAATAGCCCAATTGATTTTATTGTACGATATTTAAGAAACAGCACAACTGAAAAGTATGCTTTATTCGTAAAAAAAATAATATTTATATATGCGGGCTTAACCATTTGCTTGCCGAAATTGGATAAATCAAAATTGCCTGATCAGTCATCATTGAAAAAATAATTTAATTTAATTTTAATAGGACGTAGCCGCTACCAAGTCGACTATCAACGGAAAGATCTGGGTACGAATCCCATGGGAACTCGAGTAATCACCGATTAGTTTTTCTTAATCTCACGGATGAATACTATAATGATTTATTAAAACCATGCTAGGCGTGCATATGTGGTATAAAACATCTTTAATGGGCTAAAATATATGTTTATTATGGAATCCTAAAAGACTTGGCAAATAAAGGGTTAAACAACATTACAGCTTTTGATGATTTCAGTACACAGTTCACGTGACGACACTGCTGGGCGTCTAGTTATTCACGTGGTATAATTAGAAATATGAATGAGTGGAAAACAAGGTCAGACAGAGAGTGCGTTGTCGGCTGACAGAGGCGCCTCGCGACCGAGACGACGATAACAAAACCCGGGTCAGTCGCTCGGTTTCGCAGCCCGTGACCCGCGGGGTCGCGCAGCTGTGTTGTTCCATACCTTCTCAGACAGAGATAGAGATAAGGCCAATTCACACTGCGCCGAGTCCGGTAGATCCGTATGATCATGACGGGCCGATGACGAACGGCGCACGTGTGCATGCGTCTAATTATAATTGTCACCGTCTGTTGACAATGGCCACGAGACAGTCTTTCTTTCAAATTATTTTTGCCACAATGCAGGAGCATTTTTCTAACACAAACGACTATTTTTGATCATTGTGTTTTCTATTGAAGTCAATGTGGGCAAAAAACTACGATAGAATCAACGGGTAGATGATTTAACCCTCTGATTGCCGAAGTCCGATATATCGGATTTTGTTACTTTGGAGAAATTGTGAGAAAAAAATCGTATTATAGCTTTTTTATTATTATATATTAAAATAAAACAATAATATGATAATTTAGATAAGACATATACAAAAAATAAATAATATTGTAATAAATTAGATAAGACGATTTTGCAAAATTACAAAATATGGCAATGAAAGTAGTTTTAAACAAAAATAGATTTACTAATTGTAAAAGTATGATTAAAATTTAGTAATATGTACATAGATTTAATACTACAGTATATTTATTTTCAAGCGCCAGTGTGTCATATCATCGTTTACTCTTTGCTCTTAAATTTATGCTCGGTGCTTGGTCGTTCCCAATGAATATTGATCTCACGGCGAACGACCAATTACAGGGCAGAAATTTAAAAGCAAATTATGATTACGCGTATAGAATATTTAAAATATTGTACGGAGGTGTGAATTTGTATAATAATGTTTTTAGGACAATCCGCTAAGTCTAATAAAAATGTAGCGGGTAGAACAGAATAAAGAAACTTCTTTAATTTTATGTTTATGTTTATAACATGTATGCTTAGTGTAAAAATTAGTAAGAATCGAATGAAGCATATCTAAACCAAATTTTGACCAATAGGAGAGCGCAAAAAACAATTATCACTTCTCAGAAGTCAAAAATTCACGTCAAAAGCAATAAAATTGTGTCGACGCCGTCGCAGTGGGAACGCTCGGTAACGCGTCCTCCTATTGACCAAAATTCGTTTTGAATACACTTTATCTCTCATACACTAAATTTAAAAAAAAAATTCGTAACATTTTTTTTAATTTAAATTTTATTTTTTATGATATAATGTTTTTGATCTCAACTTTTTTTAATTTTTTTAGTAGTCGCAACAAGGTGGAGATTCAAATTAGTTAACAGTAGTAGATTGTTATTTGCTGATCATGAGTCCCTCTACAAACGGTAGCTTTCTTAACACTTTCGCGCCGGTGCACGCGGAAACGGCATCATTAAAATTCTTTGCGTGAATGCGGGTGACTCGTATTTCACTTCGTAAATTGTAAATCCATAAGAAAAAGCTTATAAAGTAGCGATTTCATTTTTTTTTAAATTGCTACTAGTTTGAAAGTTATTTACACCCGAAAGTGTAAATAAATCCTCTTAATATTCTAAAAAGTGAAGATTTGTTGCTCCAACCAGAGGCCAATTAGCAACCTAGAGTGGTAATTTTCATTCGAGTCAATGAAGAAAAAGCTGTTTCATGACAGTGGAAAGCGTTTTGGCTACGGTCGATTTGCATCGAGTGCCAAAAAGCGCGAGGTCGCCGATTTCGCACCTCGTTACCCGACTTGCGCAAAGCCGGGAGAGACGCGCTTGCGCAAGTCGAGCGTCTCGCATCTCCCAGAGGAAAGAAAGGGTATTTCGCATACCTAGGAGATAAACATGCGCCGCAATGATAAATAAAGCGAAGGCGTGCCGTTGCCGGCCAGATGTTCGATGCCATAACCAGATATTTGAGCCATCGCGCACACAAGACATGCCACAATTCCGTGATTCGATTTTATATAAGAGACCAGAGGAACACCTGGCCTGTGCTCGCCTTCGGATTGTGCCACTGGCAACGCTAATTTACGTTCCTTGGCGATCGTGAGTAGTCAGTATATACTATATGATCATGTACCTCAAACGCAACTTTGACAAGGATTGAAAAAAATGAGCGACCCTTCGCATGTCGTCGCCCTCTGTATTAGTTTTAGGGGTTGTACCGCCACCGATATAGTTAGCAGATAATACGGTCTAACACCGCATTATATACAATCGCTGACAATAATGAGGGTTTTTAGATTGCTGGTTAGCTGCTCCCTCTATATGATTGTTACAGTTTTTCTCGCGAGATCGTGAGGCGCCACAATCGGTCACTTTCACCGCGAGTCGTGAGCTTCGCATCGATCGGAATTATATCACGCGTGTCGAAAGAAGAAGCGTGAGACTTTCTAATGGTGAGTCGTTATTTGCATACGCGTATGGCGTCACAGTCTCGCACAATGGCAACCGCTGTTTGTCGAATCGAACGCTATTTATTTACGAGCAGATGTCGGACCTGGGAGACTTTGGTATCATTGTTCGCCGAGCGAACAAAGAGCGTCTAAAAAAGCTTCTGGGCGCACACGTGCGTTTCCATAAATCGTACGCGAATATCTCGCTTACGTTTCGTTCTTACCGATGAGCCAAGAAAATCGAACAGGAAGATAGTCGCTGCGATTATGCGCAAATATTTCATTCTAAACGACCAGGAGGGATTAATCTTGCATCATTAAGCATTGGACGGATTCCATAGATATGACGATTTAATATACGAAGGCGAAGTACTCGCTCGGGTTGTCCCGAGACCAGTTACCTCGGCGCCAACGCAGCAGCGCTAATATATTTATTTATTCATCAATTAACTCTTCGACTTTTTTACGACGACCGCTTTGCGTTTACGACTGATTTAACACTACCGAGCAGAATTTAGGCGCCTGAGAATAAGTCAAATCTGAGCGCGGCTTTGATCTAGAATAGAACCAAATAAAATAATTCAACAGGTGATTGGATCGTTTCTTTTGATCGCTCAGCGCTAGAATTGTGACAAATATCCGGTAATTGGCTGAAAAATCGACGCTTCTGGCGCTCCTTTCCGCGAACACAAGCCAAAACGCATAAATCGGACCGCCGAAACACCTGCTGCTCTCCGGAGAAGTAATTCAAGAGGCGAAACGGCCATCGGGAGTGCACTCGATTTAGATGCAGTCGGATTTACGAGCGAGAGGACGCGACGGACCAAAGAGGAACACAGCGAGGGATAAATCTCTCGAGGACTCTGGCGCGCTAAACGCTCGGATTCGGTTTTTTTGGTCCTCTCTAGAAGATGATAGCAGCTGCGGCAGTAAATCTGCTTAGGAAAACAAACGCGGTTTAATAAATTCGTCCGACTGATTTATGGTGTCGAATCGACGACACCTGTTCTGAAAATCGCAGCGGTCTGATGCGTTCGTTAACGAAGTGTTAAGAGTTAATTATGCAGGGATTCGGACGAGACCACCTGCGTGCGTCCATCTCCCAAAGTTATTCTATACGCCGAATCATAATAAATGGTCTAAGGTAGATCTCCATACATTTTTTTCAATATACTATCAGTTATTTTTAGACTTGAGAATAGATTATCATATAGCATTCCGTACCAAACGGTCCGCCATGACACTGATAATAACAATATTTTACTAGATACGCAATAATTTATAGCGAAAACAATTATTTTATGTTGTGATATTATACTATTATGGTACCATATATCAATAAATCCTCCTCGAAATATTCACAACAGGATTCAACGAAACCCTCCCCCCTCTCCCCATATACAACAAAACTTGTATCGAATATAATAGATTTCACGGACAAGATATTATCTGCAATTTTTAAGTTTGTATGTAAAAATATATCTATCAAAACATCAAGTAAATCTCGTAAAAACCGCTCCTGACCATTGAGCACGTCCACTCACTCGTGCTATCGCACGGGATAAGAGTGATGCCATATAGACAGGTGTTGTTGTTTTATTAAATAAGGTCGATAGAAATAATATAAAGATTTTCGTCAAACTTTGCTGAAAATTTGATCTTGGACATATGTCATATAAATTTCCGCAATCTAGTTTTTCCGAAACTCCGTTAATATAATTGTTAGAGAAAAAAGAGTTCAAAAATGTATTTTAAAAAATAATTAAATGCGTTTTAGGCGTAGGCGCATTGTTCGGCGGTTATGTTTATTTACTCATTTCGTACTGCAATATACTGTACAATATGTAAAATCCGAAAATCGATTTAAATGAGCAATATATAATTTGAATTATTTGTGCATTACTGTTAAGACAGGTTTGGTGCGAGCGAACGGCAGCGAGCGAGCATTGTTCAGAACAGTGAACACCTTAGGCAGCTTCCATAAAATATGTCGCAGGTTTATGAGGGGGAGTGGTCAGCGGAATTGTGACAGTGTAAAACATACAAGAATCTGGATTAATAAAATATTGTGCCATATGTGGTGGGGGGGGGATAGAAATAAATAATTAAAAGTAAGTAAAAGAAATCGAAGATTTACCTTACAATTGATGTACAATTCGTCATTTCAGTATTTTACATTCAGGGCAAATTCAAAGGGGTCTCTGTTTAGACTAAACGTCAAAAGCAATGAAATCGTGCCGTCGCTCAATTTTCTAGCGTTCATATAAAGACTTTTTATAACAATATTACGGCTTACAATAAGTGAGAAGCGAGCATGAAGAACTGACAATTTTACCGGTAAAAATATATATCTACCAGTGAAAATGTATTCCGATATAATTTCACTGAAATGACTAGCGATGGTACATCGGAACTTTTTAGATTTCGGAATCGGATAATTTTACTTCTACATGAAGACATTTATTAATACGTTAAATGGAAAAATATTATGAAAATCCCCTTTGCTGGTGAAATTAAAAAAAAAATAGAAATATTTAGCGAGGAAATATCTATCGGCACCATTATTTAGTGATGGAGGTAATATTTAGTCTACAAGAAATCGGATGAAAAATGAGTTGATAATGTTTTTTAATTATAATTTAAGAAATTTAGGACTGAAATATGAATTGCTAGGTAGTACCTATTGAGACATTAAAATGAAGCGTGGCACAAAAAAGGTTTAGAAGCTCTGGTTTAAGCTTTCAGTTTTTTAATAAACATGACGTTAAACATCAAACAATTTACGCACCTAAAATGCATTTTTATTATTGTTAAAATGCAAATTCTTCAATAAATAATTTACGCACCTAAATTCATAATTACTTTAAAATAATGTTCTAAATTTACATATGTAAATCAACACGATTATTGTAGGAAATATTTGTAATAAATAAGAACCTGTCGCCATTGGTTGTTTTCTCGTACAAAATATATTTATTTTTTCATAATTTGAATTTAAAAATATATTTAAAAAGAGGCTCACCGTGTGGGGGTGAGACTGCGGCGCGGAGGTGTTTTGCAGTAGGCTGTTGGCGGGGGTGAGAGGGCGTCTTGGCGAGGGTGTGGGTGCCGCACCGATCTGGGACCCCAAAACAGCCGCTGCGTCGAAAGATCCGGCTTCGGGATGACTTTCCAGAGCCGTCTGCAGTTCGCAAATATAATCTATCACGTGCTGGATGACTTCCAGTTTGGAGATCTTTCTGTTCTTCGGCATGAAAGGCACCAGATCCTGAAGTTTCGTCAGATACATTTGGATCTCGGCGTTCTCGCCGCTCCTGGCTCTCTGGACCCTGCCGGAAGAGATGGGCGGAACCGCTCCGGTTGCGCACACGGCCGTCGTGGCTTTCATTTTGGATTAATTAGCACAAAAACACAAACTCGAACTGACAGATCGATATCGAACGTCGAACTGACGACCGACACACAAACTGCGCGAACGACAACGACGAAATGCCGCCGGCTAACACGTGCGGTCTTATTTATAGAGTGAGCACGCCGTACCCCCACTCTTTTCGACCGCCAATGAGAGCACTCCGTTTTCGTACGAAGGCGTGACTCGGGTGGCGCCCGCCAATCGTGCAGTGGCGCTGCGAGTGCTACCTGTTCGGAGAGATTTTCCCATGGATCGGCCGTCAGACGGTTATTGAAATGCAAATTGGAATTTGTTTTTATTGTGGCGTATCGTAAGAGCCGCCGGTGTTTGTTTAGTTTGGCGCTTCGATACCTGACCTTCAATTTACGCGTTTTTTACACGGTTTCAGATTTATACGCGGCTTACTCGATGTAAAACTTCTTGAACAATAGATTTTCTAAATCATACTTGTCACATACACAACATACAAATGTTACAGAAGAACATTTATCATCCAAATTTCACTACGAGAAACGATATTTAAAATGTTTTATGAACATTTTTCAACTCTACTTTTTTCTCTAAAAAAAAATATTAAGAGCTATGATTTTTATTAATATTTTATGGCTACCATTTTAAAACAATAGGGCGGATCAGTCTGAAACTTATTAGAGGTATATACAAGATAAATTTTTCATTAAAGTTGGAGTTCTGTTATCTTATCCTCAATCCTATGTATATACATATCAGGGGTATGCAACTTTTTCAGCCACATGACCACATTTATCAAAATTATATGATAATGAATTGGCTTCTGGCGTAAAAATTCATAAAAAGGAATTTTTATTTTTGAATATGTAATTTGTAAAACTGTTTTGTCCCCCCCCCCCTCAGTGAAATTATATCGGAAGACATTTTCACCAGTAGATATTTTTACAATTAAAAATATAATTTTATAAATTATATAATTTTATATACATATATGTATATACTTATCATTATTTATTTACATGCGATATATACACGTTACGGAGAATGTGTATTTTTCAGTGAAGTTATATTTTCAGTGAGACTTGCTTCGACTAAATTCAACAATGATACCTAGTTTTTAGACTTTAGCGATATACTATAAATGTATTCATGAAAATAATACTCATAAATCAAATAACATAATTTAAAATATTGGTAGTGATTTATATCACTTTTCGTGTATATGTATAATAGTTATATTAGATTCATTGAAAAAGTAATGCTATGCATTTTTTGCTGAAAAATTTCTACTGCCACAATCGAAGGACACCTGTACACCACTCATTATATTGCAATTGAGATACATGTAGATAGGCTACGTTGCTATTTCTTGGAATGTCAAAAGATTTAGACAAGTGCAATGCGACTTATCTTAATTGTCGCGCCTTCGTAGAATTCCTGCGTGGAACAAGTGCGAGCGACAGGTAGATCCTACCTGCAGGCTGCTTTCGTTGTATACCTGGATTAAACCAGAAGAGGAAGCATTCTACGAAGTGCAATAAGCACGAAAAAAACAATGACTAAGTGCATAATTTAACGACGACACGAATTCGCATGATGCGTATCTATTGCAAAACTAGCAGTATAAACGATTTGGTCACGAATATGCATACAAATTATAATTGTAAAAAAAATAATAATAAACAATTCACAAAGTCTCTTGTGTTTTTTAGGATAGTATTTAAAAAGTAGATCTAGGGAAGTCGTATCCAAATACCAGATCTTGAATATTATCATATTATCATATACTATTATTATTGCCACTATTTTTTTTTCTGTCATATGTATGTATAAAAATAATATAATTAATATACAGAGAAAATATTATATTTTTTTAAGAGCCAGCATGATCAAATCACGTAAGCTTTGAAACTCTTATTTATATTTAATGTAATAGCTCGCTTGTCAGTAAATTAAAATTTATTATTAATATAAATAGTGTTATTCTTAGAATGATTTTTGGTCTATATATCATCACTATTGTTCACTTGCTTCAATTCGTCAATGTCCTAATCCGTTCTGATAATTTATTTCGGTTATTTCTGTACCTGTCGTTAAGTGTTTCACAAAAAATCTTAAATACCTGTAAATTTGTATAGACATAGGTCTACCTGTTAAAGCGTAAATACGTTGGATTTTGTATAGCATTTCAATGAGGATGTTAAGAAAAAATGTGTATTGTTTAAATAAAGCCATTTTTCGTTCAACCCAGAGACAATATATAATTCGGAATCGTTTTAAAACGATCTCTACATTAAAATAATGAATTGCTTAACAATAGCGTTGCATAAACTGCGATATGGTCTTTAATGTAAACGGTTACAATATAATCTTTTCATTCCGAGCGATTAGCGATCGGGGGCGAAGGGGTTGAAGGCCCACGTGGCTTCGCCCCCGGCCGTGGGAGTGTCTTCTCCGCCCCGCTCCCACAACAATGGCGCGCGCCCTCGGCACGCGACCCTAACTGGGGTCCGGGGTACCGATACGGGCTCACAATTGACGATGCACTCGAAATTATTATTGTCACCGAGAGGTCACGGCTGTCACCCGAACCATTGTACTCCGTCGTTAGATTGTCACAATCGAAACGTCGTTATAGAACAATCGAAGTTTTGGATTTGTCATATGAATAAGGAAAAAAAGTGGTCAATGTTTCTATTGTATATTGTGTTTGCGAAAGCTGAATATAAATATGAAATACAACATAGCGACGCGTGTACGACACGTTCCGTTTGACCCACATATTTGTTTCGAATAACTGCGATTCGATGCTCATCGAAAATATATTTTTGATTCAATCATTCTTAAAATATCAAAAACTAGTATAGCGGTTTTCAGAATTACTGTAATGGAAATTGCACTTGTAGTTATGGCTATCATTAACGCAATTTACACAATAAGAGATGGTTGTTTTATATACAGATGTAGGAATAGAAAATTTATGTTGTTTTAGCATAAATTATAATGAAAATGAGAATTAAATTGACTAGTATATGTCATGATAAGATTAGGTGATTCCATGATCGAACGATTCAAAGCTTTAATTAATGTAGGTATTTAAGAAATTAATAATAAATAATTAAACATGCTACTTACATTTATAAACAAGTGTACAGATAAACGCGTATACGTGTAAAAAATACAGTATTTTAAGCATGTAAATAAACGAATATACCAGGGATGGCCAAACTACATGGCAGTACGAGCCACATACAATAGTATCAAAGACTCAAAAACACTGATTTCAAAAATGGTTCATTATAAATTATATTTACATAAATATATTTTGTATAGATTAGTATTGAATTTGTAGGTTTAGACTCGTTTTGGGCTTTTAAAGTCTAGCTTATAGTTTGTTAGGACTGTACGCAGCAAAAGTGTTGATTCGTGAGTAGTGCAAGGTGCTTTGATTTGGTAAATTTCATAGAAGAGTACAAGGATTCACAGGAAAATATTGTACCAAAAATCTAAATTGACGATTATAATATGATTAGATGCGATTCTAATTCCAGTCATACAGGTGAGTTATACTGTTTATTAGAAAATATATAATTTTAATAGTTTCACGTTTAGTGTTACGAGTCGATCGACCCACCATACATACGCTCATAAGACTTGCAATATAGTTAAGGTCAGTGTGAGCTTATTTATACATATTTAAAGTTGAATTTTTGTGACAGTATAGAATTCTTGAGCACCCTGGGAATGTTTGTTAGCAAAATCCAATGTGTCAATTTTTTGCAAAATAGCGACAAGTATAAAAATTTAAACACTCGTAATTCAGTAGGTTTAAATTTTAACGAAAAGATTGCTAAATATGAAACGTTTAAAAGCCTAAACCACATTTAAATAAAATATAAAAAAAATAGTTTTTTGCTTCAAAACAAGCGATGTATCAGTTCGATCGGACCCCCATACGAGCCATTTTGAGACTTTCAGAAGAGTTAACGCTCTTAACTGCTTGGTTTTAAAGATTAAAAATTCAATTTTTAGTATCGTATAGAACTACCGAGAAACCCCTATACGTTCTGTATAAAAAAAATTTTTTTTTTACAAAATGGCGGCCAACGTAAAAATCAAAAGTGTCTTTGTCTGTCAAATCTGTCAAAACTTTGCCAAATGAAATCTCACTGAAAAATGTATGCAAAAAGTGTTTAAAACCTTAATTTACATTTAAAATTTTTTTTTTATTAAAAAAGGAGTCTTACGGTATATTGACCGGGCCCCTATAAAATATCTAATTAACTACAATATTTAAAAATAATAAGATATTACATACTGGTCCATCACAGTAAAGATTTTCGTGAAAAAAATCTCATATTATTATTTTTAGCATATAGATCTCCAGTGATCCAAAGTTATTCATAGAATTCATAAATAATATTACAGAATGGAGTTCTGGTCAAATTATGGATACTGTTTTAATTGGAACAAATGTGAGGATTTTTATACATCAAAAATAGAAATTAGCAAATATATTTGATTAGCGACAATATGTTAAAGAAAATACAAGGACAAATAATAACTCACATTAATAGATTTAGTTTTTACCAATAGTAAAAGAGTACATTTTAAAGTGAAAACAACTCTAAGAATTACTGATCATATGTAAATAGAAAAACATAATGTAATTAACGTGAAAAAAATAATGATATAATTAAAAAATAATTTTACTAAATTAAGATTAGAATTTCACAAGTGTGACTGGAATGTAGATAACATGAATGTTAATATGATATGGAACAATATTTATAAGAATATTGTAGACAGTAAAATAAAAAGTAAATATGATTTTAAAACCATGGTCCTAAATGAAAATGGAAAATATACCGACAATGTAGAATTATGGCAGTCAAAGCATCAAGAATAGCTAAAAAAATGGTATGAAAAGTTAATAGTGAAGGAACACCTGTGCAGAATATCACAGAAAATGTATATATATACATATATGTTAAATCATCGTCAACACTTCCGGCGATACTATTGCTAATATTATTTTTTAGGAAATGAAACTTGAAACTTAAATAAACAGACACTGAACAGTAGCACACGATCAGCACTTGAATTGTGATTGTGACACGATACGCAGAAAAAAGTTTCTAAAAAAACAATAGCTACACATATCGCATTCACACAATGAAGTAACACATTTCAGTTTCCCCCAATCTTTTTTCACACGGACACGTGCATCGACACGCGGACAGAATGTTTTTTTAAATCGTGGTCACGTGACGCTGACGTCACCCCTTTTTGATATAATAAATAACGGTCGATAAGCGAGACACAACCAAAAACATCGGGCTCAAGAGAGGAGTTTGTAATGTTTAAAATGTAATTAAAACGGATTGGCATTGTAAAATGAAGAGATTTGGTTTATAATATAGACGGGGAAGATTTTGTTGGCACTTAAAATTGTATCTAAAAATTTTCGTGTCGGAAACTTAAATCCTTCAACGAGTTATTGATATTGGCTTCTTAACATTTTTCTCGATCTTCATCTTGCTCCCACGCTCGATTCGATAATGTGATTTTTTTGTTCGATTTGACGCTTGATGATGGTATGAAGTAGATGTTGATATAGCAACGACAAGTGTCAGACAGAAATAATAAATGCAGTAGGCAGTCGATAATGGTTTTATTTTATTGACAGTTAAAATTATTTACACTTAAAATTATTTACACTTAAAATGAAAAATAAAGTATATCTCTATACAATATTTACGTGAAATTTGATGTAAATAATATCTTAAGAAATAGAAAATAAGCTGTCAAAAAATGGCAACTGCTTAAATGTCGTTTCCATTTCAATATTTATATGACATTGAAACTAATAGATTGTAACATATATTCGTCTGGTTTTATCAGCTTGGTGACGGAAAACCGAGTCGATTCTATAGTGGAATAAACTGCAAATTTTTAGAATTAAGAAAATCGTCCAGTGAATCCAAAATCGTCTCAGATCACTCTTCGTTCAGCATTCGATCATAATACTATGGTACACCGTTGTCGTTTTTCTGTCATGTATTTAATAATGATTATAAATAGTAAGCAAGCGGTTTTGAACATCTATAGAGGGATATTTCACGCACCGGACGACTTTTTACACATTCGTGAATAAAATTAAATTCCAGAAACGGCATTTATTTTATTAAGATTCATCTATTTCATTATTATTCATAATATTTCATTAAATGATTTTTCTGGGCATATTAAATGGGGTGCCTGATCAGAATCCACGTCAAAAGCAATAAAATCGTGCCGTCGCAGTGGAAACGCTCGGTTATATAGTGTTCATATTAAGACTTTTTATAACCTTATTACCACTTAAAATTAGTGAGAACCGAAGGAAGCACATCTAAACCAAATTTTGACCAATAGGAGAGCGCAAAAAACAATTATCCCTTCTCAGAAGACAAAAATCTACATCAAAAGCAATAAAATCGTGCCGTTACCGAGCGTTCCCACTGCGACGATTACACACTTAAATATATATTGCCTCCATACACAACTATTGATTCTACGAAGTACTGCTCACAATTGAACAAACAATAATCAATCGACAGGAAAAGGCCAGAGTTGATTGTGTTCCATTATGACTCTTGCATCTTTAGACTATAATTTGTTTTTTGCAAAACTTTATCGATGGTGTAAACTAACAATATTTGAACCAACAAATTCACACGAATATGTAATAAAACTGTATATAAATGTGTTAAATTAGAATCACTAGTCATTATAGTATATAGTACCTAAACATTATAAAGACCTCATCGTTTCGTTCCAATAACCGAATCCTTTCAAACGATTCAAACGTTACAGGGGTATTATTACGCATTTGCCATAACGAACCAACCCCTTTTTTTCATCCCAGCGTACGTCAATGAGTTTACAATGCGAATATTCTACTAATGAACGCTGTTAATCCCATACGCCAATTACTGATACGACTCTCGTTTCTATGGCCACAATGGCCTATCTTTTAATCTACGGAGGAGCCGCGGGCCGCACGCGCAGGCCACGCTCCACACGCGTGCCGCGCTTTTCTACCCCTGATATATAATGGAGCTAGCGTAATGCACTCTAATCCGTTCCAATATTTCACTTGTTTGTGCACGCTCCGTAACAGGGCACTATATTGAACGCGACGCGTGTCTTGGGTATTAAATTGTGCACTTTCAGGGAAACGGAGTAAATTGGAAGTGAGTCACTTTGATAGAAAAGCCTCTAATGAAAAAAACGATTCAGAAAAGTTTTGGCTTGAATTCATGAGTGAAGCAATGTATTTCGAAGGGCCGACATTGCATCTTATCCACTTGACTATAACTGAAGACTATTTAATAACCATTTTTTCAAGTATAAGCATAAAATTATAATACATACTATATGTACATATATCAAACTGAAGTACGATGGATTTCTCTTAAAGAAAGGCTTAAAATAAAATTGTAGAACTTAATCATGAACTTTGCTTTTTTCTTTGGACAAAAAACTAAATATATTCTTACTTTCGTGATGAAAAATATATTTGTTTTACTTTATATTTGGCGAAATTTTGTGGATTAGTTTTGTCTTTCAATGGAGACTTTGGAGAAAACATACGAATTAGTATATTTACTACTGAACTTAATATTGTTTTTTATGTATAAATATGCAACCATATATTTTAGGTAGTGGTTGCTTAGTAGCTCTTTCCTTATTTTCATAAATTATTGTATAGCATATACATATATTGGTTCTGAAGTCTCGGCTTTACTAAAATCCCATGAAGCGAGACAAAAAAAGTCCCGAAAAATCCCGTGAATCGAGACTTTTGTTTGCTTACCGGGAATTTTAGTAATTATTTATATATATACACACATATGTATGTGTGTAAAATTCATTTCGATGGCTTAAAGTGTAAATTTGCTAACTCCATATTTAACAACTTTACAGGAAAAATAATACTTGAAAATAGGAAAATAAAACAATATCTCAATTTTTGTTGATATAAAGATTTTGGAGATAAAGATACAATATGACGTTGTTAAGTAATTTTCACCTAAAAGTGGAATTTAACACTAAACAATTTAATAAATTTATATGCATATATAAATTTATTAAAAAAATAGTTAAAATGCATATTTTTTGTCATATTTATTTATTATTTATAATACTATTTATTTATATTTACTACAAAAAACGTATTTTCAATTATATTTAGAAAGCAGATTTGTATGTGTATTTGCTAGGCAAAATACGTTTTTAGAAAGACTACGACAGTTAAAGACGAATATTTCTAATTTTCATAGTGAATTTTCCTACCATTAAAAATATTCGCTCGCTTTCCGTTGATGTTGACTTAATTGTGAGCATATATTTATATAAAATATTTAAATTTAGAATCCGTTCTCCGGTTGGTTGCAAAATCTAAAAATCGTATTTGTCCATTTAGACATTTTATTATTATGATAATAATATAAGGCCGACGGAACACTTCACAAATCTTAAAATTTTAACGGAAAACTTACGATCAAACCTTATGAAAAGTGATTGCAAAAAGCTAAGACTTCAGAATAACACTTTTTTCAAGTCCCGGGAAGCGAGACAAAAAAAATTGAGTACCAGAAATTCACAGGAATTGAGATTTTTGTTTGCTTATCGATAAAATCATAGCGAATAAATATTTGTATTATGTGTATAAAAACATCCATATTAATTTACAAGAAAAAATATTAAAAATAACGCTTTATTTCTGCTGGAAAAAATAGTTTTTAGAAAAATATTTTTTTAACCAGGAAAGTCGAGGAATTATTGTGTACCTAATACTATTGTATAAAATACTATGTATGTTAATTAAACACGAAAAGAACGAATGCTGACGGAGAAAAAATAAAATTAAATATCTTGTGTTATAATTACACGAAACATCAAGAAACAGGAAGATGATCCTAAATAGCGGCGAAATCTTCGGAGAGTTGGGGTAGAAAAATAAATAAATCTAGTTAATGGATGATTATAGAGCACAATCCTCATTAATGAATTCTTGTCATTGAATAGAAATAATAATAATATTGTTATTATTATTAATATACATATTAAAAAAATAAACATATATATATAAAAATATTGTACAATAAAGACTTCCTAGTTATTTAGGGAAGTGTGCATATTGTCATGTATCGCATCTGACAATATGCAGCTTGTCGCAGCTGAAAACTGCAGATGTCAATATTCCATTATTATTTACAAGTTGGGGTCAACAAAGGGGTTTTAGGGCATTATTTGTTCCCTATTAAAACCTATATGCGTTATTTTATTTTTCAAATCAACGGTTGAAAATAATGCAAAATATATATAAATAAACATATGTTAACATTATTAGATAATCAATTCACATTAACTTAATATTGATTTATCATAATTATCTGTTTGTATTATAATAAATTGAATATGAAAATAATCTCTAAATTTATTCTTAAATTATGATTTCAACTATTTAAGCTAATCGTATGATATTTACACGAACGCGAAACGCTTTTATATTTATATGATAATCCGTTGAATTATTACCATTAAACATGTTTTTGTATAAGTGTTTAATGATAATGTTGTCATATCTGTTCATTTCACAGTTGATTCGAATCAAGCAGTTGTTCTGATCTCGCCCCTAATAAGCGCAGGGTGAGCTTTGGCTGCCGGGTGCAATCAGTAGAGCAGTTGTGTGAATCACGGGGATGTTGGGTTCACAGGGCAGGCAGGGTTTTGGCCCACCAGGTGTCTTCCTAGTTTCACCAGCCGCCCTTACAGAGCGACACCCCTGATGGCCGAAAACACCGTCACCTGGTCTAAGCCAGCATTATGCAATGACAGATTTTATTAACGTAATTAAATTGATAAGCAATGTATATCATGTTATTGGTATTTGATATGTTTTGCTATTTAGTTCTTGTTTTAGTAGTTTTAATCATATATAGCAAATAAAGCATTAAACATTAGTTTTAAACGTCAAATCAAAATAGGAATATTTAAAAATATCTATTAAAAAAAAACGAAAAAAACAGTTTTACAGAAAATATTAGCATTTAAATCGAGTTATTTTTGTGACAAATAAAAATATAAATATATGTAATGTGTTTTTAAATATATTTTAAATATATACGTATTGTATATGTATGTATATATATTTTATTATATATAATTTCTGGGCAATTTAATTTCAATGGGAGCAAAAAATTATTTTTCTACCAAAACATTACGAACAGGATTTTTTTTTATTTATTAACTTAATCTAACATATAATCATATACGTTGAATAAAATGTATAGCAATAAATAGTTTTAGTTTACTGTATACCATGTTTTTAAATCAACATATTATTAACCTAACTATGTTAAAATCATGTAAGTTAACAATTTACAAAGCATTAAAGCAAAGCAAAGTTTATTTTTAATAATCTTTGTGCAATAAAATAAATAGTTAAGGGTTCGGTTCTGATTGCTGATATTTAAAATAATTTATTATAAATATTTTCTGGACTGTCTTGTTTTAAAATAGAAGTAATATAGTTTTTTAATACTAAATTATTATTAATAGAATTTAAACAAATTATTTTTAATCTAACGGTATAATCATATGTGTTAAATAAATTTATAGTATTGCTTAATTGTTTAACGTATACTATTTTTTTAATCGACGGATAAATTACCTAACAGACAATAACCAATATATGTAAAAATAACATATGTTAAAAATTTAGAAAGTAATTAACTTAATAATATAAAAAAAAACAATTACGTGTTTTTATTAAACTTTGCTCGATAAAATAAATAATAAATTATTTTTCGGTTTTGTTAGATGTTATTTTTTTTTTAAATAATCTAGTGCTAGTAAACTAACGTAAAACTCAATAAGTTGTATAGATAAATTACACCAAATCAATGTAAAATTATTTGTAGTAAAAATGATTATATACAAACCACTTTTAATTAATAAAATATTGCAATAAAAGCTGATTTTATTACTTTCTATTAATGTATCATACTTTAAGCTAAAATTATAAGAGTTCTAAAAGATTTTCCAACAAAAAATTGTAACTAATAGAGTTAAATTTTTTACAATTAAAATCCGTAAAAATATTGTAATGTTCTTAATTAATCAACTAAAAATGTTGTTAAAGAGCAACGCTCGAAAGGAGAGATGGATACAAGGCAAAAAATAATTATTCAATTCTGAATTCCGTGAATTTTTTAAATTTAATATAATTTTTCGAAATTGAATAAACATTTTATACGCGAGAAAAGTAGTCTTTGTATTATATTTTGCATATATTTAGTTAATTGCTATTCTACAGGTTTAACTATAAGAAAATGTCTTTTTTTAATTTATTATTAATTTTAATTCACGATTTTGCATTCAATTAATTGCTATTCAATAGATTTACCTATTACGAATTTTATTTTATTTATGAATATATTCGCTATACTTGACTGCAAATTTATTATTATAATATCAAAGTGCGCGTGACCCCGTACGAGAATGTCTATGAACCTGAATAGAACTCATGAAGAACACCTGTTGATGTTTGATATTGAAATTTTAATAATTTCCTGGTATAAAATCTTGTTACATCAATATTGAGCAACATTTTTATATTCAATGATTTCTACATATTTGTTTCATAACCGATTATAAAAATATGTATGCATATCTAAGGGAGTGAATGAAGTTGTCACGCTAGATCAGCGGTCTTTTCAGTGTCTCGGCTCGTTAAAAAAGCCCTTTCGGCAAGTTAAAAGTGTTTAAACTGCTCGGCTTCTCGAACGATTAACCATCCAATTAGTTACGACTTGTAAAATATTAAGTTTTGACTTTTTTCCCCTTTAGGATTACAAATAAAAGAAGGTGTCAAAAAAGCAACAGCCGCTTCGGCCGATTAAATTGAGTTTTGAGGTCGTAAAATATACACATCCGACTGAAAACAACAAAGGGTTCGCTTTTCAAGTTAAAAATTTGAGCGTGTCACATGATATATAGAAAAAAAACTATAATAATATTACTACGGTTATAAAGTGAAAATGGGATGTTTGTTTGCTTAACGAATAAATTAACTCGTATATTTAACGAGAAACACTTAATGTGTATATGTTGATCAATAAGTTCCTGTCGAGGATATATTTTTTTAATAATCCATAATAAAATTGCAATTTGCAAACACGTAACACAGTTACTTCTTACGTTTCGCTATTAAGCAAGGCAACTACCCCCTAAATATTATGAGGCAATAATTTGTTCGAGCACTCAAAATATTATCGAAAGCCATAGTCGTAAATTAACAAGACGTGGAGCCTTTTTTGCTTTGTAGACAAGACGAAATCGTTTAGCAGTATCACGTGTGCGATCATTTAAAAGGGCGTGACAGGTTTCAGGTTCGTTTCCTTGTCACATCACAGGAAACACTTCAAACCAAATTTGGTTAATTTTAGATAACACGTGTTTGACAAATACGCCGCCTGGAGGAAGAGGACCAGCCACGTGGATAATCCCTGAGACGCTGATTATGCAGCACTAATCGGGTCCAATTAATTTTGGTTGCAACAAGGATGGATGTGAGGATTTGCAGTAGCGGATATACATATTTCAAAAGGAATGTTTATGGCTTTGCGACCAGGGTGTCAATTTGGAATTTCATATTTTGTATAATACTATAGAATACATGACATATTGTTACAAATTAAATGGTCTTATAAAAACGCCAAAAATATGTTATTATTTTGCGTGTCGATTAAACTCGTCTTAGTTTCCATGTTCAAAGTTTATCGCAAAATGTTTTGATGAAGGTTTAAAACTCTCGATAGCTCTGGCTTTCATATGTATTGATAAACTTATTGACGTGACGTAAAATAAGATATCTGCGACTCGGGTGAAGATCGATATTATCAATATCCTGGCGGACCGTATGACACGAAATCACAATAGCTCACTTAACAAAGGAGATTATCCTATTTTTAAAATTATGCGTCTCGAAATAACTATCAAGCTTTCATCGCTCAAATAAACTACATGACCTAGGTGTATGTATATAACAGTTAAAAATTCGTAAAATGGAAGAAAAAATACAAAATCTGTGGTTTTTTATCTCAGCTATTCAAGTGAGATGATCTCAATATTTATATCGCGGCAGTTTCTTGCTTGAATAATTGTGATAATAAAACATTCCATCGATGATGCCGATTTAATTTGTACACATGAGACTTAAATAGAATGAGTATGCATCGATGGAGAGAGCATACATAACATTCGAAACGCAGAAGATAAAGTTGTTCATGCAGAAAGTGACGAATACCTTACTGAATTGAATGCTTTAGTTTAGTACTACTCAGACTTGCTAATGGGGCGGAACAGAATTTATTTCTTAGTACGAAACGTTGATAAGCATAATAAAATTTCAGGAATCGAATCGGGGAGAGGAGTGGTTTTGTGGTTTAAAAGAGATTAACGCTATCCGACAATTGGTTAAAACGTCGGAATGCTGTGCTTCTTGGTATATTATTTTAGGGTCGGCAAACTACAGCCCTTGAGCCAAATTCAGCCAGTTGCCTATTGAGAATAAATTTCAGATTTCCATGTATTTTAGTAGTGTAATTGACTAAAATGTGTCACAACTGATGGTGGTAAAAATATGTGCGTTACAGGCTTAGTTGGAAAAAATATGAGGCTTGTGAAAATGTAAGGTGTTCCAAGTATCTGATTATTGTATTGTTCACTAGCAGGTACTAGGTAAGAGGAAAATATCTCAATCTATATTGTGTTATTGAACCAGTTGTATCAGCAGTGAACTTTATTCGCTCTAGTGGACTGTGATTTTTTATTAGAAACGGAAGCTGAATATTCTGACTAGCTTTATGTCTGCGTTAAAATAATACAATATTCATCAGACTAAGACAGGTGAATTAATAAGGTAATGTTTAATTGTTGAAACAGAAGAAATGTTTTCTGGAAAAATAGATAAATTTCAATCTTTCAGCCTTTCGGCGAGAACATTTGCTAAAAGACTTGAGCACATTGTGAGTAACATCAATAGCCAATTAAATATCAAGGCAAATGTTAGAGTGATTGAAAAAATTATGTGGCTTTTGAAAATTCAATGTGTTTAAGACCTATTATTTATTGTATTGTAGGTTATTTGTAGGAAATATCTCAATCTATATTGTTTTATCGAAGCAGTTGTATTAGCGGTGAACTTTATTCGCTCTCGTGGACATGCTTTACCATACGGTAAAGTTTTATTGAGATTTTTTAAATACAGAAGAGCGATTGATCTGACTCGATTTCTGTATAATTAAATACTTATTTTCTTGTATTCAATACTTAAAAACGCAAGAACATGTAATAAAGTAGCACAAAAAAACGTAATTTTTGTTGAATAATATTTTTACTAATTAATTATTAATAAATATCATATGGTTAGGATCAGCAGTTTGTAGTTGTGCATTTCCAGGTTTACGCAATCATGTGTCTAGAGATTCGTGTTGCAGAAAAAAAAACATATATAAATTATTGAGGGGATCAACGGTTTGAAGACCCTACCCTGCCTTGTAGGAACAAAAACTAACCTATGAATCGAGTTTCCTATGTGGCAAAGATTTTTTGTAAATAAAGTGTTTTTCCCTAATTATTCTTTGTACTTTTTACAATTTGGCTTAGCGCTAATTTTATACGAGTTTGTTGTTACTAACAATGCAAGTACAAAGTAAAAGTCGACTGCACAGAAAATTCATGTGCGTAGGATGCGCCGTTTCAATGAATGGCTTCCATTGTGGAAAAACATCCGAGAAGGAGACTTATGGAATTTGACAACCATGTGTTATTTTCTGAGGTTAACCATATTTGACTCAGTTAACCGCGTCTACGTTTTTCAGTGACCATATGGTCGTTACGTGGTCATATCCTGGTCGGCGACACCTGAACAGGTCCACGAGCAAATTCGAGCGTCCAGTTCTGGTTTAAATTGATATCTGCGGTCTTGGAAAGAGTGCAAGCTCGCGTTTCTTACGACATAGAGAACAGACTGCCATTGTGAGCGACAGGATGGCTTTGTAAAGTGATACAAGCAGAGGTTTTCTACATTCAAGTGTTTTCAAACATCTGGTTTGTGTTGAAGGGTACGGGGCTTATTACACGTGCGGCATGTGTCTACACACACAATTATCGAATTCGGTATCCGCGTAGGAAATTGACATTTGAACCTACTCGGACCGAGGTTCGCGGCTTGTTCTCTCTTAATTTATTGTGGTTGAACTCGAAGAATTCTTTCGGGTCAAGATCGTAAAGCAACAGTGGCCTTTTCGTGATTTTAATTGTTATTAATTTATAATTATCGACGATCTTTCACAGCGGCGTATGCGGATTGAGTTTAGAAAAATGTTAAGGCGATCATTAGAGATCAAAACGCTCGCGGTGTGTAATTAACGATATTAATTGATCACGATCTGTTGAATGGCCCGAAATAAATTATTTGCTCGATCGTACTGTAACTATGTTATAGGGAATTTGTTTTAAGATTTTTTGTAAAGTACTGCAAATGAGTTGATATAGATATTAAGTCTATCTCATAATTTCGCCATTATGTTTTTTATAGGGAGGGCGGTCTGCTGCAATTTGCTTGACCAAGTCAACTTTTTAAGACAATATTATTCCGACAAATAATCTAAGTAATTTATTTTATTTATATTATTTATTTTATTTATTTAGCTTAATAGCTAATTTATGAGTATAATATCTCGAATGTTTAAAAAAAAAACTATATTTGTAACTTTGAGTCTGAAAAAATATTATTTTAAGAATCCCATTAATTATATACGATCAGGCCTGCCGAGAGGGGGGGGGGGACAAATTCCTGGGCCGACTGAAAAAATCATATCAAGAATATATTTATAAAAACAACTAAAAACTGACATCAAGTAACAAATCCGAACTAAACTAGTTGTTTACGATGTATATATGTATTTAATGTATAAGTTTCTTTTGCCTTTTTTTACATACTAAAATAAATAAAAGGAATGGAACATTGCCTTCAAAAGCACCCACTTTCACAATGAGCATTGTTAATCGAAGGAACATAGTGTATTTTTTTGATGCGGCTCCGTTTGTGATAAAATTTGTTTGCAAATTATTGTTGATTTTATTGCTTTTTGAACATTATAAAATATTATATTAAATTGGGAGGAATGTAAATGAGTAGCAGTAAATTTTGGTATTTAATCTCAACTTTCAGATGAACAGAAAAATAATAAACCAAGAAATAACAAAGAATCAACAACAACATCAGCTGAATTATATAAATTTCATATTTTTATGAATTGTCTTATCGGTAATTTGTCAACTAGATTTGATGCAGCAAAATAAATAAATAATGTTTCGTAACTTGAAAGATAATGAAATTCGGGAAAAGGAAAAAAAATACGAAACAAATATAACGATGATCTTGGTGAGCTGTTATCTGAATAAATATTACATTTAATATTACAGAAGAAATATTGCGTTAAGGACGGAACAGCGTAGTCTGTAACGTCTCAGACTAGTAACTCTGAAGTTACGGGCTCGAGCTCCGGCAGTGGCAATTTTTATTTATAAAAATATAAATTAGGAAATAGAATTGCAATTCTAGAACTACTTAGGGATAACCAAAGATTTTTTAAAAAAAATACTTTGAATAATATTGCTATCCTGAACTAAATATTTTTATTATTATTTTGAGGCCAATGTTTTGCCACATCAGGAAATGTTAGACTGATATCGGTTACACACGTGGCGCTTGACACATACAAACGTCTTCATGAGAAGACACATTTGGTTTCTTTTCAAAATATTTATTTAAATTAACAATGACAAATCGACTGATAACATTATAACCCAAAGATAATGAAGTCACGTGTTGCCTATTTTTTAGCCTCGTTCAATATCAATAAGTAGTTTTTAAATTAGTAGCGTTTTAAAATTGATGGCCCTAGCCGTCATCGTTCAATTTCTAAGGCAGCGCCTCTATTAAGACATCCATGATTACATATCAATCAAAAAAAGTTTGATCTTTGCGTCTTGACGTGCACGTGACGAGAAGGCCGAATAGAGATTTCTCCGAGCGTAGGAAGCTGCTCGTCGTTAGGAAACGGATGTTTAAAAACGTTGCCAATCACAAAGACCATCGCGTATTCCATCCGTCTGCTTTTTAAGTCTAACTTTTTATGTACTGACTCCGAAAACATATTGCACTATCACACGTGTTGGCGAAGTGCCCGTCTTCGTTCACACTCATCATCCCCCGAACGTTTGGGCACCTAAACAGTTATTTGCATATTTCGTTTCAAAACTATTCCAAGCGCGTAACGATCTGTCTATAATGTCTCCAAAGACGATTCGTGTTTGTCAACGGAAAAAAAGGTTAATTGCCCGGAAAGGTGAGCGGATGTGCCGTATTAAGGCGTTCAGATTTCTCAATCTTGCTGTTTCCAGGATGTTACTACACCAATTAAGTAATCTCCACACCGACGACAGCTCTCTTAAATTGATTCGCAATAAATTTGAATGGGAGTTTAATGCTTTTGTGGCACATTAGAGACCCGCCCTTGTATCAGCAGACTTTTTGAGTAAAACGTTAGAATAAATAAATGATGCTAGCACAATATTTTTATGAATTAAAAAAAATGTAAATAAAACATAAATTTGTTCTTAAAAAATAATCAACAATTGATGCACTAGTGATTCAATGGCGTTTAATTAATTAAAAGAGTCTATGCAATTCCGTAACATGATTTAAAATTAATTTAAAAAAATTAAATTTATTTTAACACGGATAAAACGCACCCGTATAATCAAGATTAGTGATGATACCTCGACGTACGAACAGCTTTACATATAAACTTTTCGAGATACGAACTTTTTTCATACCGCATTTTGCCTATACTCCATTTCTTTTAACAGAGTCACTTTAAGGTCTATATATTTCGTCATTATTCATTAAGGAAAAAGAGATGACAACAAAGTACAAGATGCGGATATATATTGGATATACTAATCATTACTCCTTTCTATATTTTAAACAAATTTAGAGAAATTAGGAATGTTACAATATTTTTTTATGTTGAAATAGTAACCAGTGAAATACCGCTGTGAAATACGAAATAAGCATCAAAGTGACTCTGTTAAATGAAACGAAGTATAGATAGATACGAACCGCGATGCACTGCGCTTGCGCGCGCGGCAAAACGTCGCATCTATCTGAAATTCGATGCACGCTGCATGTGTATATTTGCTTTTTTGTGTATCTATTTTGGTATTTATGTAATTGAAAATTGGGTTTCGAGATACGAACTTTTTAAGATACGAACCACAGTCGAAAAAAAATTAAATTCGTCACTGTGTATATAAGATGTGTATGATAATATAATCATGGAATATAATGTGATACTATAAATTTAATAGTTTAAATTGAAAGTTACGCTTCATTGCTGTTAAATTTGGTTAAATTAAGGCTTAATACATTTCAAGTAGCGGTTTGGTTTTTTTCCCGCAACTTAAAACGCTCTCGACACTTACACGCATTCCAAGAAGCAACCCATTCAACAATTCCCGCAAGGCAATCGAGGTGCAATGACTGATGCAAATTATGCAATCGGTTCCTTTGAATGTAAGCAAAAATAATAAAATGCAAATTCAAAAACGAAAGGAGAGACAAATGACTTTTGAAATTGGAATTAATACCACGCTTTCATTGCGTCATTTACGAATGAGGATTTCAATCACGTAAAAAGCAACTGTTAAGATGTACAGAAATAGACTCAGATACAATTTGGCATGCAGGACCCGTCTGGACGTCTGCTAGTTTGCATACCATACTCGTTGAAAAGGCTATCCTGAAACTCCTAATTGGAGATGCGCACGAATACAGTCAGTCTAAATGATGATAAAATAAATGTTTATTTATTTATTAAAAATCATTTCTAAAAAATACTAGATAATAAATACTACATGTATATACACGATAAGCTGTTTAGGCGATTTATAGATTGAAAGACCTTAAAATTTTCAAAGAATGTCTATCTTAGCTAGACGCAAAATGCGTGAAAACTTCAATATACATACACGAGATGAAAAAAAAATATTGAAAAATATAAAGATAATCACATGGTTATCTGAAAACTATTTATCCAATTTACTTTTCAACTGAGCATCTGTACGATTGTCATCTTTAGCGGACAGTATGCAAATTTGTATTTCCGCCAGACAAGGCGTCTCCTTCCTTACCGGGTGTGCTAAAAAGAGATATTTATTTATGGACAACGATAAAGTTCTATTAATAAATTATACACAATATATGCATTTACTGTATACTTAGGAATCTAGCTTTTACGACTTTCGTATGTGCATAGCTCATACTTTATTGAGACGATGATTGCAGATTGTGGAGCTTTTATGCTTCGTAATAAAATTATCGTTACAACCAACGATACGATTGTCTTTTGAACTTTCTCACCGATGCGGAATTGGTCTAGATGAGTAGAATTTTCCTAGAATGCAATAAGTTATACTGAAACAAAAGACAAGCTTTGAGTCTCGAATGCATTCTCACCGGTGCTAAATTGTAAAATGGTATGAAACTTCCCCGAAGACCGACGATCGGAGGACTTTATATGCAAAGTATGAAACGTCGCCGCTTTGGCATCCTTTTATGGTGTTGAAACAACATATAAAAATAAACTGAGGAAGGCACGTCCTCGTGACCAGTCTGCACCAATCGGGAAAATTATACTAAAATATTCCTATGCGAAAGTACAATATGAAGGTTATTATTTTCGATGGATAACGCAACCGGAATTTAAATAAATATACCCATGAAGGACCTATGTTAAATATATTGATTTGTTGATTTTAGGATAACTAACGAAGAAAATACTATGTTATCTAGAGAAGTTCTTAAATTATTTGCTTCCAAGTAAATAACCACACACAAATTATATTATGCTGCTGAGGAATTTAGATCTACCAAAACTACACAATGAAACGTAATTGATAAAATAATTCGGTATAAGATGATACCGTCTAGCATATTTTAATGCAAAAATTATTTTATTCCCATAATTTCATTGAATCATATAGATATGTATTTTAGCTTTCGATTTGTCTTCGACATGAATGATATTTGAAAGATGTATGCTTCTCGCATGGTCTTTTTGTTGCACTATCGCTAGCGAAGCATCCTACCTATAATATTAATATGTGCTATTTGATATAAAGCAATAAAACAACAACATCATCGATATAACTAAGGTTAAACTTTAGATGAAGTTGGATACGAAATCTAGTTTTTATATATGATAAATCGAAAAGTGAGCCATTAAGTCAATAAAAAAATATTTAAAAAATATGACACATTCCGCAATGTGTCTGTTTTATTTAAAAAATCTCAAATTCGTCGGGGGTCCAACAAAATTGGACCTCAAACAAACACGACCGCAGTTATGGGGCATGCCCCCGGAATTAACGGTCGTCCAGATTGAAGATTGCCGGCTCAGTTCAATTGAATCGCTTACCAGCTGCCTTGGCGAAATAATAAAGAAAAGTACATAGTTCCCTAAAGACGAAATCGTTTCTGTTTTTTAAAAACTGCTCTGCGCAGATGTTCCGCGATTGTAGAACCCCTCGAATGGAGTTCCCATGCGGGCACGATTGGCCACCATGTGCACTGATTCTATGGGAAAAATGCAAAAATCATACGGAGGACACCCCGTTAGCAGTTTTTGGTTAGGGTTTCGAATTGGCCAGGTGTCGGATTAATTGGATAAAGCTTCTGTGTACATACTGTTTTTTAGTATTTGCCGGGAGGTCTAGGAATAATAAATACGGGAGTCCTATTTATTATTTTATTAATAAATTACGTATTATATATGGTACCATGAAGAGTTTAGGATGATATTTAATAACTAGTCTTTAATGAATCTTGTGGTTGTGAAAGTTGTAAGATTGTATGGTACGAGTTGTATATGATAATGTCACACATCTCTCTTATTCATAACGTTTTGTTAATTAAAAATGCAAAAATACAAAACTACTTCATTTCTTTTTAAAATTAACTAAGCAATATTTTAGTTCTAAAAATCTACAAATTTAAATATATTTTTTTAAAACCACAAATTTAAATATTTTTTTGTAATAAAAGTGAAAAAAAAATCTAATTATATTTTACTCACTACAGGCGGCCCTCGACTTTCGAACGTTCGACTTTCGCACAATTCTCTATTTCGCACATTTAAAAAAAAACATTTTTTTTTTTAATAAACGTTTTGATAGCGGTGAATCTTTTGCTTCAATCGGACGTTCGTATGATTCAAACAGGTCTACGATATGTTCAATTTTGCAAAATAAAAATATAATTAAGGAATACGTTCAAAATTGTGGAAATTAAAGATATATATCCACAATCTTTAATGATATGTTTCCAAAAAAACACAGAAAAAAAAAACATGAATAAAATGGAAAATCTTTGTCATCGTAGATCGATGACCAACATCAAAAAGATGTCCCTCTGAGTATTTCAATTATTCAAGCAAAAGCACTTAGTTTGCACAAAGATTGGAAGGATAGATTAAAAAAATATTTTTCAAGCAAGTAACGGTTGGTTTTACAATTTTAAAATGAGGTATTCTTTTCATAATATTAAATTTACTGGAGAATCGGCTGATGCGGATAAAGATGCTGCAAAAGAATTTATTTCCTAATTATCCAAAATTATTGAAGATGTAGAATATTCCTCTAGCCAAATATTTATTGTAGATGAGACAGAAAAACTCTTTAACAATGAAAAATATGAATGAAGCCTTCACGCACCTTGACAAATTTTTAAATATTAAGAAAGATTGTGATCCAATGGAGAACGCATATCTCAAGTGCGCGGGGCGATCAATAAAAACATAGCATGTTATAAAATACTATATGAAGAAAAGAAAAAGAATAGTGGAAAACAGTTAACTCTTGACTACTTTTCAAAGGAAACACCCACAAACCCCACTTAAACGTGTCTCTTAAACGCCTCTTAAACATCTTATATTTACTTGATAAATAAATATTTTAAAATCCACACAATTTCAATTTTTTCACTTCCCTCGACTTTCGTACATTCAACATTCGCACACATTTTCAGGAACCAATTATGTGCGAAAGTCGAGGGCTGCCTGTATATAAAATAATTATTATTTCTACAAGCTAATCCATTTGCTACTTAAAGTTATATGATAATGTACCCCAAAACAAATAAGACTCCTTTATTTATAATGTTATATTGATTAGAATGTGTTAAAAAAAGCAGACGGCATTCAACCTCCGAATAAAATTTTGTCTAATTTAATTTATTTCTTATTCCTACAATTTTATCTTTCAGCGCTGCATACATCTAATTAATTAAACGAAATAACAAAACTTTATCATTCTAGTGAAGTTATGTTAATTTCAGGCAACTTTTTCTGTTTAAAATTAAAAATGATAAAAATGTCTTGGGTTAATTCTAAAAAAATCCTGGAACACGATATGGGTCAAAAGCCGGGAATTCCAGGGAATAAATTCCCATGTTGTTTCGATACAAATCTGTCATTATAAATCTAAATGTCTTAAGTTAATAAGCAAAAACAAATACGCTGAGAAGTAAAAGTACATAAAACAATTTTTAAATAAAATAAAACAAATACCTAGAAAATGTAATATACATATTTAACTTTCACAATAGTGAAAGAAGCGATAATAAAAATCTTGACAACTGTACATCGAGAGCAACCAACATCTGTGTACTTACACATACCTGTACATTCGTCACGACGAACAACCAATCACAGTGCAGAAATTAAGAGCACATAAAGATCATGAGTTAAACGATCTGATTATGGACTCATTGTTGAAAATAAATAGTTTTGAGCAATTCATGAAAATTGTCATTCAAACACAATTTGTAAATAAAGCTTAAACAACACTCAACAATCAGAATCAGGTTATACATTATTCAAGGTATAACATGAACTATACAAAAAATTGTTTTCGCAGATTTCTATGTTGCATTGGACTTTTGACTGTTTGCTGAGTAAGCGAGAAAAAAACTAGTTTGCCATCGTTAATTAATTTGCATCATAAAAATTGATAAAGCTCGTTTAAATGTCATCATTTGAGATCACAACAGCTGCGCAGAGGATCTGAACGGTTATTATGTTGATGGGCCATCGTCGAAATTCCCAAATGGTTATGACAAGGAGAACCGCTTTTTAGGAGTACATTTACCCTGACCGCTTGAATATTATTAACGAAAATATTTGTTTTATATTTCGAACACAAACGTCAACGGCATGACAAGAATGCTGCGCTGTGACAACTTGCGGAATTTCTACAATTTTTCAATAACACAAATCAACTTTCGATGCAATGATAAATTAAGAGATAAATGCGATAGATTGTCGAGACTTGTCCACAATTATATAATTAATTAGACTTGTCTATAATAAGATGCAAAACTACTTATTTAAAAAGCAAAAGTAAATTTACTTTCTCCTAAAGTTAACTAATACCAAAACACATGAGTTATTTCTTATATGTTATAGATATACTTTGGTCTAGTAATTATTGACCATTTTAAATGTTACCATTATATAATATATAGATCATCTCTATATTAACATATTATATATAACATATAACATACAGCAAATTTTAACAATAATAAAACCTCTCTTTACGGTACATATTGCAAATTATTAACATCATAACAGCACTAGATTATTTTAATATGTCACAAACCAGACTGAGAAACTTGGTTTAAATAAATTAGCAACTCATAACCATGCTATTGCCACTTGTTTGAATACAAATAGTATGTCTGTGGCTTATCAATTAGCATACATCACGATGACAGATCATATGTATAAGGTTACCATCTTGATAATTCAACTTGGATAAATTTGTAGTTCATAAATATTAATTGGAATTCAGTAATGTTATATATTCATAATATTTTCCACTATAATATAAATTTAAATGTATGTACATATAATACATATATTCAATATCGACATGTACACACAGTTTTATGATAGGTTTAATTAAATAAATATGACTTAAAATACAATATACAATTTTTTTGCTCAATTATACTCAATGTTAATGATAATAGACGTCTCATACATAATGTTTGTCTTTCTTAAATCAAGTCCTTACTTTCTAGTATATTTTCATATGCTTTTCATAACTGGATGTGAAAAAATAGAGTAGTGCTTTTAACGCAACAAAGGATCTATAGCTATTTACTGATGATTTTTTTATAAAAAAATATTGCTATATTTATTTTTTCACACTAATTGAAAATCCTTTGCCAAAGCATTTGATTCTAATATTATTCCGTTTTGTGAAGAATCTTTAGGAAAGCGATCAGAATTATTTACTTAAAATAAGTCTACGAAATATATTTAACATTCACCTATAGTCCTATACCATTGATTAGATTTTCCATTTTTTTTTCATCTGAAGTATGAATATCATAGTGGCAATAAGTGGTCTGTTTTTTTTAATTTGTATATGTTAATAATTTTACTATTTTTAAAAATAGCAATATATAATCCTGTTGTGAATGAAAGTGTCGAGAAGGGTTTGAAGTTTTCGATGAGACTCAGTTTCTATGTGCAAAGTTTATAGCTGAAGGTTAAGATGAGGGTTGAAGTCATCTAATAGAAAAAAATTTAGATAAATTCTGAACTTTATAGACACTTCATAAGTTGTTGCAACTCTAGTGAAGATCGATGTTATCAGTATCCTGACAGACCGCTTAGTACGGAATAGTGTATGATAATGGATCACATAATAAAGGAGGCTCCTTTAATTATATTATGTTAAAACAACGAGAAGACATTTCGTCTTAAAATAAAAATAAAACGTCTCTGCCTATGTTACAAAGTGTCACATATTTTATAATGCTGGTTCAAAACAGCTCTCGCGACTCTCAAATAAAGATGCTTGCGGACTAATTGCAACACTTCTTGGATACACATACAAAATATGTTCTCGCATTAAAATAGAAACGGCCCAGATATTCACTATAGCAATCGGTAAGCAAAGGGTAGAATCATAATAGTATGTGCAGGGTAGAACGTATTGTATGGCCAGCATCCTTTCCAAACAAAGAGTAGCTTTTTTATTAGTGGAATATTTAAAGAATTTGATCACGAGATCTCTCTTCCATTGTTGTGAAAAATACTGTGTGTTGTCTTACTTTAGAGACGTGTTTTCGTTTGTTTAAAATGGCCGTATGAATGACCTCTTAATTATAACAAATTATCTCGATCAACTTTGTTTCAATTCACTGGTGAATTTTTGAACTCTCATTTTAGAGTTAAATTTTATAATTTTCATTGTATCATTTAAAAGGTTATTAAATACAACTGTTTAATCAATTATAAAAAATCACAAAAGCAATTCATTTAAAACTGCTTCCAGGAAAATTTATATTTTTGCATTGACAACTTATTCACGCCCATTAGGAATTGTGTTATGTCACTTAAGTTAATTTATTAATAAATCTAGAAGCTGTGAAAGGTTACCAAAATTTTTAAATTTAAGCGTCGTTGATCAATAATAAAAAAATATAAATCGTGATATATGATTGATCACTCAATTTATTGAATTTACTCAGTGTGCCAATATGTACCTAATCTTTTCGTTTGTTCCACGCAACGATATGCAAACAAACCGACACGCACAAGGAGTTGTCTCTGTTTACTAGACGTCATTGTCGACGGTTCAACGACAGCCGACAATGGAGATTACTGAAGTTCGACCAGTGAAAGCAAACAGCAGCTGTAGCCATCGGTCCAGATCGGCGAGGTCAGCAGACTCAGTTTCATTCACAAGGGCCACGTGCACCATTTGAGCCAATTAAATAGACCTTCGCTGATAAAGACTCGCTTTGTTGGCCGCTTCGTCTCGTACTATCAAAGTATCAAAGCTTCAAAATGGCGCCGCTGGATCACGTCCGTAAAATAGATAACTTCCGGTTGGCGCCTTTCACTTCATCGTGGCCAGCATAGGACGTGTGGTCGATTGTCGACACGTAACTTTTTGACATCTCTATTGTGTCGTGGCCGGTCGTTAATAAAACGTGAGAATTGGAAAATAATTTAACAACTGGACAATCGAACGTTGCTGAGTAATATGATACCATTGCTACTAAATTACGGCTGCCATAAGTAGATTTGTTGATTCAATGCTATTGTCTGGCATTTGTTGTGTTTTATAGACACCTGATACCGTTTCGTATAGCTCGTTTGAATATAAATATTCACATTACACATATTTCTCTCTAGTAGATAGCTATATCATATGAAGAATCAACAATATAAGGATGAACTTACAAATGTGTCATTTTTTATTTCATAAAAAATATGCATAAAAACCTCATAGAGTAAGATAGTAATAAGTTGATTATAGAATATTCTAAGAATAAGTATTATATAAAAATTTCGTTATTATATGATTTTAGACAAAGAAAGTTTTGAGCTTGAAATAATATTTATATATTACTTTCAACATAGAAAACTAAAAAAAAAATCTCTAATTAATAGTAAAGGCGAAATAGACATAAATAAAATTGCATGAAACATCCTTAAGGATTTAAAAATGTATTCTTGTACCTTTGCAAATTCGTGTAATTTTATGTAGGAGCCATCATTGCTTACTTTAAATAATATGAAAATTCTTGAAAAGGGTATTTGACATTTCTTTTATTAAGAATAAATGTTTATTGAATGAACAAATTATACGCGCAATGTGAATCCTCATAATTATCCTTAAAAAAATTGCAGTTCATCAACAACAACAAAATTGCAACGCGTGACCGATTATTCCTCAGTTCGTGAGAAACTGCATCTCGATATTTTTGTATTGAAAATGGCAGTAAATTAACAAAAGAAAATGGTAATACATTGTATGTGTTTCAGAAATTTTGGTCTCAAGGAAATTGAAATTTGTTATTAGGTCTAAATCTAAAGACTATTACAAAAAAATAAATATCATCAATTATATATGATGTAAAAAGATTAATGAAATCCAGGTTCGTGTGACATTAAATTTTATTACAACTTTTTCACTAAGATTTTTCACTGAATGTACTAAAATAATACAATATTCATCAGACTAAGCACTCGACACAATATTCACGAAAGTTGGAAAGCTTAATTTATAATTTTTCATCCCAATGCATTTCGCCTCCAAGCAAAAATAAAAAGTCAGTTCACGAGTAGCTCATTTATTACCAAATAAAGAAAAGCCATTTACTGACTGGTGAATCAATAAGGTTATGTTTGATTGTTACAGCTGTGTACCGGGAAAATATATATATTTCAGCCTTTCGGCGAGAACATTTGCTTAAAGGCTTGAGCACATTGTGAGTAACATCAATAGCCAATTAAATATCGGGGGGAAATGTTTGAGTGATTGAAAAAATTATGTGGCTTTTGAAAATTCAAGGTTTTAAGACCTCTACTTATTTATTGTAATATTTATCAGCAGGATATTTGTGTGAATATCTCAAACTATAATGTGTTATTGAATTAGTTGTATCAGCGGTGAACTTTATTAGCTGTCGTAGACTTATCGTGTTTTTTTTTATTAGAAATGAAAGATTTACTTGTTCCGCCACAAAGCAGTTAATGCCACGAAAAAGTTGTATTGAAATTTTTCTCAACTGAAAGTAAAGAAAAACAGTACTTACATATTAATATTACTATATATTAATTTTAAAATTTATTTAAAAATATTAAAAAATAATCAACAAATAATTACGGCGGATATATTTTCTGATATCGAACTGCAGTTGCTGCATCGTTTTTTGTATTTTGATGCAAGTGCAGAATACATTTTGATTTTTAAAGATCTATTTGACTGAAAAATCTATCAATTGGAAGTGTTTTATATGCAAAGTCTTGTTATGTTAAATGTCAAATTTTAAGAAAGGAAACTAATAGAAACATACTATGTCTTTCAGACGACATGATTAATTAAGATCATATGCTAGGAGATTTGTATTTATATTTTCTAGCAACTATTTGAAAAGACATTTGCAAAGATGAAGTATATAAAATCACAATTTCAGGCCAGAATTAATAGCTGATCATTTGCAACAAACTTTGAACTTCAGTTAGATGAAATGTTATCTTAAAAAAGCTTAAAAAAATTTAGCACGTTTTAAGCTATTATGTAATATTTTTTGTACAATTGTGCTTCGTAAATTTACCTGTTTATATAAAACAGTGTTTCCGCAAAATGGCAAAAAACTATTTTTTTTTATATTTAAATGAACTATTTTATAATATATAAATATAATGAAGATTCTAGACTAAAATAATTACGATCTGGTTTTTCACAAAAAATGAATGCAAATGTAAATTTTTTAAAGCAAAGTTCTGGTATATCTTTAGAGGTTGTCTCAAAAGAAATCCTAAAATTATTTATATGAAGTCAAAACTTTGATGTTATGAATTGAGTATATGCTATAAATTTTCTTTATAGCAAATGTTTTTTACAAAAAGAGAAACTGTACAAAATATGACACGTACTTTTACAAAACATAAAATTTAGTATCATCCCAAATGCATATGCATCGAAAAATCAATACAAATAAAATCTAACTGCCTTAACTAATATATGTTAACTATTATCTTAACGACTGACCTAATTTAATTGATAATAATATTAACTATATTGTCTTCAAGTTAAATAATTTTATATGTAGATATTATATATAACATATATAAATTATACGCGAGAGCCTCGCTATTTTATTGAAAATTCTTTTGACCGTAAAATGATTATGTATAAAAACCAACTCCAACATCGGTTTCTTGAATGTACTTGCATTATAATTTTATTGCTATTTTATCCGGCTTAATTTTTTTTCGTTCACACGTTTGATTCCTTCAATGCATATTTTATTGCAAAGCGAAACGTCGCTGCGGTTTTGAATGCACATAACGACTCCATTGTTCCTTGCGAAACGCCTCTCAGAAATTCTCGTAATGCGTCAAACATTCGGTCAAAAACCGATCTCGGTTACTTTGACCTCTCAGACGCAAAAAGCGATTAAATACGTTTTATACGCCAGCACAAAGGGCGGCAAAGTGTACCTGACGAAGAAGCGAAATTTGCCGAACAACAATACCCAATCTGGAATCGGTAGGTTTTGAACCGGAATTAATCGGTTATTGGCCATAAATACTCCGTTGAACTTTAAAAGGGTTTTAAATTGATGTAAATATAATAAATAGTAATTTATTTTTTGTCCGGATTCACAGAGAATATTATGATATATATGTAAATTGTAAGATTTCGATGAAGCTCACCGATACCACTAATTTTATTTTGCGTGTCGTTGATGGATCCTGTAGTTGTGAAGGTATCGAGATTAAGTTTCTCGAAGTTTATCACCGAAGGTTTCAAGGAAGGGTTGAGGTATTCTAATTTAACTCTGATAATTGTAGCTTCAATGATATGGCATAAATTAATTGTTATCGCTACGAGCTGACTGTGACTAAAATGAAGATCGATCCTGGCGAACTAATAGATATCAGATCAACATTTTAAGATTTTAGCGAAAAAAAATTTAAAATATAATTTTGAAGAATTAGTTTTTGACTACTGTTTCAACTCCAATCAAATTTAATTATTTAAATTATTTTATTGTCTAGCAAGAATTTGATATACAAATTAAGAACAACCATCTTCACGCATTTTAAAATAAAATAAATACGAAAATTCAATACAAACATGTTGCGTACTTGTTTAAAATTCATGCAGAAATGGAACGTTCCATTCTCAACGTTCGCAGCATTTAACGAAAGGGTGAAAAACTGTTATAAAATTGTTTTATATCAAATATATCAGATAGGTTTTAATAATAAAGCACAACATTTTTAATTTTTCACAACAAATCTTTCACTGGAATTTAATTCTAAAGCTTACTATCGATTAATATTGAGGCAATTCATAATACAGTTTTCGAAAAATATTTAAAATTTACAAAAATTTTTTTTGCGCTTCTATTACTAATTGATTTTTATCATTTAATCTAAATTAAACATTAAATCTATTTTAGAAATAATATAAAAAAATGTATTTCTGAAATTTAGGAAAAATATAAAAATCTACTTTAATCTTCCTCTAACGATTGAAAAAAAAATGTACGCTCCGGTGATGTACACTCAGTGTACATGGAAAATGTGTGAAAATAAGTCACAATTATTGTGGTTGAACTGCTGAAAACGAGTAACTGCAAATCTATGTCATCGACCAGGTGTTTTAAATCTAGGTCTAATATTTTAATTTAGTCGTTCTCAAATTGTTTGCAGAAGCATTTATAAATAATTAATAATAAAAATAATATTTGCTTTTTTGCAATGTACTTAAGTGAAATAAAATCTGCTATAGAACGCCTTGGGAAAACCTGAATTTAGCAAGGGAACTAAAAATAAAAAAAAGTTTAGCAAATTGTTTTTATTCGTCAAATTTATTCTAGCTGTTTTTTTTTTATTCTTTTAAGATTATGAGGCTTTGATAATATATAATATATATACACATACAAAAACCTCTTTATGAGACCCGATTACATTTTTGTCACGCCCAATAATTATTTTATTTAATATTACGAAGAAATATCAAAAATATGAATTTTTGTAATCGATATATTCATATACAATTTTCAAAGTATTGTATGGCATGCATACTCAGTGTACATAACAGCAATATAAGGGTTAAAAAAATATTATTTATGTACAAAATTATTTCATATTTTCACTTTACGTATGTAATTGTATCTCGACAATTCGTTAAACGAAAATGGCAAATTTGAAGCAAAATATTATATATGGCAAATTCGGATTGAGCGGCAAAACATATTATTTGCAACTCACGAGTATATTTATTTTTCACTATTGACTATGGATGTCATCGCGGTCTTTTATGTCTGGCGTTCGGAAAAGTCTGCTACTATTTATCTTTGGATACGAACCGCTATAGTATCCTACTATATTTATGTACATATGTTATATATTGTAGTAGCATATACATATGTATGTATTTTCTAAAATTTGTATCGCTAATTTCATATTACTAATTTAAAATTATTAAAATTTATAAAATATCCACTAAAATGATTTTTGTATAAAAAATGTTTGTTTTTGCTTTATTTGCGGACTTTTCTAGCGAATATGCTAAACCAGGGTTTCCCAAACTTTTTCAGCGACGGAACACTTGGCAAATCCAAAAACTTTGGCGGAACACTTAGCTTATTTTTTAGGTTGGGTAATTCATAATAGTATAAATAAAAATAAAAAATGTTAAAAAGGAAAAATCATTTATTTAATAAACATAAAAATTCAAATAAATAAAACTCCTAATGACTGATGATTTTGAGTTCTTAAATTACAATTTTTTTTATATCAGGCATAATATTGATCAGTTGTTTTCTCAGTTTTTGGATTATTTTCTTCTTCGATGATAGATGTATCAGTAGAAATATTTGGCCTTTCTTTCGTCAAATTGCCTGTTTTCAACCAAAGATCCATGGGTAGTTTTTGAATAATATGTAAATTCTCTAATATTTTTTTTTTGTCAAAATGAAAAAAAAACTGTATTGTAAGCAACCAGACTAAATTAATGTACAAGAAAATCGATTCATTTTTATGCAAATCTTATTTAAATCATTTATATTTCCAAAAATATACACCTAATCCTGTTTTAACGCAATAAATTACAATAGTTTCAAGCTTTTTTATCAGATTTATGAACAATTTTTATGTATTAGCAAGACTAACAATTTTTTTAATATACTCCAAACTTTTGTGAAATATCTATTTAGGCTCCGCGGAACACCTATTTTGGACCCGCGGAACACCAGTGTTCCGCGGAACATAGTTTGGGAAACCATGTGCTAAACGATACTTCTGCATAAGTACTCAAATTACTATCATGACAGCTTAATATTTTTAACCTCGCTGAATAAAACAAGATAACGTTTAATTACATTCATATGAATAAGGATGATATCTCATTTCTGAGAGATAAACTTAATCAGCGTTATGAATGTACGAATGAATCGGGTCGCTGCTGATAATCGAATATCAATGGAACTTCGAATGAATGAAATTTGAATACACATAAACTTAATTATTATATATTTTGCTAAAAGTCACTTCCGTCGATTCGTGTCCAAATCGTGGAAGTGAGCTAGACGCTGAATCAGCTGGCGCCGGTTTAGTTTTGACATTATTATTTTCTTGATAAATTTACTTTTCCTTATACGCATTCGCAGTAAAGGCGTAAAATTCAACGGAAAACCATTAAAAAATCCGATTTCATGTCGCCAAATATTGCTAAATATATTACTACAAAAAATATTTGCGTATATCACTATTTTAATTAGGTATACTATTAACGATTTAGTTTTATCGTTATTTAACGGAAACTATACTAAGATAAAGTAACTCACAGTGGAACTTCCAAAACCAACGTTTTATAGAATAGCATCAAGTTTGTAAAATAAATACCTATCCAATGGTAGGTTTAAAGTTATTATTTTCCTTGCGCTTGTGGCTCGCAGTCTCTTCATCTACTTTGTTGTACGTCGGCAATTTTTAATTGAAGGGTCTGTTTCAAGGAAAGATGACACTAATTGTCGCGGCTCGACTCCTTCATTCTCATAACAACAGGTCGAGTGATTACCGAGCAATCAACAGGTGTGCCTCGGACAGGTATCGGAGGAAGTACTTCTTGCTTCGATGGCTGAGAAGCGTACATCATATTTAAATCTGGGGTAAATTGCCCAGGAATCACTCACCGTACTTCCTTCCGTCAGCCGGAGGGTCGCCGGCAACCCTTGGGCTTCTTCTAGCGTGGACAATAAAAAAGGGGTGCTTGATGAATCTTCGCATAACGTCTTATTATTATTATAAAACGGGCAAAGTATTTGAATAATATTATTCGTTAAATTCACTTTGAACAATTATGACATTGTACATATTAGACGTGAATAGAAAATAAACCAACATTCATACATAGATAGCAGACTTATTTGTCATAAAATTTATTAGCAAAAAAATATGATGTTTTATGGTTTATACTTTTTTGTGTTTTAAAACCAAAAAGAAATATTTTGCAGTGACTTATCTGTGTCTTAGTGCCAAATCAGCGACCACACATTTGTTTAAAAAGTAATTCTTTTTCAGTGGTAAAAAAATTTGGATCTTATTAAATGCAGATCACTTCGAATAAAGAGAAAGATCTCTATGATTATTAAGAGAGCATTAAATGCTGATTGAAAATATTTTCTACGATTTTTTTCTTTATTAAACTATATCATTTAATCATTAATCTTTTTATTGCCTTTGCCAAATTTGTTTTTAGATTGTGTTGGCAGTTTGACTTCCTATTACTTATTTTTTGTTCAGAGATGCTGAAGTTTGTCCTTTATTAATATAATTTAGCAACTGGCGATTTTTATGTACGTGTAATTTGTACATTTTCATTTTGACTAAAATCAGCTATTTCTATATATTCGCCAATCGTTTTTATAGGTTCGACACAAAGTCACTTATTTGGCAATACTTTCGATGTTGCCAAATGAGTGTGACTTTGCAGCTAAAATAGACGACGGAAAAGCAGGCAGGCCTAACTCTGGAAAAAATCATAGCAAGAATATATTTATGAAAAAAGTAAAAATCGACTTCAAATAATGAATCTGAACTAAACTACAGTTGTTTGAGATGTACATATATACTGATTTCAGGTATAAGTTCCTTTAGCATTTTATATACATATTACACAATAAATTAAAGGAGCGGAACATTGCCTTCAAAAGCAACCTCTTTGTAGGTAGTACTTTCACTTTTTTTAGGTAGTATTTTGACGCGGCTCCGTTTGTGTTAAAATTTGTTTGCAAATTATTTTTGGGTTTTATGTTTTTTGAACTATTAAAAAATATTAGACATGAGAGAAAATATTTAACAAATGTAAATTAGTAGCAGTAAATTTCAGTATTCGATCTGAAAATTTACATCGAATACCTAAGGAAGGAGAAAAAAAAACGAAAAATCAACAACAGCACCACCTGAATTATATAAATTTAATGTTTTTATAGATTGTGTTATAGGTAATTTGAAAACTAGATTTAATACAGCAAAAAAATTCTTATTCCTAAAAGAAAATCTAGAAAAAATAAATTTTACAATGAATTTGTATTTTTCAGTGAAAATCTAAAATAAAACCAGTCTCGAAATATTTAATTAAATATGTTATTATAGAAAAATCATATCTGAATATATTTTCACCAATAGATATATATTTTTATTAGTGAAAATATAAATTATCTGGCAGGTGCTAGTAAAATAATATGATTTAAACTTTTCTATATGTAGTAATATATATATGTATATATATATATATATATATATATATATATATATATATATATATATATATATATATATATATATATATATATATATATATATATATATATATATATATATTTACATTCTTATCATTATTTATTTACATCCGATGTATATATGTATGTTACAGCGAATGTGTATTTTTTTTATATTTTCACTAGTTAAGTCCAAATACATTTTTACTGGTAAATATATATATTTGCTGCTAGCGAAAATATAATTTAACTGATATGCTAATATGCTGCTCTAAAGTTGGCAGTTGCGAAACATCCATTTGCTGTTCAACCCCAAACCTAACCTAATGAAAGATCTAAAACTAATTATAGTTTTAGAACTTTCATTGGGTCCAAAACACAATCTAAGCCAACTCATCTCTCAGGGGAAAATAAGCGGAAGAATAAGTACAAACAGACTATGTTTTACTGTGACCATTACAGACTATTACACTATGTTTTAAAAATATGATAGCTATCCTTACTATGGACTTCTAATATAAGAGGGCTAATCAAAGTATTTTCAAATCGAATTTTGGTCAACACGAGAGCGCAAAAACAATTATCACTTCTCAAAGTAAAAAATTCACGTCAAAAGCAATAAAATCGTGTCGGTGCCGTCGCAGAATAATTTAATTTTCAATGCTAATTAAATCAGTACAGCAAAATTTTCTTGCAATTGATGAAATTTCAATAGGACAAATTTATTGTAACAAGCTCAAGATCTCAAAGTACACTAACGAAAAAATTATTTGAATACCCAATGATGGAACTAGTAATTTTTGAATTCCAAAATTATTGTAAAATAAGTAATAGAGTAACTAATGACATTAAAGCTAAGTTAAGTGGTTGTGCTCCAGATCCACATACTCAAACATGTGTCGTTTCAAATCGAAGAGGATTCCATGAATTTATAAGTAAATAAACACCCTTCGATCTTGTCCGCTTCAAATACCGTTACATACTGTTGTTGTTTCAAAATAAAATTACGTCGAAAAGTAAAAAAATAAAAATAAAATACCGGTTTAAATATCAATATATTTACCGGTAATGTAATTAAGCCTTATTTACGGGTAATACAGAAATACATAATCTAGGAAAAATATTATTTAAAGTGAAATTTGTAATATTATATATAATATATTCATCACTTTACTATAAAATATAAAACCGATTGAATAAATCAGATTTGATATCCCAAAGATCACAAACAACTATCTTATCATTACATCGTCTCGGTCGCTAATTTAATGATTCACAATCGTAAAACATTACTACACAAACGTATAATTTTTCCTTCACGGGCCGCTCGCTAATAAGGCTAGTCACGTTAACGTTACGCACGAAGAATACGCTAACGATTTTTTGTATATTTATAATTTAACTGAAAACAAGATGGTAATGATGTGTGAGGTCTCCCAGGAAAGTGTAAATAACAGCGCAGAGGTCTCGCGTGTTTTGAGACCCTAAGAATTAACAATTTAAAACAGTAGAAAGAAACTGGTGACCGGAAGGCGATATACTCGGCTTCGTCTTCGAAGGAACCAGGTGCGACTTAATCGTTTCACCTTTGAATCCGTTTCCTTTGCTCGATGTGATTTTTATTCCCACACTCTACAGGTGCCGCTTATAAAATAACTATCCGATTGACGACGCACTGTAACGAACTGCTTTTTAACTGCGATATTTAATTAATTCGACCTTTCGTAACTGTCGGCTCTATCGGCCTTTTCTTTGTGAAAATATTATTTTGAGATATCGATCGGTGGACATTAGGAAGCCTTTCTGTTGAAGACCGTTACTATTTTATGCAAATCGATTTTAAACTTCTATCGCTTCCTGTATTTCAAACGAGATTCATAAACATACTAATAAAAAGGAATAAAATAAAACTATTTTATATTATTATTAGGAACTATCGTACTTATTCCTTACTGGTCTGTAAACTTATGCAATGATCTCACATTACGCTTACACTATATATTATACAGCTTTTTTGTTATATTAAATTTTAACATAGACTACTATTTTAATAATCGAATTAATTAATTAATTACATCATTAAGATAAAACTATTCTATAATAATATTGTTTATTTAATTTTAATTATGTACATATTGCTTTGATTCTGTATTCTAAATATCAAGATTATTATCTTAATAAATAGTATTTAAACTAAAACGATTAATATAATTCGATTTATATGTAATATATGGTGATTTTAAAATCGTACATAAAAGTAGTATATATAAACTGAAAGCTTTTTGTATTTATTGCTCATAAAATATATAATTCATAAATAGCTGTAAATATCGTCTATGAATCAAAAATATATTATTATATAATAAAATAATAATAATAAATAAATTTAGCAATCGAGAAATATGTATTATTTCACTCGCGACATAAATTTGCCTGTTCCTCGTGAAATTGAGTGGTTCTTATATTATCTAATCTGTTCTGTTCAGAAATTACAGATAGTAGGTATAGCCCATCCAAGATGTTAACGCTCATCATCGTTGTGTTGGAAATAAGGTGCGTGTACGCATGCATGCATACATACATTGAATTAAAAATTACAATGTGTTATATTTTTATTATAAATTATTGTCATGTTGTGGTATTTTGTAATCAATAAAACAATTCCTGTAATATTATATTGGTATTTTTTTAAATATTATATTGAACAGTGATACCAAAACTGCTCTCATTTTTTTGAGTTAAATTTGTATATAAATAAAAAAAATTAAGAAAGTGATATTTTACACTTTCCTCAACAAATAAAATTAAAAAAGTAATAATTAATTGCACTTGTAATTTCACATGGTCACTCTATTATATTCTCTTATCAATAATATGACGATGAGCGTTCATATCTTGGACGGACTATACCTTTTATTGATATTATTTCATTGTTCCACTATTGCAGTAAAGGTATATATAAATATTTAATTTTTCATTTTTTCAAGAAAATGACGACTAATTGAGATATAATTTTGGTACAAAATGATCCAGCTGATGAATGCTCTTTCCGACTCAACACTTGTTGCTTGATTATCATTAAATTTACTGGTAATTTACCGAGCTGTATTTTCGAGCATTTAGCGGTAATGACTCTCTACTGCCAATTCTACACGATTATATTAGTTGCTGATAATTTATATTTTACTAGATAGGTCTAGGGTTACCATATGGTATCCAAAAGAAGGACAAACCCTACTTTTTCAATTAAAATATAATATCCTCCATCAACCCTAATATGTCCTCATTTTTTGAAAATGTTTATGTAGTATAAAAGTAACAAGAGCAGCCGCCTTACATATTGAAGATCTTTTAAAATTCATAATCAGAAGTTTATTTGTGGTTCACACATTCTTTAAAATCTGTATTTTAAGAAGAAGAGAGCTTAGTACATCTTAGTATCAATATTGCGGATGCTGCGAAAGAGAATTGAAGACAAATTTGTGCTCTAGAAATTGAAGCAGCTTGTTCTTGAAATAAATGGTTGGAAGGAAGAAGAGCAGAACATGTATGACAAATTTCAACGTGTTTATAAAACATCTATAGAAAACTTGAGAAAACGGAACTGACAACTGTGTGAGTGTGTTTTGAATATATGCTACTTAAGAAATACAATAAGTGATTTGCTTCCTTGTATAGAGTTCTTCATTGATGATGTAAAACTATAATATGTAGCTTTAGTTAGTATTACCAGTGTGTTATAAAAATTATTTTAATGTTTATATCTTAAGTTTAGTTTTATTTTGAAATGTCCTCCTTTTTCACTATATCAAAGTAATAAAAATAACAATAAATTCGGTGCGATTAAAATATGTTAAGAATCATTGGTGTTATGTGAATTATAATAATAAATAATTAACTAAATGCTATTGTACAAGAATATAGCGAAACATTTGTTATATTATCATTGCATTTGTGGGTGATTTTTTCCCTGGTAGTGGTCCCAACATTTGGATACCCTAAGTAAAATAAATAATAGATAAGAAACCTAATTTTTGTGATTAAATAAATTGGGTCGCAGTGGATTCAGTAAGAAAAAAAAAACAATTTTTCTTAATTTGAATTTTTTTAAAAAAAATAAAAAAAAAATAAAAGCATGAGTGAGAAACGGAAAACTTGTGTTGATACGAACAAAAATAAATCAAGGACTCAAACTTCACACGATTCAAGACAAAGATGGAAATTATTAGACGTTCTGATAGCGGTGAATCTTTTGATTCAATCGGACGTTCGTGTGATACAAACAGGTCTACGATACGTTCAATTTTGCAAAATAAAAATATAATTAAGGAATACGTTCAAAATTGTGGAAAATAAAGATATATTTCTACTATCTTTAAAGATATGTTTCCGAAAAAACACATGGATAAAATGGAAAATCTTTGTCATCGTTAATCGATGACCAACATCAAAAAGATGTCCCTCTGAGTATTTCAATTATTCAAGCAAAAGCTCTTAGTTTGCACAAAAATTGAAAGGATTGATTAAAAAAAGATTATAGCACAGTTTTTCAAGCAAGTAGTGGTTGGTTTTACAATTTTAAAATGAGGTATTCTTTTCATAATATTAAATTTACTGGAGAATCGGCTGATGCGGATAAAGATGCTGCAAAAGAATTTATTTCATAATTATCCAAAATTATTGAAGATGGAGAATATTCCTCTTCTAACCAAATATTTAATGTAGATGAGACAGGTTTATTTTGGAAAACTCTTTAACAATGAAAAATATGAATGAAGTCTTCACGCACCTTGACAAATTTTTAAATATTATGGAAGATTGTGATCCCAATGGAGAACGCATATCTCAAGTGCGTAGGGCGATCAATAAAAACATAGCATGTTATAAAATACTATATGAAGAAAAGAAAAAGAATAGTGGAAAACAGTTAACTCTTGATAACTTTTCAAAGAAACACCCGCAAACCCCACTTAAACGTGTCTCTTAAACGCATCTTAAACAACTTATATTTACTTGATAAATAAATATTTTAAAATCCACACAATTTTAATTTTTTTTACTTCCCTCGACTTTCGAACATTCAACATTCGCACACATTTTCAGGAACCAATTATGTGCGAAAGTCGAGGGCCGCCTGTACAGCGTTTTTGTGCTGCTATATCCATTACATTATTGTTACTAATTTTATTTCTTTTTATCATGAATCCTTACCACTCTTATATACATTTTGGAAAATTTGAGACACTTTTATATCGCAATGTTGTCATATCAACTATCGTCACATACCCGATCAAAACACAAACACACAGTGACGCCAGCGTCGCATTCCCGGCGATCGGTGGCGTAAACAGTGGGCACATTCGAATTCACTGGCGGATCGATTATGACCGTTTGATCGCAAATATAGCACACACCAGTTTTAGACAATGGCACGTAACCAGAAATTCAGGCCACTCCACCACCCGGTCGTAGTGTGGATTCTATCACGCGCCAACGCTAAACAACGCGAATGTGGGCCGATGCTGCACGATTCTAAATACAAATTATTTTGAATGCAGTGTGTAATTATAGAAAGCGCACATGCGATACAATAAATATGAAGCATGTGCGTTTTTTTGGGACTGTACCATTTTGCCTCACGCCAAAACAATACTAATTCGGCGAAGATGCTTTGACTAATCCCGCCACGACACAATGCCACTATCCGTTAGCTCTTTCGGTTATTTGTTTATTTATGGTGGTCAAGAAGAAACATGTTGTTGAGCATTTGAATCGATTGACGATTGCTGGTCATTTTTGGCGAGGACGTTCAGCGATTGAAAACCGTCGTATGAAATATATATTAAGAAAACAATAGTTTTTTACAACAATGCGATTTATATATAGGTATATATATATTAACATTTTTTAAAAAAATAATAAAATACAACCGAGGAATCATTTTAAAAAACAATTTTACAAAGAAAATATTTTTTATTTTATTTTTACGATTAATATAAATATTAAATATTTATTATATTGAGGTATATAGCTCACTGCTGATTTAGTTATTATTTAATTATTTTTAATTTAGTCGATTTTATCATTTTTTATTTACACTATTTATAATATACTTGTCGTAACACGTTGTCTTTGAAAAAAAAGGTTGCACTCCCCTTTGTTACTCTCCATAAATCTGGGCTGAACAACAAATGTTTGACAGCAGGCAATCTCATTGTTTTGCAAGGAGCTTCAAACATAGCCATTGAAAGCGCTTTCTTTGTCGTCAAATTGGACACCCTTCGCCGGCACAAGAACACGTGTGATTTGATTGTTTAACAACAAGGTTATTTACAACACAGGATGAGCGCTTGTAAATCAAGCAATAAAAGAGCGTTGAAAAAGTACAATTATAACAACCGAATCGAACCGTCGCATGTGGCGTACATGTTATCGGCAGATTAAAATTTCGTCAAGTTTCTCATAGGAAAGAACTCGTATCCATACATCTGACATGTGTACGCGGAAAAGAAGATTTCTGGAAAGCAAAGGACTGGCCTCCACATGTCCTGCCGAAACGTGAAAATGTTTTACCAAATGCACATGCTTATCAAACATGCATCAGACATCAGACGGTGCATGTGGCCACCAGAAAAGTTCGTTTGAAAGTCAAGAAGACTGCAAAGCAGAAACAGGAAGAAGCACCGGTTGCAGAAGCGACACTTGGCGGATATAGTTTCAGTATATAAACACCCGTCAATCTATTCATATTAAAAGGTAATATTAGGCAATATAGCACACAAGTGTCACGTTTAATGTCACAGTAGCGCTACAAATATGTTATGCGAAATCCTTTCAATATTTACACGGATATTGTCGGTACTTCATTTCATATTTTTTTGTGTTAAATCTATAATTCTGAGAGTCCAATTAGTCTCAGTTGAAAGCGTTATCACTTTCTATTTTATTAAAAAAATCAGCGTGAGAAAGTGATACAATGGGGTACAGGAAATCGATGTGGGTAAAAATAGGTAACTCGTGCCCACTTGGCCGTGTAATTTATTTAATTTATCCGCAAAGGGCGGGTAACAATGGCGATCAGAGCAGGAAATTAATATTTTAAGGGTAAATTACCATTTCGACAAGAGTGCCCCTGTTTTACGACAAAAGTCAGGAAGCACCTGTGTCGCGTTAGTTTTACAAGCAAATCACTACTTAACAGCAATTAATGTAACAGTCGACACCCTCGTGGAATGATGAATGAATTATTTATTATACTATACATTTAAACTTACTGTAACCATATCAGACAAATTTGCGTGGTATACATAATGAAGCTAAAAATACATAGTGTTTAAAAATATGAATTTCACAATAACAACCATTAAAGAAGAGATGGACATACAAATTATTAAATTTTGTAAAAAATCATAAATTATAACTTTGAATATGAATAAAATATTTAGCAAAGGATAAAAAATTAAGTACATTATTCTTAAAAACATAATTATTATGTAAATAAAATAAAAAATAGCAATTAAAAAAACTTTCGCAATATATTTTTTAATGTAATAAAAATTATTTATGAATTATATCTTAGATTTTTATTCAGAGAAGGAGAAAAGCAAAGAAAATTACATATTATAGTTGAAATACATATATTTTTAAAATCATATAATGAAAATTAAAGGAGCAAATAAAGAATTGAAGGTAAAATATGAAACACTTTCGCGTATTATTTATTATTATTATAAAATTAAAAAAATATCTTAGAAAATGCAATTGATATACAAATACATATTTTAAAAAAGAAAATTATTGTGTAAAGAAAATTAAAAATAGTAATATATTTATAAATATAAATAAGTAAATTAACTATGATTTATGAAAGAAGTGAAAGGTTTTTTAATTCTATGGATTTAGTCAAATTTACCAGAAAATTGTTCGAAGTGGATTAAGTATTGATGTGATGAATTTTTAAAGCATACATTTTTGAAGCATGAACTTCTGAGATTAACCAAAATGCATCAGTTATTTGTACTTAATCTTTTATTTATTGTGATGTACCTACACCATTATGTATCTACATGTTTTTATGTAAATATCTGTATAAATTAAAAAAAATACTAAATAAATATGTTATGAAACGTTTTCGCCCTCTAAACTTTTATTTTTAGAATTTTTTTAATAGAGCTACGATTTTATCTATTAGCATATTAATAAATTTTATATTTTTTATAATTTTCTGGGCACTCTTTAACTATATTATAAGTACATATTTTTTAGGAATTACTCTCGTCAAATTTATCTGTTTAATATTTTAGTTATTGTTATGTACACCAAGTGCACATTTTATCTTTTTGTATAAATATCTCTATTTATTTAAAAAAAAAATATTTAATATGTTATAAAACATTTTTGCCTTCTATACTGTTTTCTTTAGTTTTTTTTAGCAGAGCTATGATTTTTTGATTGACAGATATATTGATATAACATGGCAATTAGGTTGGCTAACAAACTTAACCGAGATATATCCAAGGTTTTGGATAAAAAAAGTTATTATGTACAAATCAGACATCAACTTTACCCCCCCCCCCCCCAGTCCTTTAAATATATTTTTATGAAAATATTCAAAGCAATAATGACTTATTAGCAGTGGCGTAGCTATGGGGGGGAGGGGGGAGGGAGCGGGCCGCCTTGGGCGGCACTTGCTTGGGGGCGGCATATTCGCGATGGGATCGTCTAGTGCGTTTCACTCTGAATGCACTAAAACATATATAAATTCACGAATAACAAGAGCTTAATAATAACCAATTTATTATTTTAAGAAATGCTGATTTTATGACCCTGCAAAAAATGTATGGGGGGGGGGTGGCAATTTTAAGGATCGCCCTGGGCGGCATATACCCTATCTACGGCACAGCAGTAAATGTGTATCAAGCAATGTCGAATTTAAAAACATTATTTACTTTTAAGCAATATTTTACTAAATATAGAACATGTCCACAGTTTGACTAAAAACAATCGACGTTCAAGTTGTTTTTATTTTTTATGATACATAAAGATAAAAACTTATTTTATGATATGTCATATATGTAAACATAAAACGTTTAAAATTAATTATATTTTAAAAATTACGGAAGAAAATGTTTTTTTTTTGTGTTCCGTAAAACTTGATTTTTGTGACATTGTTTTAAAAAATCTTTATATGATAAGTGTTATAAAATCTGTATTTAGAAAAAGAAAAATTAATAAAAACATTATATTTACAATGTTTTAATTGATTTCAAAGTACCTAACTAGCTAGGATAGGAACTATTCATTTTTTCTAGCTATCGTCAGAGATATATCGTTAAAATCCACTGCTTATATTCTTTCCCTAATTAATGTTAATATCTGCATAATTTAATCTTCGTATTTCCATTTTTTATACATTTGTTGTTGTCACATATTTTTACGTTATATGTATAAGCTGACTTAATTAGACAACAGTCAATTAGTGATTAGAAAGGATTGAATTGAATCTTATGATTATTTTTAAAAAAATATATAAAAAGAGAAATATAAAGTAGTTATTGCGATACGAGTTTCAATACGATTGCATACATTATATCCAATAAAAAACAAACACAAACTTCATTCACATCATAAGCGCATGAATGACATAACTTCACAACGAATCAACCCATAATCCAGTTTTTTTAATAATACCCGCCTCAACATAACAAAGAGCGCGAGAAACCTGCACACGTATATTTACACTATAAAAATGAAAAAGAACAACAAATAAGTAATAAAATAACCGGAGGTTAAGGCGGAGACCACCGGCGTTTACCTACGTCCGAGGAGCGCGAAAAAAACACCGAATAAAAACAATGTCTTTGTATGTAATATGGATTTATGCATAATGGCCCTGGATACACTCGTCCTTATCTCCCTCGCAGCTTCGTCTCTTTCCCACATTCCAACACTGCAACACCTGGCCTCATGAATACCACAAAAATCTGATTCGTCTTCTGTGTTCTACATAGATAGGTCGTGAGAAAATTATTTTAAAGCCGTGACCGCTCAATGATCCCCGAAATTCCACCAAGTACACCACGATTTAACGAGGGAATGTGGCCCGTGTATCCGTCGGGATCAAGGTGTAGTTTTGGGTGTGGGGAAAAGGCGGTCGGTCAATCTGTTTTATTGTTATATTGTACAATATCCTTTATAAGGTTTTTTCATTCATGAGTGGAATTCTACAACGGAGGGGGAATGTAGGACACCTGCAACTACATCTGGTCACAAAAAGGACGAAAATGGTGCGCAAACATTGCGCGAAATGGGGTTGAGCTATTGTGCAACGTTTGCGATAATAGCATGGTAATTATTTATATTGCTATATGAATGAATGAAATTATCGAATATGTAATTATAATTAAAATATGAAAGAATTCTAGTAAGATATTAGTTGAATATGAAATGGGAAATTAATTTATTTTGCACGTATTTAGGCATATTAGAATCTGATTATGTATTAATAACTTACTTAAAAAACTTATAAATATACATACTACATGAAATGTCGAGTGCTGTAGATAAATAAAGATGGAAAAGCATTAAAAAAAGTTTACTTACTTTCTAGAGAACTTTTATATACATTTTGTATGTAAAAGATCTCTAGTAACAAATGGGCAAAAAAACGCATAACTTTATTTAAAGTTTATCTATCTACACTCTAGTTATTCTAATGATTTATTACTAGCAATGCAAGATAAAATTTTCTAGCAATACAATAAATATATGTATTACATTTACGTTTAATTTGGTCATGGGTGCAAGTTTATGCACATCAAAAATCCAGATGAAATGGATTTTTTTTTTACTATAGTTCAAAAACTTGAAGTAGATATAAATATTCCTAGTTTTATCTTTTATAAGTAAGTTATTCAACTGTGTTTAAAACTAAGTAAATATTTTTAGTAGCCTCGTGAAAAATGTTATAAAAAAATAACTAACATACCAAAGAGGTGTATGAAAGATGATTTGTGGTTTTCTTATATATTCGCATACCATTTAGCTACCAAACTATAATTTACATTAATATACAGATCACTAGACCCTATATATGTTGGGACAAGGAATGTTAATTAAAATTTGCGATTTCCGTATTATTACATAATTATTGTTTCTCTTACATATTTGCATATCAATTTTTTTGTTAGATTATTAGCAGTTATTATATATAGACTTGTTAACAGAAGAGTATAAAAGGACACCTGTGTAAAGTTTGTCCAACTTTCAATGATCTTTGGGAAAAAACAAATATTTGGTTTGGTTATATATACTTTGTTTGGTTAACTTGGGCTATTTTTTATTGTGAGTTAACTCAAGTGATGAAAGATCAAGTCAAGTTGTAATGGAATGTAAAAAATTTTTACACGTTCGAAGCTTAGCGCAAATTGTTAAAAATTAAGTAAACGAAAAAATGAAATAAGACCACACAATATGAGCGCTTAAGAAAACGGTTAATTTTACTGCTCAGTTGTGGTAAATGCAGTTTTTTCCCAGCGATTATTTTCAACCCGTCTCCGGGAGTGTGTTAACCGCAGAAATCGGTTCTCAGAGTAACGCGATAGGTGTGGCTAATCTAAAACGACCGGTGATTCGATCAGGATACTAATGTGAAGTGAAATATAAGATACTAACTACCTTTCGATTTTTTGTTGGTATATGTTTTTTAGATTCGTGGTTGTGGGCGCACAGTCGAAATCTCTATGCGAAATTGCACAATTTCGCGTTCCCACAGGTTTCGCCATCGTTATCAACAAAAGTTCGGACCGAAGGGTCTTAATCCTGTTTACCTCGCATTCCAACCTGCTGCTATTGTGTTCGATCCACAATGGGACAAATAAAAGGGCATTTATTCCGAGCGGCGAGCACGAACGCATGTCCTTTCGGGGCTTAATTTGGGTTAAATCGGGGCGATTCGCTGATTTATGTGCTGATTATATCAATTAATTGCATGTGGATACGATATATAGATAGCTATAAAAACATCTTTGTACATAATCAGGAATGTGAAGAAAATATAATAGGTAAAAGACCACACGTGTATGAACTTTGCTCAGATAAGATTCTAGGAAGTTTCTAATCACTAATTCCTGAAGGGTTTTATTAACACATTTTAAAAGCAATCTTTTCGGTTATATTACATCCTTTATTTTTTATTATTTTAATTTCAATTTTTGGTAGTGATAAGCGAGCAAAATAAATGTAATACAGTGTAATCCCACAAAATTATTAAACCGTAAAAATAATAAAATCGACTATAACAAAAAATTACAAATGATACAAAAAATTATTTACATTAATAGACTCTTTAGATTTCAATAAAAAATAAGCATTTTTTTAAAAATAAATGTGTACTAATTTTGTACTGAATTTTAGTGTAATCCTACATAACTATAATACAAAATAGGAATATAATAAAATCGACTATAATAAAATAATATATTTGTATATAATACAAAATAAATATTTAGTAAGCTTTCTACATTACAATAAAAAAATTTGCATTTTGTAAAAAAAATTAAGATTAAAATTTTAAATTACCGGTATATTGCGCAAAGAAAAATTGCGAACACAAAAATTTCGCAAAATAAAATTTAATATAAATATGGTAAAATATTATATTGTTGGTTAGAGGGTGAGATTACACATGAGAATTTTTTGCAGCAAAAATTACATAATGTAGAAATTACACACTTATAGTAGGAATTTTCGCGGTTCGCAATTTTCGTGTTCGTAATTTTAGATTGCGCTATATTCACCGAATTCAAATTTGTAATCACTTATAATATGTTTTTCTAGTGTACTAATCCATAATTTTAATCCTAAGCTAAAATTATTTATATATAAGATCAATCAATAATAAAAAATGAAAGTGTGATGTCAAAGCAAAACTTAAAAACAATGTATCCTAAAATAGGATTTTTTTCTCTTAAAAATTTAAAATGCAGGTATATTAGATATGTAATTGTATGTAATATTTCGCTAAGATTAAACTTGTCTACAATTTTTGCCATATGTTAATATTTTTATGCCACTTAATACGATCGAAAATGATGAAAATTAATTACTTCGTTACTTAAAATTAAATAACGAATATTAAATATAAATCAGAATATTAATATGTTTAATACATATATTAGTAATACTGTTATAAGTCACAAATGTAAATCGAAGTGAAGAAATATTTTAAATAAATAACTATTGTATAAAGTACACATATTTAGCCGTAAAATTATAAAATCGAAAATAGAAACAAAAAAAAATGCTAATCATAAAATATATATATTTCTAATAATAATATAATATATCATTTTGTTAAAAATAAGAAATAATAAGCAAGCTACTTCTGATTTTTATAAAAAAAATAATATTGCAAATTTTATCATATTAAATAATATTATTGCACATTAAAAATTTATATTGCAATAAAAATGAGTTAAAAAACAATAAATTGTTCTAAATATGAAAGAAAAGATATAAAAACACCTTTAAATGAATGTTTAAAAATATGCATTTTATAATTAAAATATTATAAATTTTACCCGATGTAAAACGCATTATTTTCAAGAAATGCTACAAACGTTGAGAATGGAACGAACTATTTATGCTTGAATTAACCGCTTTAACATAAAACAAACGAACGAATCGTTTGGAATATTTCGTCATTTAATATATTTAACTCTTATAGCAAAACACATAATGTGTTAATTTTATGTGAAGTTTATGATAAGTTGAATTATTTGTTCTGTGTGTTAAAACGCACTTTTTGTGCTGAGATTAAAACGGACCACTTCTGTCTGAATTTAACGCTTTAGCATAAAACAGACGAAAGAACTGTGTGAAATATTCTGTTATTTACTATTTTACAGCAAAAACTAAAACACATATGTATTAATAATACTGTATATTTCACGTATTTGTTCTGTTTTTTTAAGACGCATATTTTCGTGAAATGCTGCGAGTGCTGAGAATGGAACAGATTATTTCTGCCTAAATTTTACACTTTAGCATAAAACAAACGAATGAAATATATCATAAAACAGATCATATATGAGTTAATATTTTGTGAAGTTATTGACTAAATATATGTATACTGTAGGTTACTGGAATTGTCTAATTTTGATTAACAGAAATAGTAACCAATTAAAATACCAGCCAATATGTCATAAAGTTCTCTGTTTAATTTTAATTAATCTGTAATATTAATTTATCAGGATAAGTTTTTATTTATTATTTAAATCTTATAAATGGCGTAAAACAAATGGCTACAAAAATACTTTATTAAATCTATAATTTTAACGTTTTATTATTACATATATATTATTATGCTTAGTTAAATTAAATTTTTACTGTTTTCTGTATCCTAAATTTTTGGTTTTCAATTCGATTATTTATAAAGACTTTTATCGGCGTTATTTTATTGTGGCTGGCTTATGGTACCTCGATCAGAAAAAAACAATTAATTCGAGGTGTACTAATACTATGTATTTAGTATTTAAAGCCAAAACTTCGAAGCACAATATTTGTGCTACGAAGTTTTGTTGGTAAAAAAGTTCTACTAAAAAATAATAATATCTCCAAATAATGCTTAAAGAAATTTTAGCGCAACTTCGTTGATATTTTTGTACGAAAAAAACCTAAATATATTTTTATCATTTTAATTTGCAATACTAATCATGATAATACATAAATAAATATCAACTATGCATTTGTATATGTTAATGTCTTTATTCTTTCAAAGTCGTCACAAGACTTATGATAATGTTTATTTCAATGTACACATGTACCTATTCCTATTTACACATATGTACACGATTGTGCGAGCAAAATAAGATATATCGTGGCCGCGCGTCGGCCACGCCATCTAAATCCATTTTCGTATGGCAAATGAAGACTAATTGCCGAGTCCAAACGAGTAAAATTTACGTTGTGTACTTTAAAGAGAGACGTGGCTGTTTTCAATTTTGGTTTGATGAATATGCATCGCCCACCACACGGGGCGGCCCATATATGGAACGGTCAAATACGACGTTCATTAGGCCCGCGAAAGAATCAAACTGCGCTTCGGTCGTTTCGTAAGGTGAAAAAGAAATGTATCAACCGAATAAATCAATGTTCAAACTGTACGACGAACATATTTGGTCACGCGGGCAACGAAGCATCGGCCTGGCCATATGTGACCGCTGTCCTTAAATGGACTCGATCGTGTCGCGGGCTTTGCTTTCCGCATAAGAGAGATAAGAATTCGTAATTATGTATAAGTACACGTGTATTTATTATATATGGAACGCTATTCGTTGTGAAATTACAAAATAAATAAAAAAGAACAATCGATGGAAGAAAAATTAATTGAATTTTGCAATACTGGTTTTATTTATTTAGTAGATATAATAGAATTGAGGCAGTGGTTCCTAAGCATATACTTAGATTCAAATCATATTAAATAAATTAGTAACTTCGAAAAGAATATTAATATAACTATGAAATAAAATTCCACTTATGTATCGATTGACTGATTTTATTAAGCCTTCATGCACTTAACGCGCAGTCACGAGTTATAAGGTTTCATATGATATACCTCGACGTGACACTTGCGTTATTATTTTATTATACGTAAATATCTATCAGTAAGATTCGTGAGATAGAAGCGATGTAAAAAAAACTAGTTTTAAAGAGATAGTTCATTTAAAAAGCTCGGGGTGTGACATACGGTAGCTTACGTTCCTCTCGCCCACTCTATTCATATTTGGCCTCCCACGTCGCCCCAGAATCGATTATTGAAAATTCATTCTTCGTCAACGATCTTACTTGACCTTTTATGGCAATCTTGATTTTGTCCGACGGTCATATTTTCAAACGGATCACCAAACATGGGGTCAATTACAGTGGTCGCGCAACTGTCGCTCATCCGTCCTTATATAGATGAAATATCGCGCACTAAAACGCCTTTTCAGATAGTATCTAGATCCGGGGTAGGCAACCTTGTGTCCACACGTGCCAATTAGTCATGAAAGTGTTTCTCAATATATCTAAAAAAGGAAATTAAAACAAACACGCGTCTAATGTGACCCTTGGAAAATAAACAATTGAGAATATAATAGTATAGAAAAAGCGGACAAATGGAAAAGAAATTAAATTAAGAAAGTAAAAATTAATTGCACTTGTAATTTCACATGGTCACCCTATTATATTTTCTCATCAATACTGTGACGATGAGCGTTCATATCTTGGACGGACTGTACCAAAGTAGCGCTGTAATAAAATAGCGTGCGTTAAATGCGCAGACAGTCAGTTTTTGCGTATTAAGTTGTAGGTTAGGAAGTAGTTTTCGCAATAAGATTGCACTTTCCCTTCTTTAGAGATGGAATAATGATGTTTAAAATAACACTATAGCATAAATAATTCACCGATCTCTTGAAATGCAAATTACATCGCAAAAGTCAGTTTAAAAGTGGCTAAAGATTATCTTACATAAAATATTGTAGAAAGACTATTTTGCACAGATTGTAAAGCATTTAAAAGATGGAATATCCGTTTCTTTAAACAGAGTCACTTTGAGGTCTGGAGGTCTATTAATTTCGTCATTATTCATAAGTGAAAAATATATGCAACTTTGGGTGTACACCCCACCAATTTGCTCTAAAGTACAAGATTATGATATACTCCTTTTATTTTCAGTACATTTTCACCTGTAGATGTATATTTTTAGCATTGTAAATATAATTCATCTGGCAAGTGCTAGTAAAATTATATGATTTCAACTATTACACACGTAGTAATATATACATATACATACATATCATTATTTATTTACAATGGATGTGTATTTTTCAGTCCATATACATTTTCAGCAATAAATATATATTTCTACTATCGAAAATATATGCTGCTTTAAAATATCTATGAAACTCAATTTAAATGTTGCGAAGCCTACATATGCTGTTCATACCCAAACTTAACCTACACAAATTAACCACTTGCCAAAGGAAAGTTCAACAACTAATTATAGTTTTAGAACGTCCATTAGATCAAGTCAAAATGACACTGCACTTCGATATTACACTGTTTAAAAAATAATATAACTATCTTAACTAATATTACTACGAACTTTTGATATGAGAGTATTGGTCGAAGTATTTTCAAACAGAATTTTGGTCAATAGGAAAGCGCAAAAACAATTATCACTTCTCAGAAGTCAAAAATTCACGTCAAAAGCAATAAAATCACAGTAAGAACGCTCGGTAACGAGGGTGGGGGGCACCTCCTCTTGAATTTTACTATAAAAGTGAATGTAATTTAATGAAATACTACGAATCAGAATGAAAAGTCACCCACAAATGTCTACTTGAGAGATGTACCGGTATGCGGAATTAAACAATAATACGATTGGTCCTAAATCGACTTTTTCTCCTATTCGTCCAAGTTCCACCGAATAATATAAACACAGCATCACTCACTTCCGACCCTAAATCATTCTCTACGGACATTAAAAGGTTTAAACTCGACTTAGTTGATCATGAGGAATCAGAGTCCAAATATTTCACTACAGTACAGTTTTTAGAATAAAAGATGTAAGTATAACCCTCAAATTTTAAACATTATACTAACGATACAAAAAAAGCTTTAAATTTCATTATTTTTTTGCCTTTATCGGTGCGTATCTACCGTAATCAAAACTCATCCACATCTTTTCATTGCCAATTTTTATCACGAGCTTAAAATTGTGTAAAATTTGAGGCATTTTAAACATTGTAAAATTTCATAATTACACCTAGTGTGAAGCCATGCTGATAAAATCTACAGCGCAAAATTTACGGCGCTTCGTGCTCCATTCTCGATCGTGATTTTTCTTTTTTTCTCCCATAAATACGATCGGTGGTCAAGTTTGACCTCAAGGCCTTCGTGATTTCAGGAAACGACCGCCACGGACGTCAGCCCAGGGCTGCGCCGCTTTCGGCTCGCCGTAATTAGGTGTGAGAAATTTTAAATTGCCTCCCGATGAACCCTGCCGATATTGCCCACGATCATGACTGACATTATCACAAGGCGAAATCAACCCGACAATCGTAAAAGTATCACGGTTGAGTCTCGATTTATTATTATCTAACAGCTCATTTCCGAAGAATTTTTCAAGAGCGCAATTACTCAGATTTTGGATCGGTATTACGAAATTATCGTTAAAAAGAGTAATTGCGCCGCCAGGACAATTTCTGTGCTCTGGCCTTAGGCTAGTCCGGTTTGTCAGCGATGTGTTCTATAGAGATGAAAAAACCTATTTTTCAACATCGCCATATGACTTGAAGATAACAGGAGTAAACGAGGGTATGTAACTTTTTCTTAATTGCTCACAAGATCATAATAAATCGTACTAAAATTTCCCCTGAGATACATTTTTTAAATGCTTACATATATATCGTGTATGATTTTTATAGTGAAACGATAATATACCTTATGCTTAAATATTTATATATTAAAAAAGCAACTTAACAAAATTATCATCACTGAAAATCTCTATCATTTTATTAGATATGAAAGTGTATTTTGTTGCACTAGTGAAAATTTGATCTTTGTAAAAAAAACTGAAAATAAATCTAGAAGAACGCATTATTACTTAATTGCAATTAATATAAAACATATACTTTATTTTTTTTTCTTTAAAAAATATAAGTAAACAATTTATACTTAAGATTATCGATATAATGGTAAATAAGTGAACAAGTAATGTGCAAATCAAGATTTAAGATACGAATTTCATTATCATTGAACCACAAAAAAAAATCAGGACCGTGTAAAACAGCGTACGCCACATCTTACACTTTTTATCAAAAAAACACGCACACTAAGCTAATACCATCATATCGCAGAAATTGACAATCAGCTACTGTGATATTATATATTATTATTTATATATTTTGTGCGAAATGAGTGCTTTATTCCTTGCTGTCCGACCCAGCCATCTGATTTCTGGCCCTGATCCTCAGAATAGTGACTACAGATTAAACACGGACGGTTTTATTCAACATATGTCAACGTGCCTATTTCGAAATTGATCCACTGCTCTCGCGTGAAATCTCCGAGTAGAGAGCGTATTGATCTATTGATACGCCGATTCCAATGGGTGCGTCCTGACCAGGGATCAATGTTATTTAACCAGTACAACTTGTTCGTTCTAACTGTAAGAAATATTTTATGGTCATCACAAACCACAGCATTTTTAATACCATATTATATTTAGCACATAAAAGTACAAGATCTCTTATAAATTTTTAATTATTGAGAAAAATCCCTTGAGTTACGTTTATTGAACGGTAAATGATTTATTACAGCCTATTTCGGCAATTAGCCCGAATTATCTCGTTGATATGAAGAATCACTAATTGCTACAATGGATTTTAATATTTTAAAATCTTTGTCATCTATTTATAAGCGTAATAAATAATGTGTAATCATTGCGGCACTTCAGAGCTGTTAAGTCCCCTTTTGAGTATTGCGAATCATAAACAATAAACTGTCGACAATTTTTAAGTAGCTACGGAAGAAGCTCGTTAAATAATCGGAAAACCCCAGATTGATCAATTTGTTTGTTAAGATTAAATGGATCACTTTATATCTATGAAGAATAATTTCTATCAATGTAGCTGGTGCCGACAATAAAACAATTGGTCTGTAGTTATTTAAATTGTCTTATTCCCTAGTCAATTTTGTATAAAGGATCAAGTTTCCTTTTTGAAGAAACTAACAGCAAATACAATCTAATATTATATTATATAATAAAACATAAGTAAGTGGCTAAGATTTGATCAAATAGGAAAATCCCGCTTTGTAAACGAGGAAAATATAATATGTCGTTATTTTTTTCATTTTTTTAGCAATTCCATCTGACCGATCATCAAACATGGCATTTTTTCATTATTTTTCCTCCACATTCCACAGATTGTATACACTTACGCACCGTTGCTTACACGAATTTTTAACACTCGGAGAGCATTGTTCTCATTACACACGTCCGCGTACGGTTTTAATGAACGTGACACATCGGCATCTCGAGATGACTTATGAGCACGACCACACGCCCGAGCAATTCCCTTTTGTGGCGCGTAACAACCGTGGAAAGCTCGCCAGATAAAAAGATCTTCTTTAGTGTTTCACCTGGAAACGGCTCAGAGCGAAGACACGATCCAAAGTATGCTCTGAGCTAACGGACGCCAAGATAGCATGTTCCAATCTGAGGCGAAGGCACTTAAGACCTCTCGCTTATCGACTGAGCTGAATGCAGGTGTTCACCCGACATTGTGTCGCCGCGGCTCTAAGGCCGATCGTCTCATTCTCGGACACCGGATCAGCGCCGGTCCAACTGGCCTCGAAAAGGCTAAAACCTGGTTTTAGTCCTTATGGCCCGAGAGGTGGTATTGGGCAGAAAGCGATCGGCGAGGTCGGAGCCTTCACGGGCGTCGCGAATGTCTCAATTTTACAGCCTCTTTCCTTCTTGTAATTTTTAATTTTTACCCATAGCCAAAAGCGATCAGACGACTAGAAAGGCTATATAAACATGGAAGTTTATAGTTGTCGTGTAAAAGAAAGCTGTGTCGTTTAAGAGTCTTTTAAAAGTGTTTTGGGAACGCGGTGGTATGGTGGAAAATGAGGTTGGGCGTATCATATGTACTTACTATAACTGTTTATGTGATTTATGATCGCGATTATTTATCACATAGTATTATATGTTTTTAGCATTTTTCAATGCTTCACAATTATTTATACAAATATTTTTCAGTTTCAAAAATTTTCCACAGACCCAATTGAATGACAAGAAAGGTCTTTGTTACTTATGTATTGTCATGTGATCAATAGGATTGTAAGAATACACAAATTTCCACTTTTAAATGTGCCACTCAAGATCGTTGCTTCACATATTTACTAGAGATTAGAAGACTTATATACTTATATAAAAAAAGATAAATAAGCAGAAAAACATCTTTCTTTGTGATGAAATAATAAGCTAGGATAAAAACATTTCACATTCACAATTTTATTTATATGTAGAATTAAGTTATATGCCAATCAACATAAATTCAGTCATTCAATAAAATCGTGGATATTTTAAAAACTACATACCCAAATTAAATCTCTGTGGTATAAGAAAAATTCCGTCTGACAAAATTTGATTGATTTCTAAAATATGTTTTTTTATTATATTGTTTTCATTATTTTTATATCCACTTTATTTATTTTTGAACACTTTACTTTTTTTCTCGTTACGTTTTACGTTTACGTTTTTTATTAATAATATAATATAATAAAAAAGCATATTTTAACCCATATATGACGGTGCTTTGAAATGAAAAACGATATCCGGTGGGGTCGCTTAGCTACCCCAAGCATTTCAAGTCAAGATATTGATGAATTCTTCATCAAATTTATTTAAAAATGAATTATTCTATGTATAAAAGTAGTTATTCATGATAAGCTTTATAATCTGGTCAATATTTTGGATTTCTTAACTAATCATTATGACGCAAAAAGCTATTCATTTTGAAACAAGATGACGGATCAGATCTAGCTAATAAACTTAATCAGGATATTTACAAGATATAATTTTGGAATAAGTTTTAATCGATATAATTAAAATTGCGGCATATTTTATTTTTATATTTATTATGGAACATTTTTCCCTTTCTTTACGTTTTTTTAACGGACTTATAATTTCGCAATTATTCAACAACATTATGGGTAAGACTGGCTAACGAACTAAACCGAGATATAAACAAGTTTATTGTCAATATGATTAAAACTACGGCAGCTATTTTTTCCTCAAAAACACACATGAATGAAAAAGAATTCAAAAAAAAATTTCTAATTTTTTTCATTTTCAATTTCTATTTACAATTTTTTTTCCCTATTACTTTTTATGTTTTGAATAGAGACAATTTTCTTACAGAGACACTTTTTTTATATGCATGAATTTTATGAGTTCCACTAAGGTGACAAGATTTTAAAATTATAAAAGGTGGATACTAAAAATAGCAAGAGGACAAAATTTTCGAGAAAGCAAATCCTTTTCAAATGAGGACGTCACTTTAGTTGTACGCTAATTGTCGCGGGACGCGTTAGGTGTCAAGAAATCCTCGAACCCCGATTTTTAGACATAATCATCTGCGTAAATCGACGTATGCCCTACTCTCCACTCAGTGCCCAAACGTTCAAAGTGTGCGCGCCGAAGCTTACGCCATAAGGAGTTGTTCCAATTCTCAACCCCCGTGAGGCGTATGAAAAAATTGTAAAGTATATATGTTTAATATTTTAACCAGCGCTAAAAACATCTTCAAGATAGTAAATAATGTTACGATTGTTGAAGTATGTACTATTTTAAATAATGAATAATTTAAGGCAGTACTTGATTAAGCATAAGAATAAATGTTTTTATGGGGAAAATTTTTATGAAATTATCTACAATTGTGCTAACTTTGATGTTTCAAAGCGGTTTAAAATAGAACCTAATAATTTATTTGATTGTAGAAAAATGGTTTAATTTTTATGACCGCAAATATTTTTTTTTCTAACTTATCTTTGCATAGCATAACAACATTTTAATAAATCGTAGAAATCACTAACGCAATTAAAATTAAAGTAGATCAAGATTTACTGTTTGAAGTATAAATATTCCTAAGAAGGTGTATGGTAAATATAACGGATACTGAATGGCAATTACCGTGTGATTAAACATGTTTTTTTTTAATATCGAATACATGCAAGTGCAACATCTTAAAGATTTTTTTAGTCTAAAGAAGAGTGCTTGGTTTAAAGATAGGAATAGATTGATTAACAAAAACAGAATTTTGGAATTCCAATTTTTTTCTAAAACTGTTATCTAAAACTCTGTTTTAAAACCAATGTTAATATGTAGTAAAAAATAAATTAATTTTATTTTTGTCACTATGACTACTAAATATTAATAAATAGCCACAAACGGAGCTCTAATGAAAGTTTATTTAGAAGTTACTGACTACCAATTAATATTAACAAGATATTCTCAAATAAATGACTATTTAATTTGTTGTCTTTAAAATATTTTTTTTATATATATAAATCAAATTGCATCTTTGTGCCTAAAGTCAAGTGTAATCCCAACGAATTCTTACTTCAAAATAACTAATCGTCACTTTAAAATTGAAATAACAGGAGAAAACTATACATGTGTGTAAAAATCTATTTACAGCAGAAGATTATCTTACTATATAATATTTTGTAATGAAATTTTAAAATCTTTGATTGCTGAGGCAAACCATTTAAGCAAAATCAACACATTATGTAATTTAAATTAACATTATATTATATATATCACACTAAAAATAAACATTAATGAAACACTTTACGCCACTGGGGACACGACTCAAGATACATTGTTGTGACTTAGAACCATTGATATAATAACTAAAACCTTGGCGGAGGGTGGTGGTTTCTATCCCTAACCCTATCAGAAACTAAATACTTTTTATATTTATTGATAAATTTTGAACGTGTTTTCTATCCGTAACAAAAAATTACAGTGCTTCCGAGAAATATCGTTATCTCATTTGAGGTGACTAACATATATAATAATATTTTAATTAATATATAGTTACTTGACCAAAAATTTGCCGTTAAATCCATATAAAAATATTATTACAACATTAACATCAATCATTGTATAAAATTGGAAGTGTGCAGGCACGCTCTCAGCGACAGTCAGTATCAACTTACGTTATCTAATTACAATTGTCTAAATAGTAGAACGCGTGTGTCAATCCCAGTCGACCGTAATGGCACCAAAGATTTTAATATAATTACACAATTATAATCACCGTAATCAGTAAAGACTGCTTTTGCGCACGATATGTTTCAGTAATGTATAAGCATTTTTTTAATAGCTCTACTAAATAAACCTTATATGCAAGTCTCTTAAGCCCTCTTTGATTATTTTTTTCAAAAGTATTTGTTTATTGCCGATGAAAGTTGAAGGAGATTTATGAAATGCAATGTAAAGCAAATCTAGTTTTCTTTATCTCTATAGTTTAAGGGTATTCATTAGTGACATTTGAGATCGTTTATATAATACGACTCTTGATTATGTTGCTACTGACTCTCTTAAGATTTTTATTACAAAATTAAATATTTTTTATCCTATTAAGACACTCATTATCCTGTTTTATGAACACAGTGAGTATGTAAATGTTTATTAATACTACGTATTGAAAAGTTAAAATCATATAATTTTACTAGCACCTACCAGGTAAATTATACATTCACTGTTAAAAATATATATCTACTGGAGAAAATGTATTCCGATATGATTTCAGTAAAGTTTTAACAAATATTTTCGGGGTTTTTTAAGATTCTCTTTGAGAGATAACCCTAAATTTTCAGGGACGTTCCTGTGTTATCGGCGTAGGATTATTAATGTTAAAATTTATTATGCAGTATATACGTATTCTATAATATTTACATTAAAATTTAATTTATGTTACTCTTTACATGAGTAGAATTATATATTGAGATATTCTAAAATAAATACTAAATGTGCAATAAATAAAATAAAATTATATAAATACATCACATATCAATCGAATTAATCTGTTTCTAAAAAAAAGATGTTGCATTTTAAACAGACTTACAATTTTCTACGCACTACTTTCTGAAAATCATAACTGACAAAACGTAATGAGTAATATAGGAATATATTTCATTGGAATAATCTGGCACCTGGTCTAAAAATTTAAGAGGCATCCAGAAGCGGCCGGTAAAATACGATGATTTTCTAGATCTTTTGTTCTAAAAGAAAAAAGATTTACTGCCCGTATTTTCAAAAATATTTTTTTTCAACAATATAGTAAATTAATGAAAGTGAAGAAAATATTAGTACTCGTAGACAATACAATAAAATATCAGCGTATGAAGTATATTTAGAAGTGCCTGAATGTAAGGAAGATTGCTTAAGAGCTTCTTATTGTTTGAAATACGAAATATGCATAAGCAGATAGATTGATAATTGGTCATAAATATCGGCAACTTAAGTCGAAATTTTCCCTGCTTATTTATTATATTTCACAACAAAAAAAATGTAGACAATAATTACTACATCTTCATTCAATATCTTCAAAATCTGACTATTGAATCCTTAGAATTTTTGCAAAAGTCGCAAGTATGTATCAACATTTAACTATTGTATATATTACAGCATAAATTTCTACTTTGAATAAATAGACATTATTTTTTGCAAAAACAAATTATGTCAATACCGGTATTGAATTATTTCAATCCCTAATCGTACTAGTATTTAAGTCGTCTCAAAGATCGAATTCAGCTCTTGTACATGTAAAAATGATCAGTTAATGGCAAACTGCAGTTTGCCATTAACTGGTCGTTTGTTTTTTGCTCTTTATTTTACTTAATACTATCAAAATTGCCGTAGTTAAATTATAAAGAGTAAGTTATTAAATGTTGAAAAGTGAAATTATACACTGCTACCTTTCTTTTATAATATCATAGATGACGTTATCACTGTGTGTGATTGCAGTGTATATTTCGTGAGAGCACTGGTGACATATCACTAATGTGTCATGAATATATATGGAAAAGACTTTTAAGTAATTTTAAAAAAATCATTACTTTTACAAATTAAATTTAGATAAACTCAGAAAAACGACATTATAAAAATGGAAATTAATGGAAATATATATCAAGATCCTTATATAATGGCAGAAAAAATGAATACATATTACATTGAGAGCATAGAAGAAATTGTGAATTCAATACCTAGGCTTAGTAATTTAGTACAATATAATAATAAAGCAATAATTGTAAAATTTAGTAAATTTTAATCAGTATCATTAGATGAAATTCATAACATAATATGTAAATTAAAAAAAGGAACTAGTACTGATGAACTAGATATAAATATAATTAAAGAAACTTGGGAAATAATAGGAGCTAAATTAAATTATTTAATAAATAAAGCATTCTCCTTAGGAGAAATGCCTGAAAATTTAAAGATTGCTACTATTATACCTATACCTAAAATAAAAAATTGTAAAAAAGTTGAAGAAATGAGACCTATTAACATGCTAACGTGTATAGAAAAAATAATAGAAGAAGTAGTAATCAAACAATTAAAGGAATTAATTACTTCTCAAAACATAATATGTGAACAAGAATCGGGATTCAGAGAAAAACATTCCACTGAGACTACATTACAAGTAGTGATAAATGATTGGTTGTTGGCTAAGGATACAAACAAAATCATTGGAGCAGTTTTCTTGGATTTCAAGAGAGCCTTCGAAACAATAGACAGAAAAATAATGTTAAAGAAATTGGAGAATATCGGTATAAGTGATATAGTTTTAAGATGGTTTAATAATTATTTACATATAAGAAAACAAAAAGTTAAAATAAATTATGTATATTCTGAAGAGAAATTAATGTCATATGGAGTACCACAAGGATCTAAATTGGGACCATTGTTATTTGTATTGTATATTAATGATATAGTTAATAACGTGAAAAAGTGTAAAATTCATCTATTTGCGGATGACACATTAATGTATTGCATATGTGATAATATTAAAGAAATTGTAAATAATTTAAATAATGAATTAAGTATATTAGAAATAGGTTAAAGAATAATGTACTTAAACTAAATGTATGTTTATTAATTATAAAAATGTGTTAGATAATAATATTAAAATAGTAATAAATAACTCTAGTATAGAAATAGTGGATAGTATAAAATATTTAGGAGTAATTGTTGACACAAAATTAAATTTTAAAGAACATTGTAATTACATATTAAAAAAAATAGTAGAAAAATTGGTTTATTATCTAGAATAAGAAATATATTAAGTATAAATACAAAAAAAAATATTTACAATAGTATAATATTGCCCCATTTTAATTATGGTGCAATAATATTAAATATGTTGAATAAATTAGACAAACAACTGTTGCAAAAATTGCAAAATAGGGCAATGAGAGTAATCTTAAATAAAAATAGATTAACTAGTTGTAAAAGTATGATTGATAGATTAGAATGGTTGAATGTTCAAGAAATATTGAGTATGAATGTTTTAGTATTTATATATAAGTTAGAAAATAATATGTCACCAATATTTTAATAAGTATTTAATAAGAAATAGAGATGTACATAAATATAATACTAGAAATAGAGAAAATTTAAAGATTATGGAGTTATGATTAAGGAGTTATGTACGGAGGTTTTGATTTGTATAATAGTGTTCCAAGAGTAATCCGCAAAAGCAAAAATATAACGGGTTTCCTAAATGGAATAAAAAAACACCTTCGTACATATAAAAATAAATTATAATATTAAGTCTTTATTATTGTATATTTTTATTTTCTGATATGTATTTTTTTATATATTTTTTATATTTGTTTACTTAAATTTGTTTGATGTAAAGATTAGCTATTAAGCTAAATAAATTAATAAATAAATAAATCGCGGATATATTACCATTGCGATCAAATGGCGCTCTTTGTGGCTAAATTTCCATGCATTTCTATTTTTTATATTACGCCTTTTATTTACAATAGCTTAAAGTAGCCGTTACTATTTATGAATCATCATTAGTCCACCGTCAGCTTATTATGAGTTTTTATGTGTGATAAATTTTTAAAGATTTTAATAAGTCTCAATGTTATACTCATAGCTTATTACATACCACAAAGAATGAAACGTTATCAATTTTCCCGGAAACTATCCACACTCGTGCAGCGCGACATACGTGACATTCTGTCACTCGCAACATGACACCGCGCCGGACACTGTCATTTTGATCGTAAACTTTGCATTAAATGTAAATTGGCGTGTTGACACCGTATTGAAACGTGAATAAATTTGTAAAGGGTCATTTTTTATTTTTTCGTGAGAGTTCAAAACCCTCACACGTGATCAGATTCGTGTGGTCCAACTCGGCGGATAGAAAGTTGCAGGTGTCACCGCTGGCGCCGTATGGCATGACGTTATGCTCACGACGCCCAGACTGATTACCTCGACTAATTTGAATTCTTTTGAAATTCTAATAGCACTTGGAAGAAATTACAGTCACCGATTTGTACGGTAGAAAGAAATTCGATACCGCACGAAGCATTTGTGTTTCTATGTGGGAAGCGACGATTACTTGTTTGTGACTTCGGTCGATCTTTGATATAAAGGTGATACAATTTCAGATTACCAACTTTATAAAAAAAAATACGAATTTATGGATATATTCTGATTTTTTTTATTAATTATAAATAATAATATCAATTAAATAACCGCCTCTATACCGTTTACAGCAGCCTATCATTTCGATTACTTTTTCGTACATTTCGACAATATATTAACGGATGTTGGTTTTTATCTGCTTCACGTTTCGGGTTTCTCGGCGTAGACATGACTTAGCATAACCCCCAAAAAATCCAACGGCATTAAATCGTATGATCTTGGCGGCCAGTTGACGTTACCAAAACGTAAAATAATGCGGCCTGGGATTTCATGCAAAATATTCAACGTTGCACCCAATGTGCTGCGCCGTTTTGTTGGAATCATATATGTGAACCACAATGCGCACCAAACAGTCACGTTTTAGATATGTAATGGTCTCTCGTGTATCGCATGAAGATTTTTCTCGGTCCTTATGCGGAAATTTTGCTTATTAACATACCCAGAGAGGTGGAAATGTACTTAATCAGAGAAAAATATTTTCTTTAAAAAATCAGCATCAACTTCCTGCGCCCAACTTCATCCAATATGCATAATTTTTTCGCTGTTTATATAATAGTTTCTGGGCTTTAGTTATTGTGTTATCTGAATTTCATACGGGTGTATGTGAAAGTCTAGATGCAAAATGCGCCAAAAGGAACCATAAGAAAGCCCTAAATCTGCGAACGCCGACAAATCGACAATCAATACAATTATGCACAGGTCTTACCATCAGGTCTGGGGGGAGAAGGGACAAATTCCCTGGGCCCGTTCTCCTTGAAGGGCCCAACTTTGAAAAAAATCATAGTAAAAATATATTTATAAAAAAAAGTAAAAATCGACCTCAAATAATAAATCTAAACCAAACTACAATTGTTGTATGAAATGTATGTACTGATAGGTATAAGTTCCTTCAGACCATTTTATACATCAAGAAATAAAAGGAGCGGAACATTGCCTTCAAAAGCACCCACTTTTTAGCTAGTACGTTCACAATAAACATTATTATTCATCTGTGATAAAATTTGTTTAAAATTATTATTGACTTTATTGCTTTTTGAACATTTAAAAAATATTATACATAAGAAGAAATATTCAATCCTAAGGAAGAAGTAAAGAAATAACGAAAAATCTACAACTGCACCAGCTGAATTATATAAATTTAATGTTTTTATAGATTGTATTATCGGTAACGGTAATTGGTAATCAGTGACTCCCGTATTTACATTTTTCATATTTCAAGATAAAAATAAAATACCGCTTTGAAAAAACGAGATTTAAATTCGACGACAAGCAAATTTTATGACGTAGGCCCCCATACTTTTTTGCAATTCACCGATTCCCACGCGAAGCGGTTTTTTTATTCTGTTTATTAATGTAGTTTTAATTATCAGAGCAAAGATAAGGCCAATTAGAGTAGTAGTAGTAAATTATAGACAATTTTTTCCATTCAAATACTTTCAAGAAAGTCTGCATATTTTTAAGCATCTGAAAAGCACTCACCCATTTTTATGCAGCAGTTTAAAAAATGCAGCGGTTGTAAAACATTTGTACAAATTTATTTTTCAAAACAAAAAAAGGTCCTATAAAAATAAGAATTCTTGATTTGGCTTTTTTACTCGAAAGTTCACTAAAATAAACACTAATTGTGAAAAAAATAGTTTTAATTTAAACGAGTAGTTCTGATCACTTTTTAAAATAAGTTTATCAGTGCCTTCGAATGGCACTGATAAACTTATCTACAAGCTTTAGTGTCCCGTTAAAATGGCTAGTAAGACAAAATAGCACATACAGAACAGCGCAGCGACAAAACAGCACAAGAAAAAACGGCGCCACGACAAAACACCGCAATACATAAACAGAAAATCATTAAAAATAGGAATAATTTATACGAAAATGTAAAAGTTAAATATTATAATATAAATTTAATAAATTTTAATAAAATATAAATTTTCTTATGGAAAATTTGTTTTTATTTACGATTGTTTTGAAACGCAAACACGTGTTTGAAACAAATTATGCTTGTAAACCGAGGTTCCGATGTAATTATAATTCAGATCGATCATCACAGATTAGGTATGCTTAGATTTTCCTAGTCTCACGGATGAATAACGTGATAATTAATTAAAATCGAGCTAGGTCGTACATATTAGGTAATTAATATTCTCTAACAGTGAGCTACTTCAGCTTCTATAAAATAACTTATATTTATTGAACAAAATTGCACTTAGTAGGAACGGCTATTTTAAACACACCCTTAAGCTCTCTACTACGTCACAAGTAGGGATTGCTATACGGGTAGTACCGATACCGCTAATACTGATATTGGGGTTAAAATCGACCTTCAATATTACCGGTAAAAAAATATTTAATAAAAATATATATTTGAATGATATAATGAAAATATTCGATATATTGAAACAATAATTGCCAGTGAATTTGAATGTTTAGATTTTGTCAGTGGCGTAGCTAGGTGGGACGGACCGGACCCGGGCGGTACTTGCTTGGGGGTGGCATTTTCACAATGGGAGGACCGTTCTTGTAATGTAGTTCTTAAAATAAATGCGCTAAAAATATGTATCAACGAAAAGCTAATAACTAAGTTCAATATGATGTACCTAAAATATCCAGATAATTTCAAAATTTAAAATTCTTTGAAAATGTCAATCGAGAAAATATCGAGTGGTGGTTTTATCGCGATTCAAATGGTCCGGGGTGCTTCAATGCTAGAATGATGCGGATAACGTAATTATTGTCACTCAAACAAAAGGGGAAGGCAGTGATTATGATAATACAAGTGAAAAATACAGTAACAATTAGATTAGTCACAAGACAGCATAACTTTACTGGACTACACGACCGAAGGGGATACGAATATAACGTTATAATATTGCTTAGAAAAAATCGTACCTATATTTGAAATTTTTTGAGAGTAAACGAGAATTGCAGATTTTTTTAATACATTTAAAAAAATGATAATCTGTATTGTAAATATGTTATACATATTTTAAAGCCAAATATAAATTAATAATTCGGATTATCCATGCCCTTTCTCGCCGGCCCGGATAATCGAGAGTGTACTGTAAATGGAACATCAAGAGTCCATTTTTATCTCAAAGCTATAGTTCATAGTTTAATAGCAGTAATTATTATAGCAAAAAATATACACACTTCTTAAAAATATTTGTTGCTAAACTTAGTAAAATAAATTACGGATTTGCTAACTGAATTGCCACACCTCGTATATTATAGATCCAAATTGCAAAGCTTATTTTAAAGTATTCTAATAGTTAAGAAAAACTTTTTTCATAATATAGGGTCATAACATAATTATACATAGGTGAATATAGCAATATACCCTATGGTAAAATGCATTCTCTACGTCTATTTTATCGTAAAAATGGCGAGAATTAATACATAATATACAAATATTATATTTTTATGCAAGAATTTGTAGACATTCGATACGACCCGGACTAGGCGTCAAATGCAAATTGGTTATTGAATAAAAATTTATTTATGTTAATTTGCGCCTCATTAACACGTCAACGATGCGTAATTAAAATTCAATTATGCGTTTGTATAATATATAAAAAAATCACATTCGCTATTAGATTAATGACTTAACTATGATGATGACTAAGCGTGTATTCAATAGTCGTAACTTTACTGTGACAGTTTAAGTTGCACGTGCATGGCGCGGTTTAATTTAGGATGGGCATTAAAACTATGAGCTATGAAAATGTGAGCACAACTTCTTAAATGTTTCACAATTATTGATATAGGTCATGAAAGCATAGATTTGTAATAATAAATACGCAATAAAATGCCGTCACATATCACCATACCTAGTATCAGTAATGACTTCATAAATTATTTACTTTATACATGTCACAATTTGCAGACTTTTAAAATAGATTTATAAATGTTTGTGATACAGTGCTTGACACAAAATGGCTAGTAGGACAAAATAGCACCTACAAAACAGCGCAGCGACAAAACGGCACAAGAAAAAATGGCGCCACGACAAAACACCGCAAACATTAAAAACAGGAATAATATACGAAAATGTAAAAGTTAAATATAAGGATCAGCGATAATGCAAATGTGCACTTTCAAAAACTTACGTGTGAACGGTTCTTATTTTATCGTCACTGTGTTGTATCGAATTTTTTTCACATTATTCTTGTTTTTAGTGTTTTCGTGCTAACATTTTTATTTTTATGAGAAAATTTGCTTTAATTTACTATTGTTTTGAAACGCAAACACGTGTTGGAACAAATTATGCTTGTAAACCGAGGTTCTAATGTAATTATAATTCAGATCGATCATCACAGATTAGGTATACCTAGATTTTCCTAATCTCACGGATGAATATTGTGACGATTAATTAAAATCGAGCTAAGTCGTACATATTAGGTAATAAAAATTCTCTAACAATGAGCTACTGCAGCTTCTAGAAAATAACTTATATTTATTGAACAAAAAAATTTCACTTAGTAGGAACGGCCATTTTAAACACACCCCTAATATCTACTACGTCACAAGTAGGAATTGCAATACGGATAGTACCGATACCGGTAATACTGGTATTAGGGTAAAAATCGAAAAAATCTACAGTCATAAATATATTTGAATGATATATTTTACTGAAAATATTTTATATATTGGCACAATAATTGCCAATGTATTCGAATATTTAGATTTTGTCAGTGGCGTAGCTAGGCGGGACGGACCGGACCCGGGCGGCACTTGCTTGAGGGTGGCATTTTCACAATGGAAGGACCGTTCGTGTAATGTAGTTCTTATACTAAATGCGCTAAAAATATATATCAACGAATAGCTAAGAACTAAGTTGAATATGAGTTTTCGATAGCGTAATTTTGCCGATATCGCAATATTTTTTGACACGCCTTGATACAAGTAAGCCCTTAATCTTTAACGATCATTAAACGACTAATAAATCAGATTTTTGCAAAAGACAACAGATAGCTTTCCACTCCATGCATATAACATATTTATCGATTTTATTTTAATAAAATATATATTCTTATTCGCTGACTTAAATAATTTTTACTATGTAAATACTATAAAATAAAACATATATCAGGTCATCATGTTGAAATTTGCAGAAAAAGAAACAAAGTTTGTTAATGTTTTATAAATATAAGGAATAGTGTTATTCATCAAAATATATACCCATGTAGTCAATACACTTTTGCCAGTTCAGTCCGGTGATGTAAAAGTCTGGTAATCGAGAGTCAATGAAATTTTGGAAGGCCTATTTTACAGTATTATCTGAATTAAATTGGTTTCTTATGAAAAAGCTATCCAAATTTCAGTAGGGGCGAGTATTGTGGGTGATGAAGAAGATTTAGCACAAACTTGAAGTTATGGCACAAACGATCCATCAAAATTTCTTCGAGCCTAAATAAACGCGTATGTCAAGAATTAGTATAGCACAGTATATTTACTTTACGAATATCCATCGTGTGTATATTGCACGTTTATGCTTAAAAAATTTCGCAACAAAATAAATATACGTTCTATAGATATACGCAATTGCATAAACTTCGTTATGTCGTAGCACAACAACAAAACAACAATGCAGCGTTACAGAAAAAAATCGTGACTTTTGTTATCCGGCAATTATCAAATTAAAACAAACCAGGTGTGTGTATTGTAGTGTGTGCAGAGAATCGGATAGCGAATCTGTATTGAGTTTAATAATACGCTCGCCGCGGAAAAAAGCGCGGTAATAAATCACGATCCAATAAAAAACTAATTAAACCACCTGCGCGCTCAGCTAAGGCCGAAACATGATTTTGCAAATGCGAGGCGTGGTCGTTATATTGTAGTATGGAACATAATATAAGAGCGTAACGAGAGAGGCCTTCGGAGATTAGAAACTGTATCATCTGCTAAGGCTGATAAAAGGTCAAGGTTGTTGCTTTTTTACGATTATTAGTTTCGTTTTTCGTATACAGGAAATCGACGATCAACTGGTATTATATTTTTTGCATATATACATATATTATATAATATACGGTATGATTTTAAAATTACCATAAAAAGAATTAACTCATTGCAAGACTTCCGTATTTTTTGCTGATTGCCATTTAATCGAATCAATTTAATAGTGAATATAATTATTCAACAGCACTAAATCACAACATTAAAAAACCTATTACTCCTATTATGGGCTTAGGAACATTCATTGCCAATAATTCAAAGCTGACTTTTCAACGCGACTACAATATTCCAAGTTTAAGAATTCACCTTCATGCCATGCGAATATACTTTGATAATAATTTTTCGGACCGCACCTTATTGCATTGACTCAACGCCTGAAATCCACATAATAGAGGCACCTTCTAGTATGGTGCGGACTAGCGCATCATAAAGAGTGCGCAATAAATACTAAAACATTAACTAATAACCGAGCATCTTTATAGATATGCTGTCTCTGCAACGTGCAGGTTGAATTTCCAGTGCTTTTTGAAAGTCACACTAAGATTTTTAGTAAAGGAAGGCCAATCTATAATACACTGGGTTGCCAAATTAATAGGGACAGTACCAATATTTTATAGTTTTCATGTTTACATTGCCTCTATTTTTAAATAACTTTGTTTTGATGGTCATTTCTTCGTTATTTTTGCTGCTGGTATCACCACTGACACTTTTAAGAAGTGGCAGATTTGGTAAAAAAATGAGATTATTTATACATGGCCAGCATTTTTGTAAAACACAAAAAAAAAATGTAGGTATAATAATAATTTTAACGATATTTAACAGCTAAGCAATAATTAATTATCTATCAATTTTGTTAAGTTTATTGTTCATACTTCACTTTAATTAATAGTTTTGCCATTTTAACCCCAAAAGCCGTTAAAATGTTCCCAATTAAATATTCTTATTAATAAATAATAATTACTATGCTTAAAATCATAAATACATATATTTTTTTATGAAAATGTGTCCCTATTAATATTGCAACCAACTGTATATCCACCGAGATGGTATAAGAGTATTCCGCTGGTTTTGAGGACCTTGAAAAATTGTGTGACACTTCTTTACATTGAAAGGCTATCGGTTATTAAAAGTACATTTTCATTTAGAATAGAGAACCTCCTGTAGGTCGAGAGAATCTGGAATCGACTGTACTCTTTTGAAAATTTTATATTATATGCATACTATTTAAAGTAGAGTGCAAAAATAAGCGCAACACCTTCGAAATCATATTTCGTATACAGCTAACGATATTTTATTAGTTATCTTAATGTTTATTAATGTATTACACATAAAAAATAAGAAAGCTAAAATACAAAAATAAATTAAAAGAAAATTTTGTTAATAATTTAAAATTCGCTTGAGAATGTATTATTCAATTCTAAGACTTTATTTATTTTTTAATTTCATATGCATTGATTTGATGAAATTGATAAAAAAAACATCAAATTGCGATCTAATGCGTGGCCTTAACCATGTGCTTTTCTATCGAAGGGATGAAAACTATTCAAGGACAGTTTAATAATCCACGCCGTCGATGAAGTTGATACCTGTCATTCCGGATTATAAAAAGCACAGTTGCCTGGAGGCATTTTCGCTTATGACGAACATAGTGCTCCCGTATAAATTTATTTCATCAGAAAATAAATTTTGTGCCCATTTCATGCATATCAATAACGCAAGTATATTGCCTGCACTACACCCTCTGGAAGGAAAATCTGGAAGTTGTCCGAGGTTACCGAAAACGGGAGGTAAAGTGGGGGTAATTCAGTCGACATGGTCAGCTTCGAGCGCTTCCGAACATTGTCGGCAAAAGGACCGAAGTCCGAGCTGCTCTTTCGAGCGCGAGCGGTGAGATACTTCCCCTTTCGCTCTCTCACGTGTTAAGTGAGTTAGAGAGTGAGAGAGATAATGATATGGTGTTTCGCAAACTGAGATAGAACGAGTAACTCGGTTCAATTTCAGTATGCACGTAGGCATCCTATGGTTAACACGCATGTCGAGCGCTGCATCGTGGTCAGGTGGTCAAGTTATAATACCACATGCTTAACGGGGACTTCAACAGATTCTTACTGACATCTTTGAATATTTTAGGGCACCAAAAGGGATTAATTATATTTTTGATAGTATATTCTTCTAACAGATATCGTTATTATATTTTTTTTCATATAAAATTAAATAATTAAAAAATAATCAGTGGTACTTGATTTTGTTAAAATAAATCGTTTCGAATATCCTTATGTATTTTCCTAGATCGGTTTATATAAATGTCACACTATAACGAATTCTTATTTAGAACCGATGGCGACATCTCACAGATGTGGTGTGGCATTTTGCAAAAGCCGACAAAGATTTTGCGTAAATTAAATATTTACGACCGAAAAGTTTTCACTGATATTGTATTGGAGAGTGCCCACACAAAATTTTATAATTATCAGTAGCGTAATTTTAATATTATGACAATTTAAAAATTGCGATTATTTAGCACATTTTTCGATCGCGCGCGAATATGCCGGCTGTACGTGACAGAAGCCGCCATCCGGACGGCATATGAAATTTGCGACAGTGTGGTCGCTTACTCGAAATCGTAGATCTAGGCCGACTTCAGTTGTAACTTCGGTTCGGACAACTTGAGAGTTCAGACTTAAGACCGTATACAACCCCTTATCATATTTAAGTATTTTCCACATTTTTCTATTTATCAAATGTTTTGAAATGATAATGCTAATGAGACTTGACTTAAAACCAAATCACTTCCATTTTATTTTTCGAATATCCCTCATAGAAACTTGTACATAAATGTAATTACATTTTTTAATAATAAATTGCCAAACATTTTTATTAAGCAATTAAAGTATGTCTCTGTTAATTTTAATTTATCGCATGTGGAAGTTTTTAATTAATTTCCATTCGCGTCCGTAATTAACGAACGCGATATTGCAAAGAAAAAGTGTTATCATGTTCAAGCTTTCAGATCAATTTGCAAGGGGATACTTGATTGCGGCAATCAACGCTCGTATGCAAAAATTAATTCGCATTTCGTCGTGAGAAATTAACGAAAGTCGTTATCACACTCGCCGTTCATGATTTACGTTCGATAAATCAAATAAAAAGGCGATCAATTAAGTGACAACATTCCTACAAACAGTATTACGCAACCAGCAATTCCAAATATAAAAATGTATAATTGACATTAATTAAATTATACAACACGAATCAAATAGCGCATATCACATGGCGGAGTGTAATTAAATCAAAATTTCGAAACGCGATATGAAATCTCAAAAGGGTGAATGTAAATATTGCCATACACACGTCTACTTCCATATTCGACAACTCGTTTCGAGATGATTTATAGATAAGTTTTTTTTTTCATTTTAATTTCTAACTCGATTGATACAATCAAACGTCTTATCGAACATCACGATTCAATATTTTTTTGGTAACATGACGATAGATAGGCGTATTTTTTTCATTGAAAGCCTGAGGGTTTCCGCCGAAACATATTTGATTGTTTTTTTGATGTTTAAGTATTGTAAAATATATTGAAAGTCGCGCTGCTCGAGCTATTGCTATGATTTATTTGCGTCGGTCATCCGTACGGACATTCTGCATCTTAATATGACATTGATGTATCGAACACTTAGCACCTGGGAATATCAAATATATGTTTACGGGAAACGTAACAAATATATTTATAAATAAAATGCGGTCGAAACCTGCGATTTGAATTTTTTTTTAGAGCAATTACTAAGTCTTAACGTTATTTTTTTTTATTTTTATTTTATTTAATACATGTAAGATATTTTCTATGAGCTGTATTAGCTTATTATTAGAGAATTTTCAATACTAGATATGTATACGACAAGGCCTGCCAAGAGTGGGGGGAGAGTACGAATACCCGGGGCCCGACTTTGGAAAAAATCATAGCAAGAATATATTTTAAAAAAAAGTAAGAACCGACCTCAAATAATGAATCTGAACTAAGCTACAGTTGTTTGAAATGTATGTACTGATGTATTTTAGGTATAAGTTCCTTCAGCCCTTTTTATACATATAAGAAATAAAAGGAGCGGAACATTGCCTTCAAAATCACCCACTTTCTAGGGCAGTGGTTCTTAACCGGTGCACCGCGGTGCACCAGTGCACCGCAAGCTTATTGCAAGAGCACCGCGAAAAATTGGTAAAAACGAAAAAAATCCCAAAATAGTAAAAACTGAAAAAGCCGTTGGCAAAATTATGAAAGTCGACGAAAGAGTTAATGTGATTTCGATTTAGCCGAATCGAATCTCTTAATTCTGGTGCACCGCCACTTTTTCCCATGATCAAAAGTGCACCGTAACTTCGAAAAGGTTAAGAATCACTGTTCTAGGGAGTAGTTTTTGTTAAAACTTTTGTGTTAAAATTTGTTTGCAAATTATTGTTGACATTATTGCTTTTTGAACGTTTAAAAAAATATTAGACTGAATGGAAAATAGTAATTAGTAATAACAAATAATCGACAACATCACCAGCTGAATTATATAATTTTAATGTTTTTATAGATTGTATTATCGCTAATTTTATAACTGAATTTAATGCTGCAAAATAAATAAATAATACATTCAATTTTATGCGGTTATTCCTAAAAGAAAAGCTAGAAAAAACTGTCTTTAATCTATCCCAAAAATATTTTTTACTTCTACTTTAACATTAAACATTATTATTGAAAGGGACAGATTGTTCGTGTATGAGTGTTAAATTCGCCTAAGAAGCCAAACTTTTCGTTTTGTTATAATACATTAACCCTTTACGTGCGAGGAGTGGATAAACCCGCTTCACATCGCATGTCCCTTAAGTGCGAGAAGCGGATATATCTCACAGTCAAGAAAAAACGCATCTCTTAAGTGCGATCTGAATATTATAAAGCAGGTCTTTGTCTCAAATTTAACACATATTTTTTTTACGATGTATAAGATGTATAATGATGTTTTTATGATGTTATGTTCCAATGGCTTTCTACCCTCATTTAATTACTTTTATTACCTAGAATTAACACATGTTATTTTTTTGTACATTACAAGAGCTCAGGGGGGAGTGACCCAATTTTTTTTAGTCAAAGATCTGTCATTCCAATGAATGTGCAATATATTATATGTTTGAATATATATAATATATTATATAGTTTGCATTCAGTTTAATTCTGAAATCGAAGAGTATTGATGTGCCTCGAATTTCACTGTTTACAATTTTAGAATTTATAAAAAAAAATTACAAGAAGAGGAAGAAAGATAAAGGACCCAACGAAAAGTCGAATATTGATAGGCTAGCATTTTCCGACGATGTATGAGGACAAAAAATACCAACGCAATTAACAAGTGTGCAGTATCACGCCCTCATCATGCAAGAAAAAGGGGGAAGGAATTTACAGAAGGAGGCAGACTTTTAATTTTTAAGGTAAATATAGATGCATAAAGGAATAGCTATATACAAATAAAAAAATCGTAATAATTTTTTAATGGATAATTGACTCATTTCGTGACTTTTTATGAAATTTAATTCCGCACGTAAAGGGTTTTAATGACTTAAGTACGAAAAATAAATAGGTTCAAAAACGATCAATACTCGCGACGGTTAATGTGAAAGACGATGCTGTAAATTTATAGATTTAATAGATTGACAAAATAATTGATTTAAAATAATATACTAGTTATTCAGTTTAGTTATAAAATTCAGCAAAAAATAATCTACTAGATATTTTATGCCGCTGATAAATTTTCATTATGCATATTCACTATGCAGTCAAGTTTTTATTTATACGATATAACAAATACTAAACAAGTTTCATATCTCTGACCCTTTTTATAATAACTGTTTTTAGGAGTATTATAATGATGTATAATACTTATGTAATGAGCAGTAAAATACTAGTTTTGCTGCAATTTTTAGAATCAAAATATAATCTAATCGAAAAATAGCCATACAAATTCCTTCATGGTTGAATGTTAAATTGGGTTTTTTTTATTAAATTAGCTATATCCAAGTGAATTAACACAACATAAAGGTTAATAAATATATTATGTTGCTGACATATTATCATCCACTGAAACAATATTGATGGAAATAATTTAATTTAATGGATATGATATAATACTTTTTAAGATCTTTTTTAATAAAAAATGTCTTAAAAAGTATTATATGTACTTTTGCTGCAGTATTGAATATTAATATATAAAAAAATTAGTCTAAAAGGACAATTAAAGATAGCTAGTTCAAAGTTATTATTTTACCACATTAATGGCTATACTTTATTTGATCTATCGATGTAAAATTGTGCATAACATTCATGTGCCATTAAGGTAGAGAAGTAGAGAACTTCCCCAGAGATCAATTTTATGTGGGTTTTATTGCGCTTTTAATCTCTTCCACCGTCTTTACGGCTTGGAACACCGCTTCGGTGACCGTCCAACATCCAAGAATGGCGGTTGAGATGCGTCAATTTTTTTTATTGCACCGCAGAATGCATGCAACCTAAGATCCGATCAAACCAGCTTCCCTCCGGGAGGTCGTTCTGCTCCAAACACCTGCAAACTAGATTATAAAACGTATCCGAATGACCTTTCGAATCTAACAGCGAGTGGTCTTTGCTTGGTAATTGAAGACCAGCTTGGTTAATAATGCTCAGGTGGCCTAGGTACCTTGGCCGCTCAATAGATTATCCACATTAGCGTTCACTTAGGCCGGCGCTGCTTTTTGCTATCTCAATCAATTACGAGATACGTTTGTCGGATTCAGCGGGCACATTCATCAAGATCAAGATCAGAATGGTAAAATTTCGCCACAACGCCGAACTAGGAAGCGAATGGTTCTCGGTAGAAATTCTAGACAGACAGACAGACGGATAACATCTCTCGACCTTGTTCCGTTCCCTCGTTTGATTGGCTCATGTCATCTGCATAAGCCAGGGATGCCGAGTGACGGTCAGATTAGATAGACGTCGACGAAGAAATCATGTTTCGTATTTATTGCAACCTCAGGCAATCGACTTGGACCAACACCTGCCACCTGCCACCTGCCACCGTACCGGTCTAAGTGTTATTGCCATCTAAGTGCGCTAGAGCTAGATAAGGCATCCTAAAATCTTCGCGACGAAAATCATATGAATGCACAAACTGTCTACCTGCAAATTGTTACATTAGCACGAATATAACGGTACACCCACCTGTGAAAACATCAGAAAACCGTTACAAAACTCACAATACAAGGATTTTCAATTATAATCTTTTACGACCGTTTAGAATCATTTCCACGCCAACCTGTCAAAATAGCCAAAGTCATTCACAAAAAAGGGTTAACTCTCAAGAGACACACTTCCATATATAATACGCTAATCTTAGCACAAAATCAGCATTGTGAATAAGTAACAATGTATCTCTTCCAACGCTAATTACACATTTCCTTCACCTGTCGTTTCTATATAATATAACAGTATCGACTAAAAATGACAATAATAATATATATACATATATACATTCAATCATCTTCGACCGCCTGCAGCCAATTTTAAATCTCGTACGTAATTAACATAGTTTCCAAAACGTAAAAAATATAAATCGCTAGATATTTACTATACAAACCGTTCGATTAGACACTCGTAATATATACGCGTCGTACGAATTCAAATTAAAAATCAATCAATGCGTATTGACAGGTGATTACCTTTTGACATTTATTTATTCATTATTTTTTTTCGACAGTGTGTTAGCCGTTTTTGGCATTGCTATAAGAAGGTAAATAGGAATATGGTATTTATTTAGAAGAATTTACAATAGCGTCATGAAATATGCATTTGTGTCGATGATGAAAGTCAAACAGTGATGTGTGCAATTTTTTTACAATAAACTGTTTATGCGTTTCGCAAAAATAAGTGAATGATGTAAGTATTTGCGTCTATATTATTTAGTACTTTACGATATATTCTTACAAACATTCAAACGAATAAGATCTCCAAGCTTTATTATAGATAACTGTTCCAACTAGTCCATAAAAATGTAACAAAGTGACTTTAAAGTTTTATTACCTTTAAGTATCTGGTTAAATGTTAACAGACACAGAGAATAATTAATTTAATGTGACAAAGTAATGAATGAAATAATTTGATATTCTATGTTACGCGAAATCAAAGATCAATTCAGAAATTTTCATTAAGCAATCTATAAAATAGCACATATTTAAAATATTTTTTTGTATAAAAATCTCGTTAAAATGTCATCCATTTTTTATTTAGTGAAATAAACGGTAAACAATGTTTTGTAGATACATATTCTCAATAAATATATTTATTTGTGTTAAATCTGTATTCTTAGGATCACAATTTAGGTCTCATTCAGATGCATTTGTATTACATACATTCATCACGTAGGTTAATTTATATATTACAAATATTCAGAAATTTTGATTATTTTTTAGTGCCAACTTTAAAAGAATTCAATGATTTCAATGTCTCTTTAGGGGTTGTGATTGTTTTGGAAGAATACGTTACTTTTTACAGGATATCTTAGAAACACATAAAACATGCCTTATAAAATAATGTATATTATCATGTGAAATGTGACATGAACTTCATAGTTGATATTGGAAAAATGTATATTCGATAACTCAAATGTTTCAAAGTATGTATTAAACTGATTTGCCCTGCCAAAATTATGATGTATGTCATCAATTACTATCGTCACGATATCGAAAAATTCACATATCAAATCCTTGAAAGAGTAATTTTTACACGGTCGAATCTGGCAGTCGAGCGTTCCAAAAATTCGCTCTCTAATTGCTTGTTGTTAAAAATGCGGGGTACGACCATCAATCGTACACACATGTGCTCGTACGTACATATGTACATTCTTCAATTAGACTTTGTCTTGAGCAACGCTTAATAACCGAGCAATAAATTTCGAGAAAGAAAAAAATCGTAAAATTTTGTGCTCACGACGTGCATACAGCCGGTGCAACCAGAGGTGACAGAAGATAACATTAATTAACGGCAGGTGGAAAGTCTAAGATTGGTCCAAAGCACATTCCTAGGTGAGAGGTACCTTCTATTGCGCCCTCAGCAACGACCCGCAACACCTGCCTCCGTACTCTAAGTACTCTGTGAGAATCCAGAGAAATTATTCTTCATTAGATGCATGTCTATGCGCAGCTGCTTCACGACTCTTATGACTCGTGATCGGATGAACGACACGAAAATATTTTAATGCACTAGTATAATTTTGTCAATTATATAGTGGAATCTTACGGTAAAATACCGGCATCGCTTAAATAAGAGTATTTTTTATAAAGCAATGGAATTTTTATGGTAATAATAAAATAAAATGTTTTTAAATAGGATGAAAGCTTAAAAGAAATAAGCAAATTCTACATACTTTATCATTTGAAACTTGTAAAGTAGGTAAGAACATTGAATTTTGATATATTTTTTTAGAATTTCTGAGAGGAATTTAAATTACTTTTAATCTTTCTTGATAATATATTAAAATCTAAAAAATGTCTATATCTGAAGAATTTTGTGTAAAATAAGTAACATGTAAATCAAAATATCAGTGATAACCAAACGTACTGTTTAAAAACTTATCAATAAAATAAATGTTTTTTTAAACTATTTGTAATGTAATCCTGAAAAAACATGTATTTAGGTTATCGATTCTGAAATTATTAATTAAATAAATTTGTTTAATGGAACTGACATCTTAAAAAATAACCTTTCAAATAACTATTTTTCAAAAGAATTACATAATTTTGCAGTCAATGAAAAAGGAAAGCAGGATGTAATGTAAAATTGAGGCGACCCGACAAAAGCGCGCTTTAAAAATCACGGGCATGACAAAAGAGCGCTAGACAAAATGTATGGAAAAAACTCTATTTACGCTTTTCATAATAAAAAAAAAAAGTTAACATCTGTCTTTAGCACACGATACAAGTGATTAAATTATAAAAGTAACAATTTTAATATATTTTACGGTTTGTTATGAATTACGTTTCTCCAACATTGACTATCTAATTACTTTTTTAATCCACATATCATCTGTTATAAAACTTAGCATATGGAATTTGAATTTTGCTTAAAACTAGTAATTTTATTTTAAAGATGTTTACATATTTTTTTTCATACGTGCGATAAAATAAATTTATTTTATAATATTTGTATTAATGTTATTCCTTACTTTGTAGTTTAAAAAAAAGGGTTCTAAGTGCCTATTCTGTTGTTGATTTTTTTAGTTGATTTTCGCGTAAAATCGACAATAGTCCTTTCAAATTTATAAAAATATAAATAAAATTAAAATTTATTGAGGTATGTATGATGGATTTTTCACAAAGTTATATATTATTATTGCAAATATTCTAAATTTTCGAGTTGCATTTCAATTATGATTGAAATTGAAATTTTGTGTTCCGAATAGAATAATTATTATATATTCCGTCCGGAACAACCCGCAAGAATTATGTAGATTTCTGTATATAAAAATGTATAAAAAAAATTTTTAATATATTTTTTATTATTCTTTTTTATTTTTCATACTATAAAACATTTTTGACATTATTACTATTTTTTCAAAGATTTTTTTATATATTCATTTTAAAAAACTTTTTGCTACTAATATTATTTTAATTTTGTTGCACGGTATATTCACACTTATAAATAAAAAAATATTGTTAATTTTTAATGCCTAATTGTCTATATATTAACATTTTTGATCAAATTTTCGAAAATATTTTTAAGAATTTTAAAGATAATTGTGTACGTGCTTTTGTTCTGCGCTCTTTTGTCATGCGTGCTATATCTGCGCGCCATTTTGACTGCGAAGTTTTGTTCTACGGCATCAAAAATTTAAGAAACATAAAATTTGCCACTGAAAAATATGAATTGTACTACAAATATTCCCGACCCAAAATATAATGTTTGTATATCAAAAAGACAATGAATATATAACATATGAATCATTCGGCAGAAGTAGTCTCAGATCTTGCAATACTTAAGTATTTATGTAGTTACAAAAGGGTTCTAATGAATCATATATAATTACATCTACCCAAAAAATAGAAAACGCAAAGCATTACCATGGTGAAAAGTAATTCTACTGATCAAAGCTATGTAAAGCAGCGATTAACATTTTAACAATGCCACAAGTATTTGTTGTCACTTGCAATACGGTGTATTTGTTGAACCAATTACCAAGCAAAAGAGCATGAAAATTATTACAATCGCATTTCAATCTAATTCCACGTGTGTCAATAGGAACAAAATCATGTCGTAAATAATGAAAAAAAATATAATAATAAAGAATAACAACGAGACCTCAGAAAAATTAAAAAAGGGAGTCATAGCAAACAGACGAACGCCTGAATAAAAAGTCCACCTCACTAAATCGAAATTATAGCGAAAAATACATACGATATGCTTTTATATTATCTGGGGGGAAAAACTCGTTTTTTTTTGTATGATTGTGAAACCAAAAGAATAATTTGAGACGCAAAAATAATTAAAAATTTTAATCAAAAAGACTAAAAAAATAAGTCATCAAACAAATTAAATCCATTTCTTTATCAGACCACATGATTTTTCGTAAAATTCATGCTATTTCGTGAGGTACTAGAAAAGTTCGCCAAAACAAATTCACGGACCGGTAAATTTGTGGAATGGAAAGTTCACCGATAAATAAATTCTCCTCGCCCAGTGTGCCGTAAGGTAAAAAAGTTTGACAAACACTGATTACATTTTAAATATAATATAATAGTCCATAAGCGTTACTCACTCCAAAGAAGGTTATGGGAAACACATATACACCAAAAATAATAATAAACCATCCAAAATAATTGAGAAATAAAATATTTCTTAAAATTGTATTAAATATACATGAAGAGTTTTAACCCGTTAAATGAGTAATTTAAAGAAAATAATTATTTTATAGGATCTTCAAAAATGGTTTGGGCGAATAATATAATATATATTTGAAATCGGCAGAACACCCAGAATTAAACAATAGCTTTGCAGACTAAATTACCAAAAAACGCAAAAATAACAATAATAATACCTTCTACGAAACAGCTTCGTTTGAATTATTCTTTGTAATTATCGGACGGTCGCTTAACGTGGGCTTTGAAATCAGCTTTCACAAAGGAGATGATTCTGAGATAAAGTTATGTCATAATTCAATTGATAAGAAATTGTCTAATTGTCTTTATCACCAATATTTCTCAAAAGACAATGTGACACTCGGTCACATTATCACCGTCAATCAAATGGAGTACGGTAATCACTCAATAATCGAATCACTCGACGACCTCCTAAGAAACGCTAATTCTACTCCATTTTATCTATATATTTATAGTTTCCTCATAAGTGATTGATCTATTATGATAGTTATCTACAAAATCTTATATGATTTAACATGATGCACATAATGCACAAATAATTAAAAAATATTGTACTAGCCTTTTTAAGGTTTTACCATTAATAAAAATTAAAAATAAAATAAAATATTGGTATATCCAATATTAAATTTTATATTAAAATTCTCTATTAAACCTAATCAATTAATCAAATTGCAAATCTAGACGATGTCATCACCGGTTATGTAAAAATTCCAACCAAGTTGACGTAACTTTTTCTTTGCTTTTGTCGCATCCGAGCCGAGTGATTGCGCAAGTACTAGTGCCTCTCACTCGAAAAACGACATTAATTTTTTTCGATCATGAAAACGTAAACGTAAAAAAACGCAGTTAACCGCGACTGTAAAACGGCATGAAAGTGCAGTCGGTCGAACACCTGTCCACGGTGTAATTACCGCTAGAAAGTTATTTAGTAGACAACGGATGTTTCTACTGGCGGCGACTGTGGAATAATATGTACTTACATCAAGTAGAGATTGCTAGATTTTTAGCTTCTTCATGTGAACATAATCGCGCTTTTCCTACGCCAGAAGCATGGAGGAACACGCAAAGGCACCGATAAGGCATCGCTGCACAGTGCGGCCCAAGATTCTTATAATAAAGATAAGATAACTACTCTTTATATTTTCTCAAGAGTCAGTGAACAAAAATATGAAGTTTTTGCTTATTAATGATTTGAAAAATACAATTATTTAAAATTTAAAACGTATCTTTATTTATATTATAAAACTACATATTTAAAAATATTAAACTTGAGAATTGTCGAAAGTAAAGTAACATATCGAAATAAAAATATAAATTTCTTATATTAGGAAGCACTTAACAGCTTAACGCCCAAGAACTCGTGTACGAGTCTTGAAAGAACATTGAGTGGCCGTGAACTCGGATATGAGTCCTGCGTCGTGCGTTTTCTTTTATTAAAAAAATAATGGGATACCATCAAGTTTGCCTCTACATGATAATGAGAGATGATAGCATACTATTTTGACATAATATAAACTAAAAAATACATTATATTTTACTTCAAATTTTTGAAAAGAGAGTCGACTTATGCCATTGCGTTGCAATGCAATGAGTCGTCGCCTTTTTGGGGCACGTAATTTTTTGTATGCAATGTATGCACCATAATTATTTATTTCATCTAAAAATAATATTTTATGTTACACTTCTTGAACAGAAATAAATTTCAGGGTAAAATTGTCTGGCTAGGTTAACATAAAACCAATCAAAAGAAATCGAAACATCTCGGTTGATAGTACATCAATTAGCAAAGATTTTCAATCTAAAATTCTGTATGTTATTACAAAATTAAAAAGTAAAATCGTTACGGTATATATATATATATATATATATATATATATATATATATATATATATATATATATATATATATATATATATATATATATATATATATATATATATATATATATATATATATATATATATATATATATATATATATATATATATATATATATATATATATATATATATATATATATATATATATATATATATATATATATATATATATATATATATATATATATATATATATATATATATATATATATATATATATATATATATATATATATATATATATATATATATATATATATATATATATATATATATATATATATATATATATATATATATATATATATATATATATATATATATATATATATATATATATATATATATATATATATATATATATATATATATATATATATATATATATATATATATATATATATATATATATATATATATATATATAAGTTATATAACACAGTAATCAAAGAACATCCTAAAAATATCTAATTTTTACTTGGTGTTTGTTATTTTAAAATTTCCTCACTTTAATTACAGATTAAGAAACCAGGAGAAAAAGCTACAATTCGGATAAATTATCGCCGTATTAGCTTAAAAATAATAATATTATGGCACTTAAAAGAATATCTGAGGAATAAAATCGTTAACGAATAAATATGAATTTTTAATTTCTAATAATTTGTGTAAATTAAAAATGGTTGCAATGGTTACAAACCAGTTATTTATAATTTAATAATATGTATGTAACGATTTAAAAAAAATACCGTTTATAATATAATATAATTTGCACTCACCAAATTTTCCGGCGTCCTTTTTCTGCTCACAACTGTCACAGACACATTTATTTTTATCATTACACTTATAAACCACAGTATTTCACTATTTGCACTTATTTTTATTATTTACATTTTATCTATTTCATTATTTTTTGATAGATGTAAAAACACTCGGAAATATGAAAAAGAATTTCACAACTTCTGCACATGTATGTAATCTTTCCTTATTCCATGTGCAGAACAATCGCGACATTTTCTTTTCACATATTTCTCTCCACTTCCAATTTTTATTTGCTGATGATTTTTCAGCTTATCCAAAAGCCGTTATGGTGGATCGACAGCACGGACACGGCAAGATGTGGTAGAAACCGGTGCAATGTCTTTAGAATCGATAGATTCCACTGAATTCTGCATCTATCCTTTAGCCTTACCCAAAAGAAAATCTTTGACTTTAATTTTGCCGTTACGATTCAAATTTTGATAGACACTGAACAAATAAAACAATGCACATTGAAATAAATAAGAAATAATCTTTTTTGTTTATTCCATTGTTTTTCGAAATATAATATCAGGTAACTAGGTAGCTATTGATCGGCGCGATCAACACCTTATTTATTTATTACAGTCCATTATACATCGAGGCTTATATATTGTAAGACCGGTCGCTGTGGGTTTTTTCCCGTGTTTATCATCTGGCTGTTATGAAAGGTAGATATCATTCTAAAATTTATTTTCTTACTTGTTTACCAAATTTGTCATGTTTCATCTGTAGCGGCCTTAATTTTATATTTTTGCGATTCTGGTAGACCCCTATTTTTCCTGATTGTTCCACAAAATTCTGTTTTCCGTAAAAATAAATATTTTACGAGTAAAACGCTATTTTAAAAATTGTCAGCATAAACACGGTGCCACTTGTAAAGACATGGGTTTAATACTTTAATCGCCGTGTTTACTAATCTTCCTGCATTTTCGGTGTATAATTTGAAATTACAAATATAACAGGTATCTGATTTGTACACCATTCTATTAAACATTTCATATTTGATTGAGGACTGAATACCCGAAAAGTATTATTCTGTGAAATCGCCCGGCCATCAAGCAAAGTTCGTCAAAAAAATACCCGGGCGGTAAGCTGTTAATGTGCTATTATGTATTATAATAAATTTTATAAATGGGGTTATTAAAAAAGTAAGTATGCTATTTTAAAGCATATTTATGTCAATATAACAATCAATGTCAATAGTATTTGTAAGTCCAAATATTTGTTGCTAAAACTTATTATTAGTCGTTTTGCTGCACTGTGCATTGCAGCAGAATTTATTATGCGGGCAAAGGAATAAATTCAATGACGACAAATAGGCTCTGTGCTTTGCTGGCAAGTTATGGAAGAACTTTTTTTCTGTGGTAAATTGTTATGTTGATTCTTTGACGTCATTCTTGACCTTTGCACTCGGCGGGAACGTTGAAGGATTGCCACAATAGATTTTCCTGCCTTTCATGCGCGCCGACCGTGAGTGAGTAAAGGTGTGACCATTTTTCATCGAGTGAAAACGGAACATGTTTGTCAGGTGATGTAATTCAACATAAAAACACTGCTTTTGAACACGTGCAAATGTATACAAAAACAACTATTTGGCACTTACACCCACTTCAAGTGGCAAATAATTTGATTAACATAATCTAATTTGATATTTTTTTTCATGTGTAAGTAAAAATGTGTACAAAAATTTCTGTTAAAGCTAGATTACTTTCAATTTCTATATATTTTCAGTTTCATGTCCGTTTCGCTGAAACTTGAAAATATGGTTATTGCCGACAACGCCCCTGAAGCCAAACACTGCTGCTACTTTGGTCGCCGCTCCCTTTGTACTCTTGTAAATAGATGGCGTGATGAAAGTAACTCGTTCTTTTATATGCTCCTCAATGGCGTCACGTAATCTTCACACTCGCGTGAGAAAAACAACAACGGAATTAGTTGAATGGTAATGAACGGATTCAAAGCAGGCCGGCGATACAGGTGTGAGAGCAGAATCTTTTCTCGAGTGCCGACACAAGCCTAGCCGAAAGGGAACTCAGAGTATCTCTAACTAACTCGAACCCCACGATCCATTGTGATGCTGAGTACTCAAAAAGAAATACAATTTTTTAAATATATATTTTGCAAATGCAACTTTATATCACATATTTAAAAAATAAAATTATATTACATTTATATATGTGAAAGTGATCATCTATTTGTAGAATATTTTCTTTTGCCTTCTCTGCCATTTTATCACAATACAACTTATTCTAAAAAATTGAAAAAATGCACGTGTCATAATCAGAGAAAAGTAAAAATGATCTCAAAAAAAAAGAACATCCATTTTGGCTAAAAATATTTTTTAACTTGCTAGCCAAAAGCCATATATGTTTATTTTAATGGATAATATGTAAGAAGACATATTTTTAAAACGGCATACCTTTCATAGTATAATCAAAAGCAACGCATATTATAATATGATAGGTGAAATAATCAAGTTGTTAGTACGGAATTAGTAATTACAAGATTATGTGCGATATCAATGCTTGTCATACTCGTTTATTCAAGTGCAAATTACAAAAAATATAAATTATTTATAAGTTACAATAATTGATATTCCAGTATAACAAATTTATGCAATACATTGCTATTTATATATTATAATACGTACTTGATGGATCGTTCGTGACGTGACTTTCCAAGTCACGTCGACGCTCGAGTTAGCTCTTGGTGACTTATGACGATGGCTTAGCTGGACCAAATCTAACGATCTAAGTGGAAAGTCTGGTTTATAGTGTCTTTACGTTTGTATTGGGTCGTCTGTGGCAAAGTCAGGTAAAGTAGTTTCTTTACAGTGGCGAGGATATCAATAATTATCATGTGCTTAAAACTGTTCAAGTACTTGCATGTGTATTTCGTTATAATATTTGCGTAAAATAAGTATTAGTGTTTTTTGTAGGATCGTTCGATCAGATAATTACTAAATTTGATCTTAAATTTACAAAAATCACTTGAGTTCATGTTAAATTATAACCCAGGCTTTTCTGATATTAGTCACATGCTACTATCACTGTATTTTGTAACATGTTAGGCGTAAGCCCAATGCTTTACAGCGATATAAATCTGTATAAACAGGGTAAGTCAATCAGATATAATAAATACCAACGTACAGGATCGCAGAGAGAGAAAAGCAATGATTCCGGGCCTCATGACAAAATTTTCATTTTATATATTTTTAACATCATACTATAATTTCTTAAATAAATAATAATAGGTATGAGTTAACCCTTTCTATGCTACAAATAAATATAAAAATTACTAATCGTTGCGACATATTTTATGAAATATTTTAATTAGGCATTAAAAATGATATATAAATTAGTGTTTTCTATGCTGCTCAGTGTTGCCATATAGTGAATTTCCAGTCCAAGTCAAAAGCAATAAAATCGTTTCATCACGGTGAAAACGCTCGATTATCAAGCGTTTATATTAAGACTGTTTATAAAAATATTACGAGGGAGAATCAAATACAGTACATCTAAACCGAATTTTGCCCAATAGGAGAGCACAAAAAACAATTATCCCTTCTCAGAAGTCAAAAATTCACGCCGGCACGATTTTATTGCTTTTGACGTGAATTTTTGCCTTCTGAGAAGTGATAATTGTTTTTGCGCTCTTCTATTGACCAAAATTCGGTTTGAATATACTTTGAACAGCCATCTTATTTTAGAAGTCCATATTAATATCGGTAAGGATAGCTACCATATTTTTAAAACATAGTGTAATATCGAAATGCAACAAACTATGGAGCAATATGTGAGATACGATGTCTGTCTATACTTATTCTTCCGCTTATTTTCCCCTGAGAGATGTGTTGGCTTAGTTTGTATTTTGGACTTGACCTAATAAAAGTTCTAAAACTATAATACATCAGTACATACATTTCAAACAACTTTAGTTCAAAGTCATAATTTGAGGTTGATTTTTACTTGTTTTATACATATATTCTTGCTATGATTTTTTCCAGAGTCGAGTCCCTCAAGGAGAACGGGCACCGGGAATTTTTCACCTCTCCCTCTCCCCCTGTCAGCATACCTGCCTATGTAAATATGTAAGTATTAAAACCACCTAATTGAAATTTCCTACAGGAGTAGCTTTGTTCTTGCTTAAAATGCGAATTGAACATGTGTTTAAATTTTAAATTAAACATTTATGATTTTAAATTAAACACATACATAGCCCATAAGATTATTAAATATTCAGAGGAAGTGTATACAGTTTTCTGCAGGTGATATATTTTGCTTAACAAGTCTAAAGGATCCCGGAGACGTTCAATTGCGATCGATCAATCGTACGCGATTGACGGTTTCGAATGATGCGAGGTTGATGCTGCGTCAATCGCTATGACTCATTCGGTTTGTTGCGCCGTCGAAGGAAGTCGTATCGAATCTGTCAATTTTTTTTGATGCAATCCCAGAATATCCGGGACGGTTGATAACCCTGATTTTAGTACCTGCCGATCTGTCAAGATGATTTCGTAGATATGGCATTTATTGCAATTACTCTTGCGGTTTCTACTAAAATTGAAAAGAATCAATCGTTGGTAAAAATTGATCCGGATGATTATAAAAATACTATTGTTGCACAATAATAAATAAATAATAAATTTGCTCCTTGTATCTTGGAAATAATAATAATGGAAACGTGTGAAGCTATATTCTAAAAATTAAAAGAGAACATTGCTTTTATTAATTTATTTAGCTAATATAACTAATTGTTTATACACTAAACACATTAAATTGTCGTCTGCAAACTTTTATTAATTACGTTATTAATGTATATTATAAAAAGCAATGGTCATAATTTGGACTGTTTGGACCACCGTCAATCAAAATTGTCATCATTTTCGTCAATCACGTAGATTGTGCGCCTGCGCATTGAGATCGTTTTTAGTCTCGAGCGCGTTCGCATGAGCGGCGGGGCGGTCATGGCCGAACGCGATATGACAGAACGCGATTTTGTATTGTTGCTTGTATTGCTGTATAGAGATTTTCCTGTATTATGGAAAGTCAACCATTGCAATGTAAACATATTATGGACTTACAAATCGGTGAATTTGTGCAATAATATTCCTAGGACAATCAGCAAAAAATAAAAATGTAGCGGATTTCTTCAATGGAGTAAAGAAACACCTTTGAAATTTTGATTGACGGTGGTCCAAACAGTCCAAATTATGACCATTGCTGTTTATAATATACATTAATGATGTAATTAATAAAAGTTTGCAGACGACAATTTAATGTGTTTAGTGTATAAACAATTAGTTATATTAGCTAAATAAATTAATAAAAGCAATGTTCTCTTTTAATTTTTAGAATATAGCTTCACACGTTTCCATTATTATCATTTCCAAGATACGAGGAGCAAATTCATACCAATTACTAACTTATTATTTATTTATTATTGTGCAACAATAGTATTTTTATAATCATTCGAATCAATTTTTACCAACGATTGATTCTTTTCAATTTTTTTCTGAGTAGAAACCGCAAGAGTAATTGCAATAAATGCCATATGTATGTCCGAAATCATCTTGACAGATCGGCAGGTACTAGAATCAGGATTATCAACCATCCCGGATGTCCTGGGATTGCATCAAAAAAATTTGACAGATTCGATACGACTTCCTTCGACGGCGCAACAAACCGAATGAGTCATAGCGATTGACGCAGCATCAATCTCGCATCATTCGAAACCGTCAATCACGTACGATTGATCAATCGCAATTGATCGTCCTCGGGATCCTTAAGAGTTATTTATTCGTTGTAAGAAATATTTGACCATGTGAAAATAAAATAAAAATTTCTCTCATAAATCTTTTTACATTATTACTTTTTTAAAATAGTTTAAAATATGTATATTTAAATTTTACCGACTAAACCACTTCAAAGAAAACGTATTTACATATGTATACATACACAGTAAAATATGGATTGTATTATAAAACATATTCACCACAGTTATGAAAATGTATACAAAAAATGATATATTTTAATACAAATTGATAAATTAGACCCATTCATCCATACAAATTTAAAAGCGATGCGTTGAATCGAATCGGTCCCTGTGAACGTACAAGGAGCCGCAACTATTTGTTGACACTGAATACATCACGTTTTTGCTTTGTCACTCGGCAAGGCGGCCGAAAAGGTCGTCTCCTGTCTAGGAATGCGTGTCAACTTAGCCGGGACATCATCACGTTTCACACCTGCACTCCTTTATATCATCCCACGCCTTTGGACCATTAAGGTAATTGTCATAAATACACCAGAGGCGCGATCTAAGCTCAACGCCTATCGGATGCACGCGAAAAGATAATGTCAACCAAAGAAAACCATTTTCAACTCATTTTTTTTATTTTAAAATCATCTTGATTGTTTTTATTTTTCCACCCGCCAGCCCAACACATTTTCGTCAAATGTGGAAGTATAATTTTTCATTCAAAATACGTTTCAAAAATTTGCCATTCATGCAAAAGCTTTTTGAAGCTCATTTTCCAATCAACGTTACACCAAAACTTTTTCCAGAATTTCACTTCACATGTCTTGATCTATAAACATTAAAGAATGATAATTTTTTTTTGATCAACCCAATAAAGAAGAAACTCTAGAATTGCCAATAATCATCGGTATCATTATTTTGCATATCAACATATATGTACATAGTATAATTATACCCAAAGATATTTATTTATATGTTCTTGTACTTTTTACCTGACCATATTTGATAAAATTTCAAATATGGCAAGAACTGCTAGATCGATATTATAAATTTAAATAAACGGCGGAGAGCGTTCGTTCTCTCGAGATGCCTAATTCGATTTTGTGCGGTTCTCAAACGTTGGTTGGTTTTATGCAAGAGATTGCATGGGAGCACACCTGTGCGCGCACCTGCACACGCGGTGCCATATCAAAAGCGGCATTCCAGCCTCCATGATGACTTCTCCCGCAAACCCAGCCTTACCTGCTAACGACACGAACACATCCGTTCCACCTCCTCCTCCTACTTCTTCTGCTTCTTCTAACCGCAGCCGGAGAGCGTGCACGGATTTGAGGCCTTCGAAATAACGCAAAAGGAGTGGTGTTATACAATGAAAAATAGCTGTACTTAAACAATAACAACATCAGTTGAAGTGAATAGATCGAATCAAAACAATTTACCAAGAACTTTGAAATTTAAATTCGGCCTATTATTAAATAGATAAATAAACTGGGATTTTGAGAAAATTTTAAAACGGTGCCCCATAACTTGCTCCTAGTGCTCTGTAAATTCCTAGAAATCCACGGAACCACAAAAGTAAATGTATTAAAAAAAATTGAAATTTATGCAAATTAATCTATAGATTTGTATCAGTAAATTAATAATAAAAAAGCAATGTTTCATTTTAATTTATTAATTTACATATCTTATTTAAATCTAATTTCAACTGCATCATTAGTTTCCCCCAAAAAGTATATTCTTTAGACGTATGACTTATTATATTTAAAAAATAATAATTATAATATCAACATTATTAATATTAAATTAATATTAAAAAATCCGAGTATTCCGGTGATGTACACTTAGCGTACATGTAAAAATTTAAAATTGCTAATACACGAATATAAATATTAAAGTAATTGTAAAAATTAGAACGTAACATTTATTGTAATATAAACGCTAAAAATGAATGAATGTATTGAATATAACGATTTTTCTCAGCTGGACATATTTCCACATAGTTGTTAAAAGCAAAACTGCATTATTTTGCTTAAATACATAGTAAACATTATTGTATACGGGTCTTAGTTATGATACAAAAATTGGTTGGATCTCTATTCTTATTTTATATTTTTAATTTAATATGTAGGTATGTAACGTAGGAATAGTTATGAATATCTATAGAGATATTCACATATTGAGGATAATATGTACACTTAGTATACATCACGGGAAGCAAAAGTTAAAACCGTTTATTTTATACTGTTGCTTAATGAAACGGTGCTTTTTCTCTATATTATGAATTTTGTGTGTTCTTGACCAAGATATAAAATTGATTAGCACTTTTTGATGAATTAGTGAATTGCCTAAAAATTTTATTAACCTTCCCAGTAACAGCTGTTTAGCATGAAAGTATTTTTAACAAACTTAAACCTATTAAAATCTGTTTCAGGTTAACATATATAAAATGGGTGTTTAAATTCATAAAAAATATTCCAAAAGTATTTGACACATTTATTATTATTAATACTTTTGTAGACTTAAGGAGAAAAATATTTTTATTAATTTAGTAAAATAGTATATTTCATATTATTTTAATGCATAGATCAAAATTATTCCGCAGAAGCTAGCGGATGATATTTGCCAATAACATTTATTCATTTTAGTTTATGTTATAACACACCTACTATACTTATCTCTACTGAGCCCGTAAATTACTTAAATTATTTTCGATATATTGTTAGTTACCATGGTGGCTTAAAATGATGATAATGTATTCAATATAATCAAATAGTCTGATTCGGAAATGTATATAAAAATATTTTTTTAATCTCCATAAAAGCATTTAAAAACGCTACAAAAATTAGTTGTTTTAATTTATTTTTAAAACTGGAATGAATTATATTATGATTTTTAAATATATAAAGATAATTATTTTACATTTAATTTAAGTTTCAACAATACTGTGAATAGCGCATTCATTGTAAATATTCTCATGGTAACCATCACTTTGCTTGGTTACCATTTATTCTTTATTCTGTGGTTACCCTAGAGTTGTTTTCGCCGATTTTTTTCGGTATTGACTATCTTTTAGGTTTTAAATGTGTTAATTTATTAAATAATTATAATTCGACAAAAAACACTATATAGTTATTTTTAATAAATATTTAAATCTCTAGTAATTGACAAAAATAATTGAAGCTTCGTAGTATTTGATTATTCTATTTTTTCCTTTCACTATAGTATTTGCCTAGGGCGTCAAATAATTTAGGGCCGGCCCTGGGCAAGTGGATATCCTTCAGTCTATCTGTGTATGTCTACTTAGGTCATTGAGCTCTGACAAAAGTCAATAAACATATTAATTATTTACCTCTTGGGACTAGCAGTGTCCCAGTATGGTCTGAAGATCTTTCTCAGGACATATTCAACCGTTGCTTGCATATGCTTCTAGGGATTCAATTCGAAATTTATATTATATTGTTTTGACTTGTTTTGCTTGCATATTTCAATGTTTCTATAATTTTCTTATTGCCTTTGATATTTTTGTTTATAATTGGCTCGAAATAAGTTTAAAACCACTACTGCATCATCAGCATACGACAGCATCAATCGAATAATCCCCGACTTGCTTTTGCATGTGATAATATTATATAGACTTTAGGATCAATTTACACGTTAATCAAATCTTATTTGCCGTCCTTAATTATGTTGCAATCAATTTCCTAGACTTGTGTAATTGTTAATACTACAATTCAAGTCACGCGTTAACTGGCGATGTCACCATAATAAAAATATATAAAAAGTAAACACTTACATAAAGATATTTATAACTTTATCTAACTTGTATATATATATTTTTTAAATTTAGCGTGTCAATATAAACGCGTGGGATTTATCCATTGAATTCGCAAAAATTCACGATCGATGTTGCTGAGCCCTTATTTGCCTTTGTATATTTGCCTTCTTACGTTATCTGGGCCGATAATGGACGTTCTTTTAGTCAATATTGATGAGTTAACAAAAAAAAGAAGACGCTAAAGAAAAACAACGTCATGGCTTATGGTAGTGTTCGTTGTGTGCGAAGAGGCTATATTGACAATGAATATTTGGCTGGCCCGGTGTTTATCTGTTCCACCAGGGCTGTGGAGTCATTGGAAATTTTTCCCGACTCCGACTCCGAATTTAAAAATTTCGATAAGATATTAAATTTGTTTTCAAATATTCTATTTATTTATTTTCATGTAAATAACAACAAAGAAGAAAAAACAAGAAATATTAATATTTTTTTTGTATACAATTTACGTGATTTTTCTATACATATTGGAATAGTTGAAGATATCATCTGACTCATATCCTGTCAGGATATGAGTGAAAGTAATTAGTAAATACATATTATTTATATGTAAATATTATATAACCAGTATAGAAACATGATTGCTTGGATTAGTGCCGCGCCATTGTATGTGTCTACGTGTGATCGGTGACCAGTCGGCTGTTGTTGGGTATTTAATTAAGTTCATAATAACTTTTATCTGCTTCTTAGTATCGAACTTAAAACTCATGGCACACGACGAACAATTAAAAAATTATTGGTCGGGGTAGAAACGGTTGAAAAGGAGTCGGAGTCCGACTGCGACTTAAAATGCTCCGACTCCACAGCCCTGTGTTCTACAAAAAGTCATGAAAATAGATAACAGGAAAAAGGTATACACACGTTGTGTAAACGATCATGTGAATATTTTTAATCGTATACGCATTTTCAAAAATATTTCAAATACAATTTGACTAAGGAAGTCCATTACCCAGCTAAAATTGAAGTTTGACGATCTCAGGATCCTGAGAATTATAAATTAGTATAATAATTTATAATTAAAAATAACAATATTTATGAATAACAGTCCGGAATAACAAATACAATCTATGTAAGATATTTATTTATATGTATATTTAAGTAAGTCAGAAATCTTTTTACATGCAAATATGAATAATAATGTAAGAACATTTTAAATGGCAAATTATTTTATTAATAATATTAGTAATAACAATATCATAGCATCGAAACAGAAACATATTTTTGGTTCCGGATTTAACCTTAAATCAAAAATAGTACCACAAGAACGTCATAGAGAAAACTTATTTATAAGGTCAAAAGTAGTAAAAATAATTGATTATCTAATTATATAGAATTAGCAATTATATTTTTTTAATATGGTATTCTCTTCGGTGCAAAAAAACCGCCAAGAACACCTATTGAGAAATGTCTCCATAAAATAATGTATAAAATAAAGTGTGTCAATGAGAAACGCTCATTCTGCTGCTCCTCAAATGTCACATTCTACATGTCGTAGCCAAACTTCATTAATACCTAGCGTTCATTACAAATAATTATTTAAGTCCAAAGTGTTATTATGTTCGTAAACAGGTTGGTACGAGTGAGTGCGCTAATGATTCGCACCTGTTAATTTGTTTTTCACCTTTGGCGCTGCCCTCGGGCATGTTATTACATTGTGAATTAATTAACAATCGTTTTCCAAATATAACACTCGACGATTATTATTCTGACTCTCAAATTACCGTTTTCTAATCACAAATACAACGAGTAAAGTACATAGCAGAGTTTAAATTGCAATATATATTTATATTAAATCTCATCCTAGTGTGATACAACGAAGTAAACACAATCAACAATCTATAGAAGACGTTTGCGATCTTGCGAGTTATTTAATGAGTAAAATATTCACATACTAATAACAATTTATCGGAATAATCCATAATCGTCATTGCGTCGAAGTGTGTTGTTAAAGACTTGTTTTAATGGTCATAAAATGTAAAGGTTTGTGTCCATCGAATTTACTAAGAATCGGAATTTTAATCGGCGTACATTAACAGTATCCATAAATAGTGCCGAACTTCACAGCACATTTTTCCGTGTGTATAACCCAAAGGTCCTGATACGTCTATATTAGATTAAACAAAGAATCTGTTTCCCCCCGAATCATCTGCATCGATCAAAGGATTGAGTACATTTCCTCAGACTTATTATTTGTCAATGGTATTAAAGCCACAACACTTCTGTCAAATATCACTTCACTTCTGACTTGGAATAACGATAAAGTTAAGTCGAACTCGTACAAATTAACTGAGATTATCCTTAAAATCCCGATAAAACAACAGCTTTCGGTTTAGCCATTCTATCTGATTCAGTGAAGCAGACACCCCGAATCCCCAAGCATTTAATATTCAAAATGAATCTACAACGACACAGTATTTTTGCACAAATTATACAACTGTACCGTACGAAATTTTACAGAACCCATTTTGCAACCATTCATTGCGTTCTATTTATTATTACATCTGCGGATGTTGGATAAAGCACACCACACACTACCCGTCGTCACATCCACAGCATCTAATATATCATTTCGCCTCACTAAATCGATTCTAATATTTCAAATACGCCTACAGACGCGTCGCTGCGATTCCCACAATTCACCGGACCGGTATATATAGTATATATATATTAAAAAAAAGAGCTCAACAATGACGGCTCGTTTTTGCGTTTATACATATACCTGTCCGGCACACCTGAAAAATTCTTCTAAATGAAAGGTTCGCCGTCCATTGTGTCTGTGAATAGGGGCGCCAGGTTATAACTAAACAGTCTGGACCGTTTAGCAAACCGGCGTTAATTGGCGCCACGAAAGCGGACACAGAAAAAAATATGTATGATACATAATGGCCACCAATTATATTATAGCCTTTGTAGCTCTGTCGAAAGATAGCGATCGTTGACGATTAGCCGAGATTTGTATGGAGGGGAAAAAATGGAAAATTTGTAAAGATCGTGTTTTTATTATGTGTTGATTGGAGGTTGAGGAAAATGTTACTAAACATATTGATTTTATGTATATTTGCCTACATATTTATATGTATATTCTTTACATAATATGTAGTACATATTTTCTTCATATAAATATGGTAAAAATATATATCTACCAGTGAAACTATATTTCGATATGATTTCAGATTATCAAGATGTAAGTTTCGGCACCTTTTTCATATAAAAAAAACACCGCTTCTACGTAATATTATACAAAGGTTCATCACCGCATCCGCGCAGTACGGAAGCCAGCAGTTTAAAGACGATCGAGCGGAAGATTTCTGCTCGGCTTAACTTCGACATAAATAAATCAGAATAATATGTATAATGTATTTTTAATAAAAAATACACTAATTTTTTGTAGTATGATTTTGGCTTATTAGAAAGAGCTTGAAATGAACTCTATTTTTAAGTTTTTATTTTTTCTGTGGGATCAGCGGCTTACAGAATATATTGTAAGTGATGCTTATGTATAAATTACGTATTACATAAAAAAAACCCTCCAAGCTAAGCTCAAATCTAATCGTAATTGTAATAGCTAATAGCTTTTATGTAAGCTCGTAAAACCCATTAACCTTTTCTGTCGTACAACAATAATAAAGAGTGGGAAGAAAAAACCTAGAATCTAATCAACGAATATGCTTTCCGCGTTGGATGACATTAGGTTGGCATTTTACCACTCGGAATGCAATCACTTCCAGGTGTCGCCAACCTTTCAAAGTTATGCGAAAATCATTTAGCGGAACCGGTCCCATCAAAAGACTTTTTGCCGTTAAAAAGAGTATTAATTATCGGCGCTAGGCTGTAAAGTAGTAATTTTCTGAATTTGACACGAATAAAAAAAATCTAATACGAACTAATAGTCGTTTAATGCGCTATAAAAATTAATTATATTTATTAATCAGTATTTTTTAAAGAACATTTACATCAGAAGCGCGTTAGGTTTTTTAATTTTATTAAAACACAATATGTAATTTATAATAATAATAGCATTAGTCGTTAATTATTTTATGGCGCTAACTCAATAACAAAACGTATGTGGTCCTTTTGTGATCATGGCCGTAACCGGTCAAAATTAATTACGTCAAGAGGCCATTAAAAACTCCAAAATATAAAAAACGCGGCACCCGAAAACAGGTAAAAACACCTGCGACTAATAAACGTTTTTCGATTGTGCACTTTGCAGAATGTGGCGCCTAGCTTTTTTTCGCATCTTGAGTGGACAAAGCATCATTTTTGTGTTTTTGCATTATTTATCATATATTTTGGCAAATTGGTCAATTTAGAAAACGGTTACATGTTTAGAGCAGTAAAAACAAATTGATTAACTTATGCAATTACTAGAAAATAAATACCACAGTACCACTAGAATGATAAATCAATTATTTTTATTACAGAAACGCATTAAAGTTACATTGTAATTTGCTGTTTACTTTGTATTTTACATAAGTTTAAATTTAGTATTCATGCAGTTAACCGATTAAATTATATTATTATACATATTTTTCAGGCTTACATTAACTTAAAATATTGATAGCAAAATCTGCACGTGCTAGAAAACTATTAACGTATTGGTATTTAAAATCAGCGTATAATTTTACATACTAATTGAATTGAATACATAATAATAACTGTCGGTCACACTTTATTTTCTCTACTCGTCAAATCCAGAAGTTGAAACGATTTTTTTTATAGTATTATATTGTGTTGTAGCAAGATAGTTGAAAATAATAATTTTTTTATATTTGCGTAAAATATTGCAAAATTATTGTACAATGTAATAACAAATACAGTAAAAAATCATTATTTATTTAAAGTACATATGTCCTGTTTCTTTGTAATATGTAAGTGAAATAAGTAAGAAATCTGAAAAATGAAATAATCATGTATTTCATTACCTTATGTTTCGCAATATTGTGAAAATAATATAAATATTGATTTCGAATTGATACAGTTAATGGCTTATTTAATAGTGGTTTTAAGTGAAATTGAAAAAATGAAAGTGGTATAATACAAGTCACTACTTCCAAAGCAAATATAATAAAGTTTTGTGAATGTTATTTATTTATTGTAATTTTCTGTTGCAACATAACAGTCATTAGCCCAATGGGTAACAATGGGGTTAACACATTCAATAATTACTAAGTAAATATTGCGTCATCAAACTGAAAATCAGGAACAGCAATTTTATTAATTTTAAGCTAGAGATTATCATTACGACCTAACTCAGTTTTATTTTAATTATTCATCACGATATTTATCTGAGAGATTAGGAAAATCTATGAAAACCTAATCTGCGATGTTAGATCAGAATTACAAATTTATAATAATCACTAAACCTTTCTTCAAAACAATCTGTACCCATTCATGCTCCTCAATTATATTATTTATAGGACAGTCGCTGATTCGTCAACGCTGGTATTCGTCATTAAAGTGCAGTGTGGCACAGAAGTTCGATCTTCTCTAGTGATTTATTTTAAATAATTTTGTGTGGATATTGGTTTAACCCATGTATGCCCACTGTCCCATGGGTAGGTCACTAAACTCGTGCCACTGTTTTTTATTTATAAATGAAATTTTAAGAGAAAAAAAATACTTGGGCATATCTGGGTTAATTGATATCAAGGCTTCAAATATACACTAAGTTATTCGTTCTCTTACCCGTGGATTAAAATATTTTAATTATTTTTCCATTAATCCGTACGTTGTTGGTTTTTTTACACTATTCTCTGTAAGGCTTAAAAAAGTTATTATTCATATCGTTGCGCCAATGATAATTTTTTAATTTATTCAATGGATTCTAATGATTTAATAGAGTCGTTGAGCCACTAAACAATCTGCGAATAATTTTTTTATCCATTTTATATCTTTTTGCTTTTGAAGAATAGCTAAGATTTCATTATTTTTTTTGACTAGTGAAAGATTTTGAATTTTGCAAATATTTAATTAATGACATCAATGTCTGGTATCTTCGATTATATAATATATTTTTAATTGTCCGTTGAAATTTCCAACTTAGCTCAGATGTATGTATGCTAAGTAAACATATATTTTCTTTTTAAATAAAAAAATTAAATATTCTGAGCGAAATTGTTTTGAGCCACACAGTTCACGCACACAATAACAAACCGGAATACTTATCCCGAGCGTACTCTAATAGGTAGTAATTAGGGATTCCAATCCCGAGCCAAAATTTTGATCCCGGGATTTCGGTATTGCAATTAGTCGATCCCGGGATCCCGGGACCAGTCCCGGGATAATTTTCATGTTATTTTATCGATAAAAATAATTTAAAATGAATAATACAATATATTTTTACATCTGTTTTTTATACGTACAATGTATAAAGTACGTATAATTTTAGTCTTGGACTTAAAATAGAAAATAATATAATAAAAATAAAAAAGGGAAGGTCTTATATATTTATTTGAGAAGAAAAAAATGAACTTTTGACAATGTATGCAAATAGGTATGTACATTCATAGACACAATTAATTGAAAACATTATTTTGAATAAAACTCACGAAGTAACATCAAAGCATCAAGTGTTTTATCATTTAGCCTTGATCTGATTTTGGTTCCTAAGCAGCCTGCTGCTGAAAAAGCACGTTCAGATTCACAGCCTTAAAGATTCACAGATGACACGTGCAACTCGCGCAAGTTTGTACACGAAATATAACGATGTTGTCAATAATAATTCGATTGTGCTTGATAAATCAACCAATCCGAAAAATTCGGGATTATGTTTTATAATCCCGGGACTCATCGGGTATTGAAAATCGTTCGGGATCCCGGGATTGGAATCCCTAGTAGTAATGTTTTGGAATTCTTCTTTAAAGCCCTTGAGCTTTCACTGCTGTAAATTAGACGTGGTTTGAATTTGTAGGACCTTTCTGGACTTTTTTCTCTGATATGTAACTGATTAAAGATCTCGCGTTAAGGACTCTTCATACTATTTTATATAAGAATAGCGCAGCTAAATTTATTCTTCTATAGTTGCGTTAATACAAATTCATGAGGAATCACTGTAGCGGTTACATGTATTTAATATCATATTTATAAGGTTTATTCATTCAATAACACATTTATATTATTTTTTAATAATTTTTAGGAACATCTATGTACATATTTTATGTCACATAAAATAAAAAAATAAGCTTAAAATAATCTAATATAATTTTATCTTATTATACTTATAACTTTTTATGAAAATAATATATCAGGGTATATATGGATTTATGTATATTATAAGTAATAGTACATATATTATTTTCATAAAAAGTTGAATTTGTGTGTGTATTGAGATAGCTCAATACACACAAATTGATGTGTAAATCCCACAATTAGTAACAAGCACTCATATGAAGAAAATGACTCTATGAGCATCGAGAATTACATCACACAATCACTGCACCTTCAGAATATTTACTATGCATAATATTAAAATCTAATATGCGTGCTGGAGGTTAATGAGCACCAAGTACAAATACCTAGTTACGATGTAGTAAACAAACATGAAATTTTGTCGTTTGACTAGCCTATGACGCACATTAGTCCGTCACATTCGAACACCTGTGTCTAAAGATTGGGAAATGCAAAAGACCATCTATGGAAATTATAAATAATTGCACACGAGGAGCAAACGACGGAGATATTTGGCAGATTCTGCAACAGATGTTCAGCATAGAGCATCATGGCCTTGTACAAAGATCATTTCCCACAAAGCTGGGAGAAGCGATGTAGATATATCACTAGTATAATATTTGCTCAGGTGTTGTTTGGACAAGGCCTTGCTCGATTCTTGGTCTTGGATAAAATTAGCACTGACCAATTAAAGCCTAAAAGGATTGAGCGTCTGTATGAGTGTATTTTATATAATACATGCATTTATATAGTACATATGTGCATGCATTAATACGATTAATAAGAAAAAAGGTCACGGTAATAATTCCGATGTGAACGCCCAAGGGTTTCGGCGTATGCTTAGGAATGTTTTAATCCTTTCCGAAAGGCCAGAGATGGAATGGGCAGGTGTTCATCGGGATCAGGATTAATAAACCGACGATCACTGACCTGATTTGGACAAAAAATGACCTTCGGAAATTGTGATTTTATTTTTAATGGTGCGTAACATACCTTTTAAAAATCCAGCAATTTTACAGTATTGAAAATATATATTATACGTCTGAAACTATAACGAAATTTCCTATTTAGTACTTATATTTTTAGTTTTGTTTCCTAAGATTAACATTACACATAAACTTATTGTTTACTTAATATTTTAAGCTACTAGTATTTTTTATTGCTCATCGACATTTTAACCTAATTAATTTATTGCCCAATTGGTGATGGTTTGAAACCCCTTTTGTACGCAATATTCCCACAGAGCACCTCTAGGCGTTTTATTAGTAACATTAGTACATCACGAACACTATATTATGTATGTTAATCTCATCCTTCGAATTGTTTTCATCACATTAGGCTTTAAAAGACGCCGCATTACTATGATTATTAGATAATAACGTACCCTTATTTTGTAACTAGTACCTTGAATCGGACGTTTAATTGGTCTATTGATCACGATAAGCGCGACGTAACATCATTCTATATATATATATATATATAGGATTATTTTTCTGCTTTCGCCGGTATTAAGTGAAATCTGTGAAAGCGACAGGAAACGTTATAATACATCGGTTAAGTTGACGCACGGTGTGTCGTTTTGTTTGTGAGATTTAAAACATATTATAAACCAATCATTGATTTATATCAATAATAATAATAATAGCACCTTAATTGATGGACTGGCCTAACATTCGGTTTCGATTTTATTTTCAGCTAATTTCTTTATATTGATTTAGGCATAGATACATAGCTATATAATCTGTTAAATTACATCTTATCGTTTAATATTTTTTTACAAGCCCCATTAATATGCCACATATTTAAAATATTTTGCAATAAAATATGTTTTGAACCACTGCAGCAACATTTAAAAACTTATGAACAATAAACCGATTTTAACTTGTACAATAGATATAAAATTGAGATTGTGTCATTTATTATCCGGCCTCAGTTTTGGTGATTGTTTGGATGTGTTTCTTTGTAATTATATAAAGTAATTTAAAATATTAGTACCTATTATTAATTATTTAGGTTTTTTTTTAAAAAAATATTAAATATATTTTTTATTTAAATATAATTATTGTGACTTACTTATTGATAATATTTAACACCTATGTTTTAGTAAAGCATATTCCATGGACTATTCTGATGTTTGCAATACCTGCATTTGTTTTCACTTCACCAGCCATCCCTATCATAAAAGATAATTTAGAATTACTGGGAATTGATAGGTACTGTTAGACTTGCCTGAGATAAAGCAAATGCTATTCCTTTTACGGTGACCCGTCTCAAATATAACGAACATATTAAATTAAATTTTAAAAACTTGCGCTGAAATATATGCCGGTGAATTTTTGGCATAGGTAGGGTGGGCCGATATTTCGGCCCTCTGGGATTTAAAGGGATACCTTTGATATCTTACCCCGATAAAACTATTGGGGATTAACCTAAGCTTATAATATTTAATTAAGTCTCCATTTCAGAAAGTATTTTGATATATAGTCATAGATGCAATACTTGATCAATATTCATTAAAATTAAAATGTTAATAAGAAAATCGAATCATTGATCCTATTCTACAAATTCCCATAAATCACATTACACACATAAACCCCATAAATACTGAAAAGGCAATCAGATTAAATTCAATTAAGCTCGCGTATCTTTCTTTACCTATGAATAATGCATGCCGCTTTTCAAATTCGGCCACAGGGCTTTTGGATCGGAACACTAAAAATTAAGCAAAGTGTCATTATTTCGGCATTCTCGACACACTCGGTCGCGATATAATTAAAGAGGCCGATCGGTGGTTCGAATTCGGAAGCCGTCGAACGAGTCTACGTGGATATATATCAATTCGGGCGCCGCCCACGTTAACGCACATTAAATATGCAAAACTACTCTAATCAATTCCGGCAGGTAAATAACAAATTTTAGATACGATCGCCGAAACGTATTTCATACGCTATAACGTATCGTCCGTGTAATCGACGATCTGACGAGAGATTTGTCGAGATAAATGCTAAAGGCGCGCAGTAGGCCATTTAGCAAGATTTCGTATTACCTATACTCTAATATCGAAGATATATTTTTTTCAGTCATGATTATTTTTACCATAAGTGGAAAACATACGGTGCATATGACATTTTTTAAATTAAGTGGTAGATTCATAACATTTAATTTGAACGCACAGTACAAAAACTAATTCACAAGTACGGTTTGAAAACACTACATTAAAACAATGCTATTCGAAGCTGTTAACTTAAAATGCTTAATATTTTTTTACAAAAAATATAAAAACCACTCTCTTTACTCGTTAAATATTTGCTATATTTTTTATCATCCGCCAAAATCTGAACGTGTCCAAGCGGTCAAATTCTATGTGCCATATTTTGTGTGCTCAACAAACAAGACACGAGTGTTTTTCGTCAGAAAGCGTGAGTCTAATGGACACATGACGCATTTTGCAATAATTCTCCTGCGTGTTGTCCTGACTTTCATCAGCTTTCGAAAAATTCGTCGATTAGTAATCGAAATGGACGTATATTTTTAATTACTAGTGCCGTTTATGGACAGCTTTTTTAATCAGAATATCGAATGGCGCGAATCAAAGGGTGGTGGGCTCTTTGTGCTCATTTCGAGGGCCACTCCAAAAGGCCTTTATATTAGCCATATGGACTGTGCATTGTTCCAATTTTGGTAGGGCCGATGCATATGCGCAAATGTACGTTGCGCGATATACAAATATGTCGTGTAAATATTTATTGGCAATATGGCGTGTCATTTGTGCAAACTGGTGTTGGGACATATTAAAATAAATTTTCTATGTCCCTTCTGTTAATTTTTTATATAATTTTTATTATTTATTGAATTAATTGAAAATTAAGTTAATAAATAAGACATATATCATAACACTTATTTGTTCTTTTAAATTTCAATAAAATGTATACATATTAAATTTATAATTTTAATTTATCAAATTGTAACCATAGAATGAATTATTTCTTACTTACGGGAAATTACGTAAATGATATAATAATAATAAAAAATTCCCCCACAGTCTCGAATTTATCCCGAAAATATTTTTTAAATTATGTCATTTCAGTAAAATCATATCGGAATACAGTTACTGCGGTTACACAGTTACAGATTTTTTACTTAAAGCAGTTGAAATTAAAAGTAAAATATATTTGACAAACAAACTATGATCTACGTTATGTGGAATTTTCTTGTGCGCAATTTTTGTTAGCGCAATAATCTACAATTAATAATCAACAATACGTCAACAATTGAGAGCGCTCCTCTTGCATGAACCATCCAGCTTCTCAACGAGCTTATCAAACACAGAAATGTTTTCGGCGATAGTTACGAAGAGCTGAAGAAAATATAAGTAAATGGTGGTTATTTAATCATTACTATTTTTTTTTTTTAATGTTGAATTGTATATTAATTGTTTGTATAATGTCCGTCATGACGCATTGGGAAAATCTGTCAAGTCATTACGTTCAGATTTGTAATACGGAATAAATAAACAAATACTGAATCATTACATTTATTAAAAATATTCTGATTTGCGTGTACTATAGAGCATAGTTTCTTAACCTTTTTACATCCACGGACCAGCAAAAAAATCAAAAAATGTTTTGCGGACCATCAACATTGGAATAAAATAATAAATATTTATATAATTGATTTTTTATTCAAAACAATTAATTTTGCAACACAGTATGCTGATATAACCATATTTAAGTATATTAAAACAGTCAGTAATAAGAAATATAATTTAAGAATCCATAAAATACAGAATAAAATATGATTGTTTAATAATAAATAAATAAATCAGTGAAATTAATTTCATTCAAAAAGTCTTCGCGGACCACCGGTTAAGAAACTATGCTATAGAGCAGGGCTTCCCAAACTTTTTCAGCGACGGAACACTTGGCAAATCCGAAAATTTTGGCGGAACACTTAGCTTATTTTTTAGGTTGCGTAATTCATATTAGTATATTTTTTTATATGTTTGTTTTAAATCAGAGTCATTAACTAAATCAATTAAATTCTCATAATCCCTTGCGCTTAAGCCCACTGGCTTATAAACAGTTTATAAACGCGGAACATAATTTGGGAAACCATGCTATAGGGCATGGTTTCCCAAACTATGTTCCGCGGAACACTGGTGTTCCGTGAATCCAAAATAGGTTTTCCGCGGAGCCTAAATAGATATTTCACAAAAATTTGGAGTAAATTAAAAAAATTGTTAGTCGTGCTAATACATAAAAATTGTTCATAAATCTGATAAAAAAAGCTTAAAAATATGTACTAAATATTCAGCATTGATTTGTATAAATTCTGGAGGGAAAAGTTTCATAAGTCGGTGTGGTTTCTTTTGATAAAAAATTGTTGTTGTTGAATCTTTTGATAAAAAAATACAATTTTGGATTTTATCGTTGAATCTAATAATTTTGATTGTTTTCCTGTCTTGGATGAATGTTTAAATGAATTGAATATTCAAGTTGATAAAGAAGTTTCACAAGTATTTTTAGAACACCTATATAACTTGAAAACAATTCTTTCGGAATATTTTCCGGGAACTAGTAAGGACGATTCCTGGGTTAGCAATCCATTTTCTGTGACAGTTAAACCAGTGGGCTTAAGCGCAAGGGATTTTGAGAATTTAATTGATTTAGTTAATTTAAAACAAACACATAAAAAAATATACTGATATGAATTACGCTACCTAAAAAATAAGCTAAGTGTTCCGCCAAAATTTTCGGATTTGCCAAGTGTTCCGTCGCTGAAAAAGTTTGGGAAACCCTGCTATAGAGTATAGACCATTTTGATGACTTCTGATCTATATAGTATTAATGCACTTTTATCGCTCATAAACATAATTCATTGCAACATTTTTGACAACTACATCACCATACCTAATCATTTAGGGGCGCGACCCAAACAGTTGTTCGTGAATTGCTCAGATGCTTCTGCAAATTACTATATCTGTGCTATATACTACAAAAACGATTTATAACAGATGCGCAATGTGTGCCCCTAAAACCCGCCCCGATAAGGTCGCTGGGGGATTGATACGTTCCATTTAGTCATAATAACTGTTGCACTTTACCGTTGTTCCACTCATGGTCGCCACTGACAGATGACAACGGGAATGCCATAATAGAAATGCGATTTGCACAATGGACGACCATGTGTCAAGTACGCGGCAACACTATTTGTATCAGCAGAGTGGAGTGCGCAATTTTTTACCGCTTAAGAACTCTCCAGGAAACAGTCGGGTAATTATTTTGGAACAGAGTGCGCCTGACACTACCCTGTCCCTGGTTTTACGATGTGAATTTCGCAATTTAATGTATGCGAAAGTGTGCAAGCGTGTAGACAGATATCCATGTGTGTTCTAAGCACGAAACAAGTCATACGTCTTTGGCGAGAAACACAACTTGTACCACTTGATCTCTTCACCTTTTTAGTTGTATCGTATTACGTTTTAAATACGTCTCACTACTAACATTCATCACGCGATACTCAACGCTCAATATATCACGCTATTACAGTATATTTGTATAGTATAAATGTACATACGTATATGGATATTATGTATGTTTGAAAAAAGTCGATACGCGTAATTCAGAAAATAGTAAAAATATTTGTATATACTATAATTTTATAATAATGAAATCTAAAAATTATAGAAGGGGCATATGAAACACTTTAAAGATTATATTTATGTAAAACCTTATCATTAGGATTTTACAACAACAATTAAGTATATATATTTGTATATCAATACAATTTAAATACTCTAGTTAAAATTAAAATAAAGCTAGAAAGCATTATAATATACAAATTGAATACCCGTCGGGCTTATTTGCGAAAATTAGAACCTAAACCTATTATTTTATACCATCATAACTTTTTAATTAGTTAACGTTTTAACGTCAAATTTAAAATATTTTTTTATTTTATTGGTGAATCGCACAGCAATTAAATAAAAAAAAATAATGTTTAGAATCACTATATATACTTATTTAAAAAATAAAAACGATATAGATGATAAAACATCAAATATCAAACTCTGCGACCACTATAATATTTATTTTTATTTTTAACACTTTACGGTTGATTTACGCTGCGATATACGACCGTTCAACTTTGATACAATTGCCAACGAAAAAATGTCGATACACGTTACTTATTTTAATCCCTGTTTCTCATGTATCATATCAACAACAATGACCTACTTCAGTGACTCCCAACCGGTGATATGCGTAGGTCCAAGTATCAGCGGCAAATCTCATAGTAGGGATTATTAAATACGTTTGAAGGCCTTTATTACTAAAAAAGCAGGTACGACATTTGGAAGGGGGTGAGTTTGGAGTTTGTCTCCCCCCCCCCTTGAATTTGTCCAGAAAAATGCATGTCATTTAATTAAATACTATAAATCTTAATGAAATAGAAATATTTAAAAAAAACTGAAATTACTTCCTTGATTCTAAATCAGAAATTCTTGGGTTACCCCTCAAAAATAATCGAATCTAACCCGAAAATATTTTTTAAAATACATCGTTTCAATTTTATCATATCGGAATACATTTTTACCGGTAGATATATATTTTTACCGGTGAAAATATAATTTAATTATATGGTGCTAGTAAAATTTTATGATAGTAATATATACATTTACATACTTATCATTACTTATTTACATTGAATGTTACAGTGAATATGTATTTTTCATTGAAGTTATAATTTCACTAGTGACGTCCAAATACATTTTCTCCTGTATTATGTATATATTGATAGGCGCTAATATGCTGCTCTAAAATGTCCACGAAACTCAAACAGTTGCGAAACATCCGCATGCTAATGAAAGCTCTAAACCAAATTATAGTTTTAGAACTTTCATTGGATCAAGTCCAAAATACAAACTAAGTCAATTTATCTCTCAGGAGAAAAAAAGTGAAAGAAGAAGTACAGACAGACGTAGCATCTCGCATATTGTTTCATAGTTTGTATTTGGACATTACACAATGTTTTAAAAACACGATAGCTATCCTTACCGATATTACTACGGAGTTCTAATATAGAAGAGTATTGGTTAAAGTATATTCTAACCGAATTTTGATCAATATGCGTGCGAAAAACAATTATCACTTCTCAGAAGTGAAAAATTCACGTCAAAAGCAATAAAATCGTGTCGGCGCAGCGTTCCCACTGCGATTTTTAATAATTTATAATATTTTATATAATATTTAATAACAAATTACTAATATAATTTTACAATATTTATTATATATATTTACGTATTCTTAAATATATTTCTACGTAATTGTATATTGATCATCCAAGATCAGAATTTTTTTTGAAAGCAATTTTCGTTTGCGCAATAATCACCGAACCAGACAATATTTATTTATATTTGTTCTAAAAGAAATGGCTTGACAACATTTTATGTCATCTGGAAGTTAGTTTTTGTAGAATATTTTTCTATAATTTATTTTAATTAGATTTTTTTTTCTTTTAATATTATCAATTATAAGAAAATGTTTTATATGGAAACACAAATTATAAAACACGATATTATCAGCCTACACTTATCATGAATGTACAGGATAATTTCATAAAATAAAGAGTGTGCAACTGCATGGACCTCAAATTAAAATTGTCTAAGCTATCTTCAAAAGGGCCATGCGTCAATAATTATAAACAAAATTTTAATTCATCAACAACATATTTTTTTTAAAGTTTATCACATATTATTGGAAGAAACGAATAAACAACGCTGATATCACCACAAGGAAAAATATTACAAAAATATTTCACGAGAACATACTAACCCATAATCAAGCATCAGTGACTAAGACAAAAACAAACTCAAATTCAAACGTAAACATAGTAACTTTTTTTCTTCTTTAGAATTTTACTTTTCGCATATTAGTATTGGTCGTTTGTTGTTAGTTTTGTTTTGGATCCTAGTCCATAACGAGCGGTTTTTCCGCGCGGCAAAGCCTCATCGCTCGCGACTCATTTTCACGTGATGCGGCGCCAGGAAACGGACCGCGTCTGATTAGCAACAACAACAATTCCACGAAGCATCGAATAGATGGCAGCCATTGGAATGTGTTGTCACGTAGAAATCAAAGTTGTGTGCGTGTGTCGGCGCCGGCAAGTCTGGCGCACACCTGCACCGTGAGGTCAGTGTCGGGCCAATTAGCGGCCGCGGGCCCACGCACAAGCACACCTGACCGACACCTGACGACACAGAACGAGAGTAGACACTTGTGTGTGCAAATGAGGCGGGGGCGGAATCGCTCTCCTCCGACTTGATTGCTGCTGCATCGATGCCGCTTTCGCATTATGGTAATCGGAATATTTGATTTGCTTTGTATGCGTCGTTGGATCTTGTTTAAAGATGCAATGACCCGACTTATAATAGCGAAACAAGGAGAATCTTGAGAAAAACTAAGAAACAAATCATTCGACGTTGAGAGTTAAATAGCTCAAAAGAATCGATGCTTTTCAAATATGATGTTGAGAATCACTCGAGATTACTGCAAAAATGGCAAAGCAGTCTATAAGAGTTATTGAAGATACTTATCCATAGATCGCTAATTTGGGCGATCAACGCTAGATATTTTCAGGCGAAATGGAGTCTCCTTTAAAATGGGAGATATTAGCATATGGCATACCGTACCATACGGTCCGTCAAAACACCGATAATATCGTTTTTTTCGAAGAACAATCATTGTCGTAAACAATTTTTTTTATGGATCTCTTAAAATAATTTCCTATTAAACTATTGCATCCAAAGAATTCAGGCAATTTGCTTAAATTTGCAAGATTTTTGCTTCTTTAAAAGCAAACAGATTTTAAACTTTATAATTAATATAACTACCCTCATTTTTTAGAACAAATTATTTGCTGATAATAATTTATTTTTAAAATATCTGTTCAAAATTACCGAAAAATATAATTTATATTTGTAGGTTTTTTTCATCTTTAATGGTTTTGTTTTCTAAATAATTTTCTGACGCCACCGTAACACATTGCCACGCAATTTCAGTCATTAAAAGCAATCATACTTATCTGTGCCCCCATATTAACATGTATTAAAATCCATAATTCACGCCGAGAGCCTATTGTTGAGATTTTTAACGGCACAAAATCATAATGATTACTACTAGCACACTCGCGCAAATAATCATTATCCACTAATCGCACTAGGCGAACATGGCGCTGACTAGTTTCTAAAAAATCCCACACAATGCTTCACGATATTTCGGTTCTACACATACAAACAACAATCTGGACTTTGTGTCGAAAAACAGCTGCTAACCAACAGCATCCCACACGCATTTCTTGGTTCAATTTAAAAACCCTCTCGTCCCACGCTTCCTGAGCGGCAAACGTGAAATAATTCATGAAGATTACCTTTATTCAAGTACCGATTACATATGAAAAAAAGTGTTTTGTATCTCATATCGTTTACTGATGTCAACTGACTTTCGGCTCACTTGATTTGTAGTGCAATTAAAATTTAATACTTAATCAGTAATCACGACGTTTATTCGTTTGAAGATATATTTATTATAACAACTGGTAACGCCTGAGGGGACATACGACCTTTTGGGTTATAAACATAACGTATAAATTATTGATCCAAAATATATGTAATTTGTCGGTCTGTCTACTCGAACGTGTTGTTTTTGTTAATACTTATTATTTTCAGCATCAAATGTCAAATTATATTTAAATTGTTGCATATAATTGGAATAACGTTTCAATAATTGCATATAATTATATAGGTATTGAGTTAAACGTTATATAACATATATGAGATCATAAGCATAAGAAAACGTAAATGTAAATAATGTAAAAAATATATACAAATTATATATTTTGGAAAAAATCTGAGTCAAGCATTTATCGTTGAAAACTGTCAAATTGTGTTTCATAGTCATTTTAGAGAAGCATATTCGCTAGTAGAAATGTATTTATACTTTACTAGAGAAAATATAACTTTACCAAAAAATACACATTCACTGTAACGTTTATAACGTAAATAAATAATGATAATTATGTAAATATATATATGTATGTTACTACATATAGAAAAGGTGAAATCATATAATTTTACTAGTACCTGCCAAATAAATTATATTTTCGCTGATAAAAATATGTATCTACTGGTAAAAATATGATTTTACTGAAATGACATATTTAAAAAAAATATTTTCGGGACAGATTCAAAACTTCTTTAGATTTTTTTAAAGGATAACCTTACAATTTTTGACTTAGAATCAGGCATTAAAAACAGCATATTTATTTTGAGCCCGTAAGACGAGAAAACAGTCTGGAAAAACATTGATTTCGTTACACCCTCTGCTCTAATCACAGCACCCCGTTCCATACCGTCCGTCAGGACACTGATAATATCGATCTTCACTAGAGTCGTAGTTATCTGGTAGCGATAACAATTATTTAATGTCGTGTCAAAAAGCTAACAAATAAACACGGAAGCTAGAATAACGTCCCCTCCAAAACTTTCGCGTTAAGCTTTGAACTTGGAAGCTGAGATTCATGGGATATTTTAGATACAATTGCTGGCATCTGAGAGCTTACCGAGACCCACTTATTTATTTATTTATTTATTTATTAAAATTATAACCATCGTGACCTGACAGGCAAACCCAATGCGTCATGATAGTCAAAAGTAAGTAAAAAATACATCATAATACATACAAATATAAACAAGACAAAACAACAGACACAAATCACCTCAACAGGTGTGCATTGTCCCATACGAACTGAACCAAAACTCCATATGTGCAAGAGAAAATGTCAATATTACTATGGACAGAATTGAGCAGATAAATAGCCTTGGCCAGAGAAGAGTTGGCAAGTGCTCCAGTTCTAGACTTAACAGGCAAGAATAGTGGACGCGACCGAGAACTATAACCACTTTCAGGAGCCCACATTTGAAGCTGCTCGAGCACTGAAGGATTGTTTACGATGCCCTTGAGCAATTTCCAGAAGTGTTTAATTACATAAACACTTCTGCTCCCAAAATAAAAGCACTGGGAAACAAGAACGGATAATACCCGTATTCCTTCAAGTATAAATATCGAAGAAATTTACGTTGTACTTTTTCCAGCTTCAATTCATTACATTGATTCATTACGCCTGGGATCCAAATGATGGAGCTAGTTTCTAGTATGCTGCGGACTAGAGTATCATAAAGAGTGCGCAATACTAAAGTATTCTTGAAGTAACGCGCATTTCTCAAGATAAAACCGAGCATTTTTAAGGATTTGCTATGAGTCTCTGCAATGTGCTGGCTAAATTTCCAACGTTCTTCGAAAGTCACTCCTAAATCCTTAGTTGAAGAAAACCTTTCCAGAAAATATCCGCATAGATGGTATGAATATTTTGCCGGCGTTAATGACCTTGAAAATGAAATTGTGTGACATTTTTTTACATTGAAAGGCAATTGGTTATAGCAAGCCCATTTCCATATAGAGTTGAGATCCTCCTGTAGGTCGAGGAAATCAGAAATCGAATGCATTTTCTTGTAAATTTTCAAGTCATCTGCATATAATAAAAAATCTGAATGCTCTATTGCTGTTTCTATGTCATTAATGAACAATAAAAACAACAATGGACCGAAATTGGATCCTTGAGGTACTCCAGTAGGGGTCTTATATCGTTCTGAAAATGAGTTATTATACTTGACGAATTGATATCTATTGGTCAAGTAATTTGAGAATAGATTTATGAGATCTTCAGAAAACCCGAAATGAGATAACTTTTTTACAAGTAAAGCATGGTTAACTTTATCAAATGCTTTTTCAAAATCTGTGTATATCTTAGCTATGTCGCAAAATTTTGTTGTAGTATTATCAAAAAGCTATATAGAACCTAAAAAATGATCGATTTTACGTTGTACTACTAAGTAATGTTAAACTTATTTAGTTTCTCTACACTTTTAATAAATGCGTAATTTGATATGATACATAATTTTGGATATAAAAATGTCAATTCCTGAACAGTTAATATAATAATACAAATTCAACCGCGATAATCTAATAATTTTATATGGAGAATGTAAATGTCGTATTAGCATACATTAAAAATACATTTATTCAAAGCGCTGTTTTTGCTTTCTATTGTTTCGAAGAACATTCGGTTCATAAGAATATAATTATAATTTTATATTATTAAAAAAATATATTTATCGATCAGCTTTTTTGTACAAAATGTCTTTGATTGAAATGCGTAGGAGACGTTCAAGCACTTAAATAGTCAGCTTAGGAGATTATAAAAAATACACACACTCCATAAAGAATTTTTTTTTTAATACCATAAACGTAAAATGTATTATTTTTATGTAAAATACGAACTCTTTCATTAAAATTTATATATTTATATAATACTACTAAAATTAAAGTAGGAAGGTGTCCTAATGTATCATATACATACGTAAATATATATAAAAAAAACTTTATTTGTTGTAAATATTTTAGCAACAGGTGATATCCTAATGGTATACTCATCAACTATTAAGTAAGTACTGAAACACCAGATGAAAATAAGTATTTGGACGAATTGACTGATTAATTAAACTCCCGAGTATTTTGTTATCAGTATTATTTTTTTATTTACTCAATTCATTAACAACGTAGTTGTAATAGTTTAAAATATAATTAAAACTATATCTAGGGGGTGATGTTTATTCCTTAGCGTTTATGACGCGCTTTAAGAGCTCGTGAACTTTTTGAACAACCAGTAAGTACATCATCACATTTACTATTATAAGTAACCGCATCAAATCTGTTTTTATTTTTCTCTCTCTCTCTCTCTCTGTCTCGATATTATGATCAAAACGTCCGATAGCAGTCTTTGGTCGGTCAATTTACATAAGCTAAGTGTGTTAAACACGTAAATATGCGCCGCTGCGACCGGCATAAATCAATTAAATCGAAATAACACCATCTCTTCAGATTTTATTATAAGACGAAACGGTAAATTATAATAACAGCGTGTCGATCGGCAAGAAAACGGTAGGAAAATAATAATCACGCTAGTAGTAATTCGGTAGCTTTCTCCGGTGTGTAACCGCACCGACCTTTATTGAAGTCATTATTGGTTGCCATTTTTTTCTTCTTTCTCGTCTTCTTTTTATTCTTAGCTTAACCCACAAGACGCCATTTCATAAGAGGCGTGATCGCAGAAAGTGATTTTTTTTTTAGTTCGACCGCATTATATTTTGCCACTGTAAACGATTTACTAGATATACATGTAATAAATAATAACAAACTACAAGTGATTTAAAATTAAAGCAATAAACAATTATGATAATAAACATCAACAATTAATTAAAATATATGTACACAGTAATCGCATGTCAATATTATAAGTCTGGTCGTAATAACGAGCTAATAATTGAAAAAACTATGATCTTTTCTCTCAGCAGAATCGAGTTTTATAATTAAATTATAAATTACATAGATAACTTAAAATGCAAAAAGTTTATTCCGCTTAAGCTCATCATAGTACTGCTAGATTTGATGTTCTCTAATAAGTATTAAAACTTTCATAAACATTTTTAATGTATATTCGGGTTTAAAAATATTATGATTTGGATAATTGTGACCATTAATTTTCAATACGTTGTAACGACTACAACACATTTGAGCAGGGACGTCATTTTTTGTGTGGTGGTGGATTTGCCTCCCCCCCCCACTCAATTGAATTTGAACAGAAAGTCATTTAATGAAAAACTATTAATTATAATTAAATCGAAATATTAAAAAAAAACGACCACTGACTGTCCAACTTTTGCCCCCCCCCCTAAAAAAGCTGAAATGACGTCCCTGATTCTCAGATTATCCCTCTAAAAAATCTAAAATACAAAGTCACAAATCTATCCCAAAAATATATTTTTAAATATTTCATTTCAGTGAAATCATATTGGAATACATTTTCACCGGTATATTTAATTTGATTTGGCAGGTGTTAGTAAAATTATAAGATTTCAAATTTTCCATTTATAATTATTTATATACATGCGATTTATAAACGTATAGTGAATGTGTATTTTTCAGTGAAGTTATATTTACGTTATTGAAATCCAAATACATTTTCAGCAGTACATAAATATATTATTTCTACTAGCCAAAATATAATTTAACTGATAGTGAAATCATATGCTGCGCTAAAACATCTATGAAATTTAATTATTTATCATTTTAGTATTTTTCGGTGAAGTTATATTTTCAATGTAATTTAATTATTAATAGGCACTAATGAAATTATTTGCTGCTTTGAATATCTATAAAAATCTATTTAACAGTTGCGAGACATACATTTGATATTCAAACCTAAGCCTAACCTACACGAATTAACCAAACCCAACTTGCCCTAATGAAAGTTCTAAAAGTAATTATAGTAAATCCAAAATATAAAATTGCATCTCGCATATTGTTCCATAGTTTGTCTGCACTTTGATGTTACACTATGTTTAAAAAATTTGATAGAAACCGATATTACTACGGACTTCAAATATGAGAATATTGGTTAAAGTATAAACAAACCAAATTTTGATCAATAGGAGGTCGCAAAGACAATTATCACTTCTCAGAAGTAAAAAAATCACGTCAAAAGCAATAAAATCGTGTCGGCGCCGTCGCAGTGGGAACGCTCGGTAACGAACAAATAAGAAAAGTAAAAAGCATAGTAATTTTAGTTGATTGCATGAATTCATTAAAAAAATATTTTTTAATTTCTTTGCAATTATTTCTAGTTGATTTTGGTAAATCATTAAGGATTTTGAATATAATATATTTGTGCCAAACTTCACAGAAAATGCTTAAATGATGTGTAAATAATCAGCAGAACTAATTACATAATTATATAGTTGTTTTCTGAATTTTAATTTAGTATTTATAATCGATTTTCGTTAGCAATTTTTTGTTACTAATATTAGTTCAAATTTTTTTTTTAATTTTATGTATTTTATATTATCACTTTTTGTTATTAGAGAATTATTTACAGTGATATAAAAATTATCATTAAATATTATATGCATCACACACCCCAATAACACGGTAAATTGGGGACGTGCTATTTGGATGCCCTTTACTTTATGTGTGACATATACTATATACATATATACCTCACCACATGCGGCTGATTCGTACGTATGTATTGCAAAAAATCTATGAGTATTTTCTAGTCCCTAATTACACGAACCCAAATAGCGCGTCCCCCATTTATCGTGTTATTGGGTTTGTTCTTCTTAATTAATTTGTTTAATCTTATACATTCATCAATATGGATCAAATAACTCTGCATGTTTCTTTGCAGATCTGATTTATATATTAGCACTATATCATCAACATACAATTGAATCCTCTCTGCTAGTTTACCTATATTCAGTGGCGTAGCTATGGGGGGGGGCGGAGGGGGCGGGCCGCCCCAGGCGGCACTTGCTTGAGGGCGGCATATTCGCAGTGGAATCGTTTAGTGTGGTTCTTAACCCTGAATAAACTAAAATTTATGTAAATCTACGAATAGCAAGAGCTTAACAATAATAAATTTATTATTTTAAGAAATGCTGATTTTATGACCCTGCAAAAAAATGTATGGGCGGCGGCAATTTTAAGGATTGCCCCAGGCGGCACATACCCTAGCTACGCCACTGCCTATATTCGCTTTATGTATCATTTATTACAAATAATTGTTTTTTATTATTTAAATTTTTATTATTTACATTTTCAATAAATTTATTTTATTGCTGTAGACGTGAATTCTAAGCAGGGATGTCATTTGAGGAGGGGGGCAGGTGGGCTCATTTAACCTTTGAATTTTAATTTGACCAGAAAAATGCATGTCACTTAATGAAATTCTATGAATTGTAATAAAATCGAAATAGTAAAAAAATCGGGCACTGACTAGCTAATTTTTGTACCCCCCCCCCTCCCCCCCATATATAAAACTGAAATGATGTCCCTGCTACTTAAATTTAGTCTGTTATAATTATTGTTCAAATTCCAGTCGCACAAATTAAAAATTATTTGTATTGATTTAAAGAGATATAAAATTGAATCCATAGAGAAAGTGTTCAGTTGTACAACATAAACTCAGATGAATGAGTAATTTCTGGAATTTCATAAATTAAAAAATGAAATGACCATGGCTGATATAAATAATAAAATAAATTTCTAAAAATAAAAAAAGGCAAAGCGTACATCAAAACAACAAAACCTAAATTGCTGTATAGTGTGTGTTAACGCAACTTTTCAAAGTTAGTCGGTTTTTGGTATTATTATAAATTTAAATTTAAAAAATATTTCACTACATAGGTATATCAACGAATTGTTAGAAAATTTAAAATTAATATATTAAAACTTATTCATAATTCAATAAATATTTTTTATGATACAGATTTTTTATTACGGCTTATCATAACACATAAATTTGGAGACATCTATTGGCAATTCAAAGAAACAAGTCAAAAACACATCGATATAATTTATTATTTTACGTTATTGTTGTCGAATTCATTATAAAATTCTTAATTGCTAAAGTAATATATAATTATCCATTTCAATAATTTATATTCGATTTTAGACAGTAATTTTAACGTGATTTGCGTTAAATTATTTCAAAATTATGCAAATTGCTTTTATGCGTAAATAATGTGTTGTTGAACGTAATATGATACATTGGACTTGGATTTATTCGATGGAATAAAAATGCATAAATTGTCAATAACTAATTTTGAGACACATGCTTGAAATTTATCGATGAATCCAAAATTACGCATGCGATAGGTAATATGCGTTATAAACATCGAAGCACAATAACCGTCACGATTGCAAGAAAAATTATAAATCTGATGGTCTTTTTAGTTATGGTTTGAATTCCATTTAAAAGCAGGTCCGTTGCATAGTCAGGTTTTTAGCTTCAAACGCGGCCATATCCAAATATATTTAAGACTTTTATCATTCCAGTCAAAAAGTGCCAAGTTTTAACTTGGATATAAAATTTGCAACTATTTGAAGGTGGGTATTTGTTTTTTGCCCAATCGAAATCGTTCACTATTGTACGAGACTCGTTCTTCAGGCCATGTTTCCAAGTCGGAGCGCGGCCGGTTTTGAAGCCTGCGGCCCTGGCACGAAGCGATTCAAGTTGGAAAAAGTTCCCAGGGCACAAAGGGTGGCCAGCCACCTGCACACGTGTGCTGGAAACAAACAGGCCTATATAATCTGAAATGCGGTAGAGTGAGTCACTTGTGGGCTCAGGCTCTCGAGTAGGCGTAAGGACGTCTGGTCACCGACAAAGAAAAAATAAGTAAGTAAAAAAAACAACGCTTGAGGTTATTGCGATCGCGCCTGTTTCGTAAAGTGATTATATTGAGCTGCGATGTAAAAGATATATTACAAAACGCATATTTGCAATTTTGCACTTTGGTAAGGCAAACTTGTCACGAAATGTTGAATTATACTAATGAAGATTTAATAAACCGACAGTGACGCACATCTAAAGAAGATGTGCACTATGTGCTTTGAACATCTTTGTATCACGCAAGCTCATTGAGATGTTGGATGGCTCGTGTAAGGTGAGCGTTCTCGAGCGCTGACGTCCTGATCGTAACGGTTAAGAATAAGGGACTATCTAGGGGTCAAGCGTTGTCGATTGTCGTCACCAATCCTCGTTAATTTTAAAAAGGTGCTTCATTTGATATACAATACATTGCACCCAGTGGCGAATTAAGCACTTGCGAGACCCAGGTGCAAAATCGTTTTGGAGGTCCTCTTTTTCGAATGATAAAAAAGCGCCACAAAATTGTAAGACCTATAACTAGTTATTTTCTTAGTTATACGCGCTGATACGACTCGGGAGATTCATGTTCAAGAGACAGTATGCAGTTGTATTGGCTCGTATAAAGTTTTCCGAAGAAGCTTAATGATTAATTTATCAACCAGACAAGAGACGTGATTATACAAGGTATACAGTGGCCTCGAGCTCTATATTTGAGGAGCATAGCTGATAATAAATATAACATCTGAAAAGTTTTACTGCATATATTTTCCTAATGTCTCATATCATAATCTAAATGAAGCGGTGCTCTAGATTTCAAGTATAGAATAACATTTTTTATGCTGAACGGTAAAAGATCGACATATTTTTTTAATATAAATATTTTAATTTTAATAACTAAAGTTTATTTCAATATAGTAGATTTTTAAAATATACATTAAAATCAATTTGCCTATTGCATGTTATTATCAATAAGTCATTTTTATCATTTATTATCTTTTATAAATTTAATAAAAAAAAATATATTTTATTAAATTTATCTTTATCAATATTACCAAATTAGACATGGAAGTATTTAAAAGTGTTTATTGAAATGTTTACATTACAAGTGTGAGTGAGTGTAGAAGAGTTCGAGTACTTGAGCTGTGAGAATCAAATCACGATTCACACCGTTTGTGAACGGAGAGAACTTGCGCTCTTTATTTACAGCGGATCTTTATTTTCTTATTTCTAAATAAAACCAATACATTATTATAAATAAGTATGTCACTGGTTTAAATAACTAACGACCAAATACACATACATTTAGATAAGATTTAAAAAAACATAACATCATGATAAACTATCCACTGATTAAGAAAGTGGCACAAATATTTTTAGATATGACGCTTTTTGAAATGTTGTGCACGTTCTCATAAAATAACAAAATGACTCAACTATTTTTTTATCGATAGTCATTCATTGTAAATCTATTGCAAAAATAACCGCATAGCTGCAATTAATTCAATAGGAAAGATTTTTATGTTTTAATAAACTGAAGCGTCTCATACACAACAACAATCAAAAGGCACGCCACGCGCGTATTTGAAATCCCGCGAACATACCCACGAACCTAGCAGCACGTATTATTACTACCCCATCAACGTGCAGCGTGAGTCTACGGTTTGCTTCATAAGATTCCCATGTCATCTGGACGAAGTACCGTTACACGAAAGAGCATGCTTTATCTCTTTCTTCGTTGCATGCGACACCACTCCCACTTTTATTTCTAGGGGATCGGCGTCAGTTCTGGATTGTTAAATGAATAAATTTGATTAACCTACAATACCACTAACTTCATTCCATAATTTTACTACTTATGTATCTGATTTTTTTAATTTTGTGCGGAATTTCAACGATATTTTAAATAAATATAATTATTATAGTCATTATTAAATGTATTCCTACTATTTTTGTTTCCAAAAGCAATAAAATATTTATATTTATTATAAGAAAAGAGCATTATTATATAATAAAAATAAAATGGTAAATATTTCTTTAGAAGCGCAGGGTAACACCCCCACGGTGTATGGCTGAGAGGCAAATAGTAGTGGATTCTAATTAGAATGTAACGGTAAACCGTCGAGCTCGATAGGGAATCTTATGATGCCTACGGTTTACGCGCACGATGGTGTATTATATTACGCGGTACAAAACCAGACTATACACACTCAACTACTTCGAGTTCTAGAAAGACCTACCGTCGAAGTACAAGTCGTACTGTCGAAGTGACTAAGTACTACTTGTATGCTTCAAAACCTTCTCTATTACACTTAAATAGACATTAAAAAGCTTTTATAAACAATAAAAAAAGCTAGATTTTTCTTTGTATATTATGCTTAAAACAACTAACAAAAATATTTTTTGAAGAACTCACTCATAAGACAGTAAACAATAACTACAAATTAGAGATAAAGAGAAGATGGCATCGAACCAGAGACCGTAAGATAAAAATATACTAAATAATAAAGTACAACAATTAAAATAAATACTTTGAATCTAAAAGAAGATTTAATATATAAAGACCTGAACAATTTATCAGTAGATACAGATACAGATACAGAATATCATTTATGGAAAGCAACAAAAATATTTTTAAAAATCTATAACCCACATGCCTCCAATTAAAAAGATAAATGAAGAATGGGCGAAAGATAATAAATAAAAAGACAACTCTTTTATCAACGATCTTGAGGAAGTTTTCAAAGCAAATAAAATTTAAATACTGTACTATTACACAGAAAGCAAGAAAATTAATAAATAAAATATGTAACACCAATAGAAGTAGCCATAAAAATAATAATTAATATTTATTCAAATAAAGCATCTGGATATAACTTAATAACTGATGAAATTAGGAAGAAGCTTTTAAAAAAGTCAACAATTAATGTAATATATTTTTATTAAACGCAATATTTAAATTAAAGGCACATATTATTGCTACAAACAATATATAAAGTATTATAGAATGAAACCCATTCGAAATCTTAAAACCATTTTGGATTTTTGGAGTACAACTCTGGAATGTGCCAAACAGTAAAACTTACAAAATTAAATATTAGAAAACATTGTAAATGTTTTGGTAAGTTTACGATAGAGACACGTTGTGATATATGTATGTATCAAAACGTCACCAGAGCTATGAAACACTGCTTTTAAACGGGACTCAAAAAGCACGTCAATATCGAGGCAGTAATCTCCTCAATCTGGACAACTTGTAAAGACAATTGAAGAAGACCAACCTCTTCGAATTAGCCTACTTATCATTACTTGAACTTATTTAGTATATGTGTTTGTGTAGTGTACAGCTAATAACTTTATAGATTCTTAGTCATATAGACTAATTTTAGCGCATAAAAAATTTAAATATCTTTCTAATATCAACGTAAAAAAATCAAATCCACTGCATATCATAGATCAATGATTTTTTATCGCAATTTTACGGATCTTTGCAATCTATTTTATATTATCTAGCATTTTGCTATTATCGAATTTAAACATCTATCATGGAAACATTAAAACTAACCAACATAATAATACGACTTGATGATGTATCATCGATTTTCACTTATCTTTATTTTTGGTGAAAATCGATGATACATCATCAAGTCGTATTATTATGTATTTTATGGTATTTTTCTTTGTTTTAAAAGTGAAAAGACTCATTTCAAAAAGAGGACCTCCAAAGCGATTTTGCACCTGGGTCTCGCAAGTGCTTAATTCGCTACGTCAATCTGGTAATTAAATTTCCACACCATTTATTACATGTAAATATGTACATTGGTACCAGTGTTCATTCAGATGGATAAACAATGTTGAAATGACCAAAGTCTGTATTGATAGATCATGTACCAATTTTAATCTTATATTGTATTCAACTGATTTTATGTTTTCGCTAATCACAGATACCACGATTAATATAAAACAACAGCTCAACAATCAATTCACAATATAAATAATAAAATATTTGTTTGTTTTGCAATATATGGTCGGTAAGATATCTATAAATATTTTACAATTAATAAAAACATCGATTGTCTGAAATATTGTTACGCACTGTAACACTTTGTTGCATAAAGAATGTATGCAATAATAATAATAATAAATAGAATTTTAAATTCGGGAGGCGTAATAAACGGTATCCGCTGTAAACATATACCAGTATTTTACCTTTGGATGCACCTGAGTATTTCACCTCGCGACAGAGTGGCGCCGACGAAGCTGACCGCTCAGACTGTGACTGCCTATGAGTAACTTCTTATGACTGTTCACATTCTGAACGTGTTAAGTTTGGACGCTGAAGAATGTTCTCTCGATGGTACTTCACCTTGCCTTTTTACTAATCGCAGGTTAAGGAATTTAATTACCAATAAACTACATATCCTTTGGGGAAATTCATACTTATCAAGAAAATTTACAGTAAGAGAAAAATAAACAGAGCATCTTTTGAACATTTCTTATATATAGCAAACTAGACTTATCATTAAATAAATACTTTCTTATCAGATTAAAGCCTTTTAGACTAATTTATATTCAGAATTATCATTTGTCCTCCTTTTTCAAAAGTACATATCTACCAAGTAAGATTAGAGCAACTTTTTTCAAGTCTAACTAGTGAGACACAAGTAAGAATTTTGTATTCGCTCTCCTATAAAATTATGATTTTTGCTAAAATGTATTTTTTTTTGTAATATTAATTAAATGACTATAAATATTTTTACACCTTTTAGGGTAATTTTCCATAGGTTTTTTTTTCCATAATTTAGACAAATAAAATTTCACAAAGTTTATGCGTTCCAATTATGAACCATAACAATAAATGTTTGACTCAACAAAACAGGATTATAATCTGGGTTTAACACCCAAAAATTGCATAATGTCCACGCAGACTGTTAAAAGCGACAAATTATTATCAATTTCCACAATATAAAAACTATTATATACTTATCCATAAATATGTCTTCAATTACATATTTGTCGATATGATTTATATTATCTGAATTTAAACTATAAATTAAAAAGAAAAAATCTAAAAATTGTTAAATATTCGGATACTAAATATATTCGCCCGTATTTTAACTATTCGTGATTCTAATATTTATTCAACTATTTGTTTATGTTAATTGTAGTAGAATACTTAAGATAACAATTTAAAAACAGTACAAAGCCGATTAATTCTAAAAAGAGTTGTAAATTATTTATCAAATTTTTGTGTATTAGAGTACGCTCGGGATAAGGATTCCGGTTTGTTATTGTGTGCGTGAACTGTGTGGCTCAAAACAATTTCGCTCAGAATATTTAATTTTTTTATTTTAAAAGAAAATATATTTCAAAATCTTTCACTAGTCAAAAAAATTTTGAAGTTTTTAGCTATTCTTCAAAAGCAAAAAGATATAAAATGGGGGAAAAAAATATTCGCAGATTGTTTAATGGCTCGACGACTCTATTAAATCATTAGAATCCATTGAATAAATTAAAAAATTATCATTGGCGCAACGATAAGAATAATAACTTTTTTAAGCCTTACAGAGAATAGTGTAAAAAAATCAACAACGTACGGATTAATGGAAAAATAATTAAAATATTTTAATCCACGGGTAAGAGAACGAATAACTTACAGTGTATATTTGAAGCCTTGATATCAATTAACCCAGATCTGCCCAAGAAATTTTGTTCTTAAAATTTCATTTATAAATAAAAAACAGTGGCACGAGTTTAGTGACCTACCCATGGGACAGTGGGCACATCTGGGTTTTAAACCAATATCAACACAAAATTATTTAAAATAAATCACTAGAGAAGATCGAACTTCTGTGCCACACTGCACTTTAATGACGAATACCAGCGTTGACAAATCAGCGACTGTCCTTATAAGAGAAAGCGAGACAACCCCCTCATATACATGTACACGCACACAATAACAAACCGGCATCCTTATCCCGAGCGTACTCTACAACATCGCAAATAGTCATTTTTTTATGTACTACAGCACTATTTACAGCTCAATTGTGCCTTTTTTGTTTTGCGAAATTATTCTTATTATATTAATGTTATTTATAACAGCCATAACAAATATTATCCGCCAAAAAAATAATGAAAAAAAATCGTTTTGTATTTTACGAAATTCCCGAAATGACTCATATTGTGCACCTATGGACTTATTTAATGACTATTATTGGATTTAAATGTTTAATTTTAAGTCTGTCTTAAGTATTATATTAATATATTTTTTGAGCATACCGAGTTAATAAATTGAAAAAAAACACTACAAGGGCTAATATGAACATTTAGATTTGTGTAGAAAAACTATAGTTTTAGATTTTTTTAAATCCTACGAATATATTCGAATATTATATCGTTTACAATTCTATATTCGAATAGTTGAAAATAACGAATATTTGGAAACTATTATATTTGCTTAAATACATTGTTAGAAAGTTAATAAATCGTATAGACAACAAACGTTCTAATTTTTGTATTCTGATTTTTTTTTAATTTTTTTTTTAATATTTCATAGTCTCAAACTTTAAAAAATAATTGTTTCAAACTATAACAAAATTTAATGCGCATTTTTCATGAACTTTTATGGCTTTAGTATTTGGTTTTATCGATGTACAATTCATTGGATTATATATTACTGTAATGGAGACAATAGCCACTAAAAAAAGTCAATCATTGTTCCAATAATTCGTAAACTGTTAATGCTGGAAAAATGAAATTGGCTAGAACTGAACTCTTATTTTTAGTCATGGTTTTATTATAAAAAATTATTGACTTCAAAAATTCGTACAATTTACTAAATTTAAAAACATTTACCATGAATTTACATATTTAAATAAAAAAAATGTTTGTGTAAAACAATGTTTTATAACGATAAACCCCTTTCTGTAGCTTTAATATTGTTACAAAAATAATATTATTGTCATATGCGTATGCAATACGTCTTCATTAAAATATTGTATATACAATTCATTAAAAAATAATTATAATTTCGCAATAAAAAATTCTCGATTGATATCAAAATCTCGTTATGGTCTCATTAGTTGTTTAGCCGCTATCGCGATCGGATTTTTTTATACCTATCGTATTTTAAAACATTAAATGGATACAGTAGTGATCGTGAAAAATGGTAAACTACGAGGAAAAGTTTGCACCACTAACATCCACAAAACATATTACAAATTTTCTGGAATACCCTACGCAGAACCGCCTGTGGGCGAATTGAGATTCAAGGTAAACTCGTATCATATATTTTATTGTTGTCATGCAATGTATTAATAAATCCTTCGTGTTAGGACCCTGTGCCAAAATCCAATTGGGATGGAATCAGAGATGCGACCACAGAAGGCAAAGTAGCTGCACAGTTTAATTTATGCGATCCAGGTGTGTGCCAATGCATAGGCAGTGACGACTGTTTATATTTAAATATATACACTCCAAAATTTGAATTGGTTTGTGAGCCTCTACCAGTGATGGTTCAGATCCATGGCGGTGCATTCATCACTGGGACAGGGAATAGTGATATATTCGGACCTGAGTTGCTAATCGAAAAAGATGTCATATTGGTCAATATATGTTATCGTTTAGGGGTCATGGGATTCCTGTGTACAGATCCTGTGAACGCTAGAGGAGACATGGGATTAAAAGATCAAAATTTAGCTTTGAAATGGATAAACGAGAATATTAACGCCTTTGGTGGAGATCCAAATAATGTCACTATATTTGGCGAAAGTGAAGGAGGAGCTTCCGTAGATTATCACGTCCTATCACCAAAATCAAGCGGTCTATTTAACAGAGCCATAATACAGTCAGGATCAGCTATGAATCCCTGGGCTCGTATCAAGAATCCAATAGAAATGTCTACTAGATTAGCGAAAGAATTAGGGTACGAAGGGTCGGAAGGTTTGTTCGAGTTCATCAATAAATATTCTACGGAAAAACTGGTCAAAGCTTCGTCTAAGTTGATAACGAAGAAAGATTTGAAAGCAGGCAACCTATTGGCATTTGAACCAGTCGTTAATTATTTTCCGGATTATGACGGATTTTTAAACGAAGAACCATCTGAAATTTTAAAGAGCGGCAAGTTCAACAAAGTTTCCATAATGTCTGGGTATTGTGATATGGAAGGAATGATGATGCGACAATATTACCATAATGAAGATATCAGGAAAGAGTTTAAAAACTGCCATTTTTATGATTACGTACCCGCGACTCTAAACAAAAGTATGGAGAGATTTGAGGAAAAATTGAGAAGGACATATAAAAAGAGAGACGACAGGAACGAAGACGATAATATAATGGATTTCCTGACTGATATACAATTCGTCGGAGGATTATTATATTCTTTAGAAAAAAGATTAGCGCATAATCCGAACGATGAATTCTTCTATTGTTTTACATACGACGGCAATATGAATCGTTCTAAGCAACTTATGAATTATACAGAAAAAGGAGCATGCCACGGAGATGACCTTGGATATTTGAGTACCTTTGTTAACGTCAATAGGAAGAAGGCGAATACGTTAGATATTTTGGTACAAGATAGGATGATTAATTTGTGGACGAATTTCGCAAAAAATGGGTGAGTTACATTAACATAATATATCATATAATGTATCGATCTTAATTATTATTATTTCTTAGGAATCCGTCTCCCATTAACGATGATGTAATTTATGTAGATTGGCTACCAGCTAAAGAAGGAGAACTGTGTAACTTAGAAATTGGCAATGAATTAAAAATGAATTATAGTTTGACTCCCGAAAGAACAAGATTATGTAGAGAATTATATAAAACCTTTTGAGATTGTCGTGTGTTATCTACACTTTTGCAGGGATTTCTATATTACGCAAAAAAATATGTATAATATTATATTTATAAATTAATAATATATGTTTGCCTCTATTTTTTATTTTTTTATCTACAAACATTATACACTCATGTAGTCAAAAATGCTTGGAAAATTACTAAGAAAAATACAAATAAAATATAAATATTTCGCATTTTAAAGAAGTAAATCTAAATATTTAAATGTGTGATAATCCAAAGGAGAAAGGTTAGCGAAATATGGGGATGAGGCAAAATTTCCGTTCCTAATTCTTTTAATTTTGCAACAGTAATTGTAGTTTTAGGTATTGTATTATCATGGGGCAGAATCGCTTCAACGCTGTTTTCCAACGTTGGATTTATGGTTATTTTTTAATGCATGGTTTCAATTTACCTGTAATATTGCTTAAGAAATGAACGATAAATAATTTCATAGAACATAATATTCTAAATATAAAATAAGATCATGCATGTTAAATTAAATTAAACTGCAAGGCCGTCCCTTCAATTTGGGCGCAATAAGCGGACACCTGCTCTGTCTGTGCATAACGTTATTTTGAATAATCTGTATTAAAAGTTTGATTAGATCAGTTACAATGAGTTAAATTACTATTGCAAAATATTTTAATAATGGTTGCAAGCTTGAATTTTTATTATTTAATTAAAAAATCAAAGATGTTGTAAAAATAATAAAATAATGAACTTATATATATAATATCAGGGGTACCGGAAAGAAAACCATTATTTTAAACATCATAGGTCTTTAATTTTATTTTCATGTTATTTTACATATTATAAAATATAATCCCTATAGTTATCTAGAACTGTTTGCCAACTTTTAGGCATTTTTTGGATTCCCGCTTTATAACAATTTGGTGGTTTCGAATTAAAATACGAATTAAAATACGAATTTAAATGATTTTTGACTTCCTTCAGATTTTCAAATTTTTTGTCCCTAAATGAATGTTCCATAAATCTAAAGAGATAAAAATCAGAAGGAGCGAGGTCTGGCAAATATGTAGGATGCTTCAAGACTTCAAAATTTAAATTGCATATTTTTTCACGGGTCATCTTTGCACTGAGATGGTGCGCGTGGTCGTGTAACAGAATCACTCCTTTTCGGTTTATCAAATTCGGACGTTTCACTTTTAATTTCTCATTCAATCTTTCGAGTTGTTGACAATAAACTTCTGCAGTTATCGTATCACCCAGTTTTAACAGTTCATAATGGATAATTCCACGAATATCCCACCATACACACAATAGGACTTGTGAAGGGTGAGGTCGGGCTTAGGGGTCGGAACAGGTACTTCCTTATTTGAAAGCCATTGTTTTTTTCGCACCACGTTGTCGTATACTATCCACTTTTCGTCACTAGTCACAATTTGATCCAAATATGGGTGAATTCTGTTTCTTGACAACAGTGAATCGCACGTGTTCATTCGCTCCTCTTTGTTCGCTACGGACAGCGCACGGAGAACCCAAACACCCATTCGATTAGTTTTGCCGAATTTTTTTGTGTTCTTGCACTGTAGACCACGGAGCAGCAAGTTTTTGGGATAAATCCTCGATACTTTGACGAGGATTTGATTACAAAATGACCTTCAGCAGTTCATCGTCGAATTTTGAAAGTCGTCCTGATTTCGGAACGTCTGTTAAGGTCCTATCGCCAGATTTAAATCGCCGGAACCAAAACTGGCATCTGTTTGCTGTTATTACTGCTCCATAAATTTCAATAATGGTTTTAACTGCCTTAGTTGCTTTCCAGCCTTGATCGAAAAAAAAGTAGCATGCAATGCTGTATATATTGTTCGATTGCTTCTGGTTTGCTAATTTTACCCTTAAGATTAAAAAAATATTTATGGCGCAAAAAGAAAGCCGAGGAACAATACTATAGAAAAAAAAACTTAAAAAGATGCTCACTCCACCGTGTCCAGGGTCAAACTGATCTCAAACAAGGAATGTAAAAAAAAATGGAATCTTTTCCGGTACCCCTAATATATTGCACCTAGATCTATTGAGTACAAAATTTTTTAATTTATATAAAAACTAGATTTTAACAAAAATTACAGCACGTGCTTGTCATATGTAATATATTATAATAAATTATAACTTATTAATAATTATCCTTTTTTAGTTATTCCTAAAATAAATTTCAGTTAATATTGACATATATTGTATATATGTCAATATTAACTAAACATTAAAAACTAATTTATTAAAAAAAAAATGTTTCATAGCCACTGTATTTTATCTATTTAACTTTTATTACGTAAATAAGCGATAATATTATATTTTTTATAGATTACTTCACACACAAGTCATAAGTGCTGTAATCAAATCATTTGTCAAAGTGATTGCTTAAGTGGTACACATTTTTTGTAATAATTTAAAAAATTAAGAAATATGACTATTGTGAATACGAAACAAGGAAAATTGAAAGGGATTGAAGCAAACACTAAAGATGGCAAGGCGTATTATAAATTTTCTGGAATACCATTCGCAGAACCACCGATTGGAAAATTAAGATTTAAGGTCAGTACAATACATAGCTTAACATTAAACAATACATTTACAATTAATATGAATTATAGGATCCTATACCGTTAGCTCCATGGGAAGGTATACGAGACGCTACAAAAGAAGGAAACAAGGCATTGCAAATGGATCACATAACAAAAGCGTACTTCGGAGATGAAGACTGCTTAAATTTAAACATATATTCTCCCAATTTGATAGTCCAAGATCAAGAACACTTACCAGTTATGGTGAATATTCATAGCGGCGCAGACGATTCAGACATTGACGCGTTTATTAAAAATGACGTGATTTTGGTGAAACTCAATTATAGAGTTGGCGTATTGGGATTTTTATACACAGATCCAGTTAACACCAAAGGGGATATGGGTCTTAAAGATCAAAAGTTAGCTTTGAAGTGGATCCAGCAGAATATTAAATTTTTCGGTGGCGATCCAAATAACGTTACAATATTTGGTATAAGCTCAGATTCATCCTTTGTAGAATGTCACGTAATTTCGTCCAAGTCAGAGGGTTTATTCCATAAAGCAATCATGCAATCTGGTTGCATGTTGGGTCAAATAATCTTAGCTAAAGACGCAGTCAATTGTGCTGTACGTCTCGCAGAGAAATTTGGCTATGATCCTGAAGAATCGAGTGATCTATATGATTTTATTATTCATGTTGATGCTAAAGAACTTATCAAAGCGTCATCTGCCCTAATCAACGAAGATAGAAAGTGTAATTCTATTTTATCTTCATTCGTTCCAGTTTATAACAAATACTGTTATGATACATTTATAGACGAAGATCCGATGAAGATATTAAGAAGCGGCAAGTTTAATAAAGTGTCGATATTATCAGGAGTTTCACAATATGAAGGAATGGCTTTAGATAATTTTTATGAAACACAATGTTTGAATGAACTCAAAGAAGGAAAGTTCGTAAATAATCTTTTTCCATATTTACGCGTTTCTAAGCATTATAATAAGAAGTTTAAGACGGTATATTTGAAGAGTAATCCAGATGAAAGCAATTGCGATAGTGTGCATTCTTTTATCGACGATTTAACTTTTACTGCTGGAATGCTGTATTCTATTAATCAAAGGATCAAATATAATCCAAACCCGGAATATTTTTATATTCTTACGAATTTGAGAACTCAATTTGATGGAAAAACTAACCCTTCTCATAATCTGATAATCAAAGAACAGTTAATGAAAATGTGGACTGATTTTGCAAAAACTGGGCAAGTATTTTGTATTGCATACTTTTTATCTCCTATAACTATTTTTATATTGATATTTTTTTAGAAATCCAACGCCAAATGTCACTGGCGTTATCACAGAAATATGGCAATCTGTTGATAAGAACGAATTTCGATATCTGGAAATAGGCGAAAATACAACGATGAAAAAAGATATCTTTTCAGAGAGAAGGAAATTATGGATTGAAGTTTTTAATTATTATTATAAGTGGGAAGTATAAGTTAATTTAGTAAACTTAATATATTTAAATGAATTATTTTAGTTGAATATTATATAGATGAGATTGTTAAATAAATTTAATCATACTTTATATTTTATTTATTTTTATATCAATTATATCATTTTTATTCTATAAAAACATACGATAGCGACTAATATCTGAAAGACCTGGCTTCAAATACCACATGGACCTAAGTGATTTTTAAGGAAATTTAAATTAGTGATTATTATATAGTTATAATTCCGATCGAGTTTTCCTAGATTTTGTAATCTTACGGATAAATAAATAAAATATAAACGATTTAGGTTGTGTTTAGTGGCATATATTTAGTGTAAGCTGTAATAATAGTCACTAATTCACATGCTTATTTCAGTCTAGTATCTTACTACTTACTTGCAGATGTTGATTGTGTTTATCCAGTTGTAACGCATAGGGCTAACGCCTGTCACGTTACAACAAAAGATTCAGAATCAATAAATAAATATAGTATAAATATTAATACATAAAATAACATTTAAACCCAATATAAAAACGGATAGTAAAGCCAAGGCTTAAAATACTATTAAATAATAATTCCATTTCATTTTTATTGACTACTAATTCAACGTTATTTAATTAAGGCATAAAACTATAGAAAAATATCAATTGAGTTATTATTTACGGGTCTAAAATCACTTTAAATAATTTAGCACCAGGGCCGTAATAAAAATATATTTTTTAAATATTCTGTCTAAAAAATTTACTATATAAGGTATAAACTTATAATTTTAAATATATTTTTTAAAATATGTAGTTTAGTGGATCCACTTTTAAATAAAAAGTGGATCTAAAAAGTATATAGAAACTATGTTCTATATTATAGTATAGTAGCTGTATACCATAAATACAAATAGTTGTAGATTTTATAACTATCACAATTACACCACTGTTGTCAAATTTGTATTTATGGTATACAGCTACTATAAAACTAGAACGTTCCAAATAAATTTTCCATTTTCTTTAAGCAATATGTCGGAAAGTGTTTATATATTATTATTTTAGGTAAACATGTTTGCATTTTTTTTACATAAATAAAATTGCTTGATTATGATATTAAATCACAAAACAAACATTAGGTTTTCGTTTTTTTTATGTTTTAATTTTTGTGTGAGTGAATATTTCTGTGAGAATGTGTGATCCTATAGTAATAACTATACAAGGAAAACTCCAAGGATATCGACTAAAAACCAAAGATGGAAAATTTGATAATGGATTTTCTGGTATTCCATTCGCTGAGCCACCACAAGGAAAACTAAGATTTAAGGTATAGGTTTATAGTAAATATGTAATTGCCTCATTATATAATAATCTTACAATAATGTTACAGGATCCGATACCAAAGAAACCATGGGATGGAATTAAAGATTCTAAAGTGGAAGGAAATACAGCAACACAATTTAATATTGCCTCTCTGAAGGTGGTCGGTAGCGATGACAGTTTATATTTGAATGTTTTCACTCCTGGATTCAAAATGGGAGAATGTCTTCCTGTAATGGTTTTCATACATTGAGGTGGTTTTGCGAGTGGTTGTGGAACTGTAAAAGAATTTGGTCCTAAATATATCGTAGAGCAAGATACTATATTGGTTCAAATAAAGTACCGTTTGGGTGTGATGGGATTTTTGTGCACAGATCCGATCCATTTGTGTGGACTTTCATATACTTTCACCGAAATCTAAAGGTCTATTCCATAAAGCGATTATGCAATCGGGATCGACTATGAATTTATGGTGCCCAAAACTAAATCCTGTTGAAAATGCTGAAAAATTGGCGAAGTGCTTCGGTTATGATTCAAATAGCAAAGAGAGTCTGTTTGAATTCATCGATAAGATGGATTCTCCTAATCTTGTGATCGCTCCCTTGATTTAACTGCGAATTTAAAAGCGACTCTAAGTATTCTGCTTTTCGCGCCTTCTGTAAATAGATTTATAGAATACGATGGTTTTCTAAATGAAGAACCGCCGGAATTGTTGAAAAGAGGAAGTTTCAATAAAGTGCCAATAATATCAGGTTTCTCTGATTTTGAAGGTTTAGCTATATTAAAACAATATTACAACTCTCCGCAAGCTATGAGTGAATTAGAAGCAGGAAAGATTTTTGATTTTGTGACTCCGAATTTAAATAAATCGTTGAAAGACTGTGAAAAACGACTTAAAGATTTGTATAAGAAAAGAGACGATCAAAAATACGCCAATAGCCACTTAATTGACTTCTTAACCGACTACAAAATTATGTCTGGAATACTTTACTCATAAGAGCAGAGGGTGAAATATAATCATAAAAAAGAATACTTATATTATTTCACTTATGATGGAAACATATGAGGAGGCGGGAGCTACTCATGAAGATGAGTTATCATATTTGGGGACAAACATTTATATAGATTACGACAAAGTTACTTCTAAAGATTTATTTGTCAAATCTACGATGGTCAGAATGTGGACAGATTTTGCTAAGACCGGGTAAGCAATATGAATGCAGGTAGATACATTCATAGATATTGTACAATAGAAAATTAAACTATGTTATAATTACAGAAATCCTACGCCTGAAGGTACAGATGTTACTAACGTAAAATGGTTACCTATAACTGAAGAAGAATTTCAATTTCTTGAAATCGGCAGTGATATAAAAATGCGGAAGTCTTTAAATGATAATAAAAGAACATTTTGGATAGAAATGTATACATTTTAAATTAATAATATGTATTGTATATATATATATATATATATTTGCTGTATGAAAAGTTTGGATGAATATTGTTATATTGTTCCATTTTTATGTTCCACGTTGTAATTTTCCATTATCCAATAAAAAATTATATTTGACATATATATTAAAAATACAACATAAATATATATGCATATTTTTATTTAAGGTCGTATAAATTATGGATCTTGTGAATATATTTTCTTGTTACCGTTTAGGAATCTGATTTGTATTATAGCTATATATTGGCAAAGGCTCAATTTTTATTCGCCTTTTTAACGTCATGAAGTCGTGATGAGCAGAAAAAATGTAAAAGCGTGCAAGGAGCGAATAATAAGTGGCTGATGATGCCTTTGGCACAGTCGTGATTTCGTTCAGGTGGCCCATTAGCTTTATTTTATCAAAACGTATGAGAAAAAAAACTGTGCACGAAAAGCATCTGCGTTCATCTGATAAAGGGCGGTAGTCGAAATTCGGTCCGCTTCTTGACCTAATCGTTGTCAGTTAATTGAGATAATCAGAATAATTTTGACGTTAATGAACTGCCTTTGAAATGAAAATTGTATATTTAAAAACATATACATAGGTGATAGGTATACATACACAATTGCTTAATTTGAATACTATTTTACGCTGTAAAAATTTATTAATAATAGATTATAAAAACAACATTGACTGTTAAATTTTTACTTGGTTTAAAAGCGTACTTACAGTAGCTGATATGCTAAAATGTTAACTAAGATAAGTACAGATAGAACATCTGAAACATTTATTTTATAGAGTTAAACATAAATACATCAACTAATGCGTGGTTTTGACTTTTAATAAGATTTATCTTCAGCCTCGCGCGATACCATTTACCCCTCCTGTTTCATCTATAATTATATATTTATTTAAATCAAGAACATCGTTAACAAACAGGTTATTCCAACGATTAACGTGCAATGCCAGAATAATAAGGAGTTGAATTGCTACATTTATAGGCGAGTTGGCTAGTGCGGACGTCTTGGCTTTAACAAGCGTCAGAAGAGGACGCGATCGTGACATTCTCTCATATGCCTGCACTACACTCTCTGGAAGTTGTCCGAACCGAAGTTACAACTGAAGTCAGTCGAGATCTACGACTTCGAGTAAGCTACCAGACTGTCGCAAATTTCATATGCCTTTAATTATTTTTCAGAAGCAACGATAGAACAATTTGACGACCTATGTATGTGACGACAGCGTAGAATTGGTATATATAAACAAAGAGCGAATCATTAAAGCAAGTATTATCTTTTTATAAAGAACATACTACATAAGTTTGATGCAATTGTATATCCTGAATTTGGCTGTTCCGAAAGAGAAATGATTGCACAGAAGAAAAATTGCTAAAAAACCATGACGTAGATTCATATTTTGCCACATCGGAATTAAAAATAAGCCACTCATAAATATTTTGGCTATCGATTATTCCAGGTATGCAATCACATATTTATAATTATTATAAAATGTCTATTAGATAACATCCAATTGAGTTGGCGTTGACTGATATATTGCAGGTCGTCGCTCGGAACGGAACGATCTAGGTGATTTTTTTTTACTGCTATAATTTAATTTATTGTGTTTATTTATCTTGGGGTATACAACAACTTATTCACTATACTAAATATTATCACTATATGGCACAAAAACGTAAATATCAAAAAGTCAAGAGCCTGTGACTGCTGACCTCTTAGGACAAATATAAAATTAATTTAAAAGTTCAATATATCATTGTAAGTGCTCTGTGTAAGTATTGTGCTTAGATTTTAATTATTGTTTTTTTTCAGAAGCAATAAGATGACGCGAGCGAACAATAAGATACGCAAAAATGGAACCAAACTTCTCCAGCTAAATAACCGACTGCATCACAATCATTGTCACGCGATCGTCGTGAAAGATAGTAACCCCAAATATGAATAAATAAAATAAATACGTTTTATTAGCATTTATGTATATGGCTTGATCGACATTAACTTTCAATCCTCATACATACTAAGTATATATATTACACGTTCACGTTTAAAATGTACCTGCTTTATTTGCAATTCGAGTAATTATATTCAGTCTAATGCAACGAATATGTGCATTAAATCAGAAGCAATGATAATTTTTATGTATTGTAAAAGGAAAAACTCACTTTTCAGCCTCGGAGCCAGTCGACGGAAATTCAAAATTTGAAGATTGTTTTATGATTGTTTATCTAGTTAAATAAATGTATTATTATAATCATTACACAGATTATGTATATATTTCATTTTCATAGTTATAACATACCTATTTAACTTGCAATCCGATTATTTATATTCACACACAAATTAATGAAAATTATTGTCGCATAACAAAATTATTGCAACTGTTGTCACGTAGATGTCGGCCATCTTGTTTTATATTTGAATGCTTATTTTTCGACATTGGTCAACAACAAAAGAATACGTTAGCGGAAGCTACGGCTTTGAACAATTATTTATAAGATTCGTTTTTTTCCAATATTTTATACGAGAAACGCAAAACAAAAATGTTGAAAATTCATGAACGAGTCGAGGCAGAATTATTTCGTAATATTATATAACAGCAATTTAAAAAAAATAGTATATTCAAAACATATTAAAAAATATGTATTAGTTATTAAGATTTTTAAGTATATTTAATAAAATAATTTATTCAATTATAGAATTTATAATAATGTATTTTTTTTATTACAATAATCTTTAAAAAGAATCATTTCAATATAAGTGAATAACGTACTTGAATTTATCATTAATTTTTATTTTAATTTATGTGCCTAAAACACAAATGGGTGGTCTTAAACTGTTAAGAATTAAGTAGAATTAAGAAAAACAGTAGGTATTTTACGTTGAAAATAATTCCAATAAATATATATTCACTATTGCTCGATTTGCAGCAAAACATATTAAAAATTTGTAAATATCTCAAAACGCTACGCCAAAAATAATAAAATATATCTTATAAACAAATTTTCCAACATTTTGTGATAAAAATCGCCACCCGCAGTGGCGTAGCTAGGGTATGTGCCGCCCAGGGCGATCCTTAAAATTGCCCCCCCCCCCATACATTTTTTGCAGGGTCATAAAATCAGCATTTTTTTAAATAATAAATTGGTTATTATTAAGCTCTTGTTATTCGTGGATTTATACATGTTTTATTGCATTCAGGGTTAAGAACCACACTAGATGATCCCATCGCGAATATGCCGCCCCCAAGCAAGTGCCGCCCGGGGCGGCCCGCCCCCCCCCCCCCCCATAGCTACGCCACTGGCCACCCGTCAGCAAATTTAGACTGGCATATGCCTAAAACCAAGTGTAGCTGTATGCGTGCGAATACCGAACGAAAGCCGAGTGTAGTGTCTCTTTCTAGCATTCACTCGTCTCTTTCTAGCGCGTCTTGGAGGCGCCTCGCTGCCGCTCGCGCTGACTTTTACTGTCAAACCAAACAATCTAACCTTTTTTTAATGATATTAAAAAAAGATGAAATTTAGAATAAATCAATACAATATATACAACATACAACAGCATAAAATTGTTGGCATCGGCAAGTTTTAAAATTAGAACATAAAGCAATACTACCATATTTAAAAAAAAATCTGGACTGATAGACACCACATGTCTTTTATTAATGATAAGACTGAAATGCGACACCGTCATTCAAAACATTGTCTCCATGGTAATTCGAGAGAATGTTTTGATCTCTGATTTAGGCCGGTGGTCTACTGATGTAGGAAGGCGATTTGGGTAGATGTGTAGTTAGAGATTAGAAGTAATAGATGTTGTCACGGCGATTGAGTGAGAAGGTCGATGCAGGTGTGTCAGAGACTCGCTGGCGCCAACACACATTCTTCGACACAAAGGAGACTGTCTAGTTAATAAATATAAAAAAAGTAAATTCCTCATTATTAATATTATTATTATAAAATAAACTAAAAAAGTATGTATATAAAAAGTAATAACAATAAAGCATTATAATAATTATTCACAATAACTGAACAATCAACTTTGTGCGCTTTTATTTTTGAGGAAATATAAATACTATATCTACTTATTTGTTAAAAATGTTACATATTTTTTTATAAAAACAGATTTTTATGAAAACAGATTATATTCGAGGGGGGGGAATTCCCTTACCTGCCTCCCCCCCAAATGACCCCTAACATCAAAAGCAATAAAATTGTACCATCGCAGTGGCAACGATAGGTTATCCAGCGTTCATAATAAGACTTTATATAACAATATACTACTCATAATAAGTTAGAAACGAATAAAGCATATCTAAACCGAATTTTGTAATAATTGTTTTTGCGCCCTCCTATTGACCAAAATTCGGTTTGAATACATTTTAACCAATACTCTCATCAGAAGTCCGAAGTAATATCGATAAGGATAGCTATCATATTTTTAAAACATGGTGTAATATCCAAGTGTAGACAAACTATGGAGCAATGAGCGAGATGTGACGTCTGCCTGTACTTCTTCCGCTTATTTTCTCCTTAAAGTTGAGTTGGCATATATTTTGGACTAATTAAAGTTCTAAAACCATAAAAAGTTTTAGAACTTTCATTTTATCATTTTAGGTTTGGGTTTGAACAGCAAATGTACGTTTCGCAACTAGCAAATTGAATTTCATAGACATTTTAAAGCAGTATATAATTTCAATAGCGTCTATCAGTAAAATTATATTTTCACTAGTAGAAATATATATCTACTGGGTAACATACAGCTTTGGTCATAATAATGGGGCATCCCTTCAAATGGCGTTAACTTGTTACAAGGGCACAGTCTGACCGATATTAAAAATTAAAAAATGTAATTCTGAGAACTATACAAAGAAATTAGTCGTTTTAATTTTTCCCTTGAGTTTTAAAAAAATATTGTAGATCTAATTATTCAGTCTCGCTTAAGTGACCGTTATATGTTCAGTTGCGTGATTTCGGACTTAATTTGTCGTTATAATTTTTTTAATTTAATAATTTATTTTTAATATTATATAAACATTTAAAAAATGCTAAAAAACGCGAATTAAGTAAAGCTAAAATAGCGAATATAATTTTATTGTGTGTAAAAATATTATTTATATTTAAACAAAATCGGGATATATTTGAGACCTTTTTTAGATTTTATTTTTAGCCAAAAGTGTTTGGTTTAAATTCAGGGACGTCATTTCTGCTTTTTCCAGGAGGGGGGGGCGGGTAAAATTTATCCAGTCAGTGGTCTGTTTTTTTAATATTTGCATTTTTCTGACCAAATTTAAGGGGGGGATATAAATGCATTGGAATTCTTTATTTTTAAGTTTAAATGTTGCGAGTGGTATTGAACTTAGGCAAAACAATTTCAAAACCCTAACGGAAAGTACCATTCATGGTATTGTAATTTTTGATCTAATTTCCTCCGTGCTTTATATGGACGTTAAAATGAGCTGACATCTATGATCGACTAGCAAAATTTTAATTTAATTGTAGTGACACCTGTAGTTATTATGATTTAAATATATAAATCAGGTCGGTAAAACAGACATCCGTTGGAGCTATCGACTCGCAGGCTAGCTGTCACTGCGCATGCTCCTTAACTTGTCTCACTTTGACCATATCCGGCGCCGCGCACGTGTGCTCTTACTCCGACCGACCCGGCTTCCAGAAGTTTCCTTCGAAAGAGCAAAGATGTCAGGAGCCGTGAAGCGTCTGATTCCCCTGCTGGACCGCGTATTGGTGAAGAGAGCCGAAGCCATCACCAAGACCGCCAGCGGCATCGTGATCCCCGAGAAGGCACAGTCGAAGGTGCTCCAGGGCCAGGTGATAGCCGTAGGCACCGGAGCGAGGACCATCGAAGGCAAGACTCTCCAGCCTTTGCTGGCCGTGGGCGACCGCGTGCTGCTGCCCGAGTACGGCGGCACGAAAGTCTTGCTCGAGGGAGACGAAACGGAGTACCAGCTCTACAAGGAGGCGGACATCCTGGGCAAGCTGGCGTGATGTAGGAGCAAACGCGATAAGCGAAAGGATCAGTGAACGGATGAACGTAGTCGGCGTTTATAGTTGAACGTTTTACACAAGTTAGGTTATGTTTCGACTTTTTTTATATATTTTTCTTCATAGGTTAGAATCTGTGCATTTAAGTTACACGAGTGTTGTATGTGCGTTGCTGTTATCTTAATTTTAAGTCGCCAAAGAAAATAAATTTTCTATAAAACTATTCCATGTATTTCATTTTTACCAAAAGTTGCGTCATCCATTAAGGTTCTTATAAGATTCGACTAAACACTATAAAGTAATGGAAAAATTACAATTATTGCAGCTTTTAAGAAAAGTAAGTATACATTATAAACAAATCTACATTTGTACAAGTTGGCAAACAATCAGTAAACAATGCATGGAAAAAGCTTTATTAAAATAAGTGGCTTTGAGATAAATAAGACATAAACATACCATCTTAATTGAACGGCGTTGCAGACTAAAATCACTGAGTATATGATAAATAAAAACTTCATCTTTCAGAGCAATTTTATACATCTTTTTAGTGGAATTTGTATTGCATTTAAAAAGTTATCATTTCCTGACCCTTTTGAACGTTCTTTAATTTAGCAAACTGGCACAGGGACTAAGATGGTCTCTTGAAACAGTGGTTATGAAATTTAATAGAATAATGATGAAGAGCTATATTTTTAGATTGGAATGTATTTGTTTCCAGATCAGTAGCAACGAATCTGCTCTGTTTTACCAATTTTATGACAAAAAAATGAATATAATACGCCTTAATTATAATAAAAAAATATTTTTTACTGTTTCACACATGATTGGTTTATAAAATAATACTTAGCCAATCATCGTCAATATGAACTACACAAGTTGTCTGAATACATTGGCACATCGGAAATTCCTCAAAGTTCTAATCTCAGCCTATTTCTACTGCATTGGTGTCATCATTTGGCATCATTTTAAAAGTGGCGAGTCTCTCCGGTCTTTGGTTTCTTGGAGTGTTGGAAGTGAGTAATTATTTTATAGGTTTACTTAGATGTAGCTTCGACGCAGGGGTGTCATTTCAGAATTTTACAGAAGGTGGGGGGGGGGGTGTGGAAAGATAGCCAGCCAGTGGTCTAGTTACTTTGCATGACGTATATGCAATTATAATAATTTACTTGTGATTTTGAAGAATCAAAATGTCGAACTGCTAAAATAAATTTTATATTCATTACATAGCTATTTTTTTAGGGGATGGTGGCCCTCATTATTGCACAGGCCACTGCTCTTGCCCCGCATTTGTCTGTTGCACGAGACAACACCAATTATTAGACGCATGTTTTTAATATAATATTTTAGCGACGGGCAATTAGACACAGATTGAGTCGCTGCAGTAGTATTTTTATTGACGATTTATAGTTACATGTTTACAAGTGAATGAGGCAGCAGGCTGGACTCACAACCGGTCGTTGCAAGCCCGCCAAAGTTTGCCAACTGAGAGTCCGTTACGCCAGTGCTACCAGAGCGCAGCCAAGTTTTGGCCATAACAAAATCTAAATTAAAATACATATATTAATAAGCACCCTACAATATGTTCTTTAAATTCGTTGGCGTTTTAAAATGATAATTTTTCTTGTGTTTTTTTTTAGCGCCTTTATTTTATAGTAACCTTCTGCAAGACAACTTTGTAGAATCCCAGAAAAATTAAAGCTACTAGAACTAAACTATATTCTCTTACTTGCCACAAAAGTAAATTCAACATTAAAAATAAATCTATATAACAAGACCTATAATGTCCCAAACTTCCACAGTTTGGGAACATATAACTAATACTCGCAAGTACCCAGCAAAATACTTCAATAAAGACCGTGTCAAATGCTCAATTGTAATTTAAAAATAGATACCCTTTGTGAATAAGGACCAGTGTTATAGTCAGTGACTTATACCCGAAAGACCCGAGATTAAATCATATACTAACCTTTGTGTTTTTCAATTTCTATCGCATCTGGGAGATCAGAATTAGTGATTATAATATAATTATGAATCTGATCGATCATCACAGATTAGTATTCCTACATTTTCCTAATCTCACAGATAAATATCGTGATCATTAATTAAAATCAAACCAAGTCTTACATATTAATATAATTTGTGTATATAATTTGTTTTAATAATCTCATAAAAATATGCTAATAACAATCATTTATTTCTACAACATATCCAATTATTCCAAGGTATAAGAAGTCGACACATCTTACTAAAACCATGCATTTTCATTTAAGATAGAAAGTTTGGTTAATTCTTGTGTCAATAATGTACCTAAACTTCTTTCTTTATCTGGAGGCTGTATTTTGGCGCAGAACCTGGTTCTTTAAAGTTCTAGTCCAATGTCTCTATACCATTACCATATGGAACCAGACCATATGACGAAATAACCGTTGAGAGATCACGATGCAATCGGCTATGTATTTTTACGTACCAAGTAATATTTTATAGCGAAGTTTTTTTTCTGACTATACGGCAAACAGTTAAAAATGTTTACAATATTTAACCATTTTCACCTAATAACTATTTTTTTAAATAATAGTTAATAATATTTCTCTAATAATTTATGTTTTACTCAATAAAAGGACTAGATAAAATATTTAATAAATTATTTATTGTTCATAATGTGATTTATATTGAATGCTGAAATTTTCAATTAATCAAACAATCGACTTTGTAAAATATAAGTTTTGTTATTTCATATTTGCTTACTTTTATATTTAAATACAAATTCACATATCACATAAGAATGATTTAGATTTAGAACACTAATAGTAAAACTATGGCAAAACAAAAATTAACTCAAAATACAGAATGAATAAATTTATATGAGGACAATTTGAGTGAGCAATATATAAAATAATTGTTCCATAAAACTAATTGTTTGTGCATTACTGTTGGACAAATTAGGTGCAAGCGAGCGAGTATTGGTGGATCGAACCCTTTTCGGAAGAAAAAATCCAAAGATTTACCTTACATTAAAGCACAAACAATTCGTTCTATGGAACAACGAATTTATTTAACACTAGATTTACGGATATAAACCCATCAATTTGACGGGTGTCATTAAAAATGGGTATATAGTGACCAGATTTTAAAAAATTTGCATTGTTCGAATATAAAGCCGTAAGAAAAAATACTGTCTGATACAAACCAGAAAACCGGCAATGACGTGTTCCGTAATCTAGTGTTAAATACGTAATCTAATGTTAAAATAATTCTCTGTTAAATAGCATCCAATTGAATTGAATGTTTTAATTATAAGAAAATTGCAAACAAAAACACAACATTTTAAAAATATCTTTTCATATATATAAATATATTTATAAATATTATAGATATGAGAAGTAGGTTTGTTAATAGTAAAACTGTTAAAAAATAACAAACGGAGCCGGCAAAGTGCACATTAATAAGCGTAAGATTCAGTCTGTAATTCCGGCAAGCCATTCACTCTCGTTGTAAAAGACGTTATAAAAATGAGAAGTAATTAAATATTAGAATCTCATTATAGTATTAAAATGTCAAAGAGTTATCGTAAGGGCAATGTGCTCGTAACATACTATAATCATAAGTCAATCACTGAAAAAATATCACAATTGTGTCCAATAAATAACACGACTTTTGCACAATAAACAGCAAAAGTATAATAAATTTTGATAAAGCGACTCCCGCCGTTATCTTATATTTTGCAAAAGCGTTGCAACAACCTCATAAAAGCAATAATAAATATATTTCACATGTACATACATATATAAAATAGTTAAAAGCACAACTTTTGTTCCCGAATAATATAAATAAAAAGGAAACATTAAAATACAAATAATAATAAATAAAAATAGTCACAGAAAATGGATGGATTGATTACAAACGTATCGAAGAATTTAATACTTAAAACTAAATACAATATAAAAAAATTATTAGTCATTCGGGGTAACATTGTTCATTATGGTAACGTTTTGAATTGATTTATTTAATATAATTGTAATAAATCAGTATGAGTTTTGAACAAAAATATGTAGAGGGGAAAAGTTAACACTAACGGTGTAATATTGGCTATATAATAAAGTAGTAAAACATTACAATTTAAAATAATAGTGAAAATAGTGAAAAAATTCAATGTTACACAGAATGACTACATACGATAGTGAGTCAAATGAAAACATTAAAATTAAAACCTAAATCTCACTGCACTATTATCCTGTCAAATGACAGCAGCGTTATATACGTGTATAGAGGCTAACACAGGTGGCTATACTAATCAGGGAAATGGGTACAATAAAAAAAAGATGAATTTAATGAGTCAAGGGTTAAAAATATTTTTACGTGTAACTAACTAAAGATAAAATATATCCCAAGATTGTACAACAAATTGGCGAAACAAAGTTTAGTTTCCACTTTAGGAACAAGTTACAAGTTGTCACTTTATTCATGTAAATAGATTTTTACCTGTATATGTTTCATCAGCTTTGAAAAAGCTTTTGACAAGTCCAATGTAAGGAATGGACAATGAATTAGAATAAACGATAAATCATCAGAAGATATCAAAATACAGCTATTTTGATATCTTCTGATGATTTATCGTTTATATACACAGGTGCGCATTGTGGTCAGGCGGTGTCATTAGGCCTTACTTTTTTGAAAATTATGAAGGTTGGACTGCAACAATCAACAGTGAGCGCTATAGACGCATGATATCTGATTCTTTTTAGCATGAAGTCGATGTGGAAGACATGTTGTTTCAACTTGCTACACATCGGTTACAATGTTGGATGTTTTGCATGAAAAGTTACCTAGTCGCATTATTTAACGGTCTTGTGATGTTAACTGGCCGTCAAGATCATGTGATTTAATGTCGTTGGATTTTTTTGCGAGGTTATGCTAAGAGTCGTGTTTACGCCGACAAACCCGAAATGTACAAAGTCATCGAAAGGATCGGTTGCTGTGGCCATTTAATTAAAATTATTTTTATAGTTATATTAGGTTCTTTAAAAAAGAACATCAGACAGTGACTTATTTAAGACATAAGTAAAGAAAATAAATATAACAAAAATGGTGTCAATATCTGATAGCAGATAAAACATTAAAATTAAAAGTAGTTTAAAACGGTCGCTGCATTTGCAACGAACCAAAGTAATTATAGAAGGGGAAAACCTATGAATCTATGAAAGTTAAGTACGGTGATACATGTATGTTACGAAATAACACTTCCATTTGACTCACCCTCTTATAAAGTTATAAGCATAAAACAATTAAAATAGAGAGTCTATGAATATATGATTTTAAATTAACGAGACAACCTATAATAAACAATTTACAAAAATAATAATGCACAACACTTTTTGAAATACAACATATCACTGCAACGATATATTTGTTCTTCTTACAGCTGCTGAAAGCATCGGATTGGGATCAGGTTGTTCAGTCAATAGAGTCACTTCGACCCACTTTCGCTCGGCGCTCGATTTTCGGACGGCTTCCATAACGGCCTGGACGTACTGGCCGTCTTCGAACGTCGCCGCTAGCTGAACTGGTTCTTTGATCCAACCCATTTGTTCGGTTACTGGCAAGAAGGCTTCCTTCAACGCTCCTATCATTTTGCTCAAACCTTTAATGTACGGTTTGGGTACTACAGTCGCCGGCATCGGACAATCCAAATCTTCTATATCCAAATATATAACATCATCTGAATGATTATCGGGATGATGCGAATTCGATTTACGCAATCTGCCGTGCAAATCGCCGCCTTTCACGTTCAAGTGTCCTAATTTCCCGCATAGTAAGACTTCATGGTGAAAACAAGGACTGACCATGGAGTTGTTCAAAGTGGCCGTGACTAATAAACCTCTGTCCATTTCCATCTGGAACGTGCAAAAGTCTGGCGATGTGATTTGCCTGATACCGTTGACTTTATCAGTCGATTTGGTGAACGTTTTTAAAACGCCGTGCACTCGCGACGCTCGTTGACCGGTCAAGAACGTCACTAGATCGATCACATGACTGCCGACTAACGTTAAAGTGCCGCCGCCCATAGTGTCGTCGCATAGCCAGTTATATGTGTCGCCCAATAGAGAACTCATTTGTACTTTGATGTCCATCAACGATAGTTCGTCGCGTTGTCCTAAATATCCGTCCAAGATGGCTCTGCGCATCTCGGAGAACGCCGGTAGAAACCTTAGGGAATGATTGACGATCGATATCAGAGTGGGGTAGTATTGGCAAGCTCTGACCATTTTCAACGCTTCAGCTTGATCTAGCCCTGCCGGTTTGTCGCAAACTACGTGTTTGCCGATGCCGAGCGCTTTGACGGAGATCTGGGCATGCAAGTTAGGCGAACATAGCACGAACACGAGGTTGACGTCTTTCCTGAGTAGCAAGTCGTCGATGCTGTTGGTGAAGAAGGGAACGCCGAGGTCCCTGGCGGCCGCCTCGGCTTCGGCCCGGGTGGAGCCCCATATGGCGCGAAGAGCGAAGCCCCTTTCCTTCAAAAAGGGCGCGAGGGCTCGGGCCACGGCGCCGGTGCCGAACACGCCGACGCCGGGCAACATTTCGCCCATTGCCCCGTTGTCGTCAAAATCACTGACAGCTGCCGTGTTTACTGTTTACTTTGGTCCTAACGGCGTACTTTGCGGCTTAAAACTTTTTATTCCAAAACGTCAAATTAACACTATATTTTTTTCATTATTTATAATTTATAAAATAATATTATTTACAAATTTAAGTAAATGCAATATCTTTCTTAAGTTTTTCAATATTGTTTCACATAATATCCGTTGGCGCACAAAAATTATAAGATAAAAATATTATTAACAATTGTTCGACATAAGATATTAATCAGGGCTTTTTTTAAAAAAGGGTTCAGATCTCACTTCTTGTCAAGCTTTTAGCTAAAGAAAAATATATTTAAATAGCATATAAATTAAATTTAAAACAGCTTTTCCTTTGCCACGAAGCGCATAAAAAATTAAACAAAATTTATCATATGTTTTTCTTTACTATAGATATGTTAAATCTAAAGCTAAACGAACAAATACAAATATACAACTGAAGACTAAATGTAAAATCAAAAAACATTATATATTTGTATAAAAGTTTACATTTATATATTTGTATAAAGTTTTGTCCAATTCTCGGTACCAATAAATTTCAGTGCAATTCCTTTTTGATGAATGTAAAATTATTATCTTCATATATTTTCAAAAATTAACACGTATATATATGCATGTTTTGACAAAATGTGACACTTTTCTACGCTAGCAAAATAATTATAAATTTATATATTGTCATCTCGCTATAAAAATGTAAAGCTTTAATATGTTTGCACGATATTTTTACACGCCTAAGTTACATTATTTTTAATCCTCGTAAACGCGTGAACGAATGTACAGCGAAGTTTCGCTAACGCGCGAAAATGCGTGAACGGACCGTAATGTATTAATTCAATATATTGCAGTTCTTTACATATATCAAAATAACTATTTTTGTGGCGTTTTTAAATGCTTTTAGGGAGATTAAGAGATTATTTTTTGCCATCAAACTATTTATTTTTATTAAATGGCAGCTGATATTTTACCGTTTTTTTTTTGTAATTCACTAGTTCAATAGAAAACCCGTAGGTATATAATAACAGTCATTAACTTAAATATATAAAAGTTATGGTCAAATATTATCCATAAGATTTTACAGAATAGTTTTGATCAATATATAAAAATAATATGAATTAAACAAATTTAAAAAAAGATATATAAAAATACTCAATTGTCTCTAATCGGATGTACGCGTTCATATGTATTTTATATTTTTCTTAGCGTTATTGTTAGTGCTCTGATTTTTATTCAAAGTTAAATCCGTCAATTTGCCGGTTTCGTGAATCTAGTGTTAAACAAACTATTTAAAATACGCCCAATCGAATCACTATAATGCAAAGGTTTAATATTGTATTTAAGCAGGCAATATATTATTATTTACCTACTATAAATACCTTTTGATATATTACAAATATTTACATATGAATATGAATATGGACATATGTATGTATGTTAAAAATAGTAGAATTAAAATTTCAAAGCAACATACATAATAGTGGTTCTGAACACATTATATTTTTTTTAAATTTATTTCTTCCTTTTTTCATAAATATATATTTTTGAACTGAGTTAATAATTTTAATAGTTATCACATTCGAAAGGAACCCATTAAGAAATGACAAATATGTATTTGGAAATAATCCTCGAGATTAACACTTCAAGAGTCGTAACATATTGGGTTACAGACATATTACACCTATTTATTTTTCGTTATTTTTTACCAAACTAAGGGATGACGTCTCAGCAGCCACTAATCGCCTTTAAGCCAATAATTCAATAATATTAAAAATATTTTTTTAATTATTTTTGTAAAAAATCTATTTACACACTTCGTCGCCTCTAATTAGGCACTTGAAAATAAAATTAATCTGTAACCTGTCATCGGCGGTTAGCGCCGTCAGACATTGTTAAATAGGGTACAAACATTTATCGTCGATGTAATTAGTCAATTAAATGGATGCTTGAATTGTATTTTTGGTGATTTGGGATAAGTATATTTGGAAATTTGGCACGATTTCATTCCGCCGAGTGACACGTTTCCCACTTTGAACTTTAGAGATAAGATCCACCTGGGAACATAGCGAGATCAAAACTTTGGACTGGACTGGATAAAATATAATTTATTTTACCAATTTATAAATTAATATAAATAACACAATATTTAAAGCTACGATTATTTAATTTAAAAGTATGTTAAAATCGGTTTTAATTTGAGATTAATTTTTATACATACGTTATTTATAAAATAAAATATTAGTTAAGATCTTTATTGAGAAAATTGATCAATTAAGTAAAAAATATGCGTACATTGAAATTCTTATTTAGATTTTTTAATCAAACGTTTGAAATAGTACAAATTAATTATTATAACATTTTAACATCAGGCAAATTTTGGTTAAATTGATTCCATCTTTAATAAAGAGTTTTGCTATAGGTATTTTTTATGTAGTATCATAATGACGATTTATATCGTATTTATTTTATGTTTCTAAAATGCATTATCTAAATAGTAATCATATTAAAATCATATATTTTTTGCAAATAATTTTGCATTTAAAAATATAATTAATATATATTTACAAAAAAATTATAAATAAAGTTTTCACATTTTGTTTTAAATGTATAATCCGGCCCTGTAATAAAATTCTATTCCGGTATAAAGTACAAACAGTGGAGAGTGATGTAGAAACACAAATAAAACGGATGCTTTTTTGTTGTCCTGTTTGATTTTATATTTTTAAAATAAGCAAAATATTAATATATCTATCAAATATGTTTAATAATATATTTATCTACAAATAAATACAATGCCTTCGTACGCAAGTTGTGTTATGAATTTAATAATATGGTATTAATTTATTTTGGAAAAGTAGAACAAAGCCCTTTTATCGTTATTATTGCTATTTTAGAAAATATATATATTTTATGGACTAACGACTATCTCAAAAGAGACATTGCATGAAAATAGCACACGGTAATTCAATCCCTTATTATTGTAAGAGCTTCATCCTCGTCGGCGTGAAAGTGGAACATCAGAAAGTGCATGTGACCCGATATTAGATGACATTTCTTCAGGAAGTCGTCCTTAAATCTAAAAAGCTGTCAAGTCATGTGACGTTCTCAAATCCGACGGATTAGATGTCTAGAGAGCGAAGAATTCAGCTTAATTATTAACACATGACCTTTGCAAGATTATATTAGACAACATTTAATTTAGATAATAATATAATAACTATTTTAAGAGTGCTAAAAAAATAGTTTAAAATTCTAATCATTAAACATTTTATAAAAATCTCTTTACGATTTTTCGCATGAACGATTTTGTGCTACTGATTTGTACTATAAACATTCCTTTTGTTTGGGGTGGTTCTTCATCAAATGCGTTTTGAACCAATCATCTTCGTTTGTCTGTAAAACTCCTCCTATACACCCCCTCTCTGAATTTAGTAGGGTGACAATGCGCAGTGAAAATCTGAAGCACTTTTCTTTAAAAGTGCTTCAGATTTTCAAGTAATTCTAAAATATGATTTTATTGTATATTCCATATAAATTAATGGCGTGACTTTATATATATATATTTATATTGTAAATCCGTAGTTGTAACATCATATAAGTTAGCCTAATTCGTCACAACAGGGTAACAATGTTCACTATATGAACTATATATTATATAACTAACTTTAATACCCGGCTTCGCCTAAGATAAATTCAAACTCATTAATTATTCATTATAATTAATTTTATTCATCCTATTATCATAAATTTATTCCAATACTTGGCTATATACAATATTTTTAGTCTCTTCTCTTCACATATTGCAGTTGACCTATAAATAGCAGCCAGAATGACATGTGCAAATGTCACGACGCTACTGTTCACCATTTAGGAGGAGTTCTTATGACAAGACAGCCACGTGTATTTTCTGTTCTATATTATAGATCTGTCTCCGATCTATGTTTTTATTGACAGATTTTTTTATAATAAAATTCGATACAATACTATATTCAATAAACAGTTTTTTAATTATAAGATTATAGTGAATCTCTCCGGAGCTATTCTTATGCTAAAATGTGGAGTTAACTAAAATATCTACTTTCAATTTGTATCTTATGTTAATGTTTAATAACACTAAACAAACAAGCATATATGAAAAGGATTTAATTAACAATTTTAATATATTTTTTAAACTAAAATGTTATTTACCAGCACGATAGACCAGTGGTTTCGATCAGTGAATAATACCTAGAATCCCATACGGATTCTAGTGTTTTTCAATATCTACTGTGTCTCGGAGATCGGAATTAGTAAATGTTATAAATTTATAATTCCAATCGATCATCACAGATTAGGTTTTTCTAGATTTTCCTATTGGTACGGTTTAAATAGAAGTCAAAAAGTGTACTTTTTAAAAATAATTAAATTCATATTTATTTATTTAAATTAAATTAAATTAAGAATATTGAATAAATAATATATATTTATTTTAATTAAATTAAGATTATTAAATAAATAATATAAAAGGGAAAATAATGTTTTTTCTCTCTTTTTTTTTCTTTTTCTTTCTCTAATAAAATAAAGGGGAAGGAAAGAAGAAATCGATAACCAGGTAAATGGCTTTATGCCAAGGAACTGGGAAATAAAATATTAGTCACTGTATAAGTAAGATTAAAAATAACACATACAAAAATAATATATATTAAGAAAGGACTAATAAAAAATCAAAAAAAAATTTAAATTAAATAAAACGAACCGGACCAGCTCTTCATAGCTGACATTACACAGATCAATGTGCAATGCTAGGGTATAAAAAGGTCGGATGGCGATAGCCATAGGTGAGTCGGCTAGTCTGTACGTCCTGGTTCTAATGGGCCATCAAAAGAAGACGTGTTCGTGATTCTCGAAGATGTTCCGGAATCCAAAACACTTGCCCAGGCGTGTGCTGGTAAGTGTAAAATTAACACTTGGTTGGGAAAAAAGCGTACCACTCACTAGTAGGCGATTCAAGCTTTAATGGTGGGCGATGGGTGTTTTAATCCAGTGTTATAAATTTTGTATTTAATTTAAGTAATATATATACATAAAAGTAATGTTTTACTGATGACCGATGAAGAAACGATCAATGATACAATATCCGATCCAATACTTAAGGACAATGAATATTTTTTTCAATTAATGAAACAAGAAAATCCTGATAAAAAAGTCACATAAAAATAAAAATTTAACGAGAAATGTCAATCTATAAAACTTTAAGCGATAATAAAGTAGATGGCTGTCCAAGTTAAATTTTAACTATTTTTTGAAATCGCCATTGAAATAAAATATTTAAGTTAAATTCTACTTTTACATAGACGTAGGTACAAAAAAATGTATAGAAAATGGTAATTCGTGATACCACTACATCTTGTATTTTTACATTTTGTATTAGTCAGTTTTTAAGCTATTCGTTAAATATGTTGTTAGTGAAACAAATATACATACAAACAGAAGGACAAACTTTTTACAATTATAAATAGTAATGATTAATAATATATATGTAAATCATTTAATATATGAGAATATATAGCATATGGTACATGCTAAAAAATAGATGTATTTTTTAGCGAGAAAGTAACAAATTTTATATTATCTACTATTATTTATAAAATACATACAACGTCGTTTTAAATTTAAAAAACTTTATGATATGCATAACAATATTGGATATACATATGTGAAACATGGTCACACTACGAATGGCATGTGTGAAACACAGGAACGTTTCTTTTGGAGGGGAATCTTTGGTATGGGAACCAGAAGTTGCCATTAGTTATTTTCGAAATTAAATATAAAATGTCTCGCTTGTGTCACACACAAATAATGTTATATACAACACATATGTATATACAATAGATAATACATTCCTAATTTATCCAACATAGAATGATCCTTGATTTTTTACCAGTTAGGTTTGTGAAATATAAAATGTGTATTTATATTTTTGTGAATATTAAAATTACATATGGATATAAATTAGTTGAATTTTAATATTGTTTGTGAAAAAATAATAATACAATGTTTGTATTCTATTGAGATGTTACGCATATATCGGTTTCACCAAAGTATATATCAACTCTATATTAAATTAGTGTTTGCTTCATATTCTGATCTGTATTTCACAATTGAAGCTTCTGTTCAAACTTTGAGAAAATCAAAGCGTACTTTTTAGGACCTCATTTGGGCCGCGATCCTTGCGTTCAAAGCTTGCGCCTTTGGAGTTGGGCTAATGCTCGCTAATTGCAGCCGTCATCGGAGATTAGTTCCGAATGAATTACCACAGCCAAGAGATGGATCGACTACCCTTGTGAAGACTCGCGGAAATATTTCACAAATATTTTTAAAATCATCATGAACGCGACGGGTTGTGCTTTGCAAGTGTTCCACTATCGGAAAATGTGATAAGTTCAAAGGAAAAGTGTAAAGACTTTTGAAGAAAATGCCTCGCAGGAGGAAAAGGTCCGTCTCGCCGGTGGAACCTTTGAACTTGGATGACGAAGATGATTTGCTAACTGGAGATGATCTATCTCCCATATCTGGTAAGAAATAAATAATAAATAAAATATATTTAAGTTATTTTGTATCGATTAAAATTGAAAATTAATTTATTTAACGATGTATCATATGTTTTTTAAGAAATCAATGATGAGTTCTTGAATTTAGATTTATGAATATATAATAAAATAACGTAACTAAGACTTAACATACATAACATAAAAACGTAACTTTCAAATCTAGATATATATTTTATATAACTAAGATATGCTATTATCTCCACATTTATTTATTTTATTTTATTTTATTAATTTATTTAGCTTAATAGCTAATCTTTACATCTAACAAATTTAGTAAACATATATAAAAATATATAAAAAATACATAACAGAAAGAAAAAATGAAAATATACAATAATAAAGTCTTAATATTATAATTTATTTCTATATGTACGAAGGTGTTTTTTTATTCCATTTATGAAACCCGTTATATTTTTGCTGTTTCGGATTTCTCTTGGAAGACTATTATATAAATCAAAACCTCCGTACATAATTCCCCTAGCCGTACTCGTTTTCTTATACTTAATTTTCTTTAAATTTTCTCTATTTCTAGTATTATATTTATGTACATCTTTATTTCTTATTAAATACTTATTAAAATATTTTGGTAATATATTATTTTCTAACTTATATATAAATACTAAAACATTCATACTCAATATTTCTTGAACATTCAACCATTCTAATCTATCAATCATACTTTTACAATTAGTTAATCTATTTTTATTTAAAATTACTCTCATTGCCCTATTTTGTAATTTTTGCAACATTTGTTTATCTAATTTATTTAACATATTTAATAGTGTTGCACAATAATTAAAATGGGGCAATATTATACTATTGTAAATTATTTTTTTTGTATTTATACTTAATATATTTCTTAATCTAGATAATAAACCTATTTTTATACTAATTTTTTTTAATATGTAATTATTAATTTTGTAATTATTAATTTTGAAAAAAAAATCTGAGTACATAGTAAATTTTTGGTGTGCTCTGTTAAGCGACAAATCAATATTTCTACAATATTTCATTTTCATTTAAATTACAAAATATCGGTTATTCTAAAAAAAATATTATTAAAACTAGTTTTTTACCATTCCTCTTGGGGGAAGATTGGCATTTCAGAAAAGTAAAAAAATATTACAATTTTTATTATTTTTAAATACGAATTTAACGATATCTGAGAGTTAAAAATAATTAATATTTGTATAACTTAACCGTTGAAAAATGACAGGAGTTAGAACAAAACGTTGCAGTGTGCCCACAGATTTTTCTAATAATTATAGACATGTGTATGTTATTTATAATATTACGAAATAGCGTACTATAAATGGTACAATAGTACAATACGATTGTGCTAGCAACAATATATAGGGGAAAAACATTAAAAAAATCATATGCAATTTGTCTATCAGTATAACCTTTTTCTTAATCTGTTCTGCAATATACAATATTTTTATTTAAAGTATAAAGTTAGCAAAAGAAGTGGTTGGCTATAATTTATTAGCGTTTCTGATTATTTTACTAGTTAACAATTAGCTAGTCATTCTAGTTTCTCGGTGATTTTTATTTCCTGAAAAATGACAATTATCATTTTCATTTCTCGATTTTCTCCAGAATCTAAAATATTTTGATAAATAAAAAAATGTAAGTGCATATAGTAATACAGTATAGTACGAAGCTATCTCTATATTATTTATGAACAGGGAACTCTATGAACGTTTGAGAGAACAAACTTCAATAAGATGACGATTTATTATAATGGACGCAAATATTCAAAGGACCAAAACGGATCGATCTACTTGATTAATTACAGAGCGTTGAGTTACGATGGAACTTAGGGCTCCCGTATCGTATAAAAAAATGTCAATTATCAATAACAGCTGTTGCTAATTTACTAAAAAAGCTCATGATGAGCTTTTTTTATCATATCAAACAAAAATTTCCCTCTCGGGATGAATACTCTCGTACCGACCCTGGCTCTCATGTTAATATAATAGATTTAACATTATAATAATAATTTCTTATCAATTATAATTTTACAGGACGTTGTCCACCTCAGCAAAGAAACGCAGCTAATGCTAGAGAAAGGGCAAGAATGAGAGTTCTTTCCAAAGCATTTTGCAGGTATATTTATTATCTTATCTCACAAATTAAACCAATTATTTTCTTAAATATTATTTAATCAATTTTAGATTAAAGACAACTCTTCCATGGGTCCCAGCGGATACGAAACTTTCGAAATTGGACACCCTGAGACTGGCCAGTGGTTACATAGCCCACTTGAGAGCGATGCTAGCCGACCAGCCCACTGAAGACCTCCAACCTAACGGCAGACCCCTAAATTTGGTAATTTTTTATCTCTAGAGTTTAATTTAAAATTTAAAATATTTTTTCGGGACATTTTTGGAACGTCTCGTATAATTCCGTCATTCCACCATATGGTTCTACTCCGTTCAAGACACAATCGTAGTCCAAACACTGGTATTGTAAATAAGTATGGCACCAGCACGAGCCGCGGGTTCTTATTGCAATGTATAAATATACAATGATTTTAGTGTAGGTTTAATCATAGATTTATAGTTTTTCTATCACTTTTTTCTCAATTCTACAGAAACCCGACTTTATTGCAATTTTTATTGAGTAACTAATTTTAGAGGTGTTTTCACGATATCTTTGCTTTTTATTACATAAAAAAAAACAATAAATTGTAAACGCACATTTTCGAGTTCTACTATTCGCTAGGAATAATTAAAAAAAAGCTTAACCACTGACATTAAAACGCGATTTGTGAACACGCTGGAGAACAAGAATAGAATCTGCTATTTATCGAGGCTACTTAGGGACTTTTTCCAGGTTTTTTCAGAGGAATGTGGGAAGTTTGCCAGTCAGTGGTCGGTTTTTAATATTTCCATTTCATTAAGCTTCATAGTATTTTCATAAATTACTTAAATTCTGGTCCCTGCTTAAAATCCACGTCAAACACAATAAAATCGTGCCGTCGCCGTCGCAATGAAAACGTTCGGTTATCTAGCGTTTATATTAACACTTTTTAAAAGAATATTACGACTTACAATAAGTGAGAATCAAATGAAGCATATCTAAACTAAATTTTGACCAATAGGATGGCGCAAAAGCAATAATCCTTTCTCAGAAGTCAAAAATCCACGTCAAAAGCAATAAAATCGCGCCGTCGTCATCGCAGTGAAAGCGCTCGTTACCAAGCGTTCCCAGTGCGACGGCGCCGATACTATTTTATTGCTTTTGACGTGAAGTTTTGACTTCTGAGAAGTGATAATTGTTTTTGCGCTCTCCTATTGACTGAAATTCGGTTTGAACATACTTACAGAAATCCATAGTAATATCGGTAAGGATAGCTACATATGCAGACATACTATGGAGCAATATGCGAAATGAGACGTATGTCTGAACTTCTTCCACTTATTTTTCTCTGAGAGATGAGTTGGCTTAGTTTGTATTTTTGGATAGTTCAAAAACTATAATTAATTTTAAAACTTTCATTAGGTTGGGTTTGAAATTAGAATGGTTCTAGGAAAGTTCAACGATTGCAATTCACCGACGGTAAGTTCACCGATTCTACAACATAAAATAATTATTTACACTTTTATTTTTTATACGCTGTAAATTATTTTAATATGTTATACATATTGCAAATTTATGCAATGTATTTCATTATTATATAGGATTTCTTTTAACTGCATGCATTCTCATATATTATGAATAAAAATAACATATTTAAATTTATATAATAAATAATAATAATACCAATTTTATATATAATAATAAATAATAACAACAAATATGATGGTTATATAGTAATATACATATCTAATATTTGAGTTATTTTGGATTTTATATGACTTTAAAAATAACAAAGACCATATTTTCTAAAAAAAAATTTATTTAGATAGATTAAAATATGCTTGATATTTGGTATTTTATTTATTATTTTATACATTATGATATTCTCTATCAGCCGAAGTAGGTTATTATAAGATATTTTTTACCTTATATGTAACCTAGCTCCATTTGAATTAATCATCACGATATATATGCACTATATAAGGTCGGAATAGCGTAGTCCGTACGGTAACACAGAGTCTACAGGTTCGAGCCACGGCAACAGACTCGAATTTTTATTTATAAAAATGCGCTATTATTAAAAATTAACACTAGCAGCAAAGTGACATCTATTGATTATAAATTATAATACATTTATTAATTTATAATTATTTATATAGATGTTACCGATTCCTAGACTGAAAATACTAGCCCAGACGTACCCAGTTAATACAGATTTACCCCGTTGCAACGCATTGGGTTCACGCCTGCCAGGTTACAGCGTAAGATAAGAATATAAATAAAACAAATTTGTGATCCGTGAGATTAGAAAAATATATGAAAACTCATTCTGATAAAAGCAATTAAAATTGATATTTACTAATTCCGATCTCCCTGACACGATTAAAATTGAAAAACATAGGGGTTGATATAGGATTCTAACTCAGGTCTGTTTTAACTTCATGCTGTTAGACTACGCCTTTAATAAAGCGAGAAAATGTCTCCCGTGTGACTCTTTATAAGTCAAACTATCGTGGTCGCTTTCCGATAACGACAAAGGATATGAATAGCAATACTATACAATACGTGAGATTAATAAAGTCTAAGTCTAATGGCTAACTAACTAACTCATAATTTTTATTTTATAATCAAGCCAAGTTATTTAAAATTGAACTAATGCTACTGTATTAGTACTGTACTGAAAAAAATAATGAATATCAAAAATACTTTTAAGAGTTTGTGTCAATAAAATAGTAATGGTTCCTATTGCTTCAATTATACCTGTATCTTAAATACTGTGGTTAGGGCTTCCAAATCGTGTACCCGGACAGTCGCATAGTTTAAAAATAACCAAGAACCGGGTAAATTTTAGTGGGTACCAGGATATTGTCATTCAATCAATTATTCGATTTTTCCCATATATGAACATTTTAATCTTCTGTAAACGAAGTCTAATTCTAAAAAGCTATTTCTTTCCATGCTATCTATTCAATCTACTTAAACGGCAATTCCGTTGCTAATAATTTCTCATAAAATACTCAAAGTTCTATGAAAAAGTAGATGCATTGATATTTTTCAAAAACAGCAATGAAAATTCACATTTTTATTAAATTTTAAATTTGTACCCGGTTAATTTATGAAAAAGCGCTAGAACAGGGTAATACATATGGCCGGGTATTCGGATGCCCTAAGGCCGGTTTCACACGTTCCGGGTGGATTTGCCCGGCACCGGGCCGGCGCCGTGTAGTGGGGATGGTGTTGTATGGGCTAGTACTATCATTTCAGACGTGCCGGACAAATCTACCCGGCGCCGGCTCGGCGCTGACTGCCGGGTTGTCACCGGCCGCGCTCACTAAACTGTCCGGCGCCGGGTACCGAGTTGAGTGTGGTGGGGGTAAAACTCAAACATGAACCGGGCCGTTAACAGTGATTGTGGTATCTTATAATAAAATATAATATATATTCCTCGTGTTTAGGCAATAGCGGAAGAAATAGACCTCGAAATTTTAATTATATTAATGTAATCTCTTTTATTATAATTATCTTAGTAGAATACATACAAAAATAAAAAATAACGCGAAATGTGTGGAAGGACTTATGTGAAGCCGTTAATCCTAAATTACTGGCACCAGTTGACGGGGTATAGGTCGGGTTGGGAAGAAACCGGCCAGAAACCGGCCAGAGACCGGCTACGTGTGAAAGCTTTGTAAACGGCGCCGGCCCGGTGCCGGGTGAATCCATCCGGCACGTGTGAAACCGGCCTAAGTGTAGTTATTCCGAATTAAATGGATGTTCACAATAAATGTTTAAGATTAAATTAATAATTAAACGAATTGGTGAAATGATGAAAAAAAAATAGAATAGACAAAAATTATAAATTTTAATTCCGAATGTCGTTGCGGGTAAAATAATATATAAATTAATTGATAAGCTATAACTTTTTACTTTTTACGCAAAAAAATTACATACAAAAAAATTATATTTATTTTATGTGAATGATTAATAGCAATTATTGAATGACAAAAAAATTGCGTATTCCGTAAAGCGAGAAAGTTCAGAATGAGATATAAAATACGCAGTAGTTATTGAAAACTTTATTAATAAGTATTAAAGTAAAGTTGTGTTTTACGACAAGAATAGAACACACAGCTTATTGAATCATATTTTATAGCCAAATATACTACTGAAACTGTCGCTGAGACTATTTTTTATAGCAAATACAATTAACTATATTTTTAAACAAAACTTTACGATCCTCTACATAGTATGTCTCAATGATCTAATTAAGTTTATATTTTTATGACCAACGCAAAATTTTATATGTATCTAATCTCTAAAAAAACAATAAAACATCGTCAATAAAATCTAAAAGAAAACATCGGTGCTGGAAAATTTTCACCTCGGACTTATATATACATATATATAAAACAAGAAAAGATCCGCTCCAAGAAAAACAAACAACCGTTAAAGTTTGAAGTGTTTGGCCACTCTTAAAAGTAAAAATGTCCGCACAAATGCGAACAGCTGTTGTTTAGATTAGGCTTATTTTTTACCAAAAAATTAAATTATTTACGGCCCGCTTCCATTTTATTTGTGTACCAAGCGCTCTTAGGAACTAAGGGAACTCAATAAATAAATAAACCCTCATAGGGTGGTCTCAAAACTATGCACCTAAAGATTGTCCAACTTTGATCGTTGAGATAACAATGATTCTTATTTTAGACTGTTTTGTTTATTTTTAGATCAATCTGAGTGGTTCTTTTCCTTTTTCAGTCGTGGCCGTTCACCTTCCAGCAGGGTCCTTGGAACGAAAGTCCAGCAAGAGTCCCATCTCCGCATCCGACTCCACCAACTCAGCAGCAAAATTTGATGCATTGCAATACAGACAGTTACAATAACAACAATTGTTATTCGAGACCTCAATATCATGAAAACTACTACGATCAGTTAAACAGGGACAACAGTTACATCAGACACTCTTACAGCGACTCTATGATGCACACGGGATAATAAAAGTATCTTCTAAAGATAAATATGATGATCGTCGAATTAAATACGAGACGACGCCTCGGGAAGAGCCAGGCCTGTCTGTCATACTTTTTTGCCCTTTCGGTGATTCACAAAGGCTCCTTTGATGGGATTGAGGCGAATCTGGACCGACAATGGTATTGTCTTTCATGTGTGTTTATGTTAAACGTTTATTGCTCGTCAAATTAGTTTTACGATTCCGCAAAGGGCTAGAATTATATTTTATTATATTATGCAAAAAACATTTATTTTTAGTTTATTGCTAAAGATACGTGTATGTACATATACAATGTGCAAATATTACTTTAATTTTGATACTAATGCTTTAGATTCCTAGTCTCTTCAATAATATGTAAATTATTATTATTTAATTACCAATACATAAACAAATTAAAGAGCGTATGATATATAATGTTATCAACTTTTCAAATTATTTACACATAATACGTATTTTTAAAGGACTGACTGTATTACTATATTTAGTTATAAAACTGTGGTATTATACTATAATAAGTTTGTAAAAAATAAAATACAAATTAAAAATTAGTTATTGTTATTTACATTGCCTATAAATATGTACGACACCCTCAGATACATTTTTAATTTTTTCTAATCATATCATGATCATCAACATGATGTTTTTAAAATAGGTTAAATCACTGACAAATATTAAAAGAAGACTGGCAGTGTGTCAGATCAAGGCTAATGTCGGAAAGTATCGTCGGTTTGGAAGAACACTGTCACAACACAATATTTATAGATTTTCATAATAATAACAAATCTAATGATAAATAATACTATATAGATCAGTGTTTCTCAACGTGGGGCGCACGCCCCAGTAATCATTAATATGTGCTACATTTTTTTGTTAAAAATATTTTTTTTATATTGCAATTGACTTTCCGAGAAAAATATTACAACACTACCGCGAATTAAATTCTGTAAAGCTTATAAACTTATTTTAATTACAATTCCTAACTCACCCCATTACGCAAAATGATTAGTGAAAGCAAGAAAAAAGTTCGTCAGTATTCAGATGATTATTTGAATTTCGTTTTCATGATGTTCGTTTACCATTCTGTTTGTCGTGCAAACACTCTTTGACCAATGAATCCATGAAAAGAGGCGTCTTGAAGCACATATAAATACGAAACATAGTACTTGTGTGAACCATGGTTTGAAGCAATTAAAGAATATATAGGATAAAGAACAATAAATTCATTGTTCTCTGGACGAAATTCTAACCGAAGTCGTACTCTTTTAGCTAATTATGAAATTTTAGCTATCCTCATAGCTTCTAAATCTGGAAAAAATCATATTGTAGGGAAAGAATTATTTAAGCCAGCAATATTAGTTTTTCTCACGAAGAGGAAAGATATGAAAGAAATGTCACTAAGCAATAGCACTGTTAGTAAGAGAATAGATGAGATGTCCAAGGATGTAGAAACACAACTAATTGAAAAGTTAAGAGTAAGATTCTCAATACAGATTAATGAATCAACTTTATAAAAGAGACAGCGAGGCTGTATTGTTGGCTTATGTAAGATATATTGACAATGGTGAAATTAATTAAGAGATGTTGCTATGTGAAACATTGGAAACTACAACTACTGTTTTAGCATTATGTGCTGCAGATGGTACTCTGATGGGCAAGAAATGCGGTTGTCTAAAATTAATAAAGAATGACAACCCAGACATGTTACTTGTATTATACATTGTGTTATTCACAGATAATTTAATTTCAAGAAACCTTTTACCTGAACTAAATGAGATAATATAATAAATTATAAAATGTATAAACTTTATCAAAACAAATGCCAAATGTGAACGTCTCTTCAAACAATTTTGTGAGGATAAAAATGCTGAACACAGCAGACTATTGCTTCATACCAAAATAAGATGGTTGTCGCACAAACCCTAAATGACACTTTTAAAATCAGTCAAGCATTTGTGAATTATTTGACAGATATATTCGAACAATTAAATTTGTTAAATAAATAACTTATTGATGCGAAATCCAAGATATTTGGCTTCATTGGACTTCTGAAATTGTATAAAAAATGTTTCAGATATAAAATTTGATTAATTTTATTGGCTAAATAAGTGTGACATTATTGCAGGCACGCATGGTGAGATATTTTCTCTTTCGCTCGCTCGCGTGCTAAGTGACGAGAGTGAACGAGAGCTAAGGGTGTGCGGAACGCACGTCCTTATCTCTCGCTCACTCTCGTCACTTAACATGCGAGCGAGCGAAAGTATCTCACGGTATGCTCCGAGGTGATTGATTTTGCTGTACTTATTATAGTGGATCATTTGAGTAAAATTGCTTGTGACTTAAATAACAGATTTTCAGATTTAAAATAAATTGCTATTCCGCTCTGGATAACTCAAAACGATATTAGTAAATATAACTGATGTAGTCACACAGTATCAATACGAACTCTTAGAATTGCAAAATGATGAATCTATTATTAAAACGTTGTTCAACATAAAAAAATAAAATGGCGTGGCTTTAAATATGTCGAGACAGAGACAAAATACCCAATTATGACAAGTTTAATAAGAAAATTACTCTTACCGTTCCCACCGTCATATTTAGTTGAATGCGGCTTTAGCGCTGTAAATGATTTGTTATTGAAAAATGGTATGGATACCACATTTAATATTAAAATAGACTAAATTAGTAGCTCGTATAGAAACTCTTTGCAGCACACATCAAGCACAAGCATCGCACTAATTTTCATGTTATTTCCTTCAGACTTGTACATGTAATATACCAAACATTTACTGACACGTAAACCACCTCAGAGGAATTCATAATATTTTTCTCTTTTGTTTATAAATATTGTTAATTAATTTGAATTTTATCTAAAGATTGGTGTAAAAATAAATAACATCTAAATTAATAGTATAAATATTAAATAAAGTACTCGCAAAGGTTTTTGCTAACTTTTCCTCTATAAATAAACATATTAACTACATTACTAAATAGCGCGAATAAATAATAAAAATAAACATGTTTTATATACATGTATGTAAATTGTAAATTACATACAATAATAAACTTTTTTCCAGAGTCGATTTAGTCGCATTTCAAAAACGTTTTCGTTTTCAGGTTGTGAGCCAAAGATACGTTTTTAAATAAATGGTTATAAATAAATAGACGAAATGATGATTTATGAATATATTTTTTATTATATATTTTGCTCATTTTCCCATTGACAAAAATATGTATAAAACAATATAAGGTAGTAATAGTACGGCAATGATAAAAGTATACTATAAAAAAACAAATTGTACTTTCCTCATAATTATTGCACAGAAACTATATAGGATAGAAAAAGACAATTAAGAATAAATCTCACATTCTAAATAACTTAATAAAAGAATTTGTACTAAATTGTATATATATATCATACATAATGTGTTGATTATATATTATATTTTTTTGAATAGTACGGAGATCATTTTGGTTTCAAGTAAAAAATAAATACAATCCTGATAACATTATATGAACGTTAAATAAATGTCATGATACCCTGCGCTTCGTGAAGTAGACAGTAATTGATAGAGATAACTATAAAAATCATTGCAACACCTTCACATATCTTAAGAAATAATATTAATTGCAAGATTTTATTTGCAGTTTTGGCTATTAAACAACTAATGGCAAGGAGAAAATGTATAAATGTTGCTAAATGAAAATAAAGATATTTCAGTCCACAAACATGAACAATACCTTAAAAATACATGATTATTTCATTTTATATAATAGGTATAATATTGAGGATTACAAAAGTTTATTGATTTTAATTAAAAGCTAATTAGTATGTATATAAAACATAAATGCACAATATATTTAGGTCTTGTATATGTATAATGTTTAAATATAATGTATTTTATGTATTCTATATAGGAAACGTTTATTGCGATATATGGCAGTGTTAATATTTATCCGTCAACAATACATCCGGCTTGATATACGTATATTTAATAAATGTACAACTTCGTATTTTCGATATTTATCAACATTTATTCATTATTAAAAAATATGTTTATCCATCTTCACAACAATTAAATTTATTCGAGCTTATATTAAAGTTGTGTTTATTACGGAATATATATAATATTTATAAAAACATGTATTTTTAATTCATGTGAAGACATACAAAAGGCAATATTAAAAACTATGGTTAATGATATGAGTCACTAAAATCGACTTTAAAAAATACTTTGATGTTTTATTGCATCTTTAAATTTATATATTCAATAAGCCACTAGTAATAATACATATGTACATATTTAAAAAAAATTTACCAATGACTAAAGATATTATTTATACGAATGAACGTTATTGATAAAAATACATTTGTACCTCAAATATTGAAGCAAATAATAATCAATATAAATTTGACAGTATTATACCATTCTGAAAATTTAACGTGATCCAAACACACAGATATAAACAAATAATTTAAAAAATAAAAACACGCAACACAAATCTTTGTGCGATACAAAATGAAAAAGTACACAAGGGAATGTTGCTTTTGTGCTTTGTAAAAAAAGGCGCATTGGACTAAAATATATAACGTATAATCTGTAATGATAACATTACAACTTTGGATCAAATCGAGAGCCCAATTCTAACCTGACCCGTGCATTACGACAAAAAAAATAATACAATGTCACGGGTCGCTTATCACGTCCAGATAAGTATAAAGAGGGCTCGAATACAAGTAAATTTTATTCACAAATATATATTTAAAATATAAATAACACTCAATGCTTCGTAAACAAATATACAAAAAAAAACATTTAATTATAAACTACACAATACGGATCTTATATGGCAAAAGTACACAAAGCACACTGAAACATCTTCTATCAACGTTGAAAAATTAATAATACAAGTTGAACATGTTTGAGCATTAACAGAAATTAAAGTAATATTTACTAGGTTTTTATTTGGTCATTCAACATTTTTTTTTTATAATTACTAGCTCAATTTGATTTAGTTATTTATTAGTATTTTTTTAATTAACAAGAGAGTATAATTTAACTATATAATTACTTAACTTTTATGTATTCGTATAAACATACGTTCAGATGATATTCGCTCCAATTAATTTCAACCAAAATAAAATTTAAAATAAAAATTATACACAAGTGTGAAAGAATGAAAATGACTAGTAAATTATGCTTGTTATTGTGTGATTACATTAATTAATTTGCCATTATTTTCTTTTACGTATTAAGTGAATATTGTTAAAGCGCTTCCTATTTGTTGTAATTTAAAAAAGCAACCATTAATACGGTTAGCGTTTTACATTTCACTATCTTTGGTTTATGAGTATTCCACTTAATAATAAAAGAAAACAGAAAATTTACAAGCTTTCAACTTATTTTATATATAATATAAATCAACATTCATGATATAAAAATAATAAACTATTTACCTCTTTAAGATGCAATAATAAAAAACGGTTGAAATTTTTCAGATAATACTTTTTTATCGATTAACAATATAAAATGAGAATTACGACTCGATATTTGCTAATAATAAAAAAAACATAGAGCAAAAACAAGTACGCGCATAATGGAGATTGCGAATTTACCAATGATATTAACTCTATAATAATTATTAAATGTATTATTCACATATCGTAATAAAGTATACATTTTTGTATCTTAAACATATAAAGTACGTATGTATAAAAAAAACTATGAGACATTAAACACATTAGCGTAGTTCTTATTGCTTTGGAGTATATTTTTATTTATTAAATATAATATAAAAACAACTTTTTATAAGCACGTGGATTCGGATTGTCAAAAAACTTCAATTGCAAAAACAATAAATATATTTTGCTACAACAATAAATAAAAATGTTATTCATATCATTAGCTAAACAATGTGTTGCCTTCTACATATTTCTTTCAAGGGGAAAGAAAAAATAATAATTAATCACAAAATTAAACGTTTTACAAATATACTCAACAACTTACGTTTAATATCTAAATATAAAAATATTTAATCAACTATCTTTCAACGACAGCAAAAAGGCATACACATATATTAATATTATATGTATGTGTGTATGTGTATATGTATGCATCTGTGTAATAACATACACATATATGACTTCTACCTGGCTGAAAAAATATTCATTGAGTTTGAGGCAGTTCGTTTACGCACCAGACGAGCGGCAACTGAAAAAGAAATGATAAAATTAATTTATTTGATTATTTTTGCATATACATATATGCATATATATACATATATATAAATATATAGACATCTATGAAAAAAAAAATTTAGCCAAGTTTAAAACATGTGACTACCTTCATGTGTTATAAATGGTTTGTAAAAAACACATCACTTCTTGATATGAGAATTTAAGATTTTTCATAATTATAGGTTGGATTTATCCATTATCTTTTTATTACTCATTAATGAGCAATGAAAATAATTACAAAAATAATAATGTAAAATTGTCCACGATTAAGTTTGAGTGAAAAATGCGATATTCATTTTTATTCGTCAATCAATTTAAAGATGTGGAGAAAGATACGGTGAAAACGATCTGGGAATGCTTCTTATATTCCTAAATGGAAGGTATCCACTTGATCGACGGAACAGTGGTGGATTATAAACCTGTCATTGAAATCTTTTTCATTCCTATGATGGAAAAGCATGTGGACTCAACTTTATGGATTTTCAGCACCTGGTCGGTAATGTTTTCTTTAAAAATAGTCGGTAATATTTTTTTTCATCAATTTGATCAATGCAGTAAAGATGAAATTAAAAAAAAATTAATACATGATTAAAATGTTTCAAAATATAAGAAAAACGTGAAAATAGATCTTACACTGGCCCTGGAATAGTCCTTAATTATACTGATGCCATAATTAAGACAAAAAAAGTTTGCAAAACTCAACGAGCAAACAAAAACTTATAGAAATGATCGAAAGAGTATGCCTCAAAACATTAGACAACAAACTACTTGATTCATGCATTGATTCCATGATTTTTCGTATTTTGACAATATTACAACAAAAAAATATTTATAGAATCACTTTTTATTAATGTAATATACGATTTTAAAATATATTTTCACATTGTTCCAGAAATTAATAATGATTTTTATCTCATTGTATCTTATAAGTTTATATTTTATTTTCTATGTGTATATGATGATTTCCAAGATGATTGCTGTATGTAGGAGATGACAGAAAGATACGCTAGTGTGAAAATGATCGGCATCTAACAATAAACCTCCTGGATGTAACTTTTAGTATTGTACAGTTTAGTGAATAAACTTTTTAAGGTCCAAATAATTAATATTATACTAACCAGAAGAGTCTTGCGGCGTGAGAGGACGCTGTAGAACTCTATCTATAACACCTATCCACTCATCCCTATCCTCTTCGCAGGATGCGCTCAAACAAAACGCTCTCTCCGGCGTGTGAAGAGTGAAACTATAAGCCATGTCTCTGTAACCGGTAACAACGCCCACTCTGATACTGTAGCCTTCTGAATTATGCCCTGTAATTAAACAATAACATATAATTTCGACGCATTTAAATAATAACACATAAAAACAATTATTATAAATACCTAAAAATATTTCACCCTTTGGATAAGCATCAAGTGGATCATCGTGATACATCAACTTCCTGTTGTCGAGCGTAAACCATCGTTTTTTATATCCGTCCGTTGGACGCGGTCCCGTCTTCCACAACCAGCCTTCTTTGGGAAAATCTCGCGTAAGATGCACGGCCAATTCGGATTCAGAAGCCGACGGATACGCAACATGCATCCCATGTAATTTTGCGCATCGAATCGCCATATACCTAAGAACAATCATCCATAGAATCGTCTCTCATATTCATTACTATAAAAATCAGACGTGAATCGAACCAATTGTTGATAGCTTCGGGGTCTTCGTGGTAAACGTATATATGTCTGGTAGATCCATCTTTTATAAATGTCAACTGTAACGAATTCACGTGTCCTATCTTTTGCGGAGCAAAAGCGACGTTCAAATCGGACAGTTTTAATATGGCTTTAGGATCCTTGTTTTCTTTAACGTGGTACTTTAAAGTGTCTTCTGACTCGGATAGGATAAACTTTCGCGGATGATATTTGTTGTCCTCTTTTCCGCGCTTCATTAGGAAGCCCTCCATGTGTCCGGAAGTGTAACTCTGCCTCTCCGGATGGCAAAACTCCTCTCGTTGATATTTGGCTCTTATCCATTGCTCGATGAGAACTCTAAAATGTCAAATTTTATACATTAGATTTAGGATTATGTATAAATAAATATATTCTTCACTACTTCTGATCCAAATTTTTAGCGCTTACAAAGAACAATTCTCTGTAAAAAAATCAATTGACTGATGAGCTTAAAAATCGTAATGGTCTTACGCTTAAAAATGTACAGGGATATCTTATCAAATTCAGTACGCTGAACCATAGATCTGCAAAAACTTTTCAATAAAAACAGTATTTCCAAATCTAATTATAAAGCAGATCAACTCATTTGTACAATATATTTGCACATATATTACAAAGATGATTTAGCAAATTTTCGCACATTATCATCTCAAGCAAAAGAAGAAGAGATCTCCAGAGCTTAGTTAAATTGCTGCAAGATGTAATTCCAAGACAAACACTCTTATCAACTATGACTTATGCCAAGGGCGTTTGGGTTGGAAAACACACTGATAAAAACTTGGTATTTTTTATATTGGTTCAGACTTAGTAAGAATTATAATGACAAGTCACTAACTGTGGATCGTCTTCGACGGGTCTTCGATAGCACGGCGGCACCCTCTCCTCGTATCTGGCCCGCGCAGCGTTGTTTCCAACTTCTTGCATCCGCTCCAACTGAGAGTCTTCCCACTTATCCAACTTCAAATGCTTCACTTTGCTGATGTGAGCGCCCATGCTGCGATGGACTCCCGCGCATCTTGTGCAGATGAATATTCCCAAATTGTAGGACGCCCATTCTGGATCTGTCATAGTCATACAAAAAGTATAACGGCATCATGAATAAGAATAATTTGAGGAAAAATTCATTTAAACCGTAAACCGCAAAATTTCCAACACGAGATAAGAAACCACATAAGAGTGTAGCAAAAAAGATTCATACAATTAACAATGATGGTATCATTAAAAATAGTTTTTCATAATTCAGAAAATATGTGTAGAGTTCAAAAAACAGCAATTTGTATGATAATGGTGATATCTAGATCTCAAAATCAGACATTTTTTATTTTTATTTTGGCAAAAGCAAAATTTTAAACATCATGGAAACAATCAAAGTAAAAAAGTTGATAACAATTAAAGTAGACAACTGGAATACCTTTCCAAGAACAAGGAATACAAAACCAAAATATTTACAGGTACGTCAATAAATATTTTGAAAAATAATGTTTTTATAAAAATATTTAAAAAAAAAATACTAAAGATCATATTTTTTATCAAATCTGCAATGCTGTACATACTTTGTAGTGTAATGCTGTACATTGACTAAAATGTTACAGATGATTTGTCACAACATGAAAAAAAAAACTTTTTCATTTTTTTGTTTTAAAATAGTTCATTGAGATATTTTACACCTAATCATAAAATACAATACTTTAATACATCTTTCCATGATGAAAACATTATTACTTTCAACAGTCGAATAGAAATGGATTCGGGACTATGCAGCCACATAAAACACAGATATAAATTCTTTCTGTGAATCACAATTTGATGAGCGTCTTTCTGTTAATTAGATATCAGCTGAATTTAGTGTGGTCCAAAAAAGACTAAGAAAGTTTATCTCAAAACATTATCTTTAATTTAATTTTTACATCTGTACAATGAATGTAAGACCAAAGAAAAAACAAAATTGTTGAAGAGTTACAAATAAATATAATTTTAATTAAATCATACTACAGCTTAGTATAAACATATATGGCATCACGTGCCATATATGGACAATAGGTAAATTCGAGTATCATAATGTATCTAATTGATTTTATATCTCAATGCATATAAAGGTATATTTGGAAATACAATTGCGAACACTAAATCATCTAACACAGCGGTCGGGGAACCGGGGTAAATTATCTCATAATGGATAAAAATGAATTTTTTAACAGTAATGAAAGCAAAAAAATATTTGTACTATTTTTAATCAATTAAGATGCAGATATTCTTTTTTTCAATATTTTATTTTGCCGACAGATTTTGTTTATTGAAGTTGTTTTGCCAAAGGAACCTGAAAAATCGACAGAAGCATTTCTTGAACTTCGTTCCAACAATGTAGCATGTATTGAGTTTGTGAAGAGCAGATCTGTCGTCTTTTTGAAAATCAAGAGCCACTTATTTTGCAACAACTTATCTACGGGAACAAGGATTTTCAGCTCTGAAGACAGTTTTCAAATTGCTTTGACTGTTATTGTGTAAAAAATGAAACAATATCACTTTTAAAAAACAAGAGAAGTTATTATTACAGTAAACCATATTTTTCATAAATGCATCACTTTAAACAAATATTGCATATTTAGAAAGATTGAATATTGTTGAGTACATTTGATAATATTTTTCATAAGGCTAAATATGGTACATCATGTACTAAAGATTCTATCGATATAATCATATCTGGAATATGGATCTACACACAATATTTTTTATCCTAACATATTTTATAGATACGGAACAATTTTAAATACTTCCGATGCTAGCGAAGATTATTACTTGAAAGACCTAGGTTCGACTCCCATATTGACCTGTGTTTTTCAATTTATATCAGGTCTGGAAAATCAGATTTAGTGGTTATTATAAAATTATAATTCAGATCGACCATCACAGATAAGGTTTTCTTTGATTATCTTAATCTCACAGATAATTATCAATCGAGTAAGGTCATACATATTATGTATTAAGAATTCTCTAAAAATGTATATGTTAAAAAATATATATTTATTGGACTACGCTAAACTGAATATGGTATTTTTAATTAATATTTTAATAAATTAAAAATCAGAATCATAAATTTACAAATAACCCTTAAAAGGGAAAGAAAATAACGTCAGTGTTTTATAAGAAGATATAGCTTTTATAGAATCGGAGACACTGCCGAAGGAAATAACAAAAAAATCGAAATCCTCTGTATATTTATGTTGTCCAATTTCCAATTACAACACATTACTTGTTCAGTTTAATTTTAAGTAATATAATTTGTAGATATTAAAATAAAGAAATGGACGTGACAAATTCCATTGACTATCACAGGGTATGTTTTCCTAGATCTTCCTAATCTTACCAAATGGAGCTAAGTCATAGATATTATGTTTAAAAATTCTCTAAAAATGCGCTGCTTCAGCCCATACAGTATCATATATGTAAATAAAAAAAAATAGAGAATCAACCCTCTATTAAATTGTGTAAACAAAATCTCCATTGTGTATCAAGAGAAGGAAAACTTGCTAGAGATGAGCAAATTCTTATCAAAGCGATATCTAGCATTAGACGTCTAACATAGCATGAAAAAAACACACTGAAGGTTGTGTTATTACAAATAAATCAATTTGAATTAAATTATAATGTGTCCTTAAGGCATGTAGTGCGACGTATAGCTTGATAAATATAGTGAATAATACATGCAGTGCCGTATTTGCCCAGATAAAAATTTAGTCAGTTAAAAAATTATATACTAGAATATTTTTTCTACATATTTTGTATCGTGCTTTATAACATATATTTTTTATAAAAAAAGCACTAATTCGACTGCGGAATGTAATATTTTATTGTTGGGAAGATTGAAAACATATTTAACACTTTCGCGGACACTTAAAACACGTATTGAAATACCCTGAGACACTAATATACCTAAAATTTGTAAAAAAAATATATTTTTTTTAAATACCAAATTATTTTCATTGTATATTATATCTTGACCTAAATTTAATTATTATTTATGTATATTCAGAGGTTTTCATATGCCGATTTAACAGCCGAAAAATGACTGCAATTGCAGACGTGTCCGCGAAAGTGTTAAAGAGTACAATAAATGAAAACCGACAGAAAGCCTTGGCAATATTGTGTATTAAAATGAATTTTACATAAAATATTGATTACGGCGGTGATATATGATTTTCCTAAAGACGTGAACTGTGATTTCAGTTATAAAAATAAGTAAATTCATAGAATTATAAAAATAAATTAATCAGCGGAGCGCTATCACTTTCACTTAAAAAATACAATCGATATGATTGTCATATTTTTTTTATTTTGAACAATCTTCTAAAATGTATGTATTAATATAAGTTGTCAGTAGTAAGAATTTGTTTATGAAAAAACTTGAGAATAAAAGTATATGTAACGCGAAAATACTTTTTTGTAAAAGTGAAAATAGGAGTAAAATACATATATACATAAAGTTGAAAAACAAAAAACTTCTTGATACGATAAAAAGTACAATATTATTAAGTTCTTTCCTGTTATTTGGAGTCAAATTTATTCTACAAAATTAATTATTCATTTGCTTTTACATTTTATTTATTTATATACAATTATATTTTCATTGAAAATGAATGTGTTTAAACTGCCTCATACCGAAACAGAACCAGTATAATTCCTGCAATAACCTGTTTTGATGCATTCATGGGGTGTTCATTATTCTGGCCAACATTCACACGCAGCCGCTCGTTCGCACACAACGTGTTTAAATTTTAAAACGTATTTATGTAGCAAAACGTTAGTAGTGAGTGACCGTTGGTCAGAACAGTGAACACGCCATGAATAACTTTCTGCAACGAATCTACATAAAAAATGTAATTTTATAATTGTATACAAATAAATAAATAAAAAAATCAGTTAAAAAAGTAGTTACAATAAATTTGAAAAATCGGTCAAAAGAATCTGTATTCTCAAATATGCACATTTTTATGAACGACGAAGCAAAATTTTTGATGGGCGAACACATGGTCGAAAACGAATCTGTCTACTGACTGCGATTTCGGAATGGATTGCAGTATTTTTGAAATAATTTCACATTTGAATATTTTCCGCTTAGGAGCACAAATGAACCAAATTGGGCTCAAATTTGGGTACGTATCACAATATATTTATTTTGAAAGATGATAAAAAATGTTTCATGCAAATATTATGATAAAAATAAAAGTTGACGCATGTGAAAGTTTTACATGGGAATGAATCGAAACGTGACAGTATTTTTATGAATGATGTGGATCTCTGTTGGGGGCCCCTCGCGTATTATGGAACAGGAAACGAGGCATAGGCAGAGGCAGAGGCGGAAGGCGGAAGGCGAGCGGCGGAAAACGGAAGACAGACGACGGACGAGGGCGAAGAAGCGGACGCTCACTTGGCTTGGAGCAATCGGCGCAATAGTGGTTGCCCCCGCGCTTGAGCAGCTCGAGCAGCAGCCGCTCGTTGCGATCGGCCATCGCCCGGAACGCACTGCGCATGCGTACACCGTACGAGCGCACACACCGCACGCGAACGCGAGACGCACGAGCCCGACCGGCACCCGCGCCCGCACCACCGCACCCGCGGCGCACGCGACAATCGCTCCGCAGTCCACTGCTCGAAGCGAACGCTTCTAGTACTCGCACATATTTCAACAATTTCACATAAAGTTATGTTATTTTAAAGTTGCGTCATTTGCCCCCTCCCTCATTAAATATAGTTTGAAAAATGCACGTCATTTAATAAAATACTATGAATCTTAATGAAATTAAAGTATTAAAAAAACGCCCACAGACTTCTGAAAAAATCTAAAATGACGTCCCTGACTCATGGGTGGCAAACGTACTCTTGTGAAGTGCATTTTGTCAAACGTCAAACAGGAGAGTCAAAGTACTATAAATATGTTAAGGATAAATGCCACTCTTCTTATTTCTTGTTGTAATAATGTTGATTATATTTACAATTTTTTTTATAACGTTTTTAATTATGCGCTTTTGAAACAAATTCTCCAATTTTTAGCTGAACGACTAAATGAGTCGTTACATTATGAATTAGATAAATGCTAAGTTTTTACCAAATTTCTGAGTAATAATAGTATTTTTTTTATTAAAATAATATAGATCTCAGCCTCTAAACTATTACATTGCAGTAATTTGGATGGATTCAGAGTGGACTCTGTACTTAATGCTGCTATAAAATATTGCACTGCGCAGCTTAACTGAAAGTAATTAGCAACTATATACGATAATGTAAAATACTAATTTTTAAAGGAAAAACATCCTGAAGCTCTTTTACACAAAATATTAAAAAACATGAATAGGCAGTGCCGCTATTGGCAATTACATATCATAATTTGGGTTTGCCGAAGTGTAATATACTTTTTTTTACTCGTTCCATCACATTTAATATTCAGTGCAATATTAAATTGCCTTATTGAATTGTTTTTCAGTTACTCGGTAACAGTAAAGTACATTAATATAACTGAATCCTATGACTATTGCTCTTATTATTATGATATACAATAAATTTATGCATACAGAATAACATTTTTTATTTTTAATTAAATAATAGATTTGTTTAATATTCGGGACGGTAAAATGAGTAACGATACAGAAGACGATTCCTAGAAATTGAAAGTCGGCATAGACGGAGTTGACGTCTGGCAGTTGAATGTCCGTGCTCTTTCGCGATTCAATTTACTGACGGTTAGAGAGAGACGACTATAGCGCAGTCGAGTAGACCGCGAACTAAAGACGCGCCAGATTTTGTTTTTACGCGTGACGCGTGTTGTGCCCGAAATGCGTAATCCAATTTAACGCAGTGTTGCCAGATGACGCTCGTAAATAATTTACATGATTTACAATAATTTCAGCGATGAAACAAAACGCAGCTTATAGTAATTCGAGGCGAAGGCTATATTATTTAAATTTATATTAGGCAGTGAATACTTATCGACGAGAGATAATTCTTCATTCATTAATTAGGAACATATCTAAATATAATTTTAATATCACACCAAATTATTAAAATGCAATTTATTTACAAGAAAATTATATTAAAAACAAATTCATGTTATGTACTATTCTTTCTATAAAAGATCTTGCATCTCTTGCATGAACTGCATGTAGGCGTCGTCTTTGGTAGGTCCGCTCGACGGTTTTTGAACGATGTCGATGCTCTTCTTCAATTCCATCGTCGGACCTCTCGCGATGTGCTTGCTCTTGTTATCGTCCCTCTTGATTCGAAGCGCGGAAGGCACAAATCTAGTCACGTCGGCCGAAAGATTCCTAATCTGGGGCTTAGCCATGATAGTCGCACCGTGTTGCGGCCCATCTTTTCTGTTGATTAGTTGCGGTGCTGCTGATAGTACAGGTAACGGAGGTCCTACAGGAGGGCCGTGCGGATTCATATTATGAGGCATAGGTCTCGGTAAAGGCATTCCCCGCGGCGGAAGTCCCGGCGGAGGACCGGGAGGCATTCGCAACGGTCTCGGAGGAGGTCCTGGCGGCGGTCCGGGCGGAGCGCCTCTGAGAGGTTGTCCCTGAAGTCGAGGCATTCCAGGCGGAGGACCCGGCGGTCTCAACGGAGGTGGTCTTAGCATATTGCTCATGAGACCAGGAGGGCGAATGGGCATCATATTATGCGAAGCGTCAATTCCTGTGGTTCCCGGGGGACACATCATCTGAGACATGTCTTTTTCTTGTTCATCGTCATCGTCACTGTTCGATTCGTCGTCTTTGCGGTGATGGTCTAATGCGGATAAACGTGAATTTAAATCGGCGGCACGGTTTAATTCCCTCTTCTTGTGTACTTCTTCGATTTCTTTCATGAATTCGTCTATGTTTTGACCGGATAAAGCTAACATTCTTTGTTGTAACGATGTCGGCTTCATATTGTTGGACGACATAAGAGGTAATCCAGAAGATTGAGTGTCAGATTTATCTTTATCGACATCCATTTTCTAAAATAATAAAAATACATTAAAACAAGTTTTTAAGATAATAACTAATATAACATACATTTTTATCTTCATTGTCATTTTGATCTGAAAATCGAAGAATTTTCTGTCCGACACGTTTTGTAGAATTGTCAGCTTCGCCGTCGTTGATATAATCTGCTAAATTAGGTGGCGGAATTGGCGGAACACCAGGAGGTTCTAACGCAGGTGGAATTTCCTAAATTTAAATCAATGTTAACATTTTATATATATTTATAAATAATATATACACGCGTATATAAATATATATGGCGATCACTGTATATATATATGTATGTATATACACACAAGGGTGAGTCAAAAAAAAACCCGTAGAAGTGCGATAAAGTTCTAATGTACTGTAAATTGGCAACAATGCTTCATTATACTAGCACGAAAGTTCAGTGGTCGAATCCCAAAAAGACTTGGGTTCGAATCCTATATAGACCCTAGTGTTTTTAAATTTCTATCGTGTCTGGGAGGTTGGAATTAGTGATTATTATGCAATTATAATTCCAAACAATCACATATTAGGTTTTCTTGGATTTTCCTAATCTTATGGTACCTCATAAATTTAAAAAAGGGACAAGAAAGAAATATTGAAAAAAAGGAATCAATATCTATGGGAAGACATTTCTTAAAACGTGAAATGGAGAAATATACTGCTTTAAAAAATATAAAAAATTATGAAAATCCCCTTTGCTGATGGAATTCCAACAAAAATGAGTTTCCCACCCTAGCATATTTAGCGAGAAAATACCTATTGGCACCACCCTCTTCGGTTAAAAGTGAACGATTATTTAGTGTTAGAGGTAATATTTATTTGCCTAAAAGAAAGCTATAAGGCACAAACTGTAAGGCTCAATCATTTTAGATTCACTAAGACCTACAACCAATCGGTAGACGAATAGTGAATTCCCTTGCCGAGAATCAGCAGATATCCAGTTTCGACCACAACTAACAAAAGTCGTGCTAAATGCAGCTTTTTCTGGATTAGAAGTTTGATTGGTCATCTTGAGCCCTTTACGTGCGAGGAGCGGATAAATACTCTTCAAATCGCATGTCCCTTAAGTGCGAGAAGCGGATATATCTCACAGTCAAGGAAAAACGCATGTACAAGGAGCGATATATCGGAATATTATAAAGCAGGTCTTTGTCTCAAATTTAATACATTTTTTTTTGTTTTAAAATGTATAATGATTTTATGTTTTAGTGGCTTTCTACACTCATTTAATTACTTCTAAGAATTTATTACCAAGAATCAGAACAAATGTTATTTTCTTGTACACCACAAGAGCTCTGGGGGAGAGTGAATTCCAATGAATTCTACACGTGCAATATATGTTAGATATATATAATATATTATATAGTTTGCATTCAGTTGAATTCTGAAGTTGAAGAGTATTGGTGTGCCTCGAATTTCACTGTTTGCAATTTTAGAAATTATAAAAAATACAATTACCAGAAGAGGAAGAAAGATAAAGAACCCAACCAAAAGTCGAATATTGATAGGCTTGCATTTTCCGACAAAGTATGAGGACAGAAAATACCAACGCAATTGTCAAGTGTGCAGTATCGTGCCCTCGTCATGCAAGAAAAAAGGGAAAGGAATTTGCAGAAGGAGGTAGACTTGTTATTTTTAAAATAAATAATAATTTTTTATTTTAAATTTTGAAGGTAAATATAGATGCATAAAGGATTAACTATATACACATAAAAAAACCGTAATTATATCTTCAACTTTATTTTTTTTGGATAATTGACTCATTACGTGACTTTTTATGAAATTTAATTCCGCACGTAAAGGGTTAAGAAACAGGGTTTATTAAGCATCCACCTACAGCTGGTTAAGAACGTTTAAACTGTTAAGACAGATGCAAAAGACCCACATGAACAAGTTAATTTCTCTAACAATATTCATAAAATTCGTTTTAAAACCCAGTTGTTATGACAGTTGAAGATACCTTCAATATGCAGATAAATTTCAAGAATTGGCTAGAAAAGATACAGAATTTATACATTAACTGATGTCAAATAAAGTATATGAAGTAAAACCTAAACTTCCGAGTACAGGTGTTTTTTTATAACATCTTTAGGCGAAGAGGTGCAAACAGTGATTTTATATTCAACACTAGAAAACTTGTATTGTCATGGAATCTACGTAGAAAAATGATGTCCTTTTAATTTTTTTCTTTCAATAAATTACAAAATAATACATATTTAAAGTTATTATTTGACTCACCCTCTTACATAAAAATATATATCATATACCTTATACACTGTATCTTTCTTCAAAATGCCAACAGGTTTAGATTGCGGCATAGGTACTATCGATGGTGTCATTTCCAAAGGCAATGGAATTTGGGATGGCATATTACCATAAATAAGATTGTCAGGAACCTGATAATCAAATATGTTTTATTAATATTATAAATATCATAATTCATAATCAAGCGGAAGTAAATATGTACCTGTAAAGTAGGTAATGGAATATCGTCGACTTGTACAGCTTGAGCATGTCTGACAGACTCATGATAAGCCGCCAGTTGAGCTCTGCGTCTTTCATATTCCGCCTCTTGTCTCTTTAATTCAGCCCATCGTTCAGGTTCATCTTTATCCTAGAGAAAACATCATATATAAACAAATGACAAAACCACCATAAAAAACTGACATACTACCTGATTTCAAATATAATACTTACATACATTTTCAATACTCGATCGAGTGTTTCTTTTAATTTTTTCCTCTTTTCTTTTAGTACTTTTTCGTTTAACGGCGAAGGTTGCAATACGTTGTATTCTATGACGAGATTTTATAAAGTAAGCACATTGTACACAAATTTATTTATTTAAAATGATACAGTACCCATTTCATCAATTTTTTCAAGTTCTTCTAAAATTTGTACTGGATCTTTCATTTTCAAAACTGCCGCTCTCACCATTTGGCGTTGTCGCTTATTTTTCTTGAGTTCTTTCTTACGAGCTTCCTTACCTGCAATGCAAACATTTATATTATTGGATTCATCGTCAGGGAAGATATTTGTAGATTTAGGTTATAAATAAATTTCACTTACGGGCTTGATCCGTAGGATTCATGTATTTACCACTTTTAGTGGTATTGATTGATCTTCGACCCATTTTGGCGTTTTTTTGTTACCAATTTACTATAAAATGAGCATCAAACAACCAATGGTTGACGTTATAAGATAAACGCGCTTAGGTACGCCTAGCATTGACAGTTGCATAAATGTTGCCAGTACAAAAAATATATTATAAATAAATCAATACTTGAATTTCAAAATAAACCATAAAATTCATAATATAATTTATTAGAGAAATTTTAAAACAAAGTGAAGGAAGGAAGATAAAATAAAACGAAAATTTTATTTTATTTAGTCTTATATTGCCATCATTATATATCAGCAGTATAAACATATTTTTACTGTTGCAGCTACAATTTGTGTGTACATATTTATGGCAAAATTTAAATATTATTATTACACACATTGCCTTTTTAATAAAAAAAAGTTTTTTAATTATATAATATTAATAATCCACAAGAGCCTAACCAGATCTTAAAAAAAATACATTAACTATCGAGAAACCGAAATAGTTTTAATCGAACGTAGAACGAGATCACGCTATGCCTTTTTGTCATTGTTTATACATGCACATAAACGCATTTCCGGCTCAAACTCACACGATTGGTAATAAAACACAATATATCTTTTTTACATTTTTTTTACAAATAATAATATCAAAAAAATAAATGATATAAAACATATCTATAAAAATTAAACCTAAATTACTTAAAATAAAACATACATCTAAAGACATATAACATACAAGAATAATAAATTAAAACAGTTCTAAATGCCTAACAATCCGGGATTTTTTATTATTTTGTGAATTTGACACATCTCTGTGACATACAAAACACGATGTATTTTATTTATTACGCGTACGCGAATTAGGCGTCAGCAGATGTCCTAAGTTTTCAAACTGTCTGAATAAATTCATTCCAATGTCTTATTTACATAAATAAGACACATGTAAACCGCTGCAGACGATTTATTTATGGTTATTTTCACATAGGTACAAAATAATTAATGTTACGGTACCGGCAGTCATTTTTTCTCTGCGTTGTAAAACGAAGTGTGCCACCATGCTCTAGGATAGTTAAATAAATTGACCCCTATTATATCCAAAGTTCAGAAAATATTTCAAAAGCATATTTTTTACATCGCCTAGATAAATACTGTAGTTGAGTTTGAGGACTAGTTTCTTGACTCCAGCGCTTTAGCTCTAGGTACTTATTTTTAATTCAAAATGAATTTTGGTATGAGTTTATCAGTGACAACGGATGACATACCATGTATTTTTGTATCATGGATGTAACATCTCCTTGCTTAAAATTCACAACACCATTTTGCCATAAACATAAATGTTTTATATTTTGCACAAAATACATATTCAGTGTGATAATTTTAAAAATGCATCTTATATATAATAATTCTTATATATATTTAAATATAATAATAAAAATTGAATTTTAATGTAATGCATTCTGTTGTTTCGTGACAACAGTTTCAATAATTTTGTGTGCGCGACAATAATTTTCGTTTTGCCAAGTAACGACAATTTTCATTAATTTCTCATGTGCATTCAGGGCCGGCCCTATGTTATTTAGCGCCCCAGGCAAAACTAAATTTGCGCCCCCCACCCCCACCCTAATAATACTTTAATAACCCATTACATGAGCGCAAAAATATAATTCAAATTAAAGTAATTTAATATTACATATATTTGACACCATACTCTTTTTTGCGATTGTGGATATTTAAGAATTTGTAGTTTTATTTTCGTCGCGATTTTTTACGCGTGAAATAATCTAAAGAGTACACAGTAGTGTATACAAAAAATATCAGATTATATTCTTTAACAATATTATTTGATAATTTTAAGTGAATATTGCGCCTTTATTTGGTATCACGGCGCCCCCCAAGATCTAGCGCCCCAGGCGATCGCCTGTACTGCCTGCCCCTTGGGCCGGCCCTGTGTGCATTCTTCGATTTGACTGAACATATATATTCGGATTGCAAATTAACTAGGTGTGTTATAACCATGAAAATTAAATATATAAATAATGTGTGTGAGGCTTAGAATAATACATTGTTAAACTATATAAACAATCATAGCATCATTTTTGTGGTGAAATCTTCAAATTTTTAGTTCCGAGGCCGAAAAGTGAGTTTTTCCGTTTACAATACATAAACATTATCCTTGCTTCTGATTTAATGCACATATTCGTTAGATTTGACTGAATATAATCACTCGAATTGCAAATAGACCAGATACATTTTAAACGTGAACATGTAATATATAAATATACTTAATACGTATGCAGATTGAGGTTAATGTTAATCAAACCATATAAATGTTAATAAAACGTATTTTTTTAACTATTGATATTTGGGAATACTATCTTTCACGACGATCACGAGACAATGATTGTGATGCAGTCGGTTATTTAGCTGGAGAAGTTTGGTTCCATTATTTTTCACTCTCGTCATCTTATTGCTCGCTCATGGCTTCTGAAAAAAAAACAATAATTAAAATCTAAGCACAATACTTACACAGAGAACTGACAATGATATATTAAACTTTTAAATTAATTTTATACTTGTCCTAAAATGTCAGCAGTAATAGGCTCTCGATTTTTTGATTTTTACGTTTTTTGTGCCATATAGTGATAATATAGTGAGTAGGTTGTTGTATACACCAAGGTAAATAAACAAAATAAATACTTGCTTAAATGAGTCACTTTTTGTTTATATATACAAATTTTATGCTGTCGCCATATAGGTCGTCAAATTGTTCTATCATTGCTTCTGAAAAATAATTAAAAGCAATAAGACCTTCATCACGGGCTAAACATTGAACACATTATTACTATTAATATAATCCATAAATAAAATTTAAACGACAACTGAAGAACAAAATTAACGGAAGTTACCGTAGAGGATTAAACACGTAGATTAGCATCACTTCTTAAACTGATTAGTTGTACGTCATATTTTAATTGCTTGCCATACGTAAATGTTATTAGATCTTTCATTGCTTCCGAAAATTAACTGTCAACGATACTATGTAGTGGGTAAAATGTAACTTTTTGTTTACACTAATATGATTTTTATCATTATTACTACCATTGTAATATGTTTAATTGACTTTGGTATGTATATCTTTAATTGCACTGCTGTTTGTCTTTTAATATTAAATCCTAGAAAGTAAATACTAGTTTTGTTAGAATAACCGTGATATATTATTATTCATATAACCAAATACTTACTGGCACATTTATTATCGGCTATAGATGAAATGAAAATGATTTAAAATTTCATTTAATATGAAATGAAATTTTCTTTAGTTGTGCTAGATTTCTTGGCACATATAATAATTATTAAATTTATTATTTAAAAAATATTATTACGGTGTTATTTATTGTATTTAATAATAAATTATAGCTTTTAGATTTGTTCGCTAGATGGCTTTATCGTCATATACTAGCAGCGGCCATTTCAAATACTCACCTACTGCAATCCGCAATTTCATTAAAATATTTTTTAATCATATACGTATTAACTTAATAATAATTAGTATTTAATATAAGAAAGTAGATTGAATTATATTTCAAATAATAATAATTTTCCCAATAATGGCAACCATTTCTTATGATATTTTAATTGACATTTTCATTAATGTTCTATTTTTATGAAATAAGGACGTTTTAACTTTTATAAAGTGTATTTTCTGTACTTGTTCAGTAGCAGCGTATATTTTTAAATTATTTTTAAAGTAGAACTGACTTGAAGTCGATTTAAACGAACATTTTTAACTCCCAACTTACAAGTTGCTAAGCATTTACTATACTTCTATCTTTGGATAACTGTTTTTAATTTTTATAAACCTGTCAACCATCTTGGTAATGACTTATAATAAATTATCATTACGTAGATCCTCTATCCATACTAATATTAAACGTTTATAAGTAGGAAACGTTGGTAAAACCCTTTTTTAATAATGTGCTAGTTAGTTGCAGTAAAAGGTAAATGCTTAACCGTATATTTTCATTCACGGTCGCGGGTGGCAAGTAGGCGTCCTATAGTCATGAACTATGTCGGAAGTGGCCAAAAGTTTACTGTACCACCAGCCGCCATCGAAAGCGGTCGCTCGCGTACAATTGTCGTTTATAGCCGAAAATACATCGCTTATGGGCAAAAAAATTCATATAAACTGAAAATAGTGAGCTTTACGCCAGTGTGTGCTTTGGATTTTATATCGAAAACAGGTAATTATTTACTCATTAAAATTTATTTTGCTGAAAAACTGTATTATATGTATTTAGTTATTCACCTCTAAACTTAATCAAATTTAATTTGTCAAAAAATATATTAATATTAAAATTAGTATTATAACAATTTAATATAATGTTTTACAAATAATAATAATGATTAAACATTTTATTTATTTAAGGTAACTATTATCTGATTAAAAATATATACATTATTTATATATAATAAAAATACTATTAAAATTTCCTTTAGTTTAGCTTCTACAATTGTATAAAATTAAAACAGAACACTTTTGCATACATTGACCTTTACTGTTGACAAAACTTCTTTTGTCAGAATTTACGCTTTCGTTTGCATAAACATTTGTAAAAAGTGCATATTCTGTGAATAAATTATTTTTTTGATTATAATAAATAATCGACGTCATTGCATTTCATTATCCACGCATTGTGATTAATTTTGTGCATACATTATTAAAATTGCATATACTTTGCAGAAACGGATACGGAAAAGTGCATGTAATTCACATTTTAATTCTTTGTTCAGAGTTAAGAATAGATTATGAAGATGCAATGAATGATACACTATGATTATATCGTTTTTATTGCTAGCAAATATTTTTTAAATACGAAATCATTAGAGCATTCGATATTATTTTTCATGGCATTGAAGTTTTTTCTGATCCCATCATTTATATATTTCAATAAATTAATTTGTACATATCCTGAATATAGCTACAAAAAAACGATACAGCATGAACAAATCTAGTATATAATTATGGTTTTGCCTTCAATACCTTTTATTTTAGTATTACTATACCGGAAATTGGGGATCTAACAAAACTTTACCTTCACGCAAGCTCAGCGAGATAAAGCTGCCATTGAATTATTTTTTATTTGCTATTACACATTCGATGAAACGAGTTTTTTTGCCACCGCGTTTTGAAACGTCAATTATGACTATTATAAAATATTAACCTTTTGGTAAAATAATAACCATTATTGGGATTGTATATAATTCACAGAATCAATTATTTTGTTGTTCTGCGTATACGATATTTCCAACTATGCGAATATCGAATAGTAATCGATAAAGCATTAGAATTTTCCAGTATATTTGCTAATTTATGAAGAATCGAAAAATTTGATTAATAAATACAGGTTCATACATACATGATTTTATATTAACAATAACAAGTATCAAGACTGTATATTTTAATTTTAAAAAAATAAGGACGAAATTTTGTTTTAATTATTCTTGCTGCCTAAAATACTCATTTAGTTTATATTAATGTAATATTTATTATTAACAATATGTTGCAGCAATATTAACTCGTTATGCTCAAAAAATATTCCCATAATAAATTATTTTGGACAGACTTAAAATTAAATATTATTCGTATTTAAAATTAAATAATAATCGATACTACTCATTGAGATTATTAACTCAGAAACATCAGCACTTTCTGGAATTTCAGCAATTACTTAGTATTTTTTTATAATTATTATTTTATGCGACTGCATTTTGGTCGGCTTTTAGTTGTAAGTCCATTTCTAAGATAAGAAGATAAATTTTGCATATAATATATTTCAATACTCTACGCTTTAATTATTTTAAATGACTCTGATCTAGAATTTATCCATAGTTGGTTATTCTTACAGTTTCTCAGAACAAACGGTACATCTACCTTACTGTTGTCTCTTCCACACCTGTATGTAATTTAATACATACATTCTTGCCATAAATGTTATATTTAGACCCAATAAAAAGAGTAGTGAACAGTTTTAGAGCAGTGCTATTGTCATAATTTGAAAGAGCACAAGAAATATTGTATAATAGATATTATAACTTATTTTCAGTTATCATGTTCTTGACTTGAAGTATTTATATATAATAAATAATAATGTCTGTATTTTAAACATACAAATTAACCCAATTTATAAGCACCTGCACATTTTTGCAATCAATATTTTACGTTAAACGATTAACTTATTAGGTCCAGTGTTAATTTTGGCCATGTGCTTAATAAAACCGTTTTAATCACAATAATCAACGTCGCGATCACTTGAAATCGCGGTGTGATAATCAGTATATTGTATACAATTATTTTTTCTTTAACAAAAACTATTATGAAGCAACGGTAACTTGTTTCATGACTAATTTACCTCCCATTTCCAGTTTTACATATTTCCAAGTCTTTTAATGTATCATACCATGATTCTGCAAGCTTTTTGCTGTATACGCAATTGTTCATCCTTGAGGGGAAAACAGGATCTTGACTATGGATGCGTTGCCCTTCTATAAAAGTGGCACAAACAACTGGGTTAACCTTGAAAACGTATACAATAACTTCATCACATTTTGTAGAAACATGTATCATATTACGGTGTATTATTTACAAAATAAAATACATTCCAAAATGTTATTCTTAATAAACAATTTATTCAATTTATCTTCATTTTTATTTAAATATAAAATAGTTTAATTTATATTTATAACAGAGAATATATGTATTATTTATAAAATACAACAATATTATTCTCGCGTGTTTTTATTAATTACATTAATACTGGCGATGTAGATTGCATAAATATATATGATAAGATTAACGCTATTTTAATTATTTGTAAGAATAATAATGAAAAAATTGTATAGCAGTAGTAGAGAATATTTGTCGTTTATAAAATACAACAATATTATTCTCACGTGGTATTAAAAATCGAATAATATTTCCAATATATTTAGATACAATTCAATTTAATTATGTATAATGAATAAATAATATTATATTTTCAGTTTATTTATTACTGTGATACTTTTATATAGTATCTGTAAATTTTAGAATATGTATGACATTAAAATATTATGTTAATAAATGACTTAGAAAGGAGCTTTCTTTGAAGTTTTTTCAGTTATTTTAAATCTTACTTTAGAAATTTTGTCTTTATATTTGTAAAAATAATCAAATTATTTTATTTTAATGTAATACTATAAAATATGTGTATCATTTATAAAACACAACAATAAAAATTTTACGCATTTTTATAAAATATAATTTTGATATAGATTTCATAAATATTCATGATTAGATCAACACTTTTTTTGATTTAATTATGTACTATAATAATTCATATAGAAAAAATATAATAGATTTTGAGTATGATACTAGTATTTTAGATAATCTACTATTAAATTGGCATTTTATTTAAGAAATAAATGATACGTTTTTTTTTTAAAAATGTATTTTTTTATATATATTTTTTAATGATACACTGTCATTATATTTAATAACGTGTTGCTTTAATTTGGCTACTACACAAAACATTTTTTAATATTAAAAAAAAATTAGTGAAGAATACAAAAAACGCGACACACAGTGTAAACATTTTATTCATTGAATATTATGATAAGATCTTGAAATGCGTTTTTAGATACAATTTAACAATGTTGGAATTAACTTGAAATCAAAGCTAGCTTCCTATTAATTTATATTACTTCAAAAATCATTCTGTGTAATAATTCCAAATTAGTAAAGTGTGCGAAAAAAATGTACCTATATTAAAATCCATTTTCTTTTTTGCAGATATAAATTTGAGCGAATCACCTTGGACGAGGGATTGATGTAAAAAATGTGTTGAGTTGTTATTTTTAATTTAAATCGTTGTTAAAGTCAGTTTTTTCAATATGGATTTGGAGTTCAATAACGTTACGTACAGTGTCTACAACCGGAAGTTCAAGGGTAAGTTTTTTTTTATATTATACTATAAGATTTCAACCAAATATCAGTAGAAGTAATTGTAAAGTAGCAATAAATTGCCATTAGCACATTAAAAATGTGGTCAAGGTTATTTTGTGGTATTATATACATTTGTATATTATTTTGTGTATGCAAATAATTATTTTGTTCGATAAACCGATACTACAATGTAATATCCATCCAATGTTTTATGAAGTAAATATTTCGTCGTTATTATTTTAATGATAAATGAAGCGTGGAAAATGTCTTTATAATATAGTTTTAAATACAGATATAAGCTGATTGATTCTAGTTCTAATAAATTATATAATTTGAGTCTATGAGTATATGAACGGGTTTAATGCAATTAAGCCAGTATTAACACCAATGTAACGGTTTATTGAACACACTTATTATAAAGAGTTGACCATCATACCTTCTTAATTTCTCACTTCCTTATTACAGTACGATTTTAAAGCGAACTAGATTTTTGGCCAATATTCAAGGTGAATGGCACACGTCCTAGGTATACCGCACATTTACATAATCCATTTTATTAATAAATTTCTTGGCTGATCGTTTGATCGATTTGTCATTTACAGTGCGTCATCTCATGAGGAATGATCTCTAACTACATAAAAAATATTGTAATACGAATGACCGATCGTTAGAATCATTCGAAGAATTTTTATAGGTGCTCATTAGTTAATGTAATGTTGATTATCATTTATATATGTGTAAACAACAATGTTTATAAAAATGAAAAATAATTTTATTTTATTAAAAAAAACATAATAAGTTTAAACATAATTAGATGTGCTTGTGTGATTTCTTAAAATTATTTTTACTGCAATTTGGAACATCCTAATGGAACCTCATTCATAGTTACAAATATCGCAAAAAACATAACTAATTGAATGAATTTCATACAATAGACAACAAGGTTGAGTGTCATCGTTAACATTTTTATAATAAAGAGTTATTTTTATATACACATAAATATAACATGTTTTTAGTTTAATCGTGACGTTAATTGCACTATTGTCTCTGGGTATTGTGTGCCTGGTTTAGAATTCTATCATCAGTTTGTGTTATGCCTTCACATAACTTCCAATAATTGTCGGTGTTATTGTTAGAAATTATTACTTTCTGCTAATCAAAGAAAAAGTACTCGCTTTTCAAACGTTTCTCGACCTAAAATTAAAATAATGATTATGATAAAATAGGTTTTAATTATACTTTCATAGATAATTATTTTTTGCGTTACCGAATATTTGTTTCACACCTTCTGAATATATACATATCTCTAGGATATTTTTTAGACGAACCACCTGTTAGTGACTCCATAATTTATTCTGATTACTTTGTATTCCACATGAAGTACGGTTTTGAGAAGCCTTTTGTTCCTTTTTGACATATTTTGAATTTGTCACTTTAAACGTTTTCTTTTCATAATACATTTAGACGTACGAAAGTCACTCTGTTCCACAAGTATCCATAATCATTGTCGGCAGGCATTAGTGGACCAGCAACATGGCTTTCGTCCGGGTCGTTTTACAGTCACTAACCTCTTATGTTTTTTGAAGTCGGTGACAAAGTCCCTCGATACTAATCAATACCAAGTTTCAAAAAGCATTCGACAAAGTTGTCATGAACTTCTACTTCGGAAATTAAACAACTGTGGTTTCTCGAACAGTCTAATTAACTTTTTCTCGAGCTACTATTTTTATATTTCACACCTTCTTGAGTACCACATGGATTCAAATTATGTCCTCTGCTTTTACTTCTCTTTATTAATGACATTAATATAATATTTATTATACACTGATAACCTAAAAGTTATTTAGAGTATTTGTACGAATTATGCATATTATTTCCAGTTAAAAATCTGACTATCCTGACTTAACAGGTTTCCCCAGTGCGTTATGATGGCCATTATAAAAACAATAACTATACAATAAAATATTTAGCAAATTAAAAAAACAGCTAAAATATATGAGCACAATCCCATATTTTTTTACAGCTCCTCATAGATATCGCCGAAAACATCTTTGTGTTTGGCAAGCTCGTTGAGAAGCTGGACGGCTCGTGCAAGCGAAGTATTTTCAAGCGCTGTCGTCCTGGCCGCAACGCTCAAGAATAAGGGACGCGATCGCGACTCTTTAAGGCACTCTAAAATTAATCGAGCATTGATATGTTGTGCTTCGATAAGTAGATAGATTGCAAAGAATTGTAACCCAACGCTCCTAGTAAATATGTACTAGAATACAAATACGGATACAACCAGTACTTTCTCTTGTGTCTCATAAATTTATGTCATATTTTTCTTTGATTTTATTCCAACAACAAGGAGTACTTCGCTTCACTTAGATTCCAGAAAATGGAGCTTTAGCCAAACACAAATACTTGGTGATACTGAAAGGTAGTCGATTGTCGATCAACCCCCTCCCTAGAGACTCTAGGTCTTTCTGTAAAGAGCGGAAAACCCAGATTGTATCCCTGTGGTACTCCAGAATATGCGAAATACTCACTGAAGCCACGATTGTCATAGCTTACAAATGCGGATTCATTGTCTTTTCAAAACTACTTGTAGTCGCTGTGATTGACAATCGGCTTCCTTTCTGCATTATTAATTGTCACATTGTTGCATTTACAAAATTTCATTGCCTGGCAAAATTTTCATACAGTTTATAAATACCTTCGTTGAAGAGTTGGGAGTGACTTTACTATGCACATGTTTGCGGTAAGGTGGAATATGCTCTATTTCGCTATACGGAGCGCGTGTCGCTTTGAAAATTTATTGGCGTATCAGGATCTGTACGATACGTTAATTCGTAACATTCTCAAATAATGATGTTTTGTCTAGAATCACAGCGAAGCGAAATTCACCTTGTTGTTAAAGAATATTTAAAGTAAAATTCATGGATATCTCTACAATAAATTGTATGGATCATATCCATATTTGTATCCGTTACGTTGGGAAACAATTCATTTTATTATAAACGTAACGTATTTTATCAATGAATGTGTGGTGACGATAATCGGTCAATGGTTGGCGATTTTCAGCTGTGGATTGTAGGTTGCCCTAGAAAGTAGCAATTGCGTCCCTTATTATTGTCGTTACGGCTAGGACGTCCGCGCTCGAAAACGCTTCCTTTACGCGAGCCATCCAGTTTCTCAACGAAATTGATAGTTGCAAAAATTTGAAATAATTATTATTTTTTTAAATCTTTTTTATTTTACAAACATTTTTAAGCATAGGTGTATTAAAGCGTTCGTGTGTATATAAATGTATATGAGTGCATGTTTGAATATTAGCTGATGTAAAGTATATGTATATATGTGTATGAAATGTTTAGAATAATAATATATAAAAATCATCATAATGCATTTGAGAAACCTGTCAAGTCACGATAAACAGATTTGGGATAAATAAATAAATTAAAACTCTAATATTGCGATAAAAATACTAAAACTAAGAAATCGACCAGTGAGTTGGCAGTATCATTACTAATGATGCTTATCTATTCTATTAATATATTATTTTTGTATTATTGTATTAATTAAATATGTTATTGCAAAAGACAACAACATGCAAAATGTTTTACCTACTAAAACTCTGCCAAACAATAATAGAAAAATTTTATTTTTACCTCTTATCTATTTATCAATCGTTAATTTTTATTAATGATATCTGGTCATTTTTATTTGCATAGTCAGCAGGTTCATGACATCCAGAATTTGGTATAGCAATTTATGAAAAATAATAAAAAAATGGGTTTTATCTGAAAATTCCCTTTTTTTTATTATTTAATTTATACACGATTGGTGATATTTAGTACAACTTTGTTGTGTTTTCTTCCTGCCGTAAATATACAATCCGTTGCTCATTTTATTTTTTTACGCACTGGAATTATATGGTTTTAATTTTATTTATATATAAATATATATAAAAATATCGATAGTAGAGTTATTGTTTTTTTAAAGCTTATAAATTTTCGCCAGATTTTAGTAAAGAATGTTGAACAGGTGATTGAAAAAATGTAAGCAACACGTAATAATTTTTCATCCGCATTTTTTGGACGAGTGGTTTAAAATAAATACAAAGAGTTCATTTTCTGGTAATCATCACAACAAAGCAACGTTTTTTATGTGTATGAACATAAAAAAATGAGTCCATGAACTTTGTTATGGTGCTTAAAAAGTAACTCGTTTGAACTTAAATAATTACCATTTACATAATAATGTTATTTCATGCTTAACGATTTATAGAAATAAAAAAGAGAAAATCAAAAGATTTTGATCATGATCCACTGGGATCATTAATAAATAAAAATAATAGATTTATACACAATTATAATTTTTTTGTATCGTCTTACTAATTTTTGTATTTTATGACTTCGTCATTTTTTGTAACGACAAGTTACATAATTAGTAAGTAAGTCGTAGCTTAAAGGAGTGGTTGGTTTACCTTATTTGCGAAGATGATTGAATTAAAAAACTCCATTATAGCGACTATTCACTACAACTGAAATACAGTTATTATTGTTATTTTTTATTGTTCGTATACCATCGTAAACTTTAACTAATCAACCTCAAAGTGCATCCGCGAGATTAGGAATATCTACGAAAACAGTTAAAATTTTATTTATAGAAAATAACTTATTTTATATAACAGATATTATTTTTCAATCGAAATGTATTGGGTTTACTGAAATATTTCACTTAAGCTTCAATAAATAAATACAGGCATTACTTTAACGATATTCTATTGAAAGTTGACCTTTAAGTAGGACGATGTGCTTCTTTTGTGCAGAATGGAGATGATGCTTGAACGTGTCCCGTTATGAGAAGGCATAAAGCTTTGCGAGAGTTACAATCAACCTCTTTTGCATCGCGTGCATTCTATAATGACGTTAATGCATTTAATACACAGATGCAATCGACGAAAGATTTTGACAGTCAAATATAAACACTGTTTAAAAACCAAGCTACAAAAGTAAAGTCATTAAGCTACAACTTTCGCATGGATAGCATACATTTTTTGCAATAGCAATGTTTATGACTTGGATTCGACACCAATTTATAAATTAGTGTTATTTAGAATTTATGTGCATACTATGACTAAACAAAATTATGAAGTCAATTTTTTTATTTGTTTATTTGACCTCTGTTTATTACATCAATGACTCGAACCAATTAATAGTATTATCCAATTATGATTGAAATGCAAGTTTTATGTATTTCTATTACCTAATGATGAATAACGGGACATAAAGAACACACTTTTCACATTCATACAATTTTGAATTAGACATCGAATGGTATAGAACTCTTTAAAATATCTATGAATAACAATTGTAGCCAAAAACAATAATAAAATGACAGGTTTGATGTTGACTTTTAATATTCCAATCCAGAGTTTTTCATTGACTGATAAACCAAGGACTGAATTATTAACTGATTAATAAAAGTTCAAAGTCATGATGCTGTTTTATGTTAAAATAGCACTGAGGTCACGTCGAAAAATTTTTCGTATATTATACTAACTTCATGAGCTGAATTAAATAATTTTTATTACCATATATGCATGACTTACCTCGATTTTAATTAATCGTCAAGAGGTATTAAATTAGGGTTATACTTAATATATGAACATTGCATTCTACATATTTAACATAATAAGATAGTATGTACACTTGGTGTACAGCGCAGTTAATGAGAGGTTAGGTTCATTAAAAAATTGTATAAAAAAACTTTATGACTAGTTGTAAATACTATAATATTCTTTGAAAATTTTACATATATATTTTTTTGCAGTAATTTATAATTTTTCGACTCTTAAGTTAATTTTTTTGCATTAGGTTTATCATGAATAATAATATACTGATGTAAATTATTCGAATGCACGGCGCAGGTCATTAAAAATAGTGAACCGTTTTAATTATTGTTAGAGGGACTTTTGATTTATAGTTTATAAACTTTATACAATTAATTGAGCTATTATTTTTATAGTAGATTGATTTATGTAAACGACGTTCCAAACATTATTTATTAAATATATCATTATTGCTAATAAATTATGATACTTTATTTAAAATTGACAATTATTTTAATTAGGTTAGTTCTATTTTTTATTTAGTACAATAAAAACAATTAAATGAAACACATTCTTAAAATTCCACTATGGTAATAGTAGCCATTAATTTTTATTACTGAAACACATTAAAAAATATTTATGTTGGGAAATTATGCTACTTAATTGTTATGGAAATATATACGCACAACGTATAAAAACTGCTATGCTATGAACCTATATAATATGAAAGTTTTAATGTATGTATATATTATATTTATATATGGGATACATCCCATCTGAAAATTATTTAAATTATATTTTTTTAATTATCTAATAAGTAAAAAAATGTAAGAGGAACTTATATCATGATGCAGTAACATGTTTAGCGATAGAAGATTAGCGCAGATCGTACGATGTACTGAATAATTTTTTGTATAATTATTGTATATGTATGTATATCATATATTAAAAAAAATTATCTCAGTCCACATACGACAAGAAATATATATGTCTATTATATATCACCTACATGCACACGATCATAGTTTCGTTTCAATCACACATAAGAAGGCAATCATAATAACCATACCTAAAAGCATTTATAAATTCAGGAAACGTTTGTATACGCTTATACAATTCTTGGTATTAAAAAGGAAATGAAAAATCCTTTAAATGCGTATTTATATACAGAAGAGAAACTGAAGTTTTATTCATATATAAATAAGAAATCTTTCATTGATAGGTTATTAGCATCAAGTTACAGATTTTCTTTCACTGACTAAATAAACATGCTGTTATATCTGTAGGTATAGCAAAATTCTATGACGTGCGATTTAAATTTTATTTTATAAATTTAATAATGTCAATGTTTTTCCTCATCGCGTATTTTATTGCAGCTTTTATTTTTATTATTTGTCCTAATCTCATATTTAAAATTAAGAGGCCTTCAACTTTCTATACATTTCAATAGGTTCTAGTATAACCATAGTTCAAACATATCAAAAATTCATTAATAAATTATAAATATTTATTTCATTCAGGAATTATCATTTTGTTTCGTTTTAATTGCATATAAATTGCATATTAAGTTACGATCTTGCCACCGGTGAACTCACTCAATTAATAAGCACAATGAGGAAGAGATTTTCGTATCCAACCCACTTTTGCAGGCCGTTTTGTTATTTGCGCATCGACAAGTTAAACCGGTGTTGTTTATACATACACTGTTTTCGGTTATTAATCCATTTATGCCAGTGTTTCTTAACCTTTATAAACCGTGACCCAGATTAGGGTAATAGTTTTAGTTTTGTGAATGAAATCCAATTCCTTTTTTTATACGGTAGATTAAATTGAAGATGAAGATTTGTTCCCTAAATTTAAAAAACCGTATTATTTGTAAAAATAACAATATTTTGGTATGGAAAATCATGTTAAAAAAAGGTAATAATGAAAAGCCAATAAATAAATTCTACAAAATATTATTCATATATTTATTATAATTATTCTTAAATTAAGAAAAAAATAATACACGCTATTCATCACTACCGTTTATGACGGACGATGACTTTCATCGCTAGAAATGTCTGACACAACTAATGACAAGTCTATGCCATATTTATGAGATGTTATTGAAAATTGTTTTTTTTTATTATTGTTTAATATATTTATGAAAATTATTTTGTCTAGGCCAATGACGCAATTTACGAGTAGAATATATGTTTCAAATCAACGGTCATCACATCCGTTATTTGTTGCTTGCAGCTTTATATTATATATACAATTTTACTATTAGTATTTCTAAATGCTTGATGATACTCTTATGTATTTCAGCGTTAGTAAAATGAATGATTTATCTTATATAGCTTGATATCAGATAAGAGGAAGTATACTTCATTTTTTCTTTTATAATTTTCGCTTATCTTCGAAGCTATTAGGTTGTTTTTTAATGAGGTATAAAATGCTATATGTTTAACTAGGATTGCATTATCAAAATATGGTTCATTTACAGAAATAGTATTTTTCCAATTATTTAAAATTAAGAGAATCTTATGTATATAAAAATCTTTGTTTTAGATTTTGTGAAGTCATCAAAGGCTTTTATAATATCAATCTGATTATTGAATATAATATTTTGAAGAAATACTTCTTGTTTAAAATGTGATAATCTGTAAGGTAAAGGTCTGAGAAATACGATGGATACTGTAAAAATTTTAATCATATTTTGATCAATTTTGAAACAGTAATTACTGAAGTTTGAGTTCTCGCATTATCATGGAGCAATTTTGCTCCGATTCTGTTTACCAACATAAAATTTTTAATGCTTATGTTTTTAGGCATGGTTTTAATTTCTCCACAATATGATTCTGTATTTTCCTTAAAATATCATCAAATTGTCATCATAATTTTTTTGGGTGCAAACTCAGAGGCTTTTTATTTTGTCTAACTATTATCCTGATCCCTTTCATTACAGGTAATGCTGTTTACAGTTTAGAAAACTTATAAAGAACAGATTTCAAAAGGTACTTTTTTTGCTTTTCGGTCAGCTTGTCTATTTTTTTACTGAATAAAAATCAGTCATTTGAAAAATAGTTGATATATTTTTATAAGTGCTAATTTTTTGTGCTAAGTGCTTGTTTCTAAGTGAAATAAAAATAATTTGAATAATAAAATTGAAAGTATTTCGCAACCCACTCAATATGCCAGGCGATTAAATTTTAGATCGAGACCCATAGTTTAAGAAACTATAAGCTATAAAAACCATTTATTGCTATGCTGAAAAATATAGTTTTTGAGCGCATTGAGAAATCTGTCATAGGTGCAATTTACGTTCTTGGAATATAATCTACTTTTCTTAATTAATCCACTTAAATAATTTTCTTCACCTGAATAAACTAGGTGTAAAAAGTGGTGTATGGCTATAATAATAATTCAATACTAACGTCAATTGAATTATAATAATATGAAAATTGTGCCGTTATTATTCTACATGAATAAACATGAACGTATAATATGTATTCATGTACTATTTAATGTAATAATTAATTTATTACTTGAAATAAATGTCAATGTTATCAAAAACGTGTGATCAATAAAGATGGAATGGCGGATATTGATAGTTCCTACTATTCAAACATTCAAATTCAAGCTTATTTGGGTTCATTTGAAGTCGTCTGTAGTGATCTGGAATAAACCGCATGCTCCTGATTTTATAATTGTTGAATTGTTTTTTATACTGTTTGTACCTCCAGAGTGTAAAGTAAGAAACGATGAAGTTGTTTGGAACTTAAACCCTTAAGCAAAGTTGACATCCCATTTTGAGTCATCCCTTTATAAATTACAATGCTCTCTCAGTTTGCCTAGAATGACGTTTTCCTTCGCCTTGATTCTTGATATTCTTGATTCGAGACAGATTTAGCGAGTCACAGATGAGGATGTTTGTGTACCAGTTGCATCACTTTTTTAGTTCCATATTTACGCCTTAAAATGAAACTGCAAGGTGACCATTTTCGAATATCGTTAATAAAGGGATAATTACAATAGTTGTTTATTGCACAAGATAGACGCATTGCCTATCACGCATCCTTTATGCACAATAGAGTAGTTTTAATTTTAATTTTTGTTGTAACATAACAGCTGTAATGCGTTACAACGGGGTAAATCTTTATGAACTGAGTAAGTCAATCAGATATAATGAATACTTACAAATAAATATTAACCACCAGACTGGATTTTAGCGCATTTCTTTTAAATAAAAATTCGAGTGCCGCTGTCGGGGCTCGAACCCACAAACTCAGAGTGACTATAAGTGAATAAACCCTTGGAACGGATGTGCTAACAAGTGGTCCGTAAAATCTTCCATTTATTTAGCACACTTTATTTTTAAAGATGATCAAAATTGATAAAGATTGTAAACAGATATACACAGTTGTATCAAAAGTATGACTGTGGAACTGTGGTACAAAAGACAATGTGAAATCACTGTACTAATTTCATGAAAACAACCACCGTAAGTGGTCGCTAGCATCTGGAATCGGACCTGACACTAAAAGAAGAAGTTCAGCATTGATTTCTCTCCCTGTTGATAAACCTTTTGTCGAGGCGAGTTGGTATTTCCTTTTCATAATGTTTGAAATAGTCGTTTGAATGACCTGCAAGTTAACAGTGCAGCTGGTTGGAATCCCTGAATTTTTTTCCTAATATGGAAGTAAAGAAAAACTGTGGGTGTAATGTCACTCCTAAGTAATACCAATCTGATTACACAATCAAGGTTGACATATACAATGGAGCTATAATTCTTATTAATCTGAATTAATATTAATATTTAATATACTAATTATAATTCTGAACTATGACACCATGATTGCTTCTTTTAGATTCTCTTATCGATGTATATATATATATATATATATATATATATATATATATATATATATATATATATATATATATATATATATATATATATATATATATATATATATATATATATATATATATATATATATATATATATATATATATATATATATATATATATATATATATATATATATATATATATATATATATATATATATATATATATATATATATATATATATATATATATATATATATATATATATATATATATATATATATATATATATATATATATATATATATATATATATATATATATATATATATATATATATATATATATATATATATATATATATATATATATATATATATATATATATATATATATATATATATATATATATATATATATATATATATATATATATATATATATATATATATATATATATATATATATATATATATATATATATATATATATATATATATATATATATATATATATATATATATATATATATATATATATATATATATATATATATATATATATATATATATATATATATATATATATATATATATATATATATATATATATATATATATATATATATATATATATATATATATATATATATATAATCTATTTGGCAGATTTCAACCATTTTGTATAGAGAAACAAGTAATATATATTATGTATCTAATGAAGTTTTGGCTGATAGAAATACAATTTTAGGAATAACATTAATTTTATATTTCGTTTCTATTCTCATATCGCCCTTGACATTCTACTTTTAACGAAGACCATCATTAACAACTTTTACTTAAGTGGAAATTTATTTTAATGATTGGTTTTCAATCTTTACATATACCTAAAATGTAGATAAAGAAACATACTTTTTTCAGTTAAATCATCATGAATAAATACTTATTTATGTAATATTTATTTATGTAATTGGCATATTCATAATAATGACTGTCTATAACATAAACATCATTAATACTCTTTACTTTTTAGTAACTCATTCAAAACACAGAGAACTTTCCATCACTCCTTCTAAATTTTCTCAGATGCACTTTATGACCCTGAGGAAAATATATTTGCACCATCTCCTCTACTGATAAATTTTGCATGCTACAGATATAATTTAAGGCGAAATAAGTTGTTTTTGTAATTCATACAAATAATTATTTATATTTTAATTCCATTAACGATTAAATTTGTATTCTGAACTCTGAGTATTTTTTTCTAATAATATAATAATTGTGTAAAGAAAGAAACGAGTTTATAAAGTTAAGATCGACATAGAAGCGTTTTAGAATTGGTAACTTTTGTTATTACTGAAGTTTAATGTTGATTTTATAACATCCCGATAAATTTCAACGTCACAGATGATTTGAGGTTTTCCACTTGTAAGGAATGTTGCGAATTTAATGGCTGTTTCCTACTTCTCTATCTACTGTTTTAAGTTATATAGTTAAAGATAGAGATGTGGAATAATATATTTTAATTGAAACATTATTGTATATTTTAGATCTGATAAGTTCATGTCGTGACATGATTTATTGCCATTGTTGTATAGATATTTGTTTGCTCTTTATTATTTTTTATATTATATAAAAAAAATAACTTTACAACATTTAGTTGCTTAACGATGAAATTTCTTCTATAAAATATTTTGTCGCAAGACATCATCGTCAAGAAATTAAGGACAAATAATATAATATAATGAATTACCTTAACCATTTTGCCAAGTAGTCATAAAAGACGAAATATTGTAAAGACTGTTTATATATTGACATTTAATTAAAATACATTATATTAATATAATATATTACAATATACTTTAATAGTATAAATCAGATAAAAATTTAATACATTTTTAATTTTATTCCGATCCGAAATCAATACTTGAAATCAAAGTTGGTATGTTAAGGAAAATTTAAATGTCGAAATTATAGACATGTCTTTAATCCTGCTAGTGAATGCCAGTCAATAAATAATGAACTTATTTAATATTCTGAAATTCAAGTATCCACGTGCTTGTTTGAGAGCAAGTTAATAGGCTACTAAAGAATTTTGTAACGTTTTCTAGTGTTGCTTTCAAAAGCTCTAAGTGAAACTGTCAATTCCGTCAGACATTCAGAAAGGTTTCTTAGTATTAATTGCAAACTTTAAGCTTTTTTCATAATTAAAATTTATTAATTAAGAATACAGGAACATGATTTCAAACATATTTCCCAAAATAAATGAAAATTCCATTGAAAAGGAGTTCAATCAAAGAAATCTTGGAGCAAATTTTTATAAGTCAGTAACAATTACAAAAGTATCGAAGATAATTACTTTTCTTTTCACCTCTAAAAGAAACTATGTTTATCCTTTTTTACGTGTCACCTTGATAAAAAGTCGACTTATCGGGGCATCGAAGGACCAGCGAAACAGTTTGATTGTTTTAAAATCCCTTATATTTCGACTTTCTAAATATTCACAAATACTTAGAAAACATCCGTACGTCACGGACGATAAAAGTATAAGAAAAAATAGGAGCTCCCACATGCATCTTAACCATAACAGTTGTTTTAATCGGCATATCCCAAATAAATTAGAGCAGTAATCACTACACACTAGAATAATTTAAATTAAAGTTTGTGCCTTTCATTGTTTGCTCTAAACTTTTCTCTTTGTAGGAAATACTGAGAATAAACATTCCAAACATTATATTGATTTGCTATATAAAGTATTAAATTAGATCTCTCTCGTTGTTTATGTAAACTGCAATTAATGTAAGCTGCAGCTGTTTATGTAAATTCTCAAACTTCAAGATCTATATGAACAAGTTTGGGAAACAATGATCTAATGTATATTTAGGAGTCACTAAGACATGCTTGGTTAAACAAATCAAGAAAGAGAGAAGATATATAGTTGATCAAATTTTATGAGATATGAGAAATAATAAGTTAAATTTCATAGCTCATTAATTATACTATTGAGAATCGGTGTTATTTATTACCATTGTATAACCTAGTTCATGTAGGATTTAATTTCATGTAGCATAATCTTCCATAATTTTCTTGCTTTAATATTATTGTAATTTATTAGCAATTATCGCACTACATCGTCTTGTGTCCTGAAATGCGTCATAATAATTTATTGATTAATGTGATGCATCGCTCGAAATCACATTGCAATAATTTTATTGCTCACGATTTAGTATAATATAATAATAAGCGCAGATACACTCTTGAACGATGAATACAAATAAGACAATAAAATTATACACGACAAGTAGTGAGATTTTCCGGAACATACTACACCACCCACCTTGATGATGCATATTGCATAATCAATTGAGCATTATAACAACATTAGCGCTGATGTTAATTGTTTAAAATGGAATTTAGATAATTTTGGTTGAAAAATATTAAGTGGTAACTTCCATAAAAAACTTCCATAAAATACCCAAAAATCAGGTTAAAACAAATAATGCTTGTGCACTTCACATATTCATTAAAGTTCATTGTGACTATATGAAGTAATAAATAAAGAGGTGTTTTAAATGTATTATAATATAATCTTCAATACCTTATTTTCCTCGTTTATTTATAATTATATGTAATACATCATATGACAGATAGTTCAACAATATTAGTTCATTACATACAATATCGCAAAATAAAATAACTAGGCCTTAGGAGTTATTTTAAATATATATAATAATATTTTTCCTTTTATCACATTTTATTAGCTTTTAGCACCTATACGAATTTTAGTATTATTTATTAAACAATAATAGTTCTTCAGATTGCATTAATACTGCTTTAAAACATATTCTAATATATACTATAAATTCATATTCATAATATAATATACACTATAAATTATATTTTTATGGGTTTATAAATATATTAATTGTAGGTTAAATATTACTACTTTTATGTACATTCAATAGATTTTTCTCATATATTATTAATAAAATAATAATTGCAATAGAATCATGGGATATGTTGTAAAATAGTGTAAAATGCCACATTTAATCTTGCATTATCGTGGTGAAAAATAGTGTTCATTCTGTTTAATCAATGCGGTCGTTTTTAATCCATGCCCATGATTTAAATTATCCAATTATTAACAGTACTTGATGAGATTTATTTTCTCGTTAGATATTGAAAGTTCATAATTCATCTTACCCCACACACGACATACCCTTTTTCTGGTGTAATTCCCCTTTGGAGATGGAAATCGGTGCTGCTCCTAGGATTAACCAGTGTGGTTTATAACATTTTTAATAAATATATTCTTGTAACATTATTGTATACAACCTACTTTACAATCCGATCCAAGAATAGTTTATGTGCCATTCAAACACAGAGCTTTGAAATCATTACCAGTTTATGAAGATGTCAAATAATGTTTGAATAATCAATATTCAACCTTTCTGCAAGTTACATTGAATTTTTTATCAAAGTCTTTCAATGAAATTGTGGAACCAAGATCGATACACATCTTTACCATCAGCTAACATATATTTTTAATCGCAGTAGTTGCATTACTTCCTTTTTTAATTCGTATAAAATCCGATGTCAGATAATAATTTTATTTGAGGCTATTGGTAATTTTGTATTTGGGGTTGTCACTTGTCACAGATTCGAAGAAGAAAGGAAGCTGGAATTTTTTTTATGTACTGCTACTAATTTCCATTCGTTGAATATTTCCTCTCATATCTAATATTTTTTAAACGTTCAAAAAGCAATAAATTCAACAATAATTTGCAAGCAAATTTTAACACAAACAGAGCCGTGTCAACAAACTACAATCTGTCCCTTTCAATATTAATGTTTATTGTGAAAGTACTACCTAGAAAGTGAGTGCTTTTGAAGGCAATGTTCCGCTCCTTTTATTTATTGTATGTATAAAGAGCTGATACTCATTTCTTAAATACTGTAGTTCAGTTCAGATTCATTATTTGAGGACGGTTTTTACTTTTTTTATACATATATTCTTGCTATGATTTTTTCCCGAGTCGGGCCTCTCAAGGAGAACGGGCTCCAGGAATTTATCCCCTCTTCCCCGCCCCCCTTTCGGTAGGCCTGAATGTCATATAGTACACTGCAATCATTTACCTCAAAATTCTTCCAAACTCAAGTGCCACTAATATCTCATACCTATGTACAGAATCGACTTTAATCGCTCAGTTGCGCACTTTTTCATCAATTTGCAAAAAGGCACACACATGTGCATTCGCATTTGCGATTGTACAACTCGTACGCGAGATTAGCGATCATTTCGCCAGCGGATCTAAAAGGCTGGTTGTTCCTTTTAGAGTCGTCCGACGTTTTGCAAGTTCCTAGTGGCCGTTTAGACATTCCTGACTGGTTTACCCATGCTGCTGTGTTTTCGCAATGTCGTATAATAGTAAGTTGCTACACGAATTCGCCATTGGATGAATTATTATCGATTTACGCTACTTTGGTACGCACATTATATACCAGTTGTACCAAATTTGCAATAAAGTTTTGCGTCATTCCACACATGCGCGACGCTCATTTGCACTGAACATAAAGGTGAATTAATAAGAGTTAACGATGTGTCTAGAGGAGTGAAAGGTCGCAAGTGAACAGGTGATTCAAGGGTGAACTTTTGAAGTTTAATATAACAAATAGCTTTGCGTAGAAGGGATTGTATATCTAACATAGCGTAATCATTAATTATGGTATGTTATTAAATACATTTTTAATAATTATAATTTAATACAGTATTTTTGGCTTCACGTGATTTTCATTCAGATCTCAAATGCACGTAAACGGTTCTTCTTATTCCACATTAATTTTGTAAATGCACTTTCACTCTTGGAATATCACTATAGGTTACTCAACTTAAGAGTTTAGAGCAGTATCTTTAGAGTTTAGAGCAGTATCCGGCCACACACGGGCGGATTTGCCCGTCGGACATCTGACGGATTTGTCCGGGCTTGGCCACAGACGCAAAATGTACGAGCTCGGATCTGTCTGACTGAGCTCCGTAGATATTATAGAAGAAAGGTTAAATGTAAAATAAATTCTAAATTTAAATGACATTTATTAATAATAATAATATATACATACGTATATATACCTTGATATCTACATTCATTTTCAATAATGATAATAACTTTAATTTTAGTATAATTAAAATTACATTTTTTATTATGTATTAATGTATGTAATATTTACATATCTAGAGTCTCTAAGTGCATCTTAAATTTATATTATTTTTTCTATTGTATAGTGATATAATAGAAATGGGTCATAAAATAAAAAAATCTTAGACGTTAGCGGCAACTTTGGCGCAAATTAATAAAGGCCCGGGTCATAAAATTATTTAAGGGACAAATTTTTACAAAAAACACTGTAAACGGTCGTTTACGCGAGCGCGATCTCTGCTCAGATCTGCTTGTCCGTGTCCGATCCGTTCGTTTTGAGCACGGACAACGGACAGACAACAGACGGATCTGTCCGAGCGTTTTAACCCCACACACTGGCGGATTTGTCCGTCGGACATCCGTTTCGGACAAATCCGGCGGACAGATCCACCCGTGTGTGGCCACACACAGGCGGATCTGCCCGTATGCATCTGAGCATTTGTGGGACTACTTGTCTTTAAGATTGTGAGAAAATACTTGTCTCAAATACTGTGCTGTGTATTCTTTTCACATGCTAAAACGAATCGAAAAAATAATTATTATAAAATAATTATTGACTAAAAATAAAATTTCAGATTCTTATTATTTAATTATTGGGTAAAAATAAAATTCTGAAGCTGATTCTTTTAAGTCTTTGCGATTGTAGTGAAATTTCTAAAATTGCAAAAATTATTTGTATTAAAAAAGCATTGAAAAATACAGTTTCAGTGAACTCTTTATGTACATATTTTTATATCTCTCTAATTTATGATGAGTCAGTTAAATCGCGTCTCAAATTTGCAAAATCTAAAGTTGATGTTAATGTTATACATAATAGCAAATATTTCTCGAAAAGCCAATAATTAAAAATAAATAAATAAAAACATTATACACTATAGGATATAAATATATAATTATAAGATTTCTAGGTTAGCCTTATTGAGCTAACGTGGAAAACTGCAGTTAACACGTTTAGCACTTATTATCTTGTTTTAAAGTATTCTAGCAAATCAACAGCAAAATTTTAGTTTACGTATGTATTCCGAGAGGACCTTAATTTAATTTTCATAAAAAAACTAGATTGACCTTCATATGAGTGTGTTATATGTATTTTAAAATACATATTTGCTTATATTATAATTTTAATTCAATAATAATTCGTGATATTTTTATGTACAAATAAAGTATTTACTGAATTTTGAAATCAATAGTCACGCATGACGTAAATATAATGGGTTTATTGTATACAAATCTAGTATTGATGTAATTTGCATGAAAACTGGTCTAGTGAGCTAATAAATTTTCTTCTTTTCGTCTGAGTAATAAAATTTGTTGAAAAATATTTATACAATTGAAAGACAACGTGTGGATTAATTTCTTGTAATGTAAATTTTCTACGGCAATTATTTTATTAATTTACTTTTATTACATATTTGCAAAATACGTGATAACTCTGATTTTGCCTTAATTGTAAAACAGGTTTGGCTTCATTTTAATTTGGCTTCTGTAAAGTGCATATAATTAATTAATTGTAGTAAAGATTAATTTTTCATTTAATACTAAATAGTTTTATTAATTAATTAACGGATGTATTGCATAATTAGTAAGTAATACAATATATAAGAATTAATATTCAAGGACGAAACATTATCATAACTCGTTTCAAGGAAAGTGAGTCTGAATTTGGTAGGTGGATGTTTGACGGATTTACTTCCTGTATATATAGTAATTTCAGATACATATCAATTCAGGTAAAATAATACTTTAGTTAATAAATCGTTTTGATCGCATTATAAGTGTAGATCTTATAAGACTAGATTATGATATTTTGTATTTAAAAATTTGTTAAAATAGTATAAATGTTTAGTTCACAAGACAAGTCAATAGTGACACATTTTTGTTGTTGTTTTTATTTAAATGGTAGTTGTATCAATTACTTTAACACTATAATTTAAAAATAAGCACCAAAAAACAAAGTAAAGGCGTGGTATTTCTATTAAACTTCTAATACATGCGACCGCGTGCATACTGTTACAGATATCAAGAGCTTCTAGATATTGAAACTGGTGGTCTTTTATCAATTATTTGATAACTTTAGTTAAGAAATTGGTATTTTATGACAACAATCGTTGTAGAAGACAGTGGTTATATAGAGGTTAAGTAGCAAAATTTACCACGAAGCTCGGGCTCACTGTTATGTCGTGTGTATGGTGCGATTGCAATAGGATAGTGCAATACGAAACTCTCAAATCTGGCCAAATAATAACAGCAAGCTTATTTTGTGATCAGCTGGATCATTTGCACGAAAAATAAATAATAGGCCTGCACTTGTCAAACATAATTCGAATAGTTCTACCTTCTACAACACGACAATGCGTGTCATTATGTGGTGAAATTGCCTCTCAATAAAATCAAAGATTTATTCTTCACACCTTGCTCCTTCAGACTCCCATTTGTATAACACTACTTAGACGAAAAAAATCAAAATTCAGACCGTTTATATATAAGTCACTTACTCATTTGGGCGATAAACGTTGCATAGAGATTTTAAGATGAAGTAACGTCTTCTTGTTTCTTCATATATATAATTAACGTAATTTTATAAATAGGTATTATTATATATCATACCGTAACATATGGTCCATTAGGACATTGATAATATCTATCAATAATATGTTATATCGTCGATTAACTGGAGTTTCCAAGAGATTAATTAATATACCTCAAACCCTTCCCAAAACTTCACATGAAATTTAAACCCACAATTAATTTATAAATTTAAATATATATTATATTTTTAGCATTTATGCTTTTATCAATACTTACACACAATGTTTGTTCATAAATTAGTTTACACATTTTATTTAAAATAAGTGATTAAAGTCCGAGTGCATTTTCAGTTTAACCACTTAAGTACCAATTTACTAATTCTTAAAAAAAACATTTTTTGTGTATTGTGTTATGGAATTAAGCACAAATATGATCTCATCTAGCGGTATGAGGCATTTTATTATAAATTTCATGCACACACAGACTTGTCTAATTGCCTTATGTTTCGCATGACTCCGTTTAACTTGTTTTTCTTCGTATAGTTCATTTTACGGACGCGATTTGCATTAACATATTTTACATATGTACATAGTAGTTATTTCTCAGAACATCAGAGCTATATTTGCTATATTTTTGTTCAATTTCCTTCTCATCGATTCAATGATATAACTTTCTTTGGATATAAATTTATTAAAGATATTTTCAATTTCTATTCAATTTTGGAATATTACTATTACAAAATATCTCAAATTTACTTATAATTGTTAAAGTATCATTTATTTTACACTTGAATAAATAAAGACTTTCTTATAAAGGTTAAATGTTGAACTCGTCGATGCATAACTAACTATTGACGCGAGCTAAATTGTGAATTATTTTCTTGTAATATTTTTAATTGTCTACATTTTTCCTTATGAAATTAAATACAAGTATTAGGCAGTAAAATATTGAAACGAAGTATAATATACCGTAAAAGAAACGGCTTTATCTTAACTACCTCATCAAATTAATGCTTAGTCGCTGTAGACTGAAAGTTTAAGTTTTATATAAAATATATAGAAAAATCTTTTATTTTTCCAACCAGCCTTGGATGGAGATTTGTTTGAAAAATGAGCCATCTCCAAAATTATATATGTATATATACAGCTTTATATGATTTTATTTTTTTAATAGTGCATTTAAAGTCTTAATTTTGCCTTGGTATATTTTATTAGTAAATAAAATTAATTATTTAGAGATGGATGGATTGAATCATCAAATAAAAAATATGAATTAAAACTACATATATGTATATACAATTAATTTTTTTTTAATATTGTGGCTAGCACAATAATAAAAAAACTGAATTGTAAGAAATTGTAAGAAAGACTAATGATGTACATGAATGACCTCTTAGCTTCCGTTATAGCAAAACAAGTTATAGCCACGAAACACGCTTTTAATTTTTACCAATTAGCAATCCTAAATGGATAGTTCTTGTAATAGAAATGAGGTAAATAGAATCAGAAAATGGTTTTAAAACTATTGTATTGTTAACGTAGCCCTGATTATATTCAATAAAAGACATACTATAAAGCTATAAATGTCATCAGAATGTCAAAGGGTTACTATTATATATTATATGTGACGTTTAGAATCAATATCAGACATGTTACATTTGCATACTTATAAGTAAAATGCAAAAAAGAAAATTTTAATAATAAAATAAAATGATATATTATGTATATGTGACGTTTAGAATCAATATCAGACATGTTACATTTGCATACTCATAAATAAAATATAAAAAAGAACATTGTTATAATAAAATTAAATACATAAATTTTCTTTAAATTAACCTTAGAGATATTATACGTTATAAACAATCAAACTTCAATAAGTAATGTGATCAATCCCTAGTCTATGTTTGGTGATTTTTACTTGCTTAATTTTAAATGATGATACTTTGACTGCTGCGTAGTTTGCCAACACATACCACAATATTGAAAAATAATAATAAACCGCCAAAGTGCGGGAACGGTCGTTCGAATTATAAAATTCCGTTAAGCTCTGCCAGCGAAAAATTAATGTTAGTGTCAATAAATTTGAGTTGAAATATTTTTTTTCAACAATGTATACTCTGCTAAAGATCATACACCCGTTTAAATTGCATAAAAATATGTTTTATTAAATAAAAATAAACCAGAAAAAAAATGAATATTGATCCTAAACGCTATAAAAAAATTGTGCTTGCTTCGGATTTAATAAATCGCAATTCTTGTATAGTAATATCTATTCATTTTAAGTTGTAATAATAATTCAACGAAATATTTATAATATTTTAAATATTTACAGTAAATACATAAATTATTTTTTCATTGAGTTCATCAGTGACAACGGATGACAACTTTTTTCGTTATCGTTACTTACTTATGCTTTGTATTCACAATATAATTTTGGTTGTTAATATTATCACTGCTATAAACAGAAACAAATTGGAAATAAATTTCATCATTATAAATTGACACGGCTATCTTAAGCACACGATTTTGCTGAGTAAGACGTTTGTGTTCCATACGAGTAAAAATATAATATAAATATAAATGTTTTACATACATATATTAGATAAAATTAATAGTAAATTTATTCGCACCACAAATGTAATTATTGAATGTAAAAGTAAAACAATTATATTTAAACTACTTTGGCATTGGATATGTTATTGCTTATCGTAAATATTAAAAAAAATCTTTCTATTAAATTTCTGTGCACAGAATGTAATAAACTGAGGAATGAGGTTAGTATTTTTCGCAATATCCATATAAAAAATAGTCCAAAACATTTTATTTAACATATGCGGGTTAGTACGATAAAGACGATGAGTCAGCATTATTTTCTACACACTGGTATAATAAAACAATAAAATATTTTACTATCTTATTCATGCAGACAAGATCGTGGTTAGTTTTGCAAAAACAAGTATTTTATTCGAAGCGTAAACCCACGGTATTACATTCTTCGAACCTATAATGATTAATCATTATCCAGACAAACATGTAAATAAATCACATACGCTAAAATTCGTATACGCAGAACTAAGTTTAAGACTTCTTTAAGAATGTATAAAATTTAGCAATTTTTCTTTAAAAATATTCGTTTTACAAATGTATGACGTATGTTCGGAAAATAAAATTACAAAGTATTTTATTTTGAGATATCGTTAGGAAACATGTTTTATTTATATTTTATAGTATATGTATAAATTATTTATATACATACTGTACTCATTTTTCGGCATCATAAAAAAACATTCTATATACTATCAATTGTTAAACGACTATACAAATGATTTGGATGAGTTGATCAGTAACAACTAATGGCCTTCCGCTCATTTCTTCATAACAAACACCACTTCCTCCCGTTTTAAATTTACGACACAATTCTGCCATATTTTACCTATGCCATTAACCGAAACAATGCTTCAAATATCCCTCGTAACTTGTGAGGCTTTGAATCTATGTGTTCGAATCATTTCTATACTGCGACATAATTAAGATTGATGGCGCAATATTTTATATTACACAGGATTCCGATTTTATACAAACATTTTGTATAAACCTTTTCGGATAAATAAGTATACAATGCAATGGAGAAAGGCGTGTCATATGCGGTCTTTCTTTGGTACATAGTTATTGTTATAGCGTATCAGAAGAGTGCCGGACTTATTACACAAATTTTAATGATTTTATTAACTCCTGTTTACAGTAGTAGTTTTAAAATAACGATATATAAAGAGAGAGATAGATAGATAATTTATATTAAATCAGTTTTATGTTATTTTACAAAACATAATATTTATTTTATTAAATCTTCTGTTGTAACCTGACAGTCGTAAGTCCAATGTGTTACAATGGGGTAAATATGTACCAATTGAGTAATTCAATCAGATATAATGAATAGCTACAAGTAAGTATTAACCACCAGACTAAAAGTCTGGGAATCAGTGACATCTATATTAACATATTTTTTATGGTTATATTATAGGCTCGAGCCCGCAACCTCAGAGTTACTAGTCTGAGACGTTACGAACTACGCTATTCCGTCCTTAAAATATATATTTAACTTCTACCTTTACCGTTATTTGAATGTTAAATGGTTTGACTATTATTTATGTGGTGTAAATTGTAAATAATTCCAGATTATATAAAGTCTGATAACGTAATTATAAAAGGAAAAACGTTCCTCTTTATTGTACGTTTTTTAAGAAGAAAAAACGCATTACATTGTATACATGAATTGTGCTTACGATGCTTAGAAAGTTTTACTGGTAATTGTATCAATTGTTAAACTGAATCGTGTGTATAACATAATAGAACATTTGTATAATGCATTGCATATTACATACTCATTTTTATTGTACGATGAAATTGACTATATAATTCAACAAAAAACATAAACGATGTTTTCTGCTGAATTATCATATGTTTATCTGCATTACCTTCGAAATCACTATACTTTGGATATAACTAAAAATGTGTTATATTTTTATATACTTTTTTTAATTTCTCTAAATGTTAATTAAAATAAATTAAAAAATTTAGTCATTAATTAATAATACTCAATCTTAAATTTTAAAACATCACGAGGTGCAAACTTATTTTAAAAACGTATGTTACTATTACAAAAAATATTTACCACAATGATTATTATTTTATTAAAAATTCTTCAGCCTTGAATACTGCAGAAAAGCATAGAATCAATCACAAATATAATGAGTTCCTGGTTTAATTCGTCGTTGCTTACTCTTCACTTCAATAAGTTTTTTTTAATAGCGGCCCAACAATATTATATTTGTTTAATTAAGGACTATTCCAGGGCCAGTCTTATTTACACATTTTAAGTATTAATTTAATTTATTTTTAAATGTCTACTTCACTGTTTTGATAAAATTGATTAAAAAACATTAGTAGTCAAATTTTGAGCTCACGTGCTTTTCCATAGAAAGAATTAAATGTTATAATCCACCGCCTTCGCTGTTCCATAGAAAAAGTGAGTACCGTCCATTTCGGAATAAAAGAGGCACCCCCAGGTCATTTAACTTTCTGTATTTCGCACAGTTGCCTGGAAACAAACAACTTGCGTGCTTTGGATGACTACATAAAATTGTTCGTGAGAGAAGCAATCAACTGTTTTTGTGACTGGTTAATTAACATAGCAGAAACTAAAGTATATGTTTAAAGCGAAGCAGAAAATCGCTAGATATCAATGGGACTCTGGGAATATATTTAAATTAATAAAAAATATATGTAATGGTTATATATTGTTGTAAACCATTTTAAAATATTTGTACAATTTAAAATTCGCAAAAAATCAGATTTCTCACAGATAAACACTAATATTGAAGTATATGTATAGAAATAAACTTTAGTATTCAAACTTATTTTAAAAAACAAATTTTAAATCGTTTCAGGAAAAACAAAACCAAGAGAAATACTTAGAAATGTCAGCGGAAAATTCTATTCCGGTCATTTATCGGCCATAATGGGTCCTTCAGGGGCTGGAAAAAGTAGTCTCCTCAACGCACTCTCTGGCTACAGGTAAAATATTATATAATAATATATTATTACAAAGCTTTCTTTTTCTACTATAATATAAAATAAATTATTTTTCTTGTATAAAATACAGATCTGCCGGTGTAGATGGTGAATTTTTGGTAGGCAACAATCTGAGGAACAACCGCGAGTTCCACAAATGGTCCTGCTACATCACACAAGAAGATCTCCTCCAGCCGATGATGACTGCTGGAGAGCTGATGCACTTGGCAGCTTCTTTGAAGCTACCGTCGAATTCCTCCACGATGACCAGGAAAGATACAGTGGCAGACATTCTAAGAAATCTGGGCCTGGCAGAGCACGAGGATACCAGAACGGAGCATCTTTCTGGCGGTCAAAAGAAAAGGTAAAATTAATACGGATGAAAGTGAACTTTAAATCATATTTATGACAGAATCAATCGATCATTGTGTTTACTGATTGTAGTCACGGTTATTGATAGTCAAAAATGTAATACTCGACGCAGAGGTCAATAGCGTGGCACATCCGTGACATATGGATATATAAGTGATTTTTCAAAATCTTAATTGTGTTTGATGTTTAAAAATGTGAACAATTCGCTATTAAAAGTGGTTTTACAAGGTTTTGTGAGAAAAACTTTTTTTGCGTATTCAGTATGACGCGTTAGATAAAACTCTTTGTCTAATTTTAATACTTGCAATGAGGATTTTTGTCAATAATCTTATTATATGGATTCCTTTTTTTTATTGATTTAAAAGTCTGGTAGACATTACGTAGTATTTCGAAGAGATGGCATATTTTAACCCTTTGCACTCGAAATCTTTTGTAGGTAGGTAAACTCGGGAAAATCTGAAAATGTTAAATTCTTATTAAAAATTAAAATTTTATGTATAGAGCATAAATATTAATAAACTAATACCAAACACAAAGAAATCAGAAAAAATAATTGCATTTCTCTAAATTAAAATATCTAAGGAGCGGTTTGGTATTTATATTTCAAGGGACGTCATTTAGATGGAGCAGATGGGGATGATTTCCCCACCACCCCCCTTGAATTTGGACAGAAAACTGCATGTCATTTATTGAAATACTATATATCTTATTAAAATTGAAGTATAAAAAACGACCACTGACTGGCCAATCTTTGCCCCCTCCCCCTCCTAGAAAATCTGAAATGTAAACCAGAAATATGCTGAATGAAGCATTAGAATTTTTTTACCGTAATGTATGAATGCTTTGATCAATGTTTTGTGTCTAAGTACAGTCATATCTGAAAGTTTTTTCAACAAAAATTAAAAAAATATAAAGAAAAAAAAATGTTTAAGAAAAATCTTGTACTATTTTAACTCGACGATTATGCTAGTGAGATTTTTAGTAAAACAAGATGATAAAAAAATAAACAAATTATTGATATTACAATAATTCCAATTATATTAGATTTTCATAGCTTTTTTAATCTTGTGATTTTTTTGAGTATATAAATACTATATATTTTTATTTAATTTTTTTAGATTATCTATTGCGTTAGAGCTGGTCAACAACCCTCCGGTATTCTTCTTGGATGAACCAACAAGCGGCTTAGATCAAGTGACAACAATTCAGTGCGTGAAGGTGTTGAAAATGTTAGCCAGACAAGGAAGAACTGTTGTTTGTACAATACACCAACCTTCAGCCTCTATTTTCGAGCAATTCGATCAGGTATTACAATTAGTTATTAATATTTATACAATAAAAGATCATATTAATAATAAGTAATGTTCAATATTTAGGTGTATATAATAGCTCAAGGCGCATGCATATATCAAGGTGGAACGACAGCTTTGGTACCGTTTTTATCAACAGTCGGATTACCGTGTCCTCAGCATTACAATCCAGCAGATTACGGTTAATTTCTAACATATGCTAATCTAATACTTAATTAATGAAATACATACTAATAAAATATTTATTTATTTAGTAATTGAATTAACTGAGAATCCATATAATGTCAAAAAACTGTCAGAAATAATGGAAAATGGTAAACTTTGCCAAACAATACCTGGTTACGCCAGTTCTAAGATATCTAATGGCTCGGCCGAGAAGGAATTGAACGATAATCCGTTGGATAACGTCAAATTTCAGAGAAGAAACTCTAGCACTTCTATGATTTCTCAGTTTTCAAACATCAGCTCGACAATGGCATGGATTAAAATGAGGAGGATGTCTACAGATTCTGATATTGAATACGCCACTTCTGGATTTACTCAGTTCAGAGTTTTGTTGATTAGAATGCTTTTACAGATATACCGAAATGGCACAGGTGAGATATATATATTAAATACATAGTGACTTATGAATATTGATACAAAAAGAACTGTGTTTTATTCTCGTTCGCCTAACGTCCCTACCTTCCACAGCCCAAGTCTCGTTACTTTTGAGTCCCCTCTTGTATACTTAATTATTTCATTTTCGAAATATAACTCCAAAATAATGCAAATTGTTATTTGCAATCTCTTCGAATTTAATTCCCGGTTCTCCAGAAAACGTTAGTCTAGGGGTGGAATTGATAACGGTGGCGTTTTTCTCATTTCGGACCAATGTGTGTCCTGGGGTAATTGTTGTATACGATGTGTTGTATACGATGTGCTGTTTTTAGTGGATGATCCTGTATCATCAAATTCACTATCGGTTCAATACTCTAATGACTCGTATTCGATAGTCATTGTATTATGCTACAAAACAATAAAATTAATAAATAAAGAAGATATGTGAATCACAAAAACACAATTTTAGTTATCAAAAATATATTCACAAATCACAAACACAATAATGATTATGCAGCTAATTCACGAATATTTTTTTCCCGATTTCTTAAGATTTTACTAACTAGTAATTGTTTGACAAATAAATAAAATATTAATATTATAGAGATGCACGCACTTTGATGACCAAGAAGGAACTGACATGTTTCAATATTCCAGGAAAAAATCAAACTTTCTAGAATCCTAAAACAATAAAAAAATTATAATGTTTGCTTTTGTTGTCCTAAATTACAATGGATAAGAGCTGTCTCAAATAATGAATACAATAATGTATTTTGCTCAAACTTGTCGAATATTAAACAAACATTATTTAAAATGGATATTAATTATGTAAAGAGCGAGGGGGTCAATAAAACATTTCTAACAAACAATTATTTATTCAGAAAATGGTAAATCTTGCTAATCAAATTCAAATTTCAATGGAATGGATACATCTGCTACCTAAACCAGTTCTTCTATGTTTGGCTCTGTTTTGGCTAGTGAAAGTCTCATGTCATTTGTCGCGTCTAATCTGTTTCGGGATGTTTTGCTAGTAAGTAATGTGGAAAAATTCGTATCACACTCATAGATGGTTGTAAATGGAATCAGCAATCTTAGAGCCATCTTTGCAACATCGGGACAGAACTGTACCATGTCAATCCAAAAATCATTGCAACACATTTCACAGAAAATATGTTCTGCACCCCCATTATTTACCAAATCAATAAACTGTTCCTGAATTAAATTGTCTTCCGAAAGCAGATCACTAATGGAGTGTATAAACGGGTTGTTGTACTGACCAGATAAATACCAGCCAATTTTAACTATGTGATCCATTCATTCGTTCCCTCTGAAACCGCTTTACCAGTTTGAGAAACACTGTCCTATAGCAATACACATGTTATACACATCATCGCCGGCTGATAGTATTATTAATCAACAGGTGTTCAGATACAAACGTTCCATCATCTTTTATGTGGAATATTGATCGGCTTGTGTTTCTACGGAACAGCAAACGATGGCGTACAAATGTTTAATCACTTGAAATTCTGTATTGGCATAACAATCTTCTTTGCTTATACACAAATCATGGTTCCGGTATTGGTTTGTAAGTATTAATAAGTGATTTATTTAATTAAGTGTTGAATTTAATATATAATAACTTATTTCAGATCCACAAGAAGTTAAACTAGTGAAGAAGGAATACTTCAACAGATGGTATGGTCTTGTACCGTATTACGCAGCTCTAACAGTATCAAAGCTACCATTGCAGATTGTATTGAACATATTATTTTGCTCGATAGTCTACTTTATGGCAGGATTGCCGCATGAGTTATACAGATTCTTTATATTCTGTCTGGTTGGAAATATCACATCATTGGTTTCTGAAAGCATTGGATTGGCAATTGGATCATTCTTCAGTGTAACGGTATGTTTTTATTTATTCATAATATTAATCTAGGAGATATATTATATTATGTTTATTTTTTTAGAACGGTTGTGCGATTGGACCTTTAGCTATCGCCCCATGCCTCGGCTTAGCTATTTACGGCTTCGATTTTGCTAAAAGCATTCCATGGCTGATGAACGTGGCAATGAAACTATCTTTCATCAGATGCGGAGTCGTCGCTATGGTGTTAACAGTTTTCGGATTTAATAGACAGCCATTAGATTGCGATGACGTCTATTGCCACTTTTCAAAACCCAACGTTCTATTAGAATATTTAGACATTACGAGATCATCGGTGTGGTATGAGATGGGTTCTATGATAGGGATACTACTCTTTTTCAGATCTTTGTGTTATTTAGGCCTCAGACACAGATTTGCTACATAGCTTGATATAAAATATTTTATATATTGTGATACGTATATTATAAAAATAGAACACTAATCTTATTTATTTATGTTTGCCGAGTATCTGTAGTTAGGATTTATTTTAGTTTAAGTAGCTTAGTGTCTTATTTAAGGTGAGATTAATGGACTGAAGAATGCATTAAGTTTATTATTTTTTAAATACCAAATTCGGCGTTGATTAAGAAAATTCGGTAAGTTTTAAGTTATTATATTGAAGAAATATTAAAGTATGCAGGTTAGTTTTAATTGTATTTTATTAACATTATGTATTTATAAACGTTTTAAATAAATTTATAAGAAATTAAATATGTGTTAATTTCATTTCTTGGCTTGTTTCTCTTTTCTTTTCTTTATATGTTTCTTGGTTTTTACTTTTCGTTTCTCTGCTTGTGCTACTTTGATGGCTTTCTTCCTAGCTTTCCGACTTTCAGGAGATTCATCTCTGGGTCTACCGCCAGCGTTGTAACTCTTATCTGAAGACAATGAAAATTTAATAGATTAATTTACAATTTAATTATTTTACTGATAAGGATTTTAAAAATAAAAAAAAAATATTTTCTGAGAATTTATTTATCACATTGAAATAAAAACGACGTAAGTAATATTAATTATAATGAATGTATTCAAATTTATAAAATATAAATTTTAAACCAAAATTTTTGTTTTGATTAAAAAGTTCCTAACTATAATGTAAACACTTAATCTGTGAGCCGATTGTGTACGAGCGCTATTAAGTAAAAGCTGTCGATTTTTCGCATATATATAATTTTTAATAGTGTTTCGCTAAAATATTTATAGCACCTTCAATTTACATTAGATTTAAATTATTATTTTTGTTCACTGTAAAATACAATATAAAATTAAAGTTTTACAAAGACATAAATATGATTTCTAATAGTGATTCATCAATGAATGATACTTTTTAAAACAGTTACCTCTGTGGAGTACCACTAGAACGGTTATTACATTTATTAATTATGAGTTGAGTTATCTTTGTTACAAAAATGTGCAAATTTGTTGTACAGCGATATTGACAAAGTTATAATTACCTTTATCGTCTCCTGATTCATCATCACTACCAGTTTTCTCAGAATCACTATCAGAACTACCATCTTCTAATATCTCTGGAGTAGTGACAGCTCCAGACAAATCTGATTTTAAACCAGTGATCGTTTTATATACTAAATCATCACCAGTTCCTGCTTTAGCTAATCTTATGTCTCGTTCAATATCTATTACCTGAAAAAAAATATTAATTACAAAATATACTAAAATTTTATTTAACGAATAAGACGAACCTCATCTAATCTTTTAGGAATGAATGCATTCTTGAACACTTCTTCTTCAATTTTTTCTTGCGCAGTCATTTCGTCGAAACTTCTTTGTTCCATTGTATCGGAAACTTTTTCTAAATAAGTCTCCATATTTTCTTCTGTTATACTAGGATCGGTGATGAAATCGAACAATTCTTTAACTGTCATTGTTGCGACGCCCTTTTTTCTAAAGAACTCCGATATGTTTGTGCAATCTTTTCTAAGGAACAACAATGCTTGTGGATGATCATGTTCGACGGATTGCGATACGTCTATAATAATTATTTTTCCTTTGTGATATAATATATTAAATTCTGAAAGATCGGCGTGGACAAGTCTACATTTATTGTATATCTTCCACATCATGGTAATACAATCCCTATATAAAGAACAAGCTTTAGAAGGCGTCAATTCGACGTCTTTTAATTTAGGAGCAGGCCATCCTTCTTCACCGATGAATCGTATTACTAAGACGTGACCTCGTAAAAGAATCGGTTCAGGCACATCGACTCCTTCGCCGTACATTCTAACCAGGTTACGCATTTCCTTTTCTGCCCAAGTTCTAACCATTTTCCTCGGATTCGATTTACAATATCCATGCCTAAATCTATACTCTCCAGTGACGTATTTATCGCGATCTTTAAATACTAGAATGGACGTTTTAAATATTTTAATAGCATAATCTCTTGCATCTTTAGATGTCGCATGATATACATTAGCTTCTTTGCCGGTGGAAATACAACCGTTAATTTCCATTATAGTTCCTTTATTCAACAATTTAAATATAATCATTCTCGTTCTAGGATCCATGACTTGTTCAACGGTAGCTCTATCGTGCTTATCCTTAATTCGTAACCTGTCATTGTCGGATTTTTTATTGCTCTCATTCAAATAGTTGTTCACGGAGTTTGATAAATATGGGAGTTCATATTTATCGACGTTAATCTTATTTGTATACTTTTTAAAGAATTTATCGGCAGGTTGAAATGAAGTCACTTTATGCGAGTTCGTTTGCGAGTTAGGATTGCTGTTGTTAATCGTTAAAAGTTTACATTTTCCAGATACGCCGTCTAATTCGACATCCCAATCATCGTCATCGTCATAGTATTCATTATCACTTTCATATTCTTCTTGATCATCACAATCCTTTATATCCGAGTCATTTATATTATCGTGTTTATCGTTAATCTTAAATAAAATAAATAAAGGTCATGATACATGTTATAAACTAAAATATAATGCAACTTACAATTTTTTTTGGACTAAAACTTTTATTTGCATCTAATTTTTCGTCTTCTGCGTCACTGTATCGTCCAGATTCATCTAATATTTCAACAGCGGTAGTCATTCTGACATGTGTTAAACACGTGGATACAAATGAGCGAGTGAAGCTGACAGTTCTGATTAGACCTAAACACCTGTTTTTTGACCATACATTAAAAATAAACTAAATAAAAAAAAATATTCAGTTTTTAATTATATAATTTATCATTGATACATTTATAACATTTTTTGTACAAAAGTTAGGTAGTAAAAGTAACGTTCTCAGACTATCAGTTACATACACCCATGTGCTAAAAAAAATATTTGTAATATTAATATGAGCTCAGTCGATAATAACGTGTTATACAGAATGGTCCAATTCAAGTTAATTATGTTGGCAGCACTGTAAATCAGATAGCTGTTAATAATCACGCGTGTTCAAAGTGTCAAATATCAGTTTGCAACAACACATGTACGTAATAAATCGCTAAACCATCGCCCAATGCGTTAAAATTGTTTAATTTTTATTCAGAAATAACAATTCTGTACGAGTTTTGTATCAAAATTTACTGCCAGATTATGGTCAATTTCGTCGTCCTACTGAGCGAACAGTTCGCACCGTAGTGAAAAATAATACTGGAAGCGTTAGAGATAAGGTAAGGCATGTGCATCATCGTGACACCCGTTCAGCCGAGAATACATTTTACATTTTCAGATATTGAGGCAAAAGCTAAAATCCTGACTGACTGTGAAGAATATCAGCAACAAACTTCAAGCCAACGCAAGCAAAATTCTAAGTAAAACTATTACAGCATTTCTACTACGCTCGATGAAGTAGAAAATCAAATTCTTATAGAGCAATTTTAAAGTCAGGTATTTATTGTCATAATTGATCATATATTATCCGCCTTAGCTAAACGTATTTATTTCACTGAAATGATACGTTTTAAAAAATATTTTCGGGATAAATTAACGTTTTTTTTGTGAAGGATATCCCGAGAATTTTTGGTTTAGAATCAGGGACGTCATTTTAGCTTTTTCAGTCGGAGGGCAAACGTTGGCCAGTTAGTGGTCGTTTTTTTAATATTTCAATTTCATTAAGATTCATTAAATTACAATAATTTATCTGGCCAAATTCACAAGATGGAAAATGACTCCACCTCTAGGCCTAAAGGACGTACTTGTGTTTTAACAAATCAACGTTAACATATATTTTAAATTACTTTTAGAAGACCATTTATTTATGAATGGTAATGCTCGATTTGAATACTGTTAAGACCACTCTCCGATGACAAACGGCGGGTGGGGTCTACCGGCGTGAAATCTCTCGCATTCGCGTTGACGGACCAGAGTCCGCGAATTGCTAATTATTCGCATTATTCACACAAATTCTACACCTTTCGATTGGATTTACCCAGGTCAATCACCAGTACACCATTTATTCAAAATGACTTAACCATTTCTGTTTAACTGAGATTGAAATCAATGTGTCACTCACTTCCTTTAACTCGTTGATAAGCGTTTCGATTAGCCAGTGTAAACATTCGTTCAATCCAGATACGGATATGGTTTTAGTCACACTGTTAACGAATAAGATAATTCATTTATTATTAGCATGAAACTAAATGCGCAAAATTTTATTTTACAGCACAATGTCTCAGATTTTCACGTTCGGCGATTCTTGCAGTCCGATTTCTTGCCATTCTTGGAATAAGGATCGCACTGGTATGTTATGTATTTATATTTAAGCAATATGTCATTGCATTTTGCTTTTGTTAAATTCTCTCGATCAAAGCTTTATTTTTTCTAAACTGAGCTTTTTTTCTGATATTTAGTTTTAAAATCGAATACTACGGGGCTAGTTCTTGGATTGGCTCCAACGAGACTTTTAGATTACTTTTATCACTCAGAATCAATTTTTGCATAGTCTCCGTTCCAGCGCTCTAGAAAAATAACATTTTGCTTAAGTGCACTGACTCGTTTAGGTCTGCTTCGTTGATTTGCTTGTAGATCGAAAATGATGAACACTTGCCGGAGTGTCAGACATGCATCATCATACTAAACTCCTGATATTATCAACGAATTTTAATGAGTCACCCCTTTCACCACTTAAAAAACAAGGAAAGTGTGGTGGTTATTTTAAGCTACTACTGTGCCTTCGTGTTGCATGCCTAATTCGTACTAACATTAGTGAATCACACTTCATACTATATAACATTTTTATAGTATTGGTGTTAATAAACTATGCAAATATAAATAGAAAACGCAATGACTTATTATTATTAAAGTGCGATTCAACAGAGAATTATTTTAAGAGATTTATGCATTTAATTAAATATTTTGTTCCATAAAACAATTTGTTTGTACATTTTTGTAAGGTAACTTCAGAAAAAGAATTTGTTGTAAAGAATTATTCATGAGGTGTTCACTGTTTTGACCAATGCTCGCTCGCACCTAATCTGTCTAATAGTATTGCACAAGCAATTCGTTTTATGGAATTATTATTTTATATATTGTTTAAATTGTCCTCTTATTATAACATATCAAATTATATAAAATATTATTATTATTACAGAAATTGCCATTTCGCCCAATAACCATGAAGTGCATATATACAGAAAGGACGGCTCCGATTGGAAGCTGATCGATAATCTCAATCAGCACGATTTGAGAGTCATGGGCATTGACTGGGCGCCGAATACTAACCGCATTGTGACATGCGCCGTGGATCGCAACGCTTACGTTTGGACTCAAAGCGAAGATAAGAAATGGTCGCCTACTTTAGTACTATTACGCATCAACCGAGCTGCGACTTGCGTAAAATGGTCTCCACTAGAGAACAAGTTCGCGGTTGGCTCCGGAGCTCGATTAATTTCTGTATGCTATTTTGAGAAGGAGAACAACTGGTGGGTTTCTAAGCATATTAAAAAACCGATTCGATCCACCGTTACGACTTTAGATTGGCATCCGAATAACACGTTGCTGGTCGCCGGCTCCACCGATTTTAAAGTCAGAGTCTTCTCCGCTTATATAAAAGACATAGAAGATCAGCCGAGTCCGAGCGTTTGGGGCACTAAAGTACCTCTCGGTCAAATGTTAGCGGAGTTCCCGAATTCGCCATCCGGCGGCGGATGGGTGCACAGCGTCTCGTTCTCGGCTGACGGCAATAAAATAGCATGGGTGGGACACGATAGCTCAATCAATATAGCAGACGCTAATAAAACCGGACCCAGGGGCGGGCCGGCCTGTATTAAACTCAAGACTGAATATTTACCATTTTTGGGATGCGTCTGGGTCACTGCCAACTCGATCGTCGTGGCCGGTCACAGTTGCATACCCTTGCTTTATTACGTCGACGATGACGATCAGATCAAGTTCGGCGCTAAGCTGGACAACACGCAAAAGAAGGAGGCCGGAGGTCTGTCCGCCATGAGGAAGTTCCAGTCTCTGGACAGGCAAGCCAGGATCGAATCTAACGATACCAACATCGACTCCATACATCAGAACGCGATCACTTGCTTGTGTTTGTATCAAGGAGTGAAAGGGAACGCAAACAAGTTCAGCACTTCGGGCTTAGACGGACAGTTGGTGATTTGGGACTTGCAGTCTTTGGAAAGTTCCATTCAAGGATTGAAGATTAAATAATTCCAGAATTGAGTGAAAATTATATTATATATATAAATACAGCGTTTAATTATATTATACATACGCGCGAGTTATATGTACAGTAAAATCTCTTTTATTAAGAAATGAGAAAATGTGATTTTGTATTTAATTAACCGAGGTGTTACTGTACATATTCCCCATCTATCGTTAGATATTTTCAATTTATTAATGTTACTTAATAATTTCAAAATAAACGTAATCAATTAAATAAGTTTTTTAATCAACTAAGGTTAGATACAATATGATTGTTTTCGATAAAACTAATTGCACAATCGAAATGATTTTGCAGTCATTTCCAAATAAATATATAATCTTCATATAATAATAGAAAAAACATGTAACAAACTACTAGATATACCTTCTATTATAATATTTTCAAATGTGTAAAACAATTTTGACTAAGTTTATAGGATGTATTGTGTTTAACTTTAACGTTAATAGTACCTATTATAACTATGAAAAAGGCCAATACGCTAGGTACTAGTAACAATTTTAAAAACAGGACCGATTCTGATAAACACTCTGCGGAGCACGGATCTCAACTCTGGCTTGAGGTCAAAACAGGTAATCTCACACAGCAGAGGGTAGTAACTTGACACATGGGTGGCAAACTGCAAAGAATAACATTGTTAAAATATGCACATTTTAAAAATATATATGTACAACAATATACAAGTGAACTAATACAACTGAATAATGTTTTAAACCATAATATATATCAAATACATTAAGTTGCTCATAAAAAATTGAAACAGTATCTTGCCAGCTTTTTTAAAATGGCTGCTGTGCCCGTTACAATGTTATTACTACTTTAAATTCATATCAGAAATTAAAACATTATTCGGTTATTCTTTGGTCCAATTATATAAAGCAAATTTAAAATATATAAATACCCTGTCATCAGGCATCTTTAGAATTCTCGTTAGCACCAATAACAAAAGCGATGTCCAAGAGTCTCGGTGGGCTTCGCTGCCTAAGTTTATGAAGTACTCGAGAGCTTCTTTGCTAACGCTGATCAACCGCTGTTCGATTCTCGGCCAATCGGCGCGCCGAGACTCGTCGCTGTACATCTTGAATAATATCCTGAGCACGCAAGCCAACGATTGAGTCTCTTGTTTCAAAAGGTTCGGTTTAACCGATCCTTTAAAGTTCGCCTTCCAAAGAATGTTTCTCTGGTCGTTATTCGAGTTAAACGCTTTAGCAAATCTGTGACTTTGGAGTAAGCAATCCGTGAGTTGGAAGAGGTGGGGCGAACTCAACAATCTATACATTCCCTGTTCTTCTCTTTGGCATTCCGTTGTTCCGCCTACGCCTCCAGCCATGTCGGCAACAGCCAGTGCTAAAGTCTCGGCATCTTCCTTACGCGAAGTAGCAGGGAAGAAGACTATATTATCGATAGTTTGAATCAGCTCCAATTGAACAACACACTTGATCAACAATCCGTTGAACATCGTATTGCCTCCTTTAGCGTCCTCCGTTGATATAGATCCCGAAATTTGGATACTGGGTCGTTTCAATATGCCTTGTTTGATCGACGGTATATCACCGTTTTCGACGTGATTCTTACTCGAATCCGGTCTCCAAGTCAGCAGCGAATTCGGAATAGTACTATTAAAAATATCCAACATGCACTGACACGTCTTATCCCAAGTCACTTCGTCAAATTTCGAACCGTTTGATATAACTAAATTTTCAAGGCAATTGGTACCGGATCTAGCCAGTTGTTCATTATCTTGCTGAACGCACCAATGCAACTGCGCGTACAACTGTTCCAGTAGCAGAGATCCAAGAACGTCGAAGTATTGAGTGAACACGTCCACAATAGCATAAAGAGCGTGATTGCACGTAGTAGTCATCCATTCGTTTTTTTCCAACTGATGTTCGGGCAATTTCATGTTATCGAATATCCTGAATAAGATGTTGAACAAATCTCTCCACCAATGCGGTTTGAATGAATCTCCGTGCGTTTTAACAATCTCAAACAGAACGGTCAAACCGCGCGTGCGCACGTCGAGTTTACATCTTGATACGACACACGATAGAGAAAATAGAAGTGGGAACCATCCTCGCAGCCAAACTCTATCTTCTTCGGGCGCACCCGCTTCCATTTCCATACCAGCGTGATCTGCGAACAATTGCGGAGAAGTACTCACGCTCAAAGCGCAAGTTCTCACTAATCGAATAGCTTCCATTGACGTATCGGGAAATTTTGCGTTGCAAGCGAATTCAGAGAGACACTTGACAGCATCTTGGAAAGAGTCTATCATCGCGGGGAATTGTTTTTCGTACAATTCGTTGATTATTTTACCAGTCGTTTGGAAAGCTAAATCTACGATTGCTTCGTCATTATCGCCGGCAGCTAAGTGAAAGACGGAGAAGATGTTCTTCCATCCGGATCTGATGTTATGAGCTTGAGAGTTTACCATCTGTGCCACGCATCTCACAACCATATCTCTAATCGTCGGCGACATGTTTTTCTTCATTATATGCTCGAACGGTCTTAAAAAATCTTTTTGGAATCTAAAATTGGCAAACTCTCCCTTCTCTATAAATTTCATCGACAGCTGCCTCAATGAATCGACCGCAAAGAACGATATGTCTTCATTATTATTACATCCGACGGCGTTAAAATGCTCTCCCAAAACTTGCCAAATCCTCGACCATTGCAATCTGATCCTTCCCATGTTGTAATAAGATATTTCGACGATCTTTTGTAGCGAGAACATCCTGGGATTGACGGGGTGATTGAGTTCGTCCAGCGATACTTGACACAGAGCTCTCACAAAGTCGACTATGGCGTCGCCGTCCAATCTTGTCGATCCAGTAAATATACGATCCACGGCTACGACGACACTTTGAGAGCTCGTTTCTCCGATGTGTTCTTTAACGCTCGGATCGAGAATCAGCAGATTTAATTTCAACGGATCAGGCTGAGGTTTGTTGCCTGAACTCGAAAGATATTGAGGTCGGACTCCAGTGCCGATCAACTGCGCTAATTCCAACTGCGAGATACATTTAACGATATCGAGCCAACTGCTTCCCAAATAATTACCATCCGTATGGGCCACCGTGATTAAAGTCTTGATGGTGTCGATATTTTTAGCTTTCATTTCTGTGATAGGCGAATTCGCAGTCAAAAGCGTGAATCTGGCTAAAGCTTGAACGTACGCGTCCCGTTCGAGGCTCATATGGAATATGCAAGCTATACGAATAGCACAACGAATGCCATCTAAACATAAAGCGGCTATCTCAGGATCGTCGCAGTCTTGTAACCCAACAGAAAATGCTGCCAAAAAAGGCGTCCATGCCATCTTAAACATAGGCCTCACGTGTTCTAAATGCTTAGCTGTTGTGAATGACATTTGAACATGAGACACCGATTCCATAAGATTCTTAGCAGCTGTAGATATCACTTCCATCTCCATATTCCAAATGAACTTCCTCTTCTTTTCGTTAGCGATCATCTGCTTTCCCGGTTTATTGATTGTCGATTTCATCTTAATCTCATTTCCGGCGATCTCGTCGTATATTTGTGACAAATATTCTCTTGGCAAATCGTTATTGTCGCTTATGCCGCTGTTTAATTTAATATATTGCTCTTTAGTCATTTTGTTTTTTACTTGAGGCGAATGCAAATCAGTCGTCAGCATGATGACAGAAAATGCGAGAACGTATACGGTATCGGCACTGGTGAATAAAGCATTATTCGGATTACACTCGCAATATCTAGCTGCGAACTTTTCCATCAAACGGTCGATCTTCTGAGCTTCGCCAGGTAATCTGAAACCATCTAAGAAATATCTCAAAGCTGCGACGATATCTAAATCGCAGAAATTCATAGCGTCCACGTAAGCGTACATCACTTCTTTACTGTGATCGTCGTTCTCTCCCAAAAACTCTCCGATAAACGTTTTATCCAAACGATCGTCGCAATGCAACCAATCGGCCATTTCTTTAACAGTCTTTCCCAGCAAGCCTTGCTCTTGCAAGAATGCGATGCCTTTTTTCGGTTTCCGATTGAACATCTCAATACCCGATTCCCAAACCTCCTTCTGTTGTTTTAAAACTTCAAACTGCTCCGGCGAATCGAGAACTTCGCGATTGCCCACAACGCTCGACTCCGTGGAATGTAAACTGACACTAGATCCTCCATGCGATTTTAAGCTCTGATGATCGTTCTCTTCCCTTACGACTCTTTCGCCTAACGTCGTCTGCGAGTTAGGATTGACGTACAAATCTTTACTCCATTCGACCATGCATTTCAAAATCGAAACCAAACATTCTAATCCTCTTATTCGCATCGACTTTTCCTGATTCGGCGTAGCTCCTAACTCTAAAGCTTGTCTTCCCTGCGCGATTTTAGACAAATCGTTCACCAATCTTTGGAACAGATTGGCCGCTGAGAGATCGCAATCATAATTAACGTAAATATCTACGACGCTCTGAGCGTCACCGCAGATCCTTGTCAAAGCTTGTATAACCATCCATTTATGTTCGAATGTAGAGCTGGACGTTTCTAAAATATTCATAAATATTTCTTTGAAAAACACTTCAATTTGCATTTTCAGATGCATCTTAAAATTCGAGAGGAGAGCGAGGAATATCGTCAACGAAAGCTCAAACACCTCCGGTATGGAACTGACCCCATTTTTAGACAATGCGACGCAAAGATACTGTTTTATGGCTGTTATAAACATCTCGTTACCTCGAAACACAGGACCAGCGTTTTGCAAGATGGATAATAGCAGATGCAGTGATAATATTTTGGATCTGAGCTCGTGAGATTTTGGATCAGGCGTACCGTCAGGGAGCGGTTTCATTGATAGCTTGCACAAAGCTCGGAATACTAAAAAGGCATCTTTTTGCAAGACGTGCGTAAACTTTGCAGTCACTGAATTGTCGTTTTCTGATGGAGTTTCGACACTCTCCTGCGAAGGCATCCTTGGGATCGTCTGTTCGTTATTATGTTCACCATTAAGACTAGCAGTATCGTTACTGACAGGTCGTGTATCAGTTTCTTCCGACATAGTATTTCCAGCTATTCTATTCAAGGAGTTTTCAATGATTGTATCTACTATTTCTTTAGCGATACTCTCTGCCGCTTCTTTACTTTCAGGAATGATAGTTTCGCTATTCGTTACTTCTATATTTATATTATTGGGTAATATTTCTTCTTGTATCTTCGGCTTAGTTTCTATTGGAGGGATATCGACGGCGTTTTCCATCTTGGTAAATATGACGTTAAGCATTTGCGTCAAAGTGGCTCGAGCCGTAGTTTGATTGATCAAGTTGCGACTCGCCAAATAGATATTGTAACAAGTGCGCACAGCCAATAGAACAGTGCCTTCGTGAACTTCGACATGTTGACTAGTAACGACGGTGAGCAATGCCTTGATGATTTGTAACTGTACGCCCTCGTCGGTTTGTGGCCCAGAAAAGCATCCGCATATCGATTCGACTATTCTATCGATGAGCAACTTTCCCGGTGTCGTCGAGTCTGGAATGTTGCCCGTCAGATGACCATATGCTATCAGCTTCTGTAGACAGTCTAATGCGGTGACGACGATGCGGGATGCTTTGCTTTGACATGCTAGTTCGAATGGTAAAAAGTATTTTTCAGCTGTAATGATATTAGTTTCGTCGTTCTTTGGGAGCGGTAGCGTTCCCGATGGTTGAGGCTCTCCATCATCTTTTTGCCCACTGTTTTTCAACTCATTTTTGATATCCTCTGAAATAATACAAATAAAAATTAATAATAATTATATAGACAATTATTTAAATTACAATATCATGGCATAAATTCAGTTATTTTTCAGAATGTAATTAAAATAATAATTTAAGTAATACAACAAATGGCTTCAAAAACAAGTAATACTAGCACTAATCAATGTAAAATCAGTGCCAATTGCTGCCAGATTAATGAAATCGAATATACGTTACTGAAACATAAAATAAAAGTTAGAAATCGTTTTGAACGATGCGAAAGAAAAAACGTGTTGATAAAATAATATACAAAAAAATATACACTTATATAAATATATAAGTTTAATATTAATAGTTTGAGTTGTTAAAAGCGAGATTCATAGAACTCGTCTATATCACTAAAGCAATTATCAGAAAGGTCCGCTTTTGTTATTATCTTAGAAACAGACGTGCATTGCTTATTTTTGCGAAGTTTGAATCTATTGTTTTGAAACGTAAAGATTGTTGATCAATATTTTAGTAAATCAGTACAATCACACTAATCTCAGCTGATTTTATTTCTTGTAATTTTAATTGCGAACATGTAATTCTGTGTAAAACAAAGAATAAGATGGAATCGAGCTCTGTCTGCATCAAATTTGTTCCAAATATTATTAGTTACACACATAAAATCGAATTAAATTATATTTTTGTTTTCAATAGATAAAATTTATTTTAACTATAAATTAAAAACTATCGTGAAAAAGTAAATATGAATTACCAAAACAGTTATTTTGCAGTGGTAGCTTTGTAGTATTAGCAAAAGTGCACTTTTAGGAAAAATTATCGATGGGAAATTTCTAGAGTCCCGAAACACTTAATATTTAATTTTATGCGTTTTTACATATCAATAATATTCATTTTGAGACCTAAAAAGATGCAGACCTGAAGTGAAGAAGTACAAGTTCAGTAATTTTATTTGTTCAACGCAGCATTTCAGCATTTAAAACTAATTTTATTGTCAGTAATTTGACTTTATTTTAATCAAAAAATAATTATCATTACTTTTATAGAAAAAAACATTGAATTCTATATATACTTTTTGGAGAAAAACACGATTAATTTAAAATATTATTGTTTGTGCTATTTAGCAGTAATTAAATACATTTTAATTATTATGTTATATATTTCTTTCATGTGATTTATTAAACCAAAATAAAGTGTTTTTCTTCATCAATACATATTTGTCAGGTTAACTCAAATAGCGATAAATGATTGTTTTCTAAAATGTAGTTTATGACTTTTTATATCAATCTTATTATACAAGGGGTAAATAAATAAGAATTGGTCAAAAATAAATTTAATTTTCAAATTTCTTTGCATATGTTATAATCGTGAATAGAATTGTGATTGGAATATATTTTATAGTCACGTATTATACATAAATAATAACTATATTTTCTAATATTCTATTATTATATCATGTACATACTTGACCTAAATTTCACATACTTTCTGTCACATATCATATTATAATAAATATCAAAAAAATATAAATATTTCAGCAGACGTAAATTTGGAAACTTTAGTGGTGATTTTTTGCATTCGCGATAATGTATTTGGAGGGGGTAGGTGGGGGAATTTGCCCCTCCCTTGAATTTGGCCACAAAAATGCATGTCATTTAATGAAATACTATGAATTTTGACGGCTCATTCTAAATCAGAAATTTTCAGAATATCCCTCAAACTAAATCTATCTCGAAAATATTTTAAAAAATATGGCCTTTCAGTGAAATTATATCGAAATACATTATCACCGGTAGATTAATATTTTTACCAGTGAAACTATAATTTATATGGCAGGTGATTGTAGAATTATATTATTTAAAATTTTTCATACATAGTAATATATACATTTGCATACTTATCATTATTTATTTACATTCGATGTATAAATATTACAGTGAATATGTATTTTTCGGTGAAGTTATAGTTTCACTAGTGAAATCCATAATATATTTTCACCAGTCGATACATATTTCTACTATCAAAAAAATAAAATTTAACTGATAGGCACTAGTGAAATTATATGCTGCTATAAAATGTCTATGAAACTCAATTTGACAGCTGCGTAACGTCCATTTGCGGTTCAAACCCAAACCTAACCTAATGAAAGTTCTAAAACTAATTATACTTTTAGAACTTTTATTAGGTCAAGTTCAAAATACAAACTAAGCCGACTCATCTCTTAAGGAAAAAAAGTGGAATAGGAAGTACAGACAAGCGTCGCATTTTGCATATTGCAGCATAGTTTGTCTGCACTTCGATGTATTCATATAACAAGGTAACACGTACACACGGTGTACATCACAGGAAAGCAAAGAGATTCTAATATGCTACAAACTAATGAATTATACAATATATAATAACAATTCTTTCAAATGATAACATAGTCAATAGAGCAACATTCTCTATATGACCGAAATTTCATCATCCTAAATCTTTACATTTGACGCATTATTATATAATAACAGCATTTCATGTCTTAAATCATGCTTCTGATTACACAGTGCAAGCAAAATTAATAAAATCGTGCTGTCCCCATCACAGTGGGAACGCTCGGTAAGAGTAAGCATATTAAAACCGCTCGGTAAGCATATTCAAACCGAATTTTGGTCAATAAGAGGGCGCAAAAACAATTATCCCTTCTCAGAAGTCAAAACTTCACGTCAAAAACAATAAAATTGTGTTGATCCGATTGTGTGGAACGCTCGTTACCGAGCGTGTCCACCCCAACGATATGCTTTTATCCCACTGCATCTGATATGATTTTACTTAAATCGCATATTTTTAAAAATATTTTCGGTATAGATTTAAGACTGTTTCTTTAAGATTTTCTTTGAGGGATAACCCGAGAAATTCTGGTTTAGAAACAGAAACGTTATTTCAGCTATTTTTACCTTTTTTAATATTTCGATTTCATCAAGATTCATAGTATTTAAATAAATGACATGCATTTTTCTGGCTAAATTCAACGGGGGGAGAGGAGGTAAATGCCCCTCCCTCGCAAATGACTTTTTTTGATGATATTTTTGCATTAATTTTGCTATAAGCGTCTGGAATGATTTTAAATTATATTTATATTTTTAACTTCAACTGGTAGATGATCTATTTTATTTATTTTATTTTTAACAATGCAAAGATTGATTGACTGTAAGTATAATTGGTTTAAATCATATGAGAATATTACTAGGTTGTGAATAGATGAAAGGGTAATAAGTATTTTGATATTGTAGTGCTTGATAGGTTGTTACATCTCGTGTCAAACAGTGTATAGGCGCATACAAAGCTTCAAAGTTAATATTTTCCTTTATAATAAATCTGTCGAGTTTTACTATTATGATTCGATGCTTTGCAACTCCAATTGCGGTGTTTGGAATTAAAATATTGTTGAACAAGCAGATTTGGGAGGTGTACAGACAGAGTGGAAAATAAAGGATGGCTGTACTTTAATTCTAACCATTCTGATCAAATGTCATAATAAATTTTCATCCCAAATTTTTTTTTTAAATATTTTTAATTATATGTTAGGCTGAACTTTAATATATTTTTGCTATGTTCTTGTGTCTATGACCTTGATGATGATAAATAATGATTTACTGTCTTGCAAATAAAGATAACTTGGCTATTTCTCTTGGAAATGATAAAAACCTATGATATTTACTTACTATGCATTGATTAATACTCTAAATCCAAAGGTCAAATGAGACATTTGGTTGTTAAACGCATTAATGCATAAAGCCGTAAATTTGTCTTTAAGCTAGATTTTGGGTCGAGGTCACACTAAAAGACTAGTGCAAAAAATGAATTTTACATTAAGTAATGCTTTCAAAACAAGGTGTGAAATTGAGGTTTCAAGTTTAAACAGAATTTTAAAAATCTTTTGCACAGTAGCGCATAGCATAAGGTCAGACAATTATCAGAATTAGAACAAATTGTCAGGTTTAAGTAATCCTACTGGATTCTTGTTAATTTTAAAGATGAACGAGTTAATAATTCTAGAAGTATTTAATAATTAACTATTATGAAATAAAATGACACTGCAAAAGTGACAAGTGATCACAAGGCGCATAAAAGTGAAAGGATACATGCAAATAAATGATATACAAATATGAAAAATTCATTATACCTAGTGCCACCTCGCAGGCTTTCTTCAATTGGGAGTGGTGTGACCTTTTGATATCTTTGTCGTTCAAGATTCTCTCTAGCGCTCGAACGATAAACATTTCTTTCGTTTTTAAGTTAGTTTGCATCGTAATTAGGTATTTGACTGCTTAAATTATGCATTCCAAGTGGTGAATGGTGTGAGGTGTTACCGATTTGTCAAACATTTCCCACTTTGGTCAGATATTGGATTCAAGCGGTCGTCGGCGGTTCGATCGGACGCTTAGCGGCGAGATGTCATCTCGTATGTGCTCTAGTTAGCATTCAATATTGATACGACGATGAAACACATCACCAGCACGACATACTTCAAAGTTCGGTGTTGCCAACGTAAAAAATTACCAACGTCAAACGTCTAATTGAGTCGATAATTGAATGTCAAAATACGATAAATATAAACACTTTGCGACGCAGTTTATTTTTAAACGTTGTAGTGCATAATAATTAATTGAAAATAGGGTACTTGTTAATTAAATCGGCGTCACGCTCAGAAACTATGTTGTTATGAACATGTTCTCTGGCTTTTGGTCCTAAGCTGAACAAAAACGTTTTACTACAATAATACATTTAAAACTTAGTTTTTTATCACCGTGCGCGTGTTTATTCCCCAAACATCGATTAAAACTCCCAATTAATCGTTCATCAGTGTCGTTGATAACACTGAATAACACGACGACACTGATAAACAGTTAATTGCGATTTTTAACCAATTTTTGGGGAATAAGAACGCGAAACGGTTATAAAAATTAAGTTTTAAATTTTAAAACATTTTTATGTAGCAAAACATTGTTGGCCACTTTCGCAGACATTAGGGCCGATAAAATACACGTTCATAACTATCGGTTTCTGAGTGTAGCGCCGATATAATTAACAATTACTGAAAATAGTTTAATTTAAAAACTTTCCTTATGATCGATGTAGTACGGAAAATGCTCAAACCAAGTATAAAAAAAATATTCGTTTAAACATTTATTTTAAGCAAAAATTTTACTTCATAAACATATACAATTATTATAATAATTTTTGAATAATGAATCAATTCTAACTTACGTGTAGATTATAATTGATTTATCTTTCTATATTTTTATGAAAATAAAAAAAACTCATTGTCATTATATTTTCTATTATGGCAATATATTCGTCCAAAGTTCATACAAGGAGTTGGCCATAGCTAGGGATGTGCCAACGAAAAAAAATCTCGGTTTATTCCAATGAAAAACCGGGTATTTTTTTCTGTGAATAAACGGAGAAAGAAAAACTAGGGGATTAAAATAAAAATAAGAAACATAATGAACCATTTTAATTTACAAACATTGCAACACTTGGTTGAATGTAAGCTGTTTCGCATAATGGTGATACTGTCAACAACGGTGGTCACAAAGCTTGGACGGAATACGCGATTGATAACCACAACGGTTTTAGATATAGAGAAAAAAAATTGTATAAAGATACAATTTTTTTTTCTTGAGATAACAAATTTATAATTGTACTGTTGTTATATTTTATTTACGATATTTGCATTTTGATTTGTATCTGTATTTTTAATTTTGATTTGTATTTATGTATTATGATTTTGTATTTATGTATTGTATTATATTTATATACATATATGTATATGTATATTTGTAATAAATGCTGATTTCTGACTGCCAAATAATTAAAAAAAAGCTTTTAATATATTTAAAAACGTTCAATTTACGTTTTATGATCCTTGCTAAACTAAATGATTAATTATCTGTATTCTTTTTTAGCCTCGTTATATAAGAAAATACACAAATACACAAAATACCTATAAATTCCCTATTTTATCTTAAAGTTTTCGGTTTCTCTCCCGTTTTTACAGTACCGTTCAAAATTTCCAATCTTTTTCATTACTAGCCATAACCGCGTTGGCAATGCCATTGAATGATATTTTATACAAGTGATGTTAAAATACAAAAATGTCATCGGAGATATCAATTTTAGTTTTTTTCGGATACATGGAACATAACTTAACGCCACTTACCCATCCTCTCACCCAACTTTGATTTCCCCTATTCATTTTCTCAAATTGATTAGTGATGCTTGGGATCATCTCCTACCTGGGCTGTCGCCATTCGTAACAGCCCAGGTAGAAGGCCGGGTAGTTCGTAACATCCTCGAATATGACTTTATTTTCTGGAGTCCCATCACAGCGAAGTATTACTTGGAGATAAAATAGAAGAAATCTCTCAGATATTGCGAGAGTGCTATCCGATAGCTACAAGAAATTGGAAAAGATTTTTTTTTTTACATTTTGTACTTGTACTAGGAGTAGATTAGTATGAATGTATACGAGCTTGAGCTGACGTATAATGTGTACGAAATGTTAAAATTATTTTGTATAAAGGACATCATGATATATTGAAAAAATCTGTCGTCATAAGTCAGATTTGTAATAAATATAATATTGTATATATTCAAGGTCTAATCGAAATTGTTTTATCATTACTCATCATATTTAAAATAACAACTACAATATATTGATAAAAGTTTTACTTTATGAACTTTGTCATTTTTTCAATAAATTCCAAGGTATATCCAATTACAATACATACATAGATAAGATTGTTACAAATCGTTCAGAAAATAATTAAACCAGATGTAATAAAAAAGTATTTCTTATTTCAAGAATAGCATGACATTAATATTAAATTATGTTTTTTTATGTATTGTATTACTTATTTTTTAATCTACATAATTTTAAAAGTGTTGCCTAATTATTAATTATGAACATTGAAAAACTCGCTAGGATATTTATCATTTCTTTATCAGTTTTGCAAATGATAATGATTCAGTGTACGTATAGATAAGATAAGAATAATTTTAGTACAGAGTCGCTTTCATCTTAACAATAAATTTAATATTTGTTTTTTTATAACGAAGGAATAAAAATTTGATCAAATATTGATATCATCATAAACGGATGTGTCATTGTATGTTGAAATATGTACTGAAAATGGATAACGGACACTACGCTGCAACCATTTGTTGACATATTAGACATTATAAATAGATACATTGATATTCATAGTTAAAACTAATATTCAAATTTTAAAGTATCATGAGAATCTTTTTCGGGCTAAATAGAGAAGTGAATATTTTTGTAATCGAATAAAAGTAATCTTCGTGAATCTTTATGTGCATTTTTAATTATTTTTTTGATGAGACATTCTCCAATTCATCTGATAATTTATTTAATTCCTGGATTGCTCAAAAATTCTTGATACACATGTATATTTGAAGTAATCTACTTATTTCAATGAAAATGGACACACAGGCGTCCAACGAAACTGCTTTTTAATATAATAATATTAATATATGTATATATTAATATACTACATTTTTATTCCATAGTCACTTTTAATCACCCATAGAGTATATTTATGGAAAAATATAAATTTTTGGTTTCATTTTTTAATATTTATTATTTATAGTAGTATCAATACTGAATAGGGATTTCAACTATTCGTCATTATCAGCTATTCGAATATCGAACGTTAAAACTGAAATTATCCGTATATATTCAGATATTCGAATAGTTCTTGAAGTATAAAAATGATTTTAAAAATTCGATTTGAATTATTAAAACATAACATTATATATGTGTTTATACTAAACTAAACTTAGTTTTAATAATTGTTCCTGCCGTTGAAAATACTCGTTCAGTAGTTGTTGACGCTGGTTTTATTGTTAGAAGTGTCTTAAACAACAGGTCCAACTTTTCGTTTTTTTTTTAAATTGATCCAAATATTAGAAATCGTTTTTCAAATGATTTGTACAATTATCATTTTTGGTTTTCACGAGAGATAAAGTGGAATTTTGTATTTCACGATGCAATTCGGAAGTTGAAAGAGAAAGAGGTGTCTTTTCCACATCAGATTCCTGAAAAGTATATAATATTTCACCATTAGATAAAAAAAACTTGGATGAATGTTCTCGATAATAGCCTCATTTTTGGTCGAGTATTGAAAATGTACATTAGAACTGGGAACTTGTAAATATACCAAGAGACTGTAAATATAACAAGAGTGTGATTATTTTTTTGTTTCGACGTTCGTTCATTTTTTTTTACTGCATATAATAATTCTTTACTTAACCCTTAGTTACTCGCACAAAGAAAATTACATAACTGCTCGCATGGGGTCACAGGTGACCCCAAATTGTAGGAATAATTTTTATTATTTATTAAATATATAAGTAAATAAAACTTGTTTATTGTTAAAGTGCTTTATTAATTCTATTATAATTAAAAGGAATAACATTAACTAAATATCTAATTACACAAAAACAAGCTAAATTAAAATAATTATCAAAAATTAACAATTTATACTTATACTGAGATAAAGTTAAAATTTTAGAATATTTTTAGGAACTCTCCGAATCACTTTTATTACACTGTTGACAGTATATTTGAGAGTGATCATTGCACACAAACTTTGCGTTTAGTTTTACTAGTTTTGTTTGGCAAAAAATCCTGAGGTATATCGGGTTTGTTTTTCTTGAGTGTTCCAACTAAAGTGAGCTTGTAAGTGGATCCAATAATTCATTTGCGAGTTTCACGCTCGTATACCAATTGTCTACGGTAATATTACGGTTACTTTCTCTTATCGGCTCTACAAGACGTTTTACTATGTCATTTGGGCTGTTTGAGACTTGGTAAGGACCCGCAGGTTGTTTGCCAGAATAAACCTCAAAGGCCAGCAAATAAAATGTTTTGGAGTCTACCAATGCTTGGGTTTTTATACCGTATTTATTTGGTTTGCTTGGCATGTAAACTTTGCCTTTGAAACGGCCACGGAACTCAATCAATCTCTTTCAAAAAAGTAACGTAATTACTCGCATGGGGTCACCGCTTAAGAGCGCAACGACACATCCTTCCACTCCCGTTCCTTGGTCGCTACAGGAATACAAACTTCGACGCGGGTTATGAAGCTAGCGGGAGCGCGGGGAATTTCGAGAAACAGCAAATGCTTCATTTTTTAATGCGAAATTGCTTTGACCCCATGCGAGTAATTAAGGGTTAAGAAACTTCCAAATTTTTCAAACTTATTAAATAAAAAATTATAAACTTCCTCGGCCATTATTAATGTTACATCATTATTACTTAGTTCTTTAATATCAACTTCCATTGGAGCCAGAACAATAAGGATTTTTTTTAAATCATTAATTCACTGATAGAAACAATATCTATATTTATATCCGCCAATGTTTTATTAACAGGATCGACTATTTGCAAAAATCGTTTTAATACCGTTACATTGTATTACGATATTTAAAATTTGCAGCTGCATAGGATTACTGCAATGGCATTTCTTCAATGAATGAAATTACGGCATTAAAGGTTTTTTAACCCCGAGTCCGAGCCAATTCGTCAAACACGAGTTTTTTTTATAAGATATTGCTGGCACCCGAGTTGGGTGAAGGTAAAAAAACACTACCTGGGGTATTCAGAACTTGCGGACTTAAGAAAAATAAAATAATAATATTTAAACGTAGTACCCTTTTTGCTGCATCACTTTGTTTATTTTTATATAAAAAATATGCTTTTTATGCAATATTAGCTCGAATATATAAAATTACAAACAAATGTCCATCCAAGATGTTAACGCTCATCATCGTTGTGTTGGAAATAAGGGGGCGTGTACGCATGCATGCATACATAAACAGTTTTCCGCTAATATGATATATTTTGTGGGTTTTTTCAATTGTGGAAAAAACGATACAATTTTGTATTTCCGCGAACAATGTAAGCTGGTTTCGTTCGCAGGTAGATATATCTAAAAACTGAGCGGAATTTCTTTGCGTTTGTGTATATTTATTTATTTACGGTTTAAACATTTTTCGGTACCATAAATATTTTAAAAGAGGTGGTCACCCTATTGTGTCAATTTTTTTGTTATGGATTGTCAACCAATGGTTTTTGAGAGAACCTAAAAAAATGAAAATGTAAATTTGAGAAATGCAAGTATTTTTTCTGATTTCTTCATGTTTTGTATTAGGTTTTTAGATGTTTTTTGAGGAATAATCGGAGAAGTTTTGGTTTATAAGTTTTTCCAGAGGGGGCGAGGGTCGTTGGCCAGTCATTTGTCATTTTTTAATATTTTAATTTTATTAAGATATATAGTATTTTATTAAATGACACATTTTTTAACACTGTTGCCAACGTTACCTATTAACTAACTATGTAAATATATTAGTGTTTGTTATTTCATTCATTGAAACTTGAAAGTATAGTTCGGCACATAAAGGTTGGTCGCAGCTGGCCGACCGTGTCGTGAGCGTTGCGGGAAAATTTTCACTTCGACGTCAGTCCTCGCGCCGACGTTTGCGAACACATTCACGCTACAACTATTCGGCTGGCAGATAAAGTATTGTGTGCGACATAAAACGATAAGAGCCCGAGCTTAGTCACGATTAGTCACGATTCGACTATTGTTCGAGATAGAAGACTCGTACGATGAGTGAAAAGATGGAGCGTCCGCCACCGTACAACCCTAACCCTGGTAACTAATTTCTATTATATATATATATATATATTTTTAGCTATTCTTAAAGAATGCCTTATCTTTAAATGTAGTTTCCAGTGATGTCAAAGTTTGCAAGATAACGCTTGACTGCTCGCGGCTTTTATGGGAAAACATAAAAGCCGCGAGACTATTTACAATTGTATTTTTAAATTATACGTATCGTTATTTGCTTTTTATTAACGATGATTGCTACACAAATATGACTAACATTCGACGCGTGATTCAAATCTGGAAATGTACGTGTTCTTTTTGTTAATATGCACGCAGGTATAACTCAAATTTCATCATTTTATATTATAAATATATCAGTTATAAGCTTAATTACGAAACAAAACGTCTGCGATATTAATTATTTGATTATTCATCAGTATACATTTAGCATTGAATTGCAACAAAATGAGAAATATTGCATGGTGTAATAACTAGTTTAACCACCAAGGTTATTTAAGCCTAATTGCTGTATTTTTAGGGAAAATATTTCAAGGTAGGAATACTCACTACCATTTCAACAATAACAATGTAACGCATAACTATCATGTTACTTTCACACTAACGCTAATTCTCATTACCATTTAAAAATTGTATGATTTTCGACTTCTTCTGCTTCTTTCCAAAACGTGTTACTTAAAAGAGCCATGGGAATGGGAATACAAAAGATTATTCCCCTTTGGAATGCGCCGGAGTGCTTTCAACCGTCAATAGTATTGACATTAGAAGATAATGCCAGTGCACGTGCACCGAGCAATGAGTCATTGTCACCAATTTAACGCGTGAAAATACTGTTATTTTATGGCAGAGACTGTTCGCCAGTGACATCATTTATAGAGGGTGGCAGGTAAGGGCATTTGCTTCCACTTACATTTGGCCATAAAAATGCATGTCATTTAATGAATTTTAATGTAAACAATTTTTTTTAAAAACGACCAACTTATGCCTCCCCCTGGAAAAAACTGAAATGACGCCCCTGACTCTAAACCACAAATTCTCAAAATATTTTTAAAAATGTCATTTCAGTAAAATCATATCGAAATACATTATCATCGGTAAATACGTATATATATATTTTTACCTGTCATTTGCTAGTAAAATTATATGATTTCAACTTTTCTATACGTTTATTTATTTACATGCGACGTATAAATATTACACTGAATGTGTTTTTTTCGGTGAAGTTATATTTTCACTAGTGAAGTCCAAATACATTTTCACCAGTAGATACATATTTCTACCAGCGAAAATATTATTTAACTGATAAGCGCTAGTGAAATTATATGCTGCTTTAAATTTGACAGTTGCAAAACACACATTTGCTGTTCAAACCTAAAGCTAACCCCCGCTAATTAACCAAACCCAACTTGACCCAATGAAAGTTCTAAAACTAATTACAGTTTTAGAACTTTCATTAGGTCAAGTCCAAAATACAAACTAAGTCAACTCAACTCTCGTGAAAATAAGCGGCATATTGCTCCATATTTTGCCTGCACTTCGACATTACACCATGTTTAAAAATATGATAACTGTCCTTACCGATATTATTACGGATGTATGATATTTAGAATATTGGTAAAAATGTATTCAATCCGAATTTTGGTTAATTGGAGGGCGCAAAAACAATTATCCCTTCTCAGAAGTCAAAAATTTACGTCAAAAGCAATAAAATCGTGTCGGCGCCGTCGCTCGTTACCGAGAGCGTTCCCAATGCGACAGCACCGATATAATAATGGACGATATAATCGATATAATAATAAACAAAATCAAAAAGTTAGAATTATTGTATAAAAATATCGAGATTAAACTTTTTAAAGATATATATTTTATCTCGGCTAAATTCGTTAGCCAGATTGATCCGCCAGATTGTTTTATAATAGCGGTTATTTAAAAAAATTGCAACTCAACTAAAATATATTAGAGAAAAAATTGGTAGTAAAACGTTTTAATATAAAAATTGTCATTTTTGGCGGTTTTCAACAACACGATAACTGCCATAGTTTTATTCATATTATCATAAATCTCATTTGAGTTCGTTAACCAGCCTGATCCGCCATCTTGTTTTTAAATGACATCTTATTACATTTTTAAAAATTCGTTGCTCGGTTTAAAAATTCATAGGGGTTAAAAGAGTTCTATAATTGATATTAAAAATATATAATATATTATTTTACATATTTATGTAGAGATATTTACATAATTATGTTTGTTATGGGCAAAATTTGTAATTTATTGATGCGCTATTAATAAAAACTGGTCCCAACTGAAAAATCCGTGTTATAGTTTATAATTGATAAAATAGATGTTACTGATTTACAGACTTTGAATTTAAGTTTGATTTTTCACCCCTTACTTGTAGGTGTTAATTGTGTTTACCCCGTTATAACGCATTGGGATCACGCCTATTAAGTCACAAAAGAGGATTAAAAACAATTGAGTATTCCTGTGAAATATTTGATTATAAAAATATAGTATCGTTTCAGATGTATCTTGCTCCATTTGATAGAAGTTTACTTTACTATTTTTAGTTTTGTAATTCCAAGATAAGCTTTCATTTTAAATATTTACGTCAACTTTTGTTGTTCTTTTTCAATCTGGATATTTTCCCGTACGTAGCAAATGTGCATAAAATGCTGCTATATCCAGCATCTCTATAAATAGTCTAAAACCTGTATCGACCGCACCTCTTGATTAGTTATAGTGTAAAATAATCCCTTTTTTTTGTCTTGATTTACTTATTTGTCACGAAACTGAGCTATTAACAAAAAAATGTCTTATTATGATACGAGTGATGTTTTCTCCATATTATAGGATAATACAGTAGATATAGAAATTATATATTGATATTATTATATATTGATAGATATTAAATTTTGTATCCTATTTAATAAGAACTTTTGAAATATTATTTTAATACGATTGCCATGTCATGTTTTTGTTTAATAAAACCTTGGAACAGATCTGGAATCCCATATAAATTACTGAGGTTAATACTCACAGACTGATATAAAATTATCACGCTTATGACTCTTAATTTATGTGATACAAAATCATAATTTGCAATAAGTATTGTAGGTTCTTTGAATAAAACAAAAATAGAAAAATTACAACCAAGATAACAAGCAGTGGGGTCATTAAAATAAGCAAACCACTCAGTGATCTGATTGGTTTATTATACATTTTCTTAAAACACGTCCACATTTGAATAGCGTTAATTTTATCATTTTATATGTATCTTTACATACACATTATGGACATGTATAGTTATCTCGATTTTTTATTGCTGTATCGATTTTCATTATACTATCTCACACTTTTTTACGCAAATAAGATAAGGCAATACGATTGATTCTGAATGTTTTCAAATGCTTCACCGATGTATGAAAAGGAGACGAGTTATCTTATTTGCTTTGTTTTTATTACTATTTTTGTAAATTAAAACCGAGCAGATAAAAATATTTATGTATATAAAAATGCTTTGTATTCTTATTTCATTTCGTTGCAATATTGCTTTCTCAGAACTGCTTGCTGTTTTGCTTATTTTTAATATCCATATTGCATTTATGCAACGTTTGCACGAGAAGCAATTTACACACCTATGGCTATTGATTTTAGTGAACCATATAGTCTGGAATCTTATCTAATAGTACACTCCATAAAAATGCGGACAATTACGTAGATATGTGGCACGTAATAATAAAAGTACTATTTTTGCGGGGCTATACCAAATAATATATACATGAATAATATGAAACGCGTGACATACTCATAACATTGACATTTCGCATCAAGTATTTCTTTATGTTGCTTTAAAATCGTGCTACACATAAAGCACAAAAACTGGTTTTTCACTATGTTACGTTAGTAGAAGATCTACGTAGAACGTTGGTGTACTGTAAACGTTAAATATGATAGTAGTTACTCATTTAGGTTTCTGTGCCCTTGGAGAATAAATATCATGTCTGGTTTTATTAGTTTTAATTTCAGTAACTTAAATATAATCTCATTGCATTAATTATTAAGCAAACATTAAATGGAAGGTCTACACAAATGTATTAACTAAAACTGAAAATTTTAAGAATATTATATGGTTAATCATTACTGAGTTAATTTTTGCATGAACTTTTTTATGTACTATGTGGTGGAAGCATTTACCACATAATACAGAAGTACTATGTATATATTATATTCAGCAATCCGCATTATTACAAGGAAATGAGTGTGATTTTATTTGCAAATATAACTAAAATCACTTAATACATAAAATTTGGACAGATTGAAACATAGTTTGCCATTATTTTACAATAGATATGTTTAGGATAATCTAGAACAAATTTGATCGCTAAAAAGGACGAAATCCCACAATTTTTCTTCAAGAACTGTAATTAAAACACAATATATAGACATACACACTTATTTATTTGATTAAAAACCGATCATTTATAATTAATATAATGCAAAAATATTTGAAGGTTGATTGTGATTTGTATAATATCCCATATGAATCATACTGTTTTTAAATTTCTGTCCTAAATTTAAATATAAATATAATTCTAATCACAGATTTGTTTTTTCTAGATTTTCTTAATCTCACAGATGAACAATTTAATAAAATCGACCTAGGTCATGTAAAGTGACAGCTATTGATTATAAGCTGTGATAAAAATTTATAATTAATAAAATAGATGTTTTTTATTTACAGATTTCAATCTGGTGTCTCACTATCTACTTAGTAGTTGTTGACTGTGTTTACCCTGTTGTAATGAATTGGGCTAATGTTATGTTGCAACAAAAGATTTATAATAAATTTAAAAAATATCCTTACCGTAAAACTTTTTTATTTTCAGCAAGATATTTGTTATTTGGTGTTTACCGAACAAAGCTTAAACTATTTTTTATCAATTTTCATGTAACTGTGTCGATACCAGCTTTCGTAAAACCATATAAACTGATTGATTATGAATTTTGAAGAATGCCAAAATCGAATGAACGTCCTTCGCTGGTGGCGGAGCTTTTATTTCCAAATCCCAACAAGGGGATGCTTAAAGATCCTAAGCCATTCTTTGGCTGTGGTGAATATGTGTATGTTTTACTTCTGAAAATAATGCAATTAACGTGAATTACATATTGCAACATAATAATTTACAGATTGATTTCACTACTTACTTGTAGATGTTGGTTGTGATTACTGCGTTGAAACACATCAGGCTTGCGCCTTAAAACATAATCATCACAGATTTTGTTTTCTAAGTTTTTTCTAATATCGCTTAAATATACAGTAAATAGTGATTAGGCTTAAGCTCAAGCTAGATCATACGTAGGGAGGGGAGACCTCAATCTTCGGTCGCCTCACATAAGTCCGCGGTATAAGCGTGTTGCTACCTATAAGGAAAAGTCCTATTAAGGAAAATCATCAAAAATCAGAAAGCCTAGATCAAGTAAGAATTCGCCATTGGCAACCTTCATAAAAGAAAACACTTTCGTAAAACAAATTCTGAAGGTAAATAAGTCCTGAAAATATTATGGAAAAACCTAAGGAAATATGAACCAGGAAATATGCAGTCATAAAGCATTTTTTTAAGTTGATAGCGGTGTCGACACTGTCCACGCTTGGCGATTTTCAACTTTGGGATGCAGAGTGCCCTAAATTGCGATTGCGTCCCTTATGCTTGTCCGTGTTACAATGATGTTACAGTATCACAATGATGTTTTCGGCTACAAGGAGCTGGAACATATGTTAGGTGGTGCATATTTTTTTAGGTGTGTCATTATCATTTCGTTTAAAATATTTCCTGTACATTTTTAATAAGAATAGGTGTGTACACATTTGAGCGGATATGTGTGTATATGATTTATGATGTCTCATTACTTACTTGTAGGTTTAAATTGTGTTTAATCCTTTGTAACTCATTATTACATGGACAATTTACAATAAATAAATTTATAGTATATATAAGATGTGTTAAAAATTTATTATACTTGTAAAACATTAAATAATGTGTAACATTTCATATTTTGTCTAAATTATCATCGGTCATAATATTTTTTAAAAGTGTTTTATATTATATATATTTTATGTTATATAAACATGGTTATTCATGTTTAATATAAGAATAAAAGTTTTGGTTAATTTATAATTTTTTGTAATCATAGAATTAGTATAATTGATTTTATACCCGGTACATATTCGTATATAATATGTGTGAATAGAAACTCAACACTTGATAAGAAACATAATTCTCTTAATAATGGAAACCCTCTTATCTGGCAAATGACTAATGGAAGGAAATGCATTTTATCACATTATAAATTAGATTAAATACAATATTTTTACTTCTACGTAATATTTAACTTTAAATTTGAAATATAATTTAGATGGGCGATTTCAAAGTCTAATGGTTAATTATGATTTTTAATGTTTCAGGAAATCCACCGTATCCAGTTTACCCTGTACTTCAACCCCAACCGAATATGCCTCAGCAACAGCAGCCCATTCACGTGACGGTTCACCAGCAACCTCAACCGGCGCAAACTGTGATAGTTACTCAAGGAATCAGAAACGGCAATTGCCCTGGATGTAGGATAGGAGTATTGAGACACAACTTTACCTGTTGTGGAATATGCTGTGCAATCATATTTTTCCCGATTGGAATTTTATGCTGCATTTTGATGACTGAAAAGCAATGTTCACACTGCGGAGGAACATTTTGAACAAATGTAATTTATAAAGAATATCTGTTATCATTATAAATATTGAATTTATGTATTATCTTTACATATATAAATCTTGTGCTACTTGAAAATCAAGTTAATTCATTATAATAATACAACATTGCTATATTTGGAAAACTTTTATAAAAAATAAAAGAACATATTTTTGATTAAAAAAAACGAGATTAAAAAACATATGGTTTTCCAAATAAGCGATTAAAGTATGTTAATTACAATTATTATTGGTAAATAATTTGTTTTTTAACTAGTAAACAAACATGCCAATTTTGTATGACATTACCTTTTCAAATTTCAATTTAAAATTTATATTATATATGCATATACACATATTCATAACGAATATGTGAAAATATAAAATTTGTCGTTTTGTGTATACTCATTAAACATTTTAAATATTAATTCAGCACATTATTTTTTAACAATTATATATTATAACATATTGAAAATATAATAAAATAATAATGTAACATCTGTGTTATTATTACAAACACAAACACAATTACAAAATAAGAATTCTTTTTAAAATATAAGCATATTTCAATAATAACTAATACATTAGGCCATTGTTATTGGGATCGAATTTATACGGTTACATTGGATCATTAAATTATATAATATATACTATCACATTATCATGTCTTATTAAATATTTTAGAAGGAAAAATATACAAAAATTCATTATTTTTTATGTTTCTATGGCGTTTAATATTAAAAGTTAGGTTTTTGGATTGTTGTTGACAGTATGCAGCTAAAAATTGTCGTGTTGTAATATTTGTCTACAAAACGTCGTTTTGATTCAATTGCAAATTGAAGATAATTCTTGAGGAGAAATATGTATGTACGTACGTTGTCATTTCTCTTCGTAATTGTGTTCTTAGATATGTAGTGCTTCAAAATTAACCCTATCTCATCCCAAAAGAGTCAACATAATATTTTCTGCAGATGAAGGAAGGTTCATCTCCAAGAAGTATTTTTATTCACATAAAAGCGCTGTCGAATTCTTGGTACCAATACATAAGTCAGCTGGTGTGGTACATTATGGAGCTGCAGAACATCATAAACGGTGTAGTTTGCTAAACTCATTTTGCTCAGTTAACTGTTAATAGGAGAATTCTCTTCACAATGCTTTTAATTGCTACAATGGACTCACTATCGGTGTGCCTGCCTTAACCAAGTAGAGTATGTTACAGAACTCACATTGTTTCATGTTCATTCGTACACAAACATGCAATTTTCATAGGTTGATGAATTTTCATAAAGGGTCGATTATAAAGTTAAGTTCCGAATGAAAATGAGGAAGTATAGCAGCTTTCTTGTTTATATAGAATTGAGAAAAAGTCATATCATATTTTTTTTGGAATGAGACAAAATCTCACCTACACATATTATTAGACTTTCTGGCTCTGGAATGTTGTAATTTTGACCATGGTTCAACGGTTGTAGGTGCATGTTCTTTTACTATTGGTGTTGATAACAGTCCAAAAACTACACCAATTCTTAGTAAATTCGAAGAACACAAATCTATTAGTTTTACTACTTTTAGAGGTCTTCCACAGCTTATTTCGACGAAACGATGATCAGCAGTCTGGACACACTCATTCATTACTTAAAAAAATCAAATGTCAGAGCGCTGCTCCGCTTCAATGCATATCTCAAGTTTATCGGCCATTTTAAACTACTGCTATGTATTCGTGTTGCGTGCCTGACTCATACTCTTCAAAATATATTTAATACTGCTGCCAATTTACAATAGAGTGGTGTTATGGATTCTAATCGCACTTTTAAGATTTACATTTGACTCACCCATGATTTTATCCAATTACATCCAATGTAAACAGATGAAATAGGAGCCAATTTAAATGTTGAAATTAATTATCTATTACTGTACATATGGAAAGATTGGAACGTTTTCTAAAATATTTTTTATTATTATTAAATATATTATTGACAAAAAATGGCACCTTAAAACACATTAGTTCTTACACAATATATCGATATCATATTTACTTAAGATAAGATAATTTTTATGATAAGAAACAAAAATGTGTAGATTGCCAGTTATTGGTGAGGTATTGTCAAACCAGTTCGATTTATGATCTAACACTGTTTCAAAAACAATAAAATGGAACAACCACCGCCATATTCGGGTAAGAATTAACATTTATCAATACATATAACAATAATTACTCAAATATCTAACAAATTTAATTTTAGGACCAAACCAACAACCTCAAGAAGTGCATGTTACCATACAACCTCCAGCACAAACTGCATTATTAATCACACCAGGAGTTGGAATATGCCCTTCATGTAGAATTGGTATTTTGCATGACAGCTATACACTTTTTGGGATTTTGATGGCAATCTTCTTTTTCCCCATTGGGATACTGTGTTGTTTAATGATGACGGAGAAAAGGTGTACGAATTGTGGGATACACTTTCATTAGATAATTAATTTAAAGCAACGTGATTGGTCCCTATATGTTTTTTTAATATATGCCTTTGTATAATTTTATATTTATAAAATAAATACACATTTTTATAACAACTATTAAAAACTTTTTTATATCGTCCAATAATAAGCGTTCCTATCTGTTCGACCCATGGCGCCTGTCCCAACGTACATCCACCTCAATGTGTTTATAACTTTTATTCGCCTATCGATTTTTTATATATGCAGCTATATTAGGCTGGTCAGTTGTACATGACATTTTTAATGTGCAGTAATAAACTGTGCTCATAATTCTTTGCTTCATCCGTAGGTTAAAACTCACCGAAACAATATTTACTTTCTAGATCAATTAGCTGATATTATTATTACTATGACATCATTTTTATCTATAATCATATTTTCTAAGTTTTCTGTTTGATGACTATAAATTTATCTATAATTATAAGTGTGATTTTTTTCATTGTATTCTTATTATTCATAGATAAAATGACGCATATATGTAATTCCTACAAATGACATCTGATAAGATAAATTTGTTCAACTGATTATTTTATATTTGCCAGCTTTAGTTGCAAACTTCTATTCTAGAAAGACTATCTACAACGCACGTTAAGTACACATTAGATAGCTTAACATTCAATATGGAGCCACGACTTCCACCTTCTTATGAAGAATCAGGTAATAATAACTATTTTAATGTTAAATGTGTTTTTCCATTAACATTCATGAATATCTAACACTACATGTTTCTCGATGAGTAATTGAATTTAAGTTTTTAGTTTATATCGCATTATATGTAAGTACTGTAAGGTTATAACTTTGCCTCATGTATAAAAAAAGAGGTATAAATAGTTTTAAAAAAATGTAACCGTTCCAGCTTTGTATGATTTATCTTTTTGTTTAAAAAAGTACTATTAAAATATTCTTTAAATATGCTCATTTTCAGAAAGATCCCACCAATTCAATGAAAGAATACAACCTATGGATATTCCAGCCTCAAACACACAGACTGTAATCGTAGTACCAACAAATTCGGAAGTATTTTATACAAACAAATTGACATGCTTTGGGTTTTTGAAAATAATCTGCTTTTTATTAATTATTACCTCTGTTATAACATTTATAGCTGTGTTATTCACCTAATATCAGTGCTCTCTAATTTATAGTCTTACTTTTGTCTGAATTTTACAGTATTTTATTTATCATTTAATATATAAATATTATATGAATATTGTATAAATAAACTTGTTTTTTAATGTATATTTATTAATAATGTATTTATTAGGTATTATAGTAAATAAAAAACAGTACAAAAATGCTGCATATTAAACATGATACTTGTGAATATTTTTATAATATTAATTATTAATACATTTAGATGTCACTATAATATAATATAAATATCGACTTACAAATATAGAAATTAAATAACAAGCATGTGCCAAGATACATATAATGATAAACTTGAATATGAGCTATGTGACCATAGAGTATATATTGTATATTGACTATAAAAAACACAATAAGATGTATATACATATGTAATAAAATAACAGAAAAAATAAAAAAATCAATAACTTTAAAAGATTTCTTTCAAAAACTATTTTTAATGTTGTTTTTCAACATGTATTTATTAAAATAAGGTTACTATACGACCTCTTTTGAGGAGGATTGTCCTCAAAATTTTTGTTCTTCTTTGTCCTTAAATAAAAATAAATCCAAAATGACCTTTTTCTTTCTTTTAGTTTCCGCAGAAATTTGTCTTCCTTTATCCTCCTTGGACAAAAATTTCAGAGATGATCTTTGATCAAAAATTTCAGAAATGACATTTTTTAGCTTCTGTAGCAATAAAAAAAGTTTTTTATTTTTAGTGTCTTTTGATATTTTCAAAATCTGATCACCCTAATTATAAGGAATTGTCATCAAGAAACTGATACAGATAAAGAATAAGAATTAGAATCTGGAAGAATCTCTTTCGCAAAAGCAATTGTCGGGATCTATAGTGGCAACGCAAATAGAGCAACAACGTGCAAATAAATCGTTGCGGTCTCCGAGCGAGCAAGTAGTAAACCATTGTTGCCAGATTTATTTCCTCAAGTAGTAAACCATTGTTGCCAGATTTATTTCCTAATAATATATGTGTAATGTAAATCATGATACAAGTCCTATCCAAAATTATTTGAATTGTTTAAATAATCTAGAAATCAGGCTAATTTTAAAATAGGTAGAAAAAATAAATAAAAGTGTTTCACTGTTTCTATGAAAATATGGTCATTTTTATATAATTAAAATAATAGTGGAATTTTTGAAAAAGTTTTGTGAGGATGCAGATGTGGAATATATGCGCTTGCTAGAATACAATAAAACTAAATGGCAAGTATTAATGTCAGCAATTGAAAGAGTTTTAAAACTGTATTCTCATTCAAACTAATATTTTATGTCTATTGATAATTGTCTATGTGATCTGCAGAAGCTGCTTTTTTGAAGAAGAAGATAGCTCAGAAGCATGGTTGTATTCCATGCATAGTCAAGCTATGTTATTCTATGATATAGTAACAAATATTGAAAGTGATAATATAGTAGTTGCAGAAATAGAAAATTTAAATTAAAAGAAAGGATGGATAATAAGTACCTACCACTTGCTGTACGTAATCAATTAAGACTTTTGGAAGAGAATGGTTGGACCAAAAAGTATTATTTAAATTCAGTGTTGATAGCTTTTATCAAAAATGTATCCAATATTTAGATGTTTGCTAACCTCACTATGTACACATTAATTTCTTCAAGTGGACTAGTTTTAAAAACAGTTTTCAATATGTTTCAAAATTTTGTGATAAAAGTAGACGAACTTGATGCTGACAAAGAAGAGAAATATAAAAGAACAGAAACATGTAATCACTTTGGAAAGAGCAATATTCTATATGAAAATATTAAGAAAGTGATTGAATTTGCACTATGCCAGGCACAAATGGTTAAAGAAACGCATTTTTTCACATGTAAATAAAATTTGAATGACAGAAAAAACGCACATGGGCTTAGAAACTTTAAAAGCAATATTATAAGTGAAGTGCAATTTTTTCGATTCTCGTGGGAAATATTGGAATAATATAGGTATCATAAATTGATGAATTATTAAATAAAAGTATTTATTAGTAAATATGGGATTATTTGCGTGTTTTTATATGTTGATTTGTTCTGTTTTTGGCCCTGACGTCTGTGAAAGTGGCCAATTTTAAACTTAGTTTTTTATCGCTGTGCGCATTTATTCCCCAAACATCGGTTAAAAAATCGCAATTAACCGTTTATCAGTGTCGTGATAACACTGAATAACACGCGAGGACACTGATAAACGGTTAATTGCGACTTTTAACCGATGCTTGGGAAATATACACGCGCACGGTGAAAAAAGGTTCTACATTTTAAATCACATTTATGTAGCAATACGTTGTTGACCACTCTTGCAGACGTTAGTGCTACAACCAGAACAAATGTTCATAACTATTAATTTTTGAGTGTGGCGCCGAGATAATTAACAAGTACTATGTTTTTCTTTAATTTTTTAATGCTTAGATATTGATATTAATAATTTAAATATTTCCCTCTTGCGATTTTTTATATTTTTAGATGTTCAATAATATAAATGTTAAGACCAAAAAAGTTTATTTGAACTTTATGACAAACCACTTGCGGGTCACGTGACGTTTGCTGTCATTGTTGACGTCTCTCTAAATTGTACATTTCTGGGCGCATGATCATTAACAATGAACAAAAACGAGCAAAATGAACAGCCTCCGCCATATTCAGCCGTCAATTCCGACATGCCAGGTATCCTTTTTATGTTTTATTAACTTTATTTATTATTGCAAAGTGCGCATATTATTTAGTAATCAATTAAATATTATTTGTACAATTTTAGGTTATAAAGCTAAAGTTAAACGCGATAAAGAACGAATCATACATTTTTTTTGTTTTTAATAGGTGTTCATCATGGATATCCGACGGCTCCGCCGGCATACCAAACTTTACCACCGGGATATCAACCTTATACAACTCAGGGATTCAACGACAACGTACCATCTTACGGCACGATACCGACTAACATCAGCACAACTTATGTAATGCCGTCCCAAATTCTTGTCGTCGGTGGTTGTCCAGCTTGTCGAGTCGGCGTCTTAGAAGACGATTTTACATGCCTCGGAATCCTATGCGCTATAGCGTTCTTCCCCTTAGGTATACTGTGCTGTTTGGCTATGAAGAATACTCGTTGCACCCTGTGTGGGGCATACTTTGGTTAATTTACAAATGTAAAACACATATTAATATGTTTAATAATTGACCTTTTCTATTGTTAAGGTATATATTCGCCATTATGAATGTTATTCGTTAATCTAAAAATATAGGATATGTCATTGTGCAATGTAATATTTTTATATGCAAATATATATTATGTACCTACTTATTTTTTTAAAAAGCAATTTGTGTTTTAAACTATAATGTTAATTCATATAAGAAAAGTACAGTATTTTAATCAAATCTATTTTGAAAATATGCTAACCAAAGAAAAGTATAAAGCAAAACACAAAGTTACAGCCAATTTCATCATTATTTAGTGTTTAGTGCGTACATAGAATTCCAATGTTCGAAATTATTACATATTTTTCTACATATAATACATAAATACGTATTATTGAATCTCTAATTAATTTTTTTTTAATAAGGCATGTTAAATAATAAATGGCATATGAATATTTTATAACACATATTCTACAGGTTTTATTATATAATAATTAATAAATATGATAATCATTTTTGAGTGTCAATTTATGTAGATTTTTTATAATAAACTAAACTACTAGTGTAACGATTAATTATAATTTATAGGATTGAGTTGAATAGAAGCTAATATGGGACCCATTAAAAAATATTTCAGTACGCCATAATATGAATTGGAATATAAATTTAGAGATTATCTTCAAATGTGATATCCTTCATTTTATTGTATCTTTCGTTTAGCTCTAACATTGCATGATTTGATATTTAAAACCATGTACAACAAATATCTTACTTTTGAATGTTATCATTAAAAATAACAACATGTATTGTGAGAAGTTAGAGCTAAACAAATGATTATTTTATGTTGTTAATATGTAGTCAACATAATTTATAATTATTTTATATATCATAATATTGTGGTTTTGTCCTATTTATGCTTACTGGGTGGGATATAGACAATAATTTATGCAATACTATCAAATGGTTATCCAATTGTGTTGAACTGCTTTTATAATTTTATGTATTAAATAAAAACGTATTTTATACAAATTAATTATTATTTTATTTTAATAATATTTGAGTCTTGTTTTATGGAATTGATTTTGAAGATATACAATTACTTATTGTATAGAATATAGATTATATTGTTAAGGATTCTTGTATTATAAACGTATATGTAATGCAAAAACAGAAAAATATAATTTTCCAAGTAATTTCTAAATTAATATACCTAGAACTTATAATTTAAAACTATGAAAAATGGAAGGAAATGCTACTCATTTTTTTATATACATACATATGTATGTATATAAACAGGCATAAAATTTTCCTTTTATACTAAAAATTCTAAGAAGTAAAAGAATTCTGATAGAGAAGATTAAGTCTAGTTTTTGTCTGTTTTAGTCTACAATTTGAAGCTACTTATGCTTCTTTGTGCGGTATGTCTAATTTGTAGTTTTTAAACTAATATACACATATTTAAAATTATTGCCAATTAACAATACCAAAGAGCAGTGTCTTGAATTGTTTCATTTAACTAACAAATTATTTCAGAGTTCTTAAAAAAATATTACACCAATGATTCGCATGTATAACGTGTTGCATAAATTTGACGATACAGCTAGTTAACATTTACAATATATATTTTATTTAGCAATTTAATAAAGGAAGAAGTGAAATGCCAATTTTTTAACTACAATTTTATTATTCAAAGAATGTATATTTACAGAAATGTTTTTTTGTAAACGATTTAACAACGAATGAACCCCTTTTATTTTTGGAGGCTGTGATGTCGTCAAAGGCCTTTATAATAGCACTATGATTATTTAATGTCAATTCCGGGTCTTTGGCCACACATTTACTTACATGCACAGGCCTTACCCTATCTCCCAGCTTCCAGTCTCTTCAATTTTTTTCACTACGTTGGAAATTATTCGTTCAGAAGGACGATGAAGTATAAATCTCTCCGTAAATTATTATTATTAGTAAATAAAATATTTGAATAATTTTTTAATTACTAATAATAAGTAAGTTGTAACATATAGCACTTTGAACACACGCGTTTATTGACAGTTGTCTGATTTACAGTATTGCAAACATAATAAACCCGAAATGGATCAGTTTGTAGATGCAGTGGATGCATTACTTCATAGTTTCACTATTCAAATGTAATTATTAAATTTATTCGTACCGAAATAGCGTATCGGTAGAGTGCCAGGATTGAACTTATACTAAAATGATTCATAGTTTGTCTATAATTTGGCTAAAATAATTTTACATGCTATAATGCTTAAAGCCTTATATTGTAGTTGTAGATTTACAACAATAGATAAATATATGAGGCTTAAAATTTACGTTAAAGCGATATATTTAATTAATCTGCGGAAATAAAAAAAATATGTAAATTAATTACATAAATGACTCAATCAGTTTATGCTTTGTGTTTAAAATGCGTAAATTATTTATGCACTAACATGAATTGTAATAAAAAAACATGTTTTGTATTGAATCTATATTCTGCAAAGTTCTGTACAGAATATTATTAATAATGACTCAATATCTGAATTAAAATACATTTTACTTATATGTAACTTGTAATTTTCATTTACTTCCCGTTCCAAATAAAAAACATGCGATAATAAACGGAAGTTTGACGCGGAAGGTTATTCGCTATTATAATTAGTCATACATATTAAAAAAAATCATATTCCTAAAGTTCACGGCACAATATATGTAAAACGTAAGTACTACTAAATAACCATAATTTGGGTTTAATAATATTATTTATTAATTTAATGTGTACTGAATTATAAGGGTGCCACATTTTAGCAAAAAAATGATATTCCTCATTCGAGTTTTTGATAAAAAATATCGCTATTATTTAAGTGCATCAATATATGTAAATAATATTTTCTTAAAGATAAATACTACTTTTGAAGTTCAAAATAAAGTTTCGGTTTATTGGCCTTTAGCTGAAATATAAGATGAAATCTAAATTTCAAGAGTTGATAATGACAGTCTGACATTTTGCCTTGACACATTCAAGATCATCTTGCATATATGTATATGTATGCTACACACATTTCACTGCTTTGTACTGTGTGGAACATATATAGATATCTCGTCTGGTAATACATTTCCACTTAATTATCCTTAATTTTATGAAACAATATTAGATATATAAATGATGCAAGGTTTTTATATTAAGCACATGTAAAACTTGAGAAAAACATATAATAAGCAGTGGAAAAAAATACTAGCTCTCACGAATTAACTTTATGAAAAATCTTTCTTATCTTATTATTTTCCTCATTTTGGATTCAAACCATTAAAATAGGTTGAAATCTGATTTTCTACTCAAAGAGGCGCTTATCTATGATAATAGTAGTGATTTTAGATACTAGAGATTATCTTGCATCAACATCAACTGCCTATGCAAAACGTATCTATTGATTACCAGTTTTTTTAGGAATATATTAAAAGCTTAATATTTTTTAGACTTTTTCTGAGTAGTATAGAACAAATATTTAAAAAAATATTTATTAAATAGTGTTAATTTTTTTACCTAGGGCCAGCCCTGAATTTGATTATATAAATTAATTTCAGTTTTATGACACATTTTAACCGATTCAATTGCAAGTTAACCCTCAATATAGTATTTTTTATAGAGTAGAACGGAATAATTTCCATTAGCATTAACAGTTATATAATAATAGTCACGTAGTTGTATTTGGAATTGATGCAATTTAAATTTTGCAATATATAACACTGGCCGCTCCCATTATAAAATGAACGTTCAATTTTAACCGTCTCGAGTCAATTATAATATAATTAACCGACCCAAGGTAATAAAAAAGTTCAAGAGACAAAAACTGACCTTTTATATTAAATACTAATATAAGTATAATTTAATTTTAAATAAATTAACTTTGTGAAATTGTCTAGAGCTATCAGTTAATTTATAGCTTTTACTAATGAGGATTTAAAACGTAATATAACCCAAGTCTTATGTTATTCGCTCGTTAAGAGGCGATAAAAATAATAATATTAATAAAATCTGTCCGTTTGCTCTCTAATTCATTTTGAATTGCATCATATATGAAAATTAATGATGAAATGCTGATTTTTTTTATAAATATTCAGAAATGAAACTGAAAGAAACGGTGAGAGGTATACATATACACTGTTCAGAAATTACAGTCAGTAGGCAGCATTTAATAACAGCATTTTATTGTCCGCTTGTTTTATTGTTTTACCAATACTTTCTTACTTTCAAATTATATGTATATAACTAAACATAATAATAATAAATATCGTGAAGAATAATTAAAATAAAATCGAGATAAGTCATATACAGTGCAATATATTGATTGTAAACTGTAATAATAGTTTATAATTAATACAATAGATGGCATTGATTTATAACAGAATTGTAAGTCTGGTCTTTAACAATTTACTTGTATGTATTGATTGTATTTACCGCCGTTGTAACGCATTAGGCTCACGCCTGGCAAATAACAAATATAAGAGTAAAAAAAAGATGTTTCTGATACACAAACTTTGTTTTTAATCTATTGTCTACTACTTGCTTAGTATTTCTTGATTGTGTTTACCTAGTTTTAACGCATTGGGCTAACGGATGTCACGTTGCAACGGAAGGTTTATAATATATATTTCAACGTGTACGATACTGTTGTACAACGTGTACGATAATATGTATGACTGGTGTCGAATGTATTATCGGCAGAAATCATAAACGTATTGGAATAATGAAATAAAATTATATTTTATTTTTTAGTGTATTTTCTGATAATGCTTAATGAGAATATTACGCAATTGCTTAATGCTATGCCTATAGGAAAAGTTACAGAAAAAATTCATGGAATTATCTCAGATTTTTTCTTATGAAGGAAAATCGTATAATAATTGAGATAATTTGATCCATTCAAGTGAAAATTGATACAGGAAAAATAGTATTTATAACAACACGTTTATCTACACTTGACTGCATGCTCGAGTGAACTATGACTATAGAATGCTTATAAAAAAAATCACGCGCGATGGATGTGAAAGACGTAAATGCAGAAATAGTACACACTACTCACATCGAGTGTTCCACACTAACTTATAGGCGAATACAAGAAGAATGTTCGCAAATTATTTAGCAATCTGGCTGTATTAAATTATACATCGGAAGGATGATATCTGTGGCATTGAACGGGTAAAATTTGCATATCAGTTACAACTTTATCGTTTGTTTTAATTAAGAGGACATTCTCCTTTGCGATTTTGGAAATGGTAGAAAAAGTTGTATTGCGGATAGTAACCCTGAAGCTGTCGGACACGGTCTAATAAAATGTTAAAAGTGAGACTTGGAGGTCTTCGAAGAGGCTGAGTTTTCTTTAAACAATTAATTTTTAAAATATGGTAAAATACTGTCCATAAAAAATATCGATAGAGAATATAATTTTTAGTTTTATATTAACAATGAAACAATTGCTATTTGATATTATAAATAATTAAGTTTAATTGGTACTACACGTGTAAAATTTCCATGAGTTTTCCCCATGGTACTGCTGTATACGTGTCAGAATTGTATACATATTATTTTCCTTATAAATGCGACGTATACAAATCAGCATCATACATGTCGATTTTTAATGGCTTCTTTAAACGTAGAAATGTAGATCAAAAGTAATATAATATATACTTAAAGAAACTTCTACTGCAGTGGCCCAATCTGTTTATAATTACCACCCGTCACCATTCGTCCGCCAAAATAATATAATTATAGCTTAAGACATTATTTGAAGAACAATCATTGTCACAAAAATTATTGTTGTAAAAATATTCTGTCACACATTAGAATATATGTAAAACTCTATACAATCTTATATTGAATGATATTGAAAAACGCACAAACAGCTTTTAACAATGACGCATGTTTGGGTCATCGGCCTGTAAAGTATTAAATATCTTTTTCAGACCTTGTATATAAACTTTCCAAATATCCTTTTACAATTTCAGAAATTTTATTATTATAATACATTCTGAGCTCTAACAAAAACTTACATTTCAGATTCGCAAGGCCATAAATCACCAAATTACCGAGGAATTGGTAATTTATAATAAATAATATAATATAAATTAAGTATATAAAAAAGTAATTTACGCTTCGATAAAAAATAAACAGAACATGATTAAGAAAAAAATGAGGGCCTTTCGGTAGATCGGTGTTTATGATTGATTAAAAATAAAGTTTGTGGTAAAAAATGCATTTTAACCATAAAACATAGATTGCTTAGAAAATATATTCGACCTTAACCCAAATAGTTATCTCTTGATCAATTTCGGATGTTGCATGCGTTTAATTGTTCAATTTTCAAACACCGTTAATTGGCTACCTATATAGGAAAAACTTTATTAGTATTAATTTACATAACAATATAAAATCAATAGCTGTGTCGCATTAAACAAGTATTAAAATGTGTGTTTCAAATTTAGCAAATCTAGTTTTCGTATATTTTTGATTATAGTTCTTAAGCAAGGTTAGGTTGGCAAGATTTAAAACTATTGGGTCGCAAGAAAAAAAATTGGTATCACTGTTTTAGCTGGTTGAGCACTACTGATATTTATAGTCCTTGCTTATTATGGTTTAGCGGGGATGATATTATGCCAATTTGAAAAACTACGCGACCTTCTACATCTAAAGAAACCAAAACAAACACAGCATTTGAGTTTGTTCTTGGACGCCTATTTAAACGCTAAGAAGGTTGAACACTCGCTCATTGTTTATACTAGCCAGCTCCGGTGCACACTGCTGCACTTCACTTCCGTTCCGTTGCAAAGAAAATCCGCAAATCCGATTGCAAAATACAATCTAATACGATGCCTGCCAACACGCCAGATTATTTCGAATCGATGGTTGAAGAGGCTGCAGACAGCGGATCTTGCGGAGCAACTTCTTCGGAAGACGAAGCGTGGGTGAAGCCGCGAGTCCTTAAAGAGTCTGAAGAGCGGGTCGCCCCACCGGCCTGGTTCGCTAGCCTTCCACACAAATCTCGACATGAAGACTTCATCAAGGAAGCGACCAAAATATTGATCGAAAAAGCCGTCTTCCAAGGCACGAAGAAGACGAATCGCGTCACAGAATGGACGGAGCCGGAAGTTCTAAAGAAAATTCTTCATCTCCATCCAGAAGCAAAGCCTGAAAGTCAAGAAAAACTATTGAGAAGAATTGAAGACATAATCAAATACTCTGTCAAGACTGGACATCCTTATTTCGTTAATCAATTATTCTCATCTGTTGATCCTTATGCTTTAGTAGGACAATGGTTAGGAGATGCCTTAAACCCAAGCGTATACACATATGAAGTAGCTCCAGTCTTTGTTCTAATGGAGGAGGCCGTCTTAAGCGAAATGAGATCTATTGTCGGATTTCCTGGTGGAGTTGGCGACGGAATATTTTGCCCCGGTGGTTCTATTGCAAACGGATATGCTATTAGTTGCGCTAGATACCATTTCAATCCAGATATCAAGGTAAATGTTAATAAAAATCATTACATTCTCAATAAGCTATTCAACTGCTAATACATACATTTATTTTCAGAGCAAAGGTCTTTATGCGTGCAATCGACTAGTGTTATTCACGTCTGAAGATGCTCATTATTCCGTAAAGAAGTTGGCTTGTTATATGGGCATAGGTTCTGACAATGTGTATTTGATCAAAACTGATGCTGTGGGAAAAATGGATCCAGCTCATTTGGAGAGTGAAATCCTGAGAGCCAAATCTGAAAATGCCGCGCCTTTTATGGTTTCGGCCACTGCTGGTACTACCGTTTTGGGAGCTTTTGATCCATTGGAGAAAATTGCTGACTTGTGCGAAAAATACAAGTTATGGCTTCACGTGGACGCAGCGTGGGGAGGTGGAGCTCTGATATCAAAGAAATATAAACAGTTGCTCAAAGGCGTCGAAAGGTAATTGCATTACTTTCATTATCGATTACAGTTCAATGACGCGATAACGCAGTTTATATCCGACTCGATTATGATTAAAATATTCCAAGGCGAACAAATAAATTAACTGGAAAAAGTGTGTTGAACTTGTTATGTTTAGCCTTCCGACGAAGATCAAGGGAGTACAGTAGCGCAAAAGAACTCGTTTTAGCAACTTTTTTACATGAATGGAATTTTAATTATGTTTTTTTTTGCAGGGCCGATTCTGTTACGTGGAATCCCCACAAGTTATTAACAGCTCCACAACAATGCTCAACGCTTCTGCTTCGCCATCAAGGAATTTTGTCAGCCGCTCATTCTGCCAGCGCCACTTATCTGTTCCAGAAAGACAAATTTTACGATACGAAATACGATACAGGAGACAAGCACATCCAATGCGGCAGAAGAGCTGACGTTCTCAAATTTTGGTTTATGTGGAAAGCGAAAGGCACAGACGGCTTTGAGAATCATATTGATAAAGTATTCGACAACGCGGAATACTTTACGCAAAACGTTAAAAACCGAAAAGGTTTCGAAATGGTCTTGGAAAATCCGGAATGCACCAATATATGCTTCTGGTACGTGCCTCCAAGCTTGCAAGGAAAGAAAGACGATCCGGATTACAAAGAAAAGTTGCACAAAGTCGCCCCGAAGATCAAAGAGAAGATGATGAAAGAAGGCACCATGATGGTAACTTATCAGCCGCTCAATGACTTGCCCAACTTTTTCAGAATCGTCTTCCAAAATTCAGGTCTCGAGCGTTCAGATATGATTTACTTCATAAATGAAATTGAACGACTTGGTGCGGATTTGTAAGGTGAAGGTTTTGATTAAGAGTATTTATTAATTTATTATTATATGTTTTAACAGTGGCGGATAACTAAATTACAAGGCGTCTAAGAAATATATTCCCGACCCCTTTGAAATTTAGCATAGGATTTTATATAAATCCGCCACTGTAAATTGTATTATAATACAAATGTGCGATTCTGTGATTATACAAAATTGAGATTGAATGTTTGATTTTTTTGTGTTATTTTTAAAAAATATTTTTAACATTTACAAAGGAACAAAATATTATATCAATATTGAATATATTTATAATGAAATAAAAAGATAATTAATTGAACAACATTTTTTTTCTTTATATTATTTATGAAAAAAAACTTTTTCGTGAAAATAGTTTATGGTCGAATTATTTGGTGTTATGTTCGACCATCGCAAATTTCAGTTTTAAAAGAAAACGCAGAACGTCCACATTATGTCAGGCCTGCAGCGAATGAAATTAAACGCATTGAATGTTGAAGTTACAAATTCAATAATCATCGGCATCATAATTGGCAAATCTTCACCGAGGATTTTCAAATCGAAGAAAAATCCGGACGAATCACGCGGAGTTTGGAACTTTACTCTGAGAGATTCTCCCATCGACTTCATCAATTGCATCGTATGGGGCTCTCCGTATTTCGTCACTTCGTTCGATGAAATGTTTCATATCGGAGACGTTGGTAAGGACACAGAGGCTTTATCGTAGTTAAAAAAATACATTTTCATCTAATTTATTTAAAAAACGCCGCCATCTTGTAAATGAAAATTCTCTTTTGTGAGCGTTGTACATATAGCGAGAGAGTTAGAAATGTTCACAATGTGTGTTTTTTTTACATCAATCAACATTTATTAGCACTAATACAGATTTTATTTAATAAAATAGTACTATAAAGTAACGTCATCATGGAAATAAAAATTCTCTATTATATTTTATTCACATAACGAGAGGGATAGAAAACAAATAGATCAAAATATTAGTATAATAATACAACATATTTATATAAATAAAAGTAATATTTTAAGTACAATTTAGTAACTTTAATTAATATTTCAGTTAATATATTAAGTCCAAGAGTAAAAACTAGACAATTAGATGACCGCAATGAGCAGTTTGTACCAAAGGTAAACCATATATAAAGACCCTAAGGCAAAAACATGTTAACTGATCAAAATTTACACATTTTAAAAATAGATACAGAATTTTTAGATTCTATTTCACGGATACAGTAGATATTAGCTATTAGTATGTTTTTGGTAGTATTTAATAAATGATAAATTATATGCGCTAATTGAATCCTATCAAAAGAAAATTTACGTTACTTTTAGTAAAACATAACTATTAAAAGCTACATTATAAGACGATCCAGGGAGTTCTATTGTCCAATCAGCTTATAATTATTAATTGTTATTAAATAAATCTTAAGCCAATTAGAAAAAAACTCATAAAATAAAAAATTAGCGCCAAAGACGGATATAAAAGGGCCATCACTGAAACCAAAAATCAGTTGAATGCGAATAATGACTTTGAACGCGATACATGTAAATATACGTTATCTTTTGTAAACCTACGAGATTGACTTATTGGAAACTAAAGTTGGGTTTTTGGAGGAGAAGAACTGTTTTTTTTTTTTATTAGCACAACACCACTGCTTTTCAAGCATTGTAAGATAGCATGAAACTTAAAAAGTATAATGGATATTATTACTAATTTTTGTCAGAAATGTCAGTTAATATATTCTTGATTTGTGGTCTTCATATCTTAATATGATTGTTCTCAAACATTAGCATTTTAATATAATATTAATTTTCAAGGTATCTTCTCCGTTTCAATTAATATTGAATGAAAGACAATCTGAAATGACGATCCACGAAACAAATGATTATACAAAGTTTCTTCCTTTATTACACATTCCTTCTAAAGCAGCTGCCAGCTATTTTACACTAGCAGATGTTATTAATAATAGTAAGTTTTCAATGTGTTTAATTATATTTTTACATTTATAAACACTATTAATGAATATACATAGCCCAAGATATTAGAGAAGAGATGGTAGATTTATTAGTAGCTGTAAGGTCAGTCTTTTCTACTCGAATAATTAAAACAAAATTAGGTAATATTAGTGGATATTATGTTTTTGTTAGTACTACATACAATTATTATTATTAATTTGACCAACGTTTAGGAGAAGAAATTTCTCATCGTGAAATTATTGTTATGGATCAAAGTACTACAATGCCTTTGAAGATCATGCTATGGGATGCAGAATCGATTAAAAGGTATATGTGATACAAATGGTGTTTATTTAAATATATTAAATTATCAATTAATTTCAGATCTTCATCTTGGCAGTCACGCGAAACAATACTTTTCATGTCTGATATAAAATTAGAATGGAGTGAGTTTAATAAATCTATAGTAGGTCGTATCAACGGGCGTTCTATCATAACAGAAGATCCGCATACATCTGAAGCGGAGTCACTCAGAGTGTACGCTAGACACGTACCTCTACAAAAGACGGCTGTTCTTGAACAAATCTCTTATGATATTCCTGACCGTAAGTTACTTTAACATCGACAATTCTAAATTATTTACTTAAATTATGTTACTATTACAGCAAAAAGTATCCGGACAGTAATGACCGTTCAGCAAATTATGGATAGAGCTAATTCTAAAGAACACGTTCAATTTACTGCTCTAATATACGCTGTTATTACACAAATTGATCTCGACGGTCCTTCAAAGTTAACGGTGACTAAATGGTAGCTATTCTTGCTTAATATATATGTATGTAGGTATATTTTGGTATTGGTATCTAAATATAACACAATTTTATAGTGGTGCTTGTTCGAGTTATTTAAAAGCGCCTGAATATTTGTGTGAAAAGGCTAATTGTCCTTACATAGCAGGAAATGAAGTATATGAACATGAAACTAGTTTCGATATCAGAGTAACAATGACTGATCATACGGGTTCATTGTCTAATTGTAAGCTCGCTGGAAAGTTTGCTGAGAATGTACTGGGTTGTGAGGTATTATTTTTTTAAAATATGTTATTTTTGTATTTTGACATTAAATTAATTTATATTCACAGGTTCGTGAATTTATGAACATGGATATGGACGGTAGAGGTGAATTAAAATGGAAGTTTTTAATGGAAAGATGCGCAATAAGAGTTGTAGTAATGGAGGGACCGCTCGTGTCCATATTGACATGTAACATCGGTGATCCAAATGAAGTTGTTAGCAAATTACCAGTTTATTAATATCATATTATTAAATAAATGGTATTCATAAATTTCATTACATACTGTTATATTAAAGAACATTGTTGATTTTACAAATAAAACTCATTTATTAGATAAAATCAGGTTGTTTTGTAGGTGAATATATAGTAATGTTGTTTTAAAATGTAAATTTAAATATTCAATTTATTGTTTTATAGTGTCAGGGGTGAAAGCTAGCCGGAATAATTCAGAATAAAACGGTAATCTGTTTAAAAATTAAGTTTTAATATTAAAATGGAACGGACGATTTCTGCCTAAATTAAAGCATTAAAGTATTTGAAACACTTTTTCAAAGAATTAACGATTGAAATAATCCTTCTTTTACAATGGTTTAACGCTTAGTTTAAAATGTATGTGCTTAATGTTTGTACTACATTTTTGCAAAGTTCATCACAAGTTTTAGTATTTGTTGTTTTGAGGTGTTGTAGATGTGAAGACCCTTGATCGGTTGCTCTCAATTTGTTCATAAAAACTAATTTTATAATAAATAGGTTTACATCGGTAATGTCAAATATATGTACCTTTTTACACCTAGCTTAAAAATTAAGGGAGTATCTAGTATATACTTTTCTTGTAATATGTTCGGTCGCATCTAAAAAAAATATCCTTCAAATAGGGAACGCTGATGAATCCAATGCAACGTATAAATTCTCGTTTCTTATATGGTGCGATAAAAACCAGCCTCTGAGGTCCATCGCTACTAAAAATGTGTAATTTATAACATTAATAAACACCACGGGCAATTGGTAGACAAACATAATCCACCAGAAAAACAAGCCCAGTGCGGATTAAATAAAAAATTGTGTGGTGGAGTTCAAAAAGAATGACTCATTTTGAATTGTTACCAAATCACGAATCCATTACATTGAATGTCGATTGCAAACGATTGGAGAGATTAATGTCGAAACTCGAGAAACTCAAAATCTACAACTGGTGATGTCATCTCATATGACCACAGCTAAAGCCGCATTATGTGCAAAACTAAGGTGACTAGATTTTGAAATAAAAAGATTAACTCGAAAATTTATGTACGAGAAAAATGAAGGACAGCTGGCTGCGAAAGCTAAAAAAAGGCTAGCGACGGGATGGTGACGGGTGGCAATTAGACACCTATTGAGCCGCTGCAGTAATATTTTATTGAATTATGAAGTGTGTAAACACTTTTTTGGTTAGTAAAGCGGACGCGAGACAATGCGTCCGAATGCCCAGATGATTGCCAGTCGGGAGAATTACTGTCACACCAGTGCAACTCAAGTGCTGCCAAGTTTTGGCCATAACCAATCTAGACTCCCACAAGGCCATTTTGGAAATTAAAAATGTTTGTTCAAAGGCTATTGCTACTTAAGCTAAAACAAGTTCACCTCGATCATTTTTGTTCAAGGAAGACAACATTTCTGAGAAAAACAATCCTCTCGAAGGGAGGACGTCTGAGTACCTTAGCAAAACGTTCTTGAAAAAAGGTAATAAATTTGAATGGTAATTTTTTATTCTCCGGATCTCGCTCTTTCAAGTTTTAAGTTTTACAGCAGTTTTTAGATGCAAAAAATACAAACCTAGAGGACTAGAGAATTTTAAAATTAAGTTAGAAAATAAAACACGGACGTAAGTAAAATAGCAAAATACAACGTATGTGAGGTACAAGATAATAAGTTTTTAGTCTCGATCATTACCGTTAAATTAATACGATTAAAATTCGGCACATAACGGTTTCTAGCACAGGCTTTTTGAGACCAGTTGATTATTCACCCGTATATATTTTCATATAATTACGAGTATGTGGATCAATGATTTATATTAATAAAACGTAATACATTTATAATAAAGTGCTACTTTATTATAAATAAATATTGTTAAAAATCTTAATTAAAAATACATTTAAAAAAAAATTTCGACATAAAAATATAAAATGTAACTACATAAATAATTCTTTTAAAAGTTTACATGAAATAAATGATTAAAGAGCAAAAATAACAATTTAAATACAATATAAAATTATGTTCGGTATTACACCGCGTTTAAATAAAGAATACGTTTTATTTATAAAACAATATATATTTTGCAATAAATATACCACATTTGCTCTATTTGTATTTTAACAAAATATATTAGTCATATTTGAGATGCTTATCATATGGCATCATTATATTTACGTTTCATCGTCGTGGCAACACCGCTCTCGATTCGAATTGGCGCCACTCCTGTCAATGTGAGCGTCTAGTCAATTTTCAAAATGAAAATATCAAGTGAAACCGCTGCGAAATTTAAAGAAATCGATCCATCGACGGATGAAGTCATCTCCAGAGTCACTTGCGACTATATAAACTTATCAGACAGATTTTTGAACTGCACAAAAGACTTCTCCAAGCAGTACGCTCACATTTATGCGGCTCGCTTGAGCGCATCGAGAGAATCGTTGCTTAAAAGGATTAATTTGAAATGGGGCGACAAGTATCAGGTTAAAAAAATCCACGAGCTTAAGGAGGAGAAAGAAGAAACTTGCATATTAATCGGTACTCTGTTCAAACACCAAGATTTGAAACCTACTATATTGAGAGAGTTATCGGATGAGCTGGAGATAATACCACAACCTTCCAGGTATTCTTTTGTCATATATATGAAAATATAATAAATTGATTTTTAAATGTTTCTTTAGAACGAATTTTGTGGAAGACGATGACTTTTTAATATTAGAAGACGAGCTACAAAAAATTAGATTGGGAGGCGACGTTATTGAGGTGTCAAAAATAGTAACAGGAATAGTCTGTGCAGTGTTAGGTATGTTCTTAAGTTGATAAAAGTAACATTATTATAACAAAATATTAACAACTTAATATGATTTTTAATGCTATATTGCTCTATTGCTATCTTTGACTAATCAAAGGAACAACTCGTGAGTTTTGATAACGATTATATTTATATCACACATTGGTTTTGTTCAACATTTTCGTTATGTAATCACTGCTTATTGTTCCATATTTTTTGTTGAAATTTAATATGAATTAGTTGCACAATTAATAATAACGCTAAATTAATTCTACATTTTTTTGTTCCAAAAATAAGATAACTATAAATATTTTCAATAACCGTTAATATTTAGTGAAGTAACGTAATTGCTCTTCTAAAGTTAATGCATTAGTTTGTGTTAATCGATTGTTCTTTTAAATAAAAATATAAAAATATTTATTATTATTTTTTTTCACAAATAATTATTTTATTCTACCATTCTGTAGACTTTTACCATTATTTTTTTCGGTGCTTGGCATATGTGTTTATTTTTAAGTTACAATAAATAATCAAAAATGAATCAAACTTGGCGATTCTAGGCTAGACCATGACTGACGATCTATGGAGAAGCCGTTGCTTCTCTCTGTCTGTGCCGATTTAGCATAAGCTCTACTGGATGCAAGTTCAGTGCTGATTTCAAGTCCTAATCGAAGACTTCGCTTATATACGATCGGGAAATGGGAGGAGATCAACGATTCTCTTCTCCCATCCCCTTATACCAAGTTTGATTGTTTTGAGGCAGATCTGGAACTTATTTTATTTTTATAGTTGCATAAATCCAGCAGTGGAATTTGCAGTTTCACTACTTAATTGCTCAGAGAGATGGTGATGTTAATTTTTTTAGTGTTTGGGAAATGTCAGTTATATTTAAAAGTGCACACGTTCTTTTTATACTTATGGCATTCACAATCCTGTTTTTGCGTAGATTTTGCCAGAAAAAATATACATTATATAAACGCTGTTTCTTCGCATGTGCATAGGACAAATATTCTTTAGTTTTTACGACTCTTAATGGATCTTGTTCAAGTTAATTGCAATGTGACGATTATGGGTGGTCGTTATGTATAAATTTCTAAAAGCTGAGATTATAATTTGGTATAATACAAGAGAAATTTACTCACCAATAATATTTCACCAATTATTTTTGTTTAAATACATAGAAACTTGTACTATAAAGCATATTTATGTTCTACTTTTAAACGAGATATAAAAACTGATATGACGATTTTAATATAAATCAAATGTGCTAATTTTTCTAGTAATAGTACTAATAAATAAACTGACTATTTCTTCAGTAGTAGTGTTTTGTATACAGAAAGCTTTTTTCACAAAATTTCTTACTATCAACCTTTCTATATTTCAATGATTTTAATGCTAAGCATAGTTGTATTAAATATGATTTTTGGATATGATGTCAATACAAATTTGTTTTAAATCAATGATTTCAAATATAAGTACACATGTATGTATTATATTTATCTTAAAAGTGAGATTTTTTGGGGAAACACAATTGACTTCAGTGTGTATCTCGTTCTTGTAGCATCGTAGAGTTTATTTATCATCAATATCAAATTACTGAATTAATGTTTGTAATCCTTATATAGATAATAATTACTCATTATGTAATGTAATCATTCGTGTAGTTTATCCAAATATTAATTGTTTTATAATTCATCATCAATTTGTTGGTATTTTTTTATTAATTAATGTCATTGAAATTTCAGGTTACGAAGAAGGAGATGGAAGTTTTCATGTCACTGAATGTTGCTGGATTAATTGTTTACCACAAAAATCATTGAAAATGGAAGATGATAAGTAATATATGTTTATTATAATAGAACTATTAGATATAAAAATAAACGGTGAAATTTTTTTATTGCGAACTATTAATTATTTTTCAGATATATAGCAATAGTTTCTGGACTAAATTTTTCTTCAATCAAAAATAACTTATTTGCTATTCAGTTATTCGCTTACTGGTTGTGTGGAATTGTTGGAGGTCAAAAGGAACGCGTGGAAGTATCTAAAGTTGTTAGATTAATTATTGCAGGTTAATATATATATATCTCTTTTAAATAATAATTATAAATTTCATTTGTATTTATGTAAATGCTATACAATATTTTAGGCAACTCTATTAGCGGCATTCCAAGCGATTCGTTAAAACGAGATAATGTGATCAGTACGATAAGTACGAATATATCAGGACCTGGATATGATTTATTGGACGCTGTTCAGAAATTAGACAGCTTACTCGATCTATTGTGCCAAAATATCGCTGTAGATATAATGCCAGGAGAATTTGATCCCACTAACATTATGTTGCCTCAAAAGCCTATGCATTATTGTAATTATTTTGTATAAAATAGCTTTATTCTACGTGTATTAATTATTATTATGATAATTTTATATTTTACAGGCATGTTTCCGAAGTCGTTGGAAAATAATTCATTCAATGGAGTGACTAATCCTTATGAATGTGATATCGGAGGTACAATACATTAATTTTTAACTACAATTTGATATTTTATTTTAATATTTATTTATTTGAAGGTCGAATAGTATCTGGCTCTTCCGGTCAACCGATCGCAGACGTATTGAGATATAGTTCCCAATCTTCATATTTAGAGGCTCTCAGATCGACGTTAAGTTGGGGTCATATTGCACCGACGGCTCCTGATACTTTACCTTGTATCCCTAGCCATAACGCAGATCCTTTCATATTTGATAATTGCCCAGATGTTTATTTTGTGGGAAATGCTGATATATATGAAACTGAGTTATATGAAGGTATATTTTCATTGGATTTTATTATGTTTATATATTATAATATTATTTTTTCATAGGTAACGAAGGACAGAAAGTAAGATTGGTTTGTGTTCCGCCTTTCTCAACTTCACACACAATAGCTCTGGTTAATTTGAGAACTCTAGAGTGTCATCCGATGTCCTTTATGGAAGAATTTGTGAATAAAATGGAAATTAAAAGTTAATCTAACATTGGTTAGTTATTTACGTCTGTTCCTCTGTATGTTTAATTCAATTATTTATAAACATTTTTGTATGAAATGATACTAGTTTATATTTAAGCATGTTTATGTATTTATTTATTTTTTTTCACAACAATATTAACATATATTCTGTTTATTATTTTACATAAATATTTTTTTCATCTACTTTATACATTTATTAAATAATATTTGCATGAATTGAAATATTAGTACTTGTTAGCTAGCACGGCCCCATGATCAAATTTGACAGTTGCGAAACGTCCATTTGCTGTTCAAACCCAAACCTAACCTAAACGAATATAATAATGGTTAATTTGGGTTTGAACAGCACGGAAAACGCAGTGGGGAGTAACAACTGGTGGTTTTTGAGCGTGGCGCCACTTTTACGTGCTAACTAACAAGTACCAAAGTATAGTACTTACACCAAATATCTATGTGTCACAATATAGAATTTCAATAATCAAATTTATTTTTCGGTTCTTGGTTATAATGTAAAAAAATGAGATACTTGGTGTTAGAACTATAAGTTGATTGAGTATTTTAATAAAATACTCATACGTGTGAATTACAATATATATTTATAGTAATACAATCTTATTCTTAAAATGACCGACACTAAATTGCATCATGTGAATATAAACTATCGTTCTGTATATTTGTCTTAAAATAATGTCATTAACTTGATTTCTCATCTTAAAAATCATATATGTATGTCTTTTCTAGGACAATTGTTCAATTCCTAATTTTTTTAAATTTACGACGTATTTAATGTTTTATCATATTTACGTTGCGTTAAAATTTTGTTAGTATTTATGAATTTTTTAAGAAAAATTTACTAAATAAAAAAATATATATGGTTTTTTATGTAATTTTATCATAGAAATTAAACTAATTCAATACACCCGTCAGTCGCAAATTTAACATTATTTTATTACTATTCAGTTCTTTATCAGCGAAAGAACGATTATTTAAAATCCATCGATCTTTAGTATAAATTTAGACTAAACAAAAAAAGTACTGTAAGATAAAATTATATAAATATAAATATATTTCTCTTTATCTTTGTGTATATAATAATTTATTAATTTCGTAAATAGCTGCCGTTTTATTTTCAACATTGTCGTTAAATGTCACTTTTAAAACTTGACTCTTTATATCATAATATTCATTTATATTATACAATAATTACTTAAATATATATGCATGCACATTATTAATATCTTTTTAATATATTTTATTCCAATAAATATTTTATAATTAATAATATAACAATTTGCTACAAACTACTCTATAAGCTGATTTTAAAGAATATTATTATTCATAAAATACTTTACTATTAAGCTACGAAAAAAAATTAGGCATCTAAATTTATTACATACTATATTATTAATCGATGAAGAATATTAAGATATACAAATTTCAAAACATACAATTTTTTAATATAATTACATATTTCTTTCATAATTTATGTACTTTATTTAACAAGTGCCCAAAAATTTATGTTAGATACATAAATAGATCTTTTTGACATTTTTTTTTATGATTAATGTTTTTTTTTTATATTTCATATTTACATAAAGCATCATCATTTGAAAATGCAATATTGACTAATGACTTAATATTTAATCTTGGTATTCTGTGACTCTTCTCCGTAATAATTGATGCATTAATTGACTAAATTTAGAAAAATAAATATATTTATTGACTAAGAAGCTTTCTAACATTTAAGATACACGCTATATTGAATAAATATATTTCATTTATAATTATTTTATAAGCAAATTATAAAAAAAAACAGTAACAATAACATAAATTGAGTGAATGGTGTTAAATTATAATAATTACACTTTTGCCTTTTTATACTTCATAAATATAAATATGTTTTTAAATCTAATAGCAAATATTTTATTTTAATACGATTTTGACCATATTGAGTAATGGCCATCTACTTTATATTAATATATCACTTATCAATAGATATTGACTAGATTTTAAGCAATATGATCATAGAGATGCATGTAATAAATACAAATTTAACGCAATAATATCGCTATAATTTTCTTTCATATTTGCTAATATGGTAATGATTAATGGAATCAATCGTATTCAGATCCTTGTTTAGTTTTATTTATTAAGTAAACAGACAGCGTATCATTTTGAGTATCAAGATTAATTATCACCAAGTTCTTCAAAAGTTTTACTAACAATATTTAGTCATAGGATATTTGTTTCATCTTCGGATCGAAATCTCATTCTCGTTATCTTCAATATGTAGTGCCGATTGCTAACATACCCTTGATTCATAGAACTAGTTTTTAAATACTTAGAAGTGCGTGAATCACGAAGATAGTAGTCTATATTGATTTATTTATTCGGTAATAAAAATCACTGCACACTAGAAGTGTAGAAATTTGTCAGAGAACAAGAATATTTTGATATATAAGTATTTTAAGAACCTGTTGTTAGCTTATATTTGATTAAAATAGAAAAAGACAGAATTTTTCAGCCTTTCTAAAAATAGTAATAACCTACGATTTAAGCTGGTCAATCAAAAGTAGAAGTTATTTGATTGTTAGTAAAATAAAAATGTGGGATTTACTTATTTTATTGTAAAGGTATTGTGGTGACCATTCGGCAAAACTAAGCTTGAACAGCTTTCCAACTTTTTCGGAACCGTTTTTAAACTTGATAAGTCCTTTCTGTAAAAATTATAAATTGTTGCTTTGTTTCACGATTCTGAGTGCCTTCGAGAAACCCCTACTTTCGCCAGGTGCCAGGGATAGCAACTGTTTTGAGCTGCACCAGACAGTAGATTTTGGGTCGTCAAACAGAGAAAAGGTCAGCGCACTCTTCTTTTTCTTGGTCTGATGCAAGATATTTTTTAAACCTTAATTTGTCAGGCGGTTATTCGTCAAGCTTGCGTCTTTGGCCATTGAAGACTCCTTCCACCAAGACGACAGCCTATCAAGTTGCGTTCAAAGAGCGAGGCCCTACTTAGAGGGTCACCCAGGAGTGCCACAACGACACCAAGACGCACAATGGCTTGAATTTTATTTCCACCAGCAAAACAAGACATATCTTAACAAGTCACAAATATGAGCACATTTGTATTTAAGTTGTTCGTTCAGATTTTATAGAAATTAATCAACTTTGTTAAAAAGATAATATTACTTCAATCTAAGTAGAATTAAACAACCATCTGACAGAACAATTACTCAATAGCCAATTCAATAAAAAATAAAAGTAGGTTATTATGACAATTTCTAGAAAAAAAAATCATGCATTGCACAATATTCTTTGCGTCAACCTATTAAGCGTAATGTTTAGTGATAGAACATTCAGCTTAACATGTTTTTTCGAGTTCGCTGAGTATCAAGCTTTATAGCAAATCATATATAATAAAATCAACAATAAAAGCAGATAAACTAGCTGTGTATCAAAGCTAGGTAAAGTAACGATTACAAATTTATTAATGCCACCAACAAAATAGTTTTGTTGATTCGACAAAAATATATTAAAACCATTTGAGAAGCAAGACAATTATCTAATATTTGTCACAATCAAATTTTTTGAAGAGTTTCATGTTACAAATAAGTTAATAGGCAAGGTTAAAATCAAAATAGAAAAGTCTCTGTTTTTGAATATCAATTGATAAGGCCCGATCTTAAGTTATTAAATATTTTCTTGTGTTTTTTCATTAACATATATAAAATGTAATAATATAAAGTTAAAATACAAGTTAATTGGAAAAATTCAAATCAGAGAATATTCCCTATAAAATTATTGCAAAGAATTTGATCTACTTTTTGCTTTTTAAGTCACTTGTTTTGTTCTCAACCGGACGGTTGTACCCAGCAATAATAGCGCAAACGTAAAACAGCTATGCGCATCGACTGAAATACGAATAATTATTGTTGCAACTAATATTTATCAGAATTAGTGCCTTCTTGATTACAAACGTGCAATGACTTGTGCTACCATATGTTATTCATGTGTAACAAATTTTCTATCCACTTAGTCTAAATGCTTGTAATGAAATTACATAAGCATATATCTTTATTACGCACACAACGTTCACATGTGAACATATGTACAATTTAAATCGCAAAATAGACGATCCAATTTATGCCTTCCAAAATACATTTTTTTATATACTTTTATATTAAACATACATTTTATTCTGTCATATTATATCCCTTGTAAATACTTCTTTTTATATTCATTTACAATTTAGAGGCTTAAGTGATTGTTGTTTGTTGTTCGAAGAATATATTTCGGCATCTGAATACGATTGCTGTTCCTTCAAAATAATGTCTGCAAACTTAACTATTATAGAAGCTTGTGTTTACCCTTTTTGCGCGTTTATCTTACTTATGCTCATTGTCCCAATTTACAGAAGTCTAAACTCCTCGTAGAAACTGCCTTCGTCCATATCAACGCTGGGTGCTTCGAAAGCGACTTGCTGTTCTCCGGACTCTTTGCATATTTCTTTAGGGTCTTCTTTATTGATTGGTTCTTTAATTTCAACGCTCTCGATGGAAACGCCTCCCCAAATGACGTCGGTAAGAGCGTGAATATAATTTTTGGCCAATGTTAATGTTTCGATTTTAGAAAGCCTCTTGTTTTGCCTGATATGCGGTATGGCTTCTCGGAGGGACTGAAAACAACAACAGCTTATTAAATGACATTATATAATAGCAATTAGAATTATATTTTACAGTGCTGAATATAAAATAAATATTCAGTGATTTCTGATTATTAGAAGGAGATTTCTAAGCATTAATTACGATTAGCAAAGTTCATAATCTGATCATTGGTGTAGTGTTAAATTAAATAGTGCCAGAGCGGTAATTTTGACCTAACCTGTAATATTTAGTTCCGATGTGTTAAAATATGTATCTACTATATAGTTTTTAGCAATTTTTGTTCTATGCGATCATTTTTCTTACAGAACAGCCAAATTCAAGACACTCAAATCAAAATGATGTAGTAGATCTTTATAAAAAGATAATACTTGCTGACAGTGATTTCAACTTGAGATGATTCACTTTTTGTTTATATGATATATACCGCTATATAGATCATTCAATATGTTATTTCATTGCTTCTGAAAAATAATAAGTCTTAATAATAGAAAAATAATTAATAACAATAAATAGCTACACCATTTTATCTACAATTAGCACCGTTTACCAATGCACTTTGATTATAACATATTTCGATGCCACTTTACATTTGAGTTGCGAAACGTACATTTGCTGTTCGAACCAAAACCTTTTATAAACGAATTAACCAAACTCAAAAATAATAGACCACATATGTAACGGTAGACTGCACGCTGCATGTGCAGTCTACCGTTACATATGCGGTCTATCGTTACGTTTTTACTTAATATGATCTATTTTTTGGAGTTTAGTTAATTTGTTTAGGTTAGGTTTTGGTTTGAACAGCAAGTGTACGTTTCGTATCAGTTTTTTAAGCAACAAAAAAATACAATGTTTTACAGATGCGGGCACTCAATTTCCGAAAATGTACTAAAACACTATCAATGACACATAACTGCTAAAATTAAAACAAATATATATCATTGATTTTGTTGTAGCGTCAGTAAGGTATAACAAAATATTATTATTTAACTAAAGTGCAAACCTGTTATTATTTTTTGTTTTATTAATACTTAGTTAAGTTGTAAACCTATTTTAAAACGTCATCCAATATTTAGTTTAACAGTATCTAGCTAAGTTTTAAATCTAATCATAAATGATATACAATATTTAATTTTATCATAACAATTAAATTTTTTTTTGATTCTTGCAAATTATGCTTGGATATAAATCTTAAGGGTCACATCGAAGCGTAAACTAAAAAAGCACCGCTTCAAAAAACCATTCTTTGTATAAATGTATTAACATGAATCGGCTTAGTGCGCGTTTGTGAGTCACACCGGAGCAGAAGCGTCAGCGATGTAGTTGTAAAAAAAGAAGTACTGGAACGCTAATCTCTTTTGGGATAATCAATGAGATTTCATTTCCCGTGAACACGGAGATGAATATCCTGGTTATTTTATTTGTTGTGTTGTAGTTGATTTGTGCAGTGTGCTGTCAGTGACTATTCAATTAAGCTAAAATAAATTTTACCAGATCCTATAACAAATCGTACCAGAAAACGTTCTGGCAATGGAACAAACGGAACGATGTATTCCGGTCACACTTTACCACTGAATCTAATGTATTGTAGGTAGTAGTAAGGCAACCTATTATAGAAGGGTCCTAAATTGGTCCTAAAAACACTAGAAATTGTCTGGTTACTGTGCAAAATTTAACTGGTTCAGCTTTAAGGCAAAACAAACGCATTAATAATTGCCTATTATATAGTATAATAGAGATAAGTTGTATCAATATACAATTGTTGTGCATACACAAGTTATACAGTTCTAATTTATTTGAGAGATGCTCAATTATGATCAAGATGCTTGGATCAACAAAAGCGCTTGTTTTATATCGTTGGCGTCCGGGAATAAGCACATACATATATTATAAGTGTTTCGCTGGTCTTTCGAAGCACCAGGTGGGCAAGGTCGACCGCTAATAAAAAATGTAAACTTCTCACCGAGGGGAGATGTTTAACACACATATCTGTCGAGGTATTTGGTCACCATAAAGTAGATAAGTGTATTCCATTACCTGAAATGCATCATTCAAGCTGTGCATCCTCATCCTTTCACGTTCGTTGCTTTCAAGTCTCCTTAAATTCCTCTCCCTAGCTGTAAGTGCCGGTTTGCGTTTCCTTCCAGCCATACTGGTGCTGTTTTGTCGACGTCTTCTTTTCCTGCCTCCGCTCATCTCGTCGCTCATCAGTGACCAGTCGCTGTGCTCAGCTTCAGAAGATTCAACCTTACAATTATAAACGTATATTATGTTATTAATGAATGTTAGTACACACTAGAAAATACTATTTTTGCTACTTACTTTCATCATTGGGGCAAGGGTCTTAGATCTTGTGCGAATTTGACTTATAGTATCTTCGGCGTCACTTTTTGTCCAGTGGCCGTCTTCACAGCTCGGTAGTTCAATTTTGATGGAAATGTTGTCGTTTTCTCGTTCGTTGTGATTGGAACGCATCTTCGTTGAGAGTTGGTGTATGTAAATGTTTTATTACTATCGTTTTCGATGAATTTAGTTTTTAGACATATTCTTTAGAGACACGCCTGGAACAATAGAAAGATATAAAATTAGAAATAGCATTGACTTCGTCACAAATTTCAGACATTATGGGATTTCAACATAAGAAAACTATAGTAGCAAAGGCGAAATATTTCGAATAGTTAGAAATTCAATTGAAGCAGAATATTATAGTCAATTGTATTACGAAACGTACTATACGAGCTTTGCCATCATTTCTCCAAGGTAAACGGGGTAATAACTTATAATAGAATTCTAGCGTTAAATGCTTTCACTTGGACTCTAAGCTAAAATTAAAGAAGCACATTTTTGAACTTATATAGGCTTGCTGCCATCGCGGCCTTAAGACAAAAAAAATATTTAAAGAGTACGCTTACCACAAAAAATAAAATCTTATTATATAAATAATTACTTATTCTAACATATACTTGCTAGGTGAGGAGTAACCCCAGTATTAATATATTTTTTTGAATTAAAGTCATCCGAAATAAATCTACAAAAAATATAATATACACATAATTGTACTTGTCTTTAAAAACTATTATGAAGTTTTTAAATATAACTTCATAGCACATAGCAACTGTTTAAGAACATTGTCATTTTCATGCTAGAAAATACTATAAAAATATTTTGAGATAACACACAAAACATATTATGTATTGGAGACCTTGATAGAAAGAATCTTGAATTAAAATATAAGCAAAAAATGCGAAATAAAGTTTTAGAGGAAAAAAACACATTTTGAAAGTTCCAGATCTTTAGTTAAATATATTTTAATTAGCATTATTGTTATTTTTTTTTTATTTAAATTGTAAAAAGTTGTTTAACTTTATAATTTCTAGCAAATAGCACAATTGTACACATCGCATTTATTGAATATAATCTGTGTGTAAAATTAATTATCATATTAAAATAAATGTTTTTTAAAAACATATACATAGACAAAATATGAAGAAAAAAACACATAAACACTGCTTATTTGGATATATGTATGTATATTGCACAAGACTGTCCAGATACCCCTTTTTTAGACGGTTTGCTTCAAATGCTTGTTTTTTTCTTAATAATTAGAAGGGTGTTTTAAATATATATTTGTTCAATATATATATTTCGCAGCCCTTTAACAGGGGCTATTTGCCAAGTCGTCAGTCAGCTTTCTTTGAAAATTCGACTAAACAAACTCTCTGCGAAATAATATTATAATCAATTAAATTAATATTTTTCTTTTTGATGTAATGGAGCGAAAATTGGAGTGGAGGTGGGGGTGGCGGATAAAGTTGCTAAAATTCGCAATTAATAAAACGCTCGGAGCCATTGACTTAAATACTATTATGTTATACACTTTTTTTTTTAAAAGACAAATTAGTCAAGGGATATCTTTGCGAAAGAGAGGATTTTTTAATAAAATATCATAATTCGAGTTTATTTTTAACCTTTAGATGCTTATATTTTTTTAATTAATTTATTTATTATATTTAAAAGGAAATTAAAAATACGTAACAAATTAATATAGATGTCGAATCGAATAAATTTATACGAGATGTTTTAATAATCAGTCTAGCTAGGGCCCGCGTGACGTGGCATATTAAATTAAATTATAGTCGCAGCAATTTCGGGTATACAATGCCCGTGTAATTTTTTTAAGTGTGACGTTTGCTTAGTAACTAGTAGAACTCTATGTTCTAAAGATATACAAATCGATCCCAAAATTAAACGTTTCAGAAACATTTTATTCCTATTTTTCAAATATCTCTCGTGGTTATTATAAGTAATATGTTGCATGTTTTAAGTTTGAGAAACATTGGCGAACAAATTTTAACGATATACTATCATGAATCAGCGTGCGCGCTCGATATTAATACCTGACATACAATAGATCTGTTCCTATATACCGGTAGTTAGAGACAGGGGGGATTTCTTTTTGTTCATCTGTAAGTCATTAAAATACATGTTTTTAACTAATCATATAGTGAAAAACAAATATTTGCATTAGTCGATGATTAATACCTGAAAGAACTGGGTTCAAATCACATATGACACTTAGTGCTTTACAATTTAGATTGTGTCTAGAAGATCGCAATTGGTGATTATTATGTAACTATAATTCCGATCAATCATCAAAGATTAGGCTTTCTTAGATTTTTCTTATTTCACGGACGAATCATTTAATCAATTTAAGCTATGACGTAGTACATAGTGGCATAATTGTATTATTAGTTTTATAATTAATAAAGTAGAAGTCAATAGTTAATAGTATATTATCTCACTATTTTCTTAACTGTGTTGATTGTGCTAAACGTTTGTCACTGATGCATTATCACTAACCTAATTTCTAAATTTTTTTTTGAAATCATTGGATTCCGGTATACAAGTGGACGTGTTATACACATATTTTGAAAAGGCGTTTGATAAAGCCAATCACGAGTTACTTTTGAAAAAATGATCTGGTTTCGGTTTTCTGAAGATATTAGTTCTTCAAGTATAAAAACTCATTTTAAGCTTGATATAATACCTTTTTCTGGAGTACCGCAAGGATCTAACGTGATTCATTGCTGTTTCTATTGTTCATTAATGACACAGAAACGACAACGAATCACTCAATATTTTTATTATGTATGAATGGTTTTGAAAATTTTCTAGAGAATGCAGATGATTTCGGATTTTATCGACTTGCATGAAGATCTCAATTCTTCATAAAAGTGGCTTTCGAGAACTGATAGTGTCATTATATGTCACACAATTTCATTTTCAAGTTCCTCCATGCAGGCGGAATACTCTTACCATCTCAGTCGATATATTCTAGACAGGTTTTCTTTAACTAAGGAATTTCGTGTGACCGGTCAACTTTTGCCACCTCCCTGGGAAAAGCTGAAATAACATTCTTGCATTTGCTTACTTATAAAGGAAAAAATGGAGAGATTCACTTCGACATATTTATGCATTTTAAGAGGCCCCAACATTAGCATTTTAACGTCACTTTAATGACTACTATCGTCTATGTCTGCTACAAACTTATTTGAACGCTTCTGCATTCGACACCGCCGTCCGGCACTGACACCTAAACTACATCAATATATTGTTGTACGTAGCATAATAAAAGCACACTACTTGAAATAACGTTACGTAATTGAGCATCTAGACTTTGTGCTGCTTTTATTCAATACTGTATATTATTATAATATTTTTATAGCCACCATCGTTGCTCAATATAACATAATACACAAACTTTTAAGTAGCCTTATGGACTGGGGAACGAACAACAACGAAAAAAAGAATCTCAGGTGTAGATTTGTCAAAGTAAAAACATAAAGTGAAGCTCAGCAACCGACTCGCGGTAATTAAAAAAGTTTGTTTTGAGAAGGGACGCGTGGTGACTGTAAAAATGCAAAATGTCGCGCACGTTCGGTTATTACCTTCACATTAATTTATTTTTCGCTATATATCAATTTTAAAGGGGTCAGTTAATTTTGCAACGAATTTATTTAAATGCAAATAACCACCGCTGCGTGTGACCGTCGTTTAGTGTTTAGAATGGTCTATAGAACTTTTAAAACAGTTATTAAATTTAATATTAAAAGTAAAAAAAGTTTTTTGTACATCTGGTTCAGTGCGTTTCCAGTGCCGGATTGGCGATAATCTGCGACGTACTGGTTTGGAGCACGTAGTGGATTGCAGTGAAACCGAATTTCAGCATCGGACACAAACTAGAGTGTTTAAACCGATTTGCGGTCGGTTCCGAATAATTTAATTATAGGCAGGTGCAGCGGTAAACTGTTTGCGCACTAATCTCGTTTCGGTCCAGCCTAATTGATGAACTTCACGTATGTCACGGAAATCGCAGCAAATCAGTGAAATGGAAAATGTTAACTCAATAAAATCGTATCAGTCAGATCAATGCTACTCTAATAGTGTCATTTGAGAAAGATAAAATATTGGCACATGTACTATATATTGTACAAATCTGATACTAGAGATTAGCTTATCGATAAAATCATAGCTAAAAAATATTTTTTTAAATATTTGTATGTACACATGTACCTATATAAAAAAGCATTTTAATTTATTAAAAATTAATAATTTTAGTGCATTTTTTTGTTATATTTTTTTTTATAACTACAAAAAATTCAAGAATTTTACGATTATATAATAAAACTATAATTTTTTTAATTTTTATAAGCCAATTAAAAACAAATCAGATAGTCTATTTATATTTTATTTAGAAATATTCCTTAAGTTAAGAATAAGTTAAGAATACTCGCTCACTTTCCGTTGATGTTGGCTTAATTATGAGCAAAGATTTATGTAAAATATTCAAATTTTAAGTCTGTTCTTCAGAATGTTGCAAAAATTATTTCATTGGCTGCACTTTTTTTTCTCTCAGAAAAATCCAACTTGATTTTTTTGTCAAAAAAAATCAAATAGGTCTCTAAAAATTTTTTAAATGTTTGATGATTGTATATAATGACTGAAAAACTTCTGGTAATTCACCGTATTTCATTGAGTAATAATATTGTTTGTATTGTAACAGACGGTGTAAAAGTCATGATACGCATTGTAAAACTTTGTCATACCAGAACAATTATGCACTGTTCATGGATTACACACAATTTCTGAAATATTGCATAAAAAATATTTTAGCTCAACTCTCCGAATCATCCTCTGAAAAATGATGTCTTGCTAGTATAATATTCTAGAACATATATTTTTTTTGCTATCAAGTTTTTGTAAAAAGATTCAAAATTTCGTAAGCAATTGTGAATTATAGTTGTCAAAGCACTCTGTCGACGTGACTATAACTTATGCACATTCCTTGCAATTTTGTAATTCGTATTCCAGAATCAACGAAATCCTTATAAATTAAACAAATTACTATGAAACAGTAAGTTGTGAATTTATAAATGCTATCTAGTATACAGTATCTAATTTGACAATCTCAGGTCAGATCTGAGATCTCGTGATCGGCAAATTTCAGACTTGAAATCTCAGAATTGGATGCTCTATTTATGGGAGGTATAGCTTACTATAGCTTCATTTTTTCGATAAATTTTAATTTTAAAAATAATAAATTTCTGTACGGATTGTTTTAATTAATTGATTTTGATTTAAAACTGTCATCAGGGTATGGTAGGGATAAATTAATATTTTTAAGTAAGACTTTAGTTTGTATTTAAATATGAAACGAAAATCTAAAGTATACTTTTATAAAAAATATATTTCATAATTAAAATATTATTAAATAAAATACAAAAATAATATTTCCTATTTTATTGTTATTATTGCAAAACTAACAATGTAACATGACAAGCGTTAGCCTGACGAATTACATCAATCAATCAATATATGTCCATGCAGCTTCTATATTTGGTAGCCCAAAACCCAGAACGATAATTTTAATAGAAATATGTTGACGTAATCTAGCAATAAATTCTACAACAAAACAAACATAAGTACATATTTAAATTGATCTTTTATTTACTCGTCGTTGTAAAATCATCATTTAAAATGGATTTAGAAGCTAATTTAAAACACGTCGAATTCCTTTTAATAAGCATATTACAAATTATTTTTAAGTAGCTTGTTTATTACTGTTTGGAATCAGGATGCTGTTCATTAAAAAAATAGATAAGAAATCCAGTAAAATATGTTTATTTTAAAATAATAATATGCACTAACGTAAGTACGTAAGCTCTAAATTTTTATAACAGAAAAATATTTTATAGGTATTTAAAATTTATTAAAAAAATAAACGCTGGTGCCATATAATAAAAATAATGACAACTATTTTTACTGTGCGAAATATTTTTAAATTGTTCTGAACTATGATTTAAGACACTTATGTTAAACTCACTTGTGTAAATATTTGTTTTTACAGATACTCTTTTGTGCGTGAAGAATGCACGATAAACAATGCGTCTATCCTGCCTAAAAACCGCTACTGTATATATCATACGTGATGGAACAATTCTTCCCAAATGCGTCAATTGTCATCAAATATTTTTCTTCATTATTTAAAAAACACCTGTCCGGATTGGCAAACGAACAGAAATCTATTTCAATTAGGAATAATTTAAATATAAGTAAATCACATATGATTAAAAAATCATATAGAATGGGATAAGATTTAATAAACTCTCAAATTTAGACACTATCGATGTAGATTTTGGCGAACCTTCTTTAACACAGCAATTTTCTTGTCTTGCTCTTTCGGCTTCTACAGTTTCACGGTGCGATAAAACTCTTTCATTTGTCGGCTGTTTGTTAATTGATGATTGTCCAAAGTTTCACTGTATATAATTAATAAAACTTTGATTTTCATTATAGTGTCACACTACTTATTAGTTGTTGATTGTCAAGTTTCAATGAAAGATTGACATTAATAATAAGTATTTTTTCCAAAGAAAATTATAACGCCATGATTTTACTAAAAATTCAAATTAAGTTTGACTAAATTTAAATAAAATAAATTTGATCAATATTTAAATATATATATATATATATATATATATATATATATATATATATATATATATATATATATATATATATATATATATATATATATATATATATATATATATATATATATATATATATATATATATATATATATATATATATATATATATATATATATATATATATATATATATATATATATATATATATATATATATATATATATATATATATATATATATATATATATATATATATATATATATATATATATATATATATATATATATATATATATATATATATATATATATATATATATATATATATATATATATATATATATATATATATATATATATATATATATATATATATATATATATATATATATATATATATATATATATATATATATATATATATATATATATATATATATATATATATATATATATATATATATATATATATATATATATATATATATATATATATATATATATATATATATATATATATATATATATATATATATATATATATATATATATATATATATATATATATATATATATATATATATATATATATATATATATATATATATATATATATATATATATATATATATATATATATATATATATATATATATATATATATATATATATATATATATATATATATATATATATATATATATATATATATATATATATATATATATATATATATATATATATATATATATATATATATATATATATATATATATATATATATATATATATATATATATATATATATATATATATATATATATATATATATATATATATATATATATATATATATATATATATATATATATATATATATATATATATATATATATATATATATATATATATATATATATATATATATATATATATATATATATATATATATATATATATATATATATATATATATATATATATATATATATATATATATATATATATATATATATATATATATATATATATATATATATATATATATATATATATATATATATATATATATATATATATATATATATATATATATATATATATATATATATATATATATATATATATATATATATATATATATATACTCTTATATAATATTGTAAAAAGTCAATTTGTTTCATTCATCGACACGCCCGTCACACGAAACGATCTCGATTTGCAAATTCAATTTGCGGTCCGTTCCAACGGCCAGATCGACGTGCTAGTTGCATTTGAAATCGCCCGACTCGAAAGGTCCGTAGGTTTTGGCATTTTGAAGGACGGGCCATCGAAATAAATGAAACTCTTATTTATGGCCCGTTAACAAATCGGCGCTTTTGGACAAGATGAAAAAACATATTGTGGTCGCGAAGATATAACTCATAGTGAAAAGAAGGGATATTGATGGGCAAACAAAAGCCACCCACCGCCATTCACTTTTTAATAAAAGCCACCCACGCAGTAGAATCGATACGGCCCTGCCTATTTTATCACCGATATTAGCCGAGATAAACGACTATTCGCGATTTTTTTTGCTATTTGTTGCAACTAGGGATTTCTAGAGATCTCGAATTCCATGAAATATTTTTAAAAGCCTCTGGAGATTGAAATTTTAACGCAAAATAAAATACCGAAAACATTATTTTGAAATATTGAATAATCTATTGATGAAAATTCTGTCCAAATTATAAAATGTGAAAAAGTTTTAATACAGGCATTGTAGCAACGGCTGTCCGGATCATTATTCGACAACAATCCTTTCAAAATTTTTCTCCACATATATTGAACATTTTTTTTTTAAATATTTTCGTTTCCTGGTGCATATTATTAGAATTATTTCGAAATAGAAATTAAAATATTAATAATGTTCTTTAATAAAAATTCCTTAGCAATTGTATCGCCAATGATATTTTTTGTATGGCTAACGGAAGTTCGCTAATATGAAACCTATAATGAACTTGTTAAATTGGAACCTATAAGTAGTATTTTTACTCAACATGCTTCCGGGAAGTCTGAAGAAAACGGCAATATGATTTGCTGTAACTGCGTTAAATTGTTAAACATTGTAGAAATAAAAAATAAAAATACGGCGTTTATTTTCGATCATGCGTAATCTTTCACCATTTTTCAACACCTGCAATTAGTGAAAAATATAATTCTTAGTGGCAATTTATACAAAGAGGACGCGCAAATATATGCCAAATTAGGTTTCTAAGAAGAGCTACTTCATAAAAAAAGTATCCTACTAATATTGTACAATATATTTATGTACATGTGTTTGAAACATTGCAAACGTTAAGTATTTAATGTATCTTTAGTGCCTTTTGTAAAATATATTATTACTTCATCTGTATTATATTTATTACAATTAAATGTTATTTACCTTACGTTTTTTTATTATTTATATATGGGTATTCTTTGTTATATTAATAAACGCATTATTATTTTTTCTTTAATGTTGTTCTATATTTATAATATCAATAAAAACATTGCCTTCGTGTATTTTTTATAATTTTTTTCTGAACCTTGTTTTCAATTCATATAATATAAAAATGTTTAAAATTCATATAATATAAAAATGTTACAAAATAAATACATACGATAATGAAGAGTAATATATTTTACACTGAATTGCGATAATCGAATGATATGGTCGAATTAAGGAGGATCTTCTCGAAACTTACGCTAACAAGAGATGAGCATCCGTAATAATCAAGATGAACTTAACAATACAGTGTAAAGGAAGGGACCACACAAAAGCCCTCGTTACGTCCAGAAAAAAAGGGTTTCACATAAATAACACGTATTTACTCTTCGATGCATTGCGAAATATGTCACCGGACGACAAAAAGCACCGTAAAGCCACAAAATTCCCATTGAAAAATTTGACTTCATTAGGATGTCCATCAAGCAGTTATCACTTTCTAGAAGTGTGGACATATTTCGTTGATCATACAAACGAGTGCATCTATTGGTTTGATGGTCGCTGCATGGTTGTGATTCATCAGCGAGCTTTGCAACCCTTGATACTTAAGACTGGTCTCCTATGAGGAGAGGTCAGACACGGTGGAACATACGGTTATTGACGGTCAGGGCCAGAGAGGGACTCCACCATACGATCGCCGCAGCAGAGAGTAACGAACCTCCACGCGCTGCCACAATTACAATACCTCTGAGGAACATCCACTGGACATCATCTCTCTGCCAACTTCTCCACCACTGCTCGAAAAAAAAACAATAATCGCCCGATATAGTTTTTCGCAATATACACGCAGTGCTTATTTTTAAGAATTTTTCGGGAATAATGCCAAATCGAGAATTCACATTTCTTAAAAAAAACTGATTTTTCGAGTTTTTTTAGTAAAGATAAAAATTAAACGAAAATTAAAAAATGTTTACAAGGGTGAGTCCGTACCAGATGTTTAAACACATGCAGTTTTGGAAGCTTTTGATAAAGGTCGGAAGTATTTGAATGAAAAAAAAATGTTACATACGATTCTCAAATACTCTAATCGGTCTTATCTTTGCTTTAGTAATCTAAGAATTACATTAATAATCAAGTAATAAGAAGCCGCTCGGCGTGAGAGTTGGTAGATTGCGAAATTGTATGGGAACTTTACACATAATTACACCATAAAATTTACCTGTAAGCGAACTTAAATATCGTTTTTTTAATAATCCAAAAAGGTTTAGTCTTTATCTTGTTTTGCTCTACGTTTACTCAATTTTCCAAACTCGACACTATTCAATCGAAGTAGATCAATCCATTCTGGTCATTTGATTATTCGCGTCCATTGTAACAAACCATCATCGAATTGATGTTTGTTCTCTTCATTTGTTCATCAATAATATATTTTTTTACTGTAATATACCGTATTATTATATTATATGTATCTTTTTATTTATCAAAACTTTAAAGGTTAGGTAAAGATTGAAGATTTTAACTGTGAATTTTTGCCTATTAATTCATGAAACCAATACGGAAATTCTGTTGTAGTGTCATTTAGATTATGTTTAAAAAGTTGTTTCACCATGTCTTAAGATATTACTATAATAACATAATTATTATTATGTATCCTTATTATTTTTCTCCTTGCATTTAAAAACTTTATTTTAAGAAGCAGTAGACCATAAAAATATGAGATATAAATTGCGTTTAAAGCACTGGATTCTAGAGATATGAAAGTATCTCTAGAATTCAGTTCTACTAAAGTTGTATTAATTCAAATTCTACTAGAGAAATTGTTTTGATAAGTAGTTTAATTTTTAATAAATTGGGAATAAAAATTGAATAACGTGATACTCCAAAAAATAAGTACAACTTTATCCATCAAAAAAGAAAAGAAATCTTTATATAAGGATTCACTAATTGAGACCCTAAAGAAAATAAAATTGCTAGGAGTTCGAATATGAACTTTACCATATAAATTTTATTATATTGTACAATGACCAATAATATGCTAATATATTATTTATTATAATACATTTATGATATATGTATGTATATAATAATTAAATATATATGAATATATATTATATATACATATAGCTATAAATGTATATACATATACCATACGAATGAAAGTATAAAACGAAAAGTTTGATAATTTGTAATTGAAATTTTTGCTTCATGAATATGCACGATTTAGGGGTTTAGATCAACATTTACATTTTTAATATATGTAATTTTCATATTTACAAATAATAACGATCCTCGTTTAATTCTGTGCTAATATTTAAATTGTTGACATTATATGTAATGATAAAATAAAGTGTTACGCTTTTTATTTATCGAACGCAGTTTTGTAATTAAAAATAAAAGGTGAAGGATATACAGTGTCTTGACAGGTTTAAGATTTATCTTGACCTTTCGGACCTGAAAAAATTCTTCAGATCATACTGGAACGCTGTTACTATCAAAGAGTTGAGATAATCAATATTAATGGAAATGGCAAAGGCTTAGAATGATGGATAAGTGAAAATCGAGCTCTTGCAGTTCTATTGCAGTTACGAAAAAAAACAATATATTATTTAAGCATTTTTCGTTTTTATAAAATTTCAATATCTAAAGTAAATCTTGATTTTAGAATACAAATAAAATATATTTTCACTAATAGTTATATGTACGTATTATTACGTATACTATATATATATTTCATTTTAATATAATTTATAAACACTAGAACGCAAAATCAAATTGTTAAACTTGAATTTTGATATGGTTTTGCACAGTTCCACTTCATAATTGAATTTTCAGAGTTTGCATTTTGAACGTTTGAGAAACTAGTAGATGATCGACACACACAAATATTTAATTGTGTTGAGAATTATTGAATATTAAACGAATATTTGAAGACTTGTTAATTGGATCTTGGGCTGGTAAGAGTGCAGTGAATAAATTCTCTTCTTAGTTCTTAGGTTTGATTATTATTATTTTTCACTATTTAATTACAAGCCAATAAGTAATATAAATATTGTGGTTGGTCTCAAAATATAATATATATACACATCTGTAAATAAGCCATTTATTAACTTATTGTAAGTCTTCCATTTCAACATAAGACTCGTTAGCCCAATGTGTTACAACGGGATAAATACAAACAGTAAGATACCAGACTGAGACAAAAGTCCGTTCATCAGTAACATATATATTATTAATAATTATAACTTACAATCAATAGATGTTACTATCCACGACCTAGCACAATTCTATTTTCATTATTCATCCGTGAGATTAGGAAAATTAATCGGAATTATTATTATATAATAATCAGTGATTCCGATCTACGAAACACAATTGAAATTGAAAAAATGTTAGGGTCCATATAGGATTCGAATACAGGTCTTATTGGTATTTTTCACCGATTTATACCACTGGTCTATCTAACTTTCAGTCCAATAAACTTCTAATTCGGTATAAGTATTTATATAGTAAGAAATACGATGCTTCAATAAAAAAAATAATTAGACGCGCGCATAAACATAGAATATGAGACTCAATGTGCGTCCCCGAGCGTGAGAAAGTAATATTTACGGATACGTGTATGAAGGGATTTTTATATAACATAGCATAACTCACTTATTGTTAAGCATTTTACTTAAGAAAATTATATTAAATATCATTTAAATTAAATTTAAAGCAGCTATTCCTATGCCACGAAGCGCATAAAAAATAAAACATTTTTTTATGAGATTTATTTATTTCAAAATTTATTGATATGAGAGTATTGATCAAAGTGTATTCAAATCAAATTTTGGTCAATAGGAGGACGCAAAAACAATTATTACTTCTCAGAAGTAAAAAATTCACGTCAAAAGCAATAAAATCGGGTCGGTGCCGTCGCAGTGGGAACGCTCAGCAATGAGTTACATGACAAAAAATCCTGCATGTATGTATATATGTAATTACATATGTAACTATAATGTTTTTTTTATTAATATTATTAAAGATATTCAATTTAAATATGAGATATTTTTACACTATTACATATTTATGTATACGTTCATAAAAACTGTTTTTTAATAATTTATGATAATAAATATAAATATATTATATAAAGCTAATAGATTATATGAAAAGCTAAGAAATTATTCGAAGAACGCACGAACGCTTGATGTCACATGTCTTATAAAGTCCTTGAACTGTAAAATTGTTTGTCATATTCGATTGAATATATAAAGAATAATATATTTACGTACAATTTAAATATTTATTTAATACTAAATGTATCCAAAATTAGTCACATAGTGATGGGTAACAATCTATTGGGTAATCTAACCTAATCCAACTCAGAAGAAGTACATTTTGCTATTAAATAATAACTGTGCAAGTTCCAGAAGTAAAATTGTAAGCAACACATTTTTTTTTTGTGTAGAAAACACACACACACATATATATATATATATATATATGTGTGTGTGTGTACAATACGACTTGCTTGCACACACGTCACGCGGATCTTAGTGTAAATAGTAGTATTGCCAACTTAACTTTTCCAATGGATAATTTATGTGTCACTTAAAACATCTATTAGTAAAAAAAGCATATTACACAGTGGCAGATTTGCAATGACGATATCATAATATTTTTAAATAATTCTAACATAAGTTTATTATATGGATTAATTAAATAATATACTTGTCAGCATGTGTCCAATTTCGCAGAGCACAAATAAATAGCAGGCTAAATTACGCCACGGCAAAGTTTCCATGGAGTCGATTCTATGTCGAGGAACAAAGTAGATGTTTTGTTCGAGTCTATTGATGACCACCCACAATGAGACGTTCAACAATGGCCGCAATTGTGCACCGTGAAAATGTAAACAAAATGGACTCTTAGCTTAAATGTAAACTTTCAGGCTTTCTTTACGACCACTTAGACAAGAGGTTGTTGATATAATTTTAATGCACACATATCGTTTGTGCCCTGAAGCATTCACAACAAAAAGTATATTTAGAAGTACACTTGGTAACAATCAAATGGAAAATCCGCGTATTATGCATTAGTAGTGACTAGTTTAATAAAATATCGAAGTAACAGTACATATACTTAGTATTAATTAATCCAAATATTTCTATAATTAGTATTAATTAACCCATTTCAGTCGAAAGCTAATATCAAGAAATCGACAAAATTATTCGAAAAGGTCCAATTCTCTTGCACGTCAATGCACAAAACACACCAAACATTGCATTCATTTTATATTATAGTACACTACTCTTAAAAATATTTTTTTTCTTGTAGAATAGAAAATCGTCATAAATCAGTTACATATTTTTAATCATTAGGTTTGTATTATTAAGTGTTTTTTAATCTTTTATTATAATAATAGCTTTAAGAATAAATTTGTCCATAAGTAGTGTTGTACTTCTAAATATAATTATGATTAAAAAATATATCTTATGTGAATAAGTATTTTCAAAACAATACATAGTAATCTATAATTCATAATAATACCACCATAATCTATACAGGTACCCATTTAAGGTTTATAACGTAGTTTCGAGTTTCCCCGGAATACTTGTATATAAGCCAATGATGCACACAGGCAACCATGTCAAGGAGAGTCCATGACCTGAATACTATGGGAACTATGCAATATAATCCTTTTTTGTTCTATATAACATCGCCCACTACCAATATGATACGAACATTATTGATCAGTTGCGTTGAATATCAAAACGGATGATTTGGAACCAATATGTAAACAAATACATAGGTATAAATACAAAACTGTATTAGATTTTTATATTTTCCTCCGTTTTCCTATGAAAATTTTTATCGCTCTCCGCTTTGGATGAATACGATCCGATAGAAAAATAGAAACGAAAGAGTGAACGAAATGGCATCCGAACCGTTTTCCCGATATCGAACATTGGAATTAATTTTCTTGATAAGTTTTGATAGGGTTTCAATCGTTCGAATCCCTTGTACCCCACCCCGTAAGGATTCAACGTTGAAATTGAAATGGTACGAACGTTGTTTGTAAGCATGCATGCAAAACACATGAAAGAAGAGTATCATCTGAAGTTTTTAAAAGTATGCGAGATATCATTATAATTTTTACTGCAATTCTAGGAGACAACAATATAATTTTCTGCCATTTTTCATACATCACATTGCTTTTATAAAAGGTTACGTGTTCAAATATTAGCTTTCCTGCGATACTCTGCCTGATGGCGTTTTATTCCAGTGTATTTTTTCACGTCGGAAAACTGTACTCGAGCAGGAAATCGGAAATTTAATATGTCGGCGGAAGAAAATGTGTTCAACTAAGGTAGGAAATTCGTAAATATACTTTTTAAAATAAACTAAATGAGTGGTTTCTTTAAATAAAATAGTGCAGTTTCTTTAAAAAAAATTACTGCTGCACGGTCTAATAAACACTTATAAAAGTATAATTTTAAAAACTTTAAGCTTTTTCCAATTTAACATGACAATTATTATGTACATTAAAAGTGTTTTAAAGTATTTAAAAAAAAGTATATTACAAGTGTGTCACTATGCAAGCCGCCGCTAGATCAGTAATATAAAGGGTGATTCAACAACAGTTTCCATTGACTTTTTTTTAAAATAACACAAGTTTAAAAACATCTTCGGATTATTTTTATAAATAGAACATTTTATATATTTTTTATTTATGAAAAATAATGTAAATTAAATGACCATCTCTGGACTTTTTGCAGCAGCTGATCATTTTTTGTTCTATAACTTGGCGATTGTTGGTTTTTAGTTGCTCAAATGTTTCGGGTTTATCCACGTAGACACGATTAGCGTAACCCCACATAAAAATTACAATGGCTAAATCCAATTCCAATTTTCTGACTTAGCGAATCGTATCCCAAGGTTACTAAAAGAACTGCTCGGATAATAACCAAATATCCTCTTATAAAGGAACGCAGAAAACCTTTTCTGATTTTTTTGGATAAAGAAAGAGTGTTTGATTTTTTGCAAATCGTCAATCGTATTTTGAAGATTTATCACAGCTGAAGATTTTTCTAGTCAAAATAACTACATTATATAATTAAAATTTTGATGGATTACATATTAGGTTTTCTTAGACTTTTCTAGTCTCACGGTTGAGTATCAGGATTAAAAATTTAAATAAAATCGAGCTAGGTAGTTCATAGTAAAATAATAGTAGATCATTAATAAAATAGACTTTGTTTTTCAGCCTAGCGTCTAAGTATTTGTTGATTGTTTTGTAACGCTAAGTTACTACTAATAATTATTAATTTTCCGATAAAGATTATAATGCTAAGTTTAAAGTTAGTTATTGTTATTATTATATAATTCTGATCGATTATCAGAAAATATTTTTCTAGATAATCCTAATTTTGTGATGATTAATTAAAATAAAATTGAGCTGGGTCATATATAATTGTAATAATAACTTATAATTAATATATTGAACTAATAAATACATAAAGACCTAATGTATGTTCCTAATGACGTAATACATAACTTAGACCTATACGTAGAATTCTAATGCCTGCACTGGACTCTCTGGAGGTTGGCCAAGGACGGAGAATATAGTGGGTTACTTCGGTCGAGTTCGGTCTAAAATCTCTCGGAAGTTGTCCGAGGCTACCGAGAACGGGAGGTAAAGTGGGGGTAATTCAGTCGACTTGGCCAGCTTCGAGCGCTTCCGAGCATTGTCGGCAAACGGACCGAAGTCAAAGAAACCGAAGTCGGAGCTGCTCTTTCGAGCGCGAGCGGTGAGATACTTCCCCTTTCGCTCTCTCGCGTGTTAAGTGACGAGAGTGAGAGAGTGTTTCGCAAACTGAGATAGAATCAATAGCTCGGTTCAATTTCAGTATGCGCGTATGGTTAACACGCACGTCGAGCGCTGCATCATGGTCACGTGGTCAAGTTATAATACCACATGCTTATCAGGGACTGCAACAAACTCTTACTGACATCTTTGAATATGTTAGGGCACCAAAAGGGATTAATTATATTTTCGATAGTATATTCTTCTAACAGATATCGTTATTATATTTTTTTTCATATAAAATTAAATAATTATTGGTACTTGATTTTTAAAAAAAAAAATCGTTTCTAATATCCTTATGTATTTTCCTAGATCGGTTTATATAAATGTCACACCATAACGAATTCTTATTTATAATCGATTCTAGGATAGTCACAGATGTGGTGTTCGTTTTCTGAAGTATCATTTTTATGCCTTATGGCATTTTGCAAAAGCCGACAAAGATTTTGCGTAAATTGAATATTTACGACCGAAAAGTTTTACTGATATTGTATTGGTGAGTGTCCACACAATTTTATAATTATCAGTAGCGTAATTTTAATAATATGACAATTTAAAAATTACGATTATTTGGCACATTTTTTGATCGCGCGCAAATATGCCAGCTGTACATGACAGCAGCCGCCGTGCGTACGTCATTCACGCCCGCCGTCCGAACCGCATATGAAATTTGTGACAGTGTGGCCGCTACTCGGAAGTTGGCGACCTTGGCCGACTTCAGTTAAACTTCGGTTCGGACAACTTCCAGAGAGTGTAGTGCAAGCACAAAAAGATTAAAAAACGAACAAATACACGACATATAGAGATATACTAAAACTTCGCCCAAACAAAATGATAACCGAACTATTTCATTGTAGATATTACGACACCAGACGACTTAAACGATTTAGACCATTCGACATACCAGACATGACAAATAATACATGTAAAATAGTAAATAAGTATAAACAAATAAATTAGTATTCTATAAAATAAATTAGATTAATAATAAATATGGCTTAAATAATGAAATCAATACACAACATTTGCATTTGTAACGAACGGCCTTATTACTCCGGTTTTATTGGTTTTGGCGTTAATTCTTAGCTTCCGAGAAGTAAGACTTATTGCCGCTTTCTCATTAGACTTTTACATTCGCTTTAATGTGATTTAAATACTTACAAATATGTACACGCGACCGCGTCTGAGAGTTTCTTAGATATAAGAGAAAAAAGTGATCTAATAAAAGGATTTTAAATAAGAAAAACTTAAAAAAACCGTTGGTTTTATTTTGCTATATGCATACAATTTAAAAATATTATTGTAAATCTATAAAACAATATTAATAAATATTCATGATGATCGATAATCTTAGAATAAATTATTATTATTTAGTTAATGAATCCATAATCTTATCATAAGTTAAGATTATTTTTATCATTACAAATATTATTTAATCATTGAACTCATTTTATATAAACAAATATTGACGTATACTTCTAAAAACAATTTTATATATCATCTAAATTACAGCTGCTGCGTAGAAATAAAAAGGAAATATATTTTATAATTAAAAAATATTAATAATAATTAATAATTATATTCATATTTAATATATATAATACATATTTATGAATATATATACCTGTTTCCAATAACTGTAATTAAAATATAAAAAAAAAACAATCAACACGATAGACCAGTGATGACTAATACCTGAAAGAAGGGGTCCAATGCTTTCATTTGATTGACAATGACGTCTTTAAAAATGGCTAAGAAACTGCGTATAAATGATGTTTAATACTCTCTTTAATTATAATTAAACTAATTAATATATATAAGGTTGTATATGATCATTTTTTGTTTATTAACCTAGTACTCAGAAATTTGTTGTGTGCATAGTATTCAGCTTTCAGCTTGTCTTCAATAGAATATTTCATCCGAAACGTTTTATTTTTCATTTATCAGAGTTCCTAGCTAGATAAACGTAGTTTTTACCCTTTGAAATTGCTGGTTCAGGATATTGAGGCTTGTTTGTTTTGCCGGTTCGAGTTTAATTCATATTATGTACGCTTTCCAGTCGTAAAATAAATATAAAAAATCAGAAAACTTCCTCTCCACGCATCGTCTATGGTACACAAATATTATTATTATGATCGTACAAATATTAACACGTATATTCGTGTTTTATTTATCGCATAAGCTGAGAAATATCTGACATAGCCGCACAGACTTAATACAATTACCCGGCGTTGGCGGCGTCTAAGCAAGACAAATTATTCTGTTCCAGTTCAAGGCGACTTGGCGAAAAAATCCACGTGCCGTAGTAAATCCGTGGAAAACGTTTGGACATGTCTAAACGATCTATTTCAATTAATTGATCATTGAATAAAGCGCCGAACGGATCGAACTAGCTGCTCTGGTGCAATGGATGCACAGGTGACAAATAAATAGTTCAACGCTAGTTTAATTTACTGGGCACAAAGAAGATTGTTGATAAATTATAAAGCGAATGATTTGAAGCACTAATGTACAGTTTGTATATTTTAATTGTCGAGCTGAACCGGGTGATGCAAAGAGAGAAGCGGCGGCTTTTGCGATTTTTGATGGTATGAAGTTAATTTGTCTTCCTCTTGGTTGAAGTTAGTATGAACTTAGCGAGTCAAAGTTGGAAAGCTCACAGTTAATTTTTATTATTTTGGGTGTATTCACAGATATTTTACTACTTAACTGCACATTAGTGATTATGTATCGAGACAACCCGATAATTTCAGGATTTTGTGCCATTAAAAATTAAAGGAAATTTAAAAAACATTAGAGTTCTTATGAGATCCGAACCTAGGTCTCATAAGTCAATAGTGAGCGACTTATACCACTCGTATATTGTGCTGGTTATATCGATTTTTATATATATTTTCGTTCTTTTTTACATTTGTAAATTTTGCCCCACTATTATATTTAACCTTTATCTAATTTCACTGTATATGTCAGTTTGTATGTACCCTAATTACATTGTATTAAAGTTATAATATTTTACTTTTATATGCAGGGCTTATTGGCGTCAAGCCGTTAGACCTCGCGCATATATTTAAGAAATAAATAAATAAATAATCTCACAGATTACGCTATCCAGCCCACTAGGTAATATGTACTTTGTCGGAAAAATTAATAAAGGTTAAAAACATTATTTATTGTGTACGTGCTTATTAATAATATATTTTTTCATTCAATTTTTATATATAAATAGAAAGGAAAGCATTTTTTTAAATTTCAGTCTGCCCAAAAGTGTTTATTTACTTTTTAAGCTCTGTAAAATTAGATTTCTTGCATATTCCTTCACAAATATTCACTGTTAAATGTTCGCTTATTGTTTGTTTAGCTTATGCGATTTGGATGATAACATCCAAATCAAAATAAATATACTGCGCCTGATTTGATAGCGTTTTTTTCCCCTCACTAATGTTTCCTCGTGAATTTGTTTATTTAGCTTATACAAATCAAGATAAATACTATGCGCCTGCGTATATATTCGATATAATTACGAAAGATGTGTCAAAATGGCAGAGTCGTATCATGTGCTATATTATTAATTCTAACGTCACCGACGACGAAGACACTCTTTTGCAAACTTTTTTAATAACATTCGCCCGTTTAATATGTAAAACCGCGCCGTGGGTGTTACGGCCCGAGCTTTGATACACCATCGCACTTTTTCTCTCATCATCCCGTGTAACTCGTTTTCAATTTATTAATGTGAAATTGCGATACCTGTACATATCCAGAAGCCTTCACAAACGAGTGACACCTGAGCACAAATAAATCGGATCCAGCTCTACTGAACGAATGAACAACGCAGTTATCTCCATTGACGTCATTCATTTAGGTTGAATAGTGAGTTGCGATGATATTTGATAATTGGTTAGAGCGCAAGCAATATGTAGTATGTAATTTTAGTCCATAATGATTAAAAATATAGCTATTCAGATGTGCGCTTAATAATATTGTAAGATAAATTCAAAGTAAAATATGAAATTATAATATAAATTTTATATCCATATATGAAGTGTCAATGAAGCGTGTTGTAAAATTAAACTGACAAATTTATATTTGGTATGATAGTTATTAATAGAAATAATTGATTATAGACATAATCAATCACTCGAAATAAAATAGTAGAAAATAGATTGATACAAAAGTATTGACGTTTTTTATTATCCTAACAAAAGATTTGCTTTTTTTTTAAATTAATAAATAACATTTGTTTTTTAATTATTATATTGTATAATAGACATTTTTTTGCTACTTTACGTTCAGTTTTGGCTAAGCCAGCGAGCAGTAGAGAGACATAATAATATTTTTAAAGTCTGTGGATCAAGTGCATTTACGACATTGTGTACTTGATGAATTTCATAAAGGTAATTTTGCAACTGTGGCAAGCAAAAACATTTGGGACGTGTACAAGGAATATGCCACTAAAATTCGACTGACACTGAGGTGGGTCAAAAAATTTTTATTCTGAGAATTTTTGTTGTGCAATAAATGACGTACCTGGTGAAGTTTGAATGTGATGGTGAAAAGTTGCAGGTCGTAGTAATTTACTGTTGTAGGACATTAGCATCGCATGGAAATGATTAACTATAAAGTTACGACTCCTCCCCAATCGTTAGTCACAAATCAATTGGATTGTGTTTCGATGTGTGTTGCTTTAAGTGCAGGACAAAAGCACGAACCTTTTTTTGCGCCGAGTGGTAATTGGAGATGAAATATGGGTTGTCTACAAATATGTGACATGAAAAAGACATTGAGCTACCTAGGTTAAAAAAAGGTTAAAAGGTTAAAGGTTAGACTTCAGTTAGTCAACAGAAAGGGAGTAGTTTTTCACTGTGACGATGCGCGACATCATTTGGCTAAGATGATCCATGACAAATTAAAATAATTGAGCTTTAATTTTAATATGCAACCACCATACTCTCCAGACCTTGCTCCTTTTAATTATCATTTGTTCAGAGTATTTAATTTTATTTTAAATAATAAAAATATTGAATCAGAGTCACGTACATTTTATTTTAATGGCATGAATAAACTACTAGAAAAATAAAGTTTAATAGTTTAAATTAATAAGGAAAATTAAAAAAATATCTTATAAAAAATACGTCAGAATTTTTGCATCAACTAATATTTTTTTGTAATTAATAACACTAAACAACATAGAGGCTATGTTAGCTATATTTATATAATAAACTAATGGCAAATATGTCATTAGTTTCACTTTTTCTTACTAAGATATCGTCTATTTTTAAAATTTAGACTATCTATTAAGTTTTTGTATCAGAATAATGAGATATAAAATTGCTCACCTGTATTTAGTTAGTATTGTAACAATTGTAACAACTGGTAGTATATAATTTGTTTATAATACAGTTATCCAGTAGTTTTTTATTTTTTTTTTAAATTTGTTCAATGATGGCAAATTGTTGCCAAAACCCAAAAAAATGTTGTTCAGGCATTAGGATTTTAAGCAGTAGTAATTTCAGTATACTTAAAAGCATTTTTTTAAATAGTGGCAAAATAACATTTTCTGGAGATTTTTCAGGTAAAAGTATAACTAATATTTGAGTTACTTTTCACTGAGATGAAAAATATCTTATTGCAAAAACAGCGTTGAAATTTTATGTAATGAACTTCTTTCAAAGCGTTTTTACTAATTAGTTTTAGAAATATCACTATTATGACTTGACAGGTTTACCTAATGCATCATTGTGGCTATTTTACAGACAATAAATATACAATTGAATGTTGCAAAAAATCTAACATAATTTAGCTATTGCCAAAAACATCCTTGTGTTTGGCAAGAAACTGAATGGCTCGTGAATGAAGAGCGTTTTTAATCGCCCACGTCCTGGCCGTGACGGTCAAGAATAAGGGACGCAATCGCGGCTCTCTATGGCACTCTAAAGCTGGCAGCCAAAAGCCGTCAAGCATTGATGAATTGTCGACACCACCACATAACCTTAGAAAGTGTTTCATTACGTAGACGCTACGCCGAGAATATAATGAATTGTCTTCCAACGCTCAAAGAAAAAAAATCACTAGGATACAAATATAGATATCTCAGAATTTTTTTTCAAATTCTCTCTAACAACAAGTAGTACTACGCGTTACTTAGATTCCATACAGTGAAGGCACATTTGAGGACGCTATGAACTAGTATATCGTATGCCAATAAATTATTGAAGTGACACGCGCTCCGCATAACGAAGTCGAGCATCTTTGATGCCTTGTCGCAAACTTTGGCGATGTGCATAGAAAAATTCCATCTCTGCTCCAATGTCACTCCTAAGTAATCGTGAGTTTTTAACATCCAAGTATTTGAGTATTTCTGCTTAAAAATAAGTATTCCAAGTTAGTAATTGCCGCATGTATGTCGATAATAAAAATAACAAAGCAGAAGATTCTAATTAGATCCCTGTGGTACTCCAGAATGAGCAAAATACTCATCGAAGTAATGAATGCCATAGCTCACATACTGGTGGCGGTGACTCAAGTAACTAGAAAAAAATATAAAAAGACCGTTTAAAAAACCGAACTTCCGTAGAAGTAGCTCATGACAAATTTTGTCTAATGCTTTTTGAAAGTCGGTATAGAATATATCGGCCTGGATTTTAGAATCGAGAGATTTTGTCACCGCCTTCGAAAGGCGCAAGAGGTCAGTGACCGCGGAACGACGCGGAGGAAGCCCATGTTGCTGGTCTACTAGCGCTTGCCGACAGTGATTGTGGATGTATCTGTAAATAATTATATTTAACTTATAGTTTAAAGCTAGGGACTTTTAGTATTCGTCTACATTGCTAATTATGTGTTGATAGGGGTATTCAATTTTTTATTTTTTCGAGCAAAAAAATATAATCCGTACTCTCAAATATTGTACATATGGATTTTTGAATGATCATAATTTTTTGTAGTTGGAATATTTGTTATATATATATATATCAATTGCATGGATCAACTTTTTCACTTATTGAACTTGTTTTTAAATGTTTTATTATATTTTTCTAAGAATTAGTTGACTTTACAGCTTAGGTGTATATCAATGATAAGATCAAGAATAACTTTTTTGTTTATGTAGTGCAAATTCTATGAGATTAATTACTTCAGACATTACATAAGATGCAATTCTTAGTGGAAAATCAAAATTAGTTTTCTCTTAATCCATTTTAAAGTGTATTTTTATAGTTTAATTGATTTTATATTTGCCTCTATGTGCGTCAAATGAGGATGAAGACAAAGAATGTGGGATGGCGAATAAGGTATAATTGGTTAAGCCATGGTGTATGGAAATAAGGGTGACGCAGGCAACGATACAAATTGCCTTAATAGGCTCTAAATTTAGAAAGAGTCCAAATATCCGTCATTGAAATCGAATAAATCCGATTTAAAACGATACCTATTTTTAAGGACAATAATACATTGTGTATTTATAAACTGTGTTTGTTGTCGTTTTATGGAAATAAAGTAATATTAATAATATTAATAATAATAATATGTTGCTGATACATGAATATTAATTAGTAGCAATAATGATTTTACTTTAAGTGAATGAGTAATTAGATCTGTTTATAAATTTAGTATACATAAGATCTTTTTATATACTTATACGTGTAAAACAACGACTAATATATCTGCAGATTAGGTTTTGCCTACTAAGCTATTAAAATTAAAATTTAGTTTCTTTACCATATTATATATGTATATTTTAGCGACTGTTTTATTGTAAGATTTTCTAATTACACTGTACAAATTTTTATGCTTTACGTTGTTATTGCTAACTGATTCATTCAATCTATTATACATTGTTTTATAAATATTATATATATCCAATTAGTTCTGTTATCTAATATTAATTTATTCAAAACGTTTGTATGTATGAGTTTGTTTCATCATAAGACAATATTAACAATTATTTGCGTTCATTGTCAATTTATTTTCAAGTATTATTGATATCGTTTTTGATTAATAATAATAGAAAAATATATAATAAGAAAAAATTGATTTAAGATTTAATAGTCAGTTGTACTTTGGCTATTGCTACTTGAGTACATATTTTTATATATCATATGCACATCTGGACTCTACATTTCAATATTTAAAAAAAATTGGGTCTTAAAATTTATGAAATGTACTGGCTGCTGAAATTGAAACAAATTCTATTTTTCATCATCATCAAGTCTATTATAAATATTTTCTGTTTATGTTATATATTATATATATATCTTTAGTTCAAATTTATTGATGTATAAATTAGCTATAAAGCTAAATAAATAAATAATAATTTAAGAATCATAGGTACAGCTGGATTTATAGATACACTTGTCAATTTAAGTTTAATAGTTCTACAACTATTGTGAAATTGACTAAAATGAACTTGGCTAAAAGGTTTATTTCATCCCCCTTATTCTCCAGACCTTACTCTTTCAAACTAATTTTTATTTTGAACAACGAAAAGGGGGCTATCGAAATATTTGAATCAAAACCTTCAACATTTTATGCTAATGTAATTAAAAAATTGATTGAGAGGTAGAAGGATGTAACGTTTTTACAAATAAATATTTTGAATCATTAAAATGAAAATTAACATTTGTAATTTTTTTCATTAAAAAATCGACATTCATTTTGGGAACCCCTAATACATTATTTCAAAGCATTATTTACATACGAAGAAAAAAACGCATTATATAGAGTATATACGAGCAAAATTTTACGATAACAATAACCTTTTTTATGTACACTCATAAATAAGGTTTATTGCACAGGACCATCATCATCCCTCAATTTCTACTATCGCCTGACAAATTGCATTTTTATATTTACGCACCATTCAACGGTTAGTCCGGTCTAACGATAAATAGGTTATATTTCGGTAATATGCTTTCATTGGCACCTGAACATAAATAATTCATGTTCATCACGAAAACGCATTCGATGTAATACAAATTGGAATTTCATATTGTGATTTATATTCAATGATATGTTCACAACTACATGGTTTGAAATTTCTATTCCGATTATGTACATGTCTAATTCTAGCTGCATCCGTTCGAAGCGATTCCGGTTCATTTTCCCTCGAGAATTTTTCCACTTCAATCAGATGCGCCATTTACACAGCCTCATTATTCGATCTATGTATAGACGTATCTTGGCCTTTTTATAGTTGGGTTTTATTTTTCATACTAAATTTTTACCGTCTACAAACCGAAGTTATTACGATTGCATAACGTAGCTTTAGGAAACGTTTCGCGTTTATGACTCGAGCGAATCTCAACTCTATTCTTAGATAATGAAAACGGAGGTTCTTAACGCCGTTTGCCTCATGTGCGAATTGTCTGTTTAGATTTTCACTTATCGTAATTGTGTTTGTGTTGAATAATTTGATGATAAAATTCCTCTATGTGTTTTACATACAGGAATTTTATTATCAATAATACAATTCCTGTATGTAAAATACAGGATTTATATGTAAATATTTTTAAGAGATATCTATTATTAGGAGATACCCATTGGGATTGTAGATATATGAAATTCATTTCTATCTAGCATATTATTATTTTTTATACGTAAATATCTTATTTTAAATAGACCTAAATGCTGTATATCCGAAATAGCAAAAATAAACTATGAATATGAATATTTTATTTAAAAGAAAATAAGCAATATCTGTTTACGCAACAACAACTATTAATACAGATTTATATTTATTATAATATTTCATACAATTTGTTTTACAAATTCATGTATTTTTTCAGTATGTATTTACTTTCCAGACGCACATTAAGGGTCTTTATAGTAAGATGCTAGATAAAAGACACAAAGAACAATAAAAGTCAAGAAAAGTTTGCACGAAAGTATATTATTATAAAACAGGCCCTTCCAACAAAGTTATTCGGGAATTTCGTAAAACAGGTGGTCACTTTGAAGTCTAAAGATAAGGACATTGCTATTATATTATATATTTGCCTTTGATATGCGTTCTTTTATGTAATTCCTATTAGAATGACAAAAAAATATGCTATACAGAAGCCAATAAAAAACAATATAAATCATATTAAAATCGCAGATTACTATCAATTTTATTAGTGAATAAACTTTTGGATATCTCGAAAAAAAAAAATAAAGCTTATTTATAGTAATTTAATTTCAAGTGTAATATAGTAAAAAAATGCGGCTAAGTAAATTTTAAATGTATAAGTGAAATAAAGTGTTTTATAAGTAACTTTCATGGTATAAAGATCTTATTTTTTTTTACTTATGTATTACTAGTGCTTATTGTTCTTATGCTTTAAAACTACGAATAAAAAATACCTTTATGAAACTTTCGACAGCGTTAAAGTTTTAAAGGATATCAGTATTAACAAGTTTTATGGACTATAATAAAGCTCTTTGTAACAATGTAATAAGCACGATAGCACTTGAAAATAATTATAAGAAGAACATTGTATTTTTAGATTGATGTTACAAAAAATAAACATGTGATCCTTGACTTTTGCACCTAATTGGTTTTAAAATTGTATATGTAGAGCAACAGAAAAACACATGGAAAAGTATATTTTAATACTATTTATCTGCTGTTTTATTTATAAATTTATTAAGAGAAAGATTATATTATACTCATATTTTGTAATATTATATTTTTATGTGTGACTTTGCAGCTAAATACAATAGATGCAGTTTATTTTATAAAAATATGCAAATTACCACTTACACATAATGCAGCTAAAAGTTGCGTTGGAGTTGAAATTGCAGATCTTAGAAGTCAGTGAGCCTTTGCGGCGTATCGAGTTATATTATAGTTATGCTATGACTTCGGTAAAGCAGCTGTGATTTGTTATGATGTTTTCTAGTGATGCTCTTCGAACCATCAGCTAATGTTTCTCGTATCGATGAATCCTCTTAAATTGTATTTATTCGTCCCTGCTGTTGTACTTTTTTATAATGCTGGTTCAAGAAAGCTCTGGCGAATCGAAAATGAGGATATTTGCAAACCAATTGCATCGCTTCTTAGACATACTTCCGAAAGGTGTATCCTTATGAGAAACGGTCCTGATGGCCTCTCCGGCGATCGGTTACCAAGGGTTGAAGAACAATAGTAATGTGCGTCCTTAAACAACAAAGAGTGTTTTTTCAAAGGAACTTATGTATCATTAACGTTTCGAGACAAATGTGATTTTAGGTGGTCCGTATAATATTTCTAATTAATAACGTAACCATTGTAGCCCATGTACTTTCGAGATAGAATGATTTCTCTTTTCGTTTATTCGAATGGTCCTTAGAGTGATCTCCAAATTTTAACGAAATTACAGATGGTTAAAATCCGCATAATGTGTTTCTTTCTATTGCCTTTCGTACTTTTTAATATTCGATGAGTACAATATTAATTTATATTTTTTTTTCTTTGACTTTTGAATTTTAAGTGAGGCGGTTCATCTCCCGATATAAAACCAATATTCCTGTTTCAAATATTTTTATATATGTAGCGCCAACTTAATTTTATAAATTATTTTTGTGTAGTATAATATCTTATATATTATAGTAGAAATTTTAGTTTTACTAGGGATATGCTCAATTTTTTAACTTTTATTGCTATAGTCGCTCCACTACTGGTTTTGAGTGAGATTCCATTTACTTTATAAAGACCACCAGTACAACATCGTAAATATGCATTTATTATGAGAAAAAACACTTGTCTTATATACGGGTTAAAAGCGCAATAATCTAAAATGTAATTCTAAATGATTGGCATCCCAAAAATGTATTAAAAATCAGGGTTGTCGTAATATTTTAGAGGAATCGGAGTCGTAAAAAATCGATCGACTTCGATTCATTTTTATATTTTTTTACCACATTAAACACAATGAGATTGTATGCAACCCAAATTTATTTAGCATACATGAGAATTCATTTAAACTCGGACCATATAAAGCTGCCCTAGAAGACTGAGAAAGCAGCTGCTTCCCTCTTTACGTCAACCCTGTCCAACAACAACATTTTAATTCAGCCCTTAACCTAATTTTGAGAGACGACAGGATTTTACATACACAGACAAGGCTAATGTATTTATAGTAGTTATACTGTAAATAATTGTATGTGAAATAAAATTGTTCCTCAATAATAATAATATTTAAAATTATTAAAAAAAATATATATGGAACATGAAAAAAAATATATAAATATCACTGTTTTTTATTTATTCAATTTAGCTAACAATATTAATTATTATCTTAATATAAAGTTATTGTAAGTAATTTACTCTTTCTTAATTAAGCTAATTATATATATATTTTTATGTTACACACTTGATTTATTGGTAAGTATATTCTATATCTCAAATATAATTTGATATAATAATAACCTTCGTTCACTTTATCAAATTTCGCATTACATTATCAATATAACGTATCGTCGTACAGCTAAATAAGGCTACTATTATTATTTAGATATAAAAGTATTTATAATAATAAAAATATGTTTAACAAAGAATAAATTTTCATCAAAATGATATTCGTTCCTAATATGCATGTGTGTATATATACAAAAATCAATATATACGCTTATTTGCGAATAGACGCAATTTGTGTATATTACCTTCGTAGAGGTCTATAATTTACAGTTCAGATACCGCTTTCAAAGCTCTAATGAACTTATTTACGTTTCCATTTCTCTTGCTTCTGCGTAGATATTCGTGATTTATTTATTTTTTTATATCTGAGGCGTCAGCAATAATTATTTTAATACGTTATGTTTGTAAAAGTAAAGCTTAAATATAGCTTAATAAAAGCTCACCAATTTTATTTTAAATTAAATAAGAATCATGAAAGCTTATTATTTTTTAAAAAGCTTTTATTATAATTCTGTATGGAAATGTTACGGAAATTCTTAGAATTGTATTAAGATTTTATATGTATTAAATTGTAGTGCTTATTTGGTTTGATATCACATTTATACTGACGGAGAAATTAGCCTTTCATGTGCTATGTGAAAAGTTTATTTTTGGATTTCTTAAAAATAACTACCATAAAACAATTGTTTTATTAATATGCTTGAAATATAAATAAAACTTTTGATTGCACTTTAATGGCTTTCATTTCAACAAATTCATTGATTGAATAAGCTTGAATAATAAAATTATAAGCAATATAATACATTAGACTATAAATACGTTAGCTAAGATAATTAGTTAACTACTCGATACTTTTATGTAAATCAAACACGAACGTGTCGTATCGGGTTAAAGATCATAAGCGCAATGTCTTCAAATCGGCCGAATTATTTATAAGCCACTGACTTTTTAATTAAACCCTTCGACCGTCACAAGAGTTGGCGGGTGTGAGAAGGGGGTTGTTCGCCGTTAATTAAATTATTCATGAAAATTTTACAAGACCAAGAAGGTGTTGATTAATAAAGTATTTTCAGCATTTGCCCTGTTGGACACCTGAGCGCCATAAATATAGTAGTTAATTTGGAAGAAAAAAAAGCTCATGCCTCTGGGAAGTTATTGGCCACGTTTGTAACACGTGTCAAAAGTTTTCACATTATTTAATAATATTCTTTATAAAACAGTTAAAATTATTCCCGAGTCACGTTGACGCGCACGAAACAAACTCATATTAACTTGATTTTTCTGAACTTAAATAAAGCTGTTTTGGTTAGTCAGCCATGAAAAGCAAAGAGATTTTTTATCTAGTTTTCTTGAGTCTTTATCTGTTGAAAATTTTCATTAAGAATCGGATGTAGGTTATCGCTTTTCGCTTCAAATCTCATCACATAATAAAGTTACTGTTTTACGGATGAGTTCTCTGAAAATAATACCGTTACAAAGAGGTTTTGAGACTTATATTTCTTATTACAAATATATTTGAGAGATGATGAGGCACCATTTTTATTATTTAGAGATCATTCTAATGAATACATAGAGCAAACGAAAAGAGAGATCAACCCGTCTCGAATGTGAGGCCACACACAGTATTTCAAACAATGAAAGAGATATCTCGTAAGCAAAAAAAATCGTTAATAATTAGAAATATTGCGTATCCGTTCCAAAACGTTAATCATCCATAAGTAACGCAAAAAACTCTATCCTGCGCATATTACTATTGTTCTTACACTTTTTGGTTATTAAGTTACATTCTCATTTGTGACTAAATCTTAATTACATAGGGTAGACGCAGAAGGCGGACGAGGAGAGATGCCACGGAATCACAGCAGCAGAGAAACTGCATGTACACAAATCAAATCAGCGGATCGTCCAGCATTATCACGAGAACATACCATGAGAGATCACAGCCGACAATAATACAACTCAACTCGCCAGCAAAGACTCCAATTTCCAAGAATTGCCATTTTAACGTCACCACTTAATAAAATAGCGGCCGCCTCTTCGAAAAAGGATCGGATAACAAAATCTGCATATTTTTATATAGACAAATTAATCTTATTTATGAAGCATTTTTGTGCTATGTTTTTTTATAACATTTTATTTGTCAAGATTAATTAAAGTACCATTATATTTAATTAGGTAATCGATAGCTCAACTACATATATAATACACGATATAAAAAATATTTATGGGTAAATAATAAATTTATTTACACAAAAAATTATAATGTTGATTTTTCCAAACAAAAATTTTACTTTTTCAACTTTAAAAAATTATATAATTATTAGAGTATTTCTTTTATTTTCCATTATATACATAATTAATACATAAAAATAATAATTTATATAATAACAGCGAATTGAAAAGGAGAATCACAGATATAGATATATATGTATATATACCTACATCAAGAGAAAACAGAAATTTCACTTCAATCAGAATTGTTTTTATTGAGGATAAAAAGGCGATTATTAAATTGTTGGACTTTATTTAGAGTTATAACGTAAAATTAAAATTATATATAAAAATATACACTAAAATTTTATATGCTAAAAAAACACTTTAATTAATTCGCGTATATTTTATGTATTGTCGTTGTGAAAAAAGCTATAGTAAATCGTATAGTGTTATTGTATTTTTATTGATCATTAACCTTACGTTCTAGACAGGATATTTATATAGAAATTCAGGGATTTTCTGCTTGGTTCAGTAATTATAATAATTTTCAGTAGTACTCATTCATTGTCAACCTTATCGTACTGTGACATCATCCATCCGATTTAATCTCCATAATTACGCAATGAATATGACATAATAAAAAAGAATCGCACGTGGCAGTCGTGGATTAGCGAAAAATTATTCGATAATATATACGCACATAATTGGGATAAAAATAATGTTTGTCGAGCTTTTACGTAATCCGACGAAAGCTTTCAAGGATAACAATAACATTGGTTTATTATTCAAAATGGATGATGTGGTTGAGCTCTGCGTGAAATGAAATTTATATAAAAAATAATGTTTGACCGCGTTTTGAAAATATTATCACTGTTAAATTCAATGTTAGTATTTTGTATTATGAGATGGAAGCAATCCGAAGTTCTTAAACGTGAAATAGCCGTTTAATTTGATTTTTGATCGTCTGATGCAGCTGAAACACTTTCGCAATCTCATTGAATAAACTCGATTAAATTATGTTTTTGCTTTACGAAAATGTAAATGAAAATCTTATTCCATTTTTATAAAATGATATTAGCAATGGGATAATTGAATGAATTGATTGAGCTATATTTAGTATAATCTATATATTATATATACAGTATATATAATATATTTTTAGATGTCCTTACACCTCAAATATTATTAAACATGCTAGTTAGTATAACATATCGATAAAATAAGCCTAAACATTGAGTTTACCCTACTGTACGTTGCTCGTTTAAAAATCATATTTTTTCGACAAAGATGAGAAAATACCGTCTTTGACAGTTTCAGAAATATCATACACACATAATTCACATTTATAAATTATAAAAGTTTAAATATACGACATGGCCCATAAAAACGTCACTTAAAGTCGCAAAGTGGAAAATTGTAAAATGTCTTCGGAAATGATATCGTTTTTCTCCGCAAGTCGTTAAAGTTTCATATTTATTATAGCGATTTTCCGATTTTCATAATAACGCAAAGATTTTAAATACGTCATTTAGACATAACTTCTATGTACTTGACTGCTGTACTAATGTTACCTAAGAAGCACTCTCATAAAATGCATATGTATGTTTAAGAGCTCGCATGTTATATCTAAAACGTCTTATACTCTGTACTGTAAATTGTATTAATACATATAAAGCATGAACAAATATTTTACATATGATACAATAATATGTTATTTATTCACATAATATAATTTCAATATGCTAATGAATTGTATTTTAAAATAACATTTTTTTTCTCAATAATTTTGCATTAAAGTAGTAGTTTAATATGTTTTATTTCAGTATATATTGTGTTCCTTTTACTTATTCGTAAGTATATAATATACTGTACATACATATCTACTATATTTCATTTTAGAAACGTGGAGAGGTATGTTTTAAGAAAGGATTATGGTAACCGAGAATAATGCCATTATATAATGTCCGCTGTTTGAGGATAACAAAATTAATTTCGTTACTTTTATGCATGCACGAGTATCGTAATCGTTAAAAAATATAAGTAGTAATTATTAACAAAATAAAAAGTAGAATATTTAAAATTTATTTATTATTAAGGCATGATTTTAACCAAACTTTAAAAGCTCTGGATAATAAAATAGTTTAGTTAAACAGCAGATGTATTTAAACATATTAAGAAGTTGTAACTTATATTTTTAATAAAAAAAATGTGGTAGCACATTAATAATACAAAAATATCTATATTCTATGTGAACAACGATTGGGATTGAGAGAAAAATATTCTACAGAGACTGCATTATAAGTAGTGATAAATAATTGGCTGCTCATATGGAATGCAAATTACATCATTGGAACAATGATCTTATTTGAAAACGTAAGAGTGGAACAATAATAATAATTTTATATTGTAGAATTAACATACTTAATTAAAGTTACAGTAATGATTGATAAACAAATTAAAACAGTACCAAAGTTTCAACTTGCCTTATAAATAAGTTAATATGATTACATCCACAATTCTTATTTTATTGTAGATTTTCTATAATACTATCATCACCAGTATATGCCAATGAATAATAACTATAGAATTTGTGTTCGAACATCATATGTACTTTATCAATTATAAATCGTATCTGGAAGATCAGAATTAGTGATTTTTATATTATTATAATTTCTACCGATCGTCGAAGATAATTTTTAATAGATTTTCCTAGTCTTACTATAATTAAAATAAAATCTAGCTAGGTCATGCATTGTGTTATCTATTAATCGGTAACCTGTGGTAATAGTCAGTAAATTATTAAAATATCTCGCTGATTTACAAAATTAATTTATTTAATAGCTGTCAATTTGTAGTTGTTAAAAATGTTCGGTATTCTTTATGTTAAACAGTTTTTATTGATTTTTGTGAAGTTTAAACTATGTGTTAAATTATAGTAATGTATGATTGTGGTAGGTCTTCAAAGTTATAAATCTACCACCAAAACTTTGCGAATACCTAGGTCACTTTTCGAGTAACCAACTGTTGCGATGTCGATAGGTCGAGGGTGGGAAATTGACAGACGGGGTGGTCTCCCTCGCCCCTTTTCGACTGGGGTCGGCACAGGCGCCGAGCCGTCGCCCTCCCACACAGCCTCCGCTCTCCTCTTATAAATAATATTCATCACGGCTGACCGTTAACACATCGTCAGCTTACACTTTTTTCGTCACCAAGACAAGAAAAGAATAGTCGGAAATTACGACCATGTGACGCAGATGCAAGGGACTTCATGTAGCAATTTGTTTCTCCTTTTTCTCTATTATATACGCGCTTCGTGTATTTCTGATAAGACCTTGAGTATACGCAAATAGACGGAGAAATACTAAAGTTTCATAACAAAAGAGAAATTGCAATGTAGCTGAGATATACAGGGTGATTCGTTAAGAAACTAGTAAAATAACACGGTACAACTTCACTCAATTTATGTGTAACAATATCAGCTTTACTTTATAACAACCTTACGCTTCAATTGATCATATTTAACCTTCAGACCAATATATAATTTTTTTCTCCTTCATTACACAATCTGTCTATTGAAAATAAGTAATTTTTTGTAACCATTAAATATAATTTAATAATTATTTTTGATTTTACAGTATTGATAACTACATGGCATCCATTGCGTGCGCCACTGCCGTTACGAGTCCGACCCTTATGGGCGGGCACCCAGCTTTTGACGGCCAGATGATAGTGCTCTCGTTGGCTGGCCTGCATTGCTTTGCATTACATGCATTGCGTATCATCCTAGTAACAACAGCACCTCTCGATATTCGAGGGGTATATATGTTGCCTCAGTCGCAGCCTTGGCCCTCGGATCCTCTCTGGACCGAGCTCTTTGGCACTGCTTGCGTTTATCTGCTATGCTTTGTTCGTTGTCAGTAGTGCCTCGCACGCTATCTCAGATGGCCACCCCGATAGGTCACTCAAGGGTTTGGGTCTTAACCTCAAGAGTGATCCCTCGCTCTCCTACACTATAGGCGGTGAACTCCAGTGTGTGGTCGACTGGCGCCGTCCAGGAAGGATGTGCGCCGTGAAGGAAGAATTCATAGTTGGATGTTGTGCATTGAGAAAATTAAGGAGCACATCCAAATCCTCCCTTCCATGGGGCCACATTACAAAGACATCATCGACATATCTTAACCAAGCTTTCGGTTTTAACCGATTTTTCTAGGACATCTGTTTCGAAATATTTCATAAAAAGAATAGCTATTACTGGTAAAAGCAGTAGACTCGTATGTGCTCCCTTGACTCCCCTTTATAAATAAAATACGTGGAGTTGAGACAATGTTTTGTTAGCTCCATAATATGTTTCGGCAGGTTATGTCTCTTAACAACGTGGTTAAGGGTTTCCGCAATGGGAATATTTGTAAACCGCTAGGAGACATCAAAATTTTACAAATATTTTTCCTACTTCAAAACGAAGAGTACAAAACTTATTAAAAAGTATATAAGAAATTTTGAATAAGGAGACAACAAAGTTTAAAAACACATTTATATACTTTACTTTATACAGAAAATAAGTTACACGTTAAACTTATTATACTAATACCTATTTTTAATAATCATTTAACTAACATACATTTTAATAAGACATTGGTACAAAATCAACCGTAAAAGTGATAGTATTCTTCAACAATATATATTACACTTTGTATATCCATAAATACAAAAAACTATCGATCTTAATGTACCAAACTCTATACAAATATTTTTAAAAATACTTGCTTATTAGTACCACCTTAAAAAATAATTTGAAGATGTAATTTCATAACATGATTTTATTATGATGAAATAAAATTGTTGAATTTTATTTGCATATATATCTAAAGAACACCCAAGGTATGTCAAAATAAACCTAAAAAGCAAGATAACTAAGGGACAATATCCAAGCAGAAATTGATACCACGTAATATATGTCGAAGCTTTTTCCCAAAGTCACCCTGTATTGTAAGGCTAAGCACCCACGCGTATGAAAATATGTATCTTTTTTTGTATGCTCGTATGTATGTATATTATGTAACACCTCTTGAGGGTGGTCCACGTGTCACGAGTCTGTTTTTGGCCGCTGAAGATAGATAGGCAGTGGCGCTAAATATAAATATGTCGCTGCGTGATTTATGTCACGTGGCTTGCTTTAATAACGTGCTTGAGTTTTCAGAAAAGCTTTGAGCTGTTTTGTACAAAGTAGCGAAATGCTTCAATACGTCGTTATGCACTTAATTTTAACATTCTCTATGATTACGCAATTAACAATCAAGTATCATTACTATGTGTATGTTTTGAATTTAAGAATATATACATAGTTAGCTATTGAAAGGAGAATAATTTCGCAAACATCTTATGAACGTTAACAATGTATTGTGCTTTTTAGTCGCTTTATAAAGAAACTGTTTTAACAAGACAGAAAATAAACATGTATGATCGTAATACAAAAGTATGCGTATTATTTATGTGAGAGATTGGAGTAAATATTTATTTTGAAATTTTCTCTATTATCAAGATTGCTCTAAAGCATTTTTAAAACACAGCTATATGTGATTATTATACGATTAACTGCTAATATTGATTTTAAAAGTCACATTTGTAATTTATTCTTATAATTTTCATAAAAAATCGAATGGAAATCTTAAATAAAATGTTATGCCAGTTGTAACACGTTTATTTACTCAGTTAGCAAGACTAAAAGAAAGCTATAAGCTATCTGTTTGAGAATTAACATTCCCTATATTTAAACAGCAAAATATGATTATAAGCCCTATTTTTCTGCTGATGAATACTACTAAAGCTGTACAGATAAAGCGGTTATCTGTGAATACATAAGTGTAGAATACGATAGACGAGTGATATATTGTAATACAAGTCAATGACTAATACTTTAAAGATCTGGGCTCGAATCACATATTTAAAAAAATTAAATCATGTCCAGTAAATCGGATTTAATGATTATTATATAATTAAAATTCTGATCGATTATCACAGATAATGTTTTTCTAGATTTTCCTAATCTCACAGATGCTAAGTCGTACATAGTAACATATTTTGATCGTAAGCTGTATTAATAGTTTATAATTAATAAAATAGATTTAGACTTGCAGGTGTGTTAAGCCCATTGTAACGTATTGGTCTAACTTGTTACAACAGAAGATTTATAATAAGTATGTATATTTAAAACAACGACACTAAGTTTAAATACATTAGGAAATATAATTGTGCGATATAGACTCACATTGATATTGGCTTTAACCGAACGTAATAAAAGTTCTAAAACTAATTTTAGTTTTAGAACTATTATTAGTTCAAGTCAAAAATACAACTTAAGCGAACTCATCACTCAGGAGAAAATAAGCGGAAAAAGTGCAGCCGTCGCATCTCGCATATTGCCACATAGTTTGTCTGTATTTGGATGTTACACTATCTTTTAAAAATATGATCGTAATCATTACTGATATTTCTACAAACTTCTAATATAAAAGTATTGGTCAAAGTGTATTCAAACCAAATTTTGGGCAATAGGAGGGCGCAAAAACAATTATTGCTTCTCAGAAGTCAAAAATTCACGTCAAAAGCAATAAAATCATTGCAGTAGGAACGCTAGGCAACGAGTTTTAATTTTTTTGCACATTCTACCGGCTTTCAATAAAAAACGGCCGTTGTCTATGGTATATTTGGTTTTGAATCTCCGATCGTCATGTACGTTAGTATAAAAAAATACATGTAAATTACTATAACAAATCACATCTTAGCTTTATTACTATGCTTATAGGGTGGTCCTGACAGAGCAAATTCAAAATGAGAAAGCTTCTACTTCTATATATATATATATATATATATATATATATATATATATATATATATATATATATATATATATATATATATATATATATTCAAAATGAGAAAGCTTCTACTTCTATATATATATATATATATATATATATATATATATATATATATATATATATATATATATATATATATATATATATATATATATATATATATATATATATATATATATATATATATATATATATATATATATATATATATATATATATATATATATATATATATATATATATATATATATATATATATATATATATATATATATATATATATATATATATATATATATATATATATATATATATATATATATATATATATATATATATATATATATATATATATATATATATATATATATATATATATATATATATATATATATATATATATATATATATATATATATATATATATATATATATATATATATATATATATATATATATATATATATATATATATATATATATATATATATATATATATATATATATATATATATATATATATATATATATATATATATATATATATATATATATATATATATATATATATATATATATATATATATATATATATATATATATATATATATATATATATATATATATATATATATATATATATATATATATATATATATATATATATATATATATATATATATATATATATATATATATATATATATATATATATATATATATATATATATATATATATATATATATATATATATATATATATATATATATATATATATATATATATATATATATATATATATATATATATATATATATATATATATATTGTATAATATCATATATAGAACGCAGATAAAAAACAACTTTTCAGATGTTATGTACTTCCAATTTGAGTGATTTTTGTTTTGTTTAAATATATATGTCAATGATGCATAATTTTTTTAACAATTCATCAGTCTTACATATTAAACCGCTTATCCATATGAAATATATAATCTAAAGTACTTTCAGATAGTATGCTATAACCACTAGTTTAACTGCGATACCCTCACGATAGTTACATTTGAAAATGATATGGTAATCTTATCAATATTAAAAATGATAAAGGAATGACATATTGAGTCTATCCAGAACTTTCTAAGCAGTTGCGTTGTGGGAAGAAAACAGTTTGCTGCTCTATAACGGACATACTTAGTATATAGATACTTTAAAAAGAGGTAAGTGTATATAAATATATGCAATCATTTAAATACAACGAAAATAAAAGGCGTGTAAATTGGAGTGAAATTTAACTGATTTTTAATCTGTGAGCTTCATAGCTTATCTTTAAATTTAACCATATTATCCAGTAATAGATTCAAATTACAGTAGTAAACAAGACATGTGTTGTTTTGAATCTTGTAGGGTGGGGTGAATTAAATAAACGAATAAACCCTTCCGGGTCCGATGGGGTTAAATGAGGGTCGACAGTCGGGGTCCAATTATGTGTCCGCGCTTTGTAAAATGGACACCTCGATTAATTGACTTACATAATGCGAAGATCACAACGACAAGGCACATTAGGCGAGCATCGCCACACGATTCGTTAATGGTGCAGAAAATTATAAGAGGCGCCACTGTGTTGAAATCTAAAAGTAATTTGTCAACAAGTTTACGCAGAAACTCCCTAATTTATGTATAATAAGATAGTAGATATGGATACTTTGTATCTATCTAAGCTATAAAAAACAACGAGATACTATTAGAGTTATTAAAATAATTCCTACACTTGCTTATGTAACCTTTATGATTGGGAAATGGGAAGTAAAATGATGATTGGTTTTTATAGCTTATAGCAATGAAAAAACACTGTATAGTATATTTCAACCTTTTCTAACCTACTTTTATGATATTCTAGGTGCATTTCTTAATTAGATTTAAAGCTTTAAATTGTGCTAACGAATCAATTTTAGTGCCTCTACAAAATTATATTACGTAATAACTTGCAAACCATTATAATTCATTAATCACTCTAAAATATGTCAGTGCAATTCAGACTGAAAAAGCTAACAAGCAACGCCATCTTTATAGGTTGTTTGCTGTAATAGCGTCCGCGGGTCAGCTGATTATGTTGACAGTTGCTGCTTTGACAAGTGGGTTGATATAATATGAATTTCAGTAAACACGCTTTACTGGAGCGAAGGGAGGTTCAATGTAATGCAAAGCTCAAAATAAGTATATTCTACACATGCATGTAGATTTTTGAATATGTGAATGCAATTAATAAAATACATGTGTTTTACAGAAAAATGGTAACCTTAAATTTGCTTTTAAAGTTCCGGATTATTTAGTCAATAATTTTAAGTGGTTTGCGGAATCGCAATAACTATTTAACAGTAACGTAATAAAAATTAATATTTCGTGATTATGTTTTATTTTATTTTATATAATGACAGTTATTACTTTGAATTAGGTATTTATTATACATTTTTCCTTAGATTTTATAAATTATTCTTAATCTAAAACAATTTATTTATTATTTCCCAGCCATTTTTAGCCCTCAAGAATTTATATAAATTTGCATATTCTATTTTCATTTGTAATACTTAGCTTTGATTTGCTTTGCAAAACTAGTGATTCCTAGCTAATAAGTTGATGCTTTACTGTATTTTGTATTAAGGCATTTAAAACAGGTAGACTGACTATTTTTAATACTGTAATTAACTTAATGAAAATACTGGTATTTGTGTATTAATATTTTAATATAGTATATGATGTATTATTATTTTATTTTATTACTAAGATTAGTATTTTTTTATTGAATAAATATAATTGTAAATAATGTAGTATATATAGTTTCCAGTGGCGTACGGTGGGTGTGCTGTATATGAAAAATGAAAAAAGGTGCAAATTTTTTTATAACAAGTTTTATTATTATTTATATATTAATTCTATTCTACGTTATTTAGACATATTTTTTTCAATTACGCTTTCGTAAAATGTGCTTTTCTGTTTTTTTTCCATAATTTGTACAGGTTTCCCTGAAAATTCAGAGCACGAATATAAAAGAGTAAGCTCGTTTTTTAATGTTCGCTCGCGTATGAGTGAGAGATAAGAGCATGCGGTCCGCATGTTCTTATCTCTCACTCACTGTTTATTGCTTCTGTAATAATTAAAATAATGATTATTTTATGATTAAAGTGTATATAATTTAATGAATTGCATAACAGCATAATCATTAGCTATCAAAATGATTTTCATGTGAAGTAATTAGGAAATTATTATACAATATTAGTTGATACTTTACATTGCTTTACACGTATATGTATAATAACTAATCGATGGTAACATGTAAGAAGCGAAGACAGATTTTTCGATAAATATAATTGCTTTTGTTCACATCGTATCTTATGATTCGCATTCGCACAAAACGTTATTTTAATCAGAAGGCAGAATATGACAAACCAATTATTACCATTAGCATCTCAACGTATTATAATATATACGTTGATTTAGAATTTACTATTTCGAAACGGCTTATAATAATATCTTGTCATATTATTATATAAAAATACTCTGTTGGATGTTTTATAAGGGTTGCAATATTGAATCACATATAATTCAATGCACCAAAGCATATTTCAAAGGAAGAAAGCATTACGCTTTTCCTAGTTTTCTCCAATACATGTGTGTTTTAAGTAAGAAAATTTTATATAAGATAAATATATAGCAAGAAGCAAATACGCATCAATTTAATCTGCAATATTATAAAGTAATCCGCTAAAATTTTTTGTTGACCCTTATTAGGCGTTGTTTTCTTGTGTAAATAATAAGTAGTTCTAAGATTACTAAAGCAAAAGATAAAAGAAAATTGTAAACAATGTTTTGCCAATCAAATTCTTACGACATCTAATAAAAGCTTCCAAGAAAATATAAATATTTTTAAATATCTGTCACGAACTTTCTGTTTAAAAAAAATATTCATACAGATGAGAATTCTCGATTTCGCATTTTTCTCGAGAAATAATTCTAGAGAAGAAACACTAACTAGTATATGTACCTATATATGACATGACAAATCGAACTGTAGGTAAAATTGCAAAAATCTTAATTGGTTTAAAAGTATTTGTAAATACTTTTAAACTAATTGAGTTCCGATGTTTTCAAAACGTTGTGCATGTAATATATTATTGTAGGTTACGTTAAGTTGTATCTGTTTCACAAAATGGTTATTCAGATACATCTTACAAGACAATCATGCTGATTAAGTTATCTATTATATTCACAAAATTATATTATCGAAAACATTTTTTTAATCATGTTGACACAAATTGACTCTGAATATTTTTATATGGATAAGTAAAATAATCTGTCTTTTAAATAATTGCTTTTTAAAAACAAATTTATTTCAAGTATATGAAAGTTGTCTATTGACAGCTTTATTAACGATTAGTCTAGACTAGACGGTATACTATAAAATAATCGTTCATTTTAACACATAGTTATTAAAATATAGCAAGAATTAATATTATTAAGTTAATATAAAACTTTTTGGTTTATTATTCAATAAATAAAAGGTCAATTATCTATTTTTTAGTTTTTATTACAAATTAATATATAATTGACGCTTAAATATAAACTTATAGTTGTTTTAATCTCTAGAATTTATTTTTTATGACATTTAAAAACAACAAACATTAATAAGTGAACATTTAATAGAGCAAAATGTTTGATAAAATCCTAATTTAATTATTAAAATTTGTGTTGCGTCATCATCTTGATTTTAAACACTTTTTCGTTCTGATAAATTATTTCGTAAGGCGTTGTTTAATAACTAATTGTTAACAATGACGTTCGGCTGTAATTGTTTGGTCACGTTTCAAAGGCAAAGCATTACCAAACACAAAGCATTACATTTTTTGGTGGGTTTCGGTCTTGAAAACATTAAGGGGACGTTTACTAAAGCAATGTATTTTTCGTGTCACGTTGTTGTAGATTAAACATTTTTTTTGTCATGTACTAAAAAAGAAACACATTTTAATTATTTATTTAAATTTAGACCATCGTTACCATAACGAGTCACAAGTAAAAAATAATACATACTAATGTAACGATTCGAGCTGGATAAGTTCCTTGGTATACAATAACAATTAAATTAGTTATAAGCAAATAGACTTATAATTAATTTAATAGTGTATCAGAAGTAGACGCGATCTTGACGTTCCGGAGACGTTTCGGAACCCAAAACTTAAATTTCTTTAGAGTAGTTAGGTTGCAGCACCAGTTAGGCAATTTTTTGCTATACAACGCTATATATCAATTAGTAAATTACTTTATATAGAACTTGTTTAAAGTCAAATTTAACATATTTTAATTCTCCTATATGGTTTCTAATTTATTTTATTGATCGTAAATTACTGAAACGTTCACACAATAAACTTATTTATTGTAATAATTATATATATTTATTTGATTTGCTATATATTTTTATAAAGACAAATTGTACAAAAACAAATATTGATAATTATAATTCTAATTACAATTATTAGTTAAAAATAAATATTAACGTCATAAAATTATGAAAAAACTTTCGCCCCAACCTTACAATTTTAATTTAAGAAAAAACTCTATTGTTGATTGTTATGAATTTTGAATATGTTAAAATATTTTTTTGTCCACTCTGTATGCACGCCTGATAAATTTTTTTCTATTTATTGATAATTCGAGATGTGATGAAATTTTCATTCACCCCAGACTCGAAACGAAAAATTCCATTGACGTACGAATACGTCATTTACAAAAATGACGCGAGTTGGCTTCGTTTTTATGTAAGAAATTTTGTAAGTTAAATGTATTGCGATTATATAAACTTACCTTTCAAAATATTACACATTTGTATATTTTGCGTCAATCGTATTTATATTATGTATGTAAAGATATATTTTTATGAATGTGTATGATGACAATGGGAGAATATTGATCCACTCCCCTTATTACTTAGGGAGAGGGATTGAAAAATAAAATAACACCAGCAGATACAGTTTTATCTGTATGCATGTAATTTGCTTAAATAATAATGATCTACGGATGAGGGTCGTATATAAATAAACATGACGCGCCGCCACTGGCAAAGAGGCAACCAGGAGCAGTCTGGTGGAGTTGACAGCACTTAAAGCCGAAGAGGGCTAGTGGGTGGAAATCGCTGAGCTATGAAAACATTCCAAACACATTTATAGCTATCGTAATAACTGTAAACACAAAGTTTATGATTCGCTTGTGCTGTAACTGAAAATGCCAAGAATACATATACTGCACAATCGCGAGGGAAATCAAAATGTTGACAAATAGGAGATTTCGATAAGATTTTCTTATATAATTTATAAATAAAAATAAAGTATATTTACAAAAAATCTTTTATTTTTGTCACGGTTGTTAATCTACAACTGCAGCACAACAGGCGTTAGCACAAAGCGTCATAGTGTGTATAAATATTTCAGACAAACTATGATCATAGCATGTATTAATAAAGTCCTTAAATTAGAGACAACAAAAAACAAATACAATATAACTTTAATCAATAAATAACTAATAGAATAATAATTAAAAATTACGCCGATATAATCGCATTCTACGGAACGATAATTCATACAAATTTCTCGAGTTGTAATAAGGTTCATTGTTTTATTATGCCGATTTTACTCAGTTGGAAACGGACTAAAATTTAATCTTTTTTCCTTTTAGTCAGTTCATGCGGTACCTATTTGCCTATTTTTCACCTTTACTAGCCAGCTAAATGTCGTAAAATGATTTCAAAAGAAACATCTAAGTTTGCTTCGAGAGTCCGAACAATTGTTTGTGGTTCAGATTTAATAGTGTTTATCAATCTATATAATTAAACAGGTGATAAAGGGCTCCCTCAGGGCTCATTTTAAAGATAAATATCGCAAGTACGATATTTATTGCAATAACACTTCATTTTTCTCTGACTAAAAATACCTTGTCAAATTCCAAATTGATATTTCTTATTGTGTTTCAATTTGAAAACAAACATAAACATATTTGAAAATCTTTAAGCACAACAAGTCTAACTGAAAATAAGAAAAAATACAGAAAAAATACAGTAAAATAACAAATGATCCGTTGACCACTGATGGTCGCGTGAGAATGATTACAGATAAACACTTCATAATTGTTAGTATTTTTTTAAATAAAATTGTGTGTCTTACAATGAATTCAGCGTATATTGCCAGAGCAGTTTTATAATCTTTTATTAATATTGACGCACTGACTGTAGAAAAAAAATCTCTAACGCATCAAGAGCACGATAATCTCTTGCGGCCAGTACGGACAGTACGTGACAATAGACGGAATTAACTAAAAGCATTATAACATAACATAGGATCCAAAAAACGGGTTGCAAAGTTGCCACACATGTTTAGATGACAGATTGCAACCTACTTGAACTTTAACGCAATGTTTATAAAAATCCAGTAAGTGAACAAGCTAATTTAATTACGTAATTGTTCGTGTTAGGAATTAGTGGGTGAGTACTACACCTTCTTCAGGCTGGCCATGTGTTTAAAATACACAGCGCCCAAATCAAAAACTATTGTTTGAAAATAAAAAACTTCACCCTGAGCTCTTTAATTTGGACACACGAAAGTTTGTACAAACTTGAACCAAGAGGAGCCGTCGATCATCAACGGGCGATGTTAAGAGAGCAGCCGCTTCCCTCTTCACGTTGACCCTGATCCAGCTCAAAGTCCTGAATCCATAGTTTAACCTGACTAAATCCTTCAGACGCTGACACGAATAAGAATACTTTCTTTGTATTTCAACATAAATATAGAATTTTACTTAATTTTTTGCACAAATTTTAAATTTAAATCGTTGCACAAATAGCAAGTATAAGTAAAAATAACATTCTTGACACAATATAAAATATTGTGTAAGTGTAGGATGAGGAAAAATTTCAAATAAGATTTAAAATTTTGTGTATTTTTATTCACTATGGCGTTATCTATGGCCATTGGCCACACTGTCATAAAAAATTGTCTAGATTGGCGATGTCAAACTTGAGGCCCGCGGGCCGTATGCGGCCCAGTCAATTTTTTTGCGTGGTCCACCTCATGGCCGAGTCATTACACAAAAATGGTGCAAAATAAATATTCAAAGATCAATGAAAAAACGTAAAAGTTGTCATTTTCGTCTTCAGAATGTGCACTTACAAATCTATGGGTATAAGCTTTTTCATGGCAGGGTCCCAATAATAAATCCACTACTTGTTTATTACTTTTTACAAAATTGTTTCTTTCCGATTTAATTCTTTATATGACTTTCTGTTAAAATAGTTTAAAGCTTTAAACATTTTGATAGGTAAATATATGTTACATTTTAAGTGCTGAAGACATAAAATTAGTTTAGTGGGTAAGATGAGTTAAAATTGTTTTAAAATGTATTGTAATTGTTAGGTTGCTTTAAAAAAAATGCTAAAAACACATGTCTTTAGTTATAAGGCAAGAATTCTATTAAGTATGTTTGATGTAAACAAAAATACTGCTTAATGAGTAACTATGATAGATAATTAAATGACAGTTTTAATATTAATCTTTGACATACATACATATCTAATATCAATAACGACTAATGCTATTTTATAAATGGTTAGACGTCGAAAAATACCAGTATGTTTTTGTTGAAAATATATTTATAAGAAAACAAATTATTGTAAATATTTCAGATACAATTAACGCTTTTCGCTATTTTTTATATCCCAGTGGGACTTTTGTCCGGAACAAATATTAGAAAACATTCACTTGAAAGGTTTCTACGAAAATTTATTATTCAATTATAAGAGGTATCTAAATTTATAATTTTATAAACAATGTGGATTGCTTTTTATAATAATATAAAATACTTGAAAGGTTTTTGTATATAACAACAATTCAAATACGAAATGAAATAAGAAATAATTATTTCGAGTAATAAAATTTTTTTATGTAATAATTTTTAATTTAATATATGTATATGTTTTTTGATTTAAATATTTATAAAATATATATTATATACATATGTATATACTGTAATTTATTTAACTACTCTAATTTTAACAGTAAGCTTTTATAAAAATATATAATATAAATAACTGTCTCTATCACCTTGCACATCGCTCGTTATCATCGATCGCAATTAAATTATTACTTTTAAATTTATTTAATTGACTAAGGCAGAAGATAATTTAATAAGAAGCATATAAAAATTGCCTTCAAAAGATGTAAATAATTTTTTAATATGTATATAATTTTCATTTTAAATTTAATTTATATTATTATCTCTATAAAAATGTAATTAACAAATGATTCTTTCATAATTAACTGCTCGAATTTGACACGATTATTTTAATGGTTTATATTTTTATCAATTTGCTACAAAAAGACACATTGTTTTTAGATAAAGCTTTTAAATATGGGACTTATTTCCAAAATCCCTGTAAATTATATTTTAATTTACCTGATTCAGTCAGTTTTATGAAATGTTTGCATAACGGTATTTTATTAAAAGGTAGTTTAAAGTTCAGGCTTTTGTACTATTAAAATCGCTGAGGAATCAACGTTTGTTAAACGAAACGGCGCAAACCAATAAACTGTGACTTTGCGTAATAATAAAATTTTGTTTGTCTATTTGAATTTAAATTACACGTAGACTTAATTATTTTTCGATTGTGTATTCTGTAATTAAATCATACGTGTCATTCTTGCCTTATCTTTTTGATGACCTATTTGGACCTAACAGTATGTAAAGAGCAAAGTCATGATTTTTTCAGATTGCCATAATCATCTGAATAAATATTAATATAGAATAGGCTAAAGTCACATCAAGGCGTAATTGGTACTAGTAAATAAACTTATATACATATTGTACGTAATATACACATAAGTCGTTAAAAAAAGTGTTCATGTGCCATATTGATCAAAATAAAGTTCAATATGAAATCATAAAAAGTCATGCATGTAAACATAAATTAATTACATTATTATATTTAACTAATTTGCTGGATTTATTATACTATAGAAGTAGTTATTTAAATTGTATTAAAATTGAGAAGTATGTATTGTGCATAATTTTACCCACCTAAATTTTTTTATAAATCAAAGATCATTTTGAGAAACTAAAAGTCTTGAAAGTATTGAAAATCACACACAGAATTTCACACAATAGATGAAAGATCTTGTAACTAAGCAATTGAGTTAATATTTGGTCGTTAATCACCCATAAGTATGGCCGAAAAAGCAGCTCTTGCTTTGGAAAGGATGCTAGCTAGATAATACATTTTACCCTGCGCATAATAGTTTTTTACACTTTGATTACCGATCGCCGGAGTACCCGTCTGAATTATTTATATTTTAAGACTCCTTCCTCAGACGGCCAGTCCGAGAAGTCCCTTCTCCTCAATTTTGGGATTTAGCCCAAGAAGGATCCGTTGCTCTCCCTTACTGATAGATAGCGTGCGTCCAACGTGGTGGGAGACATTAAAGACAGAGACGCCACGGAGTCATAACAGCAGTGACGAGCCAAGAGACAACGACTCGTTTAAAGAGTATCGCGAGAACACATTACTACATTTCAAGCCGCTCTGCCGAAATCAAAGCCGACAATAATACAACTCGATACGCCTGCCATTTCAACTCCCAACACTTGATAGCGACACCTACATTTCTCTATGTATGTGGTAATTTATATATGTAGATAAAATGAGCTGCTTTACCGGCGTCTATTTTGTCTGTAAAGTCACACTCTTTCGACTTTAAATTAATATCAAGCTATTTAGATTTAGTTTAGATTACATTTTATTACCCTTACTAAAAATTTTGATTTAAATTAATTTAGTAGTTTCTTCCATATTGCTAACACAAAATTTTGTGGCACACACATCGTAAAATGTATCAAAACGTCATAGCGTAAGATACCTGCTACGATATTAGAGATCTAGACACAAACACCGGCGTCCATTACGGTCCATTGTAAACACCATTCAATGTAATGTATGTAAATAGGGTGCGAAACATGATCCGACAGTAGCCTGCCAACCCGTTAACGCCGAGAGTATTAGATGTGCATACAGGGTGGCCCAAAAATAAATAATATAATGAGTAGTCCCATAGACAAAGTTCAGCTCTTTTTATTAAAGGGTGTTTTTTTATAACCATATCAATATTTAAAAATAGTATTATTAAATAGTCAATCATTTAAGATTATGGCTTGAGATAAACTTTACTTTTTGTATATGATACAGATAGTTAAATTTTGTCTTTGGTCACTATATATATATATTAAACTAGCATGAAACTCGACGCTCATTCGCTTAACTTTAATGAAAGTACTAGCACATTGTAATACACTGCTTAACGGTATTAATCCATTATTATATTATTAGACGTAAGTATGAAAGTTTACCTTATTAGTTAATCATACGTTTATTTACTTTTTACTTATGTAAGCATATGTTTTCGATTATACCCGTATGTATTGGTCTACTTCTTATGTTTTACACAAAGCAACCACTCTAAACAGACTGTGGTCAGTCAGAGCCAAAGGCGAGTTCTCAACGGGTACAAATTGTGTAAGAAAGCTATTTACTTGTGACTATAGAATGAACACTGGCCATGGTAAAGGATGGTAATTGAATAACACGCTCCCTTCTCAAACACGCCAGCTAAGAGGTTGGATTTTCTTTTACACTTGTCTTAGTTTCACTGTTTTTTATTATAAAAAAGCGTATTTTTTGTGTTACCCGGTTTTGTCCGGAGTCCTTTTAAATTATGTCATAATTCTGTATTGTTATATATTATACAGGTGCTAAAAAAATAATTTAAGTTTATGTCGTTTAAATTTATTTATGTATGTGCATCATTATCAGTAATAACAATGATACTTTTTAGATGTTTATCAGCTATATACAATTCTGTTTATTCCAATGATTGGTTGATTAAATCTTAAAATAAATTGTATGGTAGTTGTATCAAAAAGAGCAGCAGCAGCAGCCGTTTTTTATTTATTTACAATGTTTATAAATACACAATTATTAACAATCTGTCGATACATAAATATATTTTTTTAATATGATATTGGCACGTAAAGAAAACGGCGGCCGTTCAAAAGAGCGTGCAGCAAATGAGCGCCGTCATATGAGCGCTGCATTATTAGCGCTGCGTAATAAGAGCGTTTACCAAAGTAGCGCTGTAACAAAATAGCGTGCGTCAAATGCGCCGACAGTCATATGAGCGTTTGACAAAAGAAAGCACGTCATAAGAGCGCAAAAATACTTTAATAAAATCAAGTAATGAATATTTTAGGAATTAGGTATACAAAATAGAAGTAAATTGTGAGAAATTTACAAAGAATAAAAATTCACGAGATATGGCCAGTAAAATTAGTATTTTATGTGCCAGAGCGTAATGACTATTAAAATTATTAGTCAATGAAAATAGTATTATTTATTAATTATTACGTACATACGAATGTATGGCTCCCCATCCCATATATTTTTACTAAAATAAAACACTGATTTAGAATTTATCATTAGATTTGTTCTGTAATGTTTTATTAAATTGACAAATAATTATCGACTCGACTTGCAATAAATGCGTTTAGTTATAGGGCAGGTATATGGTTCGTCAGATATTTTTTTTATTTATTTTAGACAGTTTGTCGGCATGTAATAAGCAATGACAAGGCTTAAGCATCTAAGATGAAAAATAATATTTTTTGTTAAAATGAGATACTGTAGTGAGAAAACATTTTTAAGATTAAATCGAGGAGCCCGTGATGAACCAGAAAGACTAAAAATATCTGTCACAAATGCCTTGAAAATGGATAAAAAGTGAATTCAGAATTGCCATCTAAACGACCGTTTGTAAAATACTCTTGCAGCTAACGGCAATCTGTTTCAAATCTATTTATTTCTATTTCACCTGCATTTTCTTTTGATTTTTATTTAAGATAAGATGTGTGTACTTAGTGTACACTACAGAAAAGAAAATGTTAACGGTGATTTTTGTTGTTTTCTTCAAGTTCGTGCGGTACCCATTTGCCAATTACTTTTAAAGCGGCTTAAGTGGTTTAGAATGGGAAGTAAATAAACTATTTAATAGTCAACTTTTAGTTGAAAGAATCCAGAAAAAAAATATAGCTGTAATTTAATCCAATGTCTTAGTTAAAAAAATACATCAGTATTTTTATTTCATCGAATTATTAAAATATAGCACATTTATTAGAGTACTATTTTAATAATCTAATATCTAAATATACATTTGGACCTTCTATTCTACTAAAAAATACGCGCTGAAAATTTCGAGCTATTCACTCGGGTATATTTATAAATTTAGGACACGCTAGCTCTCTTAAATCCATAAAAAACCGTTAAAAATCTGATGAATATGGACACATAGCTAGAGAAGAAAGCTATTTTTTTTTCATTAATTTACTAGTACTTTACTATTCGACTTTATTTAAGAAATGCTAACTCATAATGAAAATGTGTTGCGAGATAAATATAACATTCAGAATAAACTGAACATAAAAAATATAATAAACTGCAAATTTCATGACAACGAAGCTCATTGTATGAGATTTCTTGGCTTATATTTATTTTAATGCAGAGGTGTATTAATGATATATATTTTTAATAATTTTATTAAATTCATAATTTATAATAACCTTTTAAGTAACATATCTGATTGTTTTCTTATTGGGAATGTCTGATTTAATAAAATAAATAAAAGTGTATCATTAGTTGGATATATTTAGGTTAAATCGGAATTTTAAATTGTAGGAAAAACATATTTACGTTTGCCACAATATAAATGTTGCTCATTGGCTTATTTGTACCATTTTTAGCCACCGCAGCAAAAGCTCTTAATATTTTCCGGTTAATCCAATAGAGCTAATCGAATTTCCCATGCCCAGACATCCCATGTGGTAGTCCTTTATTAACCGTAGCAAGAAAACAATCCCTTCTAACACCAAGAGTCACCAAGCACGTTTTATCTGAAAGTCTCTATCTCTCTCTATCTATTGTATGATAATCCAGGGATGATGAAGTACGTGAAAAATAATCTGAAACGAACTGGCATGTGACACGTCAACTTTTCCCTCGTTATTTTTCTGGATGTAGTGTATAGTTTATATTATAGTATATTTTTTATTTTAAGCTGTTTTATTTATTGAAATCAAAGTTGTTTATTATCTTTATGGCTTTACGATATATGAAATTAATCATGATGTCACGTGTCGGCGACGTTGATCACATTTGGAAGGGTAGCCACCGGGAAATGCTTGTTTGAAGTAATCGCATACACATACATACATAGAGATATATACACATATCTATGTTTTATTAGGCAGCCCACGACAAAGATGATAGGATAAAAGAACTAGAGTAACTCGAAACTTGCGTGGGTTGCTTTATACTAATGGCGGATAAAAGAAAATCTTAAAGGGATTTTCAACTAACAATGATGGTTTCTAAATAAATTTAAAAATGTATATGTTCAAAGATATAGGGCTAGTGAATCTAAATAAATATATATGGACTGCTAATAATTTTCACAAATAAATTTTAATTACCAGAATAAAGCATAATACAGTAAAATCAAAATATACTTTTGTTCTACATTGATATTGTATCTCTAAAAATATTAATTTAAAAAAAATATTTTTTTCAATATGATATAGAAAAGTATAGGTACATATTTAAAAATACAACATATTTTTTTTCATAATAAATGCACAAGGTTTTGAGTTTTTTTTTAGGGTATGTATATATTGTTTTTGTTTAATTTTGTTGATAAATGGTCGTCAATTATTTATAAATATTATAAAGTATAATTGTTCACAATTGTGTTTGAATAAAAAATGCAATATCTGTGTATATGTCAACCTATCAAGATAAAAAAATAGTCTGTAGGTTTTAACCACTAGTTAAAAATCTTTTTTTAGAGGGTTGAAATAGGGGCATTACACCAGGTTAAGGGTGCAAATAATTACTCTTGGCAAAGATTAAGTGAAATAATTTTTTTCCACATAATGAATTAGAATTTAATAATTAATTTAAAGTTTTTATAATTATTATCGCATTTAAGATATATTTCCACAATCTTAAGGAAAATAAAGATATATTTCCACAATCTTTAATGATATATTTCCAAAAAAACATGGATGAAATGGAAAATCTTTATCATCGTAGATCGATGACCAACATCAAAAAGATGTCCCTCTGAGTATTTCAATTATTCAAGCAAAAGCTCTTAGTTTTCACAAAGATTGGAAGGATAGATTAAAAAAATATTTTAACACGGTTTTTCAAGCAAGTAACGGTTGGATTTACAATTTTAAAATGAGGTATTCTTTTCATAATATTAAATTTACTGGAGAATCGGCTGATGCGGATAAAGATGCTTCAAAACAATTTATTTCTTAATTTTCCTAAATTATTGAAGATGTAGAATATTCCTCTAGCCAAATATTTAATGTAGATGTGACAGGTTTATTTTGGAAAACTCTTTAACAATGAAAAATATGAATGAAGCCTTCACGCACCTTGACAAATTTTTAAATATTATGGAAGATTGTGATCCCAATGGAGAACGCATATCTCAAGTGCGTGGGGCGATCAATAAAAACATAGCATGTTATAAAACACTATATGAAGAAAAGAAAAAGAATAGTGGAACAGTTAACTCTTGATAACTTTTCAAAGGAAGCACCCGCAAACCCCACTTAAATATGTCTCTTAAACGCCTCTTAAACCTATTATATTTACTTGATAAATAAATATTTTAAAATACACACAATTTCAATTTTTTTTACTACCCTCGGCTTTCGTACATTCAACATTCGCACACATTTTCAGGAACCAATTATGTGCGAAAGTCGAGGGCCGCCTGTATGTACAATTTAGTGAAAATGTATTCGAATATGATTTTACTAAAACGCCAGTGAAAATATAATTGGTAATAAACAATTTTATTAAGGTATATATGAACTGCTAAATCAGAAAATTAAAATTTCACTATGCTTTGATTTAATAATCGCAAAATTAATGAAAATGTTCATATTCATACAATATTAAAAAATATTACTAATCACTTACTTATTGATTATTACAAATTCTTAATAAATAAATAAATATATACAATATAACAAAGGGATAATAAATTATTGTAATTTAAAAAATAAATATATGCTTTATATAATATATGTAGTTTGACCCAAAATTGATTAATATTATTGCTTTATGTAAATAGATATTATTAATACTAGAATCTTACTAACTGTATTTTAAGAATATAGAGATCATATTTAATAAATTATCATTCACTGTAAAAATATTTCACACAATTATTAGTATTATTCAATATCTAAAAATCGCATTTATAAGCTTTTTTTTATTATTTATCATATTTATCACTTAATACTAAAGCAATAAACAAAGTTATTTCGTAACTCTATGTTTCCAGTGCTCAGTTAATTTCAACATCAAATTAAATGTAATTTAATTAAATGTAATATATTACATATACCAACTATATTGAAAGCATACACATTATGATAAAGCTATTTTTACTGCTCATTACTAAATAAGGTAATAGATTTTCCACTCAAATGCTTTGTGCATTAATAATGTTAGCAAAAAATAGCAATGTTGATATTTTATGAACAGCTAATAATAACATTAAATAAGAATACATGTAATTTTCAGCCTATTTATTGATGTATCATGTTATTATATTTATATTTATCTCTAGCAGTAAAAATATTCTTATTATATCCTTCATTGCGTTATTATATATAGGTGTCTTTGCCGTTACATAAAGCTAAATTATGCTTTATTTCGACCTAACACGTATGGAAATATCCGAGTTATGGCGTCTTATTATTCGTCACACGTGCAAGAATTGAAGCTTTAACAAGCCATTATAGGGAAATCCCAATAAAATTACTCACATCACGTTACAACGCTCGTGTCACCAATTTTCTTATCGTTGAATACAGATTGAACACAAGGCGAATTTATTATATCAGACAAAGTTGAATTTTCTTTCCTCGTGTATAATGTTTTATTTTAGTTTTAAAAATAGCGATCAAATACATTGTCTATGAGAGCTTTTTTTATTTCGGAGAGTCGTTCGGATTACAGATGCGATTATTACTTATAAAAGAGAATACTAATATGGCAAAACAATAACTAATTTTTTTATATATTACAAATTTAACAAAATTAACTTGACGAGTTTTTCCAATGCGTCTTAATAGGCATTATACAAACAATAATCGAAAAACACATATATTTTTTATGTATTTTTTTCCATATCCCCATAGCTGTCACCTAAAACATCATTGTGCTTGGCAAACTTGTTGAAAAGTTTGATTAAAATAACAGGTATCAAGTGAACCTATATGGTCTGAATACGATTTATCTCCAGAAATCAGGAAACAATAAAGCTAATCATTTTTAACTAATTATAAATCTTTCATTTTATTTTGATCTGAATTTTCTATAGCAATTTATCGGAGAATGAGACTATGCTGTTATATTTAATCTTATGGTTACTTTATTCATTTTACATTATTTAAATATTTGTTTTATATTTTGTAATAAAATAATTTATATATTCAAAATATATAATGAAAAGATGTTTTTTAAATATATAAAAAAATTAAGTAACGACAAATTATTGACTACATGTATGATCCATTTAATAAAACTGTATTTTTTACTACAAATAAGTTTTTTCAAAAAGTGTCTTAAATTAAATATTTCCTGCAAACATTGCTGTGTTCTATTAACGTATATAATATTATTTTCGTAACATATTCAAATATTGTATTAAAATATTAAAAAAATAACATTTCATATATGTATGTATTATATTAAATTGTCGGGACCAGCCATAATCGTTGTGTTGAAATTATTAGTGCAAAACTAATTTAAAGGGTAAAAAAGTAATAATTTTGTGGGTTTATTAGTGTAGATACAAAATCAGCTATGCATATCTGCACCAATGTCCATAAATGTAGCAATAATGGCAAATACTATGAGAATATATACATATTTTATATTTCAAGAGAAACATATATCGCAATATTCCATTTATTTTACCATAAGGCAGTTTTATAGATAAATTATCTTGTGTACAATAAGCTCACAAACATATTACAATAGCAAATAGTCTGTTTCTGCTCAAACCATCGCATTAACCAGACAATTTAAAGTAGGAAGAGAAAATAACCTACCCTAGCTTTATAACTGTGTAAAAACGAAATCACAATACTTGAAACTTCCTTTTCACTCGTCAGAATTACTATTGTACATTGCTTCCTACCTAATATTAAGTTATGCTGAATATTGACGAAGACGACTAAAAAATAAAAATATCGATGGCTTAAAGTGTAAATTTGCTAGCGCCACTTTTGGGTGAAAATGACTAAGCAATATTATCTTGTACCTTTAATGAAAATACACATGCTCAAAAAATTGCTTTCTCCAAAATCTCCAATTAAACACTACAAACATTGGGCTATTCAAGATTTTCTTATTTTCAAGTTGTCTATTTAGTTTTGTGTTTCTCATGTAAAGTTGTCAAATATGGAATTAGCAATTTTACACTTTAAACAATCTATATATATATATATATATATTTAAATATTTTGTTGCGTATTTGTAGTTTTATAAATTATTCTTGCGGTATAGAGGTTTATTTGAGAACTTGTGATCATTTCAATAGTTTGATTCTCATATATTGTAGAAGGAGGTATTATTCCAGCGGACAGTATTACAAGTTTAAATTAACTCTTACGGATGCAAAGGTTCCAAAAAGTACTACTTACATTTATTTTATTAAATATATTATTTCTAATGAGTATTACTCATTTTTAAACTCGAAATGCTATTCACACTGACGATTTCGTTTGCATAATAAACGGAAAATTGTACGATACGACAAAAAATTCAATCCGTTTTCTTCGCTCGTTTTTTTTTGCATTTGCAATTTCCCGACAACGGAAACGAGTTTGCTCAACAATGAAAATGATGAAATCGTTTTTAATTTTACCTACGTAAAATAAAAATAAAAACAGGATAATCTCACCTAAGCTTGTTTGCGAGTAGCGCGTGTTCGAAAGCATTGCTTCTCAAATGTGCGTTATATATTCTCAACTAATATAACGTCTCAAGAGTGTAATTTTCGGTTTTTCTGAGGTGCATAAAATTGTTCAGTGATAATTTTTTGTGACCCAAAGAAATGTATTGAGACGGATCAATGTGTATCACAAAATTTATAATAAATAAAAAAATATTACTTATCAGCTGCAGGAGAGCTAGATTATGATAGAAATTGATATTCTACGCTGATAATACTACTTAGGTTGATCATTTACAATGAGCATAATTTTATTCTTCGCTTCTGCTTTCAAGTAATATGTAAATCATCGTTTTTGTAGCTCTATCCATAAAGATATATTTTTCAGCAATTAAAATCTACAGATGTGAGAATTAAAAATTATTCGGTATTATCGGTATTTTATTTTGTAATACCGGTAGTACCGATGGTCGATTTTTAACCAATAGCGGTATTACTAGTATCTATACTTAATATGAGTTTTACAAAAGAGTTAGCTTATGCTGCATAAGTAAACTTCACATACAAAAGATATCAGATGTGCAATGATTATAAAATGAATATAAGGAAATGACAGATACACAAAAATAAAATAATCATAAAAATTACAAAACAAAAATATATTTATTAATTTAATTACACATCATACATATAAACATGTTTTGGAATTTTATCTAGCAAAAACAAAGTTACAATGAAATTCATTTTATTTTAAATTGCAACTATAGATTTATTTTGTGTGTTATATACATACGTAAATGAAATAGATTAGATATAGTATTAAAAATAAAGCATAATTTAGTAGTTCCATTTTTAGATTGTTCATAATAAATTATTTTAATTACATTTAATAGATATGATTTATTAAAATAATATCTGTGATAATTTTTCTACAAAATGGACATTTAGCAATAGAATTAGCGCATTTAAAACACATCCCACAGTGACCACAAGGAACAACTACTGTCGTTACTGGTAATTCAAAGCATATATTACACCAATTGACACACTTTTCGGGAGTAATGAATTTTTTTTCAGTTTTAGCTTGAATCATTATTGCTTCAGATATGAAAGATTCACCTTTGCTTAGTAGAACATAGCTACAGTCTGGCTTAAAGAATGCGTGTTTGACCCAGGGATCTTCTTCTAAATACCAGCCAGATAACGTTATATTGCAATTATAGCAAAATAATTTATCACCCTCTCCTGAATAGACAAACCCCGCTTCGGCCATCTGAGGAGCTGCTCCCATTAAAATTATGGGCCAAGTTGCAAAAGATTCTATTCTTTTTGATATGGTTCTAAATCCAGGATGAATTGGATCGTTGGCGATGTTCATGGCTGGGTTTTCTAATTTTCATAAAGAACCATTAGTGAAATGTTTATAAATACATACATTTGCAAGAACCACATTTTATTACATCAATATTTCGTGATCCAGTATACTTTTTTGTTTATAAACAATATCGGCAAATTATTGTAGTTCGACCTTTATACCTTTCACAAATAATGATACAATTTTCTTTAATTTTCTGGAAAAAGAAAATTAGGAAAATTAAACATTCATTTAAAAATATTACAAAAATAATCAATACCTTTACCTTTATTTACGTATGACTGTACTAGAATGATTCAGTATTAGCTATGAAGAAATTATTGTATTTTTCATATTATATAGTAAGAGATAGATAAAGGTTTTACTTTTTGACACCTCGATATCAGATTTGTACACTTGAGATTAGAGCAATAATAATATTTTATAATCTCTAATAATTTGTAACATCAAATATCAGATGTTTTTATACGGTACTATTTAAATATAATATATATAATATTTATAATCTTCACGGATGCTGGTATTTACGAATATGACAACATTGGAGGAAAAATTATCACGAGGATTATCTGTCCGGGAGGTCAACTGTCGGGAATCAATAGTTGCTGCACAGATATATTAGCAAAAGGAAAAATCGTACAAGTAAGTCCAAAAATTCACATAGATTTAGCTATGCAGCAATTTTGAAATATACAGAACTGGCTATGAAGGAAAAAATCTCAATTCATATACATGTAAGCGGAGTTCAAATCTTCTATTAAAGGGTAAAAAATAAAATTCTTTGACACAAGGGATAAAATAAAACTTAGATATTTAGCGAAGAAGGAAATTTTAGGATAAACTATTTTTTAAAGATAACTGATACCGCAGTAATATATTTAAAAACAAATTTAAACTATATGAAAATCACTATGTCATAATTGGTTTTTAATATATAAATATAACTGCCAATTCAACCGATCAATATGTATTTAAATGTTTGCAATATTTGCACTTACATTTAGAAGGAGATAGTGATGGAACGGAATTGTTTATGGAAATCAAGATATTTCGGTTGATAAAACAAGAAGACTGTTTTAATTGGAGATTGGAATTTTAATTGGAACAAATGTGAAGATTTTTACACATCAAAATTAGAAAAAATTTCAAATATATTTGGTTTAAGACAATGTGTCAAAGAAAATACAAGGACAAATAATAGATCGAGCACATTAATAGATTTAGTATTTACCAATACCAAAAGAATTTATTGTAAAGTAAAATCAACTCCAAGAATAACTGACCATTCTATTGTATATATTTATATAGAAAAACATAATGAACTTAAGGTTAAAAAAACCAAAAAAATTGATATATTTAAAAAAATTAATTTTAATAAATTAAGATTAGAATTACAAAAATGTGACTGGAATGTAGATAATATGGATGTTAACATGATATGGAACAAAATTTATAAGAATATAGTAGATTGTAAAACAAAAAGTCAATATAATTTTAAAAAGGAATATCGTTACAACCCAAAACCGTGGTTTAATGATGATGTTAAAAATGCTATAAAGAAAAGAGATGAGTCATACAAAATTTTTCAAATATTAAAAACAGAACAAATAGAATATAAAGTCTTTAATGAAAAATGGAAAACATACACACAATGTAGAAATATGGCAGTCAAAGTATTAAGAATGGCTAAAAAGAAATGGTATGAAAAATTGATAGATGAAATACAAAATGATCCAAATAAGATGTGGAAATCAATAAAACAATTAATTAATCCAACTCAGCAAAACGACATAATAAAAATGGAAATTAATGGAAATATATATCAAGATCCTTATATAATAGCAGAAAAAATGAATACATATTACATTGAGAGCATAGAAGAAATTGTGAATTCAATACCAAGGATTAGTAATTTAGTACAATATAATAATAAAGCAATAATTGTAAAATTTAGTAAATTTAAATCAGTATCATTAGATGAAATTCATAACATAATATGTAAATTTAAAAAAGGAACTAGTACTGATGAACTAGATATAAATATAATTAAGGAAACATGGGAAATAATAGGAACTAAATTAAATTATTTAATAAATAAAGCACTCTCCTTAGGAGAAATGCCTGAAAATTTAAAGATTGCTACTATTGTACCTATACCTAAAATAAAAAATAGTAAAAAAGTTGAAGAAATGAGACCAATCAACATGCTACCGTGTATAGAAAAAATAATAGAAGAAGTAGTAATCAAACAATTAAAGGAATTTATTACTTCTCAAAACATAATATGTGAACAACAATCGGGATTCAGAGAAAAGCATTCCACTGAAACTGCATTACAAGTAGTGATAAATGATTGGCTATTGGCTAAGGATACAAACAAAATCATTGGAGCAGTTTTCTTGGATTTCAAGAGAGCCTTCGAAACAATAGACAGAAAAATAATGTTAAAGAAATTGGAGAGTATAGGTATAAGTGATATAGTTTTAAGATGGTTTAATAATTACTTATATAAAAGAAAACAAAAAGTTAAAATAAATAATGTATATTCTGAAGAGAAATTAGTGTCTTATGGAGTACCACAAGGGTCTAAATTGGGACCATTGTTATTTGTTTTGTATATTAATGATATAGTTAATAACGTGAAAAAATGTAAAATTCATCTATTTGCGGATGACACATTAATGTATTGCATAGGTGATAACATTAAAGAAATTGTAAATAATTTAAATAATGAATTAAGTATATTAGAAATATGGTTAAAGAATAATGTACTTAAATTAAATGAGAATAAAACTAAATGTATGTTTATTAATTATAAAAATGTGTTAGATAATAGTACCAAAATAGTAATAAATAACTCTAGTATAGAAATAGTGGATAATATAAAATATTTAGGAGTAATTGTTGATACAAAATTAAATTTTAAAGAACATTGTAATTACATATTAAAAAAAATTAGTAGTAAAATAGGTTTATTATCTAGATTAAGAAATATATTAAGTATAAATACAAAAAAAAAAATTTATAATAGTATAATATTGCCCCATTTTAATTATTGTGCAACACTATTAAATATGTTAAATAAATTAGATAAACAAATGTTGCAAAAATTACAAAATAGGGCAATGAGAGTAATTTTAAATAAAAATAGATTAACTAATTGTAAAAGTATGATTGATAGATTAGAATGGTTGAATGTTCAAGAAATATTGAGTATGAATGTTTTAGTATTTATATATAAGTTAGAAAATAATATATTACCAAAATATTTTAATAAGTATTTAATAAGAAATAAAGATGTACATAAATATAATACTAGAAATAGAGAAAATTTAAAGAAAATTAAGTATAAGAAAACGAGTACGGCTAGGGGAATTATGTACGGAGGTTTTGATTTATATAATAGTCTTGCAAGAGAAATTCGAAACAGCAAAAATATAACGGGTTTCATAAATGGAATAAAAAAACACCTTCGTACATATAGAAATAAATTATAATATTAAGACTTTATTATTGTATATTTTCATTTTTTCTTTCTGTTATGTATTTTTTATATATTTTTATATATGTTTACTAAATTTGTTAGATGTAAAGATTAGCTATTAAGCTAAATACATTAATAAAATAAAATAAAATAAAATAAATTAACGTAATTTATTCTTATCTTCTCCGATCATCGGATTTTAATCAACAATTGAATAGGCAGTAAGTCAGGTTTGACATTTTGATAACGTTATATGCGTGATTATGAGATTTCAAGCAACTGCGTCAAAATATAAAATGAAAAATGATTTAATCAAATGAAAAATTATTTAATATAAAACAATGTAACAGTTTTAATTTCTAATTCCTTGTTTTCTAAAAGTTTTTTATCGTTTTTAAATATTTTTTGTAAAATTTTATTATCAAATCTTTTTTAAAGAGAACTATTATAATTAATTTTAAAATAATGTATTAGTAAATAAGTTTTCGACCAACGTTAAAATTGATCCATAGATAGGTACTTACTGTCATACAGTGTAACAACGTTACAACATCATAACCTACGTTATTCCACAGTTGAAAATGTTCATTCTTGACAAAATCCAATATCGTTTTATATAGATATTAGTTAAATATGAAAAAACTTTTTAATGAATAAATTGTGAAATATAATATTGTAAAAATCCAAAAATGAACGTATATAAATCTGTTAATTAATTTTTCACCTCCTTGTAAAGTTGACTATTTACGTATTTAAGACTTATAACGTTATTCGCGGTGCATATTCAATTATTGATTATTTACACCGTGTAATATATAATAACTCATTTATGCATTCATTTTTAATACAATTCTTAATGTAATTTTTTTGAGCCCTGCGAATGTTCACGCTGGCCCTGGAAAAAAGGATTCAAATAATATAATATCTTTTAGAAAAAAATCGTACTAACATTTAAAAATTATTGAGAGGTTCTCAAAAGCAAACCAGAATCAGAGATTTTTTGATTAATTACAAATATGATAATCTGTTCGTTATCTATATTATACATATTTTAAAACCAAATAAAAATTGTTAGTTCGTATTATCTGTGCTTATCAATTATACATTATAGCTAGTGCACGGTATTGATAAAATCATAATGTATACGGTATACGATATTGATAAAATTGGTATAGTACACAATATAGTATACGGTATTGGTAAAATAATAATAAGACTTAAACATAAACGGCAAGAGTTATTTATAAAAAATAAATAGTTTTAATTTATCGAATAACTCTTGAATAATTTAACCGGAACTTGATAAGTTTTTGGGGTTGTGCATTAAAGGTCATGTGACTGGCAAAGAGGCGCTAACGAACCGATCTCTAGGGACAGTACTAAATCACATTTTTACGTTTATGGGTCGGTGGTGATATTTAACACCAGAGCTTTGGCAATCGCTGGTCTAGTTACAGTAGATGAATGAGCTTCACGTTTTCACTCGAAGCAGAAAAAAGTATTTATCTCTAATTATGTAAGATTTTTAATAGTTCACTAATTTATTTCGCAAGAGAAAATTTATATAATATTTACGTTGTATGTAAAAAAATAGATTTATAATAATTACTTATACAAAATTAAGTATTTTAAGGTTTTTTAATCTTATTAATATTTATTTTAGGTTTGAAGATATAAATATATGTCTTAAGTTATTTTTGTTTAATGATATCGATATGTGTTTTTTACGCTATTGAAATATTCCTATGTTGAAAACAAACACAAATGCGACATTGGAAACGTTTCAGCGAATACGAGATTTGTAAATTTCACCCACAATTTACGAGGGTAAATATTCGAATTAAATTCCATAATTCTATTTTTGCCTCCATTTCGTCGGGCTTGAAACACTGTAATGATATGCAGATAATAATTTTGACGTTATGTAAATGTATGTAAATCGAGGTGGATTTTCAAGAAAAAAGTTTAATTATACTAATTATAATGAAAATATTGCAAAATACTTTTTTAATATTATACATAGGTACATAATATGTCATAACGGAGTAAAATCAAAATAAACATTAAATAAGCAGAATTGTTTATTTATTTAAAATATATAATATAGGTTAATCTAAAAAATGTTAATGGTACATAGATTGCTTTGACATTAAGCTATTACCTATATAATTTGCAATTTGCTTAAAAATTTTATTTTTTCATATTCTTCAGAGCTTATTAAAAATATCCAAAAATAATAACTTCATTGTTTTAAAAAAAATATCACATATTATTTTCATAGTATAAAACAGTCCATAGAACCAGCTGTACTTAATATAGACGCTTATAATAATAATATCAATATTCAATCCAATCAAGACGTAAGAATACTTTTATTAAGAAAGGCTATTTTAGGTCTTTCTTAATAAAATAAATGCTAAATATAATGATCTCTTGTATTAAGCATTAGCATGGTTTCAACTAGACTTGTGTCACTTTTAGACAAAATCAAAATCAGTATGTCGATTTATGAAAAGGGTTGTTCCGTTAGCTATAACAACACGGTTTATGATCTGAATTTTTAATTAATAAGGTAAAAGACTTAACGAACAATGTATAAAAACTAAGATTGTTTTTTTACGCAGCTAAAAATAAAATTTAAGCCATTTGTCAAGCTGCTAAGAAATGTTTTCCTAACATGGAATTGATTGTATCAAAGAGTATTCAAAATACATCTGAATGTGTGTGAAAAGCAAGAAAATTACGTGATTTTAATCGTGACAATATATTTGTAATGAACATGGTTTAATAGCCCTTAGTTATTTAAATTGAAGAGATTGTGGAACATAAAACCAAAAATCAAAAACGTCCATTATATTTTTGAAGATATCCTGCGGGTTTTTTCTTAAATATACCAAAAGAGTGCTCGTCGGTTTTCTTAGGGGTCTTACTTTTTTAAATAAAATATGCATATAATTGCTCAATTTATGAGATACAAAATGGTAATTTAACGATATTTTGTAGGTTTTTTAACCTCATGCACACTCTAACGACAATTTCAAAATAGACACATCTCGAAAGTAAAGGCACACACAGTATTTTAGAAAGCAATGGAGAATAGCTCTCGTGACTATACAATTGCGTTATTAATTATAAGTATTACATGGACCACTTAATAGCACATCCGTCCAAGAAGACAAGACTTTAGTCACACACAAGAACCGCCGTAAAAACTACTCTTTGTTTGGAAAGCACTCGCGATAGGCAATACTCTGCGCATAATACTATTGTTCTTTTACCCTTTGGTTATCGATCGCTGAAGTGGCAATATTTCATTAAAAAACGAAGTTGCTGTATCTAAATTGTATTATACTGGATCAGGTTTCAACGATGTTGGCAAATGAATCTTACAGAAATTTTACTATTGGCGACAATCCGTACAATCCGTAAATCTGAAGGTATGTAAAAATTACATACCTTCAGTCACTTTAAGGTATGTAATTTTAAATAATATTTTAACTAATATTAGAATGGCCGATCGCCAAATTTATTTACAATTTGAAACAATCTCAAAACATAGAATCAAAAATTTGGCTTACAAAAAAATATCCATGGATCAAACACTTATCATGTAAACCAGAAACTTTCATATCGGAAACGCTAATCATAAAATTGGGAGCTAATACTGATTTCAACTCTCAAGACTTTAATTAAATGGGTCCATGACAAAACGTTTACCGACATAATTTATACACGACAGAACGTTCACGCGAAAAAAACGTTTTTGAAAAGATTTTCTTCGTATATAATATATTTAACTCTTTGTGGGTCAACATTTGTCGCATGAACGTTTTGTGGATGAACATTATGTCGCAAAAACGTTCTGTAGTGTAAACATTTTGTCCGTGATTGTTTTGTCCATTTTTGAGCATTTTGTTCGTTTTGGTGTGACAAAAATATTATTTCAATATATATGAATTATTTAATGCTATAAAATAAATACTTATGTATATTAATTACGTCTTGATTCCGAAACAATCCTATCGTACTTACGTATGTTGGCTTATCAGATCAATAAATGGAAAGCCCGGATAAATGTTATGATTCCTTAAAATAGTTTATACATTAGGCTGGATTGACTTGGGAACTAAAAATTTGTATATATTTTTATTAAATATTTCTAAAAAAAGCTAGAGTGTAATTCGTCATATTAAAAAAATGCTAGCAAAATACGCAGTGTCATGGAGGGGGGGGGGGTAACAAATGCCCAGGACGTTAAATTACATAGACCTGCAATTTAAGCAAAACTCAAATTATTATTTTACTTTAAATACCATATGTATAACTTAAATTTTAATATCTCACTCGACTATTACCAAATCAAAATAAAAAAATTAGATAGATTTAGATACAAAAATATCCATTTTTTAATGCGGTAGTGTATTCATAACCAAATTTGTAATAATTTAAGATATTTCATTAAATATGTGGAGGAGGGAGGTTGATTTACTAAAGCAAAAACTTAGCGGTACTCTGGTAACGCTGATGTGATGGCGGTGTATGACAACACATTAGGTGAACTTTGACGGGAAGTCAAAGAAAGTCGACCGGTGGCGCCTCGTCCGCCATCTCTCATATTATTCTCATCAATATAACATGTAACCAAATTGTATAATAACATTAATAAATAATACCGCAGCGGACAAAATCTGTGTCTAATTGCCAGAATTGCAACACGTCTGTTGTGAGATTTAATAAAAATATCAGCTCTTCCTAAATAAAACTGTGTTTTTATTAGTATTAGAAACATTGCTGATAAATAGTTCTTTTCATAACAATTAACATCAAACGTATGATTTTTTTCTTTACTTATGCATATGTGGTAAATAATTTTTTTTAAATGTAAGGTCACTTTTGGACTACCATATAGTGATTTTAAATTGTATTTTTTATTCTGTAGATAAAAATCACGAGCATTGCCAAGAGCACTCTATCTCATTATACAACGTACCGACTATATTTCAGCAGCGTTTCCCAAATTGCATTAGCCTAGAAATCCGATGCAGATAATTGTTATAGGTTTAACAGGCCTTCATGCACCTGCTGTTTCAGTTCACCGTCGCACGCCGACCACACTTTACAACCCCTGTAAATATATATATTTATATATATTTATAAATATATATATATATATATATATATATATATTTATAATATATATATATATATATATATATATATATATATATATATATATATATATATATATATATATATATATATATATATATATAGGTATATATATATATATATATATATATATATATATATATATATTTTTATATACATATAAAATGGCAACTAATTTGTTGTAGCTTCTGTAGTTTAATTTATGTTTATTATCGCAAAAATAAATTGTTCTAAATGAAGAAACGGAAGGTCAGCTAACGTTACTTAACTTAAACGTTCTTTCTGTTGCTGCTGTTGAAAATGTAACTTTGACCTTTCGAAAGTATCGCGAAAGCGTGGGCGAATGCTTAATATTGACAGAAAGCCCTAACACTTCCACGACCACCTGAGTCTCGCTACGACAAAAAGAATTTGCAAAATTGGTTTCTATACAAATTTTAAACGTATTATAAAAATGTATCGATATACAGCAATCCTGAGTATGCTAAAAAAATCCACGTATGTATCTATCAAAACGCTAAGGCAACAATTCATTATTTATTATTTTTAATTTCCTGTACTTAATTAACAAATAGCAAATGAGCAAATCTATAAAAATATTTAACAACCTTATTATCTCAAAAAATAAATCAAATAATTAAAAAAAAATATTGGTCGAGTGCTTTGTTTTATTTAAATCGTTAGACATATTCTAGAAAAGTTCTCTAACAACTAAGGCTGCGAATGTGGGTCTTTCAAGTAGTTTCTTATTTGTATTCGAGATTACGGTTTACCCTAACTTTTCTAAACTTACATAGTCACAGACGGAACGTCTTAAATTGTGAGACTATTAAACATACAACAGTTACTAAGCCTTATATATTATTATTTACAATATACATACGTATATAGTATATTTATATAAGGGCAACAATCTTATTACTTGCAATAAAATTGAAGCCAAATCCTGTGGGGAGACCCCAGGCCGGCCGGCCACCCACTGAGGTCAGCTATTAATCCAAAAAGGAGGTCCTGTTCAAATAATCACGTCTTCTGATATGGATGAAATTTACCTTTCGATTCCGAAAAATGTCGGACATTGCGTTCTTAGAAAATCGTTGGGTATAAAAAATGCGAAAAATCACGTACCAAACCAAAACGACAAATAAGTATCTATATATAATAAAATATAAAACATATAAGCAAGTTACAGTATATAAATATAATCTGTTTATTCTATTAATAATCAAGCAAATTATTGATTTTGTAATACTCGATGTAACCGTATGATTTTTTCTTAATAGGATTTTTGATTATTTTTTCTAATTGATTTTTTAGTTAATATATTATTTCTATAATATAAGGCAATTTATGCGTATATTCCCACATGTTTGTATGTAATACATGCTGATTTGTATCTGTCTAATAAGTTTTTGTTTTTTTAAAATTAAAATAAATGAAAAAAAAGGTCTGACGAGCCATATACATGCCCTATAACTGTACGCATTTATTGCAAGCCGAGTCGATAATTATTTGTCAATTTAATGAAACATTACAGAACAAATCTAATGATAAATTAAAAATCAGCGTTTTTATTTAAGTAAAAATATATGTATATCGTACGTATGGGGATGGGGAGTCATAAATTCGTATGTACGTAATAATTAATAAATAATAATGTTTTCATTGACTAATCATTTTAATCGTCATTAAGCTCTGGCACATAAAATACTAATTTTACCGCGTATATCTCGTGAATTTTTATTCTTTGTAAATTTCTCACAATTTATTTATATTTTGTATACATAATTCCTAAAATATTCATTACTTGATTTTCTCCAAGTATTTTTGCGGTCTTATGACGTGCTCTCTTTTGTTAGCTCATATGACTGTCTGCGCATTTGACGCACGCTATTTTGTTACAGCGCTACTTTGGTAAACCGCTCTTTTGACGTACGCCCATTTGTCCGCGCTCATTTGTGACGTTGCCGATTAAAGCATATTTGTATAGAAAAGTGCGGCAGCCTTTAACAACAATCTGATTTTGCGATTCCATCAAACAAAAAGGCAGTATAATTCTAAAATAAAATCAGAACCATCACCATAGCATACTTTTACATAGTAGTAGAAAGTATACTCTAATGCTATTTATATAAAGGGTAGCACTCAACTATGCCAACTCAAGTCTATTTTTTAACAGTCGTACACAAAAACAATTTAAAACGCGTGTTCGTTAAATTTCTGCCTTGTGATTGTTCGGTCACCCTGAGGGGCGGTAACAGTTTGTAAGTACATTATTTGTCAGTTCAGTAATTGTAATAGTGGACGTGAATGTTTCGAAATTACTTGAGTTATGTAAGAACCGAGAAATATTGAATTGTATATGATATATTCACTACTGAAGATAAGCCATAAATCACATCTTTATGCCTAGAATAATTAATACTTATGTAGAAAGTAAGGTGTACTACCATTAGTCAGAAAGGAATGGCGCTATACATCTTTACTAAGATTGAAGAATAAAAAACACATCATTTGATAGAAATATTTTACTGATCTCTTTTGGGATGATTTTTTGAGTACAACTTGCCAAGTAGGAGCACTATTTTATTGTTTTGTTACAATACGACAATCTTAAATATACGACGTAATAATCTCCAGAGATTTTCAAATCTCTTGAAAACCCAAAGAGGTTCAGTTCTAGCAAAAAGGTGAGGCAGGCGGTGCATGAGTAGCTATTTTTTTTGAAGTAAATATCTATGAACGTTTTAGCATCACAGATTCCTACATAATATATATATATCATACGACAAAATCTCAGCACCACTAACAGTGTACTCATAATTGGTCCCAATATATTAATTAGTCTTAGGAATTCGATAATTAATACATTTTTGTATATTATTGGGTGGATTTGGTGTACAATTTAATTTGCACAATACATATAACCGCTATCGAAATTAAATTAAATCAGTCCAGATATGCTTTGACAGTTTCCCTTTCATCGGCTTTTAGCTTTCAGTTCGGTTATTGTCGAATTCGGGGCTTTTTACGGCATTGAAATAAGGCGAACAATGAACCCGACACCCCACCAGGCGACACCAGAAGCCACTCGCATGCCATTCCGACACAGGGTTGTTACGATCGATATTAACTAACCCCTTTCAATTTTCAGGGATAGGTCTTACAACAAATTAATGCTCCTACGCATTCGGAGCATTTAATCCGCGCCTGGGGAAATATGATAATAATTCAACTATGACAGCATATCCCGAACTATGAGATTACGCTTTCCTTTCTAAATCTGTTCAATAGGAACAGCGTCTGACGTGAGTTTATTTGCTCATGGTGGTCACGGTCTTCCGGACGGTCTGATTGAACTCGGTTTTATTTTTTATACCACATTTCTCTCTTGAAGCACAACATGTTACCAAGATTTTAAATTTTTGGTAAGTGCTAGATTTTGGTGATCTTATTTTTTTTAGAAAATATACATATATAAAGGTGTCAAAATGTAATTAAATAGTAATCTTATTCACCTAAAATTAATTTCATTGCAATATTAGAATAATAAATTGTAACTTTCTAAAAAAAAGTATTTTATGAAAAATAGGTTTATTTGTAGTTATAAATTATCTAGAAACAAATTAAATAAATAATTATATATCGAGTATTGACCAATTTTTTGTAATAAAGCTTAGCTAAAAATTCGGTATCTAATATTTACAATAATAAGTAAATATTCGTACTTTGTACACTGGATATTAATACAAATACAATAAATATGAGATAACAGTTTAACTAATCAATTGTATTATTAAATTAATATCATAAATAAAAAAATAGTAGTCTAAGAAAAAATATTTATATACTTTCCATATAAAATCTAAATTAAAACGTCACTTAAATAAAGTAAGTAGAAATTTGTTAAAAATGTTATGTAATATTTAATTAGACAAGAATGTATGCTTTTAATATAGATCCAAATATATACCTAATAATTATATAAAAAAACAATAACAAAATTAATAAATTATTACTTCACCAATACAGCTAAAGTCAGCGTGTAATTTTACATATATAGAATCGTCTTAACGTAGCTAAACATATAATTGTACTGTGATCAAATTTTAAAGTACGCTTTGTTTGATTCACGAATAGATTTAATAAATATACTATGTCATCAGCATAGCATGCTTCTCAAATGGTCAAAATTACTCCTTTAAAAATGTTTCGGAAACGCTGATTAGGTTATTGCAGTGCGGACTTAGAGAAATTGTAAAAAATGAGGCCACACCAATCACTGACCCTTTGTCCCTTATATTTTCCTGTGAAGAAAAACAGGAAGAGCTTATACGTCCGTCAAAGCGGACAATAGCGTGCGAGTGTATATATGCGAGATTCGTAGCACGTTTGCTGCTTTATATCTATTTTTATAAGACGCGATGGGAATCGCAACTTTTTAATGGAAATGCAGAGGGGAAAGAAAAATTCATAGAACAAAAAATAAGGACAATAGTTCAGGGAATATTTATCGAATAACTTTTAAAAATGCGTAGGAGTATATAATAAATTCATCTAGTTTTCAACAGGATATTTCTACTGTTATTTAAAAAAAAATTGTTTCAAAAAAAAAAAAGTTATTTTTTAAATTAAAAAATAATATTTAATAAAAATTAAAAAAAAACATTTATATTTTCAAAAAAGAAAACTAAAATATGCAAAAAAACTGTTTGAAAATAAAAAAAATATTAATAATATATTTTTTTATATAATAAAAAAGTGTTGGTCTAGTTTACGAATTTATTAAAAAAATATTTCAATGACTTGACTTGTAAATTTATTTACTGAACTTTATGTGATACAAGTGTTATGAAAATCCAACAACGTCTACATAGTAAGTAATTATAATAAAAAATAAAAATACCTCCACCTTTTAAATAAAAAGATTATGATACAGAAATTTTTGCAAATCTTTGAAATTTTTGCCTGTTAATTAACCTTAAAAATCTTTTTGTTTTTTTATTTCTATAAATTAAGCTAATTCAACTACATTTTTGCTCTAATTTATGTTATTTTACGGATGGCAAATAGTGTTCTCATCAACTGTTATATTAAATTATATGTGTTTTATTAATTTGGATCGGTCTTGTTAGCTTTTTTTCGAGTCAGTATGTGTGGTATGGCAATCATCACTCCAATGAGTATTTCGCTCATTCTGGAGTACCACAGGGATAAAAACATACATGTGTCAATTAATAACTGGAATATTTATTAAATGCTGATGACTTGAAAGTATTCGCATTCACTCTACTATAACGTGATATACTATTAGTATGAGAATATTTTTCAATTACCGTGTGCTACGTTATATTTTACGGCCCTGTACACAAGCGTGTACAATGGGCATCTGACTGTTGCAACTTTTATAGCGTGAATAACTGGTATAACTCACCTGATATGTTGTAATAATTTGAGAGTAATAGATGCGAGCTACCCAATTTACAGAAAATTTGATAAATACGTTTTTGCAAGATTTTGCATGAAAGGTTAACAAAACAAAAAAAATACCTATTTTATAACGCATTCGACTATTATGTTACACGACGTAATAAATTTTGATAGATTTTTATTATGGAAATTGATGATTTTTTCGCCGCTCGGACGCCCCCGGAATCGCAACGAAGCTTTATTTATGACGTTCATAATTTATGCGCGGCTAAGGAGGAAATTTATTTTTTATTCACCGTGTGTCACCGCGCGAGGGGGTGCGAAAAATATTAAACATAAAGTATCCCACGAATTTTGGCTATCGCGCGCGCCGCCTCTGGAATGCCTAATGTGCGTGGTAAATTGAATAACCGAAAACAAAAATAAAAATGTCGAAGTTATTTGATTTGGGCACGGGAGATGACAATCTTGGCGAACCACGTGAAAACACGAGGACAGATTCGGGACCGAATTTCACTTTCGCGGCACGTCCCAGACTTTGGCCCTTTAAGCGGACCTTATAGAAATTTCATTTAGCCTACGTGTACACAAAAATACATGGATACACAATTTGATTTTTTTTATGAACGTTACAAACATTATATAACATTTATTTGCTCGTAAATGTATGTGATAAAAATTGACTGAAAGTATAATGACTCACGACAGTTGAATAGGAGTGCTTATGAAGTTTAGAATAAGTTAAAAAATACGCGCTATGTTATTATCTAAACATTAAGTAAGCATAAAACAGCGCAACGAGCGTTTGCTGTGAAATCGTATTACAAAAATAACGATTGTATGGTGACCACTCAACGGTTATTTCGCCACCATTTTGGAAATCATTTGAATCGATTTACTGGCATAAAATTTTTAATTTTGGAACAATTTGAAGGGCAAGATCTACATTTCCTTTCTAGACAAACTTTTAACTTTAACTTCAATTAGGAATTACCAAAATCCCAAAAGAAAATCTGCGCCTTGTAATGATTGCCTATGCGTGTATTATATACATATGTTGAAAAGGTAATAATTTTAAAGAAATACACGTCATAATAAATTTTGTAAATAAACATAAATAAATAAATTATACATTTATTTTTACATCAGTGCAATAGAACAGTGGTAACTAATCCTCGAAAAACCTAGGTCAAATCCTATAAAAACACTTGTGTTTTTATTTTCCTTTTACAGGTTATGTTTTTATAGATTTTCCTTGTCTAATGAATTCATATCGTGATGAATAAATAAAATAAAATCAAGCTAGCTCGTGCGTAATATATATATATATCATAATAGTCATAAAAATATTTCATAGATTTACAGACTTTAATTTCAGTATTGTGTCTCACTATTAATTTAGTAGTTATTAATTGTGTTTACCCGTTGTAACGCATTTTGCCAACGCCTATCATATTAAAAAGAAAGATTTGCAATAAATGAATAAATAAATATAAGGGCAATTAAAGAATTTCGCATAAAAGAGTTATACAAACCACACACAAATAATGGCCAAATTAATTTAATGGTATAAGATAGTAATAAACACAATGACTCACAAAATGTGTGTTAAATATAAAAACTATAATATTTTTTGCGATATGTACATTTTGCAAGGTTCTTTGTTTGCTATACATATCCATGTGCTTAAAGATATTCATATCCCAACATATCTAATATTAACATGGGTATTTTTTGTAATCTTCACATTAATATATGTGAGAGATATCTATTAAACACAATAAATCATTACAAAATCGCATAATTTAATAAAGTAATTATACAAGGATCATATTAATCGTTAGAATTTTAATCGACGGTGATGTACTAAATTTAGATGAACACTGTATTTTTTTGCTACAATAATATATGGACAGAAATTTTCAAGAAAAACTAAACGATGATTTTTTTAAAATAAAGTAATGTTGATTATCTGTTTTAAAATTAAACACTACAATTTTAAATATTTATTAAATTATAAAATTTGTGTCTAAGATTTTAATCATATTTTTTTATACGGAAAAATAAAAATAATTATGCAAACAAATCAACATAAAAAATATTTTATCTATTGTTTTTTTGTAATATTCCATGTAATATTATAATATATTAACATTAACAAGTAAGTAAAAAGTCATTAAATTAATTCTACTTTCATAATATTACACTGCTTAGTATTGATTTTTTTATAATTATAAATATTTTATACATGTTTAAAAGCTAATTAAAAAAATATAATCAATAATATTTATACAGCATTAAATTATCATAATATAATATTATTTAGTTTACGTTTGGCATTTGGTTCAAGGCAAATGATATAAATATTTATGTATTTTCAAATTCTTAAACGGATAATTTATCATCACAATTAAACCCATTTGTGTGCAGCTAATTTTCATAATTTATAAAATAAATTAAATACAAAAGATATTACGTATAAAAAATATCAAAATTAATATCAATGATAAATGATTACAAATCTGTTATTAGATTTTGCGATCACTAATGATTTTGTGAAAACATAATTTTTTTATTGGATGACAAAATACTAATTAAAGAATAAGTAGATCATTTTCAATATGAATTGCTTCATTGAAACTTATTTAATTATTTATAGTAATTAGTAGTATATTTTTTTCTTAATGCTTTTTTTTATGAAAATTTATTCTCTTACGGTGTTTTTTATTTAGTTTTGTAAGGACCACCCGGTCAAATGAAAAGCAGTAAGTGAAAATACGCACTATCCAAGAGAAAGCACTAGTCGCATATTAAAAGCGCAATAAATCTAAGTGCTTTACGACTCTCCGACATGCATTTGTACATGACGATCAGATATTTCGAGGGATGAGCATTTCTAAATGCAGTGACGGCCGTTAGGTACATTTAAATACACAAAAAGATAAGACAAGGTAAAACGACCCAGAACGACCGATGTAAAATAAATATAAATATAAAACCCGACGGAAATAAATAAATTTAATTCTATTTTCTCTAATTTTTAAAATTAACTTTCTTTTACTAAAAAAATATATGAGATCTCTACGAAATCTTTCAATCTTAAATGAGACCTAGATATAATACATTGCCAGTCTAGAAATTAATTATACATTTTAATTTAAGCTAATTTATTGAAAACGAAAGCTTTTTTCTTTCACAAAAAACTTTACTGCCACGCTTATAATATTTATAATATTTATGGTGAAGAAAAATGTCAAGTTTTTATTATGGCATCTTTGATCATGCCCTACGTCAATATTGCAAAAGTTTCAGTGTACAGCAACGGTAAGGTTCATTGGCCGCAATAGCTATATTCACGATTGAATCGAGTGCAAGCAGCATTTAATCCAATCGTGTGAACGTAACAGTGTTTTCTCGAAAAGACATAAAGCATTACTTAGTAAATATATGCGTTGTTATTTAATAAGTAATAAATTTACATTACTTGCTTAAAATAATTAATCCTGTATTTTCTTGAGTAGGCCATTTTATGACGCATATCAATCAACAAAAGAAAAGCCCTATCTCAATACAATTACTATCTCATGTGATGGTTCGTTTTATCATCGTTGTGAGAATATTAGCAAACACTATACCGACGGCTTAAAGTGATATGGTGCTTTTTAAATAGAACAAACTTTTATTTGCGATTGGAATTACAGAAAAACGCTGCACTCACTTTAATAGGTTTCTCAGAGCACCGCAGGCACCAGGTCAGAATCGTAGAAACGAAAACCCGGATAATTCCCGTGTAAAAATAGAAACGCTAGATTTCAACCGCAAACACAATAAAAAAAGTTTGCATACAGAAAGGCGTGTACAGAGTGATCTCAAAACATATTTTATTTATAAAGAAACGTATAGGTAATAAATTTATTTCAATACTTAGAATATTATGTTTAGTGGTGCCCAAACCTCATGTATCACGAGAAACATTTTTAGGGTCGTAAAATTCAAAGAAATTTATTTGACAAAAAACATAAGGCTTTTATTTTATTCAGAAAAAATCTAGTACCAGTAAAGCAACGACATATAATTATGTTATTAAACTATATATACATAAGTGGGATGGTAGCAGGAGTAAACAGTATATAGTCCCAATAGTCACAAGATGGAGTGCCAAGCGACGCGACACAGATTACGTACTCTGTTGGTGACTGCCGGACAATCAACACGTGATGAAGATGACGTGTGACGTGTACAGAAGATGACTTACAGTTTGTGATTTTTAATACAGATTCAAACATGAAATAAATCACAAGTCTTTGAAAAGTATTTTACATTAAAAATATATGTATATTTACATGCATTATTAAAACCATTGTATTATAAAACTATGTGTTTATTTCAGATCTCAAACAAGCTAGAAGCATAAGTGTAAGTTTCAGAAAGAATTTAACTACATTGACGTTAAAAAATGTTTGCGAAAATTTTTTAAGCAAAATTGGGATTTCGAAATGAAAATAGTTTGCTCACCATAAACATAGATATACATATTTTAGATGATACGCTCGTTAAATTGTCACTTCAAGTTCCCATGTAAAACACATTCAACCCCAACTAGTTAGGGTTTTCTCAACCATTCAAAACTATATTAAATCAGATCATAATCAGCCATTATTTTATAAATAGTTCACTTGATTGCTATACATTTTTATTTAGTTTAAATATGACATGACATATGACGTTTGATGAAATATTCATCAAACTTAGTTTTTCTTAAAATAATTAAAAACATTACTTAATGTATTATTTTTGTTGACTCTGTATTTTTTGTTTTCCATTTGAAATACATCACTACATTTGCATGCGAGGGTTTTTCTTTTTCTCTTAGTCCATTTTCACGTTCAAAATGACAGGATCTTTCATCAAAGGGCAACCGATAAGTTTCCGCTCAATATGTTCTTCAATAAAAAGTTATTGCTACTCTCAAAAAAGTTAAGAACTCGCCAATTTATTACTAGACACACACACTCAAGACGTAGCATAATGTGAGCGCAATAAAACCTACAAGTCCTATGTGGGTTAATAGTGAAAAAATATATTATTATAATTTCGCATACATAAAACGGTGGCAGATAACTCGATTAAGATTCAAGAATATAAATAATGACCTAAATTTATGCGACGCTTTGATGTCATCTGTTTGACCTCACAGAGAGATAACCGACGTGTGTTATGGTAATTATTCGCTCATAATTAGTTATTCACAGTTTATAAATATGTGTGTCTTTTGATAATAAATAGTTTACGATTATGCTTCAAATGAGAACGATTATGATAAAATTGGATCCGGTCAAGGGTATAAAAAGTCCGAGAGGAAATTTTTTAAAATGTCATTTCATTTTTTATGATTTAATTTTATAAAACATATTCCTATCAAATATAATAAGCAATATATATATATATATATATATATATATATATATATATATATATATATATATATATATATATATATATATATATATATATATATATATATATATATATATATATTTTATAATATACATTCATCGATTTTAACATTAACTTTGCTTCAGCTTATAGAAAAATATTATACACACATCTTAAAAAATCGATTTACATTTATATATAAAAATGTCTATTCAAATACACAAGTAAAAGGCGATGCGTAAATGTTGCTATGAGAATATATATATATATATATATATACATATATAAAAATCTCACTTAGTGATGTTTTTAATACATTTTTTTTATAATAATAAGTTAAAATTACTTTATTTAAATCTTTCACCATAATAATTCACCAATTCTTGTTAATTGATTTTATATTAATTAAAAATAGATAAATTAGAGAAACGGTATTAAATCAGCAGAAACTCTTTCTACTGCAAGTGTAGTTTCTGATCACAATCTTATTATTAGTAATATAAAAAACGAGACTTAAAAGTATACAAGAATCATCAACTAAAATTGAGTTAGACGAACAACTTCTAAATAAGAAGTGTAGAGCTGTTAGTGAGCTGCATAAAAATTGTAGTAGGGTTCAATTAATTAAACAGTCCAAACTACAAACACCATTAATGAAGCGACTGCAGCAATAAATTGATAACAAACTCAACTTTTCAGTATTACGTTGCTAATCGAATGAGTATATACTACGAATTAATTTTTTTTTCTACGCGATACATGTTAAAAGATTTGCATTTTAATAAATAAATAAATAACTTGAAAAACAATATCATTCAATACCTAAATTTTTGATGCGTACAAGATATAGCTAAACCACTACAATGTCCATATAAGTATTTCTCTGAATAATATAAATGTTCTGTATGATCATATAGGATATGTTTATATAGGATTACATAAATGTCAATGTAAATACTTAAATACATTTATAATTCTTAAGCCAGTAAAATATATTTTTAGAACCACTCCATTTCAGTATTTAGTATTTTTGGAATAACCTCGATTGATTGTTATTTAATCAGTTAAAATATAATAAATGCTTATTACATTCATAATACCAAATTCGTGCTTCTCGATAATATTATTCATATTGCATTATTATGCACTTATTTGACATTGATATCAGGAATTTAAAAAACATTTGTAAATATTTATAAACCCAAAATATATAATATATATTTTGAAAATATATATATAAACCCAAAGCATAGGATTACAATGTATTTAAATTAAGTTTGTAATTCATGTAATTGTAAAGCGTACTTTATTTTTAATTATGAGTATCCCATGAAAGCCAACTAATTATTAATTTCCGCGAATATTCGTAGCACACTGAAAACAAATTCCCAACACGTTTTCATTATATAGTGAACTCAGCTAAAGCGCAGTTAGCAGTCGCATTATAAATATACATATATTTTTGATTTAATATTGTTATTTCAAATTTTCTTTGGTATATAAATTAAAAATGACTTTTGAGTTGATTGTTTCCAGCATCTTTGCGGCTCTTGGAGCGTCTGAACGAGTCTCGTCCAATAATCTTAGGATTATCTGTGCCGGCTTAGAGAGCACAATGGCAAAAATGACATTAAAATAAACAACGCTTTTCTTAAAAAAATAATATAAATAAGAACACGAAATGGGTAAATAGAAAAATGAGAAATAAAAACTTCTGTATTTATTTAATTAAACATATTTTTGAATTCGCTATTCGAAAATTAATAATATGGAGTCTAGTAGATAATTATAAAACATTTTATTTCGTAATTTACTTGTAATACTTAAAGAACTCTTCCTAATTTATTTTATAGCATAATCACAATGCTTTCAGTGAACCCGGATACAACTGCCCTTATTTTAATATCATAAAAGTCACGTGCTCTCGGTTTTCGGTAGTCTAATTTTACGGTAGCTGTTTCGTCAAGTTTAAAAAGTTCGCCGATCATATAAGCTTACTAAAAACATTATAAATCTTGAAAACGACAATGATTTGGCTTTTTAACAATGAATTTAGTGTTTGTGCAGAACACCCAGTATTGCACAATAGGCACCCAATCATTCAAAGAGCAAAACAAAAATTAGTAAATGCCGCAGCATAAAAACACAACACATACAATACATTAAATAGACAATAATTTTTTTTTGTATTCTATTTTTAGCGATTTTTACGAATTTTTTGAGCGAAGTAATTATTTTAATTAAAACAACAGCGGCTATTTTAAAACAATATTAGATCGATTAACGAATTTTAATCATGTCGATATGAATAAAACTACAGCAGTTATTGTGCCCTTTAATTTCATTATATTCCACATTATTCACAAATAAATAACATGATAAATACCATTTTTATATTTAATTTATATAATTAAATGTTTTTAATTTCTTATGTTTTTTCTGGGATTTTTTTCTTAAGTTATTTTTAGATTCTTTTTATTATTTTGTATGCCGCCAGACTGAAACAAGATGGCGAATCAGGCTGATTAACAAACTCAGCTGATATATTTACTAGATCTATTATTAAAATAAGTTTTTGTTAATAATATACTATTAAGACTTAATAATTATAAGTTTTTGTTAATAATATATTATTAGGATTAAGTATTTTACAAAACACACAAATGTAAAAAAAAAACATTTTTTATGAAAAAAAATATTTTATTTTAAAACATTATGATTTTTTAATATTCTTAATTGTTGTCATTTTAAAACAAAATGGCGGGTCAGATTGTCTTAAAATATTTTCCAATATATTCACAAGATCTATTTAAAGAATATAAATAAAATTACGGCGGTTATTGTGTTTTAAAAAAACACATAAATAGCGAGAAAATGTAAAACATGTTACTCTTTTTCGAGTATTTATTATTATTTTGAATAATTGTGATTTTATAACAATAAAGCGAATAAGTTTTGTTAACAAACTTAGCTAATATAAGATGTATAAGAAAAATATTGTTTTTTCAAATATTTTTTTAAATCATTGATTTTTTTACTTTTCTCTCTGAGATTATTTTCAACAAAGTTATATTTTTTTATATTTGGAATAGCTGCTATTTCAAAACAAGATGGCGGAACAGGCTCGCTAATAACCAGAGATAAGATATTTACAAGAACTATTTTTAGAATACAACTCAAATAATTAAAATTACCGCAATTATCGTGTCTTCAAAAAAATTTCTATTAAATATTATTGATATTATTGTATTATATTTTTTCTTTGGGATTTTTACTAGGACTGAGAATTTTTATTTTCTTAATAGCCGCCATTTTAAACAAAATTGAGCGTCAAATTGTCTGTTTTAAGCCAATTTGACGCGTTATTATTAAGTTATTAATCCTTTTTTAATAAGTAGTATTTCTTAAATAAATCTAGGTAAACATTAAAAAATAATAAAACTAACTTACAACAACGAAATTTATATTATTTCTACTTTAAAAAATCAAAATCATAACCTAACCAGTAAAAATAATAAAATTGCCATTTGTAAAATATATAGTGGTATACTGAACACACCAAAACAATTTTAAAATATACCAGAAAAATAACTGACTTAAAACTAAATTTCTAGCAATATAAATATAAAACATATATCATAATTCATTCTGATCAATCATTAATAAAAATTATGACATATAAAGTACTTAAATAAAGCAAATATATTTGTCGTTTTAGCAAATAAATTTTGTTAAAACGACAAATATATTTGAAAATCAGTATATTTCTACAAATATTTCTAATAATTGTACGAAAAAAAGTTGTTGTACGGTGATATTTAATAATTTTTTTTTACTGAAAATGCTTTTATGAATATTAAAAAGGAGCAGATATTCTGTATTGTATATTTTAATATTGTTGCTTCCTGGAAAAGGTTTATCAGGTAAAGCAACTGGGTCATAAATGAAAAGTGACAAACTAATCAATACTTTTAATGTCAGTAGCTATGAAATCGATAGTGAAAAAAAAATACAACACTGTAAACATTTTTGTTTAAATATAAATTATAAAACAAATATTTATTGTTCTAAGACGTGGTTAAAAATATTTGAAACCACTGGAAAATAACGTGTTTTATATTTCTATTAGCGTTCTTATATTTTTGCAAGGGTATTTATATTATCCATCGAGATGAATTAGCGAAAGTCATAAACGTTTTCCAATAACGAGCGTTCGGGGGTTAATTTTTCTCAAACCTCTTAACGGTCAGGTGGTTTGCCATTTACGTTTCGAGATATTTGGATGCTGGATACATTACACTGATAAGATTCCGAAAAAGGATTCCTTAATTTAAAGAAACAATACGCTTTTCTTATTGAACAATACGCTGCGCGCTAGCTTAAAATTTTGAAGGCTTTGTTTGTTAAATCTTTATGTATATAAATAAATGCGGAGTTATTCGATACAAAAGAAAATTTGGTGATTACTAAAAATAATATTATTATGATTGTAATGCGAATGCTATTCGAAAAGCGCTTCTTTATATACATATTTGATATTGTTCTTTATGCAATTCACGTGGGATGCGTTTTCAAGAGAATTTATTGAAAACGAACTTATTTATATAAACATACTGGTTTATATATTTATATAAATAATATCATTAATTTATGATGAATTAAAAATATTAATTATAATGTAAATATATTATATTTAAATAATATTTTTATTCACATAAACATGGTTACAATTGTCTAGAATGCACCTATAATAGGTGTACCGGAAAAGAATGTCGTTTTTTTTGTTATCACTTTTAAGTCAGTTGTGCTTCATCAGTTGAACTTTTACAACGTTTTCTGTGTTGTTTCTCTGACTACGTATACCTGGAGTGTATTAGGACTTTTAAACAAAAAAAATTACAACCCTATATACAATGGAGAGCTTTGTAACGAATGAGAAATTTATTCGAAATTTTATGCTTTATCATTTCATGAAGAAAAAAAGTGCAACACGTGTTACAAAAAATATTTGTGATTTACTGGGAGATATTTTGAATGTTCGTAAATGCCAGAGGTGGTTTAAACAATTTAAATCCGGCAATTTTGATCTAAAAAATAACCCTGGAAGTGGTCGACCTGTTAAAGTGGATAGCGGGGTTTTAACTGAGCTGATTCACCAAAATCCATCTTCAACGATTCAAGAACTCGCGGAGCAACTCTGATGTTCATGGTCAAGCGAGCAAGAGCATATCAAAAAAATCAGCAAGACGCGGAAACAAGGAAAATGGATACCTCATGAATTAAGTGAAAAATCTAGGTGAGCGTCTAAACGCGTGCACTGAGTTATTGGAATTAAATACCAAAACTCCATTTCTACAACATCTTGTAACTGGTGACGAAAAATGGGTGTTGTATTCAAACCAAGGACGCAAGAAACAATGGCTTTCAAAGGGCCAGGTACCAAAACCCACCCCTAAGCCCGGGCTCTGCAAAAAAAGTTATTTTGTCTGTTTTGTCGAACTGCAAGGGAATAATTTATTTTGAAACATTAAAACCCGGACAGACAATTAACGCTCAAATGCATTGTGATCAACTAGAGCGTTTAGATGCAGAAATAAATAAAAAAAGACCTGCACTGGCTAATCGTTAAATGCACAAAATTGTTTTATTAAAAAAACGACATTCTTTTCCGGTACACCTAATACTACATCTGGAACCTCTCATACTGTACATGCAGTGTATCCGACTTTTAGGAATGCACGCGTGTATCTAAAGATTTTTTTCGTTTACTTTATAATTTAAAGAAGCGTTAAAAATCTTTTATTACAATTTTTTTATAATATATATATAACTACTGTATAAATCGAAAGATTGGTGATTATTCTAAATTAACTTAAAAATGTTAAAATTGTTACGGATAAAAATACTAATGAATAATATTATTTTTTCATAATTATAGTGATGTAATATATTTAGCCTATTGCTGTATTTTTTTTATTGTTATCGTGAATTTTGTTATATTTTATTATATTGCTATTACTGCTACATTTATTAAGAATGAAAAACTTGTTGTTTCATATAAAATGGCAGTTTTTAAGTGAGATTGTATAAATTGTTTACTTGGTAAATAATTTGCCATCGTAAATTTTGGGGGGCATTTTATTTCGAATATTAATATATAGTCCAGATGTGATTCAACACAGATATATTAAAATTTTTACCTATATATCAATGGCCAAAGCACGACTGATTTAAATTTAAATTTTAAATTTTAAAAAACGACATTCATTTCGGAATTTCTTTAAAAAACATTCCAATTATTTTGTAAAAAAATAAATATTTTTTTGCTAAATTTTATTTTAATCTGTAGTTGAAAATGAACTTCATATGTTTTATTTTATTGTTTAGCATTACCAGTTAAAAATATGTTGAAAACCTTTAGGTATTTATTACTTTTGTCAAATCAAAATTATGAATTTTAATGACAGTTTAATATTTAAAATACAAAACTGATTAGAAAAAAAATTATGTTGAAATCATGTAATTCCATGAAAAATTGTTGTAAGTTGTAATGTAAATAAAAATATCTACAGTTAATATGAAACATTTTGTTACTTTATTACATAAAATGTGAGATGCTGAAAAACGACTTGATAAGACTAGTAAAGGTGTCTGACTTTTGCATGATAACGAATTTGTCTATAAAGCACATTTAAGCAAAATCTCTATTAACGAATGTTGCTTTTTAGAAATACCACTTAATAAATCTTTTAGACCATTATAACCTATTTAAAAAACTTTAATCGTAGTACTATTAAAAAAAGTTTATATACCACTACATAATACGCATTTTACAGTCTAATAATCTAATTTACTTATAACGTTATACTATGTATATCGTATATTTACATTTGTATACTCGTACATGCTTCATATTTATATGTTGTATTGTGTACGTTGTAAGTTTGCACATAATTCATTAATGAAGTAATATCACCATTAAGTGTTATGCAAATCTTTGTCGTGTTTCGTGTTTAATATGCGCAAAAATTATATCCTAAATTTGCGAAAATGTATTTTCACAACGTCAACACAAAGATATAACACATATTTATCTACAGCCATCATAGTGAAACATTTAGTGTGTATTTACATATTTTTTGTGTTTTCTTGCCACATGCATAATTTAAGAAGATGCTTTTTTGTCATGGTTGAATATATAAATAAAAACAACGCTTTACTTCCTTATATTGTGTTGGGATTTAGGATTAGAATACTGATTTCAGAATAAATACATTTTCTACATGTTTTTCAGACTAATACAAAAATAGTCGATAGTGTGAAAGGCAGTAAGTTTAAATACTATTGTTTATTTATTTAAATAAATTTATTAATTTGTATTTGCGAGATATTGATATATAAAAAAATGAAAGACAAAAGATCAATGTAAAAGTACGATACAAATATTTTCCCGTTATAATTCTGCCTTGTCACACCATTAGTATCTCACAAAAAAGAATTTGCTTATGAGCTTATAGAAAGCTCGCACATAAAAGTTATGTCATTCGTCCTCAAGGCACTATATATATACATACACATATACACACAAAAGTATGTAAAACCGTGACGAGAATTTTGACACTATAAAAACTACAGACAATACATAATAATATTTTGTAGAGTAAGATACCTTTGCGCATTCGCATAGTTAAAGATAAAAATTTAAACATAATTAAAAAACGAAATTATCGAGATAATCATTTATCATTTGAGGTTTAGCAACAATTCGAACAAACAAAAATAGAGATTAACCCTTTATCAATAACTCAGTATATTCACAACAATGGAAATGAGATCTGGTGACCAAATATTTGCATAAATCATTGAAAATATTGCAAAGTCATCCCGATACGTTCATTATTCATAAGTAGCACCGAAAAACTACTATAAGTTTGGAAATGCCGCACGCTGAACGATACTTTCTACCCTGCGCACACTACTAATGTTTTTCAAGTCTTGGTTACAGATCGCCTGAGTAGCTATCTTGGCCATTTATTCTTAGGCGTGAACACATTTTGAGAGTGTGTCCAAGATGTAATGCAATTAGCTCGCATAAAACCTTCATATGTAATTTTTCAAAGCTGTATCGAACCAGAATTATAAAATATGTGATACTTCGTAATAAAAAGAGAGACAGTAAAAGAAGAACAAGGCAAGCATCGAGATGAGAGATCATCCTCTACGAAATCACAGCTGACAATAATACAACATGAAACGCCAGTGAAGAATTTCTAACTTCCAAGACCTTCCATTTTAACTCTGTACCTAAGATATCTGATTAGAAACTCAATGTATTTTAATTGCTGAATTCTTTAAATAAGTCTGCTTTGTATAATATATTGCAAGAGTAAGTATCTTGTGACTTATCGAACTGAAAAATATATTTTTTCTACAATCTTGTAATTTGTTATTTATTCAAGTTTTTAATTGATAATCTTATACATATATCTAGAGTACTTTACGTTTTTTAGCACCCTGTAAAGTGTACACGTAAAAATAAATACGTTATTTATATATGTAGCAAAAGTACAAATATACACGCAATTCCGTGTAACCAGATAACATTTACAATTTTCGATTTGCAGACGCGAACGAATGAGAAGACGGTGAGCGAAAAGACAAAATTTAATTGGTTCGTTTCAAATTAAAATTAAATCGCGAGGTGGGCGGCGAGGTTCGAGTGCGGGCGGGGAGTCCGCCGTGTTTATTATGAACAGCAAAAATGTGTCACTCGATTCGCAAATCTGTGTAATTGCTCGGGGCGTTTAATCATCCACCCGGGGATGTGCTTAATATTATATTATACCAGTTAAAATTTCGAGTATAATTAGGTAGGGAAATGGAGGGGAAATGTTGGCCATCGCTGCTGCTAGATGATAAAAAAATGTACACATTTATAATTTTCAAGGACTGGAGTGATTTTACACAGACACGTGACATAATAATAAATAACGCTTTTAAGGCCTGAAAGTGTAGGTGTAATGAAAATATATTGATAGTGTCACTTTTTCGACGAATCCAATACATCTCTATATTACGAACACGAGAGCTACAATACATATAATATCAATACAAATGCGTGGAAATGTACGAACATATACAAAGCCCACAAAATATTTTTAAAGAAATTTATTTTAGGATTGACTTATAATAACCTTAAGAACACCTCTTCAGATATTTATCAAAAGTCGAAATAAACCTCAATACCAATTTTGTGAGCCTGAGAACGAGTTTTTTTAATGCTTTCTCTCTTTTCATTAAGTTTCTGGACAATTCTTGCATTGTTCATAAACTGACAAAAGGATTTTAACCGAGTTAAGAAATTCTCTTCCATTATCATACACACAATTAGTGTTTCTTCTCGAGAATCATTTCTCGAGTAAAATTCCAAATTCAGAAATCTCATTTCTCGAGTAATTTTACCGACTAACACTTAAGAAAATCGGTCAGCGTCAATTACCTGCATTATCTGAAAGATGTCTTAAACTACCCAGAAATCCCATAGATATTACAAAACTGATGATGGACTTTTACAATGACATAAAATAAGAGGAAAAATAGACAGGTGCAAACAATAAAAAATACATGTATTTCCAAATTTATAATTGAAAGAAGACAGAAAACTTTGTAATGACAACGATATAAAAAAGCTGCAATACAGATAATATTTTAAAGTTAGTGAGTAAAAAGTTATTTTAGTTTGGAATCCGTATTAAATATGTTGTCATTGCTTTCATTAGTGATGTGACGTTAAAATGATTGAATGTTAAAAGTGTTAAATGTAAAAAAAAATGTGATAAAAGTGAGGATAATGAATCTATCGAGGATTTCTATATAGATTCAGATACAGAAGAATTTGAAGAAATCACCAACGTAAAACTTGCACCAATAATTAAAGAAACGATAAACAGCATTTGAAAAATTGTAATTATTTTTAATTATTCTCCCATACGAAGTAGCATTTTACAAAAGTATGTATTTGAAGTTGAAAAAAAATTGAACCTCATTTTAGACGTGAAAACCAGATGGAACACAATGGAGGTGAAGCTAGATCGCTTTTTACGAATTAAGCGACCTATATTTCAATCATCTGTGGAACAAAGGGTACATTTAATTATTGCTGAAGGGGTACTGATTGCAGGTGCGTACGGTGAGATACATTATCTTTCGCTCGCTCGCGTGTAAAGTGACGAGAGTGAATGAAAGATAAGGGCGTGCGTTACATGCGTTCCGCACGCCCACTTCTTCTCACTCACAGCAAGCGAAAGTCAATTGTCGATGAAATTGTGTTCTTAACGATATTTAAAAGTGGAATAAAATGGTCAGAAACTGATTACCGAAGAACTAATAGATCTGCATCGAGAGCAACAATACAATGATACAAAGGAGATCTCGTCTGAAGAAGAGGAGAAAGAGACTGAGAAACCCCTCACTTCAAATGAGATTAAGGATATCTGTAAAATTTGTGAAAAAGTTCAAATTTTCGTGGAAAATTACCACCTGATTAAGATGTAGCAGTGCAAGCCTAATCTATTCAATATTCAATAACAATGCTATGTCACATTTTCGACAAATATTTAAAAGGAAGAAAGCAAGTGTCATTGCATAGGTTCCTAGTTAAAGTTGCAAGAAAATAAAAAGATTTGATTGAGCTATCGGTAACCTCGGTAATTTCAATATGAATAATTATTGAATTAAATTATTTTATAAAATAATAAAAAATATATACGTATATTTGTATTAATCATTTTTATATCAATATTTTTTGGTTTTTGGAACGAACCAACATAAGTTCCCAGTATATCTTATTTTTTTTTTTTTTTTTTTATTTATTTATTAACGTAATTCCGCATGAGTATAAAATTACTTATTCTACGGTTACATTTTATAACAGTTTTATGTTAAATATGAAAAATAAAAACTTATACATTAGAAAGTATTTAAACTCTTATCAAAATAACAAGTATAACAAATTATAAGAATGTACATACACATATACATACATCCATACATATGCATACATATATAAAAATATACAAACATAAACATATACACACATTTTTTTTTTTTTTTTTTTTTTTTTATTTTTTTTTATTTTTTTTTTTAAAGTTCGATGAATTTTTTTAAAAAATAATTTTTAATTTCTTTAAAGTTATTTCTGGTTGATATTGGTAAATCATTATATGTTTTAAAAGCTATATATTTTAAAGAATTTGTTCCAAACTTTACTGAAAATGGTTGAGGGATGTGTAGATCATATGCAGATCTAATTTCATATTTGTGTTGTTCTTTTCTAATTTTAAATTTAGTATTTATAGTTGATTTTCCCTCTAACATTTTTTTTGTTATCATTATTAATTCATATTTTGGAAGGATAGTTATAGGTAAAATTTTTGTTTTTATATATATGTCTTTAGTGTGAGTATCAAACGGTAAATTCAATAAATTTTTTATGGCACTATTTTGTATCACCTGAAGTGATTTTATTTTAAATTTACTTGTAAATCCCCAGACGCAAGACATATATGTTAGATGACTATGAATGTGTGAAAAATAAATGCTTAATCTAGTTTTATATGATAAAATATTTTGAAACCTGTATAAAATTTTTGACATTGGTAAAATTTTTTTTATTATATAATCAATATGATTATAAAAATTTAAATTTTTATCTAACAGCAGACCTAAGAATCTTATATTATCACTTTTTGTAATTAGAGAGTTATTTACATTAAGAGAAATATTAAAATCATCATTAAATATCATATAATTTGTTTTTTTTCATTAATTGTTAATTTGTTTAGTCTCATCCATTCATTAATATGGATCAAATCATTCTGCATGTTGTTTTGCATGTCTTTATATGTTTTAGAGTTATATATTAACACTGTATCATCAGCATACAGTTGAATCCTTCCTGTAAGTTTACATAGAGTTAAATCATTAATGTACAAATTAAATAGTAATGGACCTAAATAGAACCCTGTGGAATTCCACACTTGACCACTTCATATTCACTTTGTATACCATTTATTACTACTACTTGTTGTCTATTATTTAAATAGCTTCTTAATAAATTTAGTGTTGGTCCAACTATTCCAATATGGTTTAATTTCTTTAATAATATGTTATGATCTACTGTATCAAAAGCTTTGGAAATTTGAAGAATATTATTATATTAAGAATATTATTATATTATTATATATTATATATTATGAAGAATAAAATTATTTGAAAATTTGGAAATTTGCTTTGATATACCGGCGTTTTGAAATACAAACACGTTTCTGGAACGAATTATGCTCTTAAACCGAGGTTCGATTGTAATGTGTCATAAATAAAAATATTGTTGTTGTTTTATTAATATTTTATCCAAAAATAAGTTGATTATGAAAAACCTTTTCAACAATAATTTTTAATTTCATTTTGAAAATAAGTTATGATTAATTACTATAAACGGTAGTTTTTAATTTTTGCTTATTTATAAAATATAACTAGCATGAATTTATAAAATATAAATAGTAAATTTTATGATAAAAAAATCTACACAAAGGAATTGCTTATCAATATGCTTGAATGAGGTCTTTGAAATGTGGGTTATAGACGGATGCTAAAGATTTTGTAGCCTGAATTTGTAAAAAAACGACACAATTCCAAATGGTACACCCCAATAAGTTAATAATAAACGATCTAAAAATCGTATTATAAAATACTCTGGCCACACAAACCAAGGTGTTAACTATAGAATTATTCAGTTGCTGTGGAAGGTATAATGGGAGATAAACGCTGGATTGGAATGGAAAGCCAATGGGACGATGAAGCGCATAATGGTTATTCAGGCCTGATCGTGATACAAAAAACTCAACAAATAAGTCTAAAGATTCTCGTCGACACCCGAATATTAAATATTAAAAATAAAATAAGGGTTCTGTATGTTTTATTTATTTTTTACCTTAACTGAAGCTCCTTGGGTTGCAGATTATCCGAGGCTTAACTTCCAAAACATTTTGAATAAAAGGTGCAAATTAACCTATAATTCGAAAGTTTGAACGTTTGTCAAACTCGCTTAGTCTACTTTGAACGTACGAAGGTTAAGATTATTTTTTTTGTTTTAATTAACATAAAAGCGATGGTGTATGAGATTATTTTTTTGCACAACTAAAAGCTGTCGCAAAAATAGCAAATAAGAAACGACGTTAATTATTTTGAATAATGCGTTAATAAAGCGTAGTTATACCCACGCATTTGTCACTTGGTATATAAACTTAATAATTTTGAACAGACGCCGTCGGAGTTAACTTTAACGAGAAAAGTGGTCCATAGTAGGTATATGTTTGATCGGATAATTTCGATGTGATTTTCACTTTGGTTGAGATTATTTACAGGTCAAAACGTCGGAGCTTTGATGCGATTTTGAAAAATGGTTTCGATTGATAACATTATCCGTAGCAAAAGGTCAGTAAAACTGCTTTATATTATTATTATTAATATTATTATATAATACTTAATTCAAACACGTGTATCCTACCTTTAGCTAAACAAAAATAAAAACTTAATCTTCTTCGAAATATAGTTTAATGCACAGAGTATATTCTCGAATAATTTACTAATTAGTTAATAAACATAATGGCAAAAATTTTGGGATTGATTTTTTGTCAAGAATAATCAAGTTGCTCTTTGGACCAATTTGAAATGCTTTTACTTGTATAAAATTAATAAAAACACCTGGAAAACTCTGTATTTCTCTGAGTAATGGTGTAGTGTATATTGTAATACATTGTATGCATAATGGTATGTGTTAAACAAATATAAGCGGCACCCAAAATAAAGACGTTTTTATACTAAATAACTTTGACGGTGTTACTTATTTGTTGTTCGGGTGGCATGTCTTTCTTATTGTGTTTGGATTAATATATGAAGAGTGCGTTACGAACATAAGAACAAAAAAAACAATATAAGATTTTGTTCCGAGTAAGGTGTTTTTACGCACTTATATGCTGTATGAATTTCACACAAAAATTGGCAACCACAGCAATCAAATGCATTTAAGTGAGTTAAGAATTATTGGTTTGTCAATTTAAAAAATAGTTCAAAAGATTTAAATCATATTTTTTTTGTTTGGAAAATAAGCCTAGAAGTAGGACACAAAAAATCATCAATGATGACCACATAGCTGCAGAAATTAAAGTCAATACAGATATGTAATTTCAGGAATTTAAAATTTCAAAAACATTAAAAAGGCGTGAAACAAAACGCGTTGCACGTTCACTAAGCGCCAAGACACTGTCATCATCCCTCCGCCAGTTTTTCCACCACCGCTCGAAGAAAACATTTCACCATTTATCGTCTATCGCAACAAATGTAAATATAATGTAATAAAACTCTAACTAGATTCCAGTCTTATGGCTAAACTGTATTTTAGTTAAGGATGCTAATAAATGCAAAGATTGTTTTCGTGATTTTCAACAAAAATGGCATAAATTATCGAAATTTTGGCACCTTAAAGTACTCTGTCCTAGTGATTCAAACTTGTGCTTAGTTAATGCAATTTTAAAATTGGCATTACAGTAATTGACCGAGCTTAAATCTGCATTAAAAAAACGAATAATAACAGATATAAATGATGCACTGAAATATATTACTAAAATCATCATACATATAGTGTTTTTAGTAACAACTCGTAAAATTATTAGTTAACTAATAACAACTTGGAAAATGTATAAAATTCAAAGCCACTCGAAACGCCATCTATTGAATTCTCTTCAGTCTTAATATATTAAACATAGTTAATTAGACAATTGATTGGTTGTTTTAATATTTAATAGTTTAATGCACTAACATACTAATCTAATAATAAAAAAAATAAAAAAAAGGTGATGCATGGATGAAATTCAACCATGTATCCACCAATGCTATGTTAAGCAGGCAAGAGACAAAAAAGTCTAGGAACTGCTAAATATTAATAGATACTATATATATATATATTAAACATATATAAATTCATGTATATAAAAATGTAATTTTACGATACTGAGAAAATTTTCATGTCAAATAAAAATACCGAAATCCCGGGACTGCAATTTTTGCTTAAAATTGGGATCCTTAATTCAGGGTAATACAGTCAATATAGAATCTTGCTAAATTCGAAGCGAAATTAGAGACGCCTTCATTAATATTATATATATATATATATATTGTTGGATGTATATAAAAAGTCAGAACGCAATTTTTTTTATGATGTACAAAAGTCTTGTAAAGAGATGCCACTTTTTACAAGTCTAAAATGAATGAAAAATTTGATATAAAGATTAATATGAAATGTGGCATCTTTAAATCTAAGCTTTTAATAAAAATGTTTTAGAATAACCTTTAAATAAAATAAAATTATGATAATAAAAAATAGGTAAATTTAATTATAGATGTCGTATATAATCACAATTCCTCGATGTATTTAACAGCTTCCAAAAGAGGCTTGTTTGTTTTGAACATCGCGTCGCGTCGTTTACAATGGATAGTATTTTTTTCAATTTTACTTTAACCAAAAAAGCGAATGGCACGAAAGCCGTTTATTATCCTTTTAATTACGTTTCCGTTTGCAAATATTGCTTAAAAAAGGGACGAGCGCCGTAGATATTTGTCCCAATTTTCTCGATCAAAGGACCTTCGAGAGTTGATTTACTTTCGCATATAGCATTACCAATTAATTTCATCTCACGTGAGCAATAAAAGCGAACCTAACCTGGTGCAATAGAGTCTCAGGTGATATAATTATAACGGAGTATAATTTGCACAAGATGAATGCTTATTAAGCGTGTTAATGATACACAACATAACAAATTAGAATCAAGAATTTATTTAATTTTTTTGCTATCTCAATATTGTTTTAATTAGGAGTGAAAACATTTATTAATTGACTTATTGCTTGTTCTGTTACTCTTTCAAAGAAACTTTAAAAAATTGGTTTGAATGTCGAAATTTTAAAGCAATTAATTAAAAGTTACTTTTATTACGAAACTCGCTGACGGGAACGAAGTCGCTTTGAAATAATACAATAATTAAATTACTTTGATCGACAACCGACAATATAATGTTGAGAGTGAAAGGAAACGAATTAACATGTAATAATAGCTTTTTAAAAAGGCAGTTTACAGCATTAAAATATTCAATTTTACAATTAAGTGTAATTGATTTTTAAACATTAAAACACTGTATAATTACTTGTCTCTCCTATAACTTTATACAACAAACATATAAAAATGGGATTATTTATATATAACTGGATATTTATAAGAATAAAATGAAATTTTTCTTTTCAATACAGTAAACATAAATTTCAATGCATCTAACGAATTTATGGATTCTAATGTTTGCCTTTTTCGGCACCTAACGCTCGCAGAGTTTCCGATAGACTAATGTGTAATTAAAATAACAGTTTTGCCATTCATTGACATAATTTTATTGATCATTAAACTGTTTTGTTATTGCATACTAACTAGCCGCTTTGTTATGACTTTCAAGTATATAATCTCTGCTTTGAAAGTTGGAACCATGTGTTCATTACTAAGGTTTCTCTTCTTGGTAATTTATATTAGCTTCTCTTCTAGACTGTTTCTCCATTATGATTATGACATTATGGCATTGTGTGTCGGAAGATCTCCAACAAAGTCTGCTATTATATATAATATTATTTAGATTGCTGTTTTGACATGAGTATAAAAATTATCCACCTCTGCTTCACTAGCATTGGTTGTCGGTGTATATACTTATATGACATATATGTTTCAATTTGTATTAGTACACTCTTATAAATAAAAAACATAAATTAAACTGGTACAGTGAAAACATATTTTGGATCATATTGTAATTCAGATTACTAATACTAACAGAAAATCATAAGTTGCGCTTACATTAATCGAAATCAAATTATAATTTTGGCTTGATAAAAATTAATTAATTCGGGAAATAAACATGATAATATATAGATTTACATATACACAGTAAATAATACTTGAAAAATTGCAATAGTAAAACATAGGAATTAAATTAGATCCAGAATGTCCCGTATACAGCTTCTTAAGATTTGAGCGGGTCCGCCGAGAGCGACCCGGGCCATGCGAAAACAATGATTCCGGGCCTCATGACAAAAATAGCATTTTATATAATTTTTAGCATATTAATATAATTTCTTGAATAAATAATAATAGGTGCGAGCTAACCTTTTCTATGCTACAAATAAACATAAAAATTAGCCACCGTTGCGACATATTTTCTGAAATCGTATTGAAAAATCATTAAAATAATATCTACTCCTAATATAAATAAAATCGTGCAATCACGGTGAAAACGCTCGATTATCAAGCGTTTACATTAAGACTTTTTACAACAATATTACGAGTGAGAATCAAATAAAGCACATCTAAACCGAATTTTGCCCAATAAGAGAGCGCAAAAACAACTATCTCTTCGCAGAAGCCAAAATTCATGTCAAAAGCAATAAAATCGCGTCGGCGCCGTCGCAGTGGGAATGCTCGGTAACGAGCCTAGAAAGTGGGTGCTTTTTACTTTTTTTATAAATATATTATTGTTATGATTTTTTTCAGTGTCGGGCAGTCGGGAGAACGGGTCCCGAGAATTCGTCCCCTCCTCCCTCCCCCCTTTTAGCAGGCATAAATCTGAGTGCTCAATAATTTAATGGTACTGAAGATCATGTACAAAAATAGAACCCTTAAAAATATTTTGGGAATCATAAAAAGTATTTTTATAATTTCCTGGAAGTTTTAGGGTTCCTAATAATGTAGTTATAGCAGCTTTTATAAAATCTAGAATGACGCAGATATAACGCATCTTAATAAGAAAATAATTATCAAAAATATTTAAAAATTGTTTCGATTACCGAATTATTGCGGAAACGAAAATTGCATATCCAAAAATTCCGGACAGCGAAAATTGCGAGCAGCAAAATTTCGGACATAGATGATTGCAGACACGAGAATTCTACAAAATATTTTTTTATATATATGTAAAATGTTATGTATTCGGTCGGGTAGCCTGTAGAGCAGGCGTTTTCGACCTAGTTGTGTTTGAGAATACTGAAAATTCATGCTTTACATTTTAATTTATCAAATGGTGAAATATAATATGGCTATTGTCTCTTTATATTTTTTTCCGTTGTATGTTGTGAATATGAATTAGTATATTCTGGTAAAATAAATACATAAGTAGCGTAACAGTAGTCTTTTTCTAATTAAAAATATGTATATGATTTATTTGTTTAAAAAATAAAATATGTATAAATTGCAAAACATATATCATATTATATTAGGTAATACCAATATAAATGTTGTTTTTTACCTTAAATTTTAATATTCATGCTTTGGCCGTTTATACTTGAGTACGTATTTTGTTAAATCTATGTTGATGTACATTTGGACTCCAAATACTAATATTTAAGAAAAAGGGACTCAAAAATTTACGACGGCAGTATTCTTACCAAGGAACAATATATATAAAATTGCACATGTATTTCTTAAAAAATAATTCTAACTACATTTTTGAGGTGGTAAGTAATTTATTGGATATCCTTTAATGTCGAAGATGGCTTAAAAAAATTAGCGTTAATAATTAATCGGTTAATTCTAACAAATTCTATTTAAGCTATCTAGACAAACAACTAAACCAGTCCAATTTAACAGTGCATAAACACATTAAGAAGATTGGGAAGGTTTGGAAACAAGATGTATGTGTTTCACACAAATTGAGCGAAGAATACAAGTAGGCGCATATCCCAATAACTTCTGTATCTTAAAGCTGGTCGCCTTTTCTCAATCATTCGATAACTGGAGATGAGAAATGGGTGTTTTACGACAACATTCGTCGTAAAAGACAATAGTTATCCAAAGGTCAAGTAGCAAAAGCTACTTCGAAGCCCAGGCTCACTGAAAAATAGTTATTTTATGTATATGGTGGGATTGCAAAGGGGTTTCGCATTATAAACCTGCTCAAACAATAACAACAAGCTTCTATTGTGATTAGCTGGAACCTTGGCACAATGAAGTAAACAAAAAAGTCTGCACTTATCAATAGAAGTCGAATAGCTCTACAACACGACAATGCGTGTACCCATGTGGCGAATTTATCTTAGCTGGAAGGCTTCCTAGACGGCAAAAAAATTAAAAATGCAGAAATAAAATTTTAAATCTAAGCCCCCAACATTAAAAAAATTACTGTGATGTGGGAGACGGTTATATTTTTAAGAAAATATATATTTTTTTAAATATTTATTAAACATTTTTCTTTTAAATCATTTAATTTAAGATAATTCTTAAAGTTTATTTTCTAAAATAAACTTAAATTTGCTTTTAATATGTCAGTATTATTATTATTATTTAAAAATATATTTTATTATTAAATACAGACATTTTAAATTAATGATGGAATACTGAAAAAATATTGATTGTGATAGAATGAAATTATATTACACACTGTATTGCAGCAAAGCCCAGCTTTTGTGCACTATACTATAATTCTAGCTATATATAAAAAATAAAAATGTTTGTTACAAAGGTAAAAGTCACAAAGGTATTTTTGTATTTTTTTATAAAACGTTCACTATAATCTGATTCACGTATATGTAGAATAACGCGCTGATTTAAATATGCAGGTACATTTTTTTGTAATAGAGCTGTTCAAAAGCAAAAGTAATCTAACCTAACCTACTTTTAACAGGAATAACAATTTAAACTAAGTTGTTATATATTTTGATTCAACATTTCACATTTCAGTAAAATTTTTTTTAACTTCTGCTCCGAAACAAACATACTTAATTTATTTACTTTTCTCAATTTATTATTGTAATAACTTATATTAATTATTATTTTCTTAAACGTATTTAACTTACTGACAATTTAAACTGTAGTAGGAAAACTGTATTCATATAAAATGTATAAAGGTATTTTTTAATATTATTTTGGTAAAATCAAATCAGTAGTTTTTTGTATAAGTAAATGAACCATAACAATTCACAATATTAAAAGATGTTCATATATTCACCTTTTAATAATTTAACGTATCTTTTAACTGTTAATCTCATACTATTTACACGATTGCAAGTCTATGATATATAATTTCTTAACACTGCCAGTAAAAGAAGTTAAGCTTTCGCATGGCAGTGTAAAATAAAAATATTAAAATTGTTGCATGTCACAAAACAACAATACTATAGCGTTCCCCACCGCTGACTAATATTTTTAAAAGACCTTGGTTTGAGTTACATCATGATCTTATTTGAGAGATCGGAATTAGTAATTATTATAATTATAGTTCAGATCGATCATCTCAGATTACGGATTCATAGCTTTTCCGAATCTTACTGTTGTTTATAAATAAAGGTGAATTATTAAAATCAATATGTATATATTACACATTCTCTATATGTATAAATAAATCACATATGTATATATAAATAAATAAATGTTTTGATAAGGAAATACTTTCACGGGTGATTCAAAGGCTGATGACTTTAGATACCGTTTTAAAAAAGTGTAACGAATAAAAACATGTGATTTATAACACTTACCAAAAAGTCAGCTGCGGCAAAGTTTTCCAGAAGTTTGTTTCGTTCAGACGGAATATTAAGGGTAGTCGCACCCCCACGTCAGCCTCTGGCTACGTCCACGGCGGAACTACAGCTCGGCAGCAACAGGGTGCACGTCGATCCTCCCCGCCCTTCCCGTTCATATCTCCGATCGTGACGTAGGCGACGCGGCCCGCCCTGGAAAACCTGTTGATACGAAGCAAGATTATTTTCCAACTTGTCAGTTCGGATCCGCTAGCTGCATGTCACACTGTATTTACCATCCATAACTGCTTTAATCGACCAATTTGCCATCGGCGCTACAGCAACTGCTCATAGCTGCAATGCTATAGAAGTACATATATAAAGACTATACATTGTAGTATGTTTTATAAGGATTCATTCTTCTAAACATCTGCCGTGTTGACCACCCGCATGGCACGAGCGTGAGTTTTGAGCTATAAAACACACAATATATTATAAGGCTGCATTTTTTCTATTATTTTTTCTTGGTATGTAAAGCTTTGAAGCGCTGGTGCACATACCGGGGGCGCGCGTGACATGTCACTGTCAAATCCAGAAAAAAAAATGTCGTCATTTTAAAGCAGAGTAGAGTTTGAATTATTTTATTATAAAATAATATGACAAAGCATTATGTTTATTGTGTGATGTCTGTACCTAAATAATACAATATACGTCATAATTATTAGACTAAGCACTTGCCGAAAAATTTAAAAGTTTAAAACAACATTACAACGCATTTTGTTTTGCAAAAATAAAAAACGAAATTAAGGCTATGATTCAAGTAAGTTCACACGTACCTCATTTATTAATTATTAAAGGAAGATTATGAATTAAATAAGTCGCGTTTGATAGTTGTAGCTGAATAAATGTGTTATGGTTGCTAGAAGGGTTATTGAGCACATTGTTAGTAACATCAATGGGTATCAATTATTCCAGGTATGCAATCACATATTTATAATCAATGTAAAATGTCGTTTATTAGATAACGTTCAAGAAACTACACATTTATAAGCTGTCCGTTGACTGATATATAATATATAGCGCTCCCACGGCGACAGCGCCGATTTGTTCGACATTAATTTTTAATCCTCATACATACTAAGGATATGTTACACGTACACATTTAAATGTTATCTGGTTTATTTGCAATTAAGTCTAACAAATATGTGCATTAAATCAGAAGCAATGATATTTTTTATGTACTGTAAAAGGAAAAACTCACTTTTCGGCCTCGGAGCCCGTCGACGGGATGTCATGTCGATGTCGGCCATCTTGTTTTATATTTGAATGCTTATTTTTTATTGGTCTAAACAACAGAATGCATTACCGGTGCAACGGAAAGCATTAGAGCAAATTCAAATTTTATTTTTATTAATATAATATATTTTCTTTTCATTTAAATTTATAAAAAAGTTAGAGTAAAACATTTTTTAATCTCTCAAAAAATCGATACAAATACTATATGTAATATTTTTATTATATAATACCTTAGACATCTGTTAAATATATTATTAATAGTATACCTAACACGTTTGAAGTTTTTTAATGTATAGAATCAATTTTATGAATTAATTTATGTTGTCAGAAAAAAGTAGTAATGATTTAGTCACTCTTTATTATTTTTTTAGATATATGTGTAGGGTCTTACACATGGTCTTGTTTATACAATGTGCACATTAAATATTAATGTTAAACAAATAATTTATAATAAAAATAAATATATACTTTAATACAATTTATGAATAGATAAAAAGTTTTGAGGATTTTTTATCCTAAAATATATATTAGCCCACGCATTGGTAATAAAGGCGATATTTTAGATAACTTTCCATCTAATTTAGTGTAAGATTATATTTAATCGAGGGTTGTAGAATAACCTAAGATTTATTGCAAATATTGTTGAAGGTCAGTAATATCGCCCCAAAATAGGCTATATAAGATATTGGCTAATAAATAAAAGTTGTTTCACAAATATTGGTTGAATGTTTTCTTTCCTTTTAAATTATTTTATTTTAGTTAATTTTATAAATCTATACGAGGTTTTATCAAGACTTATCAACCTGAATTAAATGCATGCAAACATTAAAGAACCTAGTGTCAGAAGCATTGAAATGACTAAAAAATAATAAAGCCACAGGAACTGACACAATCATGACTTATTTAAAATATATAGAAACAAGAAGACAACACAATATGCTGGAATTATAGAGGAATAATAGTCCTTTGAATAACATTGGATAACGTCCATTTACACTTTATAAGCGGATGCAAACATATGGTGAAATTATTAAAAGTAATTATCAGTTCAGATTCCGATAAAACAGGTCAACAATCGACCACATCTACTTCATGAGTCAGACTGGAGAAAAAGTATGAATGTAAAATGGCTCTCCATCACTTGTTCTTAGACTTTAAGCAAGCATTTGATAGCGTATTATGAACTAACTAAAAATATTTGGAATACCGGCAAAATATATGAGACTTATCAAAGCCACACTCAATGTACAAAATGATTTGATAGATGACTTTGAGACTTAGTCTGTGGTTAGACAAGGCGATGCGTTTTTTACAATGGTTTTCAACTTGGTGATAAAAGTCTTACAAACTTCTGGAATAATGTAGATTGTATTATCCACCTATTTGTAATCTACTTCTCCAAGTCCTATAACCAAAATTAGAGTCCTATGATCTAATTAAAATACTCTTACTGAGTAATTAGAAAATTTTTTATACATTATATAAATAAAAAATATATCTTAATATTCACGTTTATTTATTAATATAATATATCACAGTTCTGTCAAATTGCCAGACTTTATTGTTTATTTAAGAATTGTTACTAAACTGTTAAGCTTTGGGCCTGACACGTTACAGGATTAGATTTAAAATAATATTACATTTGTGAACAACTTTTTTATTTACGTCTTAACAATTTAAGAAAAGCATACACAAGTTTATTTATTTTTGATAAAAATAAGTAAGTCCCTTACAAGTATGGAGCCATCATAACTTAGCCCTTAGCAATATTATATTTTAGAATTCGTCACATTATTAAATCATTTCCCATTGAGATTCTCCAACGCGCCAGCGAAGAAAAGGAAGCGAACTTGCTCCGAACCAATTTTCTCCAGATAAATACGTATCATTTTTTTCACTTTCACACTTCGTTTATCCAACGAATGGCTATGGGTCGCAAGCAGTTTGTCGCAGATTTATCCCGCAAGGACCTTGTTCGCATGCCATGGGTCTGAGGGCGGATATTATTAAGAGTAGTGATCCGGAGTTAACGGCTTTCCACGAAAGGGATATATGGCAAATATTTACGGGGCGGTAAACATGAGCGTTTTCGCTGTTTGCTTAATCTTTTTCAATGATGCGATCCACAAATAGGAATTTTTATTTACGACCGTTTAGTGGACGAGAAAAAAAAATATCTACTATGTATGCAAGGAAAGCGAGCTTTGAGAACGAGAGCTTTCAGACCGAGTGTTTGTATACGTACACTCGGTGAAAGCTTTAAATGTATTTTTTTAATGGTAATTTTGACTTTTTAATAATTTTATAGTGCGTGGGACGTCTGTATGCGTTTTACTTAACGCCTATCGCATGAGTAAACATATTATTTTATATACAATATAATACATACATATATACAGTAAAAATCGTGATGATAAGAATAATCTCTCTTTAATATTTACTTATTAAATTTGTTATACAAAAATTTGTTTATTATAAAATTAAAAAAATAGTTCAGTAATAAATAAACAATTTTCAGCGAATTATTTTAATAAACTTAAATGAAGTGCAATTCAAAGATTAGTGCAATGATATTATGTAATGATATATGCATTAAACGAATGTTTTATAATATTCACGTTACATAATAACAACAAAAAATTGAAATAGTTTAACTATTTCCAGTTTGGTGTAATAGAAAACTAAAGTTAGATATAAATACGTATATTTGTATATAGTACATTGATACACAAAAAAACATTTAGATTTAAAAAAGCTTGAAAATAAATATTTTCAGATATAAAAACTCATGTCTATAAACATATGTAAATATATACTTAATTCTATACTTAAAATATCAAAAGCCATTATTAATATTTCAGCTTACATATTAGTACATTATTTTAACTAATAAATAACATATTCATTTGAAAGTAAATATATTATTATTTCAACTTATAGATAAAAAAACTTTATAAATAAAGATATAAGAACATATTTTTTTCTCAATTATGAATAAAACGGATAGCTCTCGAACTGACTCTGTTAACACAAATAGACTTATAGAATAAAATAATATCTTGTAACATATTAAGATACTATACAAAAATATTTAATTGAAGCATCCGTAACAAAAAAGTTTAGGCAACATTATTTTAAGGCAGTCTTTTCTAACCGGGGTACTATAAATAGTATTCGTTCGAATGAGCGTTCAGATGGTTTAGTTTTGAAAATTATGCAAATATCGTGCTACGCGGCCAAATTAACAAAATTTTCAATAATAACATATTTACAATATCTTTTTATCTTTAAATCCCTAGTCTTAACTTATCAATAAATATTATCATTCTATGGTTAGTTAACTTAAGCATGTATAATTATTTTCATTGTTTTGCTTATGTCAAATTGAACAAACCATAAAAGTAGTTCGTGTAACAAAACCCTAAACCAAATAATATCTATAATATATTATAGTTAGATTTTTGCAAGCTAATGTACATTCTAAAGTGCATCTAATTGAAAATTCCTGCATGCGGCAATATTAAGTTATCGCTAACCTAATGCAGCCTTCCAACACGAAGAAGTTATATATAATGTTGGTATGCAGTGTATTTATTTAGTGTTTGTATTGTTTGTTAATAAGATATACATATTTATTGCATAAAATTATGAACTAAAAAGTTACCAAAATAATTAAGCAATATAAATGTATTAGAATATTTAATCTTCATTAATTTTGTGAGATGATTGTCTGAACTTCTCTCTCTTGTTATTGTGTTAACCGTCGATTGTTACATAGACAAGTTAGCGTTTAAATTCCGTTTCATACATAGTTCGACGCGAATGTGACATGGTCGATATATGAGTGTTTAATGGCCAATTAGGAAGGGTGACAGGCCCTGGGGGTCCTACAGTCGCAATAACGACTCAATTAGTTTTACGACGATGGCTGTTGTGGGAGAGTGCTCCGAGCTTGGCAGTCATCTATTTCTCCGCCTAATAAATTATTAAATTGACTTGTCGAATTTGAAATAGAAAATCTGAAAAATAAAGATAAATAACATATATTAGAAAGATTCCCTACGGAAATATTAACGATATAAAATAATAGAAAATTCAATTTACTCTAAACAAAGCGTGAACTGTGATTTGTGATGTTATTAATAGATATCGAAAAGGCGTTAGACAAGTAAAGATAGCTATCCTATTTTAAAACATAGTGTAATACCCAAGTGCAGACCAACTATGGAGCAATATGCGAGATGCGACATCTGCATGTACTTCTTCCGATTATTTTCCTCTGATTTATATTTTACTGCATACATATATTACAATTCTACCTTCAAGTATTTATATTCGTAAATACCAGCATCTGTGTGGGTTATAAATATATACTATTATATTTAAATAGGGTGGAAGCAAATTTATAAAAATATTACTCTCAAACAATATTACATTTAATTCCAGATAATTAAGTATGTTTTCATATTTACAAACCATTAAGGTAAATATAAATTTGAAACTAATTACACATATTTTTATTCAAAAGCTACATGTGTAAATAATTAATATGTATCTATACGTAAGTAAATACATAATTTCTCAAATTTATAAATAAATAAGTAAACAAAGCAAGCGTTTCAAGATATCGTAAAGAAAAAATGTAGAGATTTATTATAATAAATAAAAATTAAAATAGATCATAGAGTACAATTGAACAAATATAATACTAATAATAAATAAATTAATATCAAATAAAGTACGTACAGATGAACATAAAAAATCCAAAATATCTGGGAAAGTTATTTATTTACTTACCTATATATACAAATTAATTATTTACTAGTGTAGTTTTTGAGTGAAAATATGTGTAATTATTTTCAAATTTCTATTTCCTTAACGGTTAAGAAATTTTAAATCATTCTTAATTATCTGGAACTATATGTAATTTCGTACGAGAGCAATATTTTTATGTATTTGCTCCCACCCAATTTAAATTTAAAATGATATATTTATAACCATTACGGATGCTGATATTTACGAATACAAATACTTGAAGAAACTTTCGGGCATCAATTAACGGGGATCAACTGTCGGGAATCGTTTGTCATGGAATCTATTATGTATAATGTGCAATGACATTAAGCCTAAACTAAAATATCGTTTATGAAAGGAGTCAATGCTATATTTGTAGTGACCAGTGAAAAATTAGCTTCCATGAATAGTCTGCATGGAACAATTACAGACGAAAATATTTTTAAAGAAGTTTAGAAAACGTTAACAAAGTATATTCTGAAGTCAAATCGATTAAAACATATCACATCAAATGGTGATATGAAAAAAAACTTTGTGTGAAACATCTTAATATATCATGTATTATTGAACCAGTTCTATAAGCGGTAAACTGTCGTCAGTTCTATGACTCTTTTTAATCTGAAATTTAAGCCGAGTATCCTGAACAGTTTGATGGCTTAGTCATGGTTAAATTTTATTTTGATTTTTTTAATTTTAAATAAGTGATTGAAATTTTTCTATACGCAAAACTATTATTATCGAATAATAAATGACTGAAAAATAAACTGCAGATGTCATGGGATTTCTTACTGAATTTAACTTGAATCTATAAGGAAAAACAGTGCTTAAATACGAAACTTACAAGTTATTAATTTTGCTTCCTGGCATGCTGAGCCTAAAATATTTACGTTATGGCCCATGTTAATAAATATACAAAATAAGTTTGCGGACCCCTACTATAGATAATGGCATACTTTGGCTATGTAATCGAAGGGCTTACAGAAAACTTAAGTTGCTAAAAAGTGATTAAGAGCATTCGTAAACAGATCAATTATATCAATGAAATGAGGCTTGCTCGTGAAAGAGTGGTATAAAAAACTCATCAAATAAGTGTTCGGATACTCGCCCACACCATCTGAATTTTTGTTAAAGTATTAACGAACAACCCACAGCGCGATTATACAAATCCGACTTTGTCATGTGTCAGTGTTTTGATTAAATTTTCATTCTGCCCCCCGCGAAAAGAAAACAATTGCCGGTCGTTTGACACGTCTGACGCAGCCGACGCGAGCGACAAATAAGAGGAAGAAGTGGAAGAAGAGGAGTCCCCAGGTTGCGAAAGCGTGTTACCCGGTTTTTCCGCTTCGTTGGACCGATAAATGGGAACCCGTGATAAAAATACTTACCGCGTACGAAAAACGGCCTCCGATGTTCCGAGAAGAGCGAAAAATCGCATTACTCTTCGTGGCCATCTCTGAAAACGAGATTAGACCCGGACGGGATTTTCCGGAACGGATTTGCGCAACTAAGGATATGGAAGTGGCAAATAGAATGTTGTAATGGTGAAGGATCTAAAACTTTTTTTCACCTGGCACTAAATAGTGTTTACTTAGATTAATCTTCAATATCGCCCATCCCCAGATTAATATATTATAACTTTCTTTATTTATAAAAATACTTTATTATATCTGGTTATTAATAAAAAAAATTAACCAAAAATTAGTAGCATCTAATTGCCCACTGAAATTTCGAGCTTATCTCAAAATTGATATTTTCCACGGGAACGGCGCCGACACGATTTTATTGCTTTTGACGTGGATTTTTGACTTCTGAGAAGTGATACTTGTTTTTGCGCCCTCCTATTGACGAAAAATCGATTTCAATACACTTTGACCAATACTCTCATATCAGAACTCCGTAGTAATATCGGTAAAGATAGCTATCCTATTTTTAAAACATATTATAATATCCAAGTGCAGACAAACTATGGAGCAATTTACGAGATGCGACGTCTGTCTACTTTTTCCGCTAATCTCCCCCTGAGAGACGAGTTAGCTTAATTTGTATTTTGGACATGACAAAATAAAAGTTCTAAAATTATATTTAGTTTTAGAGCTTTCATTGAGCTAGGTTTGGGTTGGCAAATGGCAGCAAATGGACGCAAATGGACAGCAGCCTATAATTTCACTAGCGCCTATCAGTTAAATTATATTTTCGTTAGTAGATATATATATATCTACTGGCAAAAATGTATTTAGACTTCACTAGTGAAAATATAACTTTTCTAAAAAAATACACGTTCACTGTGACAATTAAACATCGCATGTTAATAAATAATGATAAGTATATAAATGCATACATATATTCAAGGTAATAGGTTCAAGGCTGTTTTTTTTTAATTTTCTAGTTTAGAATCAGGGACGTCAATTCAACTTCTATGAGGGAAGGGGGGCAGCAGAAGTTGACCTGTCAGTACTCGTTTTTTTTTTAATATTTGGATTTCATTAAAATTCATAATATTTAATTAAATTACATATATTTTTCTGGTCAAACTCAAGAATGGGGGGGGAGGGGCAAATGCCACCTGCCCTCCACAAATTTCGTCCCTGAGAGCCGAGGGTTTAGATCTAGATAGCATGTACATTTCCATCGAAACTCTAAACCATCTTTCACCGCTTCAGTTATAATCTAAAACTTTCGGGATTGGGTCTTGTTGTTTGTCTTTAATCTTTTTCTTCTCTTTCCTTAAGTCTGGTTATAATAAGAATACATGTTAAATTAAAAAAAGTGATCGACTATGTGTATGAAAAAAGCAAAGACAGATATGTATACGTACATGTATAATACATATTAAAGCGCATTTCAGTGAAATAGTGACAGTGACAATTTACTTAAAATATTTTTAATTATAAATACATTTTATTTTTTCCACAAAAGAAGAATGCTGAGACTAGTAGAAATGCAAGTAGGTACTCTTAGAAATGTTTAATTCAACCAACCATGTCTAATGAGTCTTATGAAAATGAAACTATACACAATGCTTTAGAATCTAATTTTTTAACACCAGAAATTCATTAGATTGCTATTCTCAAACAGATTTTTTACCAAAACTAGTCACGGAAAAGAATTCTGACGATGAACATAATTTATCTGATATACGTACATATGTAAGTATAAGAAAATATGATTTTAATGATCATTTTTATTGGCCCTTGTTAATATGCGATTTATGTCGCAAATGCATAAAATAGAAAGTTTACAATTTCGCACTATTTAGCATTTTGAAAAATTCAGAAAAGTGTAAAAGGTATTAGTTAGTATATTCTTAAAGACTAAAAATCTAGGCAATACGTTAAAAGCACATGAAAAGTAAAAAAACTATTATGAAATTTTTCGAGCTGGCAAGATATGGTGTTAAATTTTAAATAAAATAAAATGATCGATTGCCAGGAAAAAACATATTTGATGAAGAAGTTATGTGCGATATTATTTAGATTGTGTGCTACTTAATCCATATATCGGTTGTACAGAATACTGCTCTTCGAAGATCCTCCAAATGCACCAAATAATACGATTTTTCTTAAATAATTGAATGCTTAGGATTATTTGACAACATTATTAAAGATCACCTCGAAAAAAATGGACACCTGTCACGTTACATACATTATTTGGGAAAGAATCCAAAATTAATTAGTTAATAAATATTTTCTCGGTTTTATTAAAAAAATAAGACTGGTGTCGGATTAAGCGAGTAAGGTAAATATTGTAATTATGTATTAAAACCTAATGACCTGCCGACAACAGCCCCTAGTTGGGGTGTCGTCGAGGGTCTGCGCTCCTTGATAATATGTATAACGTAAATGTGTTTGTATTCTAATCTATTCTATATGTAAATTGTTAATAATTTTGTATTCTAATTTTAAAATGGCTTTTTATATAATTGGAAAGTTTGCTCGCTATCAGTTTACATTATTACATGATATGGTTGAAGATTATAAATTATTTTTAGTACTATAATGTAAATAGTATTTATCTTGTTATGTATAATTTTGTAAATCGAAAATGTGTCATCTATCATGGTCATTAAAAAAATAAGATTGTTTAATTTGTTTTGTAGTAAATATCACTAAATGGCTATTATACATTTATATTGTCTTAAATTCAGAATGAATGTTTGTGTGCAGTTTTATGCAATGAAAAAACACTTTTCATTAAAAAACTGTCATTCTGAAAATACACATAATAGATTTAGATGCAAAGCGGAATTCGTATTTATATTTCCCCATAATCTTTTATTTGTATAAAACCAAAAGTGGGGGTAGGGTAGACAGCGTACATATGATTACCTTGATAAATATTAATTTGTCAATCTCCTTTCAAAGAATTTTATGTTGTTATTTTAATTAGTATATTATTTGTTATCCATGTCTCCATGGCGCTGATTTAGGTCATCGTAGTCGCAATTATTTATGATAATAGAATGACGCCAGGTGAGTAATTCTTATATTTTATTTAATTTAAACGGTTGTATTAAACTTTCCATATACATATATAATTAAATTAATTAATTTCGATGATAATTTATATTATCATTATTTTAAATAGTTTTTAATTTATAAGCATAATTATTTTTAAAATATTGTTTAGTTAAGCATAATTTCTTACAAAGTTATTTAAAAATGTCAATAGATGGCATAAAATAATTCCATTTAATTTATTTATTATTTATTTGCAGATCAAGCAATTTTATATAAATGTAGTACAGGTATTTAAAAAAAAAAGATAGAAATCTGTCTAATATGTTTTTATTAATAATTCAATTGATGTACAATCAATAAATATCCAAAAAATAATTTTAAAAGAAGGCTGCATATAATTATAATGAAAATGTTGACAATGAAATAAACATAATTAAATGATACAAGTAAATATACTTTAGAAGCGATACAAAAATATTGATATACCGCGATGACGTTTGCAAACAATGATGCAACGATAACTTGTTCCTAAATCTAGAGAAATTATCAACGAAATAAAAAAAAATTATACACTTAAAATTACATTCTATAACTTTTAAGAAAAAAAGCCTTGGGGGCAATATTAATAAAAATTAAATTTAATATCAAGAACATATTTGAAAGAATTCAGAAATGCTTTGATCGATACACTAAATTATCTTATACGTCTACCTGTCACGTAAAAATTAACTTTTTAGATTAAAACAATTAAGGTACGTTTATAATATTAAATATTCATATCTCTACAGTGTCTCTAAGGATGTTCATATGATTGTGTCAACAAATTCAACGATACGACTGGAATTATTTCAGAAGCCCTTTGGCTTTGAAGAGATCTCGCAGTAAACTTTTCAAGTAAGTCACTTCCCGTTGTATGTCCGAATATTTGCTGAACAAATCGGCATTTTTGTTTTGAAGCTCTTTCTCCTCATCCATGAGAATTTCTATCTCGGCCTTCTTTTTTTGGCGGTAGCGGGTGGCTGCGTTTTTGTTTTGCTCCTTTTTACGAGACCTCCTGTCATCGTTTCCACGAGCATATGGTTTGGAACGAGAGCTACCTTTAGATCTAGAGCTCTTCAACGACGATAGCGGGTAAGACCATTCATCGTCGTTTTCGGAGCTTCCGTAAGTGCTGCAAGACGAGGAACTCGGAGACGAAGGCGAAAGCGAGGCAGATTCATCTGCATATGACTGATCATATCCATTATTGGCGAACGGTACAAAGTTTTGCTCAGTTGCTACTTCATTTTTCTTCTCTAGGCATTCGTACGTGTTGTTGAATGCTGGCAAGTTTTCGTTTGCCGGTATTATGTATTGAGGTTCGATATTCTGAGCTGCGTGTAAGACCAAATCGTCGATGTCCGTAGGTGTTACGATTGGCTCCAAATGTATGTTTGATTGCCATGCGTACGGATTGTTCAAAACTGGTACGGTCTGTTGTATGGGAGCAGAGTGGTGGTATTGGATTTCGGGCGGACTCTGCGGTGGAGTCAAGTGAGTCAGCTGGGGAGCGTTGTAACTTCCGCAGACGGACTCGAACTCGAGAAGCAGCGACTGGGTGTCCTGGACGGGTTCCTTAGCGACGGGGAATTCGTCGAAGATTGGCAAGTTGATCTTCTCCTCGAGCCAATCGGAGAAAGGTTCTGAAAATAATTAAGAAAAACATATGATTAATTATTTTATCAAAGTTAAGGTTAATGTTTTTGCAGTTTTGAGGCATGACTGGGCTCAAAGTTTATCAGTGTGAAATAAATATACATTCATACATGCATACAAACACAAATTTTAAACGGTATAAGATTATAACGAATTATTGACTTGTCATAATTAGAAAGGATATACAGTGGAACCTCGCTTAATTATAATATAAATTCATTTCAAAATCTTACTTGTAAAGCGAAACAATTTTTCCCATATGAAGCAATGTAAAATACGATAATACCTAGCAGGAGATATAATTTGACATCTAAATATCTTACGCTCAGTCTTTATTAGAGAACGGTTTTGGCACAATCCAGGACTTACCGATAATTTCATCACTCATTATGTGAAACAACGCTCGTTAAGTGAGTCATTTATTTACTATTTGTTTTTCTCTTTATGGGAGGTGCTCGTTAAGTGAGGTTCCACTGTATCACTTTTAATGTGAGCAAATCAATTACAAATAAGTTGAATAAATAAGCGGAAACAGAGCAAACAGATATAATTGGTGACAAATTATCAAACAAGTATTAGCAACTCAGTTAAAGACTGAAATTGGTACTAACAATTACTTGAAGCAATATTAGATAAACAAGGGTGAATCAAACTGAAACCTTAACACTAGCTTTACGGGTATAAATCTGTCAATTTGACGGGTGTCATTAAATATAGGTATATAGTGACCAATTTTCAAAAATAAAATAGTTTCCGAAAATAAAAATAGTGTTAATATATTTGCATTGTTCAAATATAAAGTCGTAAAAAAACCCAGAAAAAATACTGTCTGATACAAATAAAATCAGAAACCATCAATTTGATGGGTTTTGTAAATCAGGTGTTAAAAGTACGATAAAAATTTCAAACACCACTCTATTGTCCTGTAATTTGGCAGCAGTGTTATATATGTTGGGTGACGTTCAACATGAAGGTAAAACAGTAGCTTAAAATGGACGCTGCACAATTTGAGCAGTGCTTTCATTAACTATTGAAATTCATCGAAAAATGAAAAGAGCAGTTATTTTCGGCAGTAGAAGACATTGTAGAGGTAATTTGCCAAGAACTAATGTATGGAGTTGAGCTATGGATCAGCATCAAACCAAGTATTCCATGATGCAAGCCGAGCACTAAATTTACTAACTTCAGAATTTAAATATCGATATATTAATTCTTTATAGCAAAAGGTAGTGGTTATCTATAAATAATTGTTACTGGAGATCAACCACAGGAAATATTACGCTGATTATTTTGAAGCACTACATGTCCAGGAAAAACACTAACCAGTAAAACATATTCAGATATCATATAAGACAATGCTTGTTGAGATTATATAAAATTAGCGATTAGGTTATATAAAATTATTATAATAACCCAAAGGTAGGGCGGTTAAAGTATTTCGAACTTCAGCCATACTCGCCAAATTTCACCCCTAATAAATTTCAGATTTTTTGCATAACTGCTTAAAGGGGAAATGTAAGGAAAAGGTTCAGACACGACAAAGATGTGTACAAAGCCAAGGATTTTTTCTATACGATCCGTGTGCACTGAAAAACTTGTATTAAATGGTTTTAAACATTTTTCGTTCAACAGAATACAATCAAACAATGGCTTTCGTTAGACTCACCCTCATATATATCATTTAGCCAAGAAGTAGAGCTTTTGTCTATAAAACTGGCCATTTTGAATCAGATATTTTTAAAATAGTATTACATTATTTCAAATGTAAACGTGTCCCAAGAAAAGTTATATGTTTTTATATTTTACTTGTATTCCATTTTTCGTTTTGATTATAAAAAAATGTCAAATCACTCTTCACTAATTTAAAACCGATTTATTGTAATTAATATACAAATATGATAATCATACTAACAAACTGGGTGAAAGTGATCGTTTAAAAGCCCAAAAGCGATCATATTGAAAATCTGTCGATCAAAAAGAGAAAGTTTATCTACAGACGGGACGAAAGCAGACAGAATGTGTGTCAAGAAATACAAGCTGCCACATTACATAAAAGTATGGGAAATAGCAATTTGTAACATGAGATAGAGCGCAATAATTAGATAACGCTTCTGCAATCAAGGCCTACATGTCTGATAGATAACAAAACGCGGATGCGGAAAGATCGGGCACTGTCGGACATACTTTCACTTTCCTCAAAGGTCAGAAAATATATGAAGCATTTCTTGAACTTCATTACTCGAACATATGCTCAACGAATTCTGAAAGACTATTAGAAACAATTATAATTTTAAAATCACAATTGATTTCTTGATATCTATTTATCTGGTAGCAGACACGTGTCACACTCATAGTGCGTATTATGCTCATACGAGACCTTGCAGAGCTCTTTTCAAATTTATGCCAGTGATGCTAAAACTTGTGTTTTAAGTTGTCAATTTTATTATAACATAAACACAATTGTGTGCGAATATTAACAATAATAATAATACATAACTTGATTGCTCATATTTTTTATAGTAAAATATTAAAATAATTTTCTCCCTCACAAGTAAACGCTTAATTAGCATTACACGAGCAAGCAATATTATTTTTATTAAACAATGTAGGTAATGCAAATGAATAGTAGTACTTAATGAATTTATAATGATAATCTAAATCAGTACCTTGAAGAATCAATTAAATTTACAATTCAAAAGAGTGTTCATTCCCAGCAATAAACACTATTGTTTATAAAATTAAATAACTGATAAAACTCAGTCAACGTTTGTTAATAAAAATCAATATCACAGTTTTAATTACATACTTATATAAACTATTAATAAACGATAAGCTCTAGATAAAAATATTTATATTGCCTTGTTTCCAAATTTTGATTAAATTAATAATTAAAATCAAAAGTTTTGAAACGTTTCGATCGATTGTATGGCAATGGTGTAACATCAGTCGATTTCCAAATATCTCAAGAGAGAATTCATTCAAATTAGTTACCCCTCGCGTAAGTGTAGAAAGTTACACATTAATGTTTCGGTGTATTATATTTTTTATAGAATTACGTTGTATGATTTAGTGTCGTGTAAATTTTCATCAGTTGGTTATTAAATATAAGAACATTAATATTTTATTTATGGAAAACACAGATAGACAGATAACACAAGAGACCTCATGCAATCATTTATCAACACAAAGATCAAGACACGAGTTAGCTCTAAAGATAAGCGAATTGTGTCAACGAAGCAATTGTGACACTATAAAGCCATAGGCAAGGTAACGAAAAAATTGCTAATGGACAGCGACATCAGAGAAGAATACGCTCCTCTTGTGTAACGGAAAGTTCCTAAGATATTTAAAGATTCCCTTCGAAGAAAACCGCGAACATTTGGGTTAAACCAACACAGACGAGAAATCTGGGCGCGAAGTTCAACGACGCGCGCAAGCAGAATTATCTAATTGAGTGAGCGAATGAGAGAAAAATCTGCTTCTCAAATGGATCAATTAATACAAGATATATTGAGAACCAGTGTCGTTAACGAGACTGAGATACGCGCGTAATTATTTTCGATAAACTCGAGCAAAGCGTTTCTTTCAACTCTTACGTTTATTGGAATTATCAACAGTAGGTTTTAAGGCAAGTTATAATATAATGATGGCAGTAAAAAATAATATCCATAGTTTTTTAACCAACTATGTGTGGCAAGAATATCCAATGAGCATCACTTTTTGCTTTAACCCTTCCTATACTATGTTGTATACTAAGTGTACATGTATATATTTATATAAATAGTAAAATAAAAGAATGTTCATATTTTGGGTAAACCTTCACGATACACTTACATATTAAATAAGATTATTACCGGAGTATCAATTTACCAACATAGTGTCGGATATTTTGGTACATTGCGTACAGAAATTTTTTAAATGATTTTTCAATATTATTTTTGTAAATAAATATTTGGTACGTTTAATAGCAGAATAATTTCGATTCACTCGTTTTCAGCACTTATTATTACAATGATTGTTACGGGTTTAACTTTTATTATAATGATTATTTCAGAATAATATTCGTGTTTTTTTAATTTTTAATCACTAATTTTTATATTTGTTTAATATGTGCACTGAATGTACATCATCGGAGCGCACGGATTTTTTGCATCGTAACTGGAATATTTTTTAAAATACGCACTGCGCGGCCAGATAAAACCATGACATTATTAAATAAAGTGAGTGTATGGAACAATTTACGCTGCACGGTCAAATATGAGTGGCCAGGGGGTTTATACAATATAATTATCACTGATATACAGACTTTGATATTAGTCTAGTGTTCAACTACTTACTTAGTGGTTTATTGTATTACCCAGTTATAATGCATTGGGCTAACGCCTGTCATGTTGCAACGATAGATTTACAGGCAAATGAAAAAAAAAATGTTTTATGAAAAAATGCGATCGCAATAGCTCTGACACAAATAAAGTGGAGGTGTATCAATCAATTGTTCAGCTGTGGTCGACTTATGAATAAAATATCTGAAAATGTACTGCGCGGCCAAACGATTATATTTAAGTACAATAACAGGAAAAAATATAATTTGATTAAGAGCAGAAAATGTTGACGATCCATGTACTGTTACGTTATTAATTATCATTGATATATCATTTTCATGCGTTTCTATAATGGTTGTTAAATGATTTTGTTAAATAGTCGCATCTGCTAATTTTGTTCAATTGATCAGGTGTTTCATTTACACATTATAGACGAAATATAGTTAAATTTGTGTTCATTGACATGCCACAAAAAAGTATAGCACTGCTTAATTAATGGAAAACGCGGACTTTCTAGAGAAAGAATAGAAAGATATCTACAACGAAATGGTCAAGTTCATATTAGGATTAAAAGTCCTGTCTCTCAAAACAAAGAAGCGCATTTGTATTGAAAATATATCCCTTAATATTTTCATATTAAGGGCTTTCCCTGCTTCAATCATTAAAATAACATGTCCGAGAATACGAATTTTAAGCCGCGCAGTAAGTAGTTTTTCGAATTTTCTTTTAAAAAAACCGTTTTTATTAACATAATCAAACTACAGTGAAACATGTTTTTTTATAAATATAATTATGTTGACTCTTATCTATAGTGGTTGAGTATAATGCCAGTCATCTTTTGAGGCTCTGACCTACTTAAGTAATTAAACTAGGGAGTCATGGAAACAGAGATCTTTTTCGACCTACAACTATGGAACTGTGCCATATTTAAACTGGATGTTTATTTACAAAACACTTACAACACGAAAAATAGGTTATACAATCTGTCCCTCTCGCACACACACATACGTACACAACGAAAAAACGCGTCGTTATTAATCCAATCTCGACAATTATCTTATTTACGTACCGTATAACGTAGACGCCATTACGAAAACCTGTCCCCCACGCCGTCGTCAAACGCGCGTACACTACTTTTAATTTATTTACTTAATTAACACTATATAATATATAATAATATATGTATGGCACGATCACAATTTCGAATTTGACTAATTTAAAAGAACATATATCGCCTTTACGGGTAACTTTTTTAAATTTCTTTAAGTACGATAATTTTCTTCAGATCTTCTCTCGTATACAAACTAATATCACCAGAATCGAATTTATTTATTAATATATTATTATTAAATTAAACTGTCGTTTAATTTGGAGATCGCAGTGCCTTTTTGAATGTTATTCACTGTGTTGATGGTTTCGCGGTCGTTTTTGAGGTCGTGGGGGACAGGCGGGCGGGTTCTCCTGGGTTCAGCGTCTTTTCACCAGTTTCTGTGAGTTGATGATAATCTCCCTGTTCCACTTGCACCTGTATACGAACTTCATTCTAGAAGTGACGCCGAGCCGGCGCATAGGCAACCTCAAGCAGCATATGGTTATGTGGTCGGGAATTTTCGTAACGGTGCCGCTTTCTCGGCGGAGACGTCCTGTATATCCCTATATGAAGGGGTGTGTAGCCGTGCTGCGGTGGCAGCCGGTGCGTTGTCGTTCGGACGGGATCCGGACGCGAGAGAGCAAAAGACACGAGCGACCGACGGAGAAGTCTCTCGATGACTGACTGACCGAACAGCAGTGGGCCACGTGACCGGCACCCACTGCCACTGGTTGCCGTCGCCATCGTGACCGCTTTTGGGTCATCGTTCTGCTGCCGGACAACGCTGATAAGGAAAACACGCAAAATCCGTGACGAGAGGCACAGGAAGATTTTGCCCTCCGGGCGACAATTACGACACAGACGCATCTCTGCAGCGTGCAGTCCAACAACTGTACCCTCGCATAACTTGAAATTTGAGGAAATTTAATCAAAATAGGGTCATCGCCGACGTTGCCAATATTGATGCGTTTTTAACACATTTAAGACCTTTATATCAGGGCTGTGGAGTCGGAGTCGGAGTTGGAGTCGTGGTGTTTTGGCCGGAGTTGGAGTCGGAGTCGTGAAAAATGAGCGACTCCGACCATTTTTTTAAATTATGAAATTTATGAATTTTTAATTGCGTAATAATGAATGTGTATAGCGTATGAATATTAAACGAGTAGAAAAACACCCAAAATACCTGATAAAATTAAACTTTTTTGAGTTGGAGTCGAAGTCGGAGTCGGAGTCGGAGTGGAGTCGTGTTGTTGGTAAATATCGAATTCGGAGTCGGAGTCGTGTTTTTTTTTAACGACTCCACAGCCCTGCTTTATATGCATAAGGCCATGGAATGATTTGATCTTTCTATTCTTCCTCTTCACGCATAATTTCAAATATCCTAGGTATTTATCTACAATACCACATACCAAGAGCATCGTGCAATATTTGCGAATGGGTTTAAACGGGGTAGAATCAGACGAATGAATAAAAACTGAATACCTACAAGTTTTAAACAACCAGAAAGTTTAGGAATCGGTGACATCTATATAATTAATTATATGCATTATAATTTATAATCAATAGAAGTCATTATGCAGCTAGAGCCGATGTTCAATAATAGCGCATTTTTATAAATAAAAATTCGAGTCTGTTGCATGCTAGGTTATCAATTTAGACCTTACTAAATACGCCATTCCGACCTTCAATGATGATACTGCGATTTCTCTATATAAATTAAACAATCTTTTAGTCATATTAAATAGCATTTTTAATTCCAGATAAACATAATCATATGGACAATCTGCTCCTTTCAAAAGTGTGATTATCAACTGCCATGAGTTTCATATTATTTCGGTTTCAGTTTTAGTATTATTACTTTTTAAGACCACAGTTTTATCAACATCAACAGGCAAAGAACGGAGAAATTAGACATAATCTAAGGCGATTAGAACAATAAAACACATCCAACCTACAAGTAGTCCAAAAACTAACAATCTTTCTCGGCGAAGTGTAATTTTGCCAGAGTTGACGCTCTATATTTTTCTTAATATAGATATCAGAACTATATATAAGTCACTAATGAAAAACGATTACAATATCACACATAATCGATCGTCGACGACAAAACTTAAGATCTTAACTGGAATTACTTAACACATTGTGTAATGTTAAATTAAAATAGGCGATAAAATTTAGCGATTTAGAACGTTGCTTTTTTATGACAAGTACAATTCAAGGTTTTATAAGCAGTTAAAATATACATATATTGATCGAACAAATATTTCTTGCGATTAAAATAATCTTTGTTGTAACCCTGATAAATTTTAAAAGTAATATAATAGCAAGGGTGTACATACTTATTGATTTCATGTCAAAATTAAAATTAAAAAACAGCGACCCTCAATCCGTCACAGTATCATACTTTTTTTATGTAAGCAATGTTTATTATCTGCGAACGTAACAAAACACAAAATCATGCACACGTTACATGATCACAATTTATGATTTTTAAAAACGCGTGCGATTTGCGAAAATAGCACAATCGAGTGAAACCGTTGTTCTGAAACATTATGTAGTTGTACATACATATACAACCACGAAAGACCGGAATTCGAGAAGACAGACCGACCAGTTTTTGTGACCAAACTGTCCCCGAGATCTCGCGAGTGTCCCCCGAAAAGTAGCCATACATCGTGTACCGAAAAATTATTTATTCAAACACAATCAAGCTTGCTTCGTAAACAGGAACATTTTGTACGAAGACCATGTGTTATAAAATAAAAAACAAACAAGCGATAACCTTAAAATATCAAGGTTTACAGTTTCAGAAATGATATCAAAGGCAATTTTGCACGCTTTTAAATAGCATGCACTTTGATCGATTGAATACGTGATACAATTGAACATTATGTATTTAGGTTGAGTTGAATGTTAAACGAGAGATTGGCAGTTCTGATTCGTCTCATTAGACTTGAGCAAACTGACAAAAATATTTATTGCACTATAGTAGATTGTATAGAGGCCCATTTTCTTGCGTTTTTATCTGAACATCCCCACGTTTTTAATTTTATAATTATACGAATTGCCTTATTTGCTTCAGAAAATTCACAATGTTTAAACCACCAATGCACGGATAGATAAGTAAGGATTCCAGTAAGACAGCTATGAATCAAGTTATAGTTCAGAATATACATCATGGTGCATAAGAATCTTTATCATTCTGCTAAACAAAAAATATTCAATTTTATTTTAAAAATCAGTACTCCATTATTAAAATGGTATGAGAATATACGCACTATTTTCTTTCCAGGAATCTGCCCACGAAACCAGCGATACATGTGATGGATGTTTACAAAACTAGTCAGTAAATGATTTGTTCAAATGTTCAGTATGTGCGTAACAATTTATTGAATGCGCGCAATAGAGCAAGGTCAGCAAAACGCGGCACGCACGTGCTTCCCCCCGTGGGATACAGCCGGCCGGCGAGAATAGTTCTTCGACACATCAAGTACCACGTGTATAGCTAAGCACTAAGACAAAATTAGTTTTTTTCTCTACATGGTTATTTTTTTGGCAATAACGTTAACTTTGTTACTGGTCTTTTAGATGCCGTGCGGTGTGGTAGGCGGGGTTAAAACCACACATGCAACGAAACAATTCGGCGCGTGCTCGAACATCGGTTAACCCTCGAGTGACGTGGCTTTTTCGCAGCGTTAAATATGATAACTTTTGAATTAAATTATTCTAATTTGTATTGGTACAAATGTTACAATTATTTTGTCAGTGGGCCACATAAGATTAAAAGTAAAATAATAAAATTCGTTTTCTTTCCAATTTGAAAAATATTTTCCAAAAACTGAATATTTTGAAATTCAATATAAATCATTTTTAAAAAAATCTGGTTTTGAGGATTAATTAACGAAATGCATTGAACTTGTTTGATACTTGTTTATTATCACGGCACCACGCTCAAATTTAACAGTTGCAAAGCGGTCAATTAATGCAAACCTAACCTAAAAGAATATAATAACAGTATAATGATTTATTTGTTTAGGTTTGAACAGCAAATGGACGTTTCGCAGCTGTCAAATTTGAGCGTAGCGCCGTATTAATAACCAAGTAGCAAAATTTTACAAGTTACATTTTTTTATAGATTCGTTGCAGTTATTTATGGATTGTTCACTGTTACAATCAACGCTCATTCGTACTTAGCCTGTTCAAATTTTAAAACGTATTTTTGCTACATAAAAACGTTTTAAATTTGAACAGGTTATGTGCAAACGGCATCAGCGTTGATCAAAACAGGGAACACCCCATGAACACAACAAAACAGATTCTTGCCGCAATTGTTCGAACACATCCATTTTCAATGTAATTATAGTTGTAAATAAATAAAAAAATGTATCAACAAATAAATAAATTTGACCCTTAATAACATGAACGTACCAAAAAATTACCATTTTATATTAAATTTAAATATTCATTTTTTCCTTCAGAATCATCATTTTTCATGGGAATAAAATCAATGTATTTCGGCAACTTATCTTCAAACCTAGAATAAGCAAGTTTCAAACAAAGTAATTTTAACATATGTACCAAAATAAATCAAAATAATTTAATTTAATGTGACGAAAAAAGGCAAGTCACTTGAGGGTTAACACGACGTTCGCACGTGGGCCGAATTGCTTCAATGTATGCGAGCGTGTATATGTATACACTTGCATGTTTTTTTATTATTTACGTTTACATGTACACTGAGTGTACATCACCGGAAAAAGTCAAGGTACTGGTCTTTTAGATGCCGTGCGGAGGTAGGCCATCCGGGCTAAAGGCCTATGTGGCCCGGATGGCCTGCCTCCGCACGGCATCTAAAAAACCAGTACCTTGACTTTTTCCGGTAATGTACACTCGGTGTACATGTAAACGTAAATAAAGAGTTAACACTAATATTATTATTAAAGTCGCTAGCATTATTGAAATGCAATTATATGTATAAGGCCGACCGCACATGCACGTTTTCCTGATCAAGAATCCAGAATCAGAAACATAATGCACGCATTTCATACAAAATGTTATACATGACGCACACGTTCGTATATTTTCCGAACGCCGTGTACATTTTGTATTAACTGGGTGCATTCGAATTTCCGAATCTGAATTCCTGATGCGGAAACCTAATCAGGAAACCGTGCATGTGCGGCCGGCTAAATGCAGAATTAAACATATCAAATATTTATTACAAAAATTCTGTTGATAACTTCTGTATGCGAATAAAAAAATCCGACTAGTAACACTCATACGTTTAACTGTATTGACGTTCGGATTAATTTGGAAGGAAGCTTTTACTGTATATTCCAAATAAATGCTTATAAACATGAGTCTCATTTGCAGGTTAATTATTTCATTCCTCCCAGCATAAGTGAAGTAATTGTAATCAATCCTTAAAACCCAATTCAACTTTTAAAATTCTACCTTTATAGCTTCTTTGCTATTTAGATAACCTCGATCGCCTATTTATTTTATGTATTCAGATTTAACAAAGATTATCCTTGATATCGCGTTTCGCGATTTAATTTCACCTTCGTTAACCGATTTTCGGCCTTCTAACTTTTCCATCGGAAACCAAAGCAAAAAACAACAACATCGATCAATTGGTATCGCACAGTGGCAAAATTGAATAAAATCATGCGCACTGCAATATTACAATCAGCCTTGAATTGAACGCAATCAACATTCTTGCATATCGATTTGCATCGGCGACATAAAATATTGCAAAAAGCTCGGTCAATCTAGCACAAAGAAAATTTAGAGAAAATGCATGCTTTAGAGGAGGCCAGACCTATTTATAAAATAATGGTACTTCTTTTTAACCGAAGGACGTCTAGCGATAATGTTTGAGATGAGAATGTGCTATTTTTAAATTAAAACTCAGACGGTGCAGGGCCGTGGACATCAGCAAATACACTTGTGCACACAATAAGAGATAAATAAACGTTTGACCTTACAGAATTCAACCTCTCGCAGTCTTGGATAAGAAAACGTAAAAATAATATTGAATTATAAAGTTAAGCAAGGGATGTACTAATTGGATAGATATCAGAAACATATTTCTTGGTGTTACTATTTTATTTTTTCTCTGGAAATATATTTATAATTATTTCAACTATACCAAAAAATATAAAACCAGGGCCGGAAATTAATTTGAATTAAAAGTCAACGATCTCATAAAACTGTGACCCCCTAAGAATATTTATATATTATCATAACACTATCGCGACAATATCCAATTTATTGAAGCTAACCAGAATTCAGTACATATTTGCAAAGAAATAAGCTACAAAAATCAACAAATTAGTCCAAACGCGATAAGGAGCCGATCAGACGACCATAATTAAATTTAATTAGATAATTAGTCGAGCAACACAAGATAAAGAAAAGCGCTCATCTAAATTTGCAATAATATTTTGATACATAAATCAGCACATCGATAACCCGAAGTGTATAATTATTGCAGTTCAAACTTCATTGCCATCCTTCGCCAACTTATCTCAGACAATCAGAGAGATCTTTACAGCACACGTCAAAGAATTGACCAGTCCAATCGCTATCAATAAAATCGCGACCTCGCATATACACTTTCTAATGAATCGACCGAGAACGCCAATCGTCATCGACTCAAAAGCCCTATTTCCTTATTGTCGATTTAATACTGAACGAGTCGGTTTTTTCCCTTCGATTTTCAAGGTCTCAACTCTGCTTCAGGTCCCTTCGAAGCGTAAAAACGCGTATATGTATAAAAAAACGAGTTATAACACGTGCGTGGTGTTTTTTTAAGTTTTTTGCTAAACTAGATAGAACAATACAAATATAAAATCGCAACTCATTTTACGATAAAAATGAAAGGCGAGCGAAGCGCGATATGAGCTGTGTGGCATTTTCTACAGATCGCTTCAGCATGAAGGTCTCGTTGATAATAAGTATCATGATTGTAGAATGAAAAATATAGAAAAAATAAACGCGATCAAACGTATTGAGCTAGAATTGTAACGAGATGACGAAGGTTGAATTATTTATTAAATAAATAAATACTCAAAGTGAATTATAATTATAAATGGTTTGAATCAGTATTCACAAACAAATAATAACTGATAAGGTAATTATAAGTAACCGAGGATTAAACACTGCTTCATTAAAAAATCTAACTTATTACAATACAAATCATCTATAAATCGTCTAAAAACAATAAAATACATTGTACTTTATTGATCATGAAATTTCGTGTTGTTTTCATTCAATTTTAACCTTTGTATATATTATATATACTTTTATTATTTTGTTAAAAAAAACAGTGGCGTCATGGAAACAATCAAACTATAAAGTAATAATGTGAAATTTAAAATGTTTTATGTAAAGATAAAACTTTTCAGATTTTAAGACTAGTCTTAAAGTTGCTTATTAGCCCTACATTTCTGTATATTTATATTTTCTAAACTCGATAAATTTGTATTGAAGAATAACATTTAAAAAAAACTTATACTAAACATATAAATTGAAATAAAATATAAAATAGTAAAATTTGGTCAGTGATTATTAAAGTCTATCTGAAAAATTATATTTTAATTGTATACTACCAATAATTAACAGCAATAATAATTTTGCTGCATCGCTTTTAGTATTCAATACTGCTAAAACATGGAAAAGCATGTAATTAATCAATTATTCGATGAGTTAGTGGTCTAATTGGTCACCTCTATAAGTTTTTGTTAGTTCATTAAGATTTTTTTGTAATTGTGGGAAATTAATCGCGAACAATAAGTTGAAACAACAAAATATTGAAAACTCTACTTTCAGAATATTCTTCAGACTGAGAGTAATAAAATTATCTTAAAGCATATAAACATGTTTCCGAGTCTACGAACACTGCCAATTGAAAACCGGCATTTTGAATATCAAATCAATGAAAGATATCGGTCTACATATGCAAATGTTTTTGAAATGTATAAAAATTATATCCTATTTTTCATCAATCAATATTATTTTGTAAACAGTGAGTGGATTATTATATTTGGTAGTAATCTTTATTTATTTGAGTATAAACATATATTTTATACTATTTTACTATGATAATGATTTAATTTTTAATATCGAAATTAATCATATGCATATAAGGTAAATATGGTTTTATTTTTCCAAACTAACCAAAATTTATCGACAAAGTATTATGGACGATTTTTTATATGTACACTAGACACACAATAAACCAGTGGTACGGTGACTAATACATAAAATACTAGGAGAGGCTTCCTTGCTCATATCTGGAGATAGTAATTAGTGATTATATTATAATTCCGATTATCAAATTAGATTTTCCTAATATCATGGATGAATAATTAAAAATAGAATCGAGATAAATCATGCATAGATTTATTTTGTAAACTACAATAATAGTTTATAATTAATAAAATAGATGTCACTGATTTACAGTTTGGTTTCAGTCTGGTGTCTCGCTACTTACTTGATTGCGATTACCATTTTGTAACGCATTGGGCTAACGCCTGCTAAGATGCAACGAACGATTTAAAATGAATAAATAAATGCTAGGAATTATTGTGTATTTTCATATTTCAATAATTAAGATCTTATCATTAGTTTTACACAAGAAGCTGTCAAGTAATTGATCGAGTCAGCGGCGATCTTTGGAGTGATACATTGCCACATCGTAACAAGAGTACATAAAAAATTGTAACAATTAGAGAATCTTTCTTTAGTGATGATCATTTTTTTAATAAAGTAAATTATTTTATATATATTAAAAATCAAACTCAGAAGCTCTTGTAGCATGTATCCACTGGCTATTTCCAGAACTATTATATTAAATATTTATATTTACATATAATACAAAACATATTGTGATTCAATTATTATTTTTTTGTGAGCTCAAGGTCCAAAATACCTTAAGTTATCTAATTAAGATGGTTTTGAATAATTCATAAACCACTTTATATCATAGACACGATTATATAATATGAATTATCATAAAATATTAAATATTTAATTAACTCAATAGTTTCAGTTAACACTCGTCCACCAACAGATATTATTAACCTTTAACTGGAAAATTTCCATACCAAACGTATGAATGTTAATTGTGGTATTTCAGATTTTATATATATTTAAATATTCAACGTTGCAGACTAAACGGGTTAACGCCATCCTGCGGCAAAATCTATGTATAACATTGGTTATTTATAAATAATACAGATTATTGCACATTTGTACAACACATTTATGTCACTATATGTATACGTGCTTATGGAAAAAAAGCAGTCGGCCGCAAAAATAACATTCGATAACTCGTTTTTTGTATAATATTAAGCTACACAACAGTCCAAATAATATCTTGAAGTCTAGCAGTAGATCTATATAGCACAGGTTGATTACCTGTTTTCAAAGGACAACCGGTCTGTTAAACGACACGCAGAGGTTTGCAATGTGTTCGACTTATATCAAAACAAAGCTTATTTGAAAAAATATCACACAAAGGAACATACAATAATTTTAAAATGTAATAATAATTTACGGATGACATTTCTCAACACATATTGTAAAGGACTGATATTGAGATTAGATAAAAGTCTGACAATACTTAATAATACAATACATTATTCATGTTCCGTGTTATTGCTATTAATGTATGCACAGCAGGAAGCAGCTTTAGTCAATTTTATGTGATTCATAATATAGTAAAACTCATTTAATATAAAAGCAATCTGGTTATAAACATAGAAGTGACGGATGATTATATTTTATAGATATATACTGCGAGCAGTCTGGGAAGCCAAGGGGACTAATAATACTACCAGAATTATGCCGCTTCAAGACAATTGCACTTCGCAAAATGCTCCTTGTATTTTCCATTCGCTCTACATATGAGTTATTAAAACATTTATAAATGATAATAGAAGAACTCACCTTCTTTGTATTCGTCCAAATCATTCAATAACTTGGTGGCTAGTTGCGCCCTGCTCGTTTTGTCATTGGGGGAAGAACTTCCAGAAGGAGTTTCTGTTGGAGAATACGGCGAGGTGAGGAAAACATCTTCTGCTTTGATTGTAGGAACCAATTGTCCGGGTTTGACATCTCCAGGCGACGAGGGTGAATATGCTGAGTCGATTGAGGAATCGAATAGTACTGTATAATCTTCGATTTGTACCAGTTCATCGTTTTGTGTCCGATTTTCGCTTTGAATCAAAGACAATGGTAGAGATAAGAATATTCCTGTTAAAAACAAAAATACAATAAAATATTTGATATGTTTTGATAAATCATATAATTTACTTTCTAAAATATAGAACATATATTGACAACGAAAGCACATTGCATGATTTAGGAGCAATAATAAATTGAAGCACCACCATGCACTAAAAGCAAGTTAAATTCACTGAATGTAAGCCATACTGGATTTTGAAAACAAACCGATTAAACTCTGACAGTTTGACCTGATCGATACCCTGAAGATTTGATTATGAGTATTTATGAAATATTTTTTATTGATAATCAAAATACGTCAATATAATTGAAATTGATAAAAACCAAACAAAGAATCATTAATAAAGTGGGTGTGTCGCAAGTTTATCGGAAATTTCTAAATTAACATAAAAACATTGCTTCAAGGTGATCATCGTCATAATTCATGCGATTCTACAGAAGTTGATTCGGGATTAAAATTTTTACCAAAATTAAATATTAATTAAATTTATTAATGTTTCGAACCAAGTTGTTTTGAAATAAAATCATCCAAGAACTAAACCAGTATCAAGTTTCAGAATCAATCGATATATTTACCGTCGTTTAGAACCAAGTCATCGTTGCCTAACGTCCAGCTTTCGTCAACGCCGAACGGCGAGAACGGTTCCGCCTTGGCGGAACCGTCCAGGTATTCGAAGAATTGACTCATTGTAGTTGTATGAATCCTAAAACATTTGATGAATTATTAATACACAGTTTCTAGTTTTTTTAAATCACATTTTCTTACCTCTTGTGCAAAAGGTTTGTATGTTGCGAAGTTTGTGTTTTTCAACGTTGATGGTGCGTTGCTTGAATCGTATGATAGTTGAGTGTTTACCACTAAGGGGTCGTTGAAGAACGCCATGATGGCTCTGAAAAAAATAATAAAAAATACATTAAATACAGTTCATTTCTTACTTTGAGTTGAAATACTAATTTTAATCTTTTTCAGTGCTTACGACAAGAAAAAAGGGTCACTAATTAATGTATATTTTATATTACAAATATTTAAACTAGATAATACATATGTATATCAGATATACAAATGTGTTTATTTAATAGCATATTGGGTTTTCTCCAATATGTTGCAAATTTTTTTTAATAGATATATAAATAAAAAAAATGTTTTTTATTCACTTTTGTAAATCGAAAATTTGTTAACAAAAACTTGACTGAATTTCTAAATCTTTGCTTGAACTAGACTAATTCTAAAAAATATATTTTTCTTTAAACTGAAATAACTTGTTCAAAGACAAGATTCGATTTACTTTATACAATAAAAAAACAGATCGATATAACAATATATGAAGAAACTAATAACATTACATTTTTTAGATAACTATTAATTAGCAATAGATTCTGGACGAACTCGCCACACAAATATTTACTTATTACAAATTTTGCATTGCAACAAAAAATTAACCCAATGCGTTACAAGTAGGGATTCCAATCCCGGGATCCCGAACGATTTTCGATACCCGATGAGTCCCGGGATTATAAAACATAATCCCGATTTTTTCGGATTGGTTGATTTATCAAGCACAATCGAATTATTATTGACAACATCGTTATATTTCGTGTACAAACTTGCGCGAGTTGCACGTGTCATCTGTGAATCTATGAGGCTGTGAGTCTGAACGTGCTTTTTCAGCAGCAGGCTGCTTAGGAACCAAAATCAGATCAAGGCTAAATGATAAAACACTTGATGCTTTGATGTTACTTAGTGAGTTTTATTCAAAATAATGTTTTCAATTAATTGTGTCTATGAATGTACATACCTATGTACATACATTGTCAAAAGTTCATTTTTTTCTTCTCAAATAAATATATAAGACCTTCCCTTTTTTATTTTTATTATATTATTTTCTATTTTAAGTCCAAGACTAAAATTATACGTACTTTATACATTGTACGTACTTTATACATTGTACGTTATAAAAAACAGATGTAAAAATATATTGTATTATTCATTTTAAATTATTTTTATCGATAAAATAACATGAAAATTATCCCGGGACTGGTCCCGGGATCGACTAATTGCAATACCGAAATCCCGGGATCAAAATTTTGGCCCGGGATTGGAATCCCTAGTTACAAGGTTAATGCAATCAATAACCACCAAGTAGTGGTACACCAGACTGGAATCAAAGTAATTACATTAGTGACATCTATTTTATTAATTATAAACTATTATTACAGCTTACAATCAAAAGATGTCGCTATGCAGAACTTAGCTTAGTTTTATTTTAATTATTCATCGCAATATTCATCTGTGAGATTACAAAAATCTAAATCTAATGTATGAAAATCAATCAAAATTATAATTATATAAATCACTAATTCTGATCTCACAAGACAGGAAATAAATTGAAAAACACTAGTGTCCATATGGTATTCGAGGCCAGGTTTTTCGGGTATTAGTCGCCGAAATACGCCACTGAACTATCATGCTGGTATCTAAATATATTTTTGGAAATAGCTACGAGGAGGTGGTTCGATAAATGTGTAATATAATATTAATTAATAAATAACTGCAACAGATCAAATTGTTTCATTAAAAATTAGCCCAATATATATTTAATAAGTATGTATATGCATGAATTTTATTAGGTCATCAAGGTGCATTGGGGTAACCTACCAGGTTACGCAAGAATTTTCTTGTGAAGAAGTATAACTTGCCATCTTTGTTTGAAATCTAAGCAAATTTATGTTTAAAAGTACCAGTAAATTAATATTTATTGAAACAGCCAGTTTCAGAAATTTTATAATTTATTTCTCTAAATAAAATGAGTTAAAAAAACTACAATGAAAATACTGTCAGTTAATCATCACCACCCAAGTATAGCTATATTATGCCAAAATAATATTTTAATCGTAGAATCGTTTTTTCTACCATAATCAACCAGTGGTATAGTAGATGATTAATACCTGAACGACCTGGGTTCGATATCAACATGAATTAGTGTTTTCCAATTGCTATCATGTCTAGGATAGCAAAATTAGTTACTACTACATAATAATAATACTGAAAGATTATCACATACAAGACTTTCCTGGATTTTCCTAATCAAATTAAGTCCTACATAGTGACATATATTGATTGTTTGTTGTAATAATAGTTTATAATTAATAAAATAGTCTGTAGTCTCACTACTTAATTGTAGATATTGATTATTTAATTTGCTGTAACACATTACATGGTCTACATAAAAATTAAATTATTAGTGCTTGAATTTGTCTCTTTTTAATCATTTTAAAAAGCTTCTAACACATTGTTCTTGAACTACTTCTTTGCTTTGCGCAAAGGGTTTTGGTTCATATTGCTTGCATCTGGTTAACTTTTCATTAATGTCATATATTAAGTTACTTTTTGATCGTTTATGGTAGTGTCCATCGTTCCCTCTAAGACGAGAGGGCCTCTGCGCAGAAAACCAAAAGCCTGAGCATGCCAAATTACCAAATGTGCTAGCGCAACATAATTTTTCTGCTTATGCAAACCAATTTTCTTACATCTTACAATGATGTAAGAAAATTGGTTGTTAGTAATTTTTTATTCAATACATATCAAAAATTGAACATTAGTGAAAATAAGAAGCAAAAGAATTTATAAACGATAATATAGATAAAAAAAAATATTTTTCAAAATAATTTTTGAAAACGCTGATAACTGCGCGGGACTTTCAAAACTGCCGCGCGATTGCGCACTCGCACAGCTTAGAGGGAACGTTGGTAGTATCTTATATTTTTTTAGATATCGGTCATTTCTTTAACTTTTTTAGGTATGTAACATATGAAACATCTGTATTTTGCCCGGAGGAAAAAATGTTGCGTATGACTGGTTACGTATGGACATTGAGCTCGCTACCAATGGAGCATACAAAAATTCAACTTCGAAGATCCAGTACGAGCTTCAAACTTGAAGCTAACACCATAAAAGACCGGCGTTTAAATATAGACTTTCTACTTTAATTGTCAGATTTTGGTCTAGCCTAGTCAGCACTATCGAGCAGCCACGAGGGATCTCATGTTTCGAGGCGACATGGTTATTCTAGAACGCATAGCTACGGTGTGAACCATCCATCTATGTATTTATATATTGTACAGACATTAATTGCACAAAATTTAGAGAAAAAGATTTTGAATTAAATTTAATAATTTGGCTTGTATTGTTACACCTGTTAAAACTATTTTATCAATGATTCTCAATTTGTAGGTCACCTAAAATCAAAATGTACATAAAAAATTAATAGCATCTTAAGCTTTGGTGGGTTAGAACAAAGGTGTCAAATTAAATTTATTATATACGTCATATTATAATCTACATGTATGTACAAAAAGACACTTTTTCATTTAGTATTTCATAGATAGCAGCGCAATTAGTTAAACATCGGAGGTAAAAAAATGTAGATTCTACCCTTCATGCAAAAATTATGGTTATAAACTACCTCACTATCGTTAAGATAGGTAGGAATATTTTTAGGGCTGTAAATGAGTAATTTTATTTGATCACAACAATTTATCATTAACTTTAAAAAATCCCAATAATAAAGTCGATACTGCAAAGAAAATCTAAACTCAAAATTCTTGGATAGGCAGACATTTGAATGGTGACTGAATATTAAGAATATACTGTATTTACAACATACTAAAAAAAATCGTTTAACATCCCCTAATTTATTCATCCAAGCCAACAAAGTTAAAGTCGCCAGACGTCCTTCTTTAATACAAATTTTAAAAAGAACTTTTGTTTTCAATTCCTGTAACAATACTGATATTTTCAAATCTGGCCTCCTTATAAAAGTACTACTACTGTTAGTGTAATGGAAATAGTTAAATAAATCAATTGACAACAATATTTACAGTATGTAGCATGTAAATTTGGTAGATTGCATATGTACCTGTAGTATCTATACTATAGTACTATAGTATCGATCGATCACACAAAAGTAAATTAAACCAATGACGTCAGAAGCGCCTCGTGGTTATGACTCACAAACTATTTAAATACAACTTGACGCTAATCGAATTAAGCTATTAAACATGTAATAAAACGCATTCATTTATTATTTCACGCACATTCCGGCGTTTGTTCAGACGTCAAATGACTAATATTTATTAGCTCAAGTTGGCAGCACTGTCGCCATTTTAAAATACGCAATGTGAAGGGAAACCTAATCAAGGTATGGCAAAATCGATCTTATCGGATTCAATTCCATCGAACAACAATTCGAGATCCAAATATACGTCTGTGACGTTTAAGATGTTGCATCATCGCATGCAAACGGAGTACATGGCAGCAACATGGCCGCCATAGAGGCGCGGATGCGGGTCAAATGTGTCGAATGAAAATAACAAAGAATATGATATTGTACTCACTCCATGATTGCTGAAGGTGCAGGCACACGAGTGTGCAAACGGCAGGGCGAACTAGTCCATCTTTACAGCGGCGATCGAGCGACGAAATAAAACAGTACACTCTTAATCGACGTCATGGGAAGGAATGGCCGGATTTTAAATGCTTTACTGCACTCGCGGCGCGAATGTTGCCATCTCGCTCTAGCGCGCGTGCTAGATAGAGATAGCCGCATTTCACAATAACCCTCCAGCGATTCCTAGAATTTTAGACTGAGGAAATTAAAAATGAAAGTGTGTCAGTTCTTAAAAATTATATTTATTTCATAAATAAAATAAAATAAATTCAACTTGACATACCAGGGGTGGCAAGGTCACATAGAAAAATAATTCTTCCTCCCCCCATTATTTAATACAACGTATTGAAAAATCTAAAATAATATTTTTTTTATTGTTACAATATTTTCATAATTTAAATACGGTAATTACAAAATAAAGAATACAGACCAATACATACTTTTAAATAAATACAATTTATTAGTTTGAACCAATTTTCTACTTCAAGATAAAAAAAATAGAAATGATAAAACATTAATAAATTGCACGACATTTCACATAGTAAAATAAAACTATAATAATATTTTTTTATAATTATTAAACTAAATACTATTTATCACAATTTACTTAGCTAAAGAGCTAAAATTACTAAAAAAATATATGGGTACAAAGCAATATGTGCTTATGTATTTTACGTTTATACTGTAATTTTCGTTTATTAGGTTAGTAGACAAAGGTGTATTATATATTATTTGTATCACTTTATTTTGAATGACTTAAAGTTTTAAAAAAAATTACTGTGTTACCCATTCCGGGAAAGATTGTTTATTACCAATCCGATTAGCTGTTTAAATGATAAAAATATGTTTTTTTCTTACTGCGCTTCTATTGCTAAATATCAGTGCATTAAAAATGTAATTAAAAACTAAATACTTAAGAAATGAAGTAGTTCTAACAAAATAAGCACCGACACGCTACTCCCCTTTGGAATAGTCGATGAGATTTCAGTTTATATGAAACCGACAAATATCCTGGTTATTTTATTTGTTGCGTTGTGGTTGAGTAATGCAGTGAGCTGTTTAAAAATGTGTTTTCGGTGACTATTCAATTAATCCTTAACCGCATATAGTCCCATATGTGGCTTGCAAGTAAATTTCAAAAATCTTTTATTCTGATCAATTTTTGTCTTGTTGCATACAGTGACATCTTTGGTGACATTATTGTGACCACTTTGCCATCGAAACCATAAATTGCGTTAACCGTCGATAGTCATTTGATGTGCATCAGTTGGTAATGTCACATTGCTATGTGTTTGAACAGAAATTTATCGTTGATTGTGTAAATCACACGTTTTAAAAAAATATATCGATAAATATTAAATAATCGTAAGTAAATTTGAGAATATATTATATATCGATTCATTTTTCAATCCTTATCATATAATAAATGAGGTTTCTTTATAAGGCCAAATATGGCGTAACATGCAGTAAATGTTATGATGATATTGCATTGAGTGTTATAAATATGTATGGAAATATGTGGTACTACATACAGTATTCTTTATTTTTAGATAAAATGGATCCAATATTTTTTTATTGACACAATTTTTTTTAACATATCCGATACAAGCGAAATCGAGTATTTGTCAGATGATTCTGAATTTGGTATTTTTTGCAAAACAATAAAACAATCTTTACCACACATCACATTAAATGAAACTTTGGAAACACCATAAGTAAAAAATAATAAAAGAAAGAATTCAAATAAAAAGGATAGCATTGTAAGGGTTAAAAACATTGCAAACAAAAATAAATGTTTTTAAAATATGTATTTACTGCTGACGATAATTCAACATATGTTGAAAAATAATCAATATTTACTACATATAAGTTTATTAGAAAGAATAACGACTATAAAACAATTCCATGCCCTAATTATGTATTAATTTATAATAAGTTTATGGGTAGAGTTGCTCTATTAGATTTAATAATACGGTAATATAGAATTCAAGTTAGAAGTAAAAGGTGGTATTGTAAAATATGTTGTCACATAATTGATTTAAAGTATGTAAATAGCTAGACTTTGTGGAGAAAAACTCACACAATTGTTTGCAGAATTATTTACAAGTAAGGGAGCATTATTTTTAATTCCACGGTCTCGTGAACGTCCAAGAGACGATAAAAATGAACCGTTAAAGAAATAAAATAAGTTAAATATTTATTTGAAAGTAATTGTAGAATATGGGGTCGACCATTTGACCGAGTGCACAAAATTTAAGCAAAAATGCGTGAAATTTAATTGCAGTGAAAAATCATTTATAAGACTTATTAAATGTAAAGGGCATCTTTGCATAAACAAATTTTTGTTTTTATGTTTTCATTTCTTAATTAATTTGTATTTTTTAAGGACATTGATCTCCTCCCTATAAACCGTAACGCAGCCATAGTAACATCGAACTTCCACTTCGCTTTTAAGTTGAAATATATTAAAGTTCATTATCTGCATCCAAGCGCAGCTTTCGATTATCGATACATACGACTCGAGAACTAGCGACTGCTCCCATGTTGATTGTTAGCTCTGGTGCGGCCAAGCAGGTACCTTGAACCCCCAAGAGTTCAACTCGATTTTAGAAACGACTTGGAGACTGCTTACGGCGCAGTACAACAAGAAACGATTAGGACGTATTTATAGCATACTAATAATTTACAAGTACAATTTATACAAGTATATTTTAATTTTTGTAGCTTAATTGAATTAAACAATGAATTCGTGTTTATGAACTATCATTCTCAATTATTCAACTTGTTTATAATGCAGTTAAATGCAACTTAAAAAGTAGGAAAAAATAGTACATTTATTTTTTTATATGTATACAATACATAATTTCTCCTAAAGTTGTTTATTAATGTAAATTATATATTATTAAGGCAGATTATAAGCAAACATATCAAATGTGTATTGTGTTAACATAAGTTTAACAGCGTTCGGTGAAAACTAAAGGTTAATCATAATGAAACATTGAAAAATAGATCTACACTAACGTAACTATTATAGTAATGTACTACTTTAAGGATTTTTTACAGCTTAATTCTGCCAAGATTGCTAATTAAGCTTATATATAAATTATAATATCAAATGGACCCTAATGTCTAGTGTAATGTTGAAAATAATATTCTTAAAAAATATCACCTAGAAGGTCGAATATATAGTTTTCATATTCTCTTGTTTTATTTTAATCAAACATGTCCTTCAAAGTTGTATAGAACAGATTACATGAGTTGATAAGCAGTAAAACATATTTGAGCACAATAATAATATTAAAAAATCTGTTATTATTTTTATATTTAATTTATTTTTAATATTTTTGGGCATTTTAGGGTCAAAGTAAGCTTTCACTTGGTATAACCACTTTTTGCTATGAACCAGGACAGGTGTATCTGTAAGTATAATAATAACGGTGAAACAAGTCGTGATATTTTTGTTAAAAAAACGCTGCGAAATACCATAATATAGGCACGCTTATCAAAGTTTTTTAAAAAAATTATCACGCACATTTTTTATTTTTTAATATAATATTTGTTTACGTTTTTATCTCCAGTGTAAAGTCTCAGATGTGTCTGGCAAAAATATAAAATTTGTACATATATTTATTGTTATTTATTGTTTTTATTAAATTGGTTCAGTGACTTGATCACAATTTGCGCAGTTTCTGTAGACTTAATAATCTAAATATATTGTTAATGCTGTTAAAAAAATAATCAAAAATAAATTGGATATTTATCTAAACAAAATTTATTTATAATTTAAATAAAAACCAATGCAGAAACATGATATTATTTATTACACATAACACATGACATATTAATCAAAAGCAATGTGAAACGATTTTTTAACATTTATTTAGATATTTATTACTGTCATCAATTTTCATAACCAATCTATAGACGCATCGTTTTACGACCTATGTATATATGAACCTCTTATTCAGATAATAAATAGTCTATCCTGTTAGTTACAAAAAAATAATAGATGCATTCACTCAGCAGAATTATTGATTATTCATTTATGCTAGAAAATGATTATAAACGCGACATAAAATAATTGATATACAAAATAAGATAAACCTTCTTTATTTATATTATACATTACACTTTTCTGAATTATTTTTCAACCTAATATAAATCTTATAACGTTGCATGGTAATTGATAAATACACTTTAAATTTAAAGGAGAATAAAAATTGATAAATAATATAGAAGTTGGTCTACAATCTTCTTAAAAACGGTTACATATTATAATATCACTAATATATATAATAGTATAACTTCGCGATACACCAATTGATCTCTTTATCTATTTTTCGTATCTGGGTTATGTGTTAATTATTACTATTTTGTTAGAAAGCACGGCCTTTGGGAGATTGCCCAACGTGATGTTTCAAAACGCGCAATGTCACGAATCGAAGTCATGATATGGACGTGATCACGTTTATTATGTTGTGTCAAATATATACCTACGTATGCAGCATGAACAAACAGAATATAATTAATCAAAAGATAACACAAGTGTCTGTACAAAATACTGTTTTATCAAATGGCACTTTTGGGGGCATTTTCATACCGAAAATAGCCGTAGTCCCTATCAATTTCGCTAATGGACTCGTGGATGGGTTATAATCGGATAAACGTATACATATATACAATTTAGGCATATTGTGTTAAGATCGATAGGTAATTTACATGATAAAAAATATATAAATAAATACTGATAAGTTTGATTCACATTAAAATAAAACGAATCGTTGATTTTATTGCTTATTTATAGTTTTTCGTAATAATTCAATGTATTTTACAGTGTAACTAACAAATATCGATCCAACAAGTCCACAGTTGTGTTAAGCAAGGTCGATTTTAATTTGATTGATTAAAAAGTAATTATTTACATGCTACGTATGTTTCTTGGTTAAATTTTCATTAATAATATTATGTAATACATATATTGTTAAAGTTAATGTATTGATGTTAATTCGTACGATTGTTGAATTATTATAAATAAGAAAAAACATTTTTTAAATTGATTTATAAACATGTGACTGTAATATTTTACGACAAAACGTTATTTATTACATAAATCAGAATCAAATGATTAAAAATAAAGTGTTATTATATAATAAATAATATTGAGATGGATTTACTAAAAAAACATTTTTTCTATGTGAGCTACATTAGTAAAAATCTGTAATATAAATTTATTTGCTATAAATCTTCCGTTGTGACATGACAGGCTACGACGAAGTAAACACAACCAAAAACTACTAAGTAGTAAGACACCCGACTGAATTTAAAGTCTCTTAATTAGCTATCTGCTAGCGATCATTTGTAGGTTATAAATCGATTATGCCATCAATTGACGCGGCGGTTAACCGCTAGCGATTAATTGCTGGCGGTGAATTGCGGGCGATACATTTTTCTAGACTCATTAGCCACAAACTCATCAGATAATAAACCTCATTTAATTATCCAACTGTGCTATTATATATTTTAAAACGACCTTGTAACAAATATTAATAAGATGTAGATTTGTTTTTATAAGAAAATATTTACTGAAATAGGAAAATTTATATTTTTTTTCTAAATACAATAATAAAGATACTATCAGTAAATTTATAAATCTTTTTTGTATTGACTACAATAAATTGTGTTGAAATTAAAAAATTTGTAATTTTACAGTAACGAATACGCGAATATTAAGCAAGCATAGATATCGATTTAGCGAGAGAGAAATATTGTTGTTTTACCTCTCTAAATATTGGGAATTTTTCGACGCATTTTAAGGGAGAGTGATTTCTCCACGTCAAACAAAAAGTCAACATTTAATATAGTAAATTTCGATAAACACGGATAATCAATTTATAAATTTCAATAATTGTAATTAAATAATATAATAAAGAGCCACCTATGTGACGACTTAGTAAATAAAATATAACAAGGCGTAGAAAGTATTTTTATTTTACTAACCGTAAGATGGCAATATATTTTTATGATATATAAATGAAAATTATATATTCACATTTTAATAATATTGACAACATTTTATATGTTACAAAATATTTTTGCATTATTAATATTAAATTTGGTAATTACTGTATTTGGAGATTGAATTTTGTTTGTTCAAATATCTGAGCATGCAAATTTTTTGGTTATGTTGCGAAGCAATTAGGAGTACTTTAATTTTTCGTTGTCTTCTCCTTTATCATAAAATTTTCACATTATTATAGTCAGTGTTTTGATATTTTGATTTTGGAAATTATAGTCTATTTAAAAAAATCTATAAGTACATATATTGTAAAAATGCAAAATTATGATTATTATTTTTCATTATACATTATTACCAAAAGCGTTTGTTTAAAACTTTACAACGTATCTACATATTGCATAACAACAAATAAACAAATTAATGACTCTTGAAATTTAGAACGTTGAATATTATTTCATTATATACAATATTTGTATAGATGTAGTTATTTATGCATTGTGTGTATATTGAGTTATCGCGCTCACAAATCGATTTATTATACACATTATAACCATATTACTAGATTAGGTCAGCATTCAAATTGTATGTTTTGTTATGTTTGCTGGTTAGCTGTATATTGATTTATCAATAAGCTTAACTTGCAAGTTATTATTATTATCGTATTTTTATAAATGTTAAAAATTGATTTTGCAGCGAGAATCATCGAAAATAGTATCGTAGGTTATAAGCCCGGTACTCTCCTGATACGATAAGTAAAATTTTTTAGCAAAATTTACTTTTCGATTTGATTTATATTTGAAATAAATTTGGATTTTAATAATACTATATATAATAAACTATTAGTGAACATTGGCACGATATAAACGGTATAAATCGGTGACTATTAACTCAAATACCTGGAATTCTATGTGGACGCTAGGGCTTTTATAATTTATATATCATCTGAGAGTTCCATTGTACTTGATTTTCTTAATCTCACGGAAGAATATCATATTGATAAATTAAAAAAATAATTTATAATAAGTAGCTTAGCTACTTTGGCCCATATAGATTATCTTAAATATGTATAATTTTTCCCTTATAACCATAGCGATGAAACTATTTTTTAAATAATAAGAATTAATTATAATTTTAGGCCAATACCTCTTTTAATAATCTCATAAATGAATGTCGAGGAAGGTGGTAACCTATGTAATATGAAATGTTCAACAGCGAGATAAGTATGTAATTGAAATAGAGCAAACTTTACGGGGGCGAAAGAATATATATCGCTAGATAGCATTTTAGGATAAATAAATAAATGAGCTGTGATATTAGGAAGTAAATCGACAAATTTTCTTGCGTGCTACTCAAAAATTGTATAAAATTAATGTAAGATTTTTATATAAAAAAATAAAACAGCTAGTGAATTCAAACAATTTAAAAAATATAATTAGCTTTTTATTTATTATTGTTTAATTAAAATATAGTATTTTTCATCACATAGTGGATTTGATAATCAATGGTAAAAGAAAACGAAAGTAGAACCGGTGAGTTAATTATATATATTTTTTATTTTGTATAGTATGTACATTGTTTTGATATTATATAACTGTTAATTAAAAACAGTTTATTATTTCAACCCTAATAAAATATGTTTATTGTCATAGCCTATCTACGAATAATTTAGACCCCTTGCTATAATAACAATAAACAAAAGATACACATAAAAGTATTGAATTCGTTTATTTGTTACATTATTTTAATATTGAATTCATATTCGATATTAAAATAATAATAATTTATATACATATTATATAATATTTTCTTGAAAACTTCGTTTCGCCTAACGCAATATACATTTTATATAAAATCAATAATTTGTTATAAGCAAAAAAATGGTACGACAGGTTATTGATAAGATGCAGGAATTTTCGGTTGGGGTGTACATTCGAAGGGTTGGTTTATAACCTTAACATATTAGGGGTGTACGTTACACCCCTATCGACGCCGGTACATTGGGGATGACTGTCGTCGCGAGACGCGCATGCGTCGGCGTCCACTTGAATCTATACACAAAGTAACCCACAGACGCTTGCAAGAAAATTTTAACTGCAGAATAGTAAAATATTCTTCAACTCATTTGTGTTACTCCTATGTAACTGTATAATAGAAAGTGTAACATTTTAAAACGTTTGACTTGATACTTAAATTTATTTTTTATTTTGGACTGATGGAATATGTTAAACAGGATTTTTCAATATATATTAGAGAATAACTGCTTAAAAAAAATAATTATGCCATAAACTAATATTAAAAAGACATGTATGCTTATTATTTGTGAACTTTTTTTACAATTTATTATATCATCAATTAAAATCATGTGTTTCTCTGTCCCAATAAAAAAATCACGAAACATTTTATTGACATATTTTTTTAAGTGATGTTCTGTTGCATTATTTATTAATTATATAAATAGCAATAGTATAATATATATTTCTAAATGCATACAACAGATGCTTTTAAAATATTCATCAATGTAAAAGTCAATATAAACACTTTCTATTAAATTCTATGAATACAAATGGATTACTAAAACATAAACTTAATTTTGGTTTATTAGCCATTGTAATACGTCGATATTGCAATAGCATTACCATAAACCTCAACAACTAAAGGTTTAGCCTCAATATTTTTTCATGGGACCATATTTTAGCTCTCAGATCTCGTAACTATATCTAAAAAGTAATAAAGCAGCGTTATAGATTTGATAAATATTTACAAACTTTTGAATATTATTGTGCGATGGGAGTGTGTGGGGTGCGCTAGCGTGCCGCATTAGCAGTCTGAAAGCAAAACACTGCGAAGTCAGTACACCAGCGGCCAGCGAGCTACCGAGTCCGTTTAGATTCCGGTCTGAAACATTGGCAAAGACTTCGCCCGACATTTTTCAGTCCTTTAGTCAGACTTTTTCTGCAGCCGAAGAATTAAACTACCCTTAATTCTGAGCGCTTCGTAAAATCGCGTCGGTGAAAATGTAAAATCTGCCGGAGTTTGTTTATCGCTCGCACCTCCGATGGCGCGGTTTCGAAATTTGAAAATGAATAGTTTTCCGTGGTTGTGCGTTGAAATGGTGACCAGATAGGTGGACGATGCGTAAGAAACATTGCGGTTGATATTCGGTCCCGGGACCGCCGTCGATTTCGTTTCGCCGTGTGTGTGGCGCCCCATCTGGGGTGACCGAAAATTAACACAATAAAGAAGGTAAAGGTAAAGATGTCGTCGATGTCAGCGCAGGGGGTGGTGGAGCGCGCCTCGGCCGAGTTGTCGAAGAGGATCAACGGGCTAGGGCTGCGGGGCAAGCATCACTCCCCGGGGGGCACCCGCGCCAGCGTCATGGAACGGGTCACCAGCGCCTTCTGTGGGGGCTCCGCAGCTCTCGCAGCCCCCGACAAGCCTGCTCGCCAGCCCCCCAGAAGGGCCACTCCAGCCCCCGCAGCCCGCCGCCCTAGGCCTCCACCCCCCTGTCCCTATCTCACCTGGGAGCAGCTGATGGCCGACGAGCGGTTCCTCTGTCGGTTCTTCCTCTACTTCTGCCCCTACGAGCGCAGGACCCTGGCTCAGGTGTGCACCCGGTGGAGAGACGTCCTGTATAGGCCTCGGTGGTGGACAGGGCTTGTACCCGTGCTCAGATGCAGAGAACTCAGGGCTTCGCCTCCTGGGTGTCGAGCGAGGCTATACGCGTCTCTCCTCAGAAGGGGTTTTCGAGCTCTTAGTCTTCTGGGCGCGACCGACGAAGATGCCCTAGAACTGCCCTCCAGCTTTCCATTGGCGGCTGCTCATGTGCATTCGCTTAGTCTACGATGTTCTACCCTCACCGATCGTGGCTTGGAGGCGCTCCTAGATCACTTACAGGTATATATTCATGATACATACTAAATTACCTCATAGATGAGAAGCTTAGAAACAAAACTGTCTTTCTCCAATACACATTTAAAAAAAAAAATTGAATGAACTTATTCTCATACTCTCTAGAAAGACGTTTTTGCAACTAAACCTCTCATACTCGTATGTACGATATATATACCTCAATATTCATATGCTTATTATCCAGAAAATATAGTTATCATAGATCAGAATACACATACGAGTTTCTCGATTCCAACGTCTTAGATATCTCGCGTCTGCTTACGTTTTCGGCACCCAACGCGCGCCGTTTCTGTTAAACGCATTTTATTTTTTAATATACTCTTCTTTTAGCATAAATGTCACAATTACCTATTATAAAACAGAAACACGTAAGTGATGGATTTCAACAGTAGTTTCTCTTTTCGCACAATTTTTATATAAGTAACTATCCTTTACATATAAATTGACCACACATGCTATCAATAAGTCTAGTGTAGAGGGCAATTAAAAAGTAATAATATAACTCGCTATATATTAATAAATTATCAATATTTATTTGGCCGCGTAGTATAAAATTTATTTATGTCTGAATTTTTTTTTTTATATATTTTCCATAATTAAAGATTTTTTTATGAACTTCGCATCTTAAATTCGCAACCTCATTTCTTAATATCATTGCCAAAAACACAAATTGGTGATGAATTTGAATTACTAGTTTTACTTTTGTGATATTTACTCAAATAAAAGTTGTGCAAATGAGTTTTTTGTCTTCGGTACTTTGATCTTCGATCTTTTAAACATGTTTTAGGTATTTTAAATTATAATTAAAAATTTATTGGCCCTCTTTTATACAAATAATAAAAAAAAAAAAACATTGCATTTTCGTTCTAACTCTGACGTTAGTTTTGAAACACAAATTTACACTTAAAATCAAAATATAGATTTGAAGCTTTGCTTCATTTCACATTCAGATTTTAAGTTATTTTTACTTAAAAGTGAATTTGGGTTGTTAAAAAAAATATTTTGCATACAAGAAAAGTTTTATTAGAACACACGGAATATGTACGTGAAAATAAAAATAATAAAACGGGGTTAGAACTAAAGCGACTTTATGTAAGCAGGATGTGTAAATATTTACTTCTTGATTTCATCTTGTGATTCTAAGCAAAATTGTGTACATAAATTTATTTCGTTATTTCAGTAGAAATCTATCTATAAAGCTGACGGTTTTAACAATATTAATGTAATTCTTGTATGTATTCATATAATTAGTATATTGAATGGTTTGATTAGGTTTGATTTAACTATGCTTTAGTTACTCTATAACAAATAATTCTGTATTCTACCATTCTAATAAAATATCTACTAAATATAAAAATCATATTTGAATAGAAAAAGGAGAAAAATATGTATCAGTTTTTCAATAAAAACTAAGAATCAATTTACTACACGATAAAAATATTAGAACTGAACTTATTGTAAAACTTTGACTGCTTATATAAAAAAATACAATAAAATCCCATTTTTGTTTATAAATACATAGTTCCAAATCCGTGTAGGTAATTTTTCATATTACAAATTTACTAAACATTGAAACTTGCCTTTAAATAAATTTATATATAATTAAATATGTATTTGAGTATAAATTAAACTATAATAGATAGTACCCCACGTGTATTTAATATATTTTATTACTCACTCGAAAACTCGGAAATTAACAGATTTATTTAACAAAAAAAGACAATTGGCTCTTTATATCTAGTCTAAGATCTAGAACAAGCAGTAGAAGTAGAATTTATAATGAAAACTAAAAAGATTTTGGCACTGGACTGCAGTATGGATATAACTCTGTAAAGTTATCCTTTTTCATTGCGTCCATCAGATGCTCAAGAATAGAAATTTCTATTTTAGATCAAAGATAGGAAAATATCTCTAATGAGGATAATTAAAATAATTCTAATTTATTATAAAAAAATTATAACACCTAAAAGAACTATCGACTGGGTATTTATAACATACAATTAACACGTTTAGATGTTTTCGCTCATAAGTTGGATAGACTGTGTATTTATAGCTTATTTTTATTATTTTGAGTCACGGACACGTGTTACTTATATTTACTACAACATGACCGATAGTTTCGCATTTATTTTATTACACATTATAAATTTTAACACTTTCTCATATTAAATCAAGTGAGAAGATATTAACTCTAATTTCTAAGCATCGAACATTCTGTAAAACAAGCTTAAGTGCCAAAATATATAGATAGAACGAAAGATTAATTGACTTACAAGATACATGAATTCGGATTATAAGCGACAGGGCAACACAAACTGAAAAAATACTTTTATTTATTATATTAGTTCTATATTCCAAATACATAACTTAATATTGCATTGCTTAATATTGAAGCTCTAGAAATTAAATCCAATAATAGATCTCAGAATTTAGAAAGTGTATCTATTTCTATACGTAATATACACTTACAAGTCAAAATAAACGTTTAAATACTGCTTCGAACGTCAGTGAAACAAGTCAAGTATGTCAGGATGGTAATGTGACATTCAGAGACCATGTCTAATACCGACTAACCATACCTATGTATAAATAAGTACATATTTTTAAGCTACGTCATTTGAGTGGTGTTAGAAGTGTTAGATTTACAATTATTTATGATTTAAAATATAATAATTCAACTGTGCAAATATTGAAATAACAATAATGGTTTATTGAATTTATGTTTGTTTGCGGTATAATCACAACGGGGAGTTACTATTGTTTTCAATGGGAGCAATGACTTTAGTTTTGCATTAATTAAATATTTTAATAACGAGGTATGATAGTGATTTGATTACTTTTTTATTATCAACTAGCCCCAACTTCAATTGGAAATAAACTAAAACGCGTGCTTCTAATTATTTTTTCGTAGTTGCTAACGGCGTATTTTTAAAGGAAAGTTTTCCTCTACTGATTTTAATGAATGGTAATTTTTATTCTATTTTAGATATTTAGAAGAAGAAGCGTTTTAGTGAAACTGTCACAGTGACATAATTTTGGCTAGATCTTTGACCGCTCGGATGAAGTGTTTTTATGACATAGGAAGTAAATGTAATATAAATTATATTATACATAGTTTTAATTAAAGACAAATATACTTAAATTTTATTTAAAAATAAATGTTATTTTTATATATCGTATATACTATATATATACATATATAATATATCAATATTTAAATAGAAAATTCGTCTAACTGTGGAAATATTTTTTACGTTTTTTTTATTAGCCGACTGCTCTAAATTTACTATGGCTTAGACAGAATTAATTTGATATATATACATATATTTAAAATCCATAAATTATCAATTTAATTATTTTTTTAATATCCTAGCATATCTAATCATTTCAAATGTATTCATAATATCATAAATTAAAATGGATTTAATGTCATGTATTATATTATGTTCAAGCAACCTTCAAATTTATACAAAAATAATTTATCACTTAAATAAACGTTTAAATTTAATATTATTAAAAATACCTTGAATATCATCCTTCAGACACAAATCGCTATTTATATTTTCAAGATTAATGACTTTCACTAAAAAATAACTTGAGGAAAATTTGTAAATGTCACGAACTTAATACCGCGATTATTTTCATTAAGTCTTATCATTTTTATCTCGTAAATTTATTATTTTTATTCGAGTAATAAATTCGCACTATAAAATGCAATCGGGCATATAATATATCTAAAAAAAAAAATTTTAATATAGGTTGTTCAAAAAAAAAACTACAATTTTACTCTATTGTTTTATTGTGTGTATCTACAGTGCTTAAACTATGTGGCAATCATAACGTTAAAACCAAAATTCAGGCTTGATCAATGTATATTAAAATATTTTTGTAATACAGAGTTTTTATTAAAATTATCCGTGAGAAAAAAACGCGTTAAAAGCGGCATAAACCGGCATAAGTGAATATCGTGCGTAACAATAGAGGGATCAGCCAAAAGCATCGCCTCAGTAATCGTTTGGTGGCTGTACAAACGCAATAAAAATGCAGCGTTGCTGAATCTCTAACGGTTACCCGTTGCGACCAAAGTGAGCGAGCAAGAGACCTCCCCCAGACAAACAAAGCGTATAAAAACGCTTAAATTGCGTCTATACTGAACAACACCCGATCAAAAACCTCTCATATGTCCGCCTCGGGACACAAATGAGTTAATTTGAACTAGGACCAAGTGGAGCTACGCCGTTTATCGACAGAACCAGAGAAGACCGAGAGCACAGCTGATTTTTTTTTTATATCCCTAGTCCAGCTACGACGTCCGGAATGACTGGGTTTTACAGATGCAGACAAAGTTACAAAGCTACAAGGACTTAACGTATATACAACAATAATTTTACAAATTGTACTTAACTAAAAATTGCTTCATATTATAAGAATAAACATCCAACCATATCAGGACAAATTTCATAAAAGAAAACAAAAGAAATTATTGTGGTATTGTTTTTAAAGTAAGGCGTATCACTAAATATGGTTTATACTGCGTATAAACAAACCCGGATTTCTTCATCACAATTTGCTATAGACCGCTAACTTTTGATATAAAGTAAGCGTTCCTGTTCGCCCTAGTTAGTCTAAGAATGGGGGTGGATTAACCCTTTGAGTAGTAAGTTAATTTATACACATTTGTTAATTGGTTAGCATACACCTAGAAGTGAATTGATTTTAAATATTTTCTATAATTATTACTGTTGTTATTTATGTATTATTATTATTATATATTGCATTTATAGTATATTACAAAAAATCAGTGATTCTCAATATTTTACTACTTTTTTGTATTAGTATGTTTTATTATATTAATTTATTTTTACACGTTTCTATTATTAAAATACGTTAATTAATTTTACATGTTTAATATTTTTTAAGATCAACTCAGGCTCTAAATATTTTTTATGAAATTAATATAGAATATTTTTTGTAATGTTCAACGAAAGATCGACCGCCGTACATGTACGGCGATACCGCTCGACGGTTAAGGATGAACACTAGCTCAGACATTTTTGTAAAATTAGGCAACACCTTTTCACACTGATTTATAATACATAGAATTATCGGGTTCTTCAATTAAACCACTACTCTGCCGTGAATATAAATACTGAAACTTTACCTCAGACAGTTCGTCTGAGAATATCCTCCCAGAGATTTTCTCTGACAAGTCCTCTAACTTAGTTTGCAACCAAAACGAGATTAGCTCAACTTCAGACAAGCTAAGATTGCAGAAGCTGCCGCTTCTCTCTTTGTTAAAAGGGAATACATAAAGAATAAAAATATAATATTTAAAAATATTTAAGTTTTAAGTTTTATTTAGTAAAAGTAAAAGTCGGTAGCTTAACAGCTGTTTTTATTACCGAAAATGAAATTTCTGGATATCATACTATTTAAAATATATAATTACTAAAAATAAATTAAAGAAACCATTTGGTTTCGCTAAAATTTTTTTTCAAGAAGGTACTGCGCTTTCATAAATAGCTATAATATATAATACGTGACGTAACCTCAAATATTATATTTAATTAATTGAAAATATATGCGTGTACCTACAGAATCTTCAAAACACATTTATGCCAAGAATAAATTATCTATTTTGTTAAACACATTCTTCATTAAATGGTAAAGGATTTACATGCTCTTGATTTCTTGTTTTACGAGTACATCTCGCTTCGGGCATTTTTGAAAAGCACGTGAAACTTTTTGATTTGTAACTCATTTTCGATAACAGAAAATTTTTATGAAAATACACCATTAATATTTATACGTGTAATTAAGCCAATTTTAAAACGGTTTTTAGCCATATTCGAGCAAAAGCTAAAGAGGTTTATTAGTATATAATATTTTTAATTATATAAATATTTATCTAATATTGTCAATTTAATTGATTATGAATAAATACATTTTCAGCAGGAGATAAATAAATGTCATCTCAAATAATTGAATATACTAATTTAAAATAGATAACATAAATCACCGCTACTTATGAAACTTTACCACATCAAAGATAAAGTTTCCCAACAGTGTAAATCTGTGGTGGTTAAAGCATATTATTATAATATATCTCGTATCCTATGCACATTGCTAGAATACATTAAATGCTATTCCTGCTTTGATGTTCCTCCATAAAGTTATTTAATACTGCTTTATAATAATTAATCAAGACATTATGTCCCTCGAGTAAAACATTAACATAGCCGCAAACAAATCACGTAACAGTGTTATGCTTCAGAGTAATTAAAAGATGTTGATGTTTTTTTTTTCATTGACATATTTCGCAAAGTGGCACATGTCATGATAACGGACGGATAGAACATGTTTAAAGTGTGGTCTAAAGAAAAAAATGGCACGTATCACATCGCAAAGAGATTCTCTCTTCGAGTAATGTGAAAAAACAGCGTTATTTTTCGTCAAACGTTCGTATGAATTCATTTATGCGAGAGCAAACAAGCATATGAGAGCTACGCCGAACACAGGGCGTTCGCAAACAAATTTTATTATTTTCATACGTTCATTGCCCGGCGGTGGAATAAGCTTTGGATACGACTCTAAAAGAGTTTAACCAACCAGATAAACGAAACCAAAACAGAATGAATATTTGAACACTCGATGCGAGCGTGGATGTGCTTAAAATAATACGTTTGCTAAAAAAACGTAGGCTTTTCTATATAATCAGTGCTTTGTGGATACATTATTCTAACTTAATAATGTTTTTTTTGTTTAAAATGTTTTTTTAATAGCTAAGAAAGATACATATATTTGTTTATCATTTAATTAAGAGTCGTAATACGGTTTTAGGATAATAAATGGTTCGATTTTAGCGTTTAATGAAAATATGTTTAATTAATAAAATAGAGTTACATTAGTTTATTATACATGAAATGGATGTATTAATTCTATTAATAGAAATATAATCTAACTTTTTAATATTGAGTTGAAAATTGAGAACTTCAAACTGTGCAGTTATTGCCTCGTTCAATTGGAACGGAATTCATTACCGATGGTATATAAACTTTTGTTGTAGAGACTTCTATTGCGAGTGACCAAATAGTTGTACGTGGATTAGTTTGAACAATGTATTCAAATGTACTTCATTAACAACCAATAGATGTTGATTGTCAAGGTTAATGGCACCCATATTCAATTTATTGAATCAACTCTAACTAGCAGTACTTTTAACTGTAACTTTTGTACAATGAGGACTCGTAAATATGTTGTTAGTATTATACTGCACAGAAAATACGAAAACAATAAATAATTTGTTGTTAATAAAAAATCTATATTTTTATAAGCTAATATATCACTAATTATTATTATTTCTATAAATATTTTAAAAGTTATGTTGGATAAAGTAAAGATTCTTTAAATTGGAAAATTTACGAATTGTATTCAGGTGTTATACTTAATTAAAGTATCAAAAAAGTTTTTTATGGACCAGTCTCAACAATGTTTGTTATTTTTTTTTAAATTTTATAAACGTAATGTATATAATTATCTAAATCCTACTTTGATACTTCTTGTGGCTGTTACTGTATGATGCCTCAAGTTAAATTCTCAATTTATTTATTTATTGTTAATCATTCGTTGCAAATTGACAGATGTTAACTCAATGCAATACAACCGGGCTAATACAATCAATAACCACTAAGTAAACATTGAGGGGCTAGACTGAAATCTATTTTGTAAATTATAAACTATTAAAATATCTTATTATGCACGACCTAACTCGATTTTATTTTAATTTTTAATCCATCAAATTATTAAAATCTATAAAAATCTAATATATACTATGGTCAACCTATTTAAAAATATATATAATAATCACTAATTACGATATCTCAGATAGGATAAAAATATAAAAATATTAGGGTCCATATATTCGAACCATTCTAATAGATTTTATAGTTTAAAAAGTGATTTTTTTTGTCATAGTGATTTGGTTTTAAGCGGAACGGTATTTGAAAATAAATTATATTTTAATAAAATATCATTTACATACTATAATATGTTTAGAAATCACAATCAGTAGGCAGCATTAAATAACATTATTTCATTATCTAACCTTTACCGAATAAACCCAACATACATTTTAAAGACCGATCTAAAAATAACGATTATTGCATTGTTTTCAAACGTATTTTTTTATTAATGTCCTCCTTTTTTAAAATGTTTCAATGCAATAAACATGATTTTTTATACTGTTGTTCTAGTTTTCATAAAACTGACAATATTATGTGTTTATTTACATACGTGTAAAAAGGTATATATTTGTGAATTTAGTAGTACAGAGTTACTTTGGTTTATGAGCATATTTTGGTTCAGAACCATACTCGTGTTTCAAAACATTCGTATAAAAAAGCTAATTTCTTCATACCAAATACTTTAAACTAAAAAAGAGTTAATTCGTTACAAAACCAAAAATCATCACATAAAAATGAGTTTTTATAATAAAGAGAAAGTGTCATAAAACTTACACTGTGAAGCAATACTTTCGGACTGTTAAATATGGTTTTCCTGTCCCTTTTTGATATACCACTCTCACTACCCACTTAATCTGTAAATAGGTTTGGCGAAACAAAAGAATAGATGAAAAATTTTGAATTTTGAAAATTGAGTGAGATATATATTTCATATGAAGAAATCTCATATATTATATTGAAATTATTAAAAATAACAGGGTATTCGGTTTTTTAAAAAATGTACGGGTACTTGGGTACCCGGGTCGGAAGCCCAAGTACAGTTAGGGCCAAAAGTTCGTGTAGCTTTTATCATGACACGGGTCGTCGTCTGACATGTTATTGTAATAAAAACATAAAAATAGTATTTTTTTCTCTGAATTCAATGTGTAATATATACATTTAACAAATATTACATACGGACCACATTTAGACAAACGTTTACGCAATTATGTAAAAGTATGACATAAAATTATTGATAGTGCTTACAATAAAATTTCAATTATTAGCGTACCAGTCGAAATAAGCAAAGAACTAGACCTAAATCTGGAAGAAGAGAAATTATATTTAAATATAAATTATTAACGATATCTGATTAAACCTGAGGACCAGAGAAAATAAAATTATTTTTTAGAACAGCAAGAAAATTAAAATCCAAAGCAATTTTAACCATGAAGCCTTCAAGTAAATTTCATATCATTCAGTAGACTATCTGTCGCTTCATAATTTATTTTATGTACGCAATAAGAGCACATGGTCCAATGGATTACTGTGGACGCGTGACTAACAATGAGCAATCAGAGCGACAGCTCAAAGAAGCACTTGACCACTAGCACTGTAAGGTCCACTTGTTATTAGTGTGCGACTCAGCACGCGATCCACAGAAGGAACCACTCGACTGCTTTTTTACGAGCAATAATGAGGTGCGACCGCCACAGAGTTGAAAGTTGAGAGGAGAAATCTCAGTGTCTGTTGGGAAATGTGCTTCGGAAAAATTCGAGACACTTGGCAGAGATGGTAGCTTTCTTCGAAGGGATTTCTCAATCGAAATGCACGGCGGAAATTTAATTTGGCACCGAGCTGCATTTCATTGCCGCGATTAAAAAAGGGTCGTCGAACGGAAAATCAATGTGGACTATGACGATCGGTAAAAATGTGACGTCATTGACGAAAAAGTCTATTGGAATGTTTTTAACTACAATAGACCTATAAAACTTACCTTTCACATGGCACTGAATTTTACGGGTCGTAAACTGCAAAAGTTTACGGGAACTTCGGTAGCGCATGTAATTGAACGAGTGTGTTCATACGAGCAAGTAGCCGACTGGTGAGATTTAATACTGCGTTTTTAAGAACATTGGCAACAAAGCAATTTGCTTCCTATATATTAGCCTATTTTATATGCATAAAAGGTGAAACATAAATTAAGTAGTTTTTCTTCACTTTCTTTCTTTTTTGATTAATTGACAATATTTACTATATATGTATATAAATAACAAACAAAGTTTTTAGTAAAAAATGTTAAATATTTTAATTTTAATCTCGCGCTGATATAAATATATATTATAGAGTACTCTCAGTTGCACTCCAAGACCCTGTAGAATTTCATGTTGTGTATTTGCAGTTTCTTTTCAAAATAAATTTGTTGTTGAATTGTGTAAAGCTTAAAATCAAATAACACTGACATTGAATAATAATAGCAAAGAAAAATTCTTCTAGACTTTCTGTAGGAGTATTAATTTTATACCTTGAATATAATTGTGGTAGTATAACATTATTACTAAGCAAAAGCAAACATACTGATAAAATATTTGTACAAAGGTTAAATTTAATTTGCATAGTTAAAATTAAATTTAAGTCGTGATACTGAATTTATTTATTAAATCAAGTTCTATAGATATACATTGTGCACATATGTAACATACATCTGAACCGTAAGTAGATAAGTAATAATAAAGATTTAATATAAAGGTTACCGTACGTTGGGAGGATTACATGGGTTACGGTTTCAGTACGCAGTTTGCGAAAGGATAACGTTTTTATCCTTATTGCTTATTATATATCGGGATACGTCAGAATTATGTTTTATGATCAGTCTCCTTACTGCTAATGTTTTCGTTAAGATTAATATAGTATCTTTAGTTCAATATTCTTCATTGTTTCATCAATAATAACAGTCGTGGCTATAATCACCTTTCTTTTTCATTCTTCTCATTATATATAATATATAATTTATGTTTTTTTTGCTATTACCATATTAGTAGAATAATATTTAAATAAATAATCATAGAATTTGACACAACAAATATTATTTTTTATTATTTAACTTGCCTTGCCAATTAGAAACCTTACTATTAATCAAGGACAGAATAGCGTAGCATCTCAGACTATAGTCTATTTATTTTCAAGAGTCAGTGATCAAGAACATTGTTTAACGCGTAATCAAAATGTGCTCTTAAATTTCTGCCTTGTGATTGGTCGTTCTCAATGAAACGATTGATCTTACGGCGAACGTCCAATCACAGGGCAGAAATTTAAAAGCATGTTATGATTACGCGTTAAACAATGTTCTTGCGCACTGACTCTTGAAAATAAATAGACTATAGTATCTCTGAGGTTGCGGGCTCGAGCCCGGTAATTTTTATTTACAAAAAAATGCGCTATTATTAAGAAAAACCAGCCCAGCTGCAGTGGCATCTATTGCTAATAAATTATATTACATAATCATTTATAATTATTAATACAGACGTCACCGATTCCCAGACTTTTAGTCTGGTGGTTAATTTTTACTTGTAGTTATTCATTATATATGATTGACTTACTCAGTTGGTACAGATTTATCCCGTTATAATGCATTGGGCTTACGCCTGAAATATTTAAAAAAATAGTATTAATAAAAAATTGTGCACTGAAAAGATACCAATAAAGGCCATAATACTTATGACCATTTTATATAATGAAACAATTAGGCTTAACTACTTTTCAACCCAAATGGAAGGTGCTCAAATATTTCTACTACAAAAACCTAGAAAAAAGCCAGAGGAAGTCATATCAAACAGACCATTAAGCTTGCTACTGATAATTTCAAAAATATTAGAAAAGCTAATATTAAAAATAAAGCAGCTATGAATGGAAAAATCATTCCTATCATCAATTCGGTTTTAGGAATCAACACTCGCGAAATCGGAGAAAAAATACTGTGGTGCAGTGTTTTTTGATATTTTGCAAGCATTTGTACTACACTACTTTATAAAATTAAGCGACAACTTCATCATAAATTATTTATAATACTTAAATCATTCAAGTTCAGCTTGAGCTTCCGAAACATCATGCAATCACGATCTTTTAACAACCGTTTGAGGCAGGACTTCCACACTAATCGAATCGTTTATGGCTGTCGCCATCCGGCTCCTTAATACACTGGCATTTTACATTGATCTGTTTAATGTTATGTACGAGGAACTAGTCCGGTTCGTAACATTTTTTTTGTGTCATGATTTTTTTCTTTCTTTCTTACTATGCAATATTTTTTATATTACTTGTATTGTATTTTTGTGTGTATTTTAATAATAATATATATTGTTTTTTGACCGTTGATCTTAATTAATTTAAATAAATAAATAAATCCTAAAATATATACATACATGCAAACCCACATACACTAACACTAATGGCTTAATAAGCTGAAAATGTTGCCCATCCCTGCTCTAAATTATTATTTTCACCGATTCAAAAATGTCGTTGTTGATATATTGAATTCCATGGATAGTGTTGGTTTTGTAACATAGCAACAATTTTAACACGGAGTATATAAAAATATGTTTGTATGGATAAATCCTTGGATACATTGATTGCCTTAAAATGGATAAAGATAATTTTAAAAACATCAGGTAATCCCATATATTTTTAATAGATTAAAAATGAAAAAGAGTAATACTTTACCTAAATTATATACTCTCTATCTTTTTCCACATGTTTAATCATTTTTTTTGTATCTCAATCGAAAAATAACGTATTTTTTTGAAAAATATTTTCCTCCACTTAAAAAATGTTTCAGGGATCTAAATAGATGTTAATCGTTTGGAGCAAAGTCTGAAGAATATGATGGGTGAGAAAGAAGTGCTCAAGAAAATCCATTAAATTTTAATATCGTCTTCTTGAATACATAATGGTGAGCACTGTTTGGTGTAAATTACCTTTCTTTAATTCATAAAGGAAGGTCTTTTTACGGTCTGTCGCTTTTAAATTAATTAGCTAAGCACACTACGTGTCTGTCTGTCTATAATCCAATAACATATAATGAATTATGCTCTTCATATCCCATCAAATGCATAACATTATCTTATTGGGTTGTAATCCTGTTCTCAGGGTTATAATTGGGGGTTGATGGCATCCAACCACTGACTTTCACGCCGTGTGTTAAAGTAAATAATCCACTTCTCATTTTCAGTAACAATTTAACTCAAAAATTAATCTTTCTATTCTAGAATTATCCATTATTGGCATATTGAGATTCGCTGCGCAAGGTTTTCCTCAGACAATATATGAGATACCCATATTCAGCAAATTAACACTTACTCTAATTTTTAAAATATCTGAACTGATATAGGCGACAATTTGAGATTTTGTGCTAGTTTCTGTATCGGTAATTTCGGACATGATTAATATCTAAAAATTCCGTAACGAAATTTTTAGAGCAACATTTGACACATTTAATTATAATGGCATCCCTGCCCATATCAGTAATTTCTTAAGGAAATTTTTTTTAGTGGTCAAATTCAATGTGCGCATTTTATTTCATTAGTAAAATATCTGAAAAGTTTATACTACTTGAGTAATTGTATCTTTAATTTATTTTTATAAGAAAATGACAGCTTAAAGTAATATTAAAAATTTCAACACATAAGGCTGAAAAGAACCGACTTTTATGTGTATATGTGTAGTAATGGCTACATTTATAAATTAGATATAATTTTTTATGACTAAAAATAGCTGTCTTATATATTTATAAAAATCTGCCTACTTTCACACAGCGATATAAAAATTTGTTTAAAAGAAAAGTATATTTTGCCACAGCTCAAAGTTTTGGATGTTTTTGTTAAAAACTGTGCGAAAATGTTTTATATTTTAATATCACTGTCATTGTATTCTTATATATGAAGGTTATACGCGTTTTATGCAAATTACTAAACTTTACATACTGTAATAACTAAGAAGATGCGCTTAAGTGCATCTGACTTGCACGTCTTCTTAAGAATGCGCAACTAAACAAGCGTGATTGTGACATACATAGGACGCAATAGATATACATATATGTATGTGGTAGTAACATTATCAGAAAGTAGTTCGAACTATGCATTCACTAGAGACGCAGCTAGCATATATAAATAATTATTGAATGTTGTGTCTTTCAAGTTAACAATAAACTAAGAAGCTTAGAGGAGTTTTAGTTATAATAATTCATATCATATTCGAAACCTTTTACATACAGAATTGACACAATTTACAATTTAAGTTTATGGTTTTATGCATAGCACGAAATTTTGTGATAATTTATTGATAAGCTACGATTTTTAAAAAGTGTGAATTTATACTTTTTAGGGTTGAAATTTTTTGGTATATTGTACACTTAATTTACTATTTAAATTAAATTAAATTTCAATAAATACTGTAAAACTGTTAGATGTTTCCTATAGTTTGTGTTGTTATAGTAAAAGTCTGTAAATGTATAGGGGCGTATTATTCTTGAATGAATTTTGCCATTGGTTACATTATAGTTTAATTATATTTTATTTTATATCTTCACTATCTTTGTGTTATTTCTTTGGTTATAAAATCTAAGCATAATTAGTAATATTATATATGTTAAAACCTTCAAAAACAAACAAGATTATATACACAAAACATTAAGAACTCTCATTTGAGCGACTCGTTTTAATTAGCATAAGTTTCGGTTTTATTATTAAAAGCAAATTTATGCAAAATGTCTTGTATGTATGATGAATTAACTGATGAATATTCCTCTCTCTGTTTACAGGCTCTATTCGAATTAGAGTTGGCCGGGTGCAATGAGATTACCGAAGCTGGGCTTTGGGCTTGTTTAACGCCGAGAATAGTTTCGTTAACACTAACCGACTGTATAAACGTCGCAGATGAAGCAGTGAGTATTAATTTATTAATTGTTTAACTTTATTACGCACACATAACTGCGTTTGATCGCTTTGATTGAGCCGTTATTCAAATAGTTCGCGATAACCCTTAAAGCGTATTGATATCGCTCAAAGCGATTACGGTCGTAGTTAATGGTTTCACTGGACACTGCAGGGCTTAATTAACCTATGTATATAGTGTACACGTGTGTTACATACATATGTAAATATGTATTTATGGAAACAAATTTTCATTAGATAATTAAGAACAATGTTTGGGATAAGTACGTATGAATAATAAATAACGAAGTATAAATTTATAGTTAAAAAGCAACTATTATTTTCTTTTAGGTATTTATATTAAAACAGAAAATGTTTGGAAGTATATTTTAATTATTTTTAATTTAGACTGACGTGTATTCTTGACAATAATGTGCAAAATTTATCGATAGATACTAAACTATTATAATAAACTCTGAAGGACAATAAACGTGGGTTAAACAAACGGTTAAATGTGACTATGATTGTGCATCTCTGACTTAACGAAATAAATCATATTATTATTTAAATAGTATTTTTACGATAAAAATAAATATATTACAATCTTCTCAAACCTTTTAAGATACCTAATATTATTTTTAGCTAAATTGAGGTTAAGCGACCACATCACTCAATATCCGACCATGTGCGACTCGTGCTGAATTACTTCTTTACGCCAGTTCCGTCTAGTGCATGGTCGCAAATTTAAATTTTAAATTAAGAAAAAGAACATTTACACATATGTATATTATTTACAGCATTGTCAATCAGCGCTAATTGACAAATTGAGGCTATGAGACATGACCGCTCATATAATGGAGTCTATTACAATAATAATTAGTCTCGCGGAGTCATAAATAATGTATGTGTAATCAGAACTGGCTAAGATAATTGTTGAGATCGATGCAAAATCTATGTATAGAATCCTTTTTCAAATTCAAATTTAAATATGAAAACTTTTGGACTTCTTGGTCGTTGTGTCTTAGATCACGTCCACCATTTACAAAGCGTGTTTTTTTAGAGGTTTGTTTTTCAAGCGACAGCTAACAGCTGATTTGTGCTCAGTTTGGTGTGCCATTCACCATGAATAGACTTTGCAAATTGTGCAAATTTATTGCAAAAATGATTAATAACGCACAAAATTCACGACTAAATTCATTAAATGTGTGCATTCGAAACGCTCTGCTTGATCTTATTTTGACAAAATTTTGTAATAAAATTAATTCTACAATTTTAGATAACGTGGTAGATGTTCTAAAATCATTAGAAATTGAAGTTAAGGAATTAAGTAAGAGTGATTTTACAAGTTTACAGGCGGAATGAGTAATATTTTTTTTATTTAAAAAGTTAAATAATAATGATAATATCATTAGCTGTGAAATGAAAAATGCATTAACTCATAGAATATTAGAACAACGATTATGTTTCCTTATTAAAATATTTACAAACTGCAATTGTTCCTAAAACACTAGTTAACTCAACTCAAGCAAATATTTCCAAAGCTTCCGTAATTTCTTATGCAAATGATAATTTAAAATACTTTTTTCAAAAGGTTGTGAAATTTTAATGAAAACAAGCAAATTATCTCGATCCGCTATAAATACAGACAACGATCAAACAATTGCCTCAACTCATAAAAAATATTCCTTAATTACGGAAATGGATAAAAGTGTATCATCCATTATGACTGTTCCGGAAATGAAAGACGTTTCCGAGGAAACATTTCAACTACAAAAATATGTTTAATTATTTGAATATAGTAAACAGCGTACTGTGAATCTCAAAAAAAATTATAATTCCTAATAAACAATTAAACAACGTCAACAGAAAGCGAACGTGTTTTTACCGATTTAATAATTTTTGTACGAAAATTTGAAGTTCGATGCATTAGTCTGTTTAAATCTCAGTAATTTCTAATTTGAATGTCGTTTGATTATATAATTTTAATGATAATTTTTTCTTTGATATACGAGACATTTCTAGAACGAGTTATGCTCGTGAACCGAGGTACCACTGTATATTCCATATTCCAAATTTTGGACCATATTCGGTGCGGCAAATAAATATCCTGTCATACTCTTAAACTGGTCGATCCATCTTTAGGAAAACAACCCTCTAGCTCTGTTACTATAGTTGTTTTACGAGGCTCTCTTATTTTATTTTTTTACAATAGGTACAAAATATCGAAGTTTTCTTTTATGGTATATTTTTAAAGAAAGAAGTTGTGCTTCTCGCAGTTCAGCTAATTTTTTTATTTCGCTTTCATAGTTTATGATTCAATTATATATATTTCTATCGAGATAATAAAGTCGAGACATTACAGAGCGCCTTCCAATTTCAGCCATTTTTCACATAGAGCCTTAGGTCAAATAATGTTTAATAGCGTGCCTGCTTTTTAATTGTCTTCTTCATTTATCTCTTTTTGGTTCTAATTATTACTGTGATGTAATTTTTGAATCGTATATATCATAATCATATCACAACCTTCCTAATATAATTGTGTTATAGCCCATAATTTAAACGAGTGGGAAAAAACAATCAAAGTTATTATTATTTTTCGTCCTCCCCTTTACTTAATGCAACTTTTTTTATAGTATAACACATAAACTCTATATGACTTTATGTCTGGTTCTAGTCTTGCGTTTTATTTCTAAATAATATTGTTGGAACTAACAAATTAATTACATGTTTTTTTTTTTAAATAAATTTGCATACATAAATTGTCATAATGTTACAAATTAATCAAATTGTTTGTAATTAATTATTTACATGTGTTGCTCATTAATAACGTTATGCACACGTGTATAAAATTAAATATTTAATATAAATATAGTGGCAGAGAATCGCTAGAGCTAACGTCTATTATTTTCACCACCACAGAGCCCGCTTAGAGGGCGGGCGCTAAAGTGGTGACCACCGACGTGATCTGGACACGATAATCTAATTACCGCCTCTCCGTTCCCTGGCTTCCGCTGACAACAGCGCCCCTTACAAAATTTGTAGTATTTATAAAAATACATATACATATATATATCAAATATTTTTTTAAAAACTTTATGAGGTTGAAAAGTAAACTTATTTATATATATTCGTCACCATAATTCAATTTAAAAGCTATAAATTTTATTAAACATGAACTAAGAAATATTTTAACGGAAGTACTGAATTTAAAAATTAATTCTTATGACGCTTCGTGGCGCGAATAATGACGCTTTGGAAGAAGCAAGTCAAGTTATTATTTGATAAATAAATATACATTGTAACATTGTTCATTATAAGCTTTTTAAGTTTAAAACAAAAATATTCAGTGTGCCTTGTGGATAACATTGTATTTGCGTGTATAACATATTAAAATGTATATTATACGTATATACTATAGACAAACCCATTAAGTTTTGCATCATTGTTACTCCGCATTTTCTTAAGGCTTCGACGTAACAAGCCTGAATAAGTATTTATGTAACACACGTGTAACTTCTTATAAAGGCCGCTCATTGTGCCCAGCAATATTGTACTACATAACAAGAAAAAGGTATCGTTACAATAAAAGATTAATGAAAACCCAACACTAACATTTAATTAAAAATACACATCGAAGCATTCGATACATGTCAAGCAAATTGTAGAGTGTCAAACAGCTGCCACAGAAAATAGCTCATCCAGCCAAAAGATATTTTTATTTTATAACTGGCTATTTAGGCGTGCCGTTAAAAATGTCGGATTTTTTTATGACTGAATAAAAATTACAGAAATGAAATCATAAAAATATGTTTATGCGCAATTTGGTTAATTTAATTGTTATGTATTTTTTTAGGTCGGAGCCGTCGCACAACTCTTACCGTCTTTATATGAATTTTCTCTGCAAGCTTACCACGTCACCGATACAGCTTTAGGATATTTTTCACCGAAACAAAGTGCTTCGTTGAGCGTTCTTAGACTACATTCTTGTTGGGAATTAACCAATCACGGGGTCGTCAATATTGGTGAGTAATTTATATTTATAAGTGTATTGCTTTTATCGGAATCAAACGCGATAAGTTTAATTAACCTAAAAGTGGATCAAATCTGACAATTTAAAAGTTAACCATGTCTCAAATGATACGACGAAATGTCCAATTAAGAAGACGCACCGTTATCCAGTTCAGTGGATAAGTTTAGAGCTTTAGAGATAACAGTTCCCTAGGGATAAGGCGGTCGTTTGAATCGGGCTTAGATATATAGAACTTTTAATTGAAAATCGATTTCGGTTCAAAGTCGTTGCTGAAATATTTCCGGCAAACCATATAATTCAGTAAAGCGAATATGTCTTAGTCTAGGCCGTGAGAAATTACTATTCTGTAATATTTCAACTGCTCTTGAGCTAAGTTATATTAATGACGCCACTTAATACAGAATGGTGTGAAACAGTAGTTTTTGTTGTTGGTATCGATTTATTTATATATTATATATGTTACTAGGTATGTATATTACTATTTATATTTGTATATAACATATACATATATTGTACCAACAACAACTTATTTATTTTATTAATAGTTTTTGCACTTCTTATCTTAGATATATCAAATCCAGATAAATAAAAATAATTAATCAGAAGTAAGCCTTTGATTCAATATGGCGCCACTGGTTGTAGTCTAGATCAGCGGTCGGCAATCTTTCGGACCTCATGTACCACTATATTCAAAATTCTGAATCCCGCGGACCACAACCATGACTTTTTAATAAAAGTAACATTACTAATATGAATGGTACTTGTTTTTCTGTGAGGGTGACTTAATGCTCGCCCACTTATTAATGCCACGGCCAGTTATGACGATCTGGGGATGTTATTTGATTAACCAATTTTTTTACTGGACTTGTATGACCAGTGCGATAGTTTTATAGAACAAGTTGAATCACTTATATTGGATATTAGTCAGAGCCTTTAATTAACGCGCAACATAATAAGGTGAAAATTAAAAATTAAAAAAAAAATCGATTCATAATATAGTTGAACATTTTATTTAAAAAATTAGGTATATAAAATTACTCCGCGGAACACCTTCTCAAGGACCATTAGGTCGGCGACCACTAGTTTAGATCTGCTTAATATTTCGCTAGATAAGACCAATCCCCCTGAGCTATTATTTAGGAATACAATTATTTGTATTATTTTTTAATTTAACACAGTGGAAAAGGTTATTATTTAATATTCATTTATATGTTTATTTTTGTACTTTATTTTAAAATAAGTAAAAAATCAACATTATTTTATTATATACATTAAAGATATAAACATAAAAAAAAGCTTTTAGGTATAAAAGTTATTTATGATTTTCAAATTCGGCTCAAATGACATCGTCTTTTACAAATATTCAGTTTTTTTTTAGATATTCAAAGACCCGTTTAATCTATTATTGATGTAAAAAAATTAAAAATGATTTAATCATGCCCACTACATGTTAAAATCTTAATCAGAAAAGTTAAATCAATATTTTTTTTATTGTATTTTTAATGAAGTTTATAAATGAACAATATTGCTATTTAATTAATTGTTGATATATTCCAGCAAGTATATGTTTTACTTTTTTATATGAAAGTGAGACTTAAATTACTTTTTCCATCAGATTAGAAACTTAATTATCTTAAATTAAAACTTTAACTTTGAAACAAAACAAAAAAAGTAACTTAGAGAGCGACGCTGATTAATGTTCGCTTAATTGGCGGCAGTCGTTGCTTTTTTGACCCCCGCCGGTGAGATTAGCGCAAAAGGCTGATTTGTGTGGGTCATTACCGGTCGCGTGGGGTCGGAGTGACCCCAGCGTTTATAACGGCCGGGTCACTCTTGGCATCCGATACATAAATATTAAATTCGGCGAAAGTCCGAAGTAAATTGCGCCGCTTTACTTATTCACGATCCACGCACACCGAACGCACTTCGTTTTGGACATATTAATAAATAGGGCTTTTCATTCTTGAATATTTCATTAGTCTGTGAAAAACGCGAGTGATTCGTGATCTTTAATGTGGAATATAAAAATGGCATTTTACATACGCTTGTCTGCTCAAAATGTTCCTGGACTTTTATTTTATATAACACTTGTAATCGACTCACGCTCGCGCTTCATTCTCAGTTAAATCGTATTCTTCAACACTTGCTGAATATGTTTAATTACTTTGCTTGTGGCATTGAAACATTCGTATCATTGTGATTTATGTATTATAAAAAGCATTCACAGCATCATTATAAGTGATCTTGTGATGTGTCACATATTTTATATAAATCAATTGAGGAAGCTTTAACAAATTCCTTAAAATATAATTAAAAACCAACCGCACTATGTTTGAAACACACCCATTAGAAAATTCAAGCTCTAGAAAATAGCAGTCAATGCATTGGTAACGGTATTATATTCGCCATGTGTTAAGTTTTTAGACTCATACAAGGGTTAAGTTCTTAACCACGCTCATGGGTGATTATAAATTTGTGGTTATTGTGCAATATTAGGTGTCCTGCGTGATTTTAATATCCATTTTTGCGCTTAACCTTCTTTGCCGTAATAAGATCCTTATTTGATTGTTAAAAACCACTAATAATCGTTCAAGTGAGGTATAAATTCATCATAGATAACAACGCTTTATTTTTATTAAAAGCTATCAATACCCATTTGGATCACTTAAAAATACGACGGAACGAAAGAGGTTAAGTTTCCACGAAGGTAACTGGTGCCTTTCTGTAGATTTTCACTTAAAATATAATACGAGTTAAAACATATTTAAGGTTTTTATTTGACTCACTCTAATTCATCCTTATTCTATTGATAAAACGCTTTTAATGTCGAAAAATACATTAAATATATGCAGTTAACTCTGTTATATAGTTCGCGTTCACGTTCACGTTCTATTCCATCATTTATATCAAAAATCATAAATAGGAATCTGTATTTGTTTTAAATTTAATTTTAAACACTATATGTCAATAAATCATATATAAATCACAGAAAATAGAACGATGCAGTAAATTAAATAAATTAGCAAGATTATGGCTTGCCAACATTAAATTATAATTATTAATATACTGTAGTTTATAATAACCTAGAGCAAAGTTTCAGTAAATGTCGCTTCTGCAAAATATGAAACTTTAATACACGTAACAATTTTCAAGCTTAAAGTTCATCAAAGCCAGCACTTTATAATATAAATATAAGCTCTTCAAGCAACAAGTAGTTTGTTAATAGTAAATAATATGATAAGTTTCTCTCTGATTTTTAAATATATAATAATCATTTATTATATTTTAATTTACGTTATTTAAGATTAATATTTAATCTAAAATGAAGAAAATGGTATTACTTTTGTATTCTAAGTAATACAATTTCACGATGTTCATTGAATCGCCATTATATCACAAAATAAGATTTTATACTAGCAAAGGAGTCGCATAATTGGATTTAAAATACGTTTCTAAGAATATAATAAATTTAATATAAATTTAAAATGAAATACATTTTTTAATTTTTTCTTAGTTATATATAATATATTGTATTCTTTAACAATTAATTATAAACGGTATTTTTTTCATCTACATAGTATATGCTTTAAACGTTTAGGTCGTGACAGAGATACATAAAACTGATGATTAGAGAAGCATCCCTTAGTATTTTGATTTCAATTTTGTATTTGTATCTTTAATATGAATATATTGTTGTACTTAAATAATTATCTAAGTATATTATTTAGTAAAATAAAATGTTGACTTAAAAATTTGTTGCAACAATCAGAATAAAAAATAATGTATTGTATCAATCAGAGTAAATTTGTGAGTTGCTAGTCAACAAACAGAAAGATAAACGTTGAGAAGTATAGCGTAGATTTATTTGATTATTGTTTTCCTTGGTCTGGAAAAATAGTTTTACTATCCAAAACGATGCCAGATAAAAATCTGTTTATTTACAACTTCAATCAGTTTCAAATTTCAATTTATATTATGGCGTTTAATATATAGTAATTTTAATGTATGTACAAAAATTCATTTACAAGCCCTTTTAATAAATACCTATTTATTATTATTATTACTTATTATATATGTATACATATTTATTAAGCTTAAACGCGCTTATCTTACACGCAATATCTAATATATACATATATACCTATATAATATGTGTGATTAACAAATAATAATTCAGCGCTCTAACAAGAAAATTTAATTAGTTACGAACTCTCAGAATACGCGAGACACGAGTATGACAGATTTTAACCGTACCTGTATTTAATTAATGTTGCTAATTAATTCAAAGCGCAAATTTCTTGAGTGATTTAAAAAAAAATAATATCAAAAGTTTCCAAAATGAGCTTTTTCATTCATTATTAAGTATTCATACGTTAATTAAAGGGAGGGCTCGTTTTGTAAGATTATTTCCAATCTTGGTAGATTTTCTCTTTTCTCTCCCTTTATTCGAGGGTGGAAACTTTGAATGCAAACATTCGAGAAAGTAATCTCGAACGGTGCTGTTTTACGATATTTTTCCTCGTTTTTACGATTATTTTCCGTCTGTAATCTAAACGCTAGCGTAAGAGCATTTATCGAGTATGGTAAGCAATGTGAAATACTTATAACAAATATCTACGTCAATTTGTGTGGATATTGCAAGGGGATTTTCTACTTGATTATATTTTTTTGTATGAAAAATATGAGATCAGATTCTTTAGTATATTTCAGAATATATTCAAAATATTTTGTCGGTGACTAATACACAAAATCTCTAGTTTCGAATCCTATATAAAAGCAAATGTTTTTTAACTTCTATTGTGTCTGAAAGATCAAAATTAGTGACTTTTATATAATTATAATTTTGACTGATCATCACGATTAGGTTGTTTTAATTTTTTAGGCTTATAGAAAAATATCGTAATAATATAATAATGCATTGTGACATTATAAGATGTAGTAATAATTTATTTTAAAATATATGTAACTGATTTATATACTTTGCTTTCAACCTCTTGAAATGCAATATTTAGAATAAATAAAAATTACAACTTATGCAGTTCAACGTCCATGCACAATGAAATTGCAATTGGAATATAGTATTAATAATCAACGCTCAATTAGTGCAGGACACTTAATATTGCACAAAAACCAAAACAGTTTCAAACGCCTATTACCAGATTTTCCGGCGTTTATTTGACTGCAAAGTCACATTACTTAGCACTTTTACTCGAAACAATAATAAATAAAATAAAGGAGATACGAATATTATCTTCTCCGACATAAAAATATATCTATATAATGCGAATATCTGTTTAAGGGTCGGATTACCTTAGCTTGAGGCAAATATTTTATTTATATCCTTTTTATTATTAAGGAATATTTTATTGCAATGAGATTTCATATAAAATAAAACGAAATAGCAATGTATAATATGAAATCGCAATTCAACATGAATGGCAGAGCTATATTATAAATATTGATTATGTAAGATTAAAATAAAAGTTTTTAATAAACAGAATGGCAAAATAAATCTTTAGTCAAATTTTCTCTTTTGTGAAAAATTCTCACGAAATCATTAAAAATCTCGCATGGTAAATTAATACATTTATTAATGCTGAAAGATGAGCGTTTTATATGCTTGAATAGATTGTATTATTTTAATATATTTCTATATTCCAGTACATTTAATATACTTGTATGAAATAAATTAAACATATTTAATAAATTTAAAACAAATATGCAATAGTATATTTTAGAGGAAAAATCGAAAGTACTTTTTCTAATCAATACTGTTTTAGTCAAATGCGATGTGTATTTCTCCTCCAAAATAATATATATATATATAGAAGCAAACGTATTTCTGAAATCAAATACAGAGGCAATATCACAAGCTTTAAAATTAAAATATTTAATTTTAGTGACACTAGTGACACAAAAGCTTTGCGAGATACATTTTTTAGGAATTATGGATTTTATTATATTTAAAAATATAAATAAATATCGCATTTTGGTAATTATAATAATAAAATATCTTTACTAAGGAATGATTATTAATTATTTTATATATAATGAAAGCATCTAAAATTTATATGCTTATATTAAATAAAAAAAAAATCACAATTTAATATCTAAAATGTATATTTTAATGTTTATATTATAAACATATACACAAGAAAAATATAGAATAAATATAATACAAATATTGTGATATACTATTATTTAAAATATAGATTATTTTTTTGCAATATGTTTTTTCATCCTGTTATTCAGCAAACCTTTTATCATTAAATATTACCCCATAAGCGATTCATCAGGAAAACTATAAATCTTCCAGTCAATCTCTCCGTAATGTTTCTCCAGTCTTGCAATTTCCACTTCTTCATTAACAATTTATATTTTTGAGTCTTTGTGAATAACAAAGTTTGGGACATCGCGGAGTTTCCAATAACATCCTAAAAATTGTATCATACTTTGGAACCACTGAATATTTGTATGTTAGAGTTGCTAGAGTTGAATATCGTACAACCAAATTATCTTAAGGATGGATTTGTATAAGAGCAGCTTATTCTCCACTGTCAGTTGGAAGGTTTTGCTTGTTAGCATTAATATTATTGTATTATTTCACTTTAAATATGAGTATTATGTTGCGGTACATTCCCAAATAGCACCATTCGATTGTGCATTATTTAATCAGATGGGACGACATGTTTTCTTTCTCATGATAAACGTAAAATGGACAAGCTTTAGCTTTTTATAGACAATGTATCAGGGTTCTCATACTAAATCATAATGTGTCGTAAGCAAAGGTTGCGCAAGTGTACTGTGTATATTAGATACAATACTGGCCCTAGTACACTGCCTTGAAGTACTCCACATTTTTCTGGACAGACGGAGGATCTTTCGTCTTGATATTATACTATAAAATATCTATCGCTCAGATATGATTTATAATTTCATATATGATATATGGTGGATGTTGCCTTTTGATTTTATATTTTAATCCCATGTGCCACACTTTGCCGATCCAGAAAAGCAGCTAAGTTACATTTTCTCTCTTGTAGATTTTTATTAATTTTATTTGCTTCAATTGTGCCGTGCTCTTGACAGCCCCAATTGGTGGCTTGGGATTAACGTTCTTTCTCTAGTATTAGATTTATAGTACGTAGCAGTAGCTTCTCACACATTCATAATAAAATTGGCAAAAGATTTATTACCCTGTAAGATTTTACATCTCCTGCAGTTTTTCATAGTTTAATAATAAGGATAACTATTTAAAACTGTACGTTACATAAAATGCAGAAATGTACAAAAAAAATATATTAAGCCCGAAAGTATTTGCTACTCTTAATACGTATACTGTTTCTTTTAATACACATAATGAACATTTAATACCGTCGAAAATTCCAGCAGGAGCTCCTCAAGAAAGTTTGCATAGACTGTATTAAATGTTTTACAATACTGATTTTTATATAAATTAAATACATATTCTGTTTTATACCAATATTATACAATGGATATTACGCATTTTACTCAAAAGTAAATAAATTAATCTGTCTGATATTGATTCTAGACGTCACATATATACATATGTATATAATATAATATATATTTTTCATCGCTGTAGCATCGTTAAATTGAAAAGATACATATTTTTCATGAAAACAATAATAACAGCCAAATATCATTAATCTTTTTTGATCCAATAGAAATTCGTTCCAGTTTCGACAGTAATGCGTCAAATATATAAAATAGGAATCATAGCATATCTTGGGAAAATATCCAATAGCAAAAAAGAAAACGTGTTTCTGAAACTATTATATTATAAATGTTAGTCAAATAGCAAATATCAATATTTTATTAAATTTAATCGCCATAATTCTATATATCTATAATATAACGAGATTCATTTCAGAACAGCAATATAATGAAATATGCTAAGAAATGCTATGGTATCGCAAATAACGTATTTACGTTATAACAAATAGTAATAATCTTAATAGAACTATTGAACTTTGATATTTGCTAGAGACGAATGCTCGAGAATTGAATTTCAGTACAACGCGTGACGTCAGTTATAAGTCAGTAGCGTGGCGTGTTATCAGGCATTTTCAAACCGAAAACCTTTTCATGGTTGTCTGTTTTCCAGCTAGGGCTATTTACGGCCATGTGACGCTAAAGTCACCCTTTGCTGACCTAGAAAGTATCTGGGCCGAAACGTTTATGGGAATTATGCGCGAAAAGCTGAAACAGCGAAAATTTTAGGTGCCTCCTATCTTCAACCCTTCACATGTGGATAGCTAATTAATTTTTCATACACTACTTTGCTTAAAATAAAGGGTGATACATGTATATTGTTACTGAAAAAAACGTGAATATATTTTTTTAATTTTCACATTCAATAATGCAAAATGTGTAGATGATCCAAATATCGTTTATCGCTTTTGTAAAAGAGGTCTAGGTTTTGTTTCAATAGTTATCAAAATTGATTCGTGTAGTTCGTTTTTATTGTATGAATCGAATTTGTTTATATGTTGCTCATAATATATTTATAAATAAAAGTCAGGAATAGTGAGATTCAGTAGTATTGAAAGCCAAAAATGTGCGATGTACCATGAAGTATATTTTTCAACCAAACTTTTGTTAGAACTAGGGTAAAATTAATTGATATTTCAGTTTTAAGCTTGTTAGTTAAATACTGTATTTATTAAAGGGCAGTCAAACAAAATTATTATAAACAATATATATAGCAAATCATTTGACTGACAACTTTGTTTAAGGGTTACTTTGTCTTGGTATCAATTATTGTAGCAGCAATGATGTTGGGTATTCAGACGGTTAAATATGTTAAATAAAAAATAAAAAATTAAAAACTAAATTGTACATCATTTTAGCCAGATATACTATTTTTTAGAAAATATTACTTATTACATAGATAAATCGAAAGTAAAATATTGTAGCGGTCACTGCTTAATATATCTTCAATGTTGTATTTGTCACTATAACTTTTAAAAATCTACGAAATATACCATATATTTAAGAGATTTTGAAGGTTAAAGTTGATATGTATACAAAAACTATCGTAGTTTATATTCTTTTTTCATGTAACATTTTTTTTTAATCAATTTTTTAAATAGTTTACCTTGTTAGATAAATTTATCCACTTGTATTAAAATAGCGGCCGTTTAACAAATAACGTTAAAAAAATTTTTTTTTAATCTTCCGTTGTAACCTAACAGGCGTAAGCCTAATGCGTTGCAATGGGGTAAATTTGTACCAAGATTGATAATCAGTGACGCATATATAAATATTTATAAATTAATATGTGTATTATCATTTATAAACAATATATATCACTTTACAGATGTGCCGGTTTTTGATAATAGTGCATTTTTGTAAATAAAAATTTGAATCTGCTGCCGTGGCTCGAGCTCTCGGCCTCTGGGTTACAAGTCTAGACTTTTCGGACAGCGCTATTCCGATTTTATAATATACATAAATATATATTCGGTTGAAAAAATATGTGGAAATTCTAATACTTTATTTAATTTTATAAAAACAGAAATTTACCTTATTTTTTTCAATAGGATTCTTAAATTAAAATACGAATCACATAAAAAAATTACATCTAAACATTACATATTTTTCTTTTGAAGGAAAACAAACAGACATGTCGTGGATATGTCACGTTTTTATCGTATAATTTTTGGACATGTACAAGGCTAATTTTTCATATTTGCCAAAAAAATTCAGCATGTCGAAAAGAGTTAAAGACTTTGATAGGACTTTTTAAATGAAACATTTAAAGATTTATTTAAAGGATTCCTTTAAGAAAACTGGCACTAAACAGCTAATTTTCTAAGATCTTTAATGTTAATATATATATATATATATATATATATATATATATATATATATATATATATATATATATATATATATATATATATATATATATATATATATATATATATATATATATATATATATATATATATATATATATATATATATATATAATATTAATATATGTGTAATTATAATTGACTATCTATGTATTTGTGTGTCACAAAGAAATTATAGCTCGATTTTGATTTGAAATTACACACTAATTATAACTATATCATTTTTTTAATATACGTATCGCATTTTAACAGTAACACAATAACTGTTTTAAATCTAACTTTTGCGATTTACATTATAACGTTTTAAAGTAAAAACAGAAGCATTTGATACTGAAATTGCTAAAAAAAACTTGCATTATTACCCAAAGATTCAATTATATATTTGCATATAAACGATTGCGTTGATTAGTTTTGTAACATTTTTAACAGCTTTCTGTCATAGCTTAATATTTGTATGGCTGGTCTGTGGTACTATAAAATTTGTCATTTAATTTTTTACAAATAAAACTATATGTGTTAGTAAAATATCGAAAACATATTTTAAATGAAACATAATTATGTTTTATTTTATTATAATTAAAGCCTGAAGCCAATTACCATTTAAATTACACATTATTGAATTAAAATAAGATATTCTTATGTAGTTTTGTTGTATACTTGTATAGAAAATTACTAAGTAATTGAATCTCTCGACAGAAAATTATACACTTATGTACATATGAATAAACAGAATTCCTCTCTTTTTGCCCTCATTTGATTTATTTCTATGCCCATGGCTGATTTTAATTATACGTTTCTTAAAATATATTGCTACTTAAGATCTAATTTATAAATAAACACCGATAGTTCACAAAATATTTTTCATTTATTTGAATTTCACTTAAATCTTACATTGGAATGTTAATTACACTTCAAAAACACTATATTATGAAATTTAGTTTATATAATCATAATTTTACCTATTTTTTTTAAATATGTATGTATATACCAGGCGCGGGTGGTGATATACTTTCCTCCTCAATCGCTCGCGTGTTAAGTGACGAGAGTGAGTGAAAGATAAGAACATGCAGTCAGCTTGCCCTTATCTCTCATATATATATGTTTGTCAAGTATTTCAAAATAACATTATTTATATCAAAATTTATTCAATGGACAAATGTTAACAAGCATCCATTTTTCTGCTTTAAACTTTAATTATTACTATCATATCTTGAAGAAATCTATTATCAGTTTCACTTATGGGTGTCAAACGCAAAAATGTACAATTATTTGTGATATTATATATGAATCTTTGTGAGAAAAATTTAATTTAAAATGTAATCATAGCAAAAAATTTCAAAATATGTATATAAGCATTATAAGTAACCGAAAAGTTATGAATCAACTATAACAAAAAACTTTTGAGAGTGCTTTTGTAACAATTTCTATATGGAAAATTTAGTTTGTTCTACTTTAGTTTTTTTTTATAATTATAATATAAAGCCAAAAATTAAGCTCTAAACGATTTAATTAGCATATATGTATTATGTTTTATCATATCAAATTATAAAAAAATAATAAAAATATTTTTGAATATTATTCATCAAGTTTTGATAACGTTGATTTTTTAATTGAAAAATTTAAGTTGTAATTTTACATATAAATTCCGTTTTTATATTGTAATTATTTTGCGGTACTTTTGTAAAAAAAAACATAAATTAATATTCATACATCATCCTTTACAAGAAGCACGTTAATTGGCCGGAGGTGTCGGGAGTTCAAGAATATATTCGCTGATGCGGTGTAGCAATAAAATTGAATATACTGCATCACGTTATTATGCAGCATCTGTGCGGTTTATGTATCTGTGAAAAGATTGGATTTCTAGCCACGTATCACCACGATAATTTCCGTTTGTATATTTTCGACCTGAATGTATAAATCAATACAAATAGACGAGCAATACTTGGCTTGCGATGCGAAACAATTCGGCGGTCGTTATGGCTATAGCGTTTAATGAAATCGTTTTCGGAGCCATATAAAACAATGGTGTGCCTCATCCTAATTATCTCCGGAACGACACCATGATCCTTCTATGGCAATATTAACGATTCGTACGATACCGAACGACGACGTCGTTGTTTTTAATACGATCTTTATAAACTCGGTAAATACATTGCGCTCAAACATTCCAAAAATAAGTGGAAAATATTTAATTAGCTACATACTGTGCATCTGTATTTATTAAACAATTATTTTAAATTATATATTATATAATTAAACCATTGGTTTAAATCCAACATGAACCCAGAACATTGTTAAATTTCCATATTGTCAAGGAGATTATAGTTATTATAATAATACTTCCGATCAATCACGTTGGATAATGTTTTCCTTATATTACGAAGTAATTAATTAAAGTAGAGATACGAGAATGTGATTAATTTAATATAATAATTAAAAATACATGCAATTTTATAAATACGATTCAAGACTCACATATAATAAATTAAAATAAATCACATCTTGGCGTAATGCATTTTTATATATTTTAAAATATAAAAAATATATTCGGTGCAAAAAAGGCGCACAACAAAATCTATCATGGAAGGGGTCATGGATATAAATTGGAATCACTTTCTCTTTGTCTGAAAACTTTCCTTCAGACATTTCATCTGAGAACAGTTTGTCTAAGGACCTACTGTCAGAGATTTCATTTGACTGGCATCTATACTTGAACATCCACTTCGGAGTTCAAGACATCCAAACTTCAAGAACCCTGCAACTTGGACTATAATCTAGAGGAGGCCGTCTCAGCTTCAGACTAGCGAAAATCGCAGAAGCAGCTGCTTCCCTCTTCTCATTCGCTGGTCTAGCTTGACAGCGGATCTCCATTTTTAAAACTTAATTCTCTAATACAACCTAAGCATCTCGAGTGAACTATAGAGAAGTAAAATGTGACTAGATAGCATTTGGTAATACTGGTTCTCTGTTGTTCATTAATTATTTTTGCAGAAACAGATAATCCGCAAATTAGGAATGCTCTGATTTTTTAAGCACGTAAAAACATGACTTTCTAACAGCCGCGTGTATGTATATGTTACAGTGAAAATATCTGTTCACCGGCATTTCAGTAAAACAATAAAATTAATTTGCACTAGCAGTTAGATATATAGACATATGTTGGATGGAATAGCGTAGTCCGTAACGTCTCAGACTAGTAATTCTGAAGTTGCGGATTCGAGCCCCGGCAGCGACAATCGAATTTTTATTTATAAAATTGCACTTTCATTAAAAAAAACCGGGCCAGCTGCAGTAATTGTGTAACACATAATAATTTATTATTAATAATATAGATGTCACTGATTCCCAGACTTTCAGTCTAGTGGTTAATACTTACTTGTAGGTATTCATTATGTCTGATTGACTTACAGATTTTCCCGTTGTAACGCATTGGGTCCACGCCTATCATGTTAAAACGGAAAATTTAATAATATAGTTTTACTAGTGAAAATATAATTTATTCGACAGTTGCTAGTGAAATTATATATCGCTCTAAGCTGTCATATTATAGGTATAAAACGTGTAAAAAGCGACGTATGTGGCGATCTTCAACTGACAGCTGTAAACGTCATTTGTTAAATTTTATATATGCCACTAGCCAATTATGATTAAAAAAATAGTTGTAAGGCATCATCTGTTCAAGTCCAAAATGTTTAAACACAACATTAACATGAACAAATTACCCTAACCCAGGTTGGTTTTGGTTCAATTTGGGTTTGAACAGCAAATTGATGTCTCGCAACTGTCAAATTGAGCTTCATATACATTTTATAGCAGTAGTATAAGTTCACTGTCGCTAGTAGAAATATATATCTACCGGTGAAAATATATTCAAATATGAAACAGCTGCTGGAATTAAATTTATACTTAATAAACCGTATTTACTGTCACATGGATACAATATCGCTGATTAACATGATTTGATCTTTAAAATACTCCCAAATAAGCGAAACATTCCATGGATATCATATATCACATACTGACAGGGGTTACTAAATTAACTCGAGAGGAAGTGTTACAAAATGTTTTTTAAAATCTGTGAAAAGTTACTTTGAATTGTGGTAGCAACATATTTTTCAATAACCAGTTAGGTAGAATTATTAATATTTTTGGCAAAAGTAAAAAAATCTATTTACCTTAAAAAATTGCCTTAAATCATTGATTACCATTTGACAAATATACATTTTTACTATCCACATAGAAAAATATCCAACCTTAAACATAAAGCGACATTTGCAAACACAACATGTAGTCGAACGGCAGTGATTTACTGCAGTATTATCGATTTGCTGAAGCTCACGGCACAAATCAGTATTCACAATGGTGTGAACACTCCATAACTGGGGATATGGGTGTCGAACGACCCGCATATTGTCACCAGACTTCTCCACCACTTTGATTATTAACGATCTTATGAAGCAGGGTACGATTAAGGACCGCATCGTCGTAATTGAAGATACGTGACACGTAGACTATATAATTTTATAAATTAAAATCAACGAAACAGACATCTGTTTTAATGAAATGTCAAGTAAAAAAAATGTTACGAAATGTCAGCGGTGTTAGGTTACGCGAAAGCTTATTAAATATCATTGAACGCGTCACTTGATACGAGTTGATGAAAGTGTTGCAAATATCAAAGGATCGCATTATGTTTCGATTTAATATTAATTACAAATATTTGTGTGTTATTCAGATAACATCATATTTCGTATGGTAAAGGTTAAATTGTCTTAAACAGCAAAAAATTGCATTATAACGTATGAAATGATTATTGTTTAATATGCCTTATTATATCAATCAGAGACTATTAGTTCTCAGCAACTTAAATTCTATCTATCTTAATCAAAGGCGATACTTTTTACAACTATTGTGAAATTATGTTGAACTTAAAGTCGAATGAATCTGAAAGGATTATAAATTTAAGAACAATACTAACTATCTATTCAGAATTTAATACATAAATACTATATAAATATAATTCTTGTGAGCCATATTGATATTTTCAACAACCCGATTTTAATTAATCATTACCATAAGAATTTATGAGATTACAAAAATCAAGGAAAACCTAATCTGTGACGATCGAACGGAACAGATTTTTTTGCAAATAGCAGAATATGTACTATTAATATGATTAGGTATTTGTGTTATAAAGTGTATTATAAATAGATTATGTATAATAGATGTAAATTTATAGAATATCACAAAATAAATTGTTCTACAAAATCACACACGCGACAGTCGCAAAAGTGTGGCACACGCTAACCTATTTACACGTAATTATTTATTTTGCGTCATTCGCTCAATCGTAGTATATTTATCGCAATTGCATAACACACTGGTCATTGTCAACGTTGAAAATTTCCCACGAGACTCCCAAGCTTCCAAAGCAAACATTGTCACCGTAATCGCAAAGTAGTGTCGGTAAACCGCTTTTTATATTTACTTACACAGTGTTAAAACCGCGCGCACCGCACTTTGTCAGTTAACAAGCTTAACTAGCGGGGAAATTTACTGCCCGCCTGTGTATGTGTACTTTTCTGCTGTACAGCAAAAGTACTGTTTCCTAGCAATTTTCAAGTTTTACCGAGCGCTGCAATGCACCGCCAAGACAATGGCCGACGCCTATTGTTCGAGAGATTCGAGCGTCCTCTCCGCTCTATACAATTCTAGAGCTTTTGCGAATGTGAGAGATTTGCCTTTGATAGTGGCAAATTAGTGTTGTTTGTAAGCAATAGTATACTATTGAATATATATATTTATGATGCTGTAGAAAAAATACATAGATACAAAGTGATTCAATAATTGTTTTTTTTTATTATAATAAAGACCGGAATTGACTTTTTTGGTTTTAGCTAAATAAACTATAACGCTAATTTTTTAAATACAATATAACTCTAATTTTTTCCCTTATATTTAAAAAGTTATTATTGTATGCTAAAATTTCTAAAGTATTTCCATATTTTTTTCAAAAGATTTATTTGTTTTCCTGTATCATGTATGAACAGTGATCCAGCGAAGCTGAATCACTGTTCACTTGCGACGTTAGGCAATTGTTCTAACAATTACCTAATTGCAGCTAGTCATATATAGGGTATAGTGTAAAATACCAATAAGCATGAATGTCAGCAGAACCACGTTCTGCTGACATTCATGCTTTGACAATTTAGGTTCTCTTAGATAAGAAAGAAATATCTGATTCGATAGAGCAGCGCTGTCCAACTTTTCGTGCCATTTTTTTTTTGCTAACATTTCGGAGATATTATATACATACGTATATTATATATTAAAATATTTGATTTTGTATTTTGCTTAAATAGTATTTAATTTAAAAATTAATATAATTTTTGAAAATAAAATAATAATCCAAGTATAATTGTTAATCTTTAATTTAATCGAAATATTTACTTACACTTAATATATAATGAAAAACAGTATACATTATATTTTACGTACATTGCTTTATATACATTGTATTACATACATAAAACATATAATTTTTTTTAATTTCACAGTATTTTATCATTGCTGTTATTAATATTTAAAAAATTCCAATGCATCTAGTGCTTCATACAGTGTCTAATATTTATTTTTCCAGTTCCTGGCCAAAGCCATCCACCTGGGTATCTATTTATTCGTTCTCTTTTTTATTTATTTATTTTTTTAGGAAAAAAAAATAGTGCTTCATATTTCATAGCACTTTGTTGAAAAATTGTTTGCAACAGAAAACTTATTAATTTATTTGATATTTATTTAATATTAATTAAATACTTAAAAGACTCAAACGATCATATATCATTGACAGTAAATATTAACAAAGACTTTAATGCCGTTTTTTGTGTACCACCGTCCTCCGAGTATGCCGTGTGTATTTTAAGCAAATACTCCCATACTTTTTTGTAAAACGGCAAATGTTTGACGATGCCAAAATGAAAAATGTCATAAAACTAAATTATGAAACAATAATATCGGATTGTTAAATAGTGGTTTCCAGTCCCTTTTTAACAATTCTATGACGTCCACCTTATTCTAAAAATAATGCAAAAGTATTTTATTCATCGATGTACCGCTGCATTATCTACAGTCCAATTATGTTTTTATTTATTTTAAAAAAATATTAGAATTTTTATATTATTTATTACAATGTCCGTCAAAAACTAATAAAGAAATAAACACTTTGTTTGTGCTGAAGTACCATATATTACTCATATTTCCGAGTCAATATTGTGCATCTGTGGACTTTTTCACTTTTTCTTTAAACTATTTTAAATGAATACAAATAATGTTTATTTTAAGTAGTTTGATATGCTAATATTTTTTTGAACCTACTAATAAAATTATTTTCAGCAGATGGTAAAATTCACCTAATCCTCAAATATTTTTAAAATTAAAAAAAATAGTCTTCACATTTTTATTGTTTTTTCACAGCCTAGATATATGTACAATGTTATCATTATTTAAACATTATAACTTTACGAATACTTTTCAATATTTTTTATCGTTTAATATTTGATATTTGAATAGTTGAAAATTACGAATGAATTTGTACAATAAAAAAAAAATTTTAGTTTTACGATGTCCTTAAAACCGCCCTACCTCTGGGATATTATTATTCAAAAAGTAGTTAAAAAATACATTGTTTTTTTTTTCATTAGATTTCACAATAACAATACTTGTAAAAAAATACGCAATAGACTCATTTGTGATCCTTTTTTGTATCCTTTGCAAGTCAGAGGTTCTCGAAAAAAAAATTCGCAAAATATTTTTTATAATATCCATACGAACGTATCACGTACGTTCGTATGGGTAGAGCGGTTAAAACTCATACCAGTAAAGCCATAAATACCATACCAGAAATTAAAAGCATTGTGTCGTATGTGAAAATATATATTTTACAGTGAATGTGAAGTTATATGTTCGTTAGATCAAGTTAGGTTTGGTTAAATTTGCGTTTTAACATTTTGGTCCCTTTGCACTTGTAACATATTGCTTTAAACAGTTGTTAAAATTTAATATGACAGTTGGGATACGTCATTTTCTGTTTAAATCCAAATCTAACCTTAACGAATTTACCAAAGCCAACTTGATATTATGAGAGTTCTTAAATTATTGTTAATTACCTAAGTTACATATTTATCCTTAAACAATTTACCATGTGAATGATTTTTGATTATCCATATTTAAAAAAATGTTTTAGTGATTTTGTGTCATATTTTTAAGTTAATTAGGGTTATTATTTTTGGTTAGGATGTGGTTTACCTTAATTTATTTAAATTATTGTAGTTTTTTTTGTCGAAAGATGTGACATCACTATTATGTGAATATCAGTTTATGTAGAAATACGCATACCGGTTCATCCGTTAGTGAACAAATTCAATTTTATTGATACTGAGCAGTGAAATCGTAAGTTATTGTTTGATACATTTTAACTGGCTGAGTTAGTGAAACTATATTTTAACTGGAAACATTCACTGTAGTATACACATCAGTTCAACAAATTCCATGGATGTCTTCTTAAAGACTTGACGCGATTATCAAATCTCGAATGATCAGCAATTGTCACTTATAAATCGCGCACTAAAAATAATATATAAAATATATTCAAACAAAGCCTTGCTATAGAATACTGAAATTTGAAAAATAATACACTTTGTGTCTATGTTTCTGAATAAAATCATGAAATTCCCAGTTTTCTATTTTCTTATTAAGAACAACTTAATAAAAATATATGAAATAACTCTAGATAAAAAATGTTTTAGCAGCAAGCTTTTTATTTCACCTCAAAAAATATGATACATTGCAAAAACTAAAGCAAAGTGTTCAATTATTCTAAAATACAATTATTTAATTTTGTGCATTGTCATTGTTACATGCAACACATTTTCAGTTTAATATATAGGATTGTTGTTTTGAAAGGCTGTGTTTACGCAATACTCTTTATAATCCACCAAACACAAAGCATTATATTTTAAGTAGCTTTCAACTGTGAAAGTTTTTCAACAAGTATTTTTACCGAAACACGATCCATGAAACCGGCAATTGTCGAGAGACCCAAACTGCGCACTTTAAAACTATATAAATGTAATAGATATGCCTCTTTAGGAATGATTGATATATTACCAGTATTAGTTATAACCTTGATTTTATCATCATAAGCTTTTGAATATTTAGCATCCAATGAATAAAACCCTGGTTAGAATTTTAAATAACACTTTGAGGTTGAAGTTATTTTAGAAAACTTACATAATTTCCATTTCTTCGCAAACATTTAAAAATATTTCTAGATCAAACTCATGTTTGGCTATGGAAAAATATACTAAATAGTGAAAAAATGCACTTATTGTTGTTCAGTGATTCATACATTCATCAGATAATTGCGCAATAGTACATTTAATTAATAACCATATTTTTATTACATTAAATCAAATTAAGAACCATGGTAATAAAATTCCATTTATTAAAATTCCATTTATTACGTTGTATTATAAATATACTATATTTTTGTGTTGTGTATAATATAATATAATACATATTTTAATAACATAACGATCTTTACAAGCTGACCAAAAAAAGTACCACGTGTTATTTTATTATCAGTTCATCCTCGCTCACTTTTATCTGACATTTTCCAATGTTGCTTTTATTGGCAATGGAGTTGTCAAATATTCTTGAGTCGTCTTTTTAATTTATTTTTCAACAAAATTGGAGATAAACATGTAGATATTACTCCATATAATGACTTTAATATATGTATGATACATTAATATTGATACTGACAACGGTTTAAGATATAGTTAATAAACTATATAGTTTACAATACAATAATTAATTGGCACGCATAAAGCTAATCCCATAATCTGGTAGCATTTCGGACGACAATGCTTTACACTGTTTTTGTAATTGGTCCATTTGCATTCGGTTTCCCTCGCTAACTCAGCTGTTAAACATTATTCAGCGCTTTCGCAGCGTGTCGGTCGGCAAGGTTGTATATAACTACGAAGGGGGTTAGTTGCAACCCCATTCTCTATCCAACCCTCCGCTTTCGTTCGCTCGTAAAACGGGAAAACTAACTCTCTGTTTGCACTCACCGGGGGAACATATTTCGATCGAAACGTTGAAAATACCCTCGCTGGAAAACGCACCCTGAATTTCAAACATTTTTTTGAAGACACAAAAGAATAAAAATAAAATATATTAAACATAGCATGCATGATCAATAGAAACATACGTGGGATCTAATTCGTTTCTCTTTACAAATCACCAATTTTTTTCACATCCCATATTTTATTCATGTAACAACTCTCAGCCTAATAAAATATACAAAAGATCATCAGTACAACAGATGTCTTGCTGTTTATTTTGCTTTGGGTTAAAGCAACATATTGTATATATATATTGAATAGATCAGACAGTGTTGATATTAGATCTAATTAACCAGATAAATATAGGAACTAAAAGAACAGTAAAAAAATAAACTTAAGAGGAATTTTGTACAGGTATTGTAAATAAAGCACATTAAAAAACATCATCCATATTTAGAGCAAATAAATAATTATCATATTAATAAGAATTTGGTCCACATTTTTTGCAGAATTTTTTACTAATACTATTTTTGGGTGTTTTAGAAGCATCAGAGATGTCGATTATCTATTTTTCACATTCAATTAGTAATGTGTTCAATTTTTTTTAACCTTTCATGTCTATAGTCAGTATTTATAACACTGTGCTGGATAATTAAAAAACGTTATAAAAATATGTTAGTATCATAAAAATATATATATTACAATTAATGAACCAACCAATTGTAATATAATATATGAAATGTATTTTATAAAAAGGTGTGAAAAATCATACAACTAAAATACTCTCGCTTTGAGATTCTTTGCGTAATATAACTAGTTTTCTTTAAGTTAAATTTCCGGTTCCAATACACCGTAATTTTTATTTAAGTATATGCCAATTGAATAAATTTATTTGATGATTTTTCAACGGGTAGTTGAAGTATGAAAATACTTCATACTTTCTATATACACAAAAAAGATATACATGCGCGAAAGTATATGTCACAAAATCTGTGAAAGCTTTCAAAACTTACATTGCTTCCCCGTGTTTTCTTTGTAACGGGGGAGAGTTTGAAGGATTCTGCTCTCTTTGAGCAATATTTCTTCTTATGAAATCTCTCGTTTCATAAGGATATATTGAAAGTTGTTCGAAGAACCACGTGCTATCATTTATTTTATATATTTTCGTAAAAAAGTTTTATAATATAGAGTATTCCATTAATGTTCATTGCGTAATATTGCTTTTAATGCCGCATTTTTATATTTAAAGTTAAGTTCAGCGTTAAAATTCATAGAGATTATTACCATAATATATATAATCTCTCTTCAGGTAGATGTTACCCTACATAATTATATATTAATCACCGTCCTACTAATTTTCAATTATCGATTTCATTTATCAGTAAATGTGATCATGATTGATTTGTGAAACTATATATTTAATTACATCATTTAGTTAAATGCTATATATTTAATTCTTAAACGTCGAAAATAGAACACATGACCTTAATGTTCTACATTTACAATGGAATATAAGAATATTTTTTTATATAAATGTGTTGTTTAACTGCTTTTTCATTGCGTCATAACTTGAAAGAAAAACATTGTTTAGACACTTTATATATATTTATATAATATGATTTGTTATAAAATATGTAAAAGCTTACACTGCATTATTTTTTTTATGAAATCTTTCATTTCATTGGAATATATTGAAGCTTTTTTAACACTTTATTGGCCGAATCGGGCATTCTAAAGCTTATTTTATGGATAAAACTAAAAAAATGTGTGGCAGATCCATCAGCGTCCATTACGCAAGCTTTAAGGATGTTTATAATAGGATTTGTCAACGTAAAAAGCTGACAAAGAGAACCGAGCGTGAAAAGCTTTGCGACGATTCGGTGCGGACGCATTTCGGGGGTCGCTCGATCGATAGTACCACTGCCCGCCAGAATTATATAAGTCAGTGATCGCTAACTGGGGCACGCGAACGGTGAACTTGAATTTTGATAGTAAACCAAAACCATATGGTTTTATACATATAAAAAATATTTATTAATTTAATATAATCAATTATTATAAATAGTGGAAGCAGTGATGTTCAGCGTACCCGTTAACAAAACGACTCAAGAATATACCGAGAAATAATTATATTTTAACAGTATTTATTGCTATTTATTCATTACTTGTGTAATGAATACATAGTAATAAATAGTGTTAAAATATATATAATATGATATCTAAAGTTTGTCAAATAGGAAAGTTCCAGGATAGATAATTGTCCTTTTAAATTATTTTCAATCAAGTTGACTTTAATATTAAATGAGCATTTCTGTATCATCAGCTTTTAAGTATCTATTGCTAAAATCTATATTAGGATATCACTGTTTTATATGGAGTTTTAAAGCACAAGCTTATGATAAGTGAATGATGAAATCTTTGTTTAGATTCAGTTTTGATATCTATTTATACAATACGAGCTCGTGATAAGTAACTGAAATCTTAATTGAACTTGAATGTTTGTTGTGTATTTCTGAAGCATAAGCTTCTTATAATTTAATACTAAAATCCTCTTGCATATTTCACTGCTCAAAATTAATTTCTAAGGCTTGGGTTTCTGATAAATCAGTGCTCAAATTTTCATTTATAATTTACTCTTTGAGTTAGATTTATCAAGTATGAAGTTGTCCTTTTAATAACATTAATAAAATAAACACACGTTCTATACTTAGCTTCAATACAAATACAAATCTTTTGTTCTTATCATTGCTAAGTATATATTAAGAGAAATTTAAATAACATGTAGGTAATTTTCATAAAATAATATGGTATTCATATTCATACAGAAAAAAAAAACTATGGACATAAAGAGCTTTTAATTTATATTTATATGTACGTATAAATATATATTCCTTTAAATTAACTCAGTTTTAACTAAGACGAACATTATCATTTAATTTTAATTATTTGTGTCTACTAATTTAATAATTATTTACAACGCGCATGTTCTGCGCCATTAAGACGCATACACAAATAAATAAGTATACAATTACAGTTAAATTATGACGTTAATTTATTTAATTAATTACATTAACATCACGTGTTTCTACAATATTTTCATGTCAGCAATTCATAAATATACGAAATAACATACATTTGTCACAATTAAGTAGTCGCAGGACAGTAAGCCGTATTCTCTATTTTAATTATTTATCGATCCAAAATTTCTAAATAATTGTCAATTCCATATATATAGGTATACAGTTATTGCATAAATTAAATTCAATTGAAATTATTCACTTCAACAATACACCGTCACACACAAATTTGCCGTATCCTCGTTATTCTATACATCCAGCGCAAAAAGCGCAATAAACATGCAATGACGTATTTTTATATATTTTGTTTGCAATATGTTTTACTTATTTTTAAATGTATTTATGTATTTAAATGCTGAACAGAATTATTTTAAAGCAATGTAGTAAATTTTTATTAATTTATCTAAACCAAGATTAAAGTCCTCGGAAGTAATTTAGGTTTAATATACATAAAATTATCTAAAACCTAAAATTCAAATTTTAGTTTTTAATATTAATTATTGTATGCAGTTAGTTTTTAATATGCCGATTTTTATTGTTATTTTAACTTTAACTTTTGCCAATTTTTTAATTTTTTTAATATGGCAATTTCTCAATTTAAAAAAAATATTTCTATTGTGCTCGATATTTTCTTTGTAATAAAATAACAATTTATTAATTATTTATAAAACATCACATATTTAATTTAAATCTTAACATTGTATTTTAATAAAAAAAAGTAGTGCATGAGTATCTGAATTTTTTACGCTCTGGAAATTGTTAAAAAAAAATATTTTTGTAAAATTGAGGTATATCACCAAATTTTATCAAGAGTAGATTGAGCATTTTTTTTATTATTTAATTAACATAAAAACTACATTTTCAATGCAAGAATCTCGAATGGCAAATATTTAATACTATTAGTAATATTTATAAGCCTTTGATGTAAATGATTTCTAAATTTGGTATAGGTCATTGCCCTGATTTTTTTTTTGAAAGGTTACAAAAATTTGCAGTTTCGCTGCAGGATTAAATTATCAGATGATACAATGTAAATCTAATTAGTCAAAATCAAATAAGGAGCTAAATAAAACACAAATCAGTCTAGGCATGTCTAAATAAATCATGACGTTTAACAATTAGGCAAGTGAATAATATCAATGTACACAAATATATGTTATTACAAAACCTAAAAAAAATCACTGATTTTTATCTTAAAGTAACGAAAAAAAGACCATGTCATTACAAATTCAACACATTTTCCTAAGGCTCAAGCACTCAAATTAATAATAATTATGTTTGATTTATAACATCAACAATGTTTGCATGCAATTATATGTTGGCAAGTGAATCCTATACCGCCGGGCACAATGTCCCACTGACATGAATTTCCTATTCGTAGCTTCCTGTGGAAATTAACCATCAATTACTCAAAAAAATACCACACCGATATATCATGAACTGTGGGGTTAATAAATTGCATATTAAACATTGAATTTAATTTATGTATTTAATTTTGACATGAATAATGATTTTTTTACAAAGTGTTCGCTTTAACTGTACTAAACAGACAATTTCATATTGAGGTATTGTGTTTAAATTTAATTTAATACGCCTCTACACAGTTAATCTTCTATTATCTACTGCCTCTATGTCCTTTATGATCCATGTTTCAGAAGCATAAAGGTGTATGGAATTTTCATTTTTTCTGAGGTACCTCAGTCTTTTTATTTTTACAAAACAAGACGTCGCACTTTTGCTAATTTTATTCACTTTATGATTTTGAGTTCGCATCTTTTATCTATATATCTATACATATTAAAGAATTAAGATACATAAAGTCATTTCCTATCTACACTGCTTGTAGTTGTTTAATTTTTTTACAATACTTCTATCGATAATAATTGGTTTTGGATTTGTTCATTTTAAGACTTATTTTTCAACGCGGTTTTTAAACTAAGTTATTTCGTCAGTAGTTTTAATTATTAATGTGGTGACAGTATTTCTCCTTCAATTGATATGCCGCTATTTCATATATCCAATATATTATATATCGGTAGATATTAAATAGGCCAGGTAATAAAATACACCATTATCCTACTCGTTTTCTAATATTGTACTATTTGATTTTGAGGAGTTCACTCGTACCAATACTATACATCCCAAAAGCATTCCTATTTTACACATTTAAATCGCTTTGTATATTCTACGAAGTAAAAAAACGCTGGATTCTTGATTTCTCGATAATTTAGCGAATATTGAGTATTTGCTCTCTAGTTCACTTTTCTTAAAAAAATCCAGCTTGTTCTTTTGGTATTTTCTAACCCATATAATTATGCAATTATTTTTTTAATATATATAATAGTATTTTACTGGTGTAAGATATAAGCGCAATTTTTCTATAATTTATGTACTTGAATAAATATGAATGCCACCCAATCTTTTTCATAGTTTTTTGCATATATTACACAAGGTGGCAATACCATGGCCTCAAAGTTTATTTATTATTTACGCTGGAATTTCATTTTCATTTTTACCTAGGGATTTGTTCAACTTTAATTTGTAATAGCTTCATAAACCGCTATAGGTAAGATATCTGGTTCAAAACTGAATTCGTTTAGATTGTAAGATTCTTTGGATATGTCTGCTTTATATGATTCTAAGCAATATTCTTCACATCTTTGTAAAGATTTATAAAGATATATTATGGGGTTTTCTGAGCTCAATTACCTATGGTTTTGAGCGAAACTTGCCACTCAGTAATTTTATTGAAATTAATTTTTAAATAGTTTTTTTTTAATTTGTATGTCCATTCGTTTCAGTTTTGGCGCATATATAATTTATGTATTTGTTCTTGTTATGTCTAAAGATTCTCTGAATTTCTCTGGTAATTAGCATAACATTTTTAGTCTTTCTCTGTTATTATATTTGATTGTTTCAGTTGTTTTTTTTAATCAGGTTTCGTGTTTTATCAGTGATCTTATTTTTTCGAATGATATAATGATAAATTTTTTGATCTGTTTCCAAGATGTAACAAACACCTTATATTTAATAACCTTTCAAAACTATTTTATTTCTCGCTGGGGAAATACAAGTAAATTGTTTTTAGTTTATTTTTTTTTTTAGTTTCAACCTGATTTTTGCGACAAATATATTGTGGTCTAACAAATATATGGATAAGTTTTTTTGTATAGTCAATATAGATGATTTCTATCTAGTATTATTCATTATATATTCTATTTTATTTTCATATATATGAACGTCTTATATTGGTATTCAAAATGCAGAATTTATTTTATAGGTAAAATTCCATCACTTTTTGGACACCAATGTCATATTTTCCCATATTAAAAATGCTAAGATTATAAAATTAAATTTAATATACTCATGTCTATAATACATGCACATAAAATAAAACAATTTATTTAAACCTGCTTTTCCATGATTTTTAACAGGTACCATATTAGTTTACGTTTAAAAATAAACAGCAACTAACTTTTTATCTTATCATGTTTTCAAAGGAAAAGTTCGTTAAGCCTAATGCGTAAACACAATTTTTTTGTTGAAGTTATAGTGTTTTATTTACTGTGGAATGTTGGATACAATCCAATTGGATTAAATCATGAAAAGGAATCAGATTTATATGCATATAGAACAAATAGGTGTTTTCATCGTCTGTAGGACAAAAATATATCAATAAATCAAAGTAATTGCTTGCTTACTTTTCTAGAGCAATAAATATTTATTATTAAATCGATAATGCAAAAACTTATGTATATTTATTTTATCTACAAAATATTTATTTTTGTGTTTATATTCATATAGTAGGGAATATTTTCATTAATTTTATAAAAATATAATAAATAAAGTACATAAAAATATAATGAATAATTTACCTACAATATATTTACTACCAATAGTTAATATAATTTATTTAGAATATATAATTTAATATAAATATATTATTACAATATAATTTTAAATTTAAATAAACTGCTCGAAAATATTATTGTATTTTTTAAAATAAGGTATAGTTAAATATATTATAACATACAACGTCTAGAATTAATATCAAACCTGGTCATCTCTTATGGTTTCTTTATTATATGTAGATTTTCAAATGCATAGATCAAAAGAAAAGTTAAATTAAACCAAGACAAATAAAACAAACAACAAATTAAATGCCAACTTCTAGTCACGTGATCGTCTATTACCCGGATATTACGGATTTTGCTGGTTTTCGAGACGTCACTAGTTATTCTATTTTGGTTTTGTCAAATTAAATATATATATATATACATAAGTAACCATTAAACAGAAACATATATAAATATAAAAATATGTTATAATTTTAATATATATTATTTATTTTATTTAAAAGTAAATAAACGTGACATGTCTTATATTGATTCTGCACGTAACACGTGTAGCATATAGTAATATATAAATATATTCTATGAGTTCGAAGGTTAGACGTCCTCGCATTGCATATCCCGCTGTCAGCTCCGAAGGGCGTTATTTCCTTAAACTCTAAGCCTATTGTTAGAATTTTCTGAGCTAAGACATTTTCTTGAATCCTTTGTCATAAGTATGTAAACCTTTATAGATAGTTACGTTTGTATTGTATTTTAATATATTCTCTTTGAAATTTTGTTCCGTTACACGAGGGTTAACGGCGTCGGTTTGGCTGGCTGCGAATCGAAATGGCGCCGACCCAAATGTGCCCAGAATCTGACCATTTTCTATGGGAATCGTATCGAAAACATCGTAACTCAACTGCATTGTGCACAGGTTTGTGCCAAGAAAAGCGCAAATTTTTGCGCATCGTCCTATGTGACACTTTTTCGCGAAATGACCCGTGCGATGGGTCGACGTGCCCATAAAACCCAAACTAGCGATGTTTTCTTATATAAATTACAAAATTTATGACTGCAGTTGAAGCACATGTTTACTTACTGCAGGAATATAAATTTTTGAGAAAAAATATAACTCAAATTGAAATTGTATGCATTCAATAAATAAAACTTCTCATCTGCATACCACTCACTTGAAATAATATTTTATCAGCAGTGATTTCAAGAACGTGAATACTTTTGGATCAGACGCAATTTAAACCATTTTAAAAATTAAATACAAAACAAATAATTTACAATAATACAACATGTCACTGGCGACACAATATCAGATCAAATTATCCGAGGAGATCCGTCATCTAAAAACTGTTGTCGGCGAGATTCGTTCTGGTGTCGTGGTCCTCAGGAGAATGATGTGACTCCTGACTGGCCCTCTAAAGAGTATCTTAATACGTATATGCAACTATCCGGAGGGTGTTTTAAATGCGTTGAGTTTTTTGTGAAGACGTCCGGCCAAGGACGAGAGCTTAAATTTCAAAAAAAATCCAATTTTCAAAGAAACACTAGCGTCAATCCATTGCCAATCCCACAAATGCAATTAGGATACAGTTTTATCCAAGCAGAATACTTTATCAATGATCTTAATGTGGAAATAATTTATACAAAGTTTCCGAGATTAAGATTTGTTCCTTCGGTCACTTTAAAGCATCGCTAAAATAGTGAAGTTGATGTTCGAAATGACCTCCTGATCTATGACTAGAATAATGGAGTGTGTTAGGAGAAAGAAAATTGATTTTAATTATTGATTTTCAATTTCTTCAGTAAATCATCCTCAAAGTCTGAAGGATGAGCAGGATCATTATCCATAACCAGCAAGACTTTGAATGATTTTTATCATCGTAAGTAAATAACGCGAGTTTTAAGAATAATACTCCACAAAAATAATGTTTATTCTTGTCTAAGTTTACCCTTTCTTTTTATTTCAATGATTTAAATATAATGAAATATCTATAAAGTAAAATAAAATATTGATGTTATGTAATTTAATAACTTTTATAAGCTTGGCTTATAAATTTTGCGCATTTTTTAACATTATTTTACATCAAAGTGCTATCTTGATATATTATTAATATAATTAATTATTCTGACAAAGAAAGGGCAATGTCAAGATCAAATACGGAGTATAAAGAGTACAGCTGATAATGAATGAATACAATTTGAGGTGAATTGAGCTATATGCATAAAAACTTTTCAACGTTGAAGTATTAAATAATTTTAACGCATAATGAATCAAAATCCGACGCGAACATCACATTTCCATTATCTTAATTACTTAATAGTACATGCTTTACAAGCACGGTGTCATTTTCGCGTTGCAAGCCTGTTTCTCCCTTCCACATTAATTTTGATTTTAGGAGCAAAAAAAGTCATTCTTTTTAATGACAAAAAGTTTTCTCGCTAAAAGAAAATTCGATACCCTTCGCTGTCTTATCTGAGCAACTAACTTCTTATCTACGAAGTTCTCTATCCTTTTATTTTAATGGTGAAATAAATTTATTTGTGTATAATAACTCAGATGTATTAACTTTATAGTTGTATAGCAATATACAAATAATTAATAAATTAATTGTTGATACCATAAACATACGCATAAACCATATGAATACATTTATTTAGCAATATAGTGCCCTAAGTTTATCGAAACAATAAGCTTTTCGTGTTCATAGGATCACTGCCATAAACAGAAACAAGTTGTCAAAAGAACGGACCATTGAAAAACATCTAATTTGTATGATACGGTCATTTTACACACTGTTAGTAAACTTTATAATGTCGCGCAGACCCTAGTGAAAACTGCAGTATTTTAGCTATAATAAAACCATTTTTATTAATTTACTGATTAAAACAATTTAAGTCAATTTTACTATCGTTTGTTATTATCATTAATCTCAACATTATTTTTATTATATTTTTACATCCTCAGCTCCCTCCTGTAACTCGCATACCATAAATGCTCCAAAGTATCGCGTCCAACTTTCTTAATCGGGGTTAAGAATCCCCAGTCGATGTTCAACCTCTTTTAATTGCCACCATTCTCCAATTATACCCTTTGGCGTTTTACCGCCAATATCGTATGACACGTTCGTTATCATCGATTGACATCTTGGCCCGACGTCTGGACGCAGTCCAATCTCTGAGAATCTGGGTCCATTTGTCAGAGTGGTATTCCTCTCTATCTGTCTCTTTCTCCCTATCCGTATCTTGGCATCCCAGCAGGAATTTCAAAGTGTTTTCCCCGCGTCTGTTTTTCCGCACAATGCGCCGTGACTCATTTTTCAGAGCAATCTACCGCATTGCCGTTATTAATGACGCGCTTTTTGCTCAAACCCTGGCTCAAGTTTTAATTTCGAGTCACGCTGTATTTTTTTACTGCGTAGACAATGTTGACATCTCCATGGAGACGTCTCGAAGATGGATTTTCTTCAATGACGGAAAGAGGTCGAGAGACGCAACAGGAGTTATGTAATTTTAGATAAAACCGGCAATTATTACCAACTAAATATTAACACAAAATAATCAATACAAACTTGAGACAAAATAATCAATACAACCCTCGAACAAGTGCAATTACTATCAAAAATAGTGGTTTTATACGTGATGATCAGATATTCGGATGAATGAACATCCATAACCACCAATCAGGATCTTTACAAATGTCAATTATTTCAATTCGAACTCCAACGGTAATGTGACGATTCTTGTAATAAAATCGACGGAAATAAACAAATCGTATTACACCCCAGGGTCGCGTTAGAGGTTGGCAAACAAAGTAACCTACTCCATCTTGTATATAAAATATACATAACGCATATTATTCACTTCTATTCTAAATTTTCGGCAAACCTTAACAAGTTCGTCCAAACTCTCACAAAGCAAAACTACGCGAAGCATCTAACAAACTAAGAAAAACTGAGAATGCAGCCGCTTCCCTCTTTACGTCAACCCTAGTCCAGCTACGTATGCTATCAGTGTTCAATCCGACCTTTGAAAACAGCTGGATTTAACAGATGCAGAAAAGGCAACGAGAACATCACGTTATTATAGTGATTGCACATACTGAACGTAACTTAAAATTGTTAAGGAAACACATTAATTCGTAGGTCAAAGCAAACTGTATTTATTAGTTCGCTTCTGGTTCAAATTATAGCTAATTTTTCATGAAAATGCTTAGAAATGAGTACTGATGTTCTTTTGGTCTTAGAATTCAAACTTAACAATGAACATTAGGTACAGTTTTTAATAAATAAATATCGCTGTGACAAAATCCCTTTATTTGAAAATCTAGGTTGATGTTGTCTATACTGACTTTTAAAAAGCATTCGACAAAGTATGACATAAGATTTTTTCTTTCACTCATTCTGAAGTATCACAGGGATCTAATCTTTTTTTCTCTTTATAACGACAATAATGCGGGAATTAAATGCTGATGGACATTGAAGTGTTTCAGAGCATTCACATAAATTCGGATTCACTCGAAGGTGGATAACTCACATTTTCATATTTATTATGGCTATTTAATTTAAGGTTTCAACGTTAGGGTAACATCAGAGTTTGATAGAAGTGAAATAAATCACTCTGCTTAGAATATCGGACAGTGCTATATTACATTTACTGCTAAACTATATTATTAGATACGTTAGATTAACCTGAAATATTAGCAAACTCCAGTTGGATCAAGTATACTATTTTACTCTTATTATAAAATAAATATATCATAGGAAAAACACTCATTACTAAATAATTAATAGTGTATTTTATATTGAGGTTATTTTAAAATGAGCAATTATATTTAATACAGGTAGAACCAATCGTATTGAATAAAATCTCACCCCGCAAATATATCTAAAAGGCTTTCGTAGTGAAAGGTAAAACTTAACTACGGCAAGTTAATTATTCTCCATTTGTGTCAACGACAACGGGCCCGCGTGACAGGAACAGGATTTCCTTGGGGTTTCCACAGTATCCACTTTTAATATACTTTGCCCCCTGGCTCTGAGACCCAATGTCAAACACAACCTCGGAGGTTGTAAAGACGCGTTATAACACGTATACAATCTCGTATAGTCTAGCATTATACCCTGTATAATGCAATATGTATTTTAATTATAACAAGCTTCGCCTTTGTGCTACGATGAGTTATTGAATGGCTCCGCTTACCGTTAATTGTGAGTTCTTTAAAAAGCATAATAAAGCCAATTTAAATGCTTCTTTATTAAAAATATAATAAGGAGATAATGGCTCACTGAAAAAATCTGATAATCATTAAATTGTACAATGAAAATAAATGTAATTTAATAGAATAAAAGCTGGATGATATCGCGTTACGGCGTATATGATTGAAAATGCGGTTGGTTAACCATTTAACGGGAGTAAACCGTACGGTTTATGTGTGCTATTTTAATTTAATATATCAGAGGAAATAGTCTTATTTAAATGCATATTGAATTTTATTTTAATTACGAAGTACTCTGTAAATGTAAAAGTACGTTTCAAGTGGAATAAAAAAGCGTACAGATGATGAAATTTGGTAGTTTGTTTGTAAAGAACCATTGTTCAACTGACACTTTTTACTGGAGAATATATACATATATGTATTTTTAACAAGCGAATTATTTCTACAGTTTGACCTTTGACCTTGTGGCTGTTGTGAAGAGGGTTTTTTAGACACCTTGTTATTTGTGTCACCAGCTTTGGCATGTAAATTATTATTTTAAAAGTGAGCTTATATTTATTTTTAACATTTTCCTTTCTGTCAAAAAATCATTATGTACAGATAGATTCAGTTTTAATAATAGCTTTATGCTATATATAATTTTAAAATATATGCCACTAATATAAATGATAAATACATCTAAAATATATGCACAACGATGTCGTATCAGTAAATGTGTTCAGAGCTATTGTATACAAAATATAGGTCAATAGGTTAAGGATGAATGTTTGTCCTTGCTCCATATAATTCGTCCGTGGGTTGCTTTAAAATGCAAAATGCAGGATATAAATATTTAAATATTCATATCCTTTTACATTTTATTAAATTATCAAATATTCGCACAATGTCCTTTGATGAAATTCCCGATTGAACTTTTTACGTATATAAATTCCGCTGGTATTTTTGCTACTGAAATATTTTTTAATATGAATGGAAAGTTTCACTGTATACATATAAAAATAAATCATCCTTGAATCGATTGCGATGATTGAAATTGAAATCCTTTTCGCAAAGTTCTAAATCCAATTTGTTCCTCGCGAACGATTCGCAAAGGCCCATTTTTTTCACTGGGATTGAATAATTTAACTTTGTTGTCGCCGTTTGCGACTCTAGCTTTATTATCTTTGTTAAATTGCGCTTTGTGTTTTTGAGGCGAAAAAAAACACATAATTCCACAACACCCTAAGACGTATCACGAAAGAGACGCCGAAAAGAAGAGCGTACATAAATCAACGTGTATAAATTTCACTCTTGTGAATTAATTCTCAAGATAGAAGAGACTTTATATAGAAGTGTGGAATATAAATAAAACGCTCGTTTTCACATATCACACTTTCTTATGAAAATAAAAATGAAATATATTTGAATTATAACATAACTTTGAATCAAGGACGAAAGGTTGAATATAAAATAAACAATCCATATTAAGTGTCTATAACCAATAATAAGTGTCTATAAAACAGAATAGAAAAAATATGCTCAAGTCCATTTTTGAAAAAAAATAGATAATGGTAGTTTTATTCAAATAATAATATCCTCTTTTTATATTTATAATCACACAGTCAATGTTGCGCAATATCTTCTTAAATTAATCAAAATAAGTTGAACTGTAAAATGTTTTTGTTGAAAGTTCAACATGCGTTTACTGCCTTTCATACTTCATATTCATTTTCTTAAGTATCTTCATTTTAATTATTATTTTTTTACATAGAATAATACATTTCATAAAAGCCAACTTCAAAAAAAGTACAAATTTAAAATTGCAATTATTTATATTTTTCTATAGTTTATTCATAATTGAAAGTAGTACAAGTCCATTTAAAGCTAAAATTCGTTTATTTTCTTTAACATTTTTTTAAAATTATTACTGCATAATATATTTAATAAATTTATAGTTTTAATAAATTAAATAAAATTTAATCATTGACCGAATTGCTTAACGTTTGCCTTTATATTATATTAAGTTGATTCAAACGCAAACCTTTTAATATGTCAATGTATTAATAAATATACATATACTACTTTCAAAAACAACGACTCAAATATAATAGATATGTTGATCTGCTTCTCAATAAATATAAGTATTTTATGTATCTATGAATATTCATAGATGTATTTGTTGATTCCAATATTACATTATTTTTTATTTCGATGCAAGGACATAAATAATTGACATTTGCATCTTGATATTTCTAAAACCAATAAAATCGAAGCATAATTAAATAGCTTTATCTTTAGATGCATAATTTTTGCAATAGCAAAGCAATGTAGATGTATATCTATAAATCAAATTATATTAATCACTTGATTATTCATCTGCGTTAATATACATATATTTAGTAAAAAATATAAATGACAAGATATTAATCTACAGTTTTCACTAAGAGTCAGCATGTGGCAATGGCTTAAGACTGTTACATAATAAAGTAAATCTTTGTTCAGATAATGCTCATATTCGAAGCTCCATTATTTATCCAATAAAATGGTATTGCTATGATTTATAGTGTGTAGTATAAATTACTCTATATATTTAATAATCATATATCAGTCTGTAGTTTCGTAGCCACAATCGTTGGCTACTATTAAGAGCATCATAAATTACGTCCATCCTTTATACGAAATCGTCGCCTATCAAGCTCCATAACCGAATGACAAATGGTGTTGGCGTTCGAAAGGAAACTCTTTTCTCAACTCGATGCACCGATATATAACAAAGCAAGATGCGATCTCGAATGCATCCAAGTCCAAGTTCGAAAATTCGCCTACTTATTTGGACCACAGCCAGACACTTGAGATGTTAAATTGTGCGTAAATAATCGTCGGCGATACTTCATAACTCATAAGGACGTTTAAATGTATGTAGGCGATGACAAGACAAGCGGACCGCAAAGTTATTATAGAATTATGATATTTTGGCTTAGAATATTATGCAAGAGAAATAGTTCAGTTGGTTCTTAATCTAGATTAAAATATAACAAGGAAATTATAGTGAATTTTGTAGTCAGAATAACTATTTTAAGGATAGCATAAGAATATTAGGCTTTATGTTATTAACAAATTTCTAAAATTTTACGAACAACGAGCAAATGTTTATAACAGTCTTGAGAGTCCGTTGAATTGTCGTCGGTCTGATTTTATAATGGTCCCTGAAAGCAGCTTTGATGAAAAAGAGATAAAGCAAATTTAGAATGAGAGTCTAGCTCCACCTCCGAATCCAACCCTTTGTAGGTTTTAAAATTGCCGTACAATAATTAAAAACAAGTATTATTCGATGCGAAGCCGTTATTTTATTAGTTAAATTTACATATTGCGACAAACTATGATTGGCGAGATCGTTATTCTCCGAGCGATGATGGAAAAGCTGGCGGAGGGATGAAGTCAGTGGAAGATTCTTGTTTACTCTCTTCTGCGGTGCTCGTATGGTGGAGTTACTCTCAGGATGTGAGCGTCCATGACCGTATGTTGTCCGCGGGTTTCGAGTGTCTGTCGGTGTCTCATTGAAGACCAGTCTTATGTATTTAGGTCTGCAAAGCTTGCTGACCAATCACAATCATGCAGCGATCCTCCAGCCAATCGTTTCACTCGCTTCTTAAAACAACGAAATATGTATATGTCATTACAAAGTGATATTTGCTTAATGGACATCTTATAATGTTGTGACCTTACGATGCAATTTTTCTTCCGATGATATATTGTTTCCTGTGACCGTTTCGCAACAAAGAAATATTCATTCAATGCACTGAAGAATCCTTGCGTATTATTTAAGGAAAACCTTTTTTTCTAGTCGTAACGAGGGTCTGAATGATCATTTTTAGTCATGAGGGATGAATGATAATTTTAGTCACAGATTTTAACGCGAATTTCAAGAATGGGATCCCCTACCGGGCTTAAAGAATGTTTGTGGTGATTGTTGGCTTACGAAAATTTGCGTGGCTGTTGTTCAGTTCTAGGTATTATAGCGATCTGTAATATTTATTGTTTTAAGCCAAACCATTTGTAAATTTCTAGAAGTTATTATTAAAAACCCCACAGACATTATTTATTTGTAATAATATTAATTTATTTTGCAGATTATATATTAGATGCCATTAAAGAACAAACATGATTTTAATAAAGTCACAAGGACTAAATCAAAGCAACAATAATTTACGAATGCCAAATATTTAGAAAGACGGAATGTTGCGTCTTAAAAACTGGCTAGTTAAATATTGTATAAACAGGTAGTGAACCATCCATTTCAATATAATAGTCTAAGGTCTTGTGCTATAAGCATTCAGAGGTCTCTCTTTACACAAGTTAACTGCTTTGCAAGTTTTTAATATTCCGTGTGAAATAGATGTTTCATCCACATGAAACGTTATATTTTTATACATGCAGTATTAGCCTCTAAATACAACTTATCTGGCTCGCTTAATATACTAGCGATGATGTTCAAAAACCATTCTTAACACTTTGCCTACCGGCAGTTTCACTATTAGACTTACTCTAAATACCGATACTTTTTCGTGAATCTGCGTAAATATTACCTTTTTATTTAAATTTATGTATCTTTTGATACAGTCTGATTTTTGCTAGACTTGTAATTGAAATTGAAGCAATACAAAATATATGTAAATTAATATTAATATATGACCTTTGTATTGATTAATATGTGTCTAAATATATATTTTTTATCAAAATAAAAGTATAATTCATACATATATTTAATCATGTTGTAAAAAATTCAAATAAAACAATAAACATACAATACAAAATATACAAATGACGCCAATTGGCGTCCGCAGTATTTAACGTTCGGCACGCTTAAGACGCCAATTGATGTAACCGGTGGTAGGGAAAGTGTTAAAAGTTTGTAGTTGCTGACAGCCAAAAGTGGTCATACTGATGCTTTAGAGATATATGTGTAAACTATATCATCTCATCTCATCTCACTGACAATATTTTCATAAATTATCAAAGAACTCCAATTTAGAAGTTCTTTAACTTTGTCAATAATAACATTTGTTTAGAGATTATCTTTTTTAAGTTATTACTATTCCTTTTCTTTTCTTGAATCGTCAATAAATTTGTATAATAGAGCATTTATCTTATATGTAAAAAGATTATCTGAAAACTTTAAATTTAAATTAAGCTTTAAATTAAAAATATATACATTATATTGTACGATGTTTTACATTACTTTAAATGACAATATATTTTCTTACGTTATTTTGGTTTAATAAATTGTATTATTATTATACCTTATATTTTCAGCATTATACTGAGAAACAATTAGCTGTAGAATCACTGATTTAAATAATTATAAGCGAATTGGTGATGTTTTTAATGCTTCCAGTCTGATAATTTCAATAAATATTTACATATTTATGAACCATTTTTTATAATTCTGTTCGCATAGTGTAATTGATGTAGGTTTCGAAACCATTTAAAATTGGAACATTTCCAAAAGCCGCATGCAAAGCAAAGGAAATAAATATCTTTCATATTGTCTTAGCTAGGATATTAAAAACGTGAACGTAATTTAAACTAGGGATGATGCTAAAAGTTTTCATTCTGCTTTGGCAGTAATCCGGACCGTGTCATTCATATTTTAACAGGGGAAAGCAGACGGGTCGTACCAAGTCTAGTACCGAGGGTTCATGAACCTTGGAAATCGTTTAAGAGCTGGTAACGTGAGTGGTGAAACAACATTCTGAGAATTCGTATATTTCAAGATAAATATTGTTTTATTATATACTACATATAATTGAATCGTTGGTTTTGAATCAAGATTGTTCGTACTGAAATATGTTTTATTATGTAGAAAATAATAATATAAATATTTAATAGAAAAATATATTTTATTAATAAAAATAAAGAAAAGATTGGTTTTACCCTAAAATGTCACGTTGTGTAGTATAAAATCGAACGTTTTTCTTACATAGCGAAACCGTGCCACGTAAATGCCAAATTGTGTGTGTAACTCGATAAACCCATAGGGATTTTGTATTTCAAGATACACATATGTATATTTTATAGAATATCTATGTTGGAAATTTGTTGGAATTAATCTTAGAGGGAATATTTTTTAAATTATAAAAAATACTTTTTTGTATACAAATGTTTACTATATAACTGAAAATCTTTAATACAAATTAACTGAACGAGAAATATTATTAGTATATTTTTTCAATATAATATTGAAATAAACATTATTAAATAAAATTTTGAATAGCATAGTAGAGTAAAAGTTCAAAGTAAGCAAAAAATATGGTTTTCATGCATTTTAGGTTAACAATATCTAGTTCAAATCAATTTACTTGACAGGTTTAATCTAAACATAAAACCAAGTCAATCGACAACCATCAGATCCGTGACAAAGGCATATATTAACGGTTCTTATTAAATCCATTTACTGATAAATATGGTTAAATTCCTTTACCGAATTACCGGTAGATAAATTTATAATTACCGGTTATTTCGGTAAATTATTTTTTCACTTTTTAAAATTTTATGTAATGTTATTCTTAAAGTATGATTTTACGTGACTGTATTTGTTGTATGATTCGTTTACCTAGAATATTGGGAAATTTTTTTTTCAAATACTTGAGGACATTAGATTTAGATTAACATTCATCAAGAATCACTGTTATATGGTCGTTAACATTTACACTGATAAGCACTTTTGGAAAATCTGCTTAGTTAAAATTCATGGATCCATGCCAGCTGAAAAACGTATTACTATTTTAGAAAATCAGAATTCAAACCAAAGTTTTACAGAACAATTGGTCTGCTCTCATCTTATCAAAACTCTTAGAATAACTATTTCTTCAAAGATTTTAAGCCAATACTAAAGCAAGAAAAGTTCATCCCCAAGCACCAATTTGCCTTTAGTGAGGATCATTCAACGATTGAATGGGTAAACAGAATTGCTAACAAAATATTTAGGAATCTGTAAGCAAAACAATTCTGTTCCGCAGAATTTTAAATCAGATAAAAAATATGTTTTAGAGTCTAAAGCGTATTTTAGTCTGATTCTTAAAACGTCATTATATTTTTTTCTAAATCTAAAGTTTAAGCTGACTTTACAAAATAAAATCTAGAACCTAATCAGACTTAAAATAACTTCAACTTTACCATCTCAAAGTCATGCTTAACTAAAATAAAATATGTGTTATATTGTCTTTTTGCGAACTATGTTTTATAACCAAATACTTAGTTGGGTAAATAATTTCATGTCATAATATATTCTACATTTTGTATAGCTATCCGTTATTGATTTTAAGTAAATGTAATTTTATATATATTTTTTATTACATTCCCTTTTACACACAAAACATATAGATCAAGACAACTTTTAACTTGCTGCATAAAATGTATATAAATATACACTTTAGCCCAAAAGAGTGGAGCAAGAATTGATGATCCTACGACTTTTATTATAATATTTTTTACTTTTCACAGAAAAGTAAGTTTGTAGTTTTAACCCTAAGCCGTTTATAAATCTGAAATACAAAAAATGTAATATAAAACACCATTTTGCTTCATTTGACTAATGATCAAATTTGTAAAAATCTGTTTTTAGTGAATCCTTGATTAAATGTTTTATTTGTATCGCATGTATATGCTTTTAAAACTTACTTTGCATATTTTTTTATTACTATTAATACAGTGATATATATTAATCATTGGTGCACATAATGTTTATTGCCATGCCATAACATCACACCATATCAATAAAACACCATGAAATGGCAAAAGACGATATTGTTTTATGACACAATCTGAGATGAGATTGAGACCATAAAAATTGCAGTAATTATTTACTATATCGATCAAGCCCCAAAGCGAAAGGTCAAAGAATGTCGGATAAAGACAAATGATCGATTGTCAACATTGACAAATGGATTAATGTCACGTTTGACATTTCGTTGAAACGCGGTTTATAATTAATATTAATTGCTACATGGTGTTTATTCGCGAACAAATTTATACTCAATTTATTTTATTTATTCTTCGCATAAAAAAGCTTTTAAAAGATAATACCTTAAATTGTCTCATAGGAGCAATATATAATAGATACGAAAACGTGCTCGTTCGTAATCTGCCTTGAAAAACGTCAGATATTACTCTTTGATATTTATGAGGAGAGATTTATAAAAAAATCATGTTATAATTGAAACGGAAGGCCCGACGTGTGCTTGGGTTTATTTTTCTCGTTATCGACAACAAAAAAGGCCCTTTTTCAACGGAAGATGGAAAAAAGGTGTTCTCCTTCGGAGCTGTTTTATGACCCAGAAAGGGCTTTATTCGAAATTTTCTCAGTGCTGTCGCAAAATAGCGAAAGGAAGCCTAAACAAACAGAAAATGAAAGAAGAAGGCGCTTCCGCGTTGGATGTACTATAAAATATTAAAAAAAAGTTTAAAACTCTTTCTCACAACAGCCATTATTCACGAGTGCACCATTTTCTTGTGTAACGCGGTATTACATAAATAAAAAGTTTTATATTATATACCCTATTTGCTGTTAGTTTTATATGCAATGCTTATAAAATCAAATTCCGAAATCCACCGCCTTAGTTTTTCAATTACAATAAGAAATACAATATATGTTTTAAATAATATCCCTGATCTCTTACTATTATAAAATATACTGCATTAAGACTATTAAAGTAAGTCCAAAAATATTTGTTTTTGTTTTGAGATAATAAGCTATTTAATATACAAGATTTATATTTTAACTTTACATTACAAATTAGTTTTACCTAGCGAATTATTCATCCCACGTAAGGTCGCGTTGAGCTGTCTCCCACGTGGGTTGTGCATCTCTAACTTTAGCATGTTAAACTTTAAACTAAACTCGTGTCTTGGGTACAAATTTGTCTGACATACATTTTCATTTTGTTCACAGTACACTCGTTACCGAATCTTACCGTGCTGTCGCTGTCTGGATGCAGTAAGGTCACGGATGAGGGTGTCGAGCTGGTCGCCGAGAATCTGCCGCGTCTGAGAGCCTTAGACTTGTCATGGTGTCCCAGAATCACGGATGCGGCTTTAGAGTACATAGCTTGTGACCTGAATCAGCTAGAAGAACTCACGCTAGACAGGTAAAATGTCTTTGATGTCAAACACTGAGAGAAGTTTACGAAAGTACTACATATGTTCTTTCCCTAAAAAAATACATTAAAAGTAAACTTCAATTTATATAAAGTACACTTTGATTATAAAAAGTTTTTAAAGCGAAACAAATTACAATTTTTAACATGATTCCATTCATAATTATTGAATATCAAATATACAAAAGTTGTTCGAAATCAGAATTTGTTGAGCGTAAAGGTCAAATCTTGATTTACGACAACGCTTTCACAGCTAAAGCTCTGAAAGCTTAATTAATTGCGATACTAAGCCTTACATCAAAAATATTTCCAATTAAGAGCAATTTAATATTTTATGGTTAGCTTTATATTATAATATTTTATAAAAAACATATTAAGTATTAAAATCAGAATCTTTTTATTTAAAAAAATTAAGAACCTCTTATATTTATGGAAAAATTAAATGGTTTCAGGGATTTAAGCAGGGTATTTCTTATATTAAATCTAGGGCATTCAAATACCAAATTCATTACCCGGTTCACGGGTATTTTTCCATTACTTAATCGGGTATCCGGTTCGTCTCCGGGTATTTTTTTTTCACTATTATATACATACGTATATTATTAATTAAAATATTTGTTTTCCGTATTTTGCTTGAATATTATTTAATTAAAAAAAAATTAAAATAAATGTTTAAATAGAAAAATAATGATTTATCTTTAAATCGTATTGATTAAATAACTATTTTCCATCTTCATTCACCAATCAAAAAAACGCAAATTTTTAAATTTGTATCTATAAAGTAAATAATTATACCGAAATTAATAAATAGTTATCTCTGATTAAATTTTAACGTTTGTCAGAGTCGATTATATACTTAACTTAAATATTTAACGGTTGCCCAGTTATTGGTTTATCAGCAATTAAAAAAACAGTATTTATTTAAAAGTGTCTAACTTTTATTGCTTATCTATCGTAAATATCACAAATACTATAGATTACCACAGTCTCATTTTTACAATTAAATAACATAAATGCACTTAATTTTTGAAGGGATACAAGTGATATTTTTAAAATTAAGCAAATATATTACGTATAGTATCTATGTATATAAGATGCACGATAGTCACCCCTATAAAAATGATGATAAATCGTGTATCGAAAACTTGCTGTTTGCCGTTCATTCGGCACCTGCTGAGTTGTTTAATATAATAATTCACAGATATATCCACAATTATTGCAGACAAGTATTAGTAGACCAAAAACGCTGGTTTCGTCCGCGTCGTTCTACTGTCACAAATCTCTTGTGTCTTTCGAAGACAGTGACAAAATCACTTGATTCTGAAAACCAGGTCGATGTTGTCTATACCGACTTCTAAAAATAGCTTTTATATTACCTTTCTGACAATTTTCAAAATTGCAAAACAAATTAATATTGCCGTATTAGTCGCTATTAGTATTTTTAAACACGTACTTAATTTGTATTTTTAAAAATCATATAAATAGAAGTAAAAATATTTACAATCGGCTTTGATAGACAAATATTTTAATCGTTAAAATAAAACTATAATTATGTATATATTTTAGAATAATTATATAATAATTTAATAATTCTTATATGGCATGCTTAATAAGAAATATGAATATAATGAGAGAATTACAAATTCGTGGAAAATAATCCTGCTTAAATTGGTTAGCAAATTACTTTCTTACATAATATATTATAACCATTATCCTGCTTTTCAATAAAGCAGTTCAATTTTAGCCAACTCATCAATATTGAACAAAAGTGGTTAGCAATTCTTCTTTAACAAGCTCATCATTCTATACATATACATGTTGTAAATACATATATATAAATGCTATATTTTTGCAGATAAAGTTTCCCGAGAGAACAAATTTGCGGCATAAGTCAAAAATTACTGCGGTGGAAAACCCAACGTTAAACATTGGGTCCGTATAAAGAGAAACCCGTAAATCATATATGCCGTTGCGGCACACGATGTTCAGTATCGGAATTTTCTCAAAGTCGTCATAATATATAATACATAAATGTAGTATATGTACATATACAATATGCGGATATCTATGCATATAAACATAAATTGTACATGAGCGACACGTACATATGTATTTTAAATAGCCATCTAAACATATCGCATGTACAGTCCTTGAAGGAGGCTCGTTAAATTGAAACCTTTGTATATACACAGTAAATAATTTTACATGAGATACGGAACACTTATGACAGTGTACGTTTTTTAACGTTAACGTACGAAAACGCGAAATTTCTGCGAAAACTTATTGGACATTTCCGCGAGGATGAAGTTAAATTTACGTTTCCTCGCTCTCCTTCAGTCGGTGTAATAAATTTTATTGAATTTTTTCACCATGGAGTAAACGAGGGGAAAATGGACACCCTTATGCATTTATTATGTTAATCAAACTTGGAATGGCTGCAACGCAAAACAGTGTTATCAAAATAAAAGGGAAATTTTACCTTGAGTGAAGTGTTTTTCATTACAATTATGGTAATATAATATCATTTTCACTTACATACTTTATTTTGCAATTTTAGTAAATTTTATGTTGTTTTAGCAATTCACTCATTGATAACATTTTAAATTAAATAAAATATATTTTCATAAAATTTTCTTGTGTACAACCAATACCTATAGGACTAGTATTTTAATATTTCACAAATATTATATTTATTATTTTAATACGGTATTGAAAAATTGTGCGTTGCTTTCAATTTTAGTGTGTCAAAAGAAAACTCATTAAAATAAACATAAATAAAAATATAATTAATTCCATAAGTAAAAATATTCTCAAAATGTTTTTTAAAAACAACCGAAAATGAGTATTAAAATAATTAAAAACATTTTCAACTCAATAGTAAGACTCCAATATGTTTCAACAGAGTGGAATATGGCATAAGTTATACTTATTCCAAAATCAGGAATGAACCCAGAAACATGAAATCTCACAGACCAATTAGTATTTTGCATACTTTATTAAAAATGTTTAAGAAGCTACAGCTACGTAAAATAAATCCAATACTACAAAATTGAGAAAAAATTATCTCAAGCCACTAATTTTACTTTCTGCAAGAGCATGGCATAATTTAAAAAATACACCGAGTGGCAAACAAGATTTATAAAAATCTACAAAAAAGAAAATGTTAAACAAGTCAAGCTTTCGACGAAGTATGACAGTTGAGATTAACATATAAAATCAAAAAAGCATTTTATAGTAAAATATAAAGACGTAAAGTCCTCCGTCTGTCTAATAAAATCTGGAGTACCCCTGGGCAGTGTACTAGAGCCAGTACTATACTTAATATATACAGCAAGCCTACTACAAACAATCTTACCTGCACAAACCTTTTTGACGACACAATTATTACACAACGCTTTTCGTGAGAACCTGGATACAGCGTTTACTTATCTAAAAAAAAAACTCAACAAAATACAAAAATGGTTGCGTATTTGTAAAATGTAGGCAAACGAGCTAAAGTATGTCTATCTTACGTTTATCATGAGAAAGAAAACACGCTCTTCTGTCTAATTAAATAACGCAATAATTCCACAATCAGATGGTGAAATTATTTGGGGATGCACCTCGACAGATAGCTTACGTGGAAAAACCTATATTTGGAGTAAAATAAAGCAACTAGAGTAAGGAACCGCTCACCCGGCCACTACAAGCTGGGTGCCCACCCGAAGGGTTGGACTCGTAGGGACGTATTACCGGTAACGTCAGTAGTGCACGCAATGGATTCCATGTAATTATACCTCTGGCTAATAAGCAACTGTTTATATACACATCCATCCTTTTGGATGTACGGTATTAAACTCTGAGGATCAACAAACAACTCCAACATAGAAACACTTTAAAATAAAAATTGTCAAGGAAGAAGTGGAAATTGCAAGACTTAAATACAAGGAAGAACTGGAGAAACATCCCAAACAAGAAAATGTATTGCTTTTAACTACCCTGATAAATCGGTGATATTATAATTTATTTACATGAGGTCAAGATAAAATGATAGAATGTCAAGAAAAAAAGACAGATTGCAAAAATAGAGGGAATTAAATATAAAACAATAAGAGGCCACTCAGACTTTGTACGCGTATTTAACTGCTAAAAAATCATTGTTTTGTAATTAGTTGTTTTATATTATACTTAAAAAAATATTTATATTATACTTAAAATAACTTTAATAAATTTATTATTTAATGATTTTTATTTAACTTTATATGACCTTATAAAAAAAACTTAAAATATACATATATAATGACTATTTTCGCATTTAACTCAATGTTTCTGGTCGCCAGACATTATAACATGCAGATTGATAATTTAAAATAAATATATAAATACCTACAAAGTCTGTTAATCCCTGGTGTACCCTTTTATTTATGTGTTTTTGCCAACAGATACGATTATGTACAATAAGAAAGAACACATTTGCGAAGTTTTCTTTGTAAGCAACGTAAAAAACCGTATCGTCTTTGAACATTCGTATTTTATATTATGGTTGAATTTTTTATATCATCAATAAATTATTTGCGGTAAGGACGTTTTTGTAATAAAATATTGTATTATACGTAAAGTAAAATATATTTTTTACAACAGAAAAAGACACGATTTCATATTAAATTTATATATTAAAAGTACACATCCATTATCTAAAATACACATTTATTTGTGAAATATTTACTTTGATTTGTAAAAGTAATTCTTGTGATGACACATTTTAAAATATGCTCTATGATTTCATAGTTATTTTATTCAATTTATCGTTGTCAAACAAAAGTAAGATGTATTACACTCTCTTTGTCTCAAGGGCATGAAAAACATTTTCCATTTATTTATTTTTAGTTTTACTAGCAATTTATTGTGTATATAAAGGTTATTTAAATGCTTGTATATTTGTATAATCGAATAGTAGGCAAGATTACATTTTTTTTAGGAACAATAATGTATTTCTTAATTAAATTTAAAGATAAAAAGTAAAAAAATATATTTATTGATTTTAAAAAGTGGGATATCTTTGGGTAGATAATGCAGCAGCAATTGAAAAAAACGACTTCTTGCGTCGTTGTAACACACAAATATAAAATAATACAATAAATTTAAAATTTCAAAATATTCTGCTACAAATATGAACGATTGATAATTTCACAAATAATTGATAAATATTTAAAAAAAGATTAATTGAAAATCATCTCTCAATACCTCTTTTTCATGAAGTAGGTTTGTTAGCCGAATCGTTTTGTAAACATTTCACACGTTACAATCTGCTATATAATAAAATAATTTATATATTCATTAGGTTAGTCGAGCATTAAATATAAACCAAAGCTATCAATCAGAAATTAGACAGATGACTTTCCACTTGTCTGTTCACATCTACTGGTTCAGTTTGACTGTAGACTACACGTCTCAACAGTTTTTGTCTTAACTAAATAAACCCCCTCAGTTGATGTCAAGACAAATTATTAACTTTGCGTTGTATATAAGAGTAGATTTAAAATGTAAGTAGCGATATAAATTATATGTCAAACATACAGTGTTAGTATTACAAATAAAATATCAAACGAATCCCTTAATTAAAATTAAGATTACTTTTCACAGCAAACGATGTAAAGTTTTGAGTTGAACAATTTGCGAAGCTCCCTGAGGAACTTTTTATGTCTGCTGCATATTGAGCGCCTGCCTTTTGTATTATAATACAAGAAAATTTCAAGCGCAAATATATACATATATATATATATATATATATATATATATATATATATATATATATATATATATATAACTATTTTACTTAATGAATTTTAAATGGATTTGGGAATGAAATTTTAAGGCACTTTTCTCAGAGCGGATTAATCGACAAAAAATATATTGTAGAGTAATACATTATGTGTGATAAAGAAAATTTAGACGCTAGGTTTTAGGTGTTTTTCTCAGATTTTCTACTCAAGCAATTTTTCGTCAAAAGGACGCACCGACCTCTCCGAAATGCCAATTTTATTTTTCCCCCTTATTCAGTGCGCGGCTTCCGCAAACTTCGAGCTACTTTCACGCCCTTAACCCTTCCGAGACAGTAAAAATCAAATTACGATTCACTTTTAATGAAACGTCTCCATCCGGCGAGATATTTTCTCAGACACGTGTCGCCCTCGGCGTTGCTCTTGATTTCGACTTACGCAAATCTTCCAAGTAAATTAGATTGCTTTGCGGCAACGCGGAGGGTTGTTACGTTGAATTGTTAATAAACAAGATTTGGGAAAGATAACAAACTGAATTTAAGTATATAATTTGTATTTCTACCTTGCTTTTTTTTAATATTGCTATACTTATAATAAGGGTCAAGGGCAAATATCTGGGTATAAGCTCAAGGAGAATCTTTAATAAAATTATTTTTTTCTTCAATTTATTTCTCAATATATAAAACATAAATAAGCTAAATCTTTAAACGTGATATTATAAATGCGTAGAATATGATTGCGAAAATATATTTTTCTCAAATATCCTCTTTAAATTTACATACATTAAAAGAACTTTTTTCGATCAATATCAAAAGCCCCGCTGAAACGGAAAAAGTACATTATTTTCGCCATAATAGTTAGTATCTTTATCTAATTTATTATATCAAAATTTTAGCTTTCATTTATAAATGTAGATCTGATGGTCTTTCCTTTATTTGATTTATTATTTATTTTTTTCGTAAATTTTCATAAAACGACACCATCACGAAAGCTTACAAATTGACTTAATTTTACAATATATTGTTAATGATAGCAATTATTTATTTATTACGTATGGCTATCTCACTTTAAATAGGTTTATCTGAATCAGAATCTAAATAAACTTGTGTGCGAACTTTCATTACATCCAATTATTTTTTATAATTTAAATCTTCCATCTTAACATCTCAAAAATGACAGGCGTTAGCCCAAAAAGTTACAACTGGTTTAACTCAATTGACTCAATTGTTAAAGAGCGATTATATATGTATTATATTGTATTATGGTTATAAATAATACGTCAAAATTATAATAAATTGATTAACCAAAAATATATATACCTCGCTCATTTTTTCAATTGAATTAACCAAGTGTTATATGTTTTACTTATTATTATATAGACTCGTTTTTAAAATAATTTATTAATCCATTTATCAGATTATTAATTTATTAAATGTCATACATAAATCAACAGCATTTGGCAATTGCAAAAAAATCTAACTACTGATTTACGATTCGATTCAATACCCTGATAACACCGAGCTCACTTACTTCGATCTTACCACAATCTTTGTACGTATCTTTTCATGTATTTATCTTTCTCGATAAAAACCCCATATAGCATTAGTCAATATTTTCCCATCGTTGCATACATACACTGTCCAAAGATGTACGATAAAAGCTTCATCCCCTAAATGTATTGACATAAAAAAGTGTAATGTACAATACCTATATCGTATAACGGTCGTTTGTGTATATAACTTTAGGTTGTTTTGAGATTCCCTGCCTAGGGTAGGTTTTCCTTCTTACCTTTGATCGAATTAAGCCCTTAGGCTTTGAGGTATAATGAAAGCGTCTTAACCCTCAAGTTAATCAATTAAGAATCAAATAAGGCAAGAAAGCCGCATATTATACATTGGGGATGAAATTATATATTTTTCGCTTGAATTGAAAATATTATATTACATGTTGAATTGTGATGACATTGTCTGTCGACTTTTTTTAATATGTAAATGTGTATAATAATATTAATTACACAAAGCTATATTATAAAAAACTTAAGTAGCATGATTAAGAAAATCCATTTGGTTTATTAGCATCTGATATAAAATCACTATAAAGATTAAATTCAGGTCAAATATCTCATACTTGATAAAAATACCAATATTAAATGTTTCTTTAAAGAACTCCAATACGCTTTATAAGCACCGAGAAACGTACTAAGACCACTTATCAAGATAAAGACTTTATTTATCTACCCCAGGGGTGTCGTATTTTGTGCTGCGTATAATGAAATTGGCATCAATAAAATTTAATAACGTGGATATGCATGTACTATGCTTATATCTATATACAATTGAATACAATATGTATTTTTTATTAAATTGCGATGCACAATGAATTCCAATTTCTACTGCAAAAATTGAATACATAGTATATCCTGCTTTAATGATTTTTTTTTAATAAACAACATTATAAATTTTATATAATTAAATTACTTGTTTTACATCTGAAACGTTTTTTTGCAATCGAGTGACTTATTCGGGCTTAATCGACCGGAAAATAGTGAATTTTCATCGTTTGTACTATACGGGCTATATTTAACTGTATTTTGGCTATATGTAGAAGACCGGCAGCTTATGACCAGTCAGCTTTGAAAATCAAAGGACTGAAAATAATTCAATGCATGATTCGTCTCTCTGAAAATTCCATTGTCTGTATTCACTGAGATAATTTAGGTTCAGTTGAAAGGGATCCGCGTTAAAGATGAAAATGGAACGTGTTAAAAATATATTGTTTTATTAAAACGAACTCATTTTCTTTATGTATGTATTTTTTTATGCAATTGAAATATGGTAGTTAAATATTTTTATTATTTTCATTATATTTCATTGAAAAACATTTACAAAACTTAAATAGAAGAAATAGTATATCGTTGAAATATGAACTGTTTATTCACTAGCAGACATTTGTATTTATATCATGATGGTTCCTCTTGATTTCGAAGCATATATTGTCCTATAGTTAAGTGGTTCTTAGTTGGTTTATTATATAATATTACATCCGCTTTTTTAGAACATTTAAAATCTGAACTCTAAGATAAACAACATATCGCAATCCCTAAAAATACATTTCGTGTTAAAGTTGTTAAAACCATGACTAGGAATTAAAAAAATAGTAGACAATAATCTCTTTAATCTACATTGCTACTAGAGATTATTATCCTATTATTCGAATACCAAAAATATTCGCCTATTTTATAACTATTAGTTTTTCTAATATTTCTCTATTTATTCCCAAAGTATTCGTTCATATATGTATGCTGTAGAATATTTTGAATTTTTTTTTACAGTTTTTGAGTATTATAACAACTTAGGTAATCATTATTTTTTACCGCTGAATAAACTACAGTTTTTTTTGCGAAATTTATCTGTTTATCCTTATCAGAAATGATCATAACAACTAATATCTGAGATACAAAATAATAAAAAATAATACTATTATTGCATAGGTAAACTTTAATATTGTATATCTGTGGACTTTATTAAAAAAATAATAAAAATCCACTCTAAAGCAATACAAATATTTCATTTTAAGTCTGTTTACAGTAATTTATTATGGCTCACTTTTGCTCTTCAGCTTTTCTATTCATATTTTTTAATAATTCTTTCATGCGTTTTTTATGTATAATGTCCTTAATTAATATAATTTCTTAGAATTAATTGTTCTAATTAAAAGTTTGAAGCACTTATAACGTATAATACGTACATATATATATAAACTTATATATGAAACTGTATTTTTCGATTATCTATTTTTGTTTGATAACCTTACAAATATATTTAAATATTCGAATATTGTATCGTTAACTATTCGACACTCAAATAGTTAAAAATAACAAATATTTAAAAACTCTAATAGTTATTAAACAGTACCTGATAACTTAACGCTATTATTATTTCTAACACATACTTATAAGAAACACAATATTTTTACTTTTATTTAATTTTTTTATGAACTATAAAATGGTTTTAAATAAGTAACATATATTTTATTTTAAAGTACGTATTTCTCTTAAAAAATATTGTAATAAAGGTTTTTATTGGAACCTCAATAGATATTTGTAGATATATTAAAAAAAGGACAATTTTCTTTCAGAAATATTGTGTTATTCTTTTCACTTGTAGTGTGTTATTTGTACTTGAATAATTTGTAAGATATATTTCTAGTATTAATATAATAAGTAATAAGTATTAATACTATAACAAATTAAGTAAACAACCGGTGAAACAATACATATTTCATTCATTGGCTAACTATTATATGATTAACTGAAATGTGAATGAAATATTAATATCATATATATTATTGATAACTGGTTTATATTTAATAACATACAAGCTAATTGAACAAAATCATATTTAGTATTAGATGAATACTTAAAAAGTGTTTTATATATATAGTCATCAACATTTTATACGTATAGACTTTTCGTCTGATGTGAAAAGAACGAAACTAGTCATATATATTTCGAACAATATAAAAGCTGATGATTGATATAACTGTGTGATGAATTATCTGACTAGATAGTTATTACGACCGATCAATCGAGAGATGATTCGTATTGTATCATATAAAAATATCTCTAGGAATTATATATATCCACCAACAATAGACGACCAATTAGATAGATAATAACTGGACGAAAGTTAAATATGATTTATACGAATCAATATCATACATATATGTATGTGCATAATAGCAATTCATGCAATGTTCTCTTTTTACATAGACAGGTGTAGATATTATATTGGTAAAAAGTAAATGATTTTCATTCATCCACAGTTATTATCTTCAAAGATAAATAGTATCCAAATAACCGATTCAGTGGAATAAAATATATAGTCAATCTAATGATCAGATTTATTTAGAGATATAAATTTAGTTTGGGACTGGGCAATTTAATGTTATAAACATACTTATTGTTATATTTTTTAATATTTCTAAATAATTATTTATGTTATATCGTACACAAACACATAAGCCCTCGCATGCGTGAGCAGTTTGGCATAGACAATTTTTTAGCCCTTTTTTCCTTCAGCCATATTGATGAGCTTCGTTTATTTCGCACGCTCCAATATTCACCATCGATTTAACATCGATATTCTCACTTTTCCGGCCTTTTGAATAAAACGATCGCCGGAAGAGGTGTTTTTTTTACGCCTTTGTTCTTTGCTCAGTTTTGCCAACTCAACGGTCAGGCGTTTTCAACACACTCCGTAAAGCGGGAAATCTGATTAAACTTTACATCACTACGCTATTCACTAACGATTACATTTAACGGTCGTTAAAGGGCAAGTGCGTTTAATTTATGAGCAACAGCCAGTGGTAGTCAATCTTTTTAAACGAAGGTCATTATCGTGCGCCAAGAGTGGGTGTGAATTATTAATTGATGTGTGGAAATGACATATACCATAAATTATGAAATATATTTAAAGTATTATAAATGAGTGTGAATATTAGAAAAGTAAAGATCATGTCCTGAACTGTGTATCAGGGAGTTTGAATCAGTTCACGTATAGTGTGCATAATTATTGTTATGTATACGAATCAGATCAAGCGTCTGGTATCCGTACACCCGCTAGCTGCGGTATCTCACGATAGTGAAGAACCGACAACTGTAATAATATTGAATTTATCCGTTAAAGTTTAAGCAAGTTGCGATGTGGAAACCTAGCAACTTGTCAATGTAATAGCACTTGCAATTCTAAAGACATTCTTATTATACTGTCATTACAATATAATACAATAGCACTTCCTTAAAGACCGCTATTTAGGTAATCACCAAATTATTACGCATCGTATGCATAACAATGGTCTAAAAATTTGCGTACCGTGTCTAACAGCATTGCTTTATGTCGCTTTTAACGCGTAAAAAGTTTTTTCTCGCAGTACATTTTAATAAAACCTGTTTAATTATTTTCGACGAAAAGATAAAAATGAGGTTTTAAAATTTATTACTTATTTGTTGTTTTTTCAATTGCGTAGAAAAAATCCATAATTGTGTATGACTTTCTCATCGCACTTGCACCATTTAATTACGACGATACGCTACAGATTTGTCACTATAAACTGCATGCTTCGGTATTTAAGTCACTATTTCTGCTATATATTCACGACACCACTTTGCCTCATTTTGCTTATTCTAACGTCATTGCCATAAATACGGTGATTTTTATTATGAGTTTCTAACTTCGATCTAAGCAAATCTTGCACTTCATGGAATTAGCTATTGATGCAGCCATTTTATAAGCACAACGTTATTGTTAAGTGAAGTGTATTTACTTTGTCACGTCACGCGAACCCAAGCGGAAACATTAGTGTTGTTAAACGGATAAAAAACACTTTGTACTAACCTTTGATTTCCGAATATCGAGTTTTCGTATTTTTTCCCTCGATTTTATAAAACTTAAATTATTTTCATATTGAAAAAAATATTTAAAAATATGCTTATTAAATCAAATTAAGATGTTTTTAGATACTCACTTAAACGTTTTTTATTATATCTATATCAAATTAGATTAATAATGGTTGTATAGACTTACGGAAAATTAAAGGTGTTCCATGAAAAAATTTCAGTAAAATTTCGAATTATTAAATGGTAATTAAATACTAACTTTTTTGTGGTTCACCTCTTTTATTAATATGCAAAGTTAAATTGAATATCCAACTCAGCAACTTACAACAAAATTGGCTATTTACTTTGCTTAAAATTATTCACGAAAATAAATAAGCGTATTTATCATAACTTTCTTTGCGTTTTAATATCAGATATTATTACTACATAATTTAAGAGTTTGGCAAGCAAGTTTGTTCGCATAATAAAGTCCCTTTGGAGCTTTTACGCAAAATATTTAAACGCCATTGTGCGAAAATATTATCGAAATAAATATATTATACAAACAAGACGCCAAAGCTATTTTACGTCTTTAGCAAAATATGCTCGACTAAACAATTTTCTATTATTGTACTAATTTTTTATATTTAATTCTTTATTAGATGTGATATTTCTACGATCGACTTAACACGTTCTCTCTGCAGTGAGTATCAGTTTGGATGACGAGTCAGATTTTTGCTCTCTTTCTATAGAAAGTATGTCCAGACTTCAACAAAAAGTTCTCTGGGATTTCACAACTCGCAGTCATTTCCGCAAATCCAATTTCTACCAGTCAATTTCCGTCGAACGGAGCTTGTTTCCCGCAACGTTATTGCAAATCACTATTCTACGTAATCGTTTTAAATCTTCTTTTAGCGTAATAAAATGTTTACAGTGTTTCCTATTAAAATACAAAATTTCACTGAAAAGCTAAAAGCTATTTAAATAATTAAGTTAGCGCGAAAAATCTGAATTATATTTTCACTATATATTCAAAGCAACATCTGTATAAAAATTATTAATGCTACTGGACTATGAAATACATATTGTTTTATTTTTGAAACAACACTAAACCGCTTATGTTATGTATTAAATGAATTATAAAACTTATTCATGATAAAATATATTTTAATACATTAAATAAAAATATTTGTCCTAATATACAACGTCAATTTTTTTCTTCCTGAATTTTGTATCAAATTTTTATTTCTTTTCATTGTCAATGACAAAAATCGAAGGCCTATAATTTATATATATCCTTCGCTTTCGTAAATCTAATACGTCTAATAAAACAGTAGTAAGGGTTTTACGGTCCATTTGTAATAATTGAATTTTACACTATGCATAGCATACTATCTTTAGAAATTATATTATAATAATGTACATATCTATTTGAGTTCAATTTTAAATATATGTTGTTTTATGTGAGAAAAAAACGATAGCGTTATTAATTTTATTTATTTAACATATTTAAATATATAATATAAACATAAAATATACTTTACTTTTGCTTAAAGTTTAACGTTACTATAGAATGCTATATTTCTATCAATGGCAATAATCGCACGGTTTCAAGTTACAGTATATATAACAAAAATTTAGAAGAATTTCTAAAAATATATGTTAATATTATATTATATAAAAATAGAAAAAATCTTATTTATTTTAAAAGAGCATTTTTAATATAAATTGCGGAAACTTTTATGAGAAGGGAGAAAAAACTATTTTTCTAATTACCAATCATTCTAATTTCTTAAAATTAAGATAGTTAATATCAATCTAAGGTAAATTATTTCCATTTTCTAAAAATAATCCATGGTTTTTGTAAAACTATTTACTTGACTAATATATGCAATATATTCATCATTGAAATCTGATTCCGTTTACACATTATTTTATCAAGTTATAAAGCTAGTTATATTTTTGTTGAAAAAATATTTTTATACTTATAAAGATCGCCAATCCAATGTGTTTTTTTTAGTTCGTACTATAAAGCGTTTAATATTAATTCAGTCTTTATTTTTTTGCTCATTTAAAAGGTCGGAATAGCGTAGTCTATAGAGTCTAGACTGTTAACCCAGAGGTCATGGGTTCGGATTCCCGCAGCACACTCGAATTTTCATTTAAAAAATGCACGAAAACCGGCCCCAGCTGCAAACCGACTATTGCTTTTTATTTATATTATATACATAATATAATAGTTTATAATTAATTACACCTATATAACGATTACCTAGACTTTTAGTATAGTTTTTAATGCTTGCTTCAACCAGTTGGTACTGATTTATTCTGTTGTAACGCATTGGGCTTAGCCTGTCGGGTTACAACTGAATGTCTCTATTAGTGGTCAAACGCAATTCAAGCTATTTTAAATTGGGCATAAAATTTTATTTATTAAAAAATTATAAATATATATTTATAATAAAACTCTAATAAAACGTGCCATTAAAGTCATATTCGGAGGCACAGACCCTTACCTTGGTTGTTGTCGGCGGGGTGCGTCTTGTGTCGCTTGCACAAATATTAATAGAACATTTTTCTAGTGAATACTTTTATATCAACTAAGTTTAAAGTACTTAAAAATATATAGCAAATAAAATTTAATTCTTTTAACTTCTTATAAATTAAATTTTAAATTGTTTAGTATAGCTGATTAATGGGACACGGTTTGAAAAATCGTGCCATATTATATTTCTAATGTAGACGGAGATAAGATCGAGACATCGCCCCAGACGATGACCCCAACACCAGAGGACGAAACGTGAAAGAGATGTGGGGAGAAAAGGCGCGATAAGCAAGTCCTTAACATTAATATTTGTGCACTAAACAATCACGTCTGCCTTTTAACGGGGTTAAACACCCCTTAATAAAGGGCGTTAAACTTTCGCGTGATTGATCGGCGCTCCGAAAATGTACATACCGAAAACCTACATCGTGCTATTATACTCGGAAAATGGTTACAGTCTATAGCTCTATAGGATTTGTTTTGTGTCCGAGCGGGAAAAGCTTGCAGTAGGTTCGACGGCTGAAACGAAAATAAACGCAGCCCTCGCGGTTGTTGTTATGTTGCCCGTTTAGTTGTCATAGCTCCCAGAGGCGGCCCCAGCCCCAACCCTTGTCTCGTCCCACCTGCCCGGGGCTGTTTCATGGTCACCGCGTTTTGCATTCGAAGCACGCTAATTGGAGTCGGCCGATGGAAGCATGCTTGCTCGGTGGGTACACGTGTTGTGTTGGGAAAATCGATAGCAATAACCGAGGGTTCAAAGTTTGATGCTATTAATCAGTCTTGGGCTGTAATCACCAGACATCGGATCGCTTTTCACAAAGCGCATGAAATTGTATTTAATTAAAACATGCTATATTGGGATAAACAAACTAGCTATGGCATTAAGAGGATAACTTTATACATAACTTACTATCACCATCTGATACATTTTCTATATTCTATGAAAATCTCACATCTTAAAAAATCGGTTTTTTAAGATGTGAGATTTTAAATACATATTTTTCGTATTTATTTATTATTTATAAGAACTACAAAAAACACAATTTTATTAGAAGACTAACCAGATTTCTAATTTTCGTAGTGAATATCAGGCTATTTATAATTTTCGTGGTGAATATTCCTATCATTGAGAATACTTGCTGGCTTTCCGTTGATGTTGGCTAAATTGTGAACAAATATTTTTATAAATTATATATATTTTTAGTCCATTCTTAGGTTGGTTGCAAAATTTTTACTATAGAAATTACCTAGTGGCTTACTATAATAGTTGTATGTTTAATTCCCCTTGAATTGTCAACGTCATTTTTATCACTATTGAGAAAATTCAAATAAAAAAAAAATAATAATTACTTATTGCTCATATTTAGCACATGCTTATTGAATCATATTCCGTGGACTATTTGGGTAAATATATGTTTAAATGGAGATAAAAATGTACAAAAAGAAGAAAAAATTTCGTGTATGCAAAATCTGTATTTGTTTTCACTTCGTCAGCCATCCCTATCATAAAAAAGAGGCCTGCAGGCCAAAGAGGCGTTGTCATTTCTCTGTTACATAACATAATTATTTGCAACTGCTAGATACCGTTAGACTTTCTTGAGATCAAATGTATTCCTTTTATGTTGACACGTAGCGCATATCGTACATGTTCAATTAAATTTTAAAAATTTACGCCAAAATATCAGGCGATGAGACCTTTTGCACCGGTAGGGTGGGTCGATATTTTGACCTTCTGGGACTAAAAGGGATAATATTATTCTATTTTGATATCCTACTCCGATAAATCTATTTAGGTTAATCCCCTATAATAAGCATCATTTTATTCTCCGCTTCTGCTTTCAAACAATATGAGCATCGTTGTTTTCGTAGTTCATAGCCACGAAGATATCGTTTTCAACAAATAATATCAAAATCGGTACTATCGACATTTTGTTTTGTAATATCGGTAGTAACGATAGTCAATTTTTGCCCCGATACCGGTATTACCAGTATTGCAATTCCTATATACTACTCAAACCATAAATTATAAGATGATAAAATGTTATATTTTGATAGGTACACAGTGTTTGTGTTAATTAATAATGATGCTCATTCAGATGAGCATCGTCTGGTGGCACTCCGCCACGACATCTTGCAGACTGAATCAATGTTATTAGCCTACCGTTTATGATCCCAGTTTTATCTGTACTGCACACTTTTAAACACATTTCTCTTAAATGAGCGAAATTCAACTGTATTGTAAAAATATTAAAAGCTTATTTTTTGTTAGACTGGAGCTTTTTATTCAACGTTTTGATTTTAAATTAACTCACTACGCGAGCAAAACGGTTGTATTCACGTTAATTACGAACGTTTACGTAACACACATACGACACAACTTTCAAAACTCAATAACCGTTGTAGCAGCGCCATTTTATCCCACATTAAGCATTAACCTTTTCGAAAATTTTATAGCACACGTGCGGCAAACTTTGAAACGACATTGGCAATATTGCTACGTTTTAAAATTTTACGTCGCCCTACATACCTACTACACCGCCATGACAAAACACTACGACAAGAGGGTCTCATAATTTATGAAACTGTCCTGAAAGCTTTCACGTTCGCCCGCTTCGAAATTGTCTTCGAAATTCTACCGGCACCACTCCATCCATCTTAATAGACTGAACTTGTGTTAACCCTTTCATGTTCCACTTATCATCATATATCATATACAAAAGAGACGGCCAAACTTTTGAGGACAGCTAAAAATCAAGGGTCCGCTCCTCTCTTCCAAAAATATTAATAATATTTAAATAACATTTTTAAAACAGTAAATAATAATGTAAAATAGTCATAAAGCGCCCACAATATAACACATATGTATATATCAAAGTTATCTATACTACGTACATAGATAACTAATGCCATCGGTATAAAAGCTCAAGTACTTGCCACATGTAATGTAGTTATCTTAATTGATCCAAGCATTTTTCATATATGCGATGAAATTATGGAAAATACATAATTTTACGCAATTTTCTACACCTGTGCTGGCAATATAGCGACAATATAACGGGGCACTTTCCCGCGGAGGCGAAAAAGCGCGTACCTTTTCATTTTGACGGGATTAATCCCCCTTTCTTCGCTGCTTCTCCCCCAGGTCCTTTTCGTGGAAGCCGGATGAGTCATCGTGTCGTTTTGGTGCAATGCCCCTAGTGCACTCAAACAAAAAAATAAAAACATGGCACGTGTATCTACATACTCGATGTTGTCTACGATATTATATTCATTTCATTATTTTCCTATTTTTGTAAAACTTTTACTTTACTATTTGTCCACTTTTTGCTACTGAAAACGTTCTGGATAGATTTTTATTTTTTTGTTTCCGAGTATGTCCAGATCTTCGTTCAGGCAATCGTCGCTCTTCCTGTGTCGCCCTTTTGCTCATTTCCGATGCAACACCCACTTTTCAATAGCTTGGGTGTCTTAAATTGTTATATCCTTTCGACATGTCATTCTTTGGGACTCATTTTATATTTATATATATATATTTTATAAATGTGTGCAAAAAAACATTTTTTTATTTAAGTATATATTTTTTTATATTTTTTTATATATAAGTATTTATCTTTTACTGATTCACTATTAGAATTATCATTATAATGTAATTATACACATATGCATAGAAAGAGAGAATAATAGTACAAAAATAAAGACAGTACAGTAAAACAATAAAAATATATTATAACATTTACAAAAACTTTAAAAATGGATAGACCACAATCCGACAATTGGTTAAAAATTTTCTTTGTATTTATTGATATTTGTATTATTATCATTTATAACATAAAAAAATATTGTAAGAATGATTAAAATTAATAAAAACATATTGATATGTTGTTCAATGTAATTTCATACCTGTAGTTAATTTCAAAAGAACAGCTGATTTTATCTGTTGACGCCAGATTCGCATGCCTTGTGTATTCGTGAACGCCGCTTTACGGCGGGGTGTACAAACAGCGAAATCTGACATTTTTGTCGGCAGTCGACCTCGATTGCTTCGACGAGGCGCTCTTTGCACACCAGCTTATAATACAATAAACACTTAAACAGAAAATAAAAAAAGACCAAATATTATAATTTATTTCTTAATGCATAGAGGTGATTCTTTATTCCATTTAGGAAAACCGCTACATTTTTATTTTGTTGATTGTCCTAGGAATATTATTATAAAAATTCACACCTCCCCCCGTACAATATTCCCCTGGCCGTACTCCTTTTCTTATACCTAACTATTCTTAAATTGTTTCTATTTCTAGTATTAATGTATATGTTTATTTTAATTATTTTCTAGCTTATGTATAAACACTAAAACATTCGGCTCTAATATTTCTTGAACATCCAACCATTCCAATCTATCAATCATACTTGTACAACTAGTAAATCTATTTTTATTTAAAACTACTCTCATTGCCATATTTTGTAATTTTATCTAATTTATTAAGCACGTCTAATATTGTTGCACAATAATTAAAATGGGGCAATATAATAATATTATAGATTATTTCTTTGCGTTTATACTTGACCTATTTTTTATCCTGGATATTTTTTTAATATGTAATTACAATGTACCTCAAAATTTTATTTTATATCTACAATTACTTTTAAATATTTTATTTTATCAACTATTTCTGTAATAGAGTTATCTATAACTGATGAAACCATAATGTTACCAGTTTAACATACGCAAATCCAAGAAACGTCTTGGACCTGCTATCAAATAAATATCTGATTACATGTGTTTTGTTGTAATATGACTCCATTTTACAATCACAACAATCAAAGATCTTCATTTTGAGTGTCATAAAAATCTGCCCTACTCTCTAAATTTTGCCTCCAATGATGACTACATCCAATAAAACAACTTTATTGAGTTAATATCGGAAGTTGAGAAACCGAAGATACTTAATTTGAATAACAATGAAATAATTCCTAAAAAAAATTGTCAAATGCTTTTTGAAAGCCATTATATACTACGTCAACCAAAATTTTAGATTCAAGGGGCCATGGAACAACGCGAACGATAACTGTTTTGCTGGTCCACTATAGCCTGCCAACAATGATTACTTATATAATTATATCAAACAACTTAGCAGATGCAAAAGAAATAATTAAGCTATTGGGTTGATTTAAGAGACATGTAATGATTTCAGAAGTGATAATATGTTAATATATTATTTTATTTATTTCAGATGTGTCCATATTACTGACATTGGCGTGGGATACATAAGCACAATGTTATCTCTATCTGCTCTGTTTCTCCGTTGGTGTACTCAAGTCAGAGATTTCGGTTTACAGCATCTCTGCGGCATGAGAAATCTACAAATATTATCATTAGCAGGTAATATAATTAACAATTATTTATTGTATACGGTTATAATTTTATTTACTAAATAAACAATATTTTTTCTAGGTTGTCCACTATTAACTTCCAGTGGATTGTCAAGCTTGATACAATTACGTCACATGCAAGAATTAGAGTTGACCAACTGTCCCGGTGCTTCTAGAGAACTATTCGACTATCTACACGAACATTTACCAAGATGCCTCATCATAGAGTAAATAAACTCTTAACAATCAATGTTATCGATCCATTTCCAGTCAATTCACTAGGATTTGAAAACAATCAAATTTAACGCTTCTCAAAAATTGTCTAGTTAAAAAAAATACCTATTTATATAAATAAATGGATTGTTTCTCTACGTTGTATGAACGTTGTTAAAATACGCTTTTCACGGCAGACTTACTCTAAGCATTGTTAATTTATTTATATGCCGCGCAAATCTCTCCGTTGAAGTAAAACAAATTGTCAATTTAAAACAAGCTCACAACATAACATAATATGGAACAAGTCTAAGACTGACTAAACCTACGACTTCTATAATGATATGCAATATTTTCTATGAAATTTTATAAGCGGTTATTTTCTCATTGCATATTTTTAAGAATGGATTAGTGAAAATGATAAAGCATTCAACGTGTAAGCTTATTTCTAAGCTATTAAAACTACAATAAAACTCTTCCGCTCATTGACTTTTATACAGAATATAAATTTTTGCGTTTATTATGATATTATATAATATACTATTATTATATTTAAAAAATCATCAACGTTAGTGATATTATTAGATACATTCCAATTTATGAGAATAACATCAGATAGCTTAATGCGCATGCAGAATAGAGACTAATCAATAATGTGAAGTTGTGTGGTATGAATATTAAAGAAAAAATATATTATATCATATATTAATGCATATATGATTTTTATCCATGAAATTATATTGTATATAAAAATATTCCAAATTACAAAGATTGTTTAAACGCATCATTCACTATCAAAAAAAAGCAATAATATAAGATGAGGCATTTAAAAGTTTGAACGTCTAATATTATATAAATTTAAGACATCCTCTAATGTTGAACATGAGAATCAATCCTTTAAAATGCAACATCTTATATGAACCGTATAAAAATCAAATAAAAATTATGGTGTAATAGCCATATGCATACATATGCATTAGATATAATTTATTTTTAGATGTCACCTTTATGTGTAAATAATGTAATATAGTCGTGTTTGTAATGTGATGTCGGATTGAAATGTAATAGAATGAATTTATTATATAGGAAGTATATAAGGATGTTACTTAAAAATACCCTACCATGGTGTTTGTATGAATACATCTCAGTCTATTTAAGGGATACTGTAACGGATCATCTAAGTGAGAGATATTAAGAGAATCAATAATAACGTCCACTTTGTCCACAAAGATTTTAATTGTTAAGTCCGACGACTGCGTATGATAAACGAAAAATTAAATTAACATCACTCTTGTGTGTGTGATCATTACGATTTTTTGTTATGGAAACAGCTTTACCATAGTTTCGGCAATAGATCGGCTGTAGTATAATCTATTATGACAAAATTAGTACTTATACAATTTTACGAATCCATCATTCGGCCACTATATCATCCAAAGAGCATATTTTGCGATTACGGCTTTTGTATTGTAATAATATATAAATAAAATATGCCACCGTTTAATATTCGATTTCATTCATACTGAATTGTGATTTTGTTATTACATCTCTTCGAATATATTATAAATTAAAAAATGTTCTACGCTTCTAACGCAAGAATGACACAGATTTAACGATACACTTTGAATCCCAAAAATTATTATATTAAATGTATAGAATTTAATATGTTATCAAGTGCAATATTATAATTTAGTACTACATTATATAGTAGAAGGCTCATGATCAAAATCTATTATTAATGTGGCATAAAATGACTGTGAATAATAAAAATCGACGATTGCGATAATTATTAATTGAAACATAAAAGGGTACCTGAGAGTATCGGAGGATGTTTGTACATAATAGGAAATTAGTTTATTGAACCATTAATTTTATGCATTATCAATAAAATGTTAAGTTTTTTATAAGTTTATATTATAATTTAATTACATTTATTTATACGTTATTCCCATATTATTATTATTATTATTATTATATCAGTTATTTTGTTTTAATTTTTTAACGAAATATTTTGTCATTGTTCCTTATGAGTGCAAATTGCACATAGATATTTGTATGTAATATTTCCTTCTAGAATTATTACCCTTACATGCTAATAAAAAGAATAAAATCACACAACGTCTTTTATTTACATAAGTATTATATTAAGAAATGCAATACATAAATATACTATTAAATTATTTCCTAAATATCACAGATAAAGATAGAGAATCAACTCTCTTCAGTTTTTCCATCGTCTTCTTCTTGAGTTTCAATAGCTCGATTTTCCCACCAAGAGGACAAACCCAAACCGGGTTCGTTAATACTAGCCAATAATCTATATGGCGTTTTAGAATTGTCTGGTCCGTCAGTTGGTTTGTTTGAAGTACTTGCCCTCACTGCATCGGGAGGTTCAGCCGGAGACGTCTCTTGGAAGCTTTCAGATGTTACCCGAAAACGTATCTTTTCACCTTAAAATAATTCATAAGATTAACATAAAAATACATCAATTATTCACTCAATCATTATAATACTCACCGACGTCCATAAAGAAATCATGTTTATCGCCATCCCCGACAGGATATTCCCAAACCCATACCTGATCTGTTTCATCAAATCTAGAAGGATATTGAAGTCCGCTTACAGGAATGATGATATCATCAAAAAATCCAAGTGTAACTATGCAAAAAAGTTATATGAGCAACACAAATTACATTAAAATTATCATCAATCATATATTTACCATGTACGCCGTCTCTACTACAACTTCTAATCTTCCCCATGATAATTTCTTCAATAAAAGGTCGGAATACAATATATCGGAAAGTTACTTCTGTGTATGAGGCACCATCGCCAGGGAAAATGTACGAATCTCCTATTTTGATTATGTCAAATAAAGCAATACATAGCCCAACGTTGAGTACTACCTGCGTTTAAGTTCATATAATGGTTTAGTTAATATACGATTTTAAACATTTTGAGGTTATATATCAGATTCATGGAATACCTTATTGGCTAGCTTTCTATTGAGTATTGCATGTAGTGCAGCTGGTAACGGTGTTCCCAATTGAGCTGGTGCCGTCCGCGCCAGCTGTTTTAGTTCTGCTAAAACAAACATATTTAATGGACCGGCAGCTTTAACTGTCACATGTCAAAACCACCACATCGTTTTTGGTTATAACACGATATAATTTGTCTATTACACATTAAACGTCAAATTCTATATTTTATTATTTTATCGTTAATAAAATTATATTATAGTATAATATAGTATTAATAGTCGAGAGACCGAAATATTTTGTAGAAATCCTGAAATTTAATTACGCTTATTATTATATATTTATTATGGTGTTTTACCAATGTGCCAATTCATTTTATAATCTCCCACAAAGCAATACTTTTGTTGTTCGTATTGAATTTAATAATATTTACAACTCTAAATGTGTTTATAGAGAACCTTGATTTTTCTATTGTTTAAATATCATTGTAAGACTATAATTTTGCTATTTATTAATGAGTTATAATCGAGGCTAGCCCAAGTAGCGGGCTGTACAGATGGTCACCTGGGGCACCATTTTATTCTATTTAAGAGGGTTTCGGAAATGTATATAAGTAAAGGTGACCAGACGCCCTTCTTAAAAATGTTATTCATCATAAACAAAAATTTACAAAAAGACCTTTTTTGAGTTCCCATAGTAATTTCTTATTCTCATTTTTAGAGATGGTTTTTGAACTAAAATTTCCGTGGTGATCTTTTTTTAGCTCTCTCAGGAATTTGTCTTCCTTAAACAAAATTTTCCCAAATGCCCTTTTTTAGAACCCGAGGCGCTGAATATTCTCGGGTCGGCCCTGATCATATCTATGTACAACAATATTTATTTTATGAGTCAATTAAAATTATTTTAACATTTCATCAATTGACACATTCTTCTAACTAACGAGCTTAAATGGATTTTGATTTATACGAGTAGTTTTAACAATGTGTACAAGTACCAGGCGTGGGCGGTGCGATACTTTCCCTTTAGCATAGCATAATTAAAAATCATAATATATTATTTATAAACAGTTAATTTATAACTTATTTAATTATTGTGAAAATAATTTATTTATTTGTCATGGCCAAGAAACTGTCGCTTATCTTTCAGAGTTGCACAAAAGTATGTAACTGTCATCGAATTATACGTTTCATCTTCCATTCGCCGGCAAAGATTTTGTGGCTCATAAAAAGGTATTACCAAATAAATAATCAAATATTGTTTTAATAACTTGAAAAATGTAATATATAAAATATTTGCCAAAAATTTAGATGTCTTGGAACATAACAGTCTTAACCCCTAACGGGCGAAGACATTCAGCTCGCTATCCCACTGATACTACGCTATTGCAGGTTAGATTAATTATAAAAAGAATATATTACTATTCGATATTTGATAAAAATGTAACGTTTTAGGTTTTAGAGCAGACGTGTAAGAAGTATGATTTTAAATCAGATGAATACGATCTCACACATCATAATCGTACCATGGATACTTCGATAACGCTGAGGTTTTCGGGCTTGCCAAACAATGCCATGTTAGAAATGTCTCCTGCGAAGAAAATCAGAGTGGAGTCTGAAGTAACGTTAGGATTACAATTAGAAAACGGTATGCAAGTACAATATATATCTTTTAATACATTTTTTTTATAATGAATCATTTTTCTAGGCAATCGTATCATGGGCACGTTCAAGCCAAATATCACAATATATGAAATATTATCTTCACTTGTGCCGGATCAGTGCGACTCATCTTTGAATCCTGTTGTTATATACATGAGAAAGGAAATTTACGGGATTGATTTGTTAAAAGAGACGACATTGAAGAGCTTGGGGCTTACGAGCGGAAGAGCCATACTCAGATTGATTCATAGGACTCCAGAACAATTAAAAACGTATTTTAGTTTTAATCTAATATTTTAAATAATTATATTTGTATTTATCTTTATATTATAATTTAAGACAAGCAAACGTATCAGCCCCGTTGCCTCAAAAAATTAGAGATGCAGAAATAACGTTTGTAACGACAGCTAACTATCGAGCGAGTGAACCAAAGAATAAAAGTATTGAATCGAATGATACAAAGCCACCTGCCAATGAACGTGTGGTGAAATCTGAAGTTGAAAATGTACAAATTTGCAATGTTAAGCTGCCAGAAGATATTGTAATGAAGACTGATGAAGACTTTGTTAAAAATGTAACGGAAGAATCTTCTTCAATGAAAATGGAAGTAAACACTCCTCAGTGTGAAATTAAAGATCTGCAGATGATTGAAGAATCGCCAAATATGGATGTATCTGAAGAAGCAGAAGAATGCACCGAAGAAGTCGTTGTGGTAATAAATACATATTTTCATTTAAATAGATTTTTATTTTATAGTCTTATGAAATTTTTAGTTGGGTGAACGAAATGCGCTTGTATTTTCGCAAGAAATGGCTAGTGGTTTGCCATTTGATGATCTTCCTGATGAGTTCTATGACCTATCAGTCACAGAAGTTAAAAAACTTTTTATAGAATTGAAGAAAAAGCGGGAAGCGTTGGAAAATACAGCCCTAAAAACGTCGGCACTGAAAAATATAGAAAAAAACGAATCGGTAAATGTAATACAAATAAATACAAATTAAATTTAATAAGAGTACTATCTTTATCCAAAAATATTTTTAGACAAAAATGAAGATGCGCAAAAACGAAAAGGTCGTTTTAAGGATTTTATTCCCAGATCGTACAGTTCTGCAAGGAACTTTCGTACCGATCGACAAGATACAAGTAGTAAAAGACTTTGTTAAGTTATACTTGCAAGACGAAGATCAAGATTTTCATCTATGTAAGAGTATTTTTTATTACAGTATATATTCAAATTACAGAATAATTATCTTTATATTACTTTTTCAAAGATATAACTCCACCGAAACAAATCTTGGAAGTTGAAACTACACTATTCGATTGTCAATGCATTCCGTCGGCTCTTTTACACTTTGGTCCTTCTAACGTAGATTTGGCTAATGCTTCTGATGTTCAATACCTCAAAAGTGATATTTTAGCAAAGCTCTCATCGCCGAAAGCTGCAATGCAATCTGCAGCAAAAGCTAGGTAAAATAATATCTTCATATGATCCTTCCTTGTTCAACATCACCCACGATTTATATATATTTTAGTCCATTTGGATTTAATACACATAAGGATAGTTTTACGCTCACAATGATATGCGAACTTTTACTCCATGAGACAGTTTCTTGTTTTAAAAATATTGTCAAGAAGATGAAAGTTGAATCTTAGGTATAATTTAAACAATAACCACATCTTACATATAGTAAATCTTGCAGACATTAATACAATCATGTCTATATAACATACTATTTTCATCCCAAACCCATTATTTTTAAATATATTTGTAAAAGGAAGCTGAGTTTTGAATAAATTCGCTGGGTGCTGTTTAGCAAGGTTGTATACATTGTTTCAAATGTGTTTCAGAGGAATTAAAAACGTTCAACAAATCTCATCAGTAATTTATAATCAGCCAGAAAATGAGACAAAAAATACTACAGCAAATCAGTCGGTCAAAATAAATCAGCCGTCTGACGCAGCTGGACCTTCTAAAGAAAAAAATCCTAACGTCCCAAAATGGTTTAAACCAAATACAAAATAATATTGTACACAGCTTTTTATATGCGAATATACTTTTTAATTTATTTTTAGTGTTATTTCAAGAATCCCCTTATAACAAAAAATAAAAATAGATCCTTTGTATAAAAATCTTTTATTAAAAAGAAGACTTCATAAAGCGGCGACAGATAGAATCATTATTTAATTCTAAAGCGATATATCACAATATTGCATCGCATTATTTCACGAAAAATAATAGCAATAATAGGAGATGAAACATGTGCTTATACATAACCTAATCTACTTCTTCGTCAATAGAATCGAAATGATCATATTTGGCGAAACCCAGAGGTCCCAGAATATTACCAGCCGGTCCGGTGCCTCCGGCTTCCTCTTTGTAACTCTTCGTCATGTTGACTAACATATTCTTTTCCAGATCGACTGAAGTGTCTCCTTTATCGATCTTTATCTCGAAAGACTTTCCAATGGACGTCGAAGATAATTGTGCATCCATTTCTTTCATATATTCTTCCATTATTGTATCTTTCGGCTTATCCTTTATTCTGCATTTTAGATCAAATATGTCACTCTCTATATCGCCGTCGCTTCCGTAATCGCTCAAGTCCGATTCCGAATGAAATTTATCTTCCGGTATAACAAAATCTAATATGTTTTGTAACGCACCGGAGAATTGATCGGGATCAAAATCGATGTTGTATTTCCTGGTTAAGCTAGGAGATCTAGAATCGTCAGATGCTAGAGATTCAATTCTCTTATTCTTCTTGACGCCTCTTCTGGGACGCACCGGAACATCTCCCGTTTCCATTTCTTCAGATTTAGAATTCTCTGGAAATTCAACACCCTCTAAACCGGACACGTGTTCTAAAAACTCGCTGATCTTTCCGCTCACTTTCGACGCTCCGACCTCTCCATTTAAATTGAAAAAGTTTTTTTTACCATATCGCTTTTGTAACATCTCTTCTAGTTCGTTACGATTCACCGAAAGCCAAGAATCATCGTCGTCGTTTGGTAAGAACGGTTCCATTTTCTTAAATACGTGTTCATCAATAGTGAGATTATTAAGCATATTCAATATTTTCATTCCTAAAATGGGAGCAATTTTAACTGATTCCAAATTATTCAAAAAATAATCTTTGGCGTTATCTAGTAGCGTGTTATATTGAGCCGAGCCTTCCAATAACCCCTGAAAATAATTACGATTCTTTAAGTTCTCCAAATAAAGCAACCACGCTTTATTGGACTCCAATGGATTATCAGGTTTAGCTTGCGAAACCAAAATTTCAAAACCACAAGCCAACTTTACGCCTAAACTGTGAGCTTTATACTGAGGAGAATTTTGCAATGGAATTTTCCAGCCGGTCCTACGATCTGGATCGTAGTTATTGTGCAATAGCATAGCGTATAAGTTTTTAGTTAACGTCACAGATGTACTGACTCTATTTTCAGGCGGAAAATACTTCATAGCTCTACACACTTTCATGTCGATCGGATCTCTGTTGCAAAACGCATGAACAGCAGCTGATATGTAAGTCGGATCTTCCTTAAGCAACGCGGCCACACCCACTGGAGTATAAACTCGAGTCCGATGCAATAAATCTTTGATACCGTTCGGATAGTTCATAATTCTTAGATTGATATCTTGCACTATCTTCTCGGACGCTATATATTGCTGCGAATTTGATTTGATACATTTCATAGCTTCCGGAATAGTCATTCCGGTATCTTCATTATCCTCGGGCGGTATCAATAGAAGTGAACCTTTATAGAAAAACACCTAAAAAAATATATATTTATAAAACACCTCATTATCTAATAATATAAATTTGAATTATTACTCTATTTGTTGAATTGTGTGGATCTGCCCACGATGGAAGAGAAAGTGCAGCTTCAATAAGCAAAAACTCGCAATCTATATCGGCAACTTTGGCAGTAACACTATGATACTTGGCCGTCACCTCTTTCATCAAATACACAATGAACCATTCGTCTTCAATGTCATCTCCATAGTGACATATTCCATGTATATGCGATCGAAAATCTGAAACGAAAAACGTCATTATTATAGATAACATTTGAAATGCTCAACTTTATATTGTGATCAAATATGGATCTAAACAACACAAAACTACCTTTGTCCTCCTCGTTGAGCGATACACCATTGTTGTAAAACCTTTTGTGCAACGTGAGAGCGTCCTTGTGCCATATATAACCTTTAGAAAGCTCTAGAATATATAATTGTATATCTTCGTAAAGAGCATCGAACGATTCTATCGTTAACGATTCATCATTAAAGGGAAAAATGAAGCATTCGACGAAATCGTCCGCTTTAACTATTTCGCCAGCGGACATTTTATTTTCAATGAGTCATGCGTACTGACGGTTAAAACAAAGCGTTGTGGTTATATCGTTTGACAATCTGACAACGAACGAATGTTGCCATATTAAATAATAATAATCATAACATTGAAAATTGTCCACGTGCTGAATTTATTCCAATTACAGCAAAATCAAGTTTCTACGAATAACAAATACTAAGTTTTTTATAAGTGCCAATTAAAAAAACCAAAATTATATATTGAATTTTTATAAACAAAAAAAACACAGTTTTATATAACTATTGAAATAGCATTAAAAAATAAATGCTAATAATTAATAAAATATTTTTTCTGGTGCTTTTATACCGTGAGAGTTAAACACAAGACAATTGCTCACAATGACAAATGAACACATAAACTATTGAACACAAATCGCAAAAAAGTTTGAAGTTGTATGCATAAAATAAATTATAAAACACTTATTTGGATTTCTAACCTTTTATAACTTAATGTTCTTTTATTATATCATGACCAATTTATAAACTTGTATATTTTATAAATAATTTATATATGTGATTTAAATGTTTGCGACAATGACAAAATAAGCATTGGTAAAGCACAATATTAACATAAAAGAAACACGTATAAAAAATGCTGTGTACAAATGTTTTACATGCCACTATCATCTTTTTTATTATAAAATAATAAAATACAAAAAGGAAAATATTTAGACGTTTTGTTTTTCATATTTTTATGTACATGCTTTGAAATAGTTTATATGTTCTATATTTTATGTTAAATGTGTTGTTTTCTTGTTAAATATATAAATATTAGCATGATAAGTATCTACAAGCATTACGCAGCTTCACAATTCCATTGCGGAACTAACGTTTCTTATGTTTTGATTGTGGTTATAATGGTTGACCTTAAGGCTGAGCACATACTAGGCAACCTGGCTGCCGCAACAAGAAAGCAACCGAGACAGCGCAAAGAAATGTATTGGTCTGCCTGGGTAGATCACGCATTAGACAGCCAGGCGCCAATCTCCGTTCGCTCGTAGCCAACAATAAATTATCAAACTCGGCCATTTATTTATTTTAAAAATGGCGGAACAAAGTATTTGTATAAAATTTTGCGTTGGAAATGGGATTAAGTTTTGTTTATTGGTACAAATGTATCACAGGGGGAGCAAAAATCCACGGTTAATCAAAATATGTAGTATAAATAAACTGTTGTAGTTTTAATATATATTTCTGTACAACTTTTTTTTAAAGTTACTTTAGTAGATATTTTCTATTTTTTTAGCCAGCTTAATTCTTTTATTGACGCCGGAAGTACGACTGGCTACCAGTCTGACTAAGCAAAAATAAAAAACTAAGCAAATACCACGTAAACAAACCGAAAAAAGGACGAACGCGTGCATTCATTTGCTGTTTTAACTTGTCACTTAATACTTGTCGCGGCTGTTTAGACAACTCTGCAAGCGAGTGCTTATTTTAATGGTGGTGGGGGGCAGCAGTATTCACTCGCATATACCAGATTTACTTATTGCTTAGTATTTGTTTACACGTGGATACAACTACTAAGCTCGTGTAAACATGGCCTAACGCTGGGTCTGACTAATTTTTCCCTTTAATAAAACAAAATTAAAATCAAAGCGACTTGTATAATATATTTATATTTAGGGTAAAATGAAATACTAATTTTTGTTTTAGATTATTGTGATGCATTTTAATAAATAAATGAAACGCAAAGCGAAAATAAATTGATTAGTAAATAATTATTTGTCAAGCTATGCGTTCGTAAACGCGTTCGCGAACGCTCGCTCTCGTGCTTCGCGACTGGCAACTGTCAGCGGTCGGAGACGAGCGGGTGACTTTCGGGACGGTCGCAGCATGAGCGTCGGCCCATGGCCCGGGGGCGGCGGCTGCTGCCGATGCGCACTTGCGCACTGCTCGGCCTGGGGCTTCTCGCGGCGCAGCTCTATCTTGCGCTGCGCTTCGTGTCCCTGGAGGCCGGCGCCCCGACGGGAACGGGGAGAGGTCTGCAGCCGCCCGACGAGGAGGAACCGGGCTCCGTTCGCCGCTCGGACGCCCGTGTCGACTCCAAGGTCGTACCGTCGGCCGCCGCCGAGCTGTGGAAAGCCGCCGGCTGCGAGGCGACCTCCAGGGACGCCCTGTCGGCCCTGCAGCGAGCCGCTTCGAGCCAGTGTCGCGCGAAGATAGCGGCGACGGCGTGCGCGGCCCAGGCGGGAACCCTCCATCCGCCGAGGCTGAGCTCTACCTGTCCCAGAGACTCGACGGGGCGGGCTGCTCTGGGCTGCTTCCGAGACAGGGCTGATTTTCGCCTTCTGCCTGGATATTACGCGGACTACAAGGAGACCAACGAGCCGGACTTTTGTCTAGACATGTGCCTGCAGAGCGGCTTTCCCTACGCCGGAGTGCAATACTCGTGAGTGCTTATCTCTTGTGGTTATAGTTATTTTAATAATTCACACAACTGATAAGGATAATTCATGTAGTCTTATTTTAAAATCAGCTATAAAGTTTGAACCAGATGATAGCTCGGTTTTATTTTACTAAGCCCATATCCAGAAATAAAATATTGAAAATGATTTTTTATATTGATATTAATGTATGTCGATAAAAATGTTTATATTTTCAGAACTGAGTGCTTTTGCGGTGAAAACCCTCCGCCTTCCGCTTCCAAAGTAGCCGACACATCTTGCAATATGAAGTGTCCCGGTGACGCACGTCAACTATGCGGGGGATACTTCATGATGAACATTTATCAAACCGGTGCAGTCAGTGAGTCACCTTTCGACCTTATTGCACATAATTTGTTAAAATTTACAACTAACGTTTTGTTTCTTTTATAGAATTTAACGCTCAAATCGCCGCCACCGCTACGGATAGTGACACCGTTCCTGTTAGGATTGTTTTTCTACTGACGTTGAACGGGAGAGCTTCTAGGCAAGTGAGAAGACTGATGAACGCTCTTTATGACAAAAAACATTACTTTTATGTTCACGTCGATGCTGTGAGTAAATTATTATGATTTTCGATAAGAATATACGAGGGTGAGTCGAATGAAAACTTTAAATATATTATATCTCATAATTTATTGAATGAACAAAATACTGCAGTAGACTCGAATTTTTAATTTAAAACATACAATATTATTTAAACATTTATACAGTACCATTGCCAACTATAATAATAGTTTATAATTATTAAAAAATATGTCACCAAGGCATCGAATCGTTATATTTTGGTTCTGATTGAATTAACCTTTTAAACGCCATATATTTTTTATATAGGTATGTGCCCCACACTGTAAATTTTAAATGTGTTTAAAACAAAAAAAAATATTTCAAATGTAAAACATGTTATTACTACATATTGAAAAAGTAATTCCCCACACATTTGTTTTTTTAAATTTTATTTTTATTTTTAAAGGATTTTGGTTCAGTTCCGGTTCGAAACTCTGGATGTCCCTGAATCTAAGACTCTGTTTTTAGTCTATACTTTCTTGAAAAGTATTAATTAATTTCCCCATTATAATGTATTGGGCTCACGCTCGGTATGTTACTTTTGAAAAATTCTAGTCCGCTAGTATACTTGCTAGAAGAACACATGCATTATGATACTGAACTTTCATTCATCAATGAATTTCAGTGGGTGTCGACAATTCACTAATTAAAAATATAATGCTGGCTAATTTAAGCTATAGGTCAATATAACAGCAGTTTGAATTTTTACTGCACTTTTATTAAAGTTTTCATTGGCTTAACCTCGTAATAATATACGATTTTTAATAAATATGTTTTAATTACAGAGGCAAGATTATCTCTATAGAGAACTTCTGTCTCTTGAGAGAGAACATCGCAACGTCAGACTGATGAGAGGTAGATTCTCTACGATATGGGGCGGCGCCAGCTTGTTGGAGATGTTACTCGCTGCCATGAGAGAGCTGTTGGTTTCGGATTGGAAGTGGAATTTTGTCATCAATCTGAGTGAGAGTGATTTTCCAGTCAAATCAGTGGAAAAGTTGGAGGAGTTCCTATCTGCTAATAAAGGACGTAATTTTGTGAAGTCGCATGGGAGAGAAGTGCAGCGTTTTATACAAAAGCAAGGATTGGACAAGACGTTCGTGGAGTGTGATGCGCATATGTGGCGCATCGGGGACAGGAAGCTTCCGTGGGGATTGCAGATCGACGGAGGCAGCGATTGGATCGCTCTCGATCGTAAGTTTGTCTCGTACGTAGCATCCAAAGAGAGAGACGATCTAGTCGAAGGACTTCTGGGTGTTTTTAAATATACGTTATTGCCTGCCGAGTCTTTCTTTCACACCGTTTTGAGGAATTCCGAGTTTTGCGATACGTACGTGGATAATAATCTTCATATTACAAATTGGAAGCGAAAGTTGGGCTGCAAGTGTCAATATAAACACGTCGTAGATTGGTGCGGATGTTCCCCTAATGATTTTCGATTGGAGGATTGGCCTCGTCTGCAAGCGTCCGAGCAGCGTCAGTTGTTTTTTGCTAGGAAGTTCGAACCGATCGTCAATCAAGCGATCATCTTGCGGGTAGAACAATGGATTAAGGGTTTAGATCAAGAGCAAGTTATCAATGTCGACGCTTATTGGCAGAATATATATCATTATGCCGACTTTAGCCCTCGAGCCGATGACAGTCTTTTGACAGTGGTGTCCAGTGTCACCAGACGCAACTCGAAGATGCTTCTCGACGAAGGATGCTTAATCAAACCCGGAATCGTCAACGAAGTCACGTCTTATCATTACACCGACACTTATAAAGGCAGTCTGATTTTGCACGAAGCTCGGATGAACAACTTTGGTTCCGTAGTCATTGAAACGTGGTTTAAATATCAGCACTTCTTGCAAGTCAATCGCTCGGCTAAACTCTACGAACGGCTCAGAATATTAGCTGTCAGCACAGAATACGATCAAAAAGAACAAGTGTTCCGAAACTTGATTCGCGCCATGGGTCCCTATTCGGAACCTTCGCTCATGTATCATTTCATACCGACTCTAGAAGAGACAATAACGGCGAGCAACGTTACGTTCTTGTGGCTGGATCCGGTCGGGGACGTGGCGGAAGTCAGCGAGGCGATTGTCTTCGAAGGGAACGTGGTTAATTTTATCAAACCCGCTTTCAAAGTGCCATTATTACCGGGCGTATGGACTGTTAAACTTTTAGAGGGTAAGACTTTGGTGGCTGTCACGAGATTCCTCGTCATTCCGTTGCAGTTTTACAACGGTAGTAAAATATCCAAGCGGGAAGCGAAATTGGCGCATGGAAATTTTGCGACTGCCTATAAAGACTTTACTAGTCAAGAATTTTTATTTAAATCTTTCTTGTTACCGAACAAAGATAAGTTAGCCGCTAAGTCAAAATCCGAACTGAATTCGGTCAGGTTCGGATCAGATCTGAAGGAGTGGATCGATAGCCTTATTTTACAATTCTATAGTGTGTTAGGGACTTGCGTGTCGTCTAAGAACGTCGAGAGCGTACAATGCGGTAAAATTACCCTGATGCCTTGCCATATGACAACGTGGAGTTCGTTGGCTCCAGATCCTAAGAGTTTCGAGGGAAAGATGAAGAAGTTCGCTATGAAGAATAATTTTAGTATAAATGGCGTATGACAGATACGTTTTGTGTATGGTAATGTGGACTCAGATAGTTTTTTAATTGAATTATTAATCAGAGATGAATTGCCATACACAAAATGTATCAAAATAATGCAATATTTATAATGAAAAATACAATAAGACTTATTTTTTTGTAATGGAACAGCTAGAAGTCATATTGCTATAGTTGAAATAATTTGTGAATTTAAATAGTCTTGAAATTCGTTATTGCTTTTGTATAAAATTCAACCAAAATCATAATTATATAATAATTATGGATGACTTTTAGCTTCCTTGATTTTTTTTTGTATAATTTTATTAAAATGTATTCAATTGAAATTATGTATTACATATTTGATGCATTTATTATTGTTAGCAATAATCTTGAAAGTCTAATTTCAAATGAGTGGACCCAATGTGAAAAAATGTATTTGTAGCTGTAATTTTTGACAATGCAGTTAAAAAATCAAAATAATAAAAGTGTGCATATCATTGAGAAAAGAACATAGTGATAATTTGAAGATATATTATGTAAACTAGTTTTTTTTTGTATATAATTATGTAAAGCAAAGCACACATAAGTTAACTATGTATAAAATGATAAATAATACCAAAATTCGAATATGTATTATAAATAATGACAATTATATTTTCTCTCTAATTGATAAATAATAAAAAATGAGATTCCCAGATTACATATTTTGATTTTGTTAATGATAAATATATTTTTTTATCAATGTTATTATAACGTCTGTTATATAGTGCCATTGAGATCAAAAATAAATTATATAAATTTTAATCATGCCTTTTATATTAAACTAGGGATGTGCCCATTTAAAATCAGTGAACTGTTTTTATTATAAAAGCTATAAATCAATATTTAACTTAATATACGATTTACTACATATTGCCATATGGAACGCCAACGGTATATCGCAACACACAACATTTTTTTTCTAGAACAACACAAAATAAATCTGGTCTCCAAAACTCATTTTACAGAAAAAAAATTGTTTCAAAATGCCTGGTTGCTGTGTTTATTCCACGAGACACTCAGACGGAACTGCACACAGAGGCACATCAGTAATAATTAAAAACAATATTTAACATTATGAAGAATACCTTCAAGCGACTAACGTAAAATTCAAAATCGTTACTCATCATTAACGTTTTCCACCGTGTATTATCAAACTATATATCCTTTTTCAGCAAACAATAAAGGGAAAGAAGTGTACAAAGCGGCAGTGAAAAATAACTTGAAATAACCAACATGTATACTGGCCAACTGATCAGAAAAAACTACCTGACTTGATTGACTTTTGCTTTGTCAAAGGCATAGATGTAAAACGAATTCTAACTGAATCATGTTTCGAGCTGTCATCTGATCATTGCGCTCGGGGGCATATGCCCCAGGATACGATCTTGTCCACTGGTAAAATATATATCTACCAGTGAAAATATATACGACTCACTGAAATGAAATATTTTCGGGATAGATTTGAGACTTTTTTTATTTGAGTGATAATCTAAAAATAAAATTCGATTTCATTAAATGATATGCATTTTTATGACCAAATTCAAGGAGGGAGCAAATGCCCCCCCCCCCCCGCAAATGACATTTCTGTTCAATGATTTCTTCTTGTTTTTAAATAACTACCGAAATATCTATGTATATGATGTTAAAAAAAAGTTGTATTGACCTAGAAATTACATGCAACTCTGCAAAACTTTCATATTGTTAGGATTCTATTCGCTAGTTTTCAGTGAGACAAACAGAATGATGAACTACAAGAAAGAAAAAACAAAATATTTCATAATAAATATTTATTGACAATTACAAATTAAAATATATTAAATAAATTCTTATGGTTATATATATACAATAAACTTTTTTTATAAATAATTTTGTACACAATCACCTCATATACATTATTTGTTGTTTAGCTATTTCTATCAGTTTATAAAAATCATCATGAAGATGAGAACGCCAAAAACGACAGCGTCCCCAAACAATGGCTGGAAAATTAGGCGAACTTATACCTTGAAAGATCCTAGCTATGGCTCTCCCCGTAAATGTGCAATCTCGGTAAGCTGATATCAATCCTCGAACGTCAGCTATGACTTGATTCTCGTTAATCTTTCTCTCTTCAGCTTCTGTGTCGCATTTTTGTAAATTATTTATGAAATATTCTTGGATACACTTCCTTAACTTTTTAGAGCTTTCTAAGCAAGATTCCGATTCAGGATCGGAACAATGATTCGTATCCGGATACGAAGAAACCACTAAAGTTTTTGATACTTGATGTAGTTGATTCAGCATTGTTTTCTCTTGTAATTGTGTTCTTTCGTATAGTGAATCTAAAGCGATGTCTAATTCTGCTGAATCCAGATCGCCAGGAGCCATGATGTGGAAGCCTAATGTGTTGAATTCGACTTTGAGCAACGATCGTTTTACTCTATCGTTCTGTTTATCCCATTCTAGATTCTTCAAATGATATTTAACTAAGCCGCTCTGCCATCCGATCGCTGCAGCCACGTCTATAACACAAAACTCAAACGTTCCGATATTCTCGAATGAAACACCTTTCTTTTTTTCTAGTGCGATCGCCATCGCTAAAGGTGGACATTTTTTAGCAGCGTCAAACAAAGCAGATGGCCCTCCGTAAGAAATCATCTTACACATGATATAAACATTACTCAACAACTTGATATATTTATTAGGATGAAGTTCTAAATAGCATAAAAGCGTGCAGATATTCTCAGACGGAATATCAAGTTCGGTGACAGTTTCGTCTACAGAAAAAGCGACTTCGTGTCCCTGACATTTATAGTTCTCTTCATCGTTATCCTTTTTCATCATTACTTTACAAGCGCAAGGTATGAATACTTTTTGCAACAATTTTCTTACGACATGTCTTTCGATCGAATTTGCATGAATATGACGCAGCAGTTCATATTTATCTTTACTTTCAGAATCGATGAATGCGTGACAATGAGCTATCAATCCGTCGCGTCCAGCCCTGCCGATTTCTTGGACATATGACTCGAAACTAGCCGGCATATTATAATGGATAACGCCTCGAATATCCGATTTATTAATACCCATACCGAAAGCTACTGTAGCAACAACGATCTTAAGATCGCCGTTCATGAATGCATTTTGAACCTGTCGTCTTTTCGCTGCTGACATTCCGGCGTGATAAGCTTCGACTAACCAATTAAAACGCTTACGTTTCCTGTTGGGTTGAACCTGTTCATCTCCAGCCACAGTTTCTTTCGCATTCGGCAGAGCCGTCCTGATCAAACCGGCGATCCTTTCGCATTCGTCTCGTCTTATACAATAAACAATCAACGAATTACAATCCATGAAACGTTCAGATTGAAGCAATCTTACAATAGCTCTATCTCGTAAATTATCTCTTGATACGGTCAAGAATAAATTCTCAGGAACGGGCAAATTTGTTATGACTCCATCCATACCGTCAGTCACACCAATGTGATCTATGATACTTTTAGTAGTAGCTGCCGTAGCCGTGGCTGTCAATCCTAAGATACATTTGACTCCCATCTTTTCTCTTAAAACCCTACAGATGACTAAATAACTAGGTCGGAAATTATGACTCCATTGCGATACACAATGTACTTCATCAATACAAGCAAACGCAATCGGCGGCAACTGCTTCAAGATGCTTCCGAAGCCCGTGGATCGTTCTCCAGATACGATCGCTTCCGGTGAAAGTAGCAACACGTTGATTTCACCGTCTTTTACCATATCTATGATCTTTTGGCGATTCGTCGGAGATTGATTTGTATGCAAGCAACCCGCTCTTACAAAACCAGGCATGTTCACCACTTGGTCTTCCATCAGTGATACTAGAGGAGATACGACGAGCGTTATGCATTTATTATGTTGAGCATATATGTACGCTGGTAATTGATAACATAATGATTTTCCACTGCCTGTTGTTAAGGTCAATAAAGTTGACATTCCAGATAAGATCCTCATAATAGCTAGCTCTTGACCGTCTCTAAAATTGGTATGACCGAACATATGTAAAGCTTTGAAGACTTCTTGAGGAGTGACTTGTAGTTTTCCATTCTCAGTCATTGGATATAAAGCATCGATTGATTGAGTAAAATTATTACTCTTTAAAGGAGCTTCTAATAATTTTAAGAATGTCTCAGGAACCATCTCCATCTTAGCTTTAAACATATCAATATTTAGCACATCTGTGTTTTCAATCTCATCGTCCTGGATCGGTTTAAACAAAAAGTTTTCGCCTAGAGCAGTGTTTTCTATTTTAGAATCGCTAGCTTCTGCTAGAGTCTGATGCGGAGAACTCTCAACAGTATTACCTAAAGGCAGTAAATCATTTCCTTTGTGAGCTTTACAATATCTAGAGAAATGCCCAACTTCTCCACACTTGAAACATTTTAGTATACCCCCTTCGGGAAATTCAGGTCCTAATTCATTCAAAGCTTTCACTTTACTCTTAAACTGCTGCTTTTTGAATTTTGAAAAGTTGACAGTCTTTTTTCCTCTTACGAACACTTTTTTTTCTATATTGATTCTAACAAAATTATCATTTAATGTCCCACTTTTAATTTTTGCCTCAAATTTCTCTTCAGCAGTTATCCTATTATTACCGCTTTTCTTTTTCTTTCCCTTAAAACTTTTTGGTAATTCTAACGCAGTTGTTAGACCGTCAATTATATCATTTCCTTTCAAAACAGATGCATTGATAGCAAATCTAGGCATTTCTATTTTTACATCAGCCAATCTTTCTAACTCTCCATCGAAATGGTTTGTATTAGTCTCATCGTCTGATAATATTTCTAATTTCTTCTTACTCTTTTTTCCTTTATTTTTAACTTTTTTTGATTTTATTGCTTTCTTTGGAGATTTTCGCTTATTCGCTTTTCTACTCGTTTTCTTTTTAGGTTTGGTTTCTATGCTTTCATTTAAAGATTGATCGGATTTATCAATCTGAGGTGACACATTTTGTACAGTATCGTCCAATTTTTGTTTCTTAATGATCGGACGTATTCGTTGATATTTTTTATTGCTTTGAGAATCCTCGTTTTCAGATTCGCTGTTATCGATACAATCGAAAACATCATCGTCAAAAATAGGTTCAACATTAAGATTTTTCAAGCCATAATTAATTTGAGGTGTTTCTAGTCGTTCCACTGGGATTTGCTCATTCGAATCAGGTAAACTTACGCTGCATCTATTCAACCAACTTTCGTTGATCGTTCTAATGGAAGGTTTAACAGACATACTCATAGATTGGATCGGGTTTAAAACAGTTGTGTTAACTTCGTTAGTTTTATTGCTGACTGCCATCGTATAATCTGCAAAAGAATCCGTAAAATCGTCTTCGTTGATTATCGTATCATCTGACACGGCTCCAATTTGGAACAAATCACTGTTCGAATCAGTCTTGCTATGAGATCTACTGATTGATTTTCTTGGATTTCTCTTGTTGAAACTGCAACTTTTAAAAAGTGTTTGAGGAACTTTGAGAAAGCAACTGGATGACTTGGGCGTTGATTTTTTGACTTGCTTGTGGTTGAGATGAGATCCCCAAACCTTGCTTGAGTTAAGCTTTTCTCCACAGTCAGTACTAACTAGTTGCTCTATTTGAGATATGCTTGGAAGTTCTTTCTGAGGTGTATTGGAAGACGGCGAAGCTGGAGACGGTGCTGGTGATTCTGCTGGGGCCGAAGGAGGAGAAATAGGCAGAAGATCCGCCACGGCTTTCTCCAGCATTTGCGATTTCATTTGAAAATAACGGCTGTAAGCACTTTTGACGTGTTTGGGCGCTTCTTTGATATCGTACTTGGATGGAATTCTGCCATTGTTTTTGAGAAATACCTTTTCCCATTCTCTGACTGTTATTTTATATTTGATGTAAGATTTATTGAAATCACTCCCTTCTGACAGCTCCATGCCTTTCCAAAGTGGCGCGTAAACTGACGTGAGGCCTAAATAATAATGACGACCATTTACTATGTGGAGTAATACTGAACAATATTTTGTTATATAATAATATAGTTGAAAATTATTTTTGTTCACAGTTATTAAAAAACATATTGAAATTTGCTCCATGATTATTTTTAAACTAGCTACATTCTAATTATAAATTACAGGGCAAAATCTACAAGTGTTTTCAGACTCTTTCTCTTCAATGAGCGGTATTTTATATATTAAATGTCATCAAAACCTGTCGTGTGAAAATATATTCCACAACAATATATTTTACGTGTTTTTATACACAAATACTAGTTACACCTCATGCAGCGAGAAATTTGAACAGGGACGTAATTTAGGGAAGTTGGGCATTTGCCCTCCTTGGATTTGGCCACAAAAATGCATGTCATTTAATGCAATACTGTGAATTTAAATAAAATCGAAATATTGAAAAATCTACCACTGACTGACTACTGTAGTGGCTCAATCTATATTTTTTTGCCAACCATCACCAGCCCTCCGGCAAATCTCAAAGAAAATAAAAAAAATAGTTTCAAATCTATCCCAAAAATATGTCATTTTAGTGAAATCATATCGGAATACATTTTCATCGGTCCATGTCGGCTCCTGGCTTTCGCCAAGCCACTTATCCCAAGCGGTAAAGTAAGCGCTGTTCATTTTTATTATATATTATAATTATGCATTACTTTTATTATATAATCATTGTTTGAATTCTTGAAACTTACAACGATTTGCTGATAATGTTATAATAACAAAGATTATTTTTTATTGATCTGAGAAAATCCTGGATATTACTCAAATGCTCTCAATAGAGCATCGTGCATAATGTTTCGTTGTGCCGGGACAATTATTTCTTAAGTCAGTATATTTCTTTTGGAGTTTGAATTATTGTTAGGCTATATTGAAATAACAGAGGTACTGTTCTCCTCGGATGCAAATAGCGAATTAAGTAAAGTAGTAGTATAAATGATTGATTTATTGGCTTTGAATAGGAGTTTTGTGGGGATCAAGGTCTACTTAGAATTTGAGAATGAGGTGTGGAAGCGGATAGTGTTCTATTAATTCTTTCAATGAATAGGTCATCTATTTTATACATAAATAATGCCCTTCTCTCGTCTCTTAGTTTTCTTAGCTTTTTAGCTAAAAGTTTTCCATAAAGCTCACATTCGTCTTTCTCTGGATGTCTTTTATTTAAGATGTTGGCGATATATAAATGTTACAGTGAATGTGTATTTTTTTATGGAGTTATATTTTTACTAGGGAAGTCCAAATATAGTTTCACTAGTAGATATATATTTCTACTAGCGTAAATATAATTTAATTGATAGGCGCTAGTGAAATTATATGCTGCTTTAAAATGTCTATGCAACTCAATTGACAGTTGCGGAACGTACATTTGTTGGTCAAACTCAAACTTAACCTACATGGATTAACCAAACCAAACTTGACATAATGAAAGTTCTGTAACTAATAAGAGTTTTAGAACTTTCATTAGGTCAAGTCTAAAATACAAACTTACCCAACTACAATCTCAGAAAAAAATAATCGAAAGAAGAAATACAGACAGACAGAGGTTGCATCTTACATATTGCTCCATAGCTTAACTGGACTTCGGTATTACACCATGTTTTAAAATATGATGGCTATCCTTACCGATACAACTACGGACGTTTGATATGAGCGTATTGATCAAAGTAAATTCGAACCGAATTTTGGACAAAAAGAGGGCCCAAAAACAACTATCACTACTCAAAGGTCAAAAATTCACGGCAAAAACAATAAAATCCAGGCGCGTACGGTGAGATACATTCCCTTCTGTTCGCTCGTGTGTTGAATGACACGAGTGAGTGAGAGATAAGGGCGTGCGTTATATGCGTTCCGCACGTCCACTCTTCTCACTCACTCTTGTCACTTAATATGAAATACGAAATTAATACGAAACGAGCAAAAGAGAATGTATCTCACCGTACGCGCCAGATAGAATCGTGTCGGCGCCGTTGCATTAGAAATGCTCGGTAACGGGCATTTCCACTGCAACGGCGATGGCACGATTTCATTGCTTTTGACGTAGATTTTTAACTTCTGAAAAGGGATAATTGTTTTTTTGCTCACTCCTATTGGTCAAAATTTGGTTTGGATATACATGATTTTATTCTCACTTATCGTAAGTCGTAGTATTGTTATAAAAAGTCCTAGCATGAACGCTAGCGTGCTCGGTTATCTAGATAACCGAGCACTTCCAATTTTATTGCTTTTGACGTAGATTTTTGACTTCTAAGAAGGGATACTTGTTTTATGCACTTTCCTATTGCCCCTTCTTCCTTAAATTTTATCAAAAAAATGCATGTCATTTAGCGAAATACTGTGAATCCAAATGAAATTGAAATATTGAAAAAATGACCACTGACTGGGCAATTTTTGCTCTCCTTCACTGGAAAAAGTTAAAATAATGTCCCTGAATTTTAAACGTTTTATCCGTTTTTTTATCGATAGGAGTGGAATTCAGTGTTTTTTTTTGTTTTAGTTCATTTATGATGACATTATAAATGGTTTCATATTTTGTTGAATTTTAATTAAATAAATGCTAATGATTTGCAATGCATATTCATTTTTGGTATTGGCATATGATTAATTTTTTTTTATAATGACGCTTATGCGGTCCGCAACGAAATTTTCGTGCATATACGTTGACATTAAAAAAGATGATGCTCAATTTTGGCCATAGCGCACTAACTCGTCGCACGTCCACAATATTGTAAAAATAAAATAAACTGCTAGCATCCGTCGCGCATAAGCGAGCCGAATACGATTTCAAAATGCGCCGAGATGAGTCACGACGGCGCCGATTTCGATAAACGATCTCGAACAACAACAGAACGTCATGGGGGACGCGCTGACGGACGACGTCGGCGAAAAAAAATCGGGTAAATAAATTGCGCCGCCGCCGATAAATAAACGTTGACACAGCGCAGGACGGCGGTCGGGCGCCGTCGGATCGAGTAGCGGGCGCAGGCCCGAGGGGCGCCCGAAGCCTTCGACGCTTAGCCGCTAAGCCAGCGACATGACGGCGGGCGAAGGTACTTGTGCGCGTATTGTTGTTGTACGCGTCGTAGATGCGCGTCGCCTCCGGACGGAGGGCGCAGTCCGGCGTACGTTATTCGATATCCGCTGTTCGCTATTCGACATAACCTATAAATCAGACATCTTGTTTTCCGCTATACGTCACTCGCTCGCAGTGAGACGTCGCTGGATCCAAGATGGCCGACGAGGCGAATCTCTCGGATCCCGAAGGTAACAAGTGACGTTTGCGCCTCATAAACAAACACCTCACCTGAAGCAGGTGTTTGAGGTTAGAACAGGTGGTCGAACGCAATCAATGTCAATGTTTCTCTAATACATATGTATGTTGTGCGATAATATTTGATAACACCTTGTTTTTTCACTGATCCAACTAACACGTTCAATTTTAATCAAGAGAGTGCTTTTTACCTGGTCGAATATTGCTACATAAATACATGTGAATATCTATGTTATGTTTTTATTTCAATCATACTTATATTACTAGTAAATCTATTTTTATTTAAAACTACTCTCATAGGGAACTATTTTGTACTTTTTGCAACATACTATTGTTGACCGATAATTTAAGTAGATTATTTTAATATATTCCTCATCCTAGATAATATACCTATTTTTCTATTTTTTTTTGTATATGTAATTTAAGTATTTCTCCTTCGGAGAGTTTTATTTAGCAAATAATATAATTTAGTTCTTAGTATTTCCCATGTTTCTCTAATTATATTTACATCAAATTCATCACTACTAATTCATTTTTTCTTTTGCAAATTGTGTTTTTAATAAAGATACCGATTCAATTCTTTAAATTTGAAATTAAATGTTTCAATATTGTGCTGTACTAATTTGTTGAACTGAGAAATTTGATTCACAATATTTTCTGTACTCAATGTAATATATATTTATTATTTATGCTAACATATGATGCTTTGTATATATATTTCCAACGATCTCCATATTTATTATGTCTGTTCCCTGATTAGGTTTAATTAAAAATTTTATTGTTTTCCACATCTTGTACGGAATATTATTTATTTTATCTATCGACTTTTAATACCATTTTTAAGCTATTTTTTATTCAAAGCATTTGAAGTATTTTATATGATTCATCTCTTCTGCTTAAAGCATATTTATCATCACCATTAAACCACGGTTTTTGGTTGAATTGATATTCTGTTCTAAAGTAACATTGACTTTTTATTTTATTATACACACTATTCTTATAAATATTATTCCATATCATATTAACATCCATATTATCTACATTCCAGTCACATTTTAGTAATTCTATTCTTAATTTGTTGAAATCTATTTTTTTTAAATTACTTCATTATTTTTTTAACGTAATTACCTTGTTTTTCTATATAAATCTATATAATAAAATCAGTAATTCTTAGAGGTATTTTCACTTTACATTATACTCCATTACTATTGGTAAAGACGAAATATATTTTAATGTGCTCGAGTTATTAGTTGTTCTTGTATTTTCATTGTCGTAATCCAAATATATTCGCAAATTTTTTTATTTTTAAGGTATAAAAATCATCTCAAACACTCCAATTAAAATTGTATCCATAATTTTATCATAACTCCATTCTGAAATATTATTTGTGAATTTCAAGAATGAATTTGGATCACTATTTGGAGATCTGTATGCTAAATATAATAACATGAGAGTTTTTCCACGAAAATCTTTACCGTTATGTACCAATATGTTTTAACTTTATTATATTTAAATAGTATATACAGTATAACACATCCTGTGTGTCTGGAATTAGAATAGCATCTAATCATATTATCGTCGATATATAATTCATGTACTTCAATATCATTTGTGATATGTGTTTCTGTTAATCCTATAAATAGCGGATATATATTTTCAACGCTAAATTCTATCTCTTTTTTATGTGTTATGTGTGCATTGATCATTATCCCAGTTATAATTCATAATTGAATGCAATAAATACTTTTTTTTGGACAAAATTATTGACATTTTTTGAACATATTGTGAATTCAGAAATTATTTTAATCAACTATGGTAAAAATTTACACAATTTATGCAAAGTTGCAAACAAATGTTAGTCTATAGGAGCAGGGTTCGGACTATATAGTGGATGCACCAAAACATCTTAGCAAGATCTCGAGTTTTACTTATTTTACAGGGGAGTAAATTTTTTTAATTTGTCTATACACTAAGTATTTTATATCAATAAAATCAGTAAAATAAAATATAGTTTTTAATTAGGATGATTTACTTGGTGTTATTTATGCTATCAATTAGGCTGTTTTGTCAACAGCAGCCTTATATCGCAATTGTAAATTATTTTCTGTATGTTCCCCTTTTTAGTTTAAATATTTGTGACTGGTTTAAATTTACGTTCAACTAAATATACTGGGGGAAATCAAAAAATTTCTTGCCTCAGCGCAAAGTTCAGGATTAAATATGGATATCTACCTCTGCATTCAGAACACTCGGTTCCTATTTCTAATTTTAAATTTCAACTCTTCAATTCAATACCTTTTACAATTTTAATTCTGATTGTTCGGAACTTGAAAATAAGCCTAAACACTAACGGGAAACCTTCATTGAAATGATATGGAGCATCTCCAAAAGTTAATAAATCCTAAATTGCATTTTTAGATAGAGTATAAATCTAGTAATCTAGTTTCGTTACAAACGCAGAAAATAGCTTTCATTTTGATCAAATTAAGCTCATCTCCTTGCAGATGTAAATTAGATTTAGTGAATTTGCTATATAAAGCTGTCTAAAAATATCACATTTGAACTGCTGTAATTATGTATTATAATGAGCCATAAATGTTTTTGCAACTAAATTTTGTACAATTTTCCTGGTATTTCCTTTTAGTTGGGTCCTTTATTTTTTTTTTGTGAATTTTCTTTAGCAAATCTGCCAAACATGCTCGTTCACTCTTCACTGTAATTCAATGGTGATCTTAGATCACATGTGTTTGATGTAAAATCATTACCAAAATCTGAACTATAGTCAATTTAAATCATCTGATATATTACTAGGACCAGTTTGCTCCGTCATTGTTACACATTTTCTATAATGTCATGCTGTTTATTAATAAAATTATCACTATTAAGCTAGCTTAACTTGTGGACTATATGCAAATTGTGAAATCACCAGCACTGTAGAAACTACTACAATTGATAACAATGACGACTGCCTGATATTGTTCAACACAGCTGTTAGTCAAATTATTTGCTTTTCTTTCTATATACGATTCAACTTACGAGCCATTCGAAGATTACTTATTTTACTATTACTGTCGCCAGACTTTACAAGCAAGAGGTGTACAAGTCTAAGTAATGTAAAATGAAGGAACTAAATGTTGTCAAATATATTAAAATAAGGGCCCAAAAGCTTAATTTATAATACAATACTTATTATTTTCAACCTATTGAATTTTTTTATTAATAAAGATAATCACAATTATTTTTGCTTCAATATTCGCGCTTCAATGGTGTTGGATTTTTATTGGTGTAAACATTTATAAATCTGTTCTTCATATTATCATCTGTGTGGATTTGTATTTCATAATATTCGGTGCCTTTCAAAACTTCGTACTGATTCAGTAATGTATTATATTAGTGTCTGTGGAAAACTCTATGATAAATCACTATGAGTCAGTTCTTGTCTGCCTATATTTTATACACAATGTATATTTTCTTAATAATAAATTGTTTTAAAGTGCTAATGTATTGTTTGTTGACACAGAAGATAGCTATATCTATGATTAAGTCATTTATTACCAGCTTTAGTATTCAGCTAGATAGCTATATATGTGATGGTTCAATTATAACATCATTTACAATTTTCTAATTATTGTCAGGTCATAGAAAATGCTAATGTATTTTTTTCATCATATCAGCGTAGTCAATATCCATTTGTTTAAAGATTGTATTTAGCAAAATGTACAAAATAATTTATCAGTAACGGGGTTAGGAAAAATAACGTATGTTTATAGATTATGATAACATTTGACAATTATATTTTGACTTGTAATTTAGAATTTTGATTTGTCAATTTAATTATAACATTATCTATAAACTGCCGAGGTTTTGGTAAATATTGACAAGACATATAAAATGCTTACCATAAATCTGTCATAATCATCATTAACATCAACAATGTTTATTTGGTTGAAGATTATATCTAGCAAAGTATATAATATAACTTATCAGTAATCTGGGTAAATGTTAAATTGGCATTTTTCACATTATATGGATATTAAAACTATGAAGTATTTTAACTTGTATTAAAGGAAATTTTATATGTTTAGGGAGAGATTGGAAATGGAGGCCCCCACCTCGGGGCTTCACTTCGGATACTTATGCACTATGCGAGAGCTGGGAGAGGAACAACAAGAGCTGCCAATATGGAGCTCAATGCGTGGAAGCGCACGGAGGAGACGAACTCTCCGAGTGGAAGGAGAGGTCAGTGTCAATGAAATTATTTTTGAATACTCAATAGTTCAGATGTTAATGTTTTTTTTTTTATTATTATAGGTTCGAATACAGAAAGATGCAGATGATAAAAGATTGCGAAAAGGAGCAATATGGCAAAAGCTATATAGGTATATCTGATATTTTTTATATTGCATTTTTATTGTGATATTAATAATTACATTTTTTCATAGAACAACTCCTAGAAAAATGGTCGCAGGCAACTTCGCCCGAGAAAGTCATGCGCGAGAAGATAGACTTTGTAGAAGATACTAGTTCTGCGGATTTAGTTACTACAGTTTCGTCAAAAATTAGCAAACGAGACTGGACTTTTGTATTAAAGACCAAAAGACTTCTCAAAGCTGTCGCTTTGCTGCAAGATGCCCACAGAAACCATTTCGCTATCAAACATATAATACTCGGAGAATTAAAACTGAACAAAAAGAGCCGCGATAATCATAAGCCAACAGAAGTTGAATTAATCACGGATCAGGAATGGACGACGACGAGCATCGAGAAAGCTCCGGACTCGGATAAGGGAACCATATTGGAGCATCGTGTTAAAGTCTCGTTTTCGACAGATATTTATGGAACGTTCCGTCAGTCGATCGTCTTTGATTTCGGTTCGGAGCCCGTGTTGGTTAAACATCTGTGCGTCGATGTCGTTCCTGTCACCGATGCCGACAAAATCAAGGAAATTCGGAAAGAAATTATTTTGTCGTCTACTAAAAGGTGGGACAGCGACAATGCTGATATTGTACCTTTCAGTTCGCCCGTGTATCCCGGATTGGCGACTCCGTACGGTAAAGAAGCTAGCGAAAAAGATAGAGATCTTTTGAATGCGTATTCTGCGCCGAAAGCTGCTACTTTAGTGCTCACTCAAGCAACTGTGACCGAGCGAAATTTGACCAAGAACAATTATAGAGCTCGAATGCACGAATTGCTTTCCGTCGAGGAACTGGCGAGATGCGAACAGGTCGCAAGATATAATTTGACGTGTAAATTACGAGTAGCGCCCAGCTATCTGCTGGCTCCTTCCGGAATGGCGACATCGACAGCTAAATATGCGCATTCGGGCGAACTGTTCGCTCTGTTGACGCTAGGTAAAGACGTGTCCGAAGACACCTCAGCCGGTCGTCTTATCTTGAATAATTGCACTACTGTTCTATTAACGTCTTCGACAAACATAGCTACGGGTGCTTGTCGCCGTGTTTATGAATGTCTCATCGAAGACAAAGGAAAAAACATGATCTACTTGCGACTTTCTGCGATCGCTGTTCGCGAATTGGCAATGAGAGCAGATTCTGACTTTGCGTCAGATATACAGTTTCAACTCAATCGATTGACTTACTGCGAATGGCATTACGCTATAGACAGGATCACTGATTATAGATTAATATTCCCGGATATGTCGATAGAACCTGTAATACCATGGTCGCCAAATAGACAATGGGACGAAACATTAGATATTCGTCTAAATGTAAAGCAGAAGGAAGCCGTTTTGGCAATAACGACTCCAATTGGCATCGAAATACCGCCGATATTAATCATTGGACCTTTTGGTACTGGAAAAACGTACACTTTAGCGCAGGTTCATTTTGCTTCTGCTTTATTTTTTTATGATGAACTATTTTACTTACTTACCTTTTATCTTATATTGCAGGCGATTAAAAAGTTATTGCTACAACCTGAATCAAAAATATTAATTTGTACACATTCCAACTCTGCAGCTGATCTATATATTAAAGATTATTTACATCCATGGTTAGAATCGGGCGTCACAGATGCTAGACCTCTGAGAATATACTATCATAAAAGATGGGTGGCTACTGTGGACGAGACAGTTCAACAGGTTAATAAAAATCTTATATTAAAGCGTAGTTCGGTGATCATTGCTCACATGGCAGCTGGTTACACGAATATTGGTCACAAGCCAACTTGCTCTCACGAAAATTCGTCAAATCGATCGCTCACAAGGCAATTGTTTATACGAATATTGCTCACACGGAACATCATTAGCACGGTTTAAGGAAAGTTATTTAATTTTATTATTTACATGACGGTGAAAAATATTCATACACTATTTTTTTAAATAATTTCGTTCAGTTTTACAAGAAAAATCTCCGAGCTAAATAATAACATGGCGGTTAGGTATTTTTAATTTAAAAATCGAAAGCATATGGATAATTTTAATTATGATAACCTCATAAAAGCTGCTGATTTTTTAAACTAAATGTATCAATGAACGGTGATTGATATAAACAAGATTATACAATAGCTGGTTATTTAAAAAATAAATAAAAGCTAATTAATGCAATGTATTTAACTATTATATAGGAAATATGTTTTTTTAACTTGCCATAATTTGCAACTACTCTGGAAAATGTTTCAGTGCAATCCCTATATTTCTTATGCGTTTATTATTCTACTTGCAATGTTCAAATACGTAAGTAAATAAATAATTTTTCCATATTTATGAAATTTTGTGTGAGCAATAGTCCACTTGAGCAATCTACCTGTGACCGATGTTCGTGTGATCAGTTGCCATATGAGTAATTTTCCATTCACTGAAAGCGTTAGTGAAGTTGAATTATGTCTTAACTAATTATATTTTCTTTTAGTATTGTTTAATCGAATTGAACGGAGGAGTCAGGAGTTTTCAAGTGCCAACCTTACAGGACGTTTTGAAGCATAGGATAGTGGTGGTGACGTTGTCCATATCAATGTGCTTATCGACATTGGGTCTACCGAAAGGTAATTTAAATTTTTATTGAATGTAAAATGTGTTTTAAGAAGATTATTAATATCAATTTTATCTTAAATTTTAGGATATTTTTCCCATATATTACTCGATGAAGCCGCTCAAGCAATGGAGAGCGAAGCTTTGATGCCTCTGGCTATGGCGACACCCATCACTCGTATAGTTCTCGCAGGAGATCATATGCAGCTCAGCCCGGAGTTGTTTTCGCAATTTGCGAAGGAAAAAAATCTGCACGTATCACTTCTTGAACGACTCTACGAACATTATCCTGCAAACTATCCATGCAAAATACTCTTGTGCGAAAACTACAGAGCTCACGAGGCAATCATACATTTCACTTCTGAACTGTTTTATGAGCAAATGTTGATCGCCAGCGGAAAGCAGCCTAGGCATAATAAATTCTATCCATTAACGTTTTTCACAACGCGAGGCGAGGACGTCCAGGATCAGAACTCGACGGCATTTTATAACAACAGCGAAGTATATGAGGTAGTGGAACGAGTTCACGAACTCCGGATGAACTGGCCCATAGCATGGGGGAAAATAGACGAACACAGCATCGGTATCATGACGCCGTACGCTGATCAAGTGTTTCGCATTCGATCCGAGCTACGGAAACGCAGAATGGGAGGAATATCAGTGGAACGCGTTTTGAACGTTCAAGGAAAACAATTTCGCGCCGTATTTCTATCGACAGTGCGTACGAGAAGAACGTGTCAAGCTGCGGCCGAACTTGATTATGGATTTTTATCAAATAGAAAGCTTCTCAATACTGCTATAACGCGTGCTCAAAGTTTAGTTGCTGTGGTCGGTGATCCAGTCGCTCTTTGTTCAATAGGAAGATGTAGGAAAGTGTGGGAGCGGTTTATAAATATTTGCAACGATAACGACAGCTTGTTTGGCATAACTTGGAAATTACTGCGTGCTCAATTGGACGGAGTCGAGCTCAAGAAGACTTACACCTTGAATCCATTGGCGCCTGAATTTGTTCCACGCGCTATGCAAGCAGAAGCGTATATAAAATATCAAATAAACGAGATTACTGGACCTCCACTGGTACAAGGATCTGCTGCCATAAGCATGCCTCTACCCGTTACTCAAATGAATACTGTTAATATTCGGCAGCCGACTGCACCACAAATACAACCGTTGATCAATAATGCAAACGCTCCGATTATACCGTATCCACTTTTCTATTATTCTGGTGGAGCGAATCAACAGCCTCACACTACCAATGTGATGCCAATTGTGAGAGCTCCGATACCTCAGCAGCCTGTCTCGATATCGAATATTCCGCCTTTCCATCCCGTCAATTCGGCGGTTAACCCTTGGAATCAAAATTCTTTTCAATTACCGTCTCCGAACGATCATAATAATCCAGCTTGGGCTAAACAACAATTGAAGAAACCGATAGAAATCAACCCTGGAATGGGTACACCGATAAGGAGCACGCGTCTTTTGGTTCCATCGCGGTTTCCGGAAAATTTCCCACAAATCATACCGCCTCAGATGGTGGCGAATAAAAACGCGCAATTCATGCAGATGCAACAAGCGCAACCGCCGCGATTGAGCCCCGAAGGCGTGGTACCAAACGCGTCGACAGTCATGAACGATAACTTTGTTCAAAATGATATGATGGCTACGCCGTTTATGAGAACTGGACCTATAAATATGCCCGGCGATCGGATTCCTTTTTCGCCGTGCTTGAATAAGTTACAAGAGCCGCCGCCACAACCACCGTTGGTGAATCTGCAAAAGGAGAAGGAGCAGATTCAATTCCTGCAAAACGTGCATTTCCCGGAACGGCAACCGATGATGAATCCCGGCATGCGAGATATGCATTCGATCATTCCGCCGAACGTTTCTCTCCAAGATATGTCGGCTGAAAATCAAGAAGCTCACATGAGATGGTATCACCATTTGTTGGATACGCAAGGAGTGGAGTCTGCGTCTAAGTTTATAGATCTAGTTATGCAGAGAAGAATCTTACAGCAGCAGCAAACTGTCAAAACCTCGATGCCTAATTTTGATTCATTTCTGCATGGAAACGAAATATCTAGGAATATTGACGATATATTCTCAGATAAAACGGTTCCTAATAATCAAAATTTTGTTAACTTTAATCTTCCAAATGGACACGGGCTATTGCCGGCCGGTAATGAAATGGACCGATCTTGGTCCATTCCTGAGCCGAAACTCGACGTTAATCAATATATAAATAATAAAAACTTTGCGAGGGAGTTTGATTCGTCGATGGTTCTCAATAATAGCGCATACAACCAAAACACCAATCAACCTAGAGATCAGAGAAACTACATTCCTAACGAAACAATGGAAGTTCCTTGGCGGATCAACAATTCGTCACAGTCCGTTCCATTATATCGTAGACAAGCCGGACAATCGAGCACGATGCCGCCTCAAAACGAGCCTCCGATGTCCCAAGGGCTGTTAGATACGTTAGATAAACAGAATTCTACCACCGGAGCGTTCGCCGGATATGCTCGAGCTTTTAGTCTCCAACAGACGGAACCGAATTTAATTAATCAACACATGCAACACAATCCGATACTCTTACCAGATAGATCGATGATAAACGGTAATATTGGAGCGGCCGATTATAGATGCTTTATGGGGCCAAATATGCCGCCGCCGCAACGTATGCCTCATCAGGTCCCAGACTTTCCTCGTCCACTCAACGGATCTTCGTTAGAAAACATGGACAATAGTGATAATACTACTTATGCCAGTGTGTTAAGGCAGAATACCCCGAAACCGGAAGACGATAAAAGTGATCCAATGGCGGCGCATAGGTACTATGGACATAAACCTCAGCCTTCGCAAGGTTTATATCAATACTTCAACTGACACATACAATAGCCACATTAAGTAGAACTTAATCGAATTCTGCAATGCTGAATCTCTTGATGGCGAAGAGTCATTGGCTGTGAGTGCTACTTAATACTAAATCAAATTGAAAACGTACCGCCATTTTTATCTATACCTTACGACAAAAAAGGTGAAGAATAGACAAAATATATTCAATTTCTTTTATAAATACTATAATGGTTATAAATTTGAGATTTGATGCGGAGTGTTATCGTGCGTATTCGGTTACAGCTCGCGCAATCAACGCCAGTAGTTGTATATTTAGAATTGTTTATTTTATAAATGTTACACGGAGCAATCCGGTAGCCCTAATTTTATTAAGTATATAATGATTAGAATGCATATGTTGAATATTATGCATTAATTCAATGAGTATAAAAAATACATAGATTTGCTAAATTTGTAGTGTAAGTTATGAATCGGATATAAATGTAATAAATTTATTAAATGGGTGAAATAATGTTGAAAATGTTACTTTCGTGAAATTGAGTAACGTATAAAAAAAATGAAAAACCGAAAATCCAAAAAGTTTCTTCTTCATAGTTATAGTTTCATATTTGTACTGTCTGATAGCATGTATATTTCCACTACCCTTGACCAACTCATGTCTCATGTTTTTTTCCTCCCCGTTGAACGGTTTCTTATTTTGAGGTGTGCGCATCGTCGTGGTTGTGCAAATATTATTAAAATATATATGTATAAAAAACTTTTTTATTGTGATATATTTTTTTTAATGTCCTTCGATTGGCATGTTGGTCAGCGAGTGATGTAAATGTAAAATTATTATTTTAATAAATAAATGTATCATTGATGATAAACTTTTATTTTCAAACTATAATATAAGCGACGTTAAGACATATGTGTATAAAAATTCAATTTGTATATTTGTAAAATACCAATGTGAATTAATAATGAATAAAATTGATGAACATTTTGATGTTTACATATATATTATATATAATGTATATATAAGCCATTATCATAATTTTATTTCCTATTATTAGCTTTTTTATACAACTAGTTTTGTTTCAGGTGAGCTTTTGAAAAAAATTGTTGATGTTTGAATATGGAAAAATAATCGGTGGATATTTTTTTTTTCAATTAGAAAAATCTTCACATCTATATAATTCTTAGCAGGCAAAATATTTTATTACATTGATGACAAATGTATAGTAAAAGTCGGATCTGGATGCGTTTTATTGCTAACTACATAGAACTGGGTTAATTCTTCGTTCACTTCGTTGTTATTCTTGTAGAATCCGCGTTCCGATCCTTTTTCATATTTATTAAATTAGGAAAATAAATTATTTTGAATTGCTTAATATTACTTGTCCATGGACTGGAGAGGAGTGTAGATATAGTTTTCTTGTGTCACAAAGCAAAACTAAGTAACTTAACTGATATTTTACTTTGGATAATCTAAAATATTTTTTTAGAGTGCCCGTTAAGAATGTTTTAAATATTTTTAGAGCAAGTAGGTAATCCATTATGCTAAATTTGAATATTTAATTACTCGATTACTTTTCTCTCAATAAGCCCGAGTGACTTGTGCCACTCCAAAATCCACGGTCCTTTATGTGCCTTTATTTTGTTTCGAAATGCAAGACAATGAAACACTTCTTTTTAACAAAAAAAAGTTTTAACGCATTCGAAAAAAAATTGTGAATAGTATGTTTAACGGCCGTATCTGCTATGGCCGAAATTCACAGAATTCGTTCTTTGAACGAAATAAAATGTTAGAAAGACCCATCCTTTATTATCGCGTATCTCTTGGTTCAAGACGCAAATATTTTATCTTAACTAGTTCAATAATTCGATCGCGGTTAATTAATTTCTAGTTATTTAAAATATATGTAAATTGCACAAAATAAACGCCGGCACGGGTCCGATCTTTATGTGCAATCTATCAAATTCGTTACAAACATTATACTATTGTATATACCAGGGCTGTGGAGTCGGAGTCGGAGTCGGAGTTGGAGTCGGAGTCGGAGTCGGAGTTGGAGTCGTGGAGTCGTGGTGTTTTGGCCGGAGTTGGAGTCGGAGTCGGAGTCGTGAAAAATGAGCGACTCCGAGCATTTTTTTAAATTATGAAATTTATGAATTTTTATTTGCGTAATAATTAATGTGTATAGCGTATGAATATTAAACTTGTAGAAAAACACCAAAAATACCTGATAAAATTAAACTTTTTTGAGTCGGAGTCGAAGTCGGAGTCGGAGTCGGAGTGGAGTCGTGTTGTTGGTAAATATCGGAATCGGAGTCGGAGTCGGAGTCGTGTTTTTTTTAACGACTCCACAGCCCTGGTATATACAATAAATTCGATAAAATTATGAATTTAAAATGTTTCATCAATTTTGCTGAATTAATTCAATCGCAGCTGATCTTAATTCTGGTGATTTGAAAAATGCTTATAATAAAAAATCTAGCATTTTTCTTTTGCCACCCTTACTGATCAGTAATTTACTTGAATAAATTTTAATTAATTGCTTAAATAAATTAATATCGTTATAAACCGAGAAAAATTACGAATATTAGAATGCTTTATCCATTTTTTTAAAAATATTAACTGAGTTCACAACCATTAAAGCACCGCCTGTTTCACCTTTTCATCGAACCTGAACCTTTTCTCTACACTTAGCCGTTAAAAGATGTAAAAATCGTCGGTGATGTTCAAGATTCAAAATGTTGATAGATTTTAGATCGATGTAGCTGTCGAACGGATAGTATGGAGACGAGGATGATCATGTTGCAATAAAACACATGTACGTGTCGTAATTAGATTACAGGTCGAAGATGATTCTTGAGATATGCGTATATAGAACTGGTACGTCTTCCCCTTGAGCAACAGTACCCCAAAATGATGACTCGTTCATCCCAAAATAGAATCAGCATAATCTTTTTATTTTTTCGGTTTTGGTGAGGAGGGATTACTTCGTCTTCCAGCTAAGTTTCATCTCCAGTAATATATTTATGAAGCCAACACAGAAAGAACAATTCGCAACGTAGTGAAATTTTTTAAAAAAGACTGAAAGCGTTGGAGATAGGGCAAGACCTGTGCCTCATTGTGGCGCCCGTTCAGCTTAGAATATTGCTGTTGTAAGTAAAATTGTGGCCAAAGACGCGGAATTGTCAATTCTTAAGTGTTTGTAGCTTTTGGGCTTTTCTTGTGGTTCACTTTGGAGCATTTTGCACCTGGACTTGCACTTGCACCCGTATAAAATTCAGAAAACACAAGAACTGAAGCCCAGAGACAGTAAAGAATTTACGCAGTACATTAATTAGCAAAAGTGTCAGTGACTGTTTGGTGCGCATTGTGGTCATGCGGCGTCATTAGGTCTTATTTTTTTGAATCGACGAAAGTTGTACTGTAATAGTTAATAGTGAGTGCTATAGATGCATGATAACCGATTATTTTTGGCAAAAAATCGAAGATATTGATGTGGGAGACATGAGGTTCTAACAAAACGGCTTGACATTCCACACATCGGGTGCAACGTTAGATGTTTTGTGTGAAAAAAAATCGGAACTTGAAATTTAATCACCGTTTACATTTTCTTGGACAAAGCATGAGATAATGGAAGCAAAGGCAAATTTAGGACCCATACAGCTTTTCTGTTTAACACCGCCTCCAGAATACCCCGATAGTGATTATAATTTACGGGTGGGCATTTGTGGGCGACCAATCAATATTGACAAAAGGATTCGTTTACAATACTCTTCGCTGCACAAGACAATGCGTATTGTTTCTAGGAATGTAGTTTTTGTGTCGCAGTAATTGACGATTATGACTTTCAAAAGTGAGTTTCTCTCATTCTTAGAATTGCACTTTTTTATTTATATTTTCTAAAGGGCCATTATGTTGGAATAAGAAATAAAAAAAGTAATGAAAAGATATTTTCTTAAATATATGTTTATATTACTAGTACCATTGTATTGCATATTCCATATAATTATATTAAAAATATTAAAAACATTGACATAATGTATAATATTATGTCAGGAAATCCTGGCGTAAAGACTGATTTTAACTTGGAATTCCAGGATAAGGAAATGTGCTCAACACGACAAGCCCTAGTTGGAATAAATAACAAATAAGGTCAAATACTTTTTGATCAGACCTCGTATTAGTCCTTATCGTTTGCTCTTCGTTGAACTTTGACAAATTGTCCCCTTTCTTCGGACAATTCCGTCTCGAAACGCGCATTCTCTGCTCGTGCACGAGATTAAGTGTGGTCGTTTGCATCTGTAAAAGTCCCAACCGCGATTCCCCTACTCCACCCGAAGGCGTTAAACGGGTCTTCCCCTGTTTACTGCCTTCGCCGTCGGAATGGAAGGAAAACTGTCGTCGCGCTGGCAACACAATAAGACGTCGTTCTGCGAAAATGTCTCCCCCGTAGACATAATTTGTACATCAAACAAGGGCAATAAGTCCTGATGAGCGCAATAACTTTCTTCGCACTGCTCGAGACAAGTTCAATTTATCAAAGCGGCCCGTGACAGTCAAGATGTAATTAAACGTTTGCGGGCCGTTTTCATTCGGGGGATATAATATATGGTTGCAGATGCGGTTTCCAAAATTATTAATTTCGTTCAACACAATAAGTGATTTATGAGCTAAGGGGGCTCCACCTAATCCAGACTCCATTTTTCACCTAACCTAACAATGGATGAGTGTAAATCAGATCTAACGTAACGTGACTGGTGCTTACTCTGATTTTCGGCACTTTTTGGATAAACGGGAATCGGGATTTTCACCACGATGAATCCCAGGAATTTTAGGGATTTAAAATTTAAATAATCACAGATCTTAAGATTATTTATGTTATATTATACCTTTTGTATTTTTAGCCTAAAACCAAAATCGGAACACTTATGAGTACGTTACTATGTGTGCATTTTGAATTTATGAATAGGTTTTAGTTGTAAAATATTCCCATAAAAACAGTGCACTTCATGAATGATTTGAAAAGCGTCAGTTGATGTTGATGCAGGATAATCGCTGAGATGTGAAGCAGCTGCTGTTGTCATATATTATTGGGCATATTACAGAACAATAATTATAGATGTGATTAGAAGTATTTTTAATTATTTTGTACAATATGATCGAATCCGAGTTTCCTATGTTGGTAGCACTGTAAATCAGAAAGCTGTCAACAATCACGCCTTAGTTTGCAACAACACATTAACAAAATTAGTCGCTTAACCACTGTTAAGCGACTAATTGCTGTTAGTAGGACAAAAGTTTAAGTTTTATACATTAAATGACTTTCCATTATATTAACCGGGTGGAATTATTTAGAAACATAAGTCAAAATACGTAAGAATATACTGTGATTACTAAAAAAATACATATGTATAATATTTCAATATAATACTAATTCGTTTAACCTAAATTAATTCAAAGCATTTCATAGAGATTAATCTCATCGCTAGCGATATTTAATCCAAGGCTACAATTTAATTTTTGACCTTTGAAACTCAAATATATGTATAAATTTAGAGTTGATTTTGGAAAATTATTGGAACGGTTGCGTTACGACCTTATCGCTATATTAACGCGGATTATCCTTAATCTGCGTTTCCAGACCTCTTCTGCGGGGGTTGGATAATCCCTTAGTCCTAACGAGTGTCACTGGGCTTTGCTGATTAAGGCTAGCTAGGATCATTTTACAGGCACGTGGACATAGCTGCTATATTATGATAGGCACGTTACTTTACTTTAATGCATTTGTGACATATATAGTACATGTTTAAAATAGGAAATGATTTTATTTTATAGCGCTGCGCGCTTTCAGTGTCTTGAAGCTTTATAGACGCCGTAAAAAGTCGGAGGCGAAGAAAGTCAACGAAATCGCAACGAAGGTCAAAATAAAGGGTTCCCCTGATTATTAAAGAAGGTGACTTTTCTCTCGGTTAATGTATTCAAAATATTTTCCCTTTCAATTTGCACCTCCTCGGTCGGAAAAAATGAGAGAAAATAAAATTTCGCGAATTGCCGACGATAAAAATCTACTGTTGTATAACTTTTATTAGAAACGGTCGAAAGTTGGGGCGCGGGCGTTGAAGAAGAAAAAAATGGTGATAACCAGAGGGGGTGGAAAGTGGTTTGGACAAAAAGTAATGGAAAAATGTTATATTCTAAATGAGACTTTTCTTTCGTGTGGCGTAATGAAATAATTACCAAATTGAATTTTTTGTCCTTCTACATTGTGTTTTATTATGAGTGATGGCTTTCTAGTCATACATATTTGATTCTAAAATATAATTTTCATACAATTCTATATACTACATACAATTATACACGCGAGTACGTATAATAGAACCTTAACCTTTTTTAGATTAATAAAACAAATTTTCAAATGGATTTGATATAAAAGGTGATCCAGTTATAGTTTCCGATTTTAAAAAAAAAACACACAAATTTTTTTTTATTAATCGAACACTTAATGTATATCAATAATTATGAAAAATTGCAGCAGCCGATCCTTTTTCGTAAATTTTGGGTGGTATCTCGGTGGATATTTGTTTTTAAGTGCTCCAACGTTTCGGGTTTGTCAGCGAAGACACGATAACCCCACGAAAAAAAATCACCGGCGTTAAATCGCATGATCTTGGCGGCCAGTTGATGACACTAAAACCTTTTTGGGAATGTAATGGTTTCTTGTAAATCAAATAAGGATTTTCCTCACATTATATGCGACAATTTTGATCATTATCATAACAATAGAAGTGGATATGTGCCTCACCATAGAAGAAGATTTCTTTTGAAAAATCAGCATCAACTTCCTGCTGCTCTGAATTGTATACGGGAATAGGTGCAAGTCCAGATCCAAAATGCGCCAAAGGGAGCCAAAATAAAAGCAAAAAACTGCGAACGCGACGAATCGACAATTCCGTGTCTTCGGCCACACTTTCACATATTCTCGGCTAAAAAAGGCACTACAATGATGATATGAAACTCGAATTGGATCAATATGTATAAAACAAATTTAAATGCATACTAATTTGATTCAATATGCCCTGTTTTAAAGAATGTTTCGGGTTTTAGTCACCGAAGGGTGTGTGACTTTGTCGTCAAAATAGGTGGGGAAGTTGAACTGGCAGGTCTTAAAAGTTAAATTACTATCGGCTATAATCAGTCGTGTGTTCTTGTGATGATTCTTGACGATCTGCTAGTGTCTCGTGCTGTGATTCCAAAGCGACACTTGCTGAGTCTCAGAAGCGTCTTTCACCGTCTTTCTTACCAAGTGTCACATTTTTTATATTGCTGGTTCAAGACAGCGCTGAAGAATCTCAGTTGAAAATATTGGCGAGCCGATTGCACTGCTTTTTGGATACCCCCATGAAATGACTTAAAAGTGAAATACCTAGATGGCCTCTCCAAATATGGTAAAAGATCAAAAGTCTTTTTTCGCTGGGTAGAACGCATTGTGTATTGCGCATCCTTTCCACACAAAGAGTAATTATCGTGTCGGGACGGATATGCTAGGTGATCCTTGTAAGATAAACAATTATTAAAGCAACTGCTTAGTTCAGAGATCTCTTTCGAGATGAGTTGGCTTCTCTTTTAAATTATTTGAAATGTTCGTTAGAATAAATTTTGGTTGAAACAATTTAAAATCCCACAATACCATTTCCTAACGCGTCGCATACGGTTAAAAAAAAGGTTATGGTTAAGGTTGTAAACTTTTGAACCTAAGAGTAATATATTTTATTTATTGAATATCTTACGTTTCAACGAATTATGTGCTTATTAATTTACAATAAAAAACTTATTTTGTTGTGAAATTATTTTATTTTTACATGCAAAAAATATAAGAAATACGTATAATATGTAAATAAAAATTATGACAAGAAATAAGTTATAACCTAGTATTTTTATAAATATATTGTAAAAAATATTTATATGTACAGATACGGCACTATAAAGAGAGTAGAGTTACTAACGGTAAAGTAAGTTTTTTTATTTATTTGGGTCATTACCTTTACAAATATTGTTATGGCCAAAAGATATTGGGCACAAGCCGAGTAGGTAGCTCTTACACAGTCGTTCTTATATTGTACTACTAGCTTCCGCACTGTACGGACGCCGTGTTGAGTCTTCGTATATCCATCTTAATTATTTTGCTGGTCCTTCAAGCCACGTCCAAATTCTCCTCGAGAACAGTAAGATAAAAAAGCTAGAAAAAAATTACACTTAATAATAAATAAGCTAGAACATACATTATAAAAAATCTAAATTATATTTACAGTATAAAATTAAAATTTTATATTATACTATTTATATCATAATCCAAGAATTGTTTCCAATGTGCATGTAAAGTTTTACTACTGAGGAAGTTTGCCAACTAAAATAAAACTGCCGTTAGCAATCCTCGAATGTGGAACAAAGGGGTCCGTAATGAGCTTTATCTTTTTTCCATATTTCATCCTTATGTAACCCGACATTTTATTGCATACAACATCATGTAATAACGTAGAGTTTTTGTAGACGTGATCGTATATAATGTCCCGAGGGCGTTTGCGAGATACGAATGGAGGCTGAATTTTTTATGGGATTGGATGATCCTTCGTATCCCTAGCTTTCTCCACGATGATAACACGTCTAATGAACGGTCCTCGAATGCGTCCCAGCGAGAATTTTAATTCCTTTTCCCCAGAATAAAGGGAAACAAACGCACGAGTGCTCTCGTAAGGAGGATAAGGGCTCGTTGGAGCAGTCAAGGGCCTATGAAAAATACGGAGTGAAATTCACAATATGAAGGAGGCGCACTTTTCCGCTACTTTTCCCATCTTTGCATACAGACGTCAAGAATGGCCATTATTAACCGAACAGTTGTGTTGTGCGTATAAAATACGTACTATACAGGATTGGAAAATTAAGGATCAAACTATATAATATTTCTAATTATTTTTGCTACAAAGATTAAATATCAACACATGCTGTTATTACATTTATTTTAAATATAAATATATAGACTTACTATATAGATATTTTCCAAACCGTGACAAACTATTTAGTGAACAGAAAAACACAATTAAAAAGAACTGATGGATGAAGTAAACTCCTTTTTTTATTTAATGTCAATAATGGTAAATACTATATATATATTATTAAATTATCAGAATATATTCAAACCTTGTAGTATTTTAAAAAAAATATTTACAATATTAAAATAATTATTGTGGCAAATATTTGCTACGTATAAAGTGTAAAAAATCAATTAAACAGTTTTGTGGTAATGTCATTATTAGCTACGCTATTAAGTTAAGATAAGTTGATCTTTGGAAACGTTTCAAGTTTTGCATGGGAAATGAACCTCCTGGCGTCCGGATGCGAGGGGTGGTAATGGGGGAAATCTAATATAGCCTACCCTCATTTTGTTTAAAGTCTTTTCGCCCCCGGTCATCTCTCAACGAGAACTTCAAAAACCTGGATGACTAAAAAATGTATGTTACTTTGATATTTGGAACGAATTCAAGAGATTCATCATTGCCATAATTAAGAAAGGGTATTGTTCGCACGTGGTCCCCTGACGATAATCGTATTCAGCGATAACTCGATATCTCCATGCAAATGAATATCCATGTTTCAGAGATCTGTGTAATCAGGTTTCATCGGTAAACTTTGATGTCTTATTTGAGTTTCTTGCCTGCGAATAATACACTGGGGTGGTGATTATCCTTGGGAGGCAAAGGGATGAGTTTTCACAAGTGACATGGAAAACTTTGTTATAGGGCTGTATGTCATACTCGGTTGCATTTATGAAAATTATGTTAAAATTCAGAGGTGACACTGGTTGGCTACAGCTATGTCACAAAACTGTGACTCATAAACGTGTTTTATTAAATTATACACACTTGATGTTTAATTTATATATTTTTTACTTTTATTTAGACTTTAAATATGTCGATTTGGCGTAAGTTTCGCCAAACGTAATATTCAGCGATAAAAATAAATTGGAAATTTCAGCGAAAGTTCAAAAGATATTTGAAAATATAAGTCAAAGTTCAAAAAAGAATAATATTTTTTTCTGTACATAATATTGGGTAAAAGAGAAGAGATCAACGACTTTCTTTTTTCTCGTCTGCAACAGCAATCATAAATTAACTAATTATCTTATTTAAATATTCTAGTATGACAACAGGTGCATTTGTCCTGGATTGCATAAATTCAGCAGCAATGGAATTTTTTGTACAATAGTGTTTAAGGTAACGGTGCCACCATCGGTTTTAACATTAATTGCGCTGTAGATTCTGGTCAATTCTCTAATATTCCTTTTATAGAGACTTTAATAAGAATTATTCGGCAGCCGGTCAAAAGAGCGTGCGTCAAATGAGCGCTGCATTATAAGCGCTGCGTCATAATAGCGTTTTACCAAAGTAGCGCTATCACAAAATAGCAGAGAGTCATATGAGCGCTTTAAAAAAGAGAGCACGTCATAAGAGCGCAAAAACAACTTGATATATATCAAGTAATGAATATTTTAGGAATTATCTATACAAAATATAAGTAATTGTGAGAAATTTACTAAGAATTAAAATTCACGAGATATAGGCGGTAAAATTAGTATTTTATGTGCCAGAGCGCAATGACGATTAAAATGATTAGATAATAAAAATATTATTATTTATTAATTATTACGTACATACGAAAGTATGGCTCCCCATCCCCATACATGCGATATATGCATATCAGTGTCGTACGGTAACTTTGAAACAGGGCATGCGGTTAGGGGGGATAGGAACAAAAACTATATTTTTAAATTTATTACAATTTAAGTAAAGCTCGTAAAAAGCACGAATGCTCTCAACCTCACATATGCGCTACTATACAATTAAAAAAAAATTGTAAAGAAAATCGTATCGATGATTTCTTCAGTGCTCAATTTAAGGCAAATGTTGAATTAAATAATAAAAAAGTTACTGCAAAAAGATATATTATTTTCAAACTAATTGACGTGATTTGCTTTTTATCTAAACAAGAACTTTCTTTTCGAGGACACTCGGAAAATATACTGATTATATAATGCGGTTATTGCTGACTTTTGTAAGAAGGAGCGTCGAATAAAATTAATTTTCAATAAAAATAAATACATAATATGTTTATAAAATAAAGAAAATAAATTTCAAAATATAGTTTTGTTCAGCCACCCCCTAACCCCCATGTTATCAATATGTAATAAAAGTATATTTTTTACACTATTTTCAACGAAAGAACGTCATTTGAAAATGTCGTAAATTTGGCACATATAAATTAGATTTAAATAATATAAAACTTGAAATGATCGACATTATACTTTTAGAAGGTCAACAAGTCAACAACAAAGGTGACCTTCGTTTCACTCTCGCATTAAAATATTAAAAATAAACAAACAACTTGCAGTAAAATAATTGGAATTAGAGATAAATATTTTAAAAATAGACAAATTGTCAACCTTCGATAAAAAATATTTTTTTTGTAATCTGAGATGCACGACATTTTAATCCTTATGATCAACGAAGCATCACCTTGAAAATGTTTGGATGCGTCTAGAAATATTTAAAAAAAAACAGTAGCTATTCGGCAATTGCCGTAAACGGGCGCGTACTTTTCGCGAATAACGGGCGATTACATTTTTCTCGAATAAGTGTTTTCGTTGATATGTTTTATAATAATATCCCGTTCGACGTTTTTAATTAGCAGTGCATTATAAAGTGATTTCAATTAATTTTAATTATCAGTGTAATTTAGTGTATGTGTTAGAATTAAGCAGTGTAAACAAAAAATTAGTGTTTATAATAGTGTTTATAGCTAAAATTTGTGTGTTATACACGCAATATATTGTTGCTATGCAAAGTCGTTGCATCAGAGTGCAACCGACGCGAGGCGACGCGTCGCTTCTACCGCGTCTCTTCCACCGCGTCCCTTTCACTGCGGAGTGTCGCCGAAGTTGCGTGGCCCGCGAGGATATTTACAATTGTAGGCATCATCATGCAGTTGACAAGGTAATGTCTTTCTAATTTTGTGTGTAACCCTTTGTGCTAGTAAATCGACATCGTATTCCAAGCGTTGCACTCAAAACTTAAAATGCATTTATTGGCTTTGTGTTGAAGCTAATTTTGCCAATTTCAATTTATTAATGGTAAAAAAACATATTTTAGTAATATTGAATTTTCAATTCTATTTTGTTACAGCGCTACTTTGGTAATCGCTTTTATGACGCAGCGCTTATAATGCAGCGCTCTTTTGACACACACTCATTTGTCCGCGCTTATTTGTGACGTTGCCGAATTATTCTTGTATAGTATTGCTAATTTTTAATTGCGATAAGGAGATTGTTTTATATATAAAAAAATATATTTGTTAATATTACAAGATACATTTCTTAGATATTTATTAAGTCGGTTTTATTTTATTTATTCTTTGACTTCAAACATTTAGTTTACTCATAGATATTGAAAACTTTTTTTTTATCAAAATACTTAACACAATAAATAAATTCGGACGCGTATTTTTAGGTTGTATATCTAGGCTCATAAATTCACCGAAGAAGTCAAATCAAATTATTTCAACGTCAATAATTTAACATCGAATGTAAAAAAATATTTTTATAAGTATCAAAGAGAATTGAACTACTTAAAAATATACTTCCTTTATTTCGCCAGAGCTTTATAATTGAAAATTTAAATACAATTTTCATTGCGTATTATGAAAATGTAAACATTGAAGGAAAAAGTATATACATATCACACTGATCATTTTGCAGTTGATATGTATATACAGAACAGTTGTTAGTTAGTTTAAAACTGTTTAGCCTTGAAAAGGTTTCGTAAATAAATGACACACATGAACAATTTTGGGTACCATAAACAGTTTATATAATTATTTGCTGGAAGTGGTACAACCAGTGGCGTAGCTAGGGTATGTGCCGCCCGGGGCAATCCTTAAAATTGCTGCCCCCTCCATACATTTTTTTGCAGGGTCATAAAATCAGCATTTCTTAAAATAATAAATTGATTATTGTTAAGCTCTTGTTATTCGTAGATTTACATAAATTTTAGTTTATTCAGGGTTAAGAACCACACTAGACGATTCCATCGTGAATATGCCGCCCCCAAGCAAGTGCCGCCCGGTGCGGCCCGCCCCCTCCGCCCCACCATAGCTACGCCACTGGGTACAACAGACAAAACATTTTTCTTGCAATATAAAAATTAATTGTCTGCGTTTTAAACTATAGATTTTTGCTTGAACGTGCAAAATAATTTTATCAATCTTAGCAAAATTCACTGTTTTGGAATCGCTGGTCAAATGACCTGGCAGGTCAAATGTGGCTAGAAACTTGATACGTCAGTCTCAGGACGCGTGTCAATGGTTAACCGTCGCTAGCGTGGTACAACCGCCGGGGATAATGCAGTGAGTGCATTCAAGAGCTCGCTCCGCTGGATGCATTCACCTGTATGTATTTTGTATGCACTCCGTATGGGACTTGAATAGCAATCTGCTGTGCAGGATGCAATCTTTGAAAATATATAAAAATAAAAAATAAATTTACATCAATATACTAAGAGACATCATTTGTGAATTAGTTAATTAATAATGGGAAAGATAAATGACTGCGTCTTGGAGTAATGTGCATTTTTAATCTCAGGTTTTAGTGCTTACAAGCGTTGCTTAAGTTGTTTGATCTTCGGTGGCTCAATAGGCTGAGGTCTCAATGGATTACAATGGATAATGTAGGCGTAGATTACTGGTTGAAGCATGGAGACTGCAGTCTTACGATCTTACGAGGCCTCTCCAGAATATGCTTTAAACGTTGGCCCCGGCAAACTAGAGAAAAATAAAGTGCGCCTTTTTCTGCTCTGGTTGACGACCTAAGATCAACTATCCGGCGGCGTGGCTCAATACTATTGCTATCCCCTGTGCCTGGCGAAGAGAAAGAGATTTTCTCGGAACCACTCAAACATATGAAAAGCAAATAAACTATCTTAGAGGAACTTATTTTACGTTTACAGATTTTAGTTATTTTTTAAGGACGTCTTTTTAATTGGTGATTTATTAACGTTAACTACGACCTTGAAAACTTTTATTGACCACTGTTCCGTTAGTAAGAAAGATCAGTAAATTGGGTCATTATAGGGAAACCAAGATCAATTTATAAATTTTCGTCATTAATATAATTTAATCATTAATGTTCTAAGCAATGTTTGTGCTTGCCGTTTATGAAGTTCTCTATTTTTTTTAATATTATTTATGCAATGAAAATTGAAACATATAAAGATTTTTATTGGTCTGTTATTATTTAATGGTATTTTTATCAACCTATAATATTTTTCATTTTTATTGTCATTAAGACAAATATTATTTTTATTTTTGTACTTTTTACTTGCCTGGGTGGTCTTCACGATATTTAAAATCATCGATATTGTTTTAAATATAAATATAGTTATTTAATCTGTTAGACCAAAACGTGTTTTCACATTTTCTGTTGATTTAATCAATTGATGATTTTGTATAAGGTTAAATATTTTTTTCACAAGAAATGTAGTCTAAATACGATTGAAAATGTATAGACTCCCTTTTATATAAAAATAGTATTTTACGGAGAATCGCATCGAGCCAGAGGCACGTGCTTCTAAAATAGATATTATATATTGATAGAAGTTTCCATCGATCGGGCGTGATGAAAGCGAACCACCGGGTTCGACGGTTTCCCTCGCATGACCTTCCTCAGAGGACAGAGGGTTTTCTTTTACGAGGCACCACCGGCACGAGGGCATTATCTTCACATCAGCTTCCTCATCTGGCCAATCCCGGGAGTTTGTCGAACTAATCGCTTCACGTCGACCATATTCTTTCCAATTTACGCGTTAAATTGGCTTCCTTTCCACGAGCGCGGTTTCCACTTATGGACATAAATAATTGATGAAAACTCTCGACCTCCGGAAGTAGTTTTCACGTGCAGACATTTTGGAATATTTAAAATGGCCGCCAATTAGCTTCTGCGTCGATGGAATACGCTACCGATAAAGCGAACGAGACGCTCACGTGGGGATTGTAGTTAAATACTTTACGATGTTTGTTCGATTGCTTATTAAATCATCGAATCACGGTTCGTTAGATGTTGTAAATTAATCAATTGATTTTGTAATGGTTACATATGAAATAAATCAGTAATGTATAAAATTAGTATTTAGGTGCCTTTATCTTATTTTTCATATAATATAATTTATGCATCAACTTTCAAAAGTTATCAGCGAAGTGTATACAAAAAAAATATATTTTATTTTCATTACTCCCAATAAAAATAAAATTTATTAAACAACATACTGAATAGTTAGTTAGCTGCATAATAGTAAACATAATCTCTTAAACTTGATTGATTTTTGTCAATAAAAATGGAGTTGGTTTCTAAGAAAATTTTGTTCGTTTGATACACCTGCACTTTCACGTGCGAGATCACAGGTAATAAATAACACGTTAATGGCGCAAAACGCAAATATAACAATATCAGAGATGTGAGTAATTTCATTATTAAATAAAATTAATAATTACATTATTAAAATTAGAGAATAAAAAATATTAAATAAAAAACGAAAGCACAATTATGGTAATACAATATTTACTTTAGAAATATTATTAAAAATAAAATTATTTAACATCCACGTTAAAATATGTATATCTTATAATCCTATATCCAAAATTATTCACGTTAATGGCGAAACTTTTTTTTCTTGGCCATCACAACGCCAATAACTAATTTTTGTTTTTTTTTATTAGTGAAAACAGAACTATTGTTTCATCTTCTATGATAATTGAGTCAATAATTATTTTTTATACCCATGGTAGAGCTTTAAGTTCGGTAGTATATCGGACACGCTTTTCTTGAGCAGCAGAAAAGAGTTTTGGCACACATGTTGCATATGCATTTGAAGGTTTGGCACGATGTACAATCTCTGGGTGTTTGTTTCAATAATCAGCAGTTTTTAAAGTGGAATATGAAAATAAAAAAACATTATAATATAGAACATCAATTTTTTTTATAATTACAGTCTTTGTTTGACTCTTTACAGTCTTATGTCTGTATTATTTTTTTGCCATCTATCAAACTACACATAATCATTGATGTATTGAAATGTAATCATTGTAATGTAATATTTTGTATTTCAGCATTCATTATTTATTTGATCACCCTGTGCAGTGAGTAGATTTTTTTTAGAACTATATACTTCGGAAATTGAAGTTAGTTGTTAAAAGGTAGCTAATTTTACGAGAGTATGTAGTTCCAATTACGAAACATAGTGACCAGGCACAATTAGATTAGTTCATTTCAATGTCGTATTTTTATCTTGCTTAAGTATATAGTTTGTTTCAGGATACATCTTAGCCCACATTAACCCTTTCTCTGTTCTCAGACTGTATTAATTTAGTTCAATGTATTATACCTATCGCATGTATTTCTCAATTATCTAAATTATATTATTTCATACACTGAAAATTTTCATTCTATTACAAATATTCCATTAATACAGTGTATAGCATGTTACATTTTCCAGATGTTGAAAATTTTACGGGTACACATTTTATGAATCCCACAATAAATAAATAATTAATTTAATGTAATTTTCACGTTACGGTCGTGTGGTGTTACCACGGGATGAACCTGATAAATTTATGATAAAGGTTTTGAAATTTGTAATACGATTTTTGAAAAGTTTCTGAGTGAAAAATTGCTTCTGAGAAGTAAGCCCAAGTTTGCCTTAATTAAAAAGTCGATCTGTTCAGATACAAAGTTTGGCAAAAAACACGGAGGCGGCACAATACCCGTTTTTTTTTCTATTCGCTACAATTTTTCGTTTCAGTAACGTAGTCTTCGAAAGTGTTAATTGATATTAATCAAATAACTTTTAATTGCTTATTTTGCGTTTATTGCACTGAAAAAAGACGCCTAAAAGTTTATAATAATTTATTAGATTTTTAAAAACTTTTATTTACTTTATTATAGTTTTTATTTAGGAAAAATAAACACTTATATAATGCGTCACGATAGTATTTTAATTTTTAATGAAATTAAAATATAAGACACCAACGAATGTTTTTTATAATTTTCGTTGCTTCTGTTTTATTTTAAACTATTTTTGTTTTAAAATTATGTAAGCTATTAAATTATATAAACAATTATGTCAATTAATACAAATTAAAAAAAATATGTTTTTAATTATATTTATGTAAGAAAAAGTATGAAATGGTTTTAAAAGCGTAATCGCAATGGATTCAACCAAATTATTTTTTTTGTTTTTACTGGTTTTCCCAATGCGTCATGATAACCATTATACGATCAATATCTCCAAAAGCTTAGAACTACATAAATGACGATGCCCATATTACTTAAAATTAACCTAAGTAGTTTCATCAGGGTAGGATATTAAAGTAGAATAATATTATCTTCTTTAGTGCATGAGCTATAAGAAAAATCCTACCAGTTGATATTCCAACAATACTATTACTTTCTAATGATTGGTAGTTCATTTTTAATTCTTAAAAAAGTCACTATGAAAAATTGTGAGAGTACCAAATCCAAAGACAGTTTACTGTTAACTGATACGTCAAAAACTCGTACTGCAATAATTTTGTGAGCACAGTATACAGATGTATGCGAGAGAGAAGCGATACATGCGCGTAAGAATATTGGTTGTCTCGTTTGTTCTTGTTGAAGCGGATTCTCGTCTGTGTCACATCCGGTTATAAAAATAAATATTTCGGTCTATTTCGCATAAAATAAAATATATGTAATATCACAGTAACTGGTTGTCAACTCCTACAATACGATTGTGTGAAAGTGAAATTTTAAAGGGTATTAAAAGTCGCGGATCATTGACGGATTGTCAACACCGCCTCTTAGCAACTTCAAAGAGCGTTCCTAACAAAATCCACTAGAATACAAATATAGTAACGAACGATACTTGATCTTGAAGTGATTTATTAAAATAAATTGAATTCTCCTCAACAAGTAAGAGTATTTCCCTTCACTTTATTCCATAAGCTGAAGCTATATTCTAGGACGTTACAAACTAGCGTATAGTACAGAGCGTGAATCGTCAATAAATTATTAAAGTGTCACGCATTCCGCATAGCAAATCTGAGCATATTTGGCGCCTTATCACAAGCTTTGGCGACGTGCATAGAAAATATAATATTTATCCCTACTCGAATGTCACCCCCAAGCAAGAGGATCTGGAAAATGTGACAAGGTGACACTTTGTGATGCTGAAAGATCGTCAGTCGATTGTCGTTTGACCACCTCCACAGCGACTTTCTATAAAAATACTCTGAAACCCTTACGTATATAAGCTTAGTAAAAAAATATATAATCCTAATACTAAAAATACAACAATAATGCTATTTATTTTAATAGATGAACACATGCATTGTATTTTTGTTGGTGAAACCTAATGTAAGCAGGATCAGTGCCACTATTGTTGGCAACACTGTTGCACCCCCATAAAAGGCAATAAGTCGGCGTTTGATAGGCGCGCGTAGTTGCGATTGAAAAGCTGCGTTTTTTAAATAGGGGCTCAGTTTACGGCTCGTTACTGCGAGATTGCAGCCACCGCAGTTTTATTACGGTGCGGTGATACTAGGGGGCGCGCGTTAAACGTCTCCCCTGTTCGGCTTTTATTGGCAGTGTGGCCAACTTACAGGCGATAAAGTGCAACGCTATAATGCAATCCGAACCTCGTTCCGCAGTCAGCGGATCCGAACACTTGGTTTAACCAACCACTTTGCAACACTCGCTTCGGCGCCATTTTGAGCAAATCCACAGTGTATGCATATGGATTTATACTTTGACTTCCATGTAAGAATCACCATTGAATTTTATGAACAATTGAAATGTCATGTTTTATGTTGAGATAATATTTAACGAGAGTTTTGGGAATTGTATTGTTTTATTGAAATAAATAAATAAAATATTTTGTTGGTAATATTTTACTAACAAATATTTAATTATTATTACATAATTACATATAGCGTTGTCAGACATTTCGTATATGTTTAAAATTTGTATGCATCTATAAAATCTGCTAAACTGATTTAATTATTTGTCACAAAATTTATGCGACAGGTATTTTAACTTAATCTGTAAAAATGTCTTCTCACGGTGGTGTCCCATTTTAACAAAGAAGCCCATTTTTTGTCTTAGATGTTTAAAACTCGTCTTTGTATATCACATGCAGAAACAGCATTTCGATATTTTTAGGGTAGTTCATTGCTGAATGAAAAATGTTTTAATTGAAGAACTCAATTTACACAACTATTAAAAAATGTTAATAGTTGCATAATATAGTAATTTATCATATTAAGAACAGATGCAAAATATTTTAAATATTTAATAGCAAAAATTATATCCTGAAAATTTATTAAAAAATAAATAAAAACGAATCAAATTAAAGTATAAAGACAGTGAGTGACCGACAGCTAGTACGTATAATATATATATATATTGTACTATTTTCTATGAAAAGTTATTGTAGTAATAGTACATGATACATGTATTTAACAATGGCATAAAATATTTAAGGACTTCCTAAATTTTGAATACTTTTCGACTGATTTGGATTCGGTAACCGATCATCTATAAAAGCTTATTTTCTATATATCATTTCCTCTTGAAAGTAAGCCTTTTTTATGTTATAACGCTATAACCCAGCTAGAGCAATCAGTAACGGGTGGCTGAGTATCATATCTTATTTCGCAAGACCTTCTTTTTCCTATACGAATAATTTGGGTTTTTACTTAGAAAATAAAACAGAAACCCTTCCACCGATACCCGATAATACTGCACCGAGTTTGACCGAAATAATTTATCGCAATGTACATAAATTAGCAATTGTATTTGATCAATTGTCTAGTGTGCGGGTCACATGTCGGGGGTCCCGGTTGGAATTTATTAAGCACCCGTGTCCACGAGATTTTCCACACAATTCGACAATATAAAATTGAGAGACCCGGCATAAATCAGCATCGGGGTCCCCGTAGGTCGGCCATAAAAGTTTATCGCTCGAGATTTGGCATGATGAGCGGCCCCGGTCCTAGTCGTCGGGCCTACTATGTTTGACCCTCGGCACCGAAACTTTTGCTACATTTTGCGACTGGTGTGGTATGTGTGTGTGCGCACAATGAATCCGTTTTGCGTAATTTCGACCCTTTGTATGCGAAACATAAGCGACACTATTCGCCTCTGCGACAATTATTTTTTTATGTTGTATATCTATATTTGTTTTATTTCCATATTTATTAACTATGCGCAAAGGAAAAATAAAGAATTAAAATCTTAGGATTTTATATAAACGTAAATTTACATATAAATATGTATTTCATTTATTAAATATTTAATAGTCTAATATCTCTACGTATTTATTGTACCTGCAAGATCTCCACATCAATTGCAACATTATTGCGTTTCCACTGTGACGATGACACGGATTCATAGTATTTATTATTTTATATTATTATAGATGATTTTATCAATATTTTAGATAAAATCATTTATAAACATTGCTCATTTATAAATATAAATAAAAAACAATAATATAATGAAGGTATATATATTTTGTATATTATGTCAAATAAAATTTAGCTCATTTCATTTAATAAGCTATACATATTTTATTTAAAGGAACTTTGTCGGAAAAGTAAGTCTAGAATGAATTCCTTTTAAAATATGCTTTATATATTTACATACCGAATTGCGCACATATTTTAGTTTTTAAGTGGCTGAATAACGCTTTCACAATTGTAGCGATAAATTTCACGACAACGATAAATCACAATAGAATCCCAATTAATTCGGCTCTGTCTCGTAAGCAGTAACCGTTTACAGTTTTAAAGCATTCTTCCGTAACTTTTTTTTACGGATGACATAACTCTCATCTGGCGCCCCCTATAAAAATGTGAACGATTTTTTCAGCCGAAAGTCACGTCGAACGCTATTCCACTGTCGCTGCGATAAAAACCGCAATAAATTAAATCGGTCCGGCGACTAGACGAAATGGACCAACGATTATAGTAGAAATTAAATCTGTCGATGGAAAGTAAATTTTTTCGGCGACTAAATCTGGACAAAGTAACTTTTTTGTTCCATGCCTGATTATTTTCATCAATGAATCTGCAATGACAGAGAAAGTTTGATGTAAGAAACGATTTTCTAAAGATATTTTTAATGTTATTTATTAGTGTAATCTCAGATTGTATTCATATATTGTATTAAATCAATTTCAATGTATTAAAGCTCAGGCATATATTATATAAATTAACGCTATTAGGCGGTGGGTTTAAAATGTTAGGCTTTGGAAGTCAAAGATTCTTCGCTGGCGTGTCGAGTTGTATTATTGTCGGCTGTGATTTTGTGGAGTAGCTGCGATCTATCGTGATGTGTTCTTGCGATGATGCTGGGCAATCCGCTGAAATGTCTCGAACTGTGACTATGGTATCTGCCTCCTTTGTGACAGTGTTACATATTTTATAATGTTGGTTTGAGACAGCTGTAGCAAATCGCAGATTAGAATGTTTGCGGGCCAATATTATTACGTTTTGGACACACTCACAAAATGTAGCTGATTGGCTCTAGTGAAATTATATACTGCTATGAAGTGTATGAAATTCAATTTGTCAGTTGAAAAGCTAAGTTGGGTTTCGTTAATTCGTTTAAGTTAGGCTTGGAGTTGAACTGCAAGTAAACGTTTCTCACATGTTTAAATTATTGGGTAATTTTTACTGAAGCTATAATTTTACTAGTATTAATACAATTTCATTACCATTGCCAGTGATAATTTATCAAACAGTTAATTTGTGAGTTCTTCAAGGTTTTAGAACCCTAGGGGTGTGACTTCAAAGCTAGTGACTCAGGATGGAATCTAGTTAGAGTTTTATTACAATATATTTACATATGTTGCGACAGACGATAAATGGCGAGATGTTTTCTTTGAGCAGTGGTGGTGAAGCTGGCGGAGGGATGATGTTAGTGGATGATCCTCAAAGTTTTGATTGGTGTGGTAGTGACAGTGTATTCTTCGAGCGGTGGTAGAGAAACTGGCAGATGATTGTATGTTGTTGTCTGCTGATCTCTTAAATTGTCAGCCTGGGTCTTCGAGTGGCTGCTTTCTCCTCATTGTGGAGCTATCATCCAGCCAATTGCCGTTGTCGCTTATAATACAATATATAATAGGTATACGTCCTTAGAAAGTGACGTTCGCTTGATAGACATTGTCCAAGGTCGTATTACATTGCAACGGGAATATTGTGGATCTGGTGATTTATTATATCCGTGATCGTTTCGCAGCAAATAAATATTTTCTCAATGACGGAGAATATGTGGTCATAACGAGGACTTTTTGTGTGGTCTAAACCCTTTACGCTATTGTCTTGTTTCTTTGTTGATAGATGATCATTTTGGTCACAGTAAATTAACACGAGTTTTGAGAATAAGACTCTTTTAAACGTAAAATATTAGCGAAACTGAATTTCTTCATTGATTAAAGTGGTCTGAACTGTTGATGTGTCACCTTATTATTTTTTGTAACGAAATTCGCTGTTAACGTGCAGGATTTAATAAGTAGGTCACTACTTTTTTATACGTTTCACGCTTGTCAAATGACAGCTTAGAGCAGCATATAATTTTACTAGCACCTGTCAGATAAATACCCGGCGCCAATCAACCACTCGCTGTAGTTCGCTGATTATGAGTGATCTTAGGGCGTAGGGCACGAAGCATTACTTATGACGAAAAAAGCGTAGCAGAGTAACGCAAGCAGGGCCAAAGGCCTGAGAGGAACCGAGGGCCAAGGCTGCGACTGAGGCAACATATACACCTCTCGAAGATCAGGGAGGTAGTGTTGCGACAAAGATGATACGCAATACAGGCCAGTCAACGAGTGCTCATCCGGCCGTCACAAGCTGGGTGCCCGCCCATAAAGGTTGGGCTCGTAGGGCCCTAGTAGTGGTAACGGCAGTGGTGCGCGCAACGGAGCGAGTAGTTACACTTCTGTCAGATAAATAACATATTCGTTAAATTAAATATAAATCTACCATAAAATATATATCAATCTTATAAGAATTCACTGAAATGCCAGTAAAAATATGATTTCACTAATAATACACATTTACTGTAACATATATAGTGTCTCTAAATAATCTATAACATTTTTATTTTTTACGCAAATTGGAGCGTTGAAATTAAATTTAAATGTTACCTACATTTGTTTAACTTTAAATTTTAAGAACGCTTAAGTGAGTACAAGTTTTAATACGAAAATGTTATTTTTTCGGTTATTATTTGTCCTCAAAAATGTTGATTTATTTTTACTTAAATTTCTTTGAAGAAAAAAGCTTTTATAATAAATACAATTTTATTGATTATATATTCCAAAAATATTTTTAAAGTAAGAAAGTCCGATGTAATCAGTCAGAATTTTTATTACGAACTTCGATCTTCCAGACACGATATAGTTTAAAAGAAACATAGGCTATTTCGGATGTGAGTATATGGGATATAGGTTTGTAATCTCGGCTTTATAAATATGCTACATAATGTAATTCGCAAATAATTGATCGATGTATCGCGTTCCTCGACTCGCAAAAGTATCAGGCTGCCGTTTCCGTCCGTTACATGCAGAAAAACATAACTTTGTAAAATTTTCTTTAGTTTATTATCAAAACACGTTCGTCTCGGCGTTTCTCAGAGAAGAACATTTCATCGTGTGTCGAGTATTGAAGAATCGACCTTAGAAGCCATGGTTATACGGTCGAAATTGGTCAGCGATGTTCCTGCTTTATGGGAGATGAGTTTATTTATTCTTCGCGGTTCATATCAAAAGACGAAGTTTTGTTATTCTTTGTCGAAGCAAAAATACATTTGCGAAAACGTCTTCCGCGAAATTTTACCCTCCTTCTTTGCCCCTTTATTATTATTATAAGTCCTGGCAGCGATTGGCGCTCTATGAAAATCGGATGGAAAAAACATTATTAGTTAGTGTAAATATTTTCATATGAAGTCTTAATTTTGAAGATGAAGTTACGATAGGTCAAGGGGAAAAAAGTGTTTTTTATAAAAAGCCGAATTTAATTGAAAAGTCAACAATTCATTATTAATTTAATAAACCAGAAAAAGCTTCTTCTATTTAAATCGAAAATATTTAAAAAAATGTTAATTTTATATTTAAAAATAAACCTAGTTAAGTTCGCCATTGTCACGTTAAACACAATTTTATGTCATTTTTCTTATACAAATTGAATAATAAACTCCTCGAGACGCCGTCGAGTTGAATTCGAGCGGCAGTTATTTTTTTTCGCCGAATAACTTAATTACACATAAACATTTAACTCGATTTTGGTGAGATTACGTTTAAGGGAGTTTTCTTTAAAAGAGAAACGAGACAAATATTTTAACGGTGTTTTAATTTTACGAGACGTAAATTTGTTTTGTGATTATTATTTTTACGCTTGAATAAAATTTATGGTTCTTCCGCAATAAATTAAAGCGTGTTTTTGTTTTATTAAAATATAATTTAAATTAATATTTCAAAAAATAAAAAAAATACTATTATAAAGTAGATAATATAACAGCAATTGAAAAATCAACGGAAAGCCTAACAATAAGATAAGGTTGTACGTAGTCGCTTCGATAGTAGGTTTTCGAGGCGTAAAAGCGAAGTAGTAGTAAGAGTGTCGATGTGATATAATCCGATTTTATACCGTGTAATATACACCGTCGTGTACGTAAACCGTATACACATAATATAAATGAGACATGCTACTAGACAGCTGCTAGGTTCATGGGCACAGTTCGCGGGACTTTCAGCTTGTCTCTTGCTGTTTATATGTATGTATCGTTACAAACATATAAAAAGTATTATAATCGCAATGTATGAAAATAAAAAAATGCGCGATACACCAATGTTATACTATGTATATATATTAATATTTTAATTATTAATTTATTATGAAGAAACTAAAATGTATTTAATATTTTAATGAGCTGTATACAAAGATTATGCAAAGATATTAAGAAGATTTTTAAAATTATAGTTGGGGTTTGATAGATCGGTTTGATTCCCAGTGTAGTATAAAAAGTAATTATTATTTATTTGTGTATTTTTAATTTATTTAAATTAAATTAAGACTTTCGTAGCCCAACAGGTTGCTCCAATGCGTCACGATCGTAGAAAAATATACAATACATACACATAAAAAAATATGTAGTAAGCAGAAGAAATCAAATCATAAAATATTAAAATAAATGATATTATTGCAGCAGATCTAAAAGCACGGCATCCAGGAGAAAAGTGTTTATAAATTAAACTGACAAAAACATTGTCAAGTTTTTATTAATTTACAAATAATAGATATTTCAGAAATTATTAATTTAAAGCTATGTATATAATACGCAGTACAAAGTCTAAATTTATTTGAAATTCAAACAAAGCTATCATTTTAGAAATACTCTTCTTCTCATGTTTGTAGTTGTAACTTGTTTTATACAAGGTGGTCATAAAATGCCCTTAAAGTTAAGTATTCAAATTTAATAATGATTTTCGTACAAAAGCTAAAAAAATAAAATTCAACCAAAATAAAATAGAATCAATTATATTAATGACACATAAACACACTTTTCCACTACTCTCCGAAATATAAAATGGAAATCTAGAGTTAAATTCCTGGACCCCAAGCTTACATTTAATAAATACGCGTTAACAGGCTCGCCGCCATTGCGGCCTGTAGACAGATATTTAACGGGAACACCGCGTTGTGATCATATTTTTATTTTTTCTTAATTGCAAGTTATCTAAGGTAAAAATATAAAAATAGTATATAACCCACCTTTATATACTTTAAAAAAAATTAATAATAGCTTTCAAATGCAACAATCAAAGAACATTTAAAACAACCTTAAATTTAAATATAAGTTCAAAATGGCAAAACACACATTGCTTTAGAGGCTAAGGACCATATATCAATGGTTCTAGATACTTAGCAGAATGACATTAAATTCAGTTTTTATTTAAAATATTTATTTTTTGTACAATTGATTGAAAATGGTGTTTTTATTTTTTTTCTTAAAATTAAAACCATTAAAGTTTTCTTTCATATTTTTTTTTATTGTATTGTAGCTGATAACAAAATTGTTAATATGAAAATGGTATATGAGGTGTTTGTAAAATTGATTATGTTGTTGAAATAAACGTTCTATAAAAAAGGTTGGGTCACAGCTAATAATGTAGCAAATTTAAATTTCAAATACTTTTATAAAAAGTTTTATTATAGAAAAGCAAAATATTTAATCTTACAAATTAGTTATATATTTATCTGTACTTTTTCTGTGTGAAATAAAATTCAGCAATGTACAACATAATTATATGAACCGTGGTATTTTATTTACAATAACTACAAAAAACTGCCACGTTAGATAAAGTAAGAGTTTGAATTTCCTAGTCAACGAAAAAAAATGGTCAGATAATCTATGGTTTCAAGTATGTCTTGAATTTATGAGCGTTGTTTAAAAAAATTAGCTGTATATATAATACATATACATTTATGCAAATCATTGATATTTTATAACCTCTTAATGATTAATTCAGATTTAATGGAGTATCGTCGTTTAATAAATTAAGAGAAGGTTTAGTTAGTAAAATAAACTAACAACTACATTTTACAAAAAAACGACTATCCAATATTTTTATAATTTAAACTAATTTATAAATAAAAGCAATACAACTGCAATAAAAATAATTTATAAATATATGTACATACATGTACATAATCTTGTATATTGCTACACAATATTGTAATAATATATATCATGGTTTATTTTATAAAGCAATTTTTGTATTCTAAGCCTTTTATCTATATAGTTCCTCTGCCAAATCCATTATTATTAACGCTATAAGAGAACACTTTGTACTAATATTTTTTTATATTAAAACGTTATATTGTCGGGTGCATTGTCAAGATACGTTGTTGTAATATTTTCCGCTCATATTGCGGAATATTAAATGAATTTTACATACAAGGTGGAAAAAAGGGGCAGCGGATTTGCGCACAAAATGATACAATCCTTAATTTCCGGCTGAAACACGTTTCGGTATAGCAACACGTTCACCACCAAATATCATTTGCAAAGTAATCAAGTTGAACGTCAAATATAAATAAGATAAAGAGGTTTATCTTTGTCGCATGGTTGCGCGCGGGTTATTTATTGTCTTGGTAAATATGTTTTCATAGTCGCAATTTTTCCGTGAAAGAATGTTAGGGGAATCTTGATATATATTTTAAGCAATCATAATGTTTGGAAAAAATGCATAGAAACGATAAAAATGTCGATAATAAGAGCTGAGGTATCATATGAGAAGTTCAAGACCTACAGAGGGTCAGTACCAAGACAATTACTGGGACTAGATTAAATTGTGGCTGGTAATAAATTGTACGCATCAAAATTGCTATAAACCATCAAAATCGCTGTTTGTAAAAATTTTTATGTTATCGAAATAAACGTTTTATAAAAAAACAGGTATATTAGAAAAATAAAATAATATTTTTAATTGTATTCGCTATAAATAAAAATAAAAAATAACTACCCATAGATTTTTTCAAAGGCATGTAGTAATCAATAGATTTTTTCAAAGGCATGTAGTAATCAATGGTCTAAAAAAATAATTGCAAGAAATTTCCAAAGTGTTTTTATTTTACCAAATACATTAATTTTTACAGTAACTAAAGGATTAAAACAAATGTTGGGTTAGTATTAACATATGTTATAAAATCCATTGCATATGGCTTTTATAATATATTCTTCGAAATCTACATCCATAAAATAAATTAAATCTAACAAAAATGTTATGAATATAATGGAATATAAAAGGTAAAATAATTTAAACTTTTAGAGCGAAACAGATTGTTAAAGTAGACATAAATTAAAAAATATATTAAGGAAACATAAAAAAGCGATGACTTAGTACGCAATATATAAAAATAAACTTAAGACCTGACTTGATATGTATAATATATTATAAAAAATAAAGTATGTACTTTCAGTGGGACTCGGCGTGGAAAATCTCGCAAATTACTTTCGCAACGCACCCGGGGATAATTCTCCGAAGGGCAAAATGCAAAAAAGGGTAATACCCAAGCGAATCTTTAATTTGACCTGAAGGCTCGGAAAATCCTAAAGTGCGACTATATGTGATTCTGGTTGGGTCTATGCGCGAAATAAAAATGTCGGCTAGCTCTTAATAGAATTCGAGATTCGATCCGAGAATTCGTTTTATTTTTTTGTTCGTATACAATATTTAACTTATTTTTATGTGTGAGTGAGTAAATAGACTTTTATGTCTAAACGTCAATGTATGGATTGTTTCTTTTTTATTACAGTTGTCAATTGTTAATGTGGTTCTTTATATTGTTCTCAAACCTGTCTTTTTGTTTTGCTCGTTGCTACAAAAATATATTACAATATTTCCATAAATAAAAGTCAAGGATATTTTATTCTGTTTCATGTAAAAATTATATAAATCTATTAACGTTTTATATAATTAATTTCAAGAATAGAATTTGCTAGAAATATTATTATGTAAGACTATTTCTTATTTTATTTTCCGTGCTCGTTTCACCCTTAATTCTTACTGTGTGATCATTTTACTAAGTGTGCACTTTTATTTAATAAACAGTGATTTTTTCCATGGAACGTATCGGAACGGCGTTTTTAAAAAAAATATGTTTGGTTTATATTCTGTTGAAATAAAAAGCCAGAATATTAACAAACACAAAAATAACGATGTCTGTTAATATTTCTGAATCTGATATTTTTTGCTTGAAAAATAAATGACTGTGTTTGCAAAATAAAACTTGGATTTACGTCTAATAAAAATGTTTTAACTCTTGAAGTTAAAACGAAAATAGAAATGAAACTTTTTAAAGAATAGACTAACAATGAGAGAGGAAGAAACAGAGAGGTCTCTTCAAAAATATGTTTTTCAACACAGAATTCGCTGCATGTGAAGCAGCAATAAAAATAATTTTTAAAGCGAAATATTGACTCTTAAGAAAGTTTTTTAGCGTCATTTTCTCACAAAAAATAATAACAGATTTTTTGAACTACATATTAGGTCGAAAAAAAATCAATCATTCTATAATTTTTAAACTGAATTTGATCTGCAAGATGTGTTATATTCTTTATTATATAAATTAGCGTATTAAAATTGTTAATTATACAAAAAACTGTGTTAAAAAAATTGTTCTATTCAATTATAAAATTTCTCAAAAATTAGAAAATTAGAAACTAGTCAGTCAGAGTGTAAATAATGATTCGTGGATTCCGTGAATACATTCTTGAAAAACTATTGCATTTGATATGAGCTCTGAAAACCATTACCATTTCTTAAAGCGAATGTTAGCGAAGGTTTTCGCCGATGCCACCTCAACAAGAGTTGTGTTGAAGACTAAGACAACTTCAGCACTTTTACTCATCAAACTTGACGGACACTTTTCGTTCTTTTAAAGTACGTTGTTCTGTAGATACTTAGAGGACGACATTAGGCCATAAGCATTAATTACAAGAGGAGTCGAGAAGATTTGTCGGACGAGAATTAAACAAAACTTTGAAATTTATTATTAACATTTGCATTGAATACAACAATTTAAATTTATATTAAGAAGTAAATTTTATATTTCATTAAATTAAGATTAACAAGATGTAAGTTCCGGCACTTTTAACTTAAACAAAAATAGCACTGATTAAATATATGTTGCAATGAAAAAGATTATAAAAAATACATATAAAAATAAATTAGTAGGAAAATTGCATATGCTTATCTCAATATTTATTTGTAAATATATCTATTTTTCATATTTTTTGGAAAATCATTTGACCGAGACTTTTGTATATTTATATCTCTTTAGAGTTAGATTGATGGATTCCTAACGTGTTTTATTATTAAATAATAAAACATTATTATGCTTATAGCATATGTTATGGCAAGACACTACATACATTATTAAATAATCTGCTTTTAAACCAAGCAAACGTCAAAGTAATCAATCGCAAATTTAATAACTTTTCGTTTTTAATCTAAAATTTCGCTGGAGCGCAAACACACGCGCGAAAAAGCTTATATCGAAAAGCTCCTTTGGGGTAGGTACAGAGCAGCGGGATCATGGCTGAGAGCAAACGTGGACCGTACTTTAGAGAGCCACCGTCACAAACGGGATTTTTTAATTAATCCGGCTGTAATCCCATTCATGTTTTTAAAAAGTTAGAGTTGAAAAGTTTTAATTGCCACGATGTGTCCTACCCACACCACCGCCTTGCATCGTCGGACTTTTGTCGTCTCTGGACTTTTCCCCCCTATTTGGTTCGATTTATCCCGTCTGTGTAAACTGTCCAAAGTATGAGATGATTAAACCACAGGGTTTTTATCTTGCGTTAAACAGCAATAAACGCAGTTCGGATCAGCATTTAAGCAGTGCCATTGACGTTTTATTGCGGTCTTTTCTAGACAATCAACGGCCCCCCAAAACAAAGCCAATTTAGCTCAAACAACAAAGCAATAAAAATAATCCCACTGACTTTGATTCGTGCTTTGAATTCTTAAAGTTAACCGTAAATGTCACCTTAATGTACATATATGACTTAGCCACAAATGATACCATAAAAGATAATGCAATATAAATGAAAGCTATATTTTTTACTATATTCATTATCAATCTATTATTGTTTATGACAACGACGTTATAGAGTCGTGAATTTATAGCAGGAAAGATGGAATTTAATATAGTAGAAGACCACCTGTTGTAAATTTCGAATTCTTTTAAAAATATAAAAAATCGGTTTGATGGACGATCAGTTAATTGCTCGATGAACTTTATGCATACTAACAAGTGTATATGTAAGAGGTTTAACTACCTGCAAAATTAGGTTAGAGATCATTATTATAACCATTTCGATCAAATCAAAAGATAAACTAACTCGTCTCAAAAAGGATGCCTAACAATGAAAGGGAGATCTCGGGACAAATAATTGTTAATATTTTACGGACATGCAACGTTCCGTTACGTTAACCATTCATTAACATATATACCTACTGGAAAAACTGCTCTTTGTGGGAAAAGGATGGCTGATATATAATGCGTTATAACATGAGCAAAATACTATTGTTATTATACCACTTGATATCGATCGCTGGAGTAGCCATCTGGCCGTTTTAATTTTAAAGCATGAACATATTTATAAAATAATAACGAAACAAATCTGTTCTGTTCCCAAATCATCTAGATTGGTCAAGGAGTTGAGTGAGAAAAGAATCGTTGGTCTCCTCCTCTTTCCTTAATCGTATATAAGCCAGAACTCATGAAATAATCACTACATAAGTATCACTTGAACTTCATTTTCATTCCTTTCAGACTTAGAAAACACGAGAGCTTAGCTTTGAATTTTCATCCAGCGGAGGTTTGAAGCTCAGAGAAAAGCAGCTAATTTTATAAACAGAAAAGCAGATTTAATAAAATCATGATTATTTTTGTGTGGTTAAATTGACAATTAACATTAGATTTCGTAGTGAAAATATTTATTAAAAAATAATGGAAAATCTCTGAAATTAATACGTTTTAGCGGCTTGGATAAAAGACATATTGAATAGCGGAGCACCAATATATTTAATTTATGTTAAATATATTTTAAAAAGTACAACTAACTAAACTGTTTTGGATATTTTAAATTATTTTTTATGGAAAAGCACGAGGGCTTAAATTTGGGCTGCAACTTTGATGTTTTTGCACCTCGTCATCACAAATGGTCATTTTATTTCGTAAATAAATTATAATGAAACATATGAAAGAATGAAAAATATTAAAAAACGCATTTTTTGCACGCTTATGTATCTATATCACAATATTAATTTAATGCATAAATTGTAGCTTACAACATAATTCATAAACCTTTATAATTTTAGTAAAATACAATAGTCGATAAGAATATTCTGTATTTATAATTACTTGAATTAATATTCTGTTACATATTATTGATTTAAAAAATTATTTGCTTGCAATGTTTATGTAGTGATTTATCTGTTATTTTAATATTTTTTTATCTGAACAACAATAAATATTTTTAATATATTATTTTACTGGTAATTTTTTGAAAGTAAAATAAAAATATTATTTTCTTTACAAAGATAAAATAGATAATTTTAAATATACAATGCACTGGATCTTTTAAGAACATCCCTTACATAATGGCTAAGCCCGGAACGAAGTTCCGGAAGCTTTTCGCATCGTTAGATATATTGTATACCCCCTTCTTAAATATAAATGCATCACTAAATATTATTATGAAATTACATTGAATTTTATTATTATTGCTACTTATTTTATACTATTGAATACATATATTAGAGATATGTATAATATATTAGATATCAATTAAAAAAATAGAATTAGATATATATTTATTAAAAAAATGTACTACAATGTTTTTTTTTGTATTTCACTAAACAATATGTAAATGTAATACTTTGAATATTATTTTTCACGTAAAATATATTATATAATCAATGATACATCAAGACATAAATTGTGAGTAAAAAATCCCACTTCATTGGCTTAGTTGCCATATAACCCCTAATCCTCAAGTCTTCGACAACTCTCGTCAGTTTTATCTATCGCTTTCTCGATATTGGACGTGTAGGAGAGCATTTTTCCCAACAGATGTTGGTGAGCAGTGTCGGGAATAAAAAAAAAGTTAAATTAGTTTGCGGCTCGGTTCACTGAGCCGCTTCTCCAGACTATATAAATGATCCGCCATTTTTTGCTCACTCTCTCGCTCTACAAAGATTCGCCTCTGGGGGAAAAAACCCGGATTTCAAAACTGAATATGGGGACTTAACTTCGACGCTCGTACATTTTTCATTTTGAAGAAGGAGTCTCGTGAAAAATTTTCAGACGTTTTGGACGCTCGTTACCATTCTTGGGAAGATAATTTATGTTAAGTGTATGAAAAGCAAAAACCGCCCCTTTATAAATATAAGATGAGAGAATAAAAAAAACAACACTCGATTTTAACTCAATTGCCGAAATAAAATCTGAGGAATAGCATTTGCGTATACAGTGTTAAAAAATATTAAATTATACACTACTACAAATTAAATCATTTTTTAATTGTCATAATATCAATTAAAGATATATGATCCACAAGTTAAATTTTTCATTTTTTAAAACTATATGTATTATTCAACAATGCCATTTATATATATCATAAAAAATATTATTATTGTAATGTTGCATCGTTTCACAAATATTTTTTAATAGTAAAAAAGTTTTCTGTATTAACTTGATAAATGTCCATAGATAACATCTTTTAAAGTATGTGTACATTTTTATGCGATTTTGTGATTTGATTGCATTAAATTATATACACTTTTTTACTTTAAATTTCATTCGCATAATATGCACATCGCGTGCGAAAACTTTTATGTTTAACGAACGTATCGCATTACCGTGCTCGCTTTTAAAATGCCAAACGAATATTTAAATATGAAAGCTCTTTGTGTCCATTATTATAAAGTTTTTTTACTCTATCCGGAAGCTCCCCGACCGAACTTTGCTCTCAAGAAGAGATCTTTTTTCCCTAAACAATAGCAATTGAAAGTTATGGAGGGCCGAGCGTGTAAGCATATTATTTTGTATACATTTTAAGTCCGTTTTTCCGCTTTGCGGAATTCAATTTCGACCCTTTTGCGAACACTAAGAATAAAGTTGGACATATTCATACATACTTATGGAATATGGAGTAATAAGAAACGTAGAATATGTAAATATAGAATGAACGCTTATGAAGATATCATTATGTTATAACAAACTTGGTAAATGAACGATGCTTAAGGTTTATTTTAATCTATCTTTCACTTATGATTTAATGATATCATAAGTGAAAGATAGATTAAAATAAATAATTATATATTATATTTTGGTAATAGCTGTTCTTTCATAGAACATTATATTTTTTTTATTAATAAGGATATACCATATTATATAGTCATAGTATTTATTGATAGTTTAATTTTGCTGTTTTAAGATTATAAATATCCAATTTTTTTTATAAAAGCACTATTTTTTTTCATATTGTCTAAACCTAATAATCACTGCTGTTATCATAGTAACGCATAATGATTACTAATATTATAATATTTATATAAATGTATGCATTTATGTTTTTTTATTTTATTTAAATTAAAACCGCCAGGGTTTAATTTAAATAAAATAAAAAAATTTAATTTAAATAAAATAATTTTTTTTAAATTTAAATAAAATAAAAAATTTTTCTTTGGCAAAGTGCCATTTAGAGGCTGTTGTTTGCATTAATGCGTTTTAGCGTCGTTCTTTTGACTTTTGGCTGCCTTTTTAAGGAGGGTTCTGCTCCGTGAAGGCAACTCAAAAGGCTGCTGTCTGGGTGTCTTTGATCGCTGGCCAAAGACGAGAGCTTAGCGAGGGCTTACAGAAACTCTGGCACTAGGCTAATAAAATGAAAATTGCACTAATCACTACTCCGGTCGACGATCCAATATCAACTTCCCAGTCTGGCTCACAACTATTGCTATCCTTGGCGTTTGGCAAATTGAAGTGGATTCAGAAGCACTTTAAATCGTGTGATATTTCTTAAAAAGTTTTTATCACGATTTTCTCTTTTAAAGTGGTTCTAAGAAACATTGTTATTCCTTTTGAGTGATAAAAGAAATAGCAAACAGTTGCTACATCAATATATTTATATTTTTGCACGGCTGCAAATTGTATACAGTATTACGTGATTTTTTTGCCATTAATGTAATATTTTTCGATCAATATGGGTCTGTTTCATTGTAATATATTTCAGGTATATGTTTTTTATAATTCCCAAAAACATGTAAAACACTGACCATGATATTACAATTTTTTACTGTAACACTGATCTTTAATGCTTTTTAGGATACATTAAAACTACACATAACATTTAAAATACACTACACAAAAATATAGCTATAATTTTCTTAAAAATATATATCACTTGATATTATTTTTTTAATTATTGCTATGAATAAAATATTTGTAGTGGTTTTACATTTCCATGAAAAATATTTTTTACCATTTTTTAAATTTTATTTTAATACAAATACTTTTAAGCAATTATTAGCTTATAGTTTTATACTGATTGAGCATTTGGTCAAGTTTATTTTTATATATTTATATAAGTACACTATTCATTTTGGTCAATGATTATATTACGTAACTTATTCATAGTTTTTCATTATCTAATTGATTTAAAAAATAGTTTTGTCCTAATGATATAACCTTCTTCTACCTCTTGGTCAATTTTTGATAAGATGTAAGAGGCTTTGGTTTAAAATATTTCGTATTTACATCGTCTACATTTAGTTTTTTTTTTATCAAGAAAGTGTTGAAAATTTTTATTATCAAGTGAAAGTGCAAGCTCTGGATAATAAGTTGGATAAGATAAAACATTTCAGCCAAGTTCCTTTATTATTTCAAGAGTCAATTTCGTTACATCCTCGCGTAAATGATCCATCTGATCAAGATAGAAACTTGTTGTTATTGTTTGGCCAGGTTTAAGAGTTTCGTAATGCACAGTCCTTTTGCAATCCCACCATATACACAATATAAAATTTTTGACAGTGTGCGCAATTTTCGAGTTAGGTTTTATTAATTGCCTTTTGGATTATCACTGTCTTATACAACATTTATTTAAACCCCATTTATTGTATAAAATTAGCAAGCGATCAAGAAAAAGTGATTCTTGGAATATGCAGATATGCACCGACTTCTTTTCTTCGCGTAATTCATGTGAAACCCATACTATGATAATTTGTTTCCATGCCTTCCCAGTATTTTGAATGTGTCTATGCACTATTGAAATGGACCAGCTTAGATTACTAGCTGATGGATAATTTACGTGAAAATTGCTCCTATTTTTTGCAGTCAGGACATTATTGTCTATCTTTTCTGGCTTCCTATATCCAAGACTTTTTTGATACCATAAGCATTGATTGACATTTATGGATACCACCTAATAATTCATAAATGTTTTTAGTAGCTGTAGTTGCCAAATTATTTTTAACAAATTCGTATTAATGGTTAAATTCTGCCATCGTAAATTTTGTTAAGTATCGAAATGTAAATAAAAAAAGAGTGCTTAAACTTAAATTTTTGAAAAAGATATACATTTAAAAAGCAGCTAATATTAAAGCGTAAGACACGTTTAATAAGTTTATTCGTTCTTGGTTTGATTTCTTTGTTATACGTTTTGATTATAAAGATATTTATTTAAATTTTTTTGTGAAGATACATTGAAAGCTTAAATCTTGAAAAATAAAATTGTATTTTGATTTCAGATTGCTAATTTGAGAAATATGCATACCTTTCTTAGATTTATTAAATAACAGCTCAACATTTTATTATTTATGAAATATCGTGTTGGTTACTCATTTTTAGAAATCAAAACATATTTTTCTTATCAGTTGGTAGTAAAATCTTAATCTTAACAAGATTTCGCGCATATGTTTACTTTCTAAAATGTGATATTTAGCGAAATCGAAACTACATATGTATGTGTATTGGCCTTAAGGATGCATTTTTAAGACTATTTTAGTTGAGTATTGCGTTAGGTAAATAGTTTGCTAGCCATTCATTAAATTCAAGCAATATCAGATTATCAGTCGCAGCACGTTTATCTTATTTAGTTAAATAATTAAATTACAATGAAGAACCTACTAGTCTTCTAGTTGTTTTTCAATTCTTAGAATTTAAGTTGTTTTCTAATGGCTAAGGTAAACATAAGAATAGGTAGCTATGAACTAATAGTAGATAATATAATGCAGTTGTTTTTGAAAGCATTTTGACTTGCAAATATAAAGGCGAAGATAGACGCTCAATGATATGATGATTTATTGAAATTTAATAATGAATACTGAACATTTGATATACATAGTGCTGTAGAAAATAAAAAGTTATGTGAATGTGGTGCATTTGGCTATTTGTCGATGCTTTGTTGTGGTGTAGTGGTCATGGAGCCATAAACCGTGTAACACCGAGTGTTTTTGTGTGTTTCTGTTTCATAAATTGGTTTGCGGCTTACCAAAGCCAGTGATCTTAAACACTTGTTAAAATATGGCAGTTATTTATTAAACATATATTTACACGTATCGCATGACTAATTAATTACAGCTATGTTAATTAGCGTCACGACTTTCTTTATATGGAAATCTAGCAAAGTTCATCGTAAGTTATTTCGCGACAAGGAAATCCCAACTTGGTTTCGATCACGATTCACGCACCAAGACTCCATTTTAATTTCATAATTTCGCGTACCTGCCGTAATTGAATCTAAACCACACCTAGGATTCGTACAAATTTCCAAGATTTAGTGATACGTTCGCGCCAAATCAAGTTCCGCCGGCAACTTCCTGCAAAACTTCCCTACAGGCGCAAAGTTTTCAGCTTATAAATCAGCGTCTGTTTCGCGTCGCAAATGCCGTTTGATAATTTTCTAATTGAACGAAGGTTTCCGTGTCGACGTTTGCGTGTACCGCGAAACCTGGGAATCCTGTAAAACCCGACTCATGAATGGGAAAATGCATACCGGCACGACTGTTCTCGCCGTTTCGACGTGTTTCAAATTGCACCTGACTCTCTCAACCAAGGTAAATAAATTCCTTATTAGTAGGTAATCGTTTATATAAAAGGCTTATTTGCATACAAACACGCACTATATGTATTAGATGAATATGCTTCTGAATCTCCTCTCTATACATACATTTATACATTCTAGGAAATGTTCTATTACGACTTTAAAAGCTAACGCAACTCTTTTAAACAATAATATTTTATTGGGCACTTAGATAATTAATTAAATTAGTAAAATGATCTAGAAACAGATTCTTGAAAATATTTTTTTGTAAAGAAATTCATTAAGTATTTGAACACGAGATGCTTCAAAAACAAATAATACTCGCGCTAAACAATGTACCTAAATCAAAGATTTTTTTAAAATATGTCAGTTACGTCTCGTTTATTACTGTATATTTAATTGACAATACATTGCACGAAGCTACCGGTTATACAATTAAATTAAGATTACTTAACCCTTTGAGTAGTGAGTTCATTTATACACATTTATTAATTTATTAGTATACACCTGGGAGTGAGATTTTACGTTTTTTCATAATTATTTCTCTTTTATTTATTTATATTGCATATGTATTAAATTATATAAAATATCAGTGATTCTTAACGTTATATTACTTTAATTTATTTTACAACTTTTTTGTATTATTATGTTTTTTTTTTAATTTCGTTCATTTATTTTACATACTTTTTATATATTATTCAGCCTTTGTAGCCTTTGTAGAACTTTTATTATATCAATTCAGAGGTTCTAAATATTTTTATAAAATTAATTTAAAATATTTTTTGTAATGTTTATTTATTTCGTATTCTAATTTATTGGAATTATTTCTATAAAAATCATTTAAACAAATTCAAATTTAAGAAAAATATTTTATAAACATAATGTTTTTTAATTATTTTTCTTTGACGTACAAGTACGGCGATACCACTCAAAGGATTAAATTCTTACTAATCATAAATGATAGTTCGACTATTATTTATATTACCAAAACTGCAACAGAATGCAGTTGTAAAGGTATTGAACGCATATCATTGAGGCAAATATTTTGACTAGTATGTTTAAAGGCGAAAATATCTTTATTTCTACAATCTAAATAATTTCTATCTATATATATGTAATTTTCCTTCAATCGACTTTAATCCTAAATTCACATTGCCTTCACCATAACATTCTCAGCATAGCGTTTACTAAATGAAGCACTTTTTAAAGTTGCAGTTTTGAATTGTGTCAATGCTCAGCGACTTTCAGATGCGCGCTTTAGAGTGGTCTAAAGCAGGGGTCGGCCCGCGTGCTAAGAATATATTTTACATATTTTTTAAATTTAAAAGTATGCACAATACGCCAACATCCAACCGTCGGGTTGAGTAGTTACGGTATATGACTGCACGTGGTGCTCCTATTGCTTCACATTCCACTATGACGTTACGCAGATATAATTCGACATCGTCTTCAGTACTCCATGTAATGGTTTTGCGATATTACATTACCCGTGGATCATCATGTCATTGTCAAAGTCGGAAAAAAGAGAGTCTAATGGACTTTGAATATCGTGGAGTGTGAATTATTTTTATTGTACAATGACATTATGTCTGTACTAAAATAATACAACATACTAGAATAAGCACTAAACAATATACATAATTCTAAGAAAAACAACGAGCATTAAGTGAAACGGAACTTTTTATCACAACACTTTTTTTTCAAAAATAAAAAATCTGTTCATGAGTATTTAATTATTAATTAATGTTAAAAACCATTTACCGAAGGTAAATTAATTAAATCACGCCTGATTGTTGCAGCCGAATAAATGTGTCCCCAGATGATAATTCTATATATCAATATATCAGGCTTTCAGCGAGAACAGTTGCTAGAAGAATAGAAAACATTGTGAGTAACATCAATAGCCAATCAAATATCAAAGAAAATTATTTCGTGTGGTCCATTTATATTTTCACTAGTAGATATATATTTCTACTAGCGAAAATATAATTTAACTGATAGGCGCTAATATGCTGATGCATCTCATAGCTTTGTAATTTGAAAGCGGTAAGTGCAATTACACTGAAATATTACGTGCAGCAGTAAATAATATCAAAATTAAAATACAAAACTTTTTGTGACTAAGTGTCACATACTTTATATATATGATGCACCTCTGGCGAGTCGCAGATGTGGAAGTTGGCGAGCCGACACACCAAAGCCGACGGCCAAATGACCACTTCGGCGTTCGTTAATAATGGGGTAAAATAGCAATATTCTTTTGTTGAATCTCGCACCCTTTCCATACAAAGAGTACTTTTTGTTGTACTTATGAGTGATTAATGTATCGGGACAGTTGTTCTAAAATACTAATTTTTTTAACGTATATGTTTCGTCCCGAGATTTCTCATATATTATCGTATTAAGTGTATCAGATATTTGCTTAGATTTAAAGACTTTTCTGCATCTATCTTTACGATAACAAAAGCTCGGTGTTTCGCGTTCCTCGATTGCTTGAAAACATTACGCATTTATTTTACCTATATACATTACGCATTTATTTTACCGTATATATACCATTCCAAAATATAATATCTTTATCGCGCACTCTATCAAAGTTTACAGCACTTTTATTTTCAAATTCGACATGTAGTTATCATAACCAGAATGATTTTTTTTAGTAAATGCGCATTTATAGTAAAGTAATGAGTAAATTTGCCATATAAATATATAATATATACAAAATAATACTATTACATTTATTGTTTATAAAAAAATCTTCTCAGTCATCAATATTGCTTCCTTTTACGACGCTTTTCGTGCCAAATGTATTTACATTGTGCCGCACACTCGTTTAGCGCTTTGGCAATTTTTTCGGATCGCTTCGTCGGAAAGTGGAGCGTCGTTGTCTGGTCGTAATTGCGGATGTAAAAAAGTAATAAATAAGTATAGTTATTCTGGATTTTCCTAGGTAAAGAGAGATAGAGGATGGATCGACTGTGGCGTAGGAGAGCATTGTACGAGTTTGAAGAGCGTTCAATAGAGGGAACTGGCTATTTTGTGAATAACTCAGACTGGAAGGCGCCCGCCGGCTATTTGTTTACTTTGGATCAGTCCCTAAGACGGACTATCCTCAAATGAACATATACATATACATACATATAAACACACCACTAACCTCCAGGCCATTCATGTATGAAAATGGAATTATGAATTTCTCGCATGAATAATAATTCACTCTTCGGGAAAGTCGATACACAGTGTATTATATTACGTGCAAATATTTGATTTATGTATAGCGATATTGTCCAGTTCTTATATTTATTTAATTTTGTGGCGTTTGTTAAAAATAACTTTAATATTTCATTGAGATTTAAATATATTTTGATACCCATAAAAAATATATTTTTAATAAATAACTATATTTAATTACTGCTTGAATAATATATATTAACTGCTCAAATAATGTTAAATTAAAATATACAATTGTATTTATTATGAATATTATTATTATATACTATTGTATAGTTGATATCATATAATAAATTACTAAAAGAGCTGAAAAAACTTTTACCAGTAAAAAAGAACGAGGCAATCTATGACAACACAAAGTGCTACAGAGATTAGAGAGATCAGAGTATTCACTTTGGATGGTTACAAAGAGAATATGAAAACCTCAACAATTTTCTGAATCAGACTTAATAATGAGTAAGATAAGTTAGGGATGACAGAGAAAAGCCTGAATCATTTGGTGAACTTAATATATTTTAAGTTTTAATGGGAAACTTCCTGCATTATATTTTTAAAGCGTAAGGGAAAAAATATATTATAAATATTTTGAGTCTTGGTCTTGTCAATTTTGGCTTAAAAATCCTAAAATTAAATTACTTAATTGGTCATTCAAATTTCTCAATGCATTTCTTTTAAAAGTAATTAACGAGCTACGGCACGAGTGAGTTGTAGTAATTTAAATTCCGTTCATTATTTCGCAACTCGCGATGCGTGTTGAAGTAAAATTTCAAAGCCCGGAAAAGTGTCTCGGGGAAAGCTCGAATTTTATCAAGCGGCCCTCACTTTACTTATAAACAATTTAAATAGACATTGTCTTCTGCTAGCGCAGAAAAAAGGGAAGAGAGTGTAACAGCTTAATGCCACGCTTGAGGAAAACTTTTAACTGGCGCGAGAGGCAAAAAATAAAAGTATCGTAAAATAACTGGGGAAAAAGACGAGGGAAATGATCCCAAAGTGTCGCCCCTCTGAGGCAATCAGCGCCGATAGGAAAATTTCACTTAACTTTTTACAGTTATTTATTATAATTTTTCTATTCTGTAGCAAGGTTCAAATTTATGCCAGAAAGAATGTTACACTTTTAAATACGATTAAATGAAATGATTTTTATGATATTTGGATAAGGATATCTCAAGCTAATAGTAAAACCACTTATTTCCTGAAACTAGCGAATCGAATCGATCTCCGCAATACACAGAAAAATAATATTAACGACTAGCATTTTTCAACGTTGTTATCTCGTGACATTTTTACGTAGATCGATGATTGCTATCGCTCAGTTTACTGCATACTTAATTTGTGCCGACGAATAAAAGTGTATTTTCACTCTGTACATATACAATTTATAAATAAAGCATTAGAGATGGATTCGTCTGACACATTCAATTTTTCTTTCTCCGCTAAATATTTTCATTTTTTATCAAAAATACAAAAAAATGTTATTTGACAAATATTTATGGCATCTTGTCGGTGATATAGACTAAATATTTTAGCTACATCTTTCCTATTTTAATATTTGTCTAAACTTCGAATTTTAGCAATTGACTAAACTTGAATCTGCTTTAAGCAAATACATGATAATACTTATTAATTGAACGTATAATGTTAATACGACTGTTACTCGACAAAATGCTATTTTTTAAGTATTATTTAATATTTACTATACAAATAAAATAAAATTGCAAAATCCCGTAATTGGTATTTAATCTAGAATTGTGAAATAATATAAATAGCTTCTTACACCTCTATATAAATTAGAATAAGCATATCATATTTATAAAATATGTTTGCTTCTTTGACTATAATAGTAATTATATTTGTTTTTAATTTCGATCCTTACGGAATTTTATATAAACCGAAACTTCTAATTGATAGCACAGTGTACGTTCATTACATGCATAATAGATTCTCAAGAGCTACACAGGTTGTTTAGCACCTACCCCACAACCCGACGACTGACGTATTCTCACTCGAAATACAGTAATTTCAATCTTCACCAACGTCGTGACTCCGTATAATTTGAATTAGATTGAAAATAGTTACATCTAAAGCTGCAAACATACCGAAACGGTTCCAAAACAACACCAACCCAAGAGTCAGAATCGTAGGCTGCTTTTTAACTGCAATGCCCGAGTTAAACCGATCGTTTGGCGAACCGGTTAAAGTAATGACCAACATTTAAGGTCGCGCTTAAATCAAATTGTTTCATCGATTTGTACAAAGACACACGTGCCCGATTTCTATATATGTGTATAAAAAAGTTTATACTCTATATTTGGAAGGGTGAAACTTTTAGGAATCGTTGACTACTCGATATTTTTACAAGTAGTGATTGGCCAACGTGAATAAAGTCTATGAATAGATTTTATTGCTAAATTTAAAATCTAGATCAAAGGTGAAAAAGGTAATGAAAAAATCTATTATAATATATATTTAAATTTCTTTGTATATTATAAAATAACACTATTGATTATTTGGCCTTTCTATCCTACGTCTTTGGATGATGTGAAGATCTCTTGGCTACCCCTGCTCTATATTAATAATTTATACAAGTTTGGTTATCTACGTCTAGCTAGGCTATATCACGAGAGTTCAAAGGTACAGTCGCCGTCATATCAAACATCCATCGGTGCGATCCCATCAAATGTACCGTGTTATTCCAAGATCCTCTATCGTAATTTAAAACAAACATCGGCTCCTATCAGTGTGTTTTCTTAGGCGTGAGTCCACATTTGGATGAGGAGGACCCGAAACTGGATAACCATATCATCCGATGGTAATCTCCCGCATCGATAATATTGGCGCTCGTGATTATGCAGGACCTGTTATATAACGTGTATAACATAACAAAAGTTTATAAATTATAAATCAAATAGGATGAATTATAAGACAATATTATTTTAATTATAAATATCGTCCTGCCCGTTCCACCGTTACTAACCTTCTGTCTTACACCAGAACCGTGACAAATTCAACAAAACGTCGAACATTCGGATTTTGAGAAGGCTTTCAACAAATTGTCGGACATTGGTTGCTCGGATGATTTAACTCCATTCTCGAGTTATTTGAGCGATCGTAGATAGTATGTGATGTAACTTATGGCGGCTGATTGTCGAAAGAGTATTCCACTCATTCGGGAGTTCCTCAAGGGTCCAACCTGGGCTTGATATTTATTAATGAAATAAATACAGCAGTTACAAATTGAAGTTTTCTTCTTCATGTAAATTATTTAAAATTGTTCAAATGCATTCAATCTTTCGATTTAAAATCTTTATGTCGAAAAGTGGCATACTGTGTCATTTTCTCGATCCCATTCGCTGGATTTCGGTGGAAACATTTTGGCTAAAGAAACTTCAATTAAAGATTTCCGTCAGTTATTCGCGTCCTCTATGATGCTTAAGTTTGCAGCATTCTGGTATCGGGATCTATAATTTAGGATCCGCAAATAACTAAGTACTTTTTCCTAATCTAACAAGTTCAGAAAAGATTATTAATATACCTTTATAAGAGCCTCACTAAGTACTCGCAGAAAGGTGTATGTCGCTAAGCATTTCTTCAAAATACTGAAGGGTGAAGTCGACAAGCAAACTATTCTCGAGGAAACACAGAATCACGATCGTCTTAATTGATTAATACAAAAATAATATTCGATAAGCAAAATTGAATCTCAATATCAGTGCATAAAAATAGTAAATATCATGAAAATCCATTTCATTTCCGCCAACCCCTTATTTCTTCACTCTGCCTTATAAATCTAATAAATATTTTCTTTGTGTAAAATTGCGTAACCCACCTACGTGCCTTGTTAGCCCTCGAATTTGGTTAGATACCTTCCGTGCTACCTTAAACGCTACTTTGTTCAATTTAAATCAAACCCGAACACGCATGCCAATTACTCGGATACGAGCTTTACACAAACACGCATTTTTGCCTCTTGCAAGATATTGCTTCCATTAACATTTGCAAGGGAAAATAATACATAAGCAACATACTTACACTCACACATACATGGGGAGAAACCCTGTTTACATTCAGCCAAGTTAGAAGATAACAAACGGCAAAGTTGCCCTCGGGGTTGACGTTCCATTTTTTCGCATCCCTTGCCACCGACGTTTTCAACTTTTTTTATTTAGGAAAAAATAAATAATTCGTTCAGACCCCATTGAACAGTTTAAAAGTTGGGCGCTTCAGTTTCCCTTGTTTCGTTCTAGGACGTGAGTGATGCAGATTTTTTAAAAGTTGTTAACTCATTGCCGCTTACTTTTCACTGTATTGGACACTTTTAATTAAAATATATTTCATTTATAAATTTTATAAATAAATGTAAATGTTTAAAACAGTTAAAAGCAATAACTTTTAATCTTGGTATTATAATTTAATATACAAATGTACTTGCCAGATAAATTAAATGTGTCATAAGGATAGATAAATATAAGCGAATTATTTTTTTCTCGGTTGAAAGCACCACTGTTTGCATTACGATTACATTGGCATTCTTCTGATTTGGTTCCAGCTTTAATTTTAAAGGTTGCTCGCTCCGCAGACAATATAGTTAATATATATTTTTTAAAGATTTTATTTGAGACAGGTATAGCGTTGTTCAAAAGGACTAATATACCAAAAAACCGTTGCGATGAAAATTAAACATAAACATAATAATAATAAACATAATTATCGCGGGATATAGTTTCCCAGGATACGAATTGACACGTTGCGATCTCAATGCAGAGTTTGGTCTTGGAAATTCGGTAATTTTAACCTGAGATCTCAACGCTAGACACGTGCATTGGAATTGTTTCGGTGTAAATCGATTCAGGACGACGCTTTTAAAATACTTTCATTATTTTAAACTTTACAAAATCACCAATGCATTATCATATTACCGTTAATTTGAAATTGAGTTCGAGGAAAATAATGAAATTATCTTAACTATAACAATACTGATCGAGTCTCGTCTAGTAGATGAGGGTCAAAATCATACCCCAACAAATACTAAAATAATCAGCGATGATATTTATTATTTAACAACCGCAATCCAACAAGCTAAAATATCATAAATACCGACGTGAAATATACAAAATTACATTGAATATAATCGCAGAAAACTAAATCTCAGTAATTAAAAACTTTAATAAGCAAACTGATAAAAATCAAAGCATTAAAAATGAAACATTGTCACGTAAAAAACAGCAGATAATTTATTATGGAAAATAATTAAAAAAACGTTAAAAACTGGATTACTCACTAAGGATTTTAAGCACTCTAAAATTAAAAAGAAAGTAAATAGATCAATTTAAAATTCACAAAATAAGCTCACGGGATATTTGAAATATAATTCAAGTTCTGGAATTGACAGATTAGATAACACGTTAAATAAACACCTTTCTAAACCTTTTTTCCTAACCATTTTCTAACCATGTGGAAAACCGCTAAAATCTACCCAATAAGGATTCTACAACTCCTATTAGTTATTGCCTCATTAAAATAGAAAATATTAAAAAAAGAATCCTTACACGATTAAAATAATCTTTGGGGTATTAAATTATCAACAGTTTGGCTTTTAAAAAAATCATGCGACAACACATTAAATTAATAGTTTGGCGGAGCATATATGCGAGTGCGAGTCTCTTGTTGTTAGATATAGAAAAAGCTTTCGACACAGTACAGTTTGATTCAGAAATTATAAAAATACAAAATCTCTGACTATCTGCTAGAAGTAGATGCTATGTCGTTTCACTAAATAATAAAACTTTGATACCGCGTAAAATTCGTAAAAAAGTGTAAAAAAGTTACAGTGGTCATACAAAAATAGTGATAGGCTCATTCATTAAAATTACCTCTCAATTTTATTATTTAAATTAAATTAAGTAAAATTTTAACAAAATAAAAATTGACAAAGTTTTCAATATATTATAAATTGAGGCAAATATTAATAAAATATTTATTCAGTGTTACTACTTAATAACAAACATGCTCATTTATTGGTGTTAAAAAAATTGCTGTAATCGTTTAATATAAGTATGTATTTCTATTAGTTAATTTGAAACCGTGTTAAAGCAGAAAGTCCAATGTAAAAAATATTTGGTTCGTTTTCTTGAAGAGAATTGGGTGTAATATAATTTTAATGAGTAACAAAATTTTTAACTGTTTATTTATAGTTATATTTTAAAATATATTATATTTATTTATACATATAGGAAAACTTACTTTGGGGCTTATAAACTTTAATAGAACTGGACAATATTGATTTCTTAAAAGCTTTTATTAAAATAGCCATTAATTGGTTTAATCAAGGAATAATTGGATACTGTGAGGGTGTGGGTAATGGCTGGTACAACTGTCAAAGTTCATTCAGACGACTCAACATTCATGCAATAATTGGGTTTTACTAATAAATTATTCACCAGTGCAGATCCGTGTTTGCAAACATCATTATAGGACAACTGATAAATCAGAACAGCAACATTAAATATCCATTACAGTTGCTAATGCAATATTAGATTGGCTTTGCAGTTTGATTTTACGTTGACTGATATTAAGTTTTAATTAGTTTACGTGCAATATTAATTAATGTTAAACAAGCTAATTCATTTCGTACATGTACTTTGCTATCGACTTTTGAAATATCTCGATTTGCGAGGTAGTAACTTTTAAATCATATGAGAAACGCACAGTATGTAACGAATGAAGTTAGACTATATTGTTTTTGCTTGTAATATAAATATGTGATTCAGGGAATCCAAAAACTTAGCTAAAATTATTATTTTATAGTTAATTCTGTGAGCAATAAATATTTTATTAAATATATTTCATTGACTTATAGGTACTTGGATAGTATTTAAAAAATATCTGTGTGTATTAATTAAAATATTAAAAAAAGTCTCTCTCTATGTATTATGATTTAAAACTGTGGTGATATAAAAATTTGCAGCTGGATGCTCTGTAAGAGATAAAATATTTTTCAGTGAATCAGATGAAAAGACAAACTTTGAAACTTAAAGTAAAGAAGAAAATATTCATTTAATTACATAAGGTTTATAACATATTTTTAATAGTCTCTTTATATAAAATACAAAATAATTATTTCCGAGAAGTTCATGAATATATAATATTTAGCATAATATATATGTTGAAATTCAAGCATAAATTATGAAGAACTTACTTAGCAATGGTAAATAAGTATATAATATTTATTATCGGGTCATTTATACTATCTTTATATATAATACAAGTTATTCAGGTATGCCTTATTCATAATATCAAATTAATAAGTTAAATTATTTATGTAAGCTCTACTCTATTACTAAGCAAATTTATGACAACATTATTTATAAATAGCATAAAAATATTTCAGAGACAAATAATGGGTTTTACACCGAAGTGTACGAGTCGAAAATCGAGTTTGAAGTATCCGGACGAAACCCATTACACCCTGTATATACGTCCATCCGTTCACACGTCGCCGGCTAACACATTGAAATTTTAGATTTCCATTCGAAATCCAATCGATCGAGCGGGAACTATGCGGGAAAGCAATAAAGAAGGGAAGCCGTCGGAGAATTAGTGCCGGCCTTTGTTTACGGGATTTAATTTAAGGTTTTGCTGCCAGCGAGAATGTGCATCCACTGATCGGAATTTCAGGTGGGATTAACGCCAACACGGATCTAATGGCTCCTAATGGGTTTTTAAATCGATCCCGAACTTTACCCCACTCTTAAATAATAATAAAAGCACGCGTGGTCTGAATGGAAAATGCTTTTTTTTCAAATGTGCGTCGCATGCGTTTAGAGAGCGAAATAAGGGTATAAACTAAAAATGCTCTAGAAGGGATATGTTTCAAGTTTTTTTATAAAATAAATATATACGAATAATTTATAAAAAATAGTTGTATTGTATGTAGAGTACGCTCGGGATAAGGATTCCGGTTTGTTATTGTGTGCGTGAACTGTGTGGCTCAAAACAATTTCGCTCAGAATATTAATTTTTTATTTTTAAAGAAAATATATGTTTATTTAACATACATACATCTGAGCTAAGTTGGAAATTTCAACGGACAATTAAAAATATATTATATAATCGAAGAAACCAGACATTGATGTCATTAATTAAATATTTGCAAAATTCAAAATCTTTCACTAATCAAAAAAATAATGAAGTCTATAGCTATTCTTCAAAAGCAAAAAGATATAAAATGGGAAAAGAAATTATTCGCAGATTGTTTAATGGCTCGACAACTCTATTAAATCATTATAATCCATTGAATAAATTAAAATATTATCATTGACGCAACGATAATAACTTTTTTAAGCCTTACAGAGAATAAAGTAAAAAAACCAACAACGTACGGATTAATGGAAAAATAATTAAAATATTTTAATCCACGGGAAAGAGAACGAATAACTTACAGTGTATATTTGAAGCCTTGATAGCAATTAACCCAGATATGCCCAAGAAATTTTGTTCTCTTAAAATTTCATTTATAAATAAAAATCAGTGGCACGAGTTTAGTGACCTACCCGTGGGACAGTGGGCATATCTGGGTTAAACCAATATCAACACAAAATTATTTAAAATAAATCGCTAGAGAAGATCGAACTTCTGTGCCACACTGCACTTTAATGACGAATACCACCGTTAACGAATCAGCGAATGTCCTTAAAAGAGAAAGCGAGACAACGAAGTACACCCTACATAGCTTCTCCCTCGCATATATATGTACACGCACACAATAACAAACCGGCATCCTTATCCCGAGCGTACTCTATTTGTGTTCAAAATATGTATAATTTCTAGAGATTTTGCATCGCACAGTTTGCGATGCAAAATATTTAAAGAAATGCTTTATGATGATAGATAATGTATTTTTTTAATAAGGTGAGATTGATTTGATTTTTTGAAACAAACCGTTAACCTATTCTGCGTTTTAAAAAGGCTAGTTGAAATGCAGCGTGCTCTTAGACAGTCGCTTAGTTCATAGGCACAGTTTGCTGGACTTGACTGGTGTTGAATATGAATAGCTACAATATTAAATAATAATTCAGCTATAGTTTTAGATACTTTCTAAGGATTGTTAAATTGAAAAAAAAATATATAAATATTTAATACACTATAAAACATTGTATTATTGCTATAAAAGATAAATTTTTATTTGCATATCGTATCTGGGTGATCGGAATTAGTGATTATTATATAATTATAATTTATACCAATCATCACAGATTAGATATTATCAGATTTTTTCAATGTCATAAATAAATAACGATATAAATAATTAAAATAAATGTAGGTCGTGCATAGTGGCATTTATTGAACTTAGTCTATAATATTAGTTTACAATCATTAAAAAGGCATTTATTGATAGATTTTAATTTTTCCTTACACCATTGTAATGCATTGGGCTAATGCCTGTTTTGTTGCAACGAAAGACTTACTGAATTTTTTTTGAAAGCATACTGAAATTTAAATTGAAAATGATTGTAAAATATTTTGGTAAAGTAAAAGTGTTAAAAAATTAAAAACTAAAACTTAGTGTAATTTTTTTGGCAAAAAATAAAAAGCTTATTCAAATGCACTCTTTATATACCATCAATTCGCATTATCAACGCTTCGTGGTCTTATATAGTTTATTTTACATATACGCACATATACTGCCTTAACAAAACCATATTACCTATGGAAAAATATGTTTTCGCCGCGATTTTCCAATCGGAAAATTTTACCCGTCCGTCCGGCATCTTAAGGTAGGTAGTTCCAGAGCAGCGTCCACCGGCGCGATTATGTCCGATTCGCTAGAGATAATAGAAAAACACATTTTCCACTAAAGATGCAACAGCCTTTTTTCCAGCCGTCCGCCCAGCATCCGCCGGAAGCACTTCCGACCCTCCGCCCGGGCCTCGTCTGCGCCGCAAGGAGCCGTCGCATAATTAAATTTATTCGTTTCAATGAAAATAAATTTCCATTAGCCGGTGGAAATGTACTAGACGTAGACGTGTACGTGTACGAGAGGAATCGATATCGGGTGCCCGGCGCGGCGCGCACTATGACGCCTTCACTCAGTCGTCGTCGTGTTTACGCTTATTGTCTTTCGAGTTTTTATTGCCTCAATTTAGTCCCGGTTGTTGCTGCAGGGTCTGGAGCACCCTTCTGGCTGCGAACTAACAGCTTTCGTCCCTGTTGGAATATGCGAGCAGGGCCGCTCGTTGCAAGCGGGGCGAAAGTTTAAAAGGGGCGCCTGGCTAGGTATTTTTTAAAAATTAATATTAAGAGAGTCGAAAAATTCGAATTTCTTCAAAATAAAATAAGTAAAAAATATTTTGTTTATTGACTGACTTAAAATAAATATATTTAGAGCAACTTTAAAAAAAAATTGCTGTTTTATTTTAGGATTATATATATATAAGTATAAGATAATATAATCATTTCTTTAAAACAATTCTCTATTTGTTACGCAATTTAAAAGGGTTTAAAACATATTGTTTAAAAACACTTTTATATAATTTGCGCTCCGTAGCCTTCACACTTAATTAAAGGTAAAAGCATTTTATAAGAATATAAACACAATTAGTTGCTTAGGAAAGATAAATATATATTATATGAACATTTTGGACTTAATCAATTTTTTTAAGAAAAAGAAAAATTTATTAAATAGATATTTTTAATGAACTCAAAATGTATCTAAATATTGAATATTTTTTACTTGAAATTGTTAATTGCTAGCGAAAAATCCTAAGAAAAAACACCTTTTTTCTTTTATAAATAATGTGCTCGGAAACAATAAGAAAATACTTTTCTCATTTTTTTTTAATTTATCGGAATTCAGTACTTGATATCTTCAAAGCTTTAAAAAATAAGCAGAGGCTTGTGTCGATGCTTTACATAATATACATATTATTAATAAAGTTTCGCCTTCTTATAGACTCATGTTTTGGTACAAAGCCACTATTCCAGAAATTATGCCTGGTACTTCATTTTAAAAGGTAATTTTGGCCTGGTAATTTTATCTACATTTTAATGAAAAGGAGAAATGAGTCAAAAAAAAATTTGGACTGAAAATCTCATAGTGGTAAAGCGATCAGAATATTTTATAAAATAAGAAGGGCAATGAATTGTAGGGATTTTCTCAGGGAATCAACCCAATCGAGATAACTCAATCGAGATTTTTATGCAAATTTAGTTTAAAACAAATTTAAGCATGAAAAATATATTCAGAGATCTTTCAAGATTCTACAATATTATTAAAATAACTACCAATGCTTATAATATAAACTTAAAAACGTAGAAATGAAATGATCATACCATAGATTTTATTACAAAATTTTTCACCGATTACTTTTTTAGGTTTACCAAAAATAATTATTAGATGAATAACTGATTTAATTTATGAAGATAGTAATTACATTAAAAAATATATAATGACTGCAGATCCTTCAAATCCATGATATATATATTATAAATCTCGTATTTTAGGAATATCCGGTATTTATCAAAGTGAGAGTCTTGATTCCCAGAATTCCAAAAAGCGCTGATAATCAGAATGTAGATGAAAGCTTATTATTTATTATTACGCCAATGAAAGGTAGAACTGTAAGATAATTTTTGTTTATTATTTTACTTAATCATATTAAGCCGGCCCTGCAGCAAGCACATGCGCATACACAAGTACAGGGCGGTTACAAAATCACCCCCTGTCAAATAATGGCCTTTATAGCCGGTCGTAATAGCTTAGTGCGTCTCGGCCAAGCCACTCAAATTGCTCTTCCCCCGTCTGCGCGATCTACGATTGTCGCACGTTTTTCCTATTGCGAAATTATATTCTTCATAACGGAAATATTTCGATGATGAGTGTTTTATCTCTTTTCGATGGCGAAAATGGTTCCTGCGACGTCTTGTGAAAATGTATAAGCCTCAGCGATGGGTTTCTCGCAGCCCAAAGGTGTGAGGGAGGACGTGTTTTTATACATTGTGTTATATAAAGAAAACCCTTATTTGGTTGAGCTTTTGTAAGCTTAATACGATTGACTATAATGAATAGGGTTGTTTTATATATTCATATTATATCTATGTATTAAAAAGATATATAAATTACCATATAATTACAAAGTGTGCAAAAAATATTTATGAATAGATATACATATTTTTTTACTTAGATTAACAAGAACTGAATAAGAGTTGCAATAATTAATTGAATAATTGTGTTCTATGCTACGTTGTTCAAAATAAGTTAAAATGGCTCAGTACATATATGACTTGGACTATAAACTGAAACAATAGAAAAGGAAAGGCTTTCGCGATTCTTTTGTAAGTCCTTATAAAATGTTAACAATCAAAAAGCAATAATTTTCACGAAAACTAGATGATTGTGTAAAATTCATATGTAAGATAAGTTTAGGCTAATATTTTTTCATAATTATTTTTATAATTACAGTTTAATAAAATGTTAATGGCCTGATAATATTTTTCGATTCTTGGTACTGTATATGTTTGTCTAAGAATCATGGAAGATATCTCACCGATTACACTGTATATACAGTGAAACTTAGGGGATGTCTATGTCTATATGTAAGTTATAAAAATGTTGATATTTTTTGTTTTATTGAATTATTTAAATTTCTAAGGGTGACATATTACTATTAAACATTTCTTAACGTCATTAAAAAAGTTTCTGTTCTCTTCTGCATTGAAAATTACTTGTGACCTTTTTATTATTATTTTAAACCTTTTTAATAAAGTCCGAAAAGTATTAAGATCTCGTTTTCAACAAACAAACATTTTATTTGCAAATTTAACAAATCAAAAGAAAATATTATCCACAGTGATGGCGCAATTTTGCGCAAAGTTATTACTAAAATGCTATTGAAAACTTTGAAAGCCATTCGGATGAAGTGTAAAATTTTCCAAACGGCTTCAGGCGCACAGTTGAACAGCAAAGTTTTATTGTGTCGTTTCATGTATGTATCCCTATACGTATAGCATGTAAATGTATGTTTCCATAGGCAAACAACCACACACCCATATACATACATTTTCATTAATTAAATTTGCGAAAAAGTTTCAATTTAGGGGACCGTGATTGGATTTTTCTTCTCTGTGTAATTTATTGGACACAACAAAATCGCCCTTTGTGGTTCACAGGACATTGTGTGCGTTGAACGACATAACAATTTGGAGCGCCATTAAGCGAAAAGCTCCCAGAGCTTTCGCATGCAAAGGTCTTTGGCGAGATTTTTATCCCTTCGCTGCCGGGAAACTGTGCTCAAACTTTCGCCGACGAGATGTGTACGTACGTCTTTATCTTGTCTGGTCTTTCAGCCAGCAAGGCGCTGGGTAATCTTTTATCTTGGTTCGGCAAAATCCGAGCTCTGGACAGGTCAGGTGAGTGAGGTAGACTTAAAGTAAGCTGTGAGGTTAGTCGTAGACCTTCACTGATTTACGGCTTGACCTAGCGCTAATATGTCGAATTGGAGGCATTGGTTTTACGCCAATTGACAAGTACTGAGATTTTTAATGCAATTAATAAATAAAAAAAACCAGTGGTTCTCAACATTCTTAGGTTTGCGTTCGAATTGGGCAATTTTAAATTTTCGCCTCAAATTAGACAAATCTTTGCAATTTATGTAGTTACAATTAATTCAATCTAAACTGTAAATCAGTTTTTATTATTCTCGTAATAAGCAGAATCAGGAAGATTATTACAATAAAAAAATGGTAAAGGCAGGGGCATAATTATATATGTACTCCAGGCGTTAAATTTATTTTTTATATAGTAAAAATGTGTTCTTTAAAAGTTAAAAATTCTGCATATAAAATGTTGACTATTTTATTGAACAATAATTTATAATTAATAAAAAAAAACAGTTAAAAATTGCATTGTAGGAAAAAGTTGAAATTATATATTGTTTATTTACAGACAATATCTATTGAACCAACAAACGCTTTAAATAATTTATAGATTTGTTAAATTATAGTGCTCAAAACAAAAACGCAAACTCGTCATTAATTCTCATGAGGTTTTGGATCTTAACTTTAGAATTTAATGGCTTTTACAGTTACATAAAAAATAGCTTTAGTATATAAATAATAAGTAACATATATTTACCATAATTTACAAAATATTTTTTTTACTGTTTTTATATTTTATTATTAAATAAGGTAAATTTTCATTTATGTTTAAACCTTAAATAGTTATTTTATTCAAAGAAAATATCGAGATTAAATTTGGAACATATTGTAATGATTCTCAGCGAGGGTTTATTTTAACGTTAGTCATTAAAAAATAAATTGACAAATTCATTATAAATATAAGAAAAATTGCGGAAAAATACATTTGAATAGAAGCTTTAAAAAAAGTTTGGATATATATTTTATATAATGCTATATTGTTATTTAATAATTTATTTTTTTGCTTGAGTTACATTTTTAATTAGGTATTAATATTAAATCAAAAGATAAGTAACGCAGAGCATGAAACACATCTACATAAGATTTACACTCTAAAAGAAAAAAACAGCGAAAGCCCTCTGCCTTTATTCATAATTAAACGTGAACCTTAGAATGTAAATACATTTTTTAATTTATTTAATTATATTTAAATACATTTTAATTTCAAATATGAGTCCAAAATTATGCTAGAATAAGTACTGCGCTGCATATATGGTATATAATTATGTAAAAAGCTTTTTCATTCAGAATTCCCATTAAAGTCTAAATCGGCGCTCGAATTTTCCCCAAATTTTAATTAGCACTCGCGGTCGTTCGTGTGCACAAGTAACTTTTGCGCAATATCTTATACGCGTGAAATATTATTATTTGCCTGCGATGCTAATAAATCACGTTTTTTCACTTCGCATCAACGTTAGGTATAATGTATTATCTACGTCTGGTATAATAATTGAAATGAATGAGTCCTGTCAGTGAAACCTTTGCTTGACCGGAGAGATGTTAAGTGAAATTTGTTAATAATGAAAATGGTTGATTGATGTTTTTCGAAACTATAACACATTTAATAAAATTATTAGGATTTCAACAGTTACATGTCGTTTATATTTATTTATAATAATCTTTTTAAAATAGATATATCTAATAAAATAAAAATATATCACATACATATGGTTTAGAAATATATATTTGAGTAGTTTATAGCAAATCAAATTTATACTGAATCAAATTGAAAAATACTAGCAATCATTACATATAGTAGATTTTCGAATGGTAGGATGTGTTGGTACCAATTTGTCCATCCATCGTTTATCGGCACTTCGTGGTCTGGCCCTGGGCGTATCCGTAGGCTTTGATTGACGCCCTGCACCCTCCATCAGACCCAGGGATACAGCCATAAATCTATTTAACGGCCTGCAAAATTTCAGACATCTTACGAATCGAACGAACGCACATAAATTTGCCTCTTTATCCGCCGAGTGCTGAAATTTTATTTTACAAAAAATAAAAATAAACACCACGATTGTATAATGCAAACATGCGGATACGTTTAGAATTTTGTTGATACGAAAACTTTCAGACGTTCAATTTAGAATGATTATAAAGCAAACACAAATATGCCAGCAAAAGGTAAACTCATATTTTAAGTGGCCACCGACGAAATTCAGCCATTTGGAATAATAACTGTATGCATAAGGACTGTCAAAATATTATCGTATGAACTGTGTGGATTCGAGTTAAAATGTTTGAAAGGTCACTTATGTTATTAATGTGTAAGAATTGATGCATAAATTTAGACGAAAAATAGTTTTATTAAAAATACAAATAGCCAAATTTGTTTACTATTATTTTGAACAAATTTTACCCCACTTTAATATAACTAGTGAATAGTAGAGAACCATTAAAAATTATAAATTGTGATTTGTGTTTTAAAGTATAAATATTTATTTTTAAAATTTGACTTTTTTTATGACAATAATGTGGACAGAAAATGTTTGTTATTAGTTTGATAGAGATGCATTCAAAGTTAATATAATATAATAATTCCTATATGGTGATTTTTAATTGAATTATAAAGCTAAGACCGAGTTGCTTTTGAAAGCTGTTACTGGTTAGTTCAAGGGCATAAATTATGCTCTGACATAACATGAAACACCATAAATATATACAGATAGTTTTTAATGTAATATCTGATTGTCAGTATCAATGTTATTCTTTGAATGTCTACGGTGGATCTTATTGGCTCACTGGCCCACTTATGGTCGTTCGATTTCAACATGGGTCATGAACTGTTTCATAGATAAATTAGACAGCAGTTTATGTGACATATTTATCAGATAAATAACAAGTACGTTTCAAAATCATTTAACATGATGAAGATTTTTATTATAAAATTAGCTAATGAAATTTATTTTTTATTTTTACTAGTATGATAAACTTATTTGTATTTATTTTTATTTGCTGACTTTACAATAAAATCACACTTTTGACTCTAAAAGCATATTTCAACAATTCATTCATTGTTTCGCGATTGTAGCGAACATTATTTAACCCCACACGAAAGATAATATACGTTTGCTTTAAGCAGTGTTTGTCATAACAGGGAAAATCGCCAAGTGTCATTTTATATAATACATATAAAAAGGTACAACCATTTTTGGCCCGGTTTCCGGTTGGCCCTATACAAGATTTATTGTTAACCAACGTTGAATCCAATAAAAGACAGGTGGAACGGTGGACAAAATGTACCGGAAACGAACGAGAAAAATTACGGGAAAAGCACCGTACGTACTTTGTAAAATTTCTCTCGTCGACGCTTGTGTTTTCGAGCATTTTAACATACACAAATACATATATTTACTTACTCTATATAATAAATATATTGTACTGAAGTTTAATTGTGTATAATAGTGGTCGCCACCATCGGGTACATTGAGTCGCGTGTGGTCAGAACGGCTAGGGTAATTAATCACTAGCACACTATATTGAATAAGGTTAGTTTAAGGGTTGAAATATATACCCGAATTCTATCACAATTACACTATCCATATATTAGACTATACCCCTCCTGTCTGTGACAACTGAGTGAAAAAGTCCTTGTGCGGTTTGGAAATCAATACTATTGTAGAAATTAGAACCCAAATCAATTGGATTCCAAATTGCATCTCTCAACTGAACCTTTTTAAATTGTTTATTTGCAAAGTACTTTTGAAAGTAATTGTATAAATACAACTTTTTATCGCTACAGAAATGCAAATTCAAATTAATGTACTATTTGCTAACTATATTTTGACACATGAGAATTAAAATTAGATTGTATGATATACATACATACATATTATTAAATCAATTTAATACATATATTATATTATATTTATACAAAAAGCTTTAAAATGTCCTTTGCATCGATATTTTTATTATTAAACCAGATATTGATGCACATTTTGTGGGTGTGTAAAGAAGCGGTGCAATTAGCTCGAAAACATCTTCGTCTGCGATTCGCCAAAGCTGTCTAGAACAAGAATTATAAAGAATAGCTATTGTGTCACAAAGAAGAGAGACGCCACGAGAGAGAAGTCACAGCAGCAGGGATGAGACAGGAGATTGCACTAGCAATAAAGACTAAAGCAGACCGTACACAGAGCATCACAAGAATAGATCAAGACAAATCCAAACTGATCCACTAAAATCACAGCCGACAATAATACAACTCGAGACTCATAAGACCTGCCATTTCAAGTCCATCGCTTAATAGCAGTATTTAAATTTCTCTATATGTGTATGTATGTATGTTTATAAAATTAACTGCAACCAACTTTTCCGGCGTCTATTTGGCTGCAAGGTTACACAATTTGGGCATCAAAACTCGAAAGTGGCGGACTTGAAAAAATATTTATAAAAAAATTAACTTGCGACTAACTTTATGCGGTAAGTAAAATATAAATAAATTTCAAATATTTTTTTAATAAAAAAAAAAAATGCATTTTCCTTACAAAATCTACTTTTTTTTATTAGAACACCAAAAATTTGATTTTGAAGTCTGCAGAAATATCAATTCATATATTATAAGCCGAAGTTTATAGAACTGAAAGACCAGTCGTAAAAAATATAAGCTCGACTACAGCAATATAAATATAAAAAACTACTGACGAATGTGACTAGATTAACGAAATTCTTTGTAAAAAAAATTGTGTGCAATACTAATGAAGAAAAATTAAATATTTATATGGTTGTCTAATAGTTGATATTTAAATTGGCAAAATTTTGCATATACAATTATATTTATATATAAATACGTAATTGCTCGTTTGAGCTGTGGCTTCAAGTCGTAAAATATATAAATAGTCTAAACTAAAGGTAATTTCTGGCAACTCAGAGTTAGCTGATCCAAATCTGATGATTGAAGTTGAAAGGCTTTTGATGGAGTCGGCTTGAATGTCTAAGATTGTCTTATACCATTGATGTAGAAATAATAAAAGATTAAAGATTTATCCCAACTGTTAATTTCAACGGTGCTATGGCTTTGAAATTAAATTAAAAGAAAATATTACTAAATATTTGACAAACTTTGATCTTTGTATTTAGCACAGACATTTTTATGAAATATTTAAGAAACATTTTTCACCGCTGAGTGAGTTCTGCCGATAACATTGTGTGAACATTTCGAAAGTGGGAAGAACACAAGGCCCTCCAAATGAGGTAGGTTCCAGCACGAGAACATAATCTATCACATTAGTTAATCGGTCGGACGTGACATATGCCTCCATATAAAAGAGCATAGCTCTTTAGGCCGGATAAATAGCTTTCCATTATGCCCGTTCAGTCTCGCATTCTGCACAAGTGTCGAGGCTAAGCTCCAGAATAAATCATAACACAACAATGTGTAGACGGACTGCATGAGTGATGGGCAAATTTTAAGAATAGGTTAAAAAATTGAACAAATCGCCGAGCAACCAGTTAATTAAAGCCCGGTAGAAGTTTAAAACCGCAATCGTTTAGAAGTTTATGTGGAAGATGTTAACTTTGGATTTTAACCGACGCGGCGAATAGTTCTGCTTGGGTAATTAATACCATCGAAGCTGATAAATTGACTAATAAGGAAGCGGTAAAGAAGCTCGTTGAAATTTATAATGTTGAACAAAGTCGAGTATTCCAGAAAATATTTGCATTAAATTGCAATTAAGTCTTTGTAAACATCGTTTAAAATTATATTATATTCTAACAAGAAAAAGTGAAATATTTACCATGAAATTTAATTGATTTTTCGTTCTACTTCCAGTTATAGCTAAAAGTTGTATAATTACCTGTTTCACAAGGGTTAATTTCCTTGCCATAATTGGAAACCGAATTATGCGGTTGTTCGTAACTCACTATAAACTATAAACCGCAATATAATAATACAATACTACGTATTTGATATTGAATAATTCAGAAAATGTACGAGATATTTTATAAACTTTTTTATAAATGAAATTGTTAATTGTTTGCAAATAAAATTAGAAATTTAAATAACTTTTTTACATAATTAATTATTTTCACAATTACCGATTCTTCTAAGAAACTGTAGTAAATTTATTTCTACAATATAAATCTACAACTAAGAGTTTGTGTTAGAATTAAGTCTAATAATACAACTAAACATCGATTACCACCGGACCAACTAACTTTGTACTATAATAAAGTTAGTAGTTCTGCAGTAATAGTCTCGTGCAGTATCAAAATTATATAAACACCAATTATGGTTGCTTACACATATAGAAATATAGTACGTACTACATATATGGACACTCATATCGAGTTTAATATTCAAGCCTCAAAATTGGCTTTTGTCAGATTCATACATAATACAAACTGTATATAACTTATTTATTTCGAATCTGTCATAAAATATTTCGCAAAACCATAAATTATCACATTAGAAAGCAACTTTGATTTAATTCATAGGTATAAAAATAATAAGCAGTTTAAGTTTGTGAATAATTTTTGACATTATTTGACATTTTTGTAACATTTTTTTGCGACATTTGCAATGCATATTCACTGAAAAGTACAAGTCGATAAATTAACTTTCTCTATGATTGTAGAAAGATCTTTGAAGCATTGTGAAATCATTTTATTAGACAATTGTACTGCATTTATTTTTTTGACAACCAGCTCGTTAATAACACATTACACTTTGTCTTTCATACAAATTAAGCAATTGTAATCATTTTAAGTTTACACTATTACAGTGAGTTACGTTGTTTCTTAAAAAAATAATATCCTTTCCTGTGTGATCATTGTCTATCGTTTCGAAGTGCCTACGTAGTTTAGCTGGAACCAAATAACGGTTCCAGCTAAACTACGTAGTTCCAACACTGACTAGTTATATACATACGTCACAAAGTAGAATCTAATATATAATTGTTCTTGGTAATTTTTTCTATTCTTTACGCTTAGAATCAAGATTTAAACATTAACGTTTTGTGACGTGATTTAGCATTGCGTTGTGAAAATGTAATCTATACCTAATTTAATACGTCTTACACAACATATCAAAGAAACTGTTTTCCATTGTTTCGTTGCAGGCTTGGATAGCGTATTATGTTTCTGATCCGCCTGAAATTGAACATGTTCATTATTCTTCTTTCTCCTGTCAAGAATACGCGATGCATGAAAACGTAGAGCATCGTTTGAATAACTCGTAACACCCTCTCGACGCACTCTTTAAATCAGGCCCTGTACGCCCGTTAAACTTTAAATAAGGTCATGCGTTGTTTAATTTAATTAAATAAAGAACCCGACTTGAGCGTGCGTGTCCGTAAATTTTCAAATGCTCGCTCGAAATGTTCTTCATGCGTACTATGCAGCACGCTCTGGTGCGCAAGGATGAAGAACACTCTCGACGTTGGGATACATTGCCCAAAAGTTAGCTGGGTAATTCGTCAGCGGATAAGATGTTTAAGAATAACACAAAACTTTGCCACTTAGGTGTTTGTTTAAATTTTAAGAGTTTATTAATTAAATCACTTTTATATTTAAAATTAAAAGGATTAACTTTAATCATGAAATAGGCCAATTTACCAATCGATAAATGGAAAAATAAATTTATTATTTTAAATAAGTTCGATTTCCGTTAAAATAGCACACCATTGTGGGAATATTATAACAGCTTAAGTCACAACGTACACGCTAAATATCAGAATGGATAAAAATAGCAGTCGTCTTGAGAAAAGATGCATTCGGGGTTACTCTCAAAACGACGGTATTTAGTCTGTTTTATAAGCCAGCGACAGTATGGTTTAAAAAACCCACCATTCTTCTGTAATTGTGTTCCCAAAAAAGGGCGAATAACAAAATCTCATACGAAGTGGGCCATTATTATATATTATGTGAAAACGCACACAAACGCACACGTGGAATTTAAACCCAGGACTTTCAGGTATTAGTCATTGGGTTTATGGTGTTAATGGTGCAGTTGTTCCCGAGTTGTCACTAGAAGCGGCCGCTTCCCTCTTCACATCAACATTGGTCCTGTTGTGAGCCGCAGACAAAGCTACGAGAACATAACGTATTTATAGTAAATAAATATATTGTACGTAATTAAAACATTATTTAATACCTTAAAACTGTATTATAAATAAACTTGTTTTCTAATAGTAAACGTGTGACCGCTTTTAGTTTATTTTAACATAATTTAAATTGACGGTAAATTAAAAATGTATTTATCAGTTGTGTAGGTGAGATACACTCCCTTTTATTCGCTTGCGTGATAAGTGACGAGAGTGAGTGAAAAATAACGGCGTGCGCTACATGCGTTCCGCACGCCTACTTCTTCTCACTCACTTAACACGAGTGCGAGCGAAAGGGAATGTATCTCGCCGTACGCGCCTGGTATTTATACTCATTTATAACTGATATTTATTGTTACAAATATTTCAATGAGTCGTATTACTCTCGCTAAAGGAAACTACAACATATGTGTGCTTTCACAAATATTGGATTTTTCCCAGCCATTTAGATTTATTTTAGATATGTGCATTGAACCGGCTTTCATATCACAGTGGATCATTTTATACATAAATATGAAATATTTGACACATGATATTACATTTTGTAAAGGTGGTTTTAGAATTTATTTATTATTATATTTAAAAATATAATAAATATGAAAATTTTATTTATTTTTACTTCAACCGCAAGTAAACATCGGCGTTAATTTTTCAAGACGAATATACACGAGCGAGATATTGCGATTCCTTCGCGATACGTCAAAAGGGATCAAGGGATCGGCATGGATATTGCAGAACTTTCGTACGTTCGCTTGCCACTTAAGCTCAGTTGGGGTTTATTTCTATATTGGATGGGTTATAAATAATCGATATACGTTCATACAGAATGAACCACAAAATATCAGATTTGTGGATAAAAACTAAATAAAAATATATTTATAATTTGATGGTATGTTTTTCAAAAGCTTACCCCTTTGCGATTTTATGCTAATACGCATATAAACATACAAGAGAAAATGCGTTTTATATGTCGTCAAGTGAGGTTGTGTGTATGCCATAGCAATAATATAGCACCATAATCGTCAGATGCGAAAACGGTCCGCTGGGAAATAACAATGTAGAATTTCCGATTCTGCTCTGTGGAAACGGGTCAATTATACGCTTCAGAATTTTCCGTACGGTACTCCTACATCGTCTACATTTAGTTACATTTGGGAAAACTCTGGTTCGGTTCTATACCGGTTCTATTTGCCTTGCAAACGGGTGATATTCATAGTTTGCCTGTGGGTACTGTGCACACTATAAAACATATTATTTACTATTTTAATTTAATAATGTATGTATATCTGAAAAATCATACTAAATGATGCACTCAAAATTTATTTGTTGTGCTGTGAAGCAAAAATGCAAATAGGATACTCTACTAAAAATATTTAAAATCGATTTTCCACTATCTGGTACGTTTAAAGTTATTGTTAAAAATTTTAGATGTAAACACACACAATCATCGCGTTATAAAAAAATTTAAAGGTTCGTTCAAAAGCTCATAAAAAGTAGCTCTCTAAAAATAGTTTATGTTGAACTATTTTTTTGGGATAAGGGATTGTGATATTAAATGACCTGCAATCAAAACATCTTCAAAATAATGTGAACTAATTCAAATTTGTATCATGTAAGGTATCGCAATAAAGTAAAATTCTAACTAATGTTTTAGTTATATTTTATTTTCAGTATCCACTTGTTCAAATCCCAGCACTTCCCGATATCATTCACTTCTTACTTTATATCATTGTTAAATCCAACCAACGACAGATATAAGTTTTCTTGAGAGCACCTACGTATGTACTATATATTGAAATGAAATTGTAAAGTTCGCCTTCGTTTCCAACAAAGATCGACAAAGAGAATGCGGTCGAGAGTTTTCCGTAGTAGGACGAATCGATTGGTGACGTAGCCATTACACTCCTTCCTGATCAAATTTACGATTTCAATTTTGCGAAATAGCCCATTGAAGATTGTTCGAGAAAATTCTGCTCTTCTTTCTTCCATTTTCGTGTGCCAGTGCTCTGGAAAGCTTTTGACCGCACAGCCGGGAAATGATGCATCGAGTTAAGCTCTCTAGGAGCCCGCATTCGAAATTGTTTCAGAACATTTTACTTTGGTGTCGAATGTAAAGTTCAAAGGGTGCATCGTCATTATCTCTTTCCACGGGCACAAAGTGAATGTGTTATGTTTATAATTATTAATAATTTTCTGGCAATATAACACTTAGTTAAAGTAAATAATATATTACTGTTTTAGTATCGTACTCGCTTAACATTACCAGAGTTCATTCTCAAAGCTTGCATCACTAAAAACCTGCTAATGGAACTCGAGCATTATTAAATTTTTCAAAGAACGTCTAACGTTAAAAAATGATACGCAGTTAGGTATTTTGCTATTTATATAAAATGCAGTAAAATAGTATGGGTTTAATTTTACTTTTAATTGTCTGAAATGTAATTTATATTTAAATCTAAGTAACTGAAATTTATGATTTTGAATAATAAAAATATTTAAATAAAGAAAGTAAATGACAAAATAATTTTATTTAATAATTTATGTTTTTTTAAATTCTATATTCACTCATTGGCATCCAAAAGCTTTTATTTACATTACACAGTCACTAATATTCATGTAGTTTCAATAATGATCACTAGACTAGTGTTTAGTTCTCTTTTTAAATTATCCATATTGAGGAGATTGCTGCCTTGATGTTGACGCGCTGTCGGAGCTTCGTTTCGTGTTTAACAGAAAAAACGTTTATAACAATAGTGACATTTTCAACACCTAGCTCACAACGTATTGCAAGTATACCATGGATCATTAACAATGTTTCATAGCACTTTTTTAATCATTCGAATGTGGCACTGTTTGGCACACCTCTAGAGTTTTATGTCAACCAAATCAAACTTATTTTAGAATTTGGTTGTATATTTTGATTTTATTGTATATTGATAGTTTCTTATCAGCGACATGTAAAAGTTTTTCAGTGGTATTCATTATTTTTTTCTCTATTGCTAGGATAGTTGTATCATTTACGAATCTTGAAATTGTAACCTTATTTATTTGTGGCAAAATTTAAATACGTGTAGAGTTTTGGCTCCAGGATACTTTCCTGTACAATTTAAGGTTTTATTTATTTTAATGGAAAATAATATGTTACTCTTTGTGCTTTACTTTTACATTTTTATATTAAATAAAAACATTGTTCTTATAGTCTTCCTGTAAAAAGAGCGTATCCAATTTTGTGCTATATAAATTCATAATATTTAGAAGAAACATTTAGACGTAATCAGCTGTCATTATATTCTCACTTCCACTCCCACTTTGTTAAAAATACATACGTTTTTTCACGAATAAAAATTTCATATACGTTGATAAAGCTTAATTTAATAGACAACACGGAGCGTGTGTCGGATATAAAAATAGCATATATATACACACATAGCAAATTGTAATCAAATGTTCGATGCTGGGAATTTTAATAGCGGCAGCCGTTGTGCATATAATTTGTAATTGAGCTTATTAATTAATCAACATTTCACAATTTAATTTTCACAATGTGTTAATTGGTTTTTATTATACGTTAAAAGCCTGCAACAATAGCTTTTTAGTAATTTAATACGCGTAATTGTATAGATGTACGTTAATTAATCGCCGAGACTAAAACCATATCAATTAGGGTTTTATGTTCGAAGCTGTTATTACACACTAATTTCGAGCATTAATCTGAGTGGGAATACAATGTGTGGTGTACAATTGGATGCTTTGAATGTGAATAACTTTTAAAGGTGTTTGAAATATCTCAAACTAAAACATGTTTGGAAAATACAAAGGACGATTTTTTTATAAATAAATACTATACGTTTTAATATGATATCGATACAGGTGTATGGATTCTTTATGAATTTGATATTCGTTTTTTTTATTCCATAAATAGTTGGTAGTCACTAAGTAATTTGTGTGACCCCGTGTAAAGTGGTGACCCCGACGTGATATGAAAACGCATGCAAAATAATTATTTGTCATTTTGTCATTATTTTATTGAATCTTAATATTATTTCTTTAATTGTTAGTATTATATATTCACACACTATCATTAAGCAATATTCATTTTAAAAAAATTTAATATTTCATTTTATTCCACCTCGATGTAAAATTTTTGAGAATAATATTTTGGAACGCCAATGGCCTGGCACAACATAGTTCGGAAGTAAAAATATTTATAAAAAATAATAAAATATATATGAGGCTTATAAGTTAAAATCATTTTATAAACAAAAAAAATTTTGAAATTCTTGAATATATATGGCACAAAATGCTATTATTATTGTCGAAGGCTTTTTTAAAATCACTAAAGATTTTGTCAATGTTTTGGTGAAAGACAGAAGTGAGAAGTGAGGAGGTTAGTGATAGTGAAACGGAAGGGGCAAAAACCATGCTCATAGTCCAACAAAACTTGCCAAATGTGATTGAATACGTAATTATGAATAATTTTTTTGGATAACTTTTTAAAGCATAGCAAAAGATTTCATCCAAATTCGCGCCAAGCAGAGCTACGCTGAGGATTAACCGAGATTTAGGTGACCGAAGAAATAGCCGCTTCCTATAGACACGAAAGATTATCTCAACTCGGGCTACATTTCACTTTACGTCGACCCTGGTCTAGCTACGAAGTCCGAAATTAAGAGCTCTTCAGAGCCGACTGAATTTTATAACACGCAGACGATAAAACAAGCGCATCACGTATCAATAAGTAATCACGCAAGTCGTATGTATATGCAAATTTAATAATAAATAGTAATACATTACGTTAATTAATTCCTCAATTTACCCTAACAATGCGTTTATCAATCTATTGATCTCATCAAAATTCAGATTCAATATCACGATTATATTATACGTCGTTAACAAAGGTATACCATCTCGAAGGGCCCGTGCGTATAATTAATCAGCGCGTCTCATAACGCTATAGAGACACACACGGATAAGGTCCTGCTATTTGTTAACAAACCGGTCTCATTGTGTGGTCCGAACAGTCAGCTGACAACGAGGCTTACCAGCGTGATTATTGATGCGGTGACTGTGTAACGAACGTGACAGGTCCATCTATAGATGCATATCGCGATACTGTATCTGAAGCGTTAATTAAACTATGATACATTCGAAACACTGTAACGATTTTAAATTGGACGCCAGTTAGAGCTGTTAAAGAATGCGGTTAAATTAACCGCTTGATTGACGACGCTTCACGTTTGATCGATGGTGACATATTTCAACTGACTATTCAGTTAGTTGCAGAGCGATGCATCGCGGACAATTATCGCCAATTAGGATTATTTGGTGAGTAACCAAATTGTAATGAACACTGATATGGCTTTCTTTGGATTCACAAGCTAATTGCTCGATTGTTGTTGATTTAAATCAACCGCTTTAAAATGTTTTATTAATAAATATTTTTAAGAATTAACCGCATATCTCTCGGACGAGCACATGTTATCTCTTTCAATTTAAATTGTAAATCGCATAGCTACACAATTGTTTTGATGTCTAATTTCAACCATTAAATTAAAAAAAACTTATAACGAAGCAAAAATAATATTCAAAACCCAAAAAGCTAAGGGTCCGGTATTCGCACACTCGCTAGCTTCGGTACCTCACGACAGTGAGGTACCGATAGCTAGTATAAATTAATAATTCCAGTAAATAATATTTTATAACATAATTCAGAAACTATATTTCATGTATAAAATATTTTTTTTTCATATAAATATCTGTGCTTTCATTTGCTATTCGTTTTTTTTATATACAAATTTAATATGTATTTTATTTTCAAATAATTTCTTTATATTTATTATTCTATTTACATATATATTTATTGTTTACTCAATTGTACTTAGATTTAATTTAATTTTTATTTATTATAATTTCATTAGATTGTTGAGACACAATAATTTAAAAAATGTGGATGGCAATTACGATTATTCAGCTTATGAAAAATGAGTGCGTACAAAATTGTAAATCTGTTTCTACAAAATGCGACATATTTTTTTCAAGCAACCGATTTATGTGATTAAAAAATGATTTATTTCTAAATTTGTATTATAACTATTGCACATTAAATATTTATTTTGGAATATTTCAATATTATCTCTTGTATATTTATTTATTTTATTCATGTTAACGTTAATAAAATTTAAGTCATACGTGTACTATAATAAATACCATAAATAGCAATCAATAAATATCATAAATATTTTTTAGTATTCAGTCAAAGTAAAAATGTTGAAAAATAATTAATTTCACTTAAGATTTTAAAAAGTCGATGATAATATTATAAGCTCAATAATGATTTAACTGTAATCAGCCGTAATTTTTGCGTGCGTATGAAAGCATTCTAAATTCTAATAATACAAGTTTGTACTACACATGCTGCAAGTTATTACCCTAGGTTTAAATAAAACTTTGCCGAAATACATAAATATCTTTTCGCTTCAAAGAAATCATAAAAAAAATCTCTCGCATCTATTAAGCGCAAATATAGTCGAGTCAGACGTCTCCAGGCTGACGTAGTGTTGTGTTGACACATTTACATGGCAGTCTTGTTCTCTCATATTGGAATTTCTGCCTCAGACAAACATCAAATGGGCAGCTGTTTCCACGAACGCGAATGCATATTTTTGCATCACCTTCGGTCACGTTCTGCAAACGCATTGTGACCATGGCTAGGGCCTGTATGCATATTATGAACCCCGAGAGAATTTGTTCCACTACACCATGTACAAAAACGACGTTTCGAAAACAAAATTTCATAGCCGGCTATTTGGTTATCTCTTATATGCATTCCATAATAGAGCACGTACTAGTAATATAAGTTAATTACATTTTCTAAATAATGAAAGGCGTAAATGATATAAAAAAGACAGTTAAATATATGTATCAAATAAGTTTTGACAAACATAATACTGTTTCTGTTAACAAATAATTTAATATAATCCTTTTTGTAGATACACAATTGAATATTATATAATTTCCATTTATTATATAACTTATTCGAAAACCACAAACAAAACGAGTTACATAATATTCACAGGTTTTTAAGGTTCAATCGAAATCTTTGAATTACCTAATACCCTTTCGGAGAATTGGAGCAAACGAAGAAAATTTGATTTACATACAATAGCTCATAAACATAAACCAACAACAAACAGCCTTATGCAAACTTTTACGCCGTACGAATCACCGATCCAAAACACCGTAATACTGCCAACAATAGCCTTCATTTATTATTATTATCATAAAATAATGCTTCAAGATTATTTAATTATATTCCAATAATAAATCATCTGCTCAAGTAAAAACCTCATTTTATGCATGATTAATGAACCTTAATTAACAAAATAAGTTTAATAATCTGCGGCCTTCCTATTTAGGTATATACTAAATTTTGATTAGAGTATTTATCGCCTTTGTCGTATAAATTTCATGGAAGTGATTAAATGACAAAGGCAAGCCACTGTCAATTTGCGACTTGATTAGAATTCGAAACTTCTGTTAGGTATTTGCCCTTTGACACACATATGTACGTGACATAAGTAAACTCAATATCGTTGACCGCCTATTATAAACCCGAAATCTATACAAAATATTGTAATTTTCAACACAAATCTTAAAAACGTTTATAGTAACTGTAAATTTCGTGTTTAATTAATATTATACACGAAACAATGCGATTTATGGGGCACATTCAGCCAACGTTTGAGCGATAAATAATTTCGCTCGTTTCAATGGTAAATATTTTATAAACGCACTGTATATATAATTGAATAAAACCATCACACAATGACTTATCACATATTCCATTGCTAAAATGCATATTTTAACATAAGCCCTAACTATTTCAAGCATACATTGTATGTGAGGATTTTCGGTTATTTGAAATATATCATATATATACATATGTATATGTATGTACATACATTGAGTGGATATTAAAACAAATAATGCAACCCTGAATGTGTAATAAATTTCAAATTTTAATCTGGCAAATGTTCCTTAACTAATAAATTATATAAATTGTCTCTCATTTTTGTCGATGATTGTCATATTATTTTCAGTCCCTATTATCTCTATAATTATCATTTCTAGTAATATCACTTAAAAATATAATATAACAAATGTAAACCTTTTACTGATATCATATATTAGTCAAATTCTGGTTGGACTTCAACTTCAAACCCAGTAACTAGTCTAAGTTTGTATGTATGATTCTGCATTGCTCTAAATTGACTAGTTTATTAAAACTTGTAAAGAAAATAAGAAATACTCTTTACCATGATAACTAAATATATAAACTATAGCAGTAATGTGTTACATAGTTAAAATATTATTGCGATGAATCTTTTTGAAATTTGCTTTTGTAAATTGATGAAGATTTTTAATCAAAAATGACTTGAAGAAAAAGAATACGATCTATTACATAACTGTGAAAGAATTTAATTTGGCGTTAATTTATTAAAATTTAGCATAATTTTACTTTATCAATGGACTAAAAGGTTTTGTGCTATTCCTGCTTTTCTTTGTATACCAAAATGCAAACAAAATGTCTAAACCCACATTTCAACACAAACTATTTTAAATCCTAATCTGTGCCTAAAATCAACTAAAAGTCATAACATAATACGTGCAACCTTTTATTACAGTATTACATAAAATATGAATTGAATAATATTATTAAATAAACATATAACATAAACCATGGAATGTGGGTCCCTTCTTCCAGGCTAAATTAAGCAGTATTTTTTCTTTATTGGCGATCAAACTTTTATTAGCGCAAATTATATATAAATTTTTGCTTTATATTAACAAGAGTATTGTTTGCATAAAGGACAATTTACCAAAAAATAACCAGGCTTCGACACTTGTACATGGGGGATAAAATGGAGGAATGCAAAACATTTCTATGCTATGCCCGATCAGCGAAAAGTCATGTGTGAGAAAGCCTTCGGTAAATTTTCACTCCCACACCCATAAAAAAACAGGCTACAGATTTACGCGACGATAAAATTTCATGCTCGGCGTGATTTATCGGAAAATGTTTATGCGGAAACTTCGTGACCGGAATTTCCATGCTCGTTTTGTTAATTCTGAGCGTAATTGTTTTTCCGTACGGTCACTTTCGGTCCGAGCTGAAAATTCTCTCGTTTAGCTGCTCCCGTGTGTGCAGGGCCGTTTCTAATGTATTTATAGTGCAGAGGCAGAAAAATGTTTTTCCTCTCTTCTTGTTCACATGTTAATACGATACATACCAAAAATATTCATAGACATTCATAGCATCATAGACATATTAATTCTCTTTAGAGCACGATTCTGAGAGTTGAATTGAAATATTTTTGTGAAGGAGTTCAGAAATGGTGAGGTGAATTTTATGAGCGATGATGCACAATTGGCATTCTGGCGTGACGCGTACCATGACGCTTGTTCTGTTACAAAACAAACTACACCATAACCCCAAAAAATACAGTGCGTTTAAAATACAAGTATAAAACATTTAAATAATTTATATGATAGAGACCAACTCGATTGTTCTTGATAAATAATCATAGGTATCTTAAGTCGCCAGGGATCTCAAAGTAAGATTATCTAATCTTAATTTTTTCTGCAATCGCCACAACCTTATACCATATAAATGCTATAAATAGTACGATGCACTTAGCCACGAAGTGAAAAAATTAATACTTATCTGAATATTAATTTAAATGAATTAAATCAGCTTTTGCCTTGGAAGCTTCCACTGTAAATCGTTATCGAAATCGGTCATAAAACTATCAAAACGTCATTTTCGCTCCCCTTTCACGACTATATTATACGGTAAAAATGAAAGTACTCTGCTCTAATTGCTGCGTATCTGCAGTACTAGACTGCTAACGATGTTAATTTGCCGTCTTCTCTTTGATCCTTTTTTCTAGTGCTCGCATGTAGCACACTCAAGAACTCCCCCAAAAGAGTCCAATTTCCAAATTACTCTTTAAAAAGTCTGCCTATACATACCCAAAGGTAGGTAGTCTCACCCTACATGCACCGCATGCACGTCTAAATCACGACGTTTGTTTTCGAGCTCCCTGTTAAAAATGACTTTGTACAGCCCTAGAATTGCTCCAAATGATCGATAATGGAAGCTTTGCCCTCAGATCACCGTTCCTAAGGGAGCGTCTTGTGGGGTGTCCGAACACCCCATAAATGACCACCCCCCCGGGGGCTAATTGAAAGAGGCGTTTGCGGCATTGTCGCCAGCGTTTCCTAGATCGGTCTTTCGGCGTTTGAATTATTCATGCGGTCACTCAGTCGGCCTCGGAGGAATTCGCCGGAACGGGTAATTCTGTCCTGGACGTGATTAAAAGGTGCTTCACGACAGGATACTTAGATCGAATTATGTATACCAAGAAGCATAATATATGTTTTTTAAAAATATTGATTTAAATGCGTATTGGTAAATATTTTTTACACTTTTAAAATACACTATTATGAGGAATATTTCATAGGTGAAATAAATATATAGAAATATATTTAAGTGCTATTTCTATTTTGTGAAGGAAGAAACAGCTGCTAAAATTCACACTTAATTTATCATTGGATATGTTCGTGTTATTGTCTCTATGCTTGAGTTAACTCCAGACTGGACCAAATTTTATGATTGAAGTGGAGAGCCTGCCTGACTGCCTTTCTCTGGAATTCGATGGTCGAAAATAAAGTGACAAGAGATATCTTTGCAGCATCGTTCCTAATTATATTGTATATTGTCGTAGTTGTACTGGAATTACTACAATAATCTAATAAGATTGTTCTAGCTTTCGCAAGTGTAAGTAGCGGTAGTTTTGTAGGTTTCGCTGCTTACTTGAAAGGCACGGTCTATGCTAAAATTTGCTAAACAATAGATATATTTGAATCAATATTTTCTGTTTTTATTTTTCATGCAAACACGCCCCTTGCCATGCCATTAATAAATGTTTAAAAAAAATAAAAAAAAAATTTTAACGCCAAGCCATTTTTTTCGTTTTTTGTGGCTTTCCTGCTGCTTAAAGTAAAATTGAGTTGCTTTGATCTATCATAAGTATAACGCGTTGATTTGGGCTAAACACCGCAATATGAAATATTAATCATTAAGGATTGTTATATTGTATAGAAATATTACTTTTATAGAATTTAGACAATGAAAATTGGTCTAATTGCCTTTAAAAATTTTAAGAAAAGTATTTTATGAAAATGCAATTCTGTAAATAATATGGATGTAAAAAGTTTTTATTGCAAATTTAATTTTTATAACTATAGAGACTTCATATTTGTGATTTATTATTATTTCTATTATTTGTCGTAGTAGTCAGTAATTAAGTTTGCTTTTCAATAATATTTTATTTCATATTGTATTGGTTGAACAATATGAAATACTTTTATTAATGTTAAATTGTCTATTTATTGAATTTTCAATTGCAATAATGTAACAGCAGTGATGTACATTATTTTAGATTGTTTTTCCTGAAGTATGCATATAATATGATATTGGCAATGTATCAATCATATTGTGATCATATTTCATTTAAATGTGTGTATAGATTTCGCACAGATTAAAAATATATACTAAAAATTTTATTTGCTATAGACAGCGAATTTTATAATAAAAATATAGTACACATAATATAATGTCTAAGTGAGAAATAAGAAAACATAGTTAGAGAAACTTGCCCAAGTTACTTATGAAACATAGTTTTTCAACACAACATGTAATTGATTAGGATACATGATATTTATAACAGTTATACGCATTTGTTAATTATTAAAAAAATATTTAATTTTGTTAATATATATTTTAATAAAAAAATGTAATAAAAATAAAGTGAATTTCGATCTGCATTCTAAATTATTTTGCCCAATATTATATGAACGATAATTTGTTTTATGCATGTAGAGTACGCTCGGGATAAGGATGCTGGTCTGTTATTGTGTGCGTGTACATGTATATGAGAGGGAGAAGCGATGTAGCGTGTACTTCGTTGTCTCGCTTTCTCTTTTAAGGACAGTCGCTGATTCGTCAACGCCAGTATTCGTCATTAAAGTGCAGTGTGGCACAGAAGTTCGATCTTCTCTAGTGATTTATTTTAAATAATTTTATGTTGATATTGGTTTAACCCAGATATGCCCACTGTTCCATGGGTAGGTCACTAAGCTCGTGCCACTGTTTTTTATTTATAAATGAAATTTTAAGAGAACAAAATTTCTTGGGCATATCTGGGTTAATTGATATCAAGGCTTCACATATACACTGTAAGTTATTCGTTCTCTTACCCGTGGATTAAAATATTTTAATTATTTTTCCATTAATCCGTACGGTGTTGGTTTTTTACACTATTCTCTGTAAGGCTTAAAAAAGTTATTATTCTTATCGTTGCGCCAATGATACTTTTTTAATTTATTCAATGGATTCTAATGATTTAATAAAGTCCTCGAGATTAAACAATCTGCGAATAATTTCTTTCCCCATTTTATATCTTTTTGCTTTTGAAGTTTAGCTAAGGACTTCATTATTTTTTTGACTAGTGAAAGATTTTGAATTTTGCAAATATTTAATTAATGACATCAATGTCTGGTTTCCTCGATTATATAATATATTTTTAATTGTCCGTTGAAATTTCCAATTTAGCTCAGATGTATGTATGTTAAATAAACATATAATTTCTTTTAAAATAAAAAAATTAAATATTCTGAGCGAAATTGTTTTGAGCCACACAGTTCACGCACACAATAACAAACCGGAATCCTTATCCCGAGCGTACTCTAAATACATAGTATGTATATAAAGAAGAGATTAAAATTTACAAAAATACAAAACTCACGAATGCACAGGTGTAGGCCTCATACATTCTGGCATATTATGCACCATTTATTTAAACGTATCTTAAATCACTGCATGCCGAAAATGGTAATTTTATTCATTGACATAAAAGGTGTTGAATAACTTAGGTGAAATAAATGCATTTTAAAAACCGCAAGTGGAGATTTTGAATTTGAACGTCAGAACATACTACACACACTCCACTTGCACATGACACTTTATGAATAATATTGAATAAAATTCGCATATATTGAAATAAATCTAAATACGAGATTTTTTCGCGTGTGCGATTTTGCGAATGAAAATGGGTGTAGCAGGGCGAAAGATCGTATTTGTTAGAGCTGCAGTGGAATCGATGTTGCGTGCGACCGATTTATAAATGGATTATTTCGGTTTGGATACTTTTTGGAGAATTAATTTGAACGAGGGCATATCGTGTTTGGTTTGGGACCCAAAACCGAAATTCAAAGCGCGAGACCGCGTACTGACCTCGTCACGATTATTTACTCAGTTATCAGGGCTGCCAATGAGAGCCAAACACAATTTTAATTAAGCCTTTAAATTATTATTCTAAAAATGTTTTCATTTAAAATCAAGTTTTGAAAATGTTTTAAATTGATTCTGCTGAATTTATATTCTAATTAATGTACGTATAAGCTTATTTCATTTTAATAAAAAAAAAGAAAAAAAGAAGAAAACTTCACAAATTTTTAATTTGTTTTGGTTTTACTTTTTTTGTTCCAACAATTTTTTGGTCTAATTTTAAGGCACTAGACTTATGTAGATGTACTTATTTCTGCATGTTTATTGAATTAACCATTAATAAAACACATTTATGCTATTAATTCTTGTCTATTGATCATACTACTTGAATTATTATAAAGGATGCCATTTTAGAAGGCGACCCAATAATAAGATAATTTTGGAAAAATCTTTAATTTTTATTATAAATTTTAACTTTGAACTCAATATAAATATTTTTTATAATGTAATAAGATGCGAAGAAGGTATATTCCGTCACTTGTCAACCTTGGAGTCCAAGTTTCGGAAAGCATCAAGTGCATGCACCAGTCCGCTTCAAGACGAAAACCCTCCTAAACGGTTTGTTATGTAAATTGATACAAATAATGGGACTCACGATGTACGAACAAACGAGTTTTGAGTTTTTTATACTTCTCTCCATCAACAATATAATAACACCACAATAATGGATATAACGATTGTAATACAATGACGCATTACATCGACCGCACTTTGTTACACAAAATATTTTAATCGTAACACTTTAACCTTACTTGTATTCTAAATAGGGTTGTTATAAAATACATAAATATTTTTAAAAAATGAGAATATATACTACGATCAAAGATCTAATATAAAATTCAATTGCAAATACCTTGAAATATTTTTTTTTAAATAACATGGTTCTTCAAAAAATATATTTATAACTAACATTATTAAAATTAAATGTTACTACACTAATAATCATTTAAAATGGAATCGATTAATATAATAATTTAATGATCATAAAATGAAAAATTATTTAATAAAGTTCAGATTAAACTTAAAACAGGTCAACTAAAATAAATTTTATATATAGACATATTTTGATCCGTTAAAAAATTGTTCCCAACAAATCCCAATATTAAACAACGCTACACAAAATACTCAAAAACTAATTTTATTGATTCTATATTTATACTTAAAATCGAATGAATAAATATTTTAAAATAATATGCAACGTTATATTTGTTTACTATTATTAAAAAATCGCCATTTAATCTATAAAAAAGCGACTACAGGTTCGTTATATATGTGAAATAACGTCAAAAATTCACTGCTAGATAATAAATAAACATGCGTATAATTTCTGAGCATTGTATCACGTGCATTATAAATGCATCTGAATATCTTTAGCGTTGTTTAACGAGCAACTACCGTGGCGTTAAGTTTCAAACCCGCGTCAAAACAAATGTGTAATTAGCTATATACAGGCGTGGATTGAAATTTGATTCATCCAAAGGTAGGAAGGATCCGTGGGCTATCTCCACCTCTGCGGGTTATTTAATGCTCAATGGTAGCTTATTTATTGTATGAGCCCGACGTGACGGCGGGCATCTCCTCGGGGCCAGGGATTAAATGGTTCTCGAAGAAATTGCTCAGTCGCAGGCATATTTAAATCCGTTCGTAAAAGGCGAGAGGAGGTCTGAAAAGGTCTTAAAGAAGTCACAGGTCTTGTACTACTCACGTCTCTCACGTGGTCCGATGTTTAAGGATAAGATGGAGAGCGAGGGTCGATCCGCCCGTTGTCGATGCCCTTTAAGCCTTTTACCTTGATTTGTTAATAGTATTTGTGTGTGTTTTTTTTAATATGTATTTAATCGAAAGAGGGTGCTTTATGCGCTTAGATATAAAATGTGACCTATGGAAAAAATGTATGTTTTAAAAGCTACAAACTACGAACGGCGTTTGGAGTGACGTTGGAAAAAAGTGAATTTGTTGCTTAGGTATGCGCAGTATAGGGTGGTATGAAAACGAAAGTAATCAATCCATTTAAAGTAAATGATATTATGTATATTTATTTATTAATCATAATATTAAATTGTAAATTTGGTTTTGCAACTTGACATGCAAACGGATTACAACGGATAAATTATTCATATTTGCGGATAAATTATTCACAGAAATGGCTATACGTTGATAGTATTATAATATTTGCGATTCACTGAATCTTATGGCAAATAAAAAAAAATGTTTTATAAATATATATTTGTTAGATTATGAGCTAAATAAAATGAAGGCTATGGTTTATTAACTTATTTTGATGTATACAGAATCATCATTTTAGTACTAGTATTTGATTTGTTATAAATAAGGGTAATGCTAGAATATTAAAACAATTAAAATAACGATTAAGAACATATAAAATGTAAAATATGCAAAAAAAGAACGATGTTGCTATTTAATTTTAGGAGCAGTTTCTTATTTCGCACAAAAGAAACTAGAAATTGATCAAGATATTTTTAACACACATTGAAAGTCCGTCGTAGCAAATGGTATATTGTAAATTATCATGTTATGTAGTCATTAACGAAAACTGTTATTAAACAAATGTTATTACACCATCATTTGGATTGTATGTACAGTAACACTATCACAAAGCAGGGGCAGATTCCACAACGTCCATATTTGGTCACTATTTTTTTTATGATTTTGATAACATGTGCAACCTATCAGTATATTATTCTCTTAAATATATATTTGAAATACACGTTTAATTTCTTTCCATATATATTTTTAAAGCAAGTTATTTTGATATTTAATCACTGGATTCATTACAAAGACAACTTAAGAGCACATTTGTACCGAGAGGTTAATTATCCTTAACCCATTACACATTACCCATAAGTACCGCTAAAAACTAGTTTTTTGTTTGGAAAGAAATGCTGCTAGACAATACATTCTTCCCAGCGCATGTTCTTCTACCTTTTGGTTATAGATCATCAAAGTGGTTATATGGATCGTTTCTATTAAAAGGCGCAAATTCATTTCGTGAGTGTGTCCATGAGGCGATGCAATTGGACGCAAAGATCCGTATCTGCGATTAAACAAAACTGTCTTAAATCAGAACGTCACATCACATCTCATCTAACGAAATCGCAGTCGACAATAATACATCTCGACACGCCAGTAAAGATTCTTATTTTTAAATTTTATTTTTAAAGGTTATTATTTTTTCTGACGGCTATTTTGGCTGCAAAATCACATTCCTTTAACCTTAAAACTTGAAAGTTTATATACTGCCAGATCGCTAATGATGTATGTACATATGTCTTTGCTATTTATTTATTAAAAAAAACACTATACAAGATTATATATTTTTTAATATGCGCAGTGAAAATAAGTATAACTAAAACTAACATTTTCTGCGCAAATAATAAACATTTTTTTATGAGAAAATTATAATTTAAGCCAAAACTCCAAATAAGTTTTTTATCCTCCGTTCTTGAGATACTATAATAAGGAATTTGGATAAAGAAAATAATATTAAAAAGATTAAAAATCATTTTACTGTATAAAACATTTTTGTAACAGAAAAATATAAAAATAGAAGCTCGGAATTGATTTATTTGAATCATAAAAAAATTCAATTATGAATTTAAGGTCTTGTTTGTAAAAATTTTGTTTTTTAGTTTTCAACACGTTTAAGCCAATTTTGGAGCTACGCCCTTATTTTATAAAGAAGATAAAGTAATTAATATTAAATTATTATTCAATTTGTTTAATTACTTGATACGTGATGCGCCTTGCTCTGCGTATCATGGAATCCAGTCGTCTCCAAAGATTTCGAACTTCATAGCTAGACTAGAGTTGACGTGAAGAGAGAAGCGCATAAACCATCAATCAAACTTATTGAGCTTCTATCTGCATACAAACGACAGGCGCACATAAACCACCCTGTAGTCCAGGGGTGCGCTAGCCTCGGGTCGCGTCCGGCAAGTAATTAATTCAGGTAACACCGCCCGTCTGCAGATCGGGCCCGATACCGAACAGATGTAAACGAGAACGTGCGGTTCATTTTCTTTCCTTTTTGTTTTTTGCGGACCCGGCCGATCATTAGCGGCCTGCGATTCGTTCGATTGCATTTTAAGTTGAGTTTACGACGAACAAATAATGCACTTTGCTCTCCGGCCCGACAGCCTCCCCCGCCCAACTAGCGAGATAACCGAAGGCGCGTTATAAACGAGTGGCGCTCGGGCGAAATGCCGATTAAGCGATATGTGTATGTAGATGTGTTGCTTAATAAGGATACGTGGCAATGGCGAGTTGTGTCGTTTTTGAGACAGTTATGGTATCAAATCTAGGACGATGATAATTAGGGTTTTCCAAAATTTACATAATCCCTCTGAAAATTCGTAACGCTCAAGAGTCTTCGTCGAAGTCGTGATCACCATAGAGCTCTTGGTTATAATGACTTCGTCATATAGATAGCCTTAAATGTAAATTAGCTAACGCACAAAATATATTTACGTGAAGGACATAATCTGTGTGGTTTGAGTAATTGGTACGAAGAAGTGGCGGCCCGTTGAATTACGCTGCAGGACTTCGGCACTCCCTATATAAAGTGAATGTTTTCGTTCCAAAATCAGCGTTCTTAAAATTGTATTTTAATTTAATTTCTATATTTCTCTTACACATATGTACAAATGCTATTCATACTTCGATTGTTGTATATATTGATGACGTAATTTGTTGCCTAAGCAGGGCCGCCAAGAACAAACCCGGGCCCTGAGAAAACAATGATTCCGGGCCTCATGACCAAAATGGCGTTTTATATATTTTTCATCATCGTAATATAATTTCTTAGATAAATAATAATAGGTACGAGTAAGCCCTTTCTATGCTACAAATAAGAAGAACGGAGAACGGATCCCGGGAATTTATGGCTAAATTTAGGCAAAATATTTGAGATAAACGCCATATTAAGATATTAATACAGATGATTAAGAATATATTTACGCATATGTGCACTGTTTTTTACTATTTTTTTACTTTATTGTTATATTTTGATTTTACCAGCGTTAGAAAAACAACGTGGCAACACAAACAAGTCGTATTTTTATTTAAAAATAATGTTTTTTAAAGGTATTATATTATTAGTTGCCATATCAGGAGTTATCCTGACATTATCCGAAAATAAAGTATTTATGTTAATCTCATAAGATTATATTTATAAACATAAATCTACGATTTCAGTTCAATTTCGATGTGAATATGGAATATAAATTTCACAGAAATCCATTAAATTGGTATGATGCCAAATTAAAATGTGAAAATGAACATCTCGAGTTAGCAATGCCTAAAAATGAAAAAGAAGCTATAGTTGTTACAAAAATCTTCCAAGGATATACAAAAGCTATGTTCACCAGTGATATACATTCCGATTCTGTCTTATTGGGTTTTCATGACATGTTCTTAGAGTATGTAACGTTCAAAGGTAGCAATTTTTTAATAATAAAAGTGTTATTATATAAATATTATACATGATGTACTTATGCATTAAGGAGAAACAATACAATATTACTACCATTTGTGGGAAAATGCTCAACCGGATAATTGGAATAATGAAGATTGTGGATCATTGCATAGGAGTGGCAAATTTTTTTTGTGAAGCACTGGGTGTAATTATGTGTCAAAAACAAGGAAATACGACAAAGGATTTGATGTCCATCGAACATTGTGCTAATAGTGACTTAGGTAAATATTCTTATTATTAATGTTTTTAAAATTATGTGTAATTATTTACTTTTTATGCATATGATTTTTGTATTTATAAAATAGCGCCTTTTTATGGTTATAATATTAAATAGTTAGATTATGCCTTTTATAAATTATAAACCATACTTTTTTTATTTTTATTATGAGATTTATTTGCATATATTATTTTTATATCTATATTTCGTATCTGCTTTTCTTAATTATTGTACTATAAATAAAATTAAATACATAAGATGTTGACATCATATTGTAAATAAAAATTTAAAATAACATTTTAATTGCAAAAATTAAATATTCACATTTATATATAAAATTACACCCCGATTCCATTATTTTTAATTTATTTTTTGTCAAATCGTATTTTATAATACTAAAAATCAACAAATAGTACTATAAAGTTAGTAATATGATATTTATTTTGACGTTGGTAAACATTATTCTTTCAATCTATAGAATAACAAAGTTATCTAAATAAAACTCAAAAGATACAAATAAATGGTACTAGTTATAAAAAATATGCAAAACCATAATAATAACATTAATATTGAATAAAACTTTGAAAAAGCAATATTATATTCAGAATCCTAAAACTAGTCCTTAAACTTTTGTTGTAGTATAAATTATGCATAAGCAAAGCAAATCAAAATTAAATGTGAAATACGTTTTACTATATAATTTTTCATGACATAGTAAAACATCATAAGCGAATAACCCTTAGGTTTAACGCAACGTTATTACACAACGTAAACTCGAGCACAATTTCAATATAATATAATGTAATCTTACGCCCTTAAGATAAATACAAAGTGTGTGAATAATGTTAGCTATATATTGGAAAACGATCAGAACGTATATCTAGATGGCGCAAATTGAATACGAAACGCACTTGATAATTTTACGGCGCACACATAAGGATGTATCGACATAACGTTATATAACGTTATACATCGCACGGGAGCGTGTTACACATAATACATAAGATATATCTGTTTCTAAAGGTGCGCCTATGTATACACACGTGAGAACGTGTTCGCATCTTGCGAGAACATTAGAAACTTTGTATGGTTGTCATGTGTAGTTGGTATGGCACACGTGACCAAATAATGTAAGGACAGATATATTGTGTGTAAACAGAGGCGAATCCCTCCCATAGGAGCGTAGAACGGTCCCTTATTAAATATTTCATCCTCTTGCCCTTTTTTGTCCTCCATAAACATCCAACCATATGTCCCGCGATATCTCTCTACATATTTGACAATATGCTTCCTTTGCTATGTGTATGTATGCCTTTTTATTTTTATCTTATCTTTTCTCTCTCTCTCTGCTCTTATCCATTTTCATCCATTTCGCCCTTTGACTTATGACACCGTTCACGTATACGGTATCATTGTCTCGTAATAAATCGAATTCGCACAAAACAAAATCCACACTTTTATTTTTTTGATTTATATAAAAGCGTCATGTAAAATTTATGACCCTTATTTTTTCGGACCTCGCTGATGATTGGGTGGATCTTAATAATAATACTCGTACGTAAGATGACAATCTTTCAGGTTTCACTACACTTGATTAAAAGTTTGCACTAGAGCTTTTCATACTGATCACTTTTGTTTATCCAATGATTTTGAGTTAAAATCGGATTCTTATATCGAGATTTCTAGGCTTGGTTGTAATGTAATAAATTTAAAAATATACCCTTGTCATGGAAGGGATGGATAATCATTTAAAATTCAATTAAAGACATACATTTTCCTCTTTGATTAGTAAATGTCAATAAAATAGCATGCCTCTTTTCACGATATCCTCGTAAAATTTATGCAAAGCAAAAAAGTAGATGAAAAAGGAGACTGAAAAATAATTTAAGTTTATTTTTAAAATAATGTATTTGAGAAATATATTTAAGAAACATAATTAAAAAACAAGGATGCTTCTATTTTTTAATTTATGTATATATATTAATTGCATAAAATTAAATATTTAAAAGTTAAGCGACATTTCGTAAGTATTTTTAAATTTGAATTTACATGTTCAGAAAAAAAATCCAGGAAATCCAAGATAATAGAAACACACTAAGATGATATCTTCAGGCGTTTTTAATTTTTTCCCGAGATAAAAAACTAGTTAACATTTAAAAAATTTGAAAAATAAAATTCATGGTTTTAAAACTAATGAAACTTTAATTTAAAAACCGTTTATTTATTTTAACAAAACATTTGTACATCTTACTTCATGCCAATTACCGCGATGAAAAGAAAATAATAATGCAGAATAGTTTTTTTTATATAATTTTTTTTTAATTTTTTGTTGAACTATCATAAAAAATAATGAAAAAATATTTTTTCAAAAATTTTTAATTTACAAGCTCATTATTTTTTTTAAAGAACAATATCCGACAGGTTTTTGACAATTAAATTAAATAGTAATCTTTTGTTCCAAAAAAATAGGCGTTAACCCAATGCATTATAAAGGGGTAAAAACAATTACCATTTATAAGTTAGTCAGTAAATCAGACTGAAATCAGTCCATAAATTAGTGACATCTATTTTATTTATTTGAAACTACAGTGGTGCCAGTTTAAACTACAGTTATGCAATGGAAATCTATAAATTGATTAATTTTAAAACGGAAATGAATTGTAATATTATTAAATTCATTTTTTTTTTAATTATAAATAAGTGTTATATATATTGATACTGATTTATTCTCAACAAATTATAAAACCTATAATTTATTGTAAAAATATTTTTTTTGGATTTGATTATTAACAATTCGACGAAACACTCTGTTAAGTAATTCAGTCAAATGATTTAAAAATAGAATATAATTAATTTATTGACGCGGAGAGCAAATGAAACGAATTTTATGGAATGGTGAAATTATAAAGTTAAATAACTCGCCCACTTTGATACTAATGCGCAAAATTTATTAATAAATATGAAATTAGTTATTTCAATAAAATCATTATAATTCATTTTATAGTGTTTTTAAAATTAAAACACATATTTTATACGAAAAGCCTATGTTTTTATGTAATGTTCATACATACTTTTAATACAAATTACGATTAATTATTTTTTAGAAAAAAATTTCGAGCTAGACTTTTTATTTTTTGTAGAACAGTAATTATTAAACTGATTGCGAAATACGCCATCGATTGGAATTTCCGATAACAACATAATCCCTTTACTAGTGTAGAGCATACTTTTCTAAATAACACAATGATGATGTTGTTTGGCGAGTCAACTTCCATTTTTTATAGGTAGCATTGTTCTGATAACAATCTGGATTGACTTTCTATTCCGGTCGACAAATTGATTCACTGCTTAAACATTTTATATGGGCTGTGATAAGGGGCCAAGGCCGATGTCTTTGTTTTATTTTGGTTACAGACAGACAGAAGTATGTATGTATGTGTCCACTGAATATATAGTATATCTATACGGTGTGGGCGACCAGTCGAAATTTAGTGGACAGCAATAACGTTCGTGTCCACACTGTAAACATGTCCGATGGTGATGTGTGGGGCCATTGTTCCGACCGGTGGAAAATTTGATATTTACATCGAAGGAATTGGAAGATTGCTTTCAGAAAGCGTTCGGAGGGAGATATAAGTATGTGGTAGTGGGTTGGTAATTGATTTGTGCACGACTTTATGTGTATTGGATATGTGAAATTTATTTGATATGAATTTTCTTGGATAAGTTTCTGGATCTTTGCCGTTTCTCGCTCGAGTAGTTTCTCGCGCGATATGCTCCGAGTCTTAATCGATTTATAATCCCAAACCATACTATATATTATATGCATAGAAAATATATTTAAGTTCTATGGCTTATTAAATTTTATAAAATACAATGATATAGTTATAAGACGCCAGTATTTTAATTAAATATGTGCTTCGCGTATGCTGAGAGAATTTAATGAAAATATTTTCAAACTAGTCCTAAAAAGGATGTATCTTAAAACAGATCTGCTGATATTAAGCAGAAAAATATTCTATAAAAAATCTACAAATATAAATTAAATAAATTTTCTAAGTAGTTAATTTCGTAAAATGTGTGTTTTTAATACAATATTGTTAAAGTTTTATGCAAAGATATGCATAAATGCAATGCACGAAGTTCTACTTTAATTAAGGTGGCTTTTTTCGAAAATGTTGTTGAAAGATAATCGTAGAACTTGGTAACGAACTTCGCTTATATCTTCTTAATTTATTTTTTAGCTTTGTAAGGTTTTTCAAAATGGATGTATTTGATTCATATCTCGCAACTTAAAAAAATAATGAGGTAAATCTATTTATTGGGAAAAATTATACTAAACTTTTAACTTTCCAACAAAAGTGTTCTTCGTTATTAAAGTTATTAATTATGTTTCAAGTTTGGTTGAGTTCTTCTACCATCTATGAAATATACCTATCCAAAATTAAATTTTACGACTTGATATAAACATAATTTTGTATATTCTTTAAATATGTTATGATATAGGTCAAGAAAAAATAATTAAAATTAGATAGCTTAATTTATTGAATAAATAATGTTGTAAGTAGTGATTTATACCAAATTATATAATGAGCAATTTTTGAAAGAAAGATTCTTTTCTAATCAGACATTAAAAATAAATATGTTTATTCATTTTCAGGCTTCATTTATTTAAGAAACAGCTGTATAATATATTTTTGCTGGTGTTGTATACATGTACAATATTTATTTGAAGGTCGCTCGTTTATAGTTTTGATCAGCAACAGACGCTTCAAATTTTTTTTGGACGGGAAGACGAAATATCGTCATTCTCCTTGATTAAAACGCATTTTGATATTTTTTATAAATAAAGAGTATTAATCATATTAATTCTGTGCAACGTGTCGATCTGTATGGACAATGCAATATCGATATTCAGCTGGTCGCAGTTAGCGCGTAGAGATAAACAATTATTTTATGCAGAACCGGCCCGAGGGCAGGCTGCACAGGCGGTCACCTGGGGCACCAGGGCCAGAGGGCGGCTAAATATCAAAATAAAATTCCTTAAAAAAATTTAAAAAATGCTAAAAAATATAAAATTGTTTGCTAGTTTACATGCAACCGCGTGCAAACAGCCAGAGAGCACTTAAAATTATTCCGTAGAACTAGCGAATACGATTAAAAAAAATTAAATTTATAAATGCAACACACCTACTTATAAATTATTTTCGACAAAATATCAGTTGCCCTGGGAGTCCTAAAATTATTTTGGTTGAAGATGATTCTTGACCTGTTAACTGGGCACTTGATTTAACGCTATGATGAATTATTACATCCATTCGGATTCAATGCTTCCAGTTTTAAAAAATGTCATGAAAAAATTAGAGACACAATTCGAGTTTTACAATAATAATTATATTAAGGTGACCAGATTTTAAAAATATCAAAGGACACTAAAAATAAAAAGGTTATATTCGAAATATATGTTCAAGGATAAATTGCTGCGGGAGCTTAAAAATAGTCATCATGTAAATTTTTGTCCGCTTTTTTTGGCGTTGCTCTACTTTTAGGTTTTAAATGCGTAAATTTATTAAACAATTATAATACAATAAGCAACCTTTAGATAATTTATAGTGAATGAGTATATTAATATTATATTCTAATAAATATTGGCTCATGTTTTATAAATATTATGTATGTAATTGGTTGATGTATGATATATGTATGTATGTATGGGAGGGGGCAACTTGATTTTTGCCCGGGGTGCTAAATAAATTAGAGCCGGCCCTGATTTTATAGTGTATCTATAAAGTTCTTCGATAAAATATTATCAAATTTTATCTCAACGAAGTTTTGCCAATAACTTTGCATTATAAATCGAGCAAACTTCACGTAGTCGACTAAAAGAAAACAAAATAAATATGTACATATACATATGAAAAAAGTTAATTACTTTTTTTATAAAAATGTCATTATTTTAATATTACTTCGTCAAAAATTTCATTAAATTAATCCAATATGTACTATGTATTGTATTATAGCATATTTCATTAAAAAATAATTTGAATCATAGGTCAAAGCAAATTTTACAAAATATTTACAAAATGAAAATCGACGATATCTTAAAAATATATAAGCGTGTAATTTTTCATATAAATCGAATTATCTTATCTTTGTGATATGAAAACACGGCAAAATTGTTATGCAATGCAATCAAGAGATCAAAACACTATAGAAGCTACACACACGCTGGGTAATTCCATACGGACCGCTCTGTAAACTGTATGGTGTGTGTATACAGGAAAATTGTTTCGCTACAACAATAAAGCGGCGGCACACGTTCAAACGGAACTAGTATCACGTTAAGCGTGATAATTTTCTGATGAGTTCTTCGAAATCGGATCGGGCGCCCCAAAGTCGGTGGAGAAATTCCACCATCATCCATGTCAATAGTCTGTTGTTGCTGTGTGTATCCAGATGGTCTCTCCACCACCAGCATCTCCCAACCTTTCGTCGATGCTTCGAGCTACACTCGTCGAGATCGAACGGCGGAGCTCAGATAACATTGTGTGTAATTAGATGTCAATCAAAATAAACAAACGGATAAGAGACGATATCTCGAGAGGGAAAAAGAGAGACTCCAACTAAAAGCCCCGGGGTTTTTTGCTTGTGTTACAATATGAATATAAAAAATACAATTGTACGCGCGTGATTAATGATGTGCGCGCAATCAATTAGATGGTAGGTTCAAGATTTTTTGTTGCGAATCAATTTACATTTTAATTTAGCATATGCAATGTACATTATAAATTAAATATTATTAAATTTAAAGCTTGGTTGGATAATTTATTATCTTATTTATTTTTTATTCCGAATATTTGCTCCACCTAATTATCATTAAGGTGTTTCTTTGTACCTATACGTTTACAATTTGTTATTCAAATGGATCGGTTTAGAAAAGTTTATTCATAAAAATAGCATTTTGTATAATGCAAAGACTGTGGTGAAGTTACATTATTAAAAAATATATTTTATCTTAAGGTAAACATTCGTCCACGATTTCCGGAGACAATCCCTAAGACATGATTTATGTCCCAGCTTATTTTTGTACAAGATTTTTTCCATAACCGCATTATATGTATATAATTAAATAGGAGCAAACATTATATCAAGGCTTTCCTGTGCAATAATTTCAGGGACACACATAAAAAAACATATTGAGGCATGAGGCTGGAATACGGAAAATATTTCAGTCAAAGCCGATGCTTACTAGATCGTTTTTTCTATATTTATCCAATAAAAAATAAATATTCTTAAATAAGCAGTATTGTTAATAAATATAATACTTAGCTCTATGCAGATTTTGATTCAATAAAATAATCATAGAACACACATGTATTATTACAGCTTTAAGAGCTATTTATGAGTAACTATTACAAATATTATTGAAATTATGTCAAGTCTACATAACCATAATGGTCACTAAGTTAAAATTAACGGCTTAGGCACAGAAATAGCGCTAATAAGTCAATATTTTTTTAAGTAATAAATAAATATTTGCAAATGCTTTACAATTTAATGATAAAAAAAATGCAATTCTAAATGTATGTCAATCGTTCTCAAGATTTTAAAATATTTTTTTGCTAATAATCTAGTGGTATGATTTATCAAGCTTTATGACCGACTCTATGAATTACGATTAGCGTTTCCTTCCGACCCAGCAAAAAATTAAAAATCTGAGGATCAATGACTTGAGAATAATTATATTAACAAGTCGTTCGCAGACTAAAGAAAATAAAAATAATATATTTTTTCATGTAAATCATATAAGATGATTAAATATTTTTTTTTGCGAAATACGAGGGATAATATAATGTTATCAAACGTGACCATTACTTAAACACGCATCAAATAGTTTAGTCAAAATTAAAATAGTATAATATTTTAATATATGTTTTACCATTCTTCGTATTCATTCATATTTTAATTATTACCTATATTATAACTTACATGCCTTAATATTTACCAGAATTTTTGAAAATTAAATTAGAAAATGATATTGTATATAATCTAATTTAATAATATAAATGCACACTGTATATTTATTATATACATGATTTTTCGATCACATTCTTGAAAAACGTTAAGCATTGAGGAATGAAAATCACTACTTGCAGCCTTAGAATGGTTTTTTATTGCAGCGATACATTACTTATAGCTGACAAATCTCCAAAACAAAATCTCCGAAAATTTTTACATTCTCTGAAATAGTTTTGATTTCAAGAAATCATCATTATTTCATAATAGGTTGGGCCCACAAATCTCGAAATTCTATTTTTTAGAAAAAGTCTGCTACAAATTGTTATTATTATTTAGATAGATAATTAAATATATTTAAATTACAATACTACAGTATAAATTGAGTAATACTGTTTCCGAACGTTTGTTCTTTTATTTTTTTACTTATCTATATTCTGTTCACATTCAAAAGTCAGCATCTTGTCGGTTTGCGCAGATTAATAAAGTTCGATTTTCTTCTTAGGCAGCTGCGAGTGACAATCGTGGCTAAGTAATTCAACACTTAACTATTAATAGTATTGTCAGAGGAAAGGGGGGGGGGGTTAACCACCTGTACAATTAATTCAGATGTCATTCTAACGACAATTTAGAACAAATTTCACATTGGCCCGAGACGTTAATCAATTGTAAGTACACATGAGTATCGGTAAAACCTACACTTTAATTAGAAAATATGCGCGATAGGCAATGCATTCTACCTTGCGCAAAGACTAAAGATAGACAACCCTTTGTTAATGAAGCGGCCATATTTTAAGGCGTAAACACATTTCATGGGTGTGTCCAAGAAGCGATGCAATTGGCCCGCGAACATCCTCATCTGCGATTCGCCAGAGTCCAGATCTACCATTCTCGATTCCACCACCTGATAGCAGCATATACATTTTTGTATATATGTGTTATTTATATGTTTGCTAAAATAAACTGCTATAAGTTTTTCTAGCGTTTATTTTGTCTGCAAAGTTACACACCGCAGTGAACCTCGAAATTACTCATAAATTTAGGAAGACAGATAGAGTATATTAGATATAGAAGTCAATTGTACTCTGCCGCTCTGCGCACCCAAGAAGCACTTTTATGGAGTGAACAAAAATATACGATTGAGAACAAAATTATCGAAAATCGTTTTTCAAAAAATATCAAACAAAATAAAATAACAAATACAGTCTCTCAATCATTCTACATTTCATACAATTTTATTAACCAAAATAAAACAAAATGGTTTTCATCTCTCATAGGGCTTACAAAAGAGCTCAAACATCTTGAGATTGCCCCCCCGTAAGCCACAAGTTGACGCATAGTAATATTGCTCTGTTGCAATATAAAGCATATACTTCAAAAATAAGTTAAAATTTAAATTAATTAATATAAAAAAGTGATACATATATTTGATTCAAGAGATGTTCGTTTTTCTTAATTGGCAAGGTAGTGAACCAATCATTCATTTGAGAATATCAATAAATTACATCTACTGTGGAAATTGGATATACCATAATTGAGCAATGGAGTGCGTTTGTTTGTGAAAGCATTGAATATATATGCGTTCGAGGCAACGATTTTGATTGACATAATTAAAAGCGAGAATGTGTTTATTCGCAAATAACGTTGATTCTACAACGATTTGCATATTGGTACAAGTGGCTTTAAATTTTAATACCTTGACTTCACCATGACAATAATATACAAGGACAATTGTTTAATTTGATTCGCTTGTATTTTATAAAGAAGATTTGGATATACACTTGCGATACTTATGGAAAAAGGTTTTGTATATTTAAATAAAATAAAACAGTCGCATAGAATTAGTTCCAATGATTTTTAATTTAAAAAAATGTTTTGTAACACATATACATATAAAGTGCTAGTCGAAAGCTATTCACACTTTTATGCATGTTCACAAATATTTGATTAAGAAATCGATAGTTGTATAATAAAAGCACAGTTGTAAAGTTTTCAAAGTTAAGCAACTGATTTTATCAAGTATCGAACTAGTCAGTTTAAGTGTTTTTTTTGCACATATTCAACGTAAAACTTTCATTATTAGCGTCTGAAAAGTACGATTATTGCTTTTGTCAGAGGCAGACTCGTGGGCACAAAAGCTCTCTGGTGTTATTATCGCGCCGGCCCTGGAGCGTACCTGTTGCCAGGTGCGAATTCAATCAAGACTTCGGATTAAAACAGACAAAGCCCAAGTCGACTGAATAAATTGTACAATTCCTTAAATCCGCCCACTTGCGTCACGGAATAATTTGGTTTTAATGCTTAAGCGCCGAGCTTTCCTAACTCACCCAGGGTGGGGGTTCTACCCCTTAAAAATGTATACACACTATAACGTTAATTAAAATTAGAGTGAAACAAATTATACAACTTAAAGGGTGAGTTGAGAAGAGTAGCTTCCGAAATAAAACGCTTTCGATATAAAACAACTAAGTTTTGGTAAATATTTGGTGGTAAATTTAAATATAGATATAAGTTAAATGAGTATTGCAGGTTGTAATATTGTATGTATTATTACATAAAGTGTAATTTCGGTCAGATCGTAAGCGCCATCTAAAAACCTTATCAAGCTTCGGTGATAAGTACTAATGGTTGTTATACAGTAATGGCAGTGTTTACTTATAAGCTGTAGAAGCGCCGATTCATACAACTATTATGTGTTGTATCCACTAGAAGTCTATTTACGAACGCGTATTACTACGATCGGTTAACATTTTACACGACAGCAGTTAGAATTTGATAAATATTATATTTTTTTCATATTAGTATGAGCAATGATGCGATAATCCCCGTCGATCAATTAGTGCCTATTACTACGCCCCATGATATTCATAAATTCTATGATAAATAATGACTCATACATATATTTTTTTCTAACAGATATCATAATTAAATTAAATATACTTAATTAAGTGCTTTAAGGCGTAAATAAATCATTTATAAACTATTATCAAGATATGAAAGTGTTTCTAACGAAGCTTTAGTTTTATTTAAGATCACATGTAGCAATTACATTTTTGCTAATAAAGGGCTTTAAAAGTATTGTTTAAATATGTGAGCGAATTTGTATAATTTCTGACAGTATTCAATGGTAAACTTTCTTATTTATAAGAGCTTGAAAAAATAATCAGCATTTTTATATGTCCATTTAACGTTGAAAACTTACAAATATAGTTAATAGATCTCTAATGTATTACGAAATTTGAATACTTCTGTTAGTCATACTTTAAAATAAACTCTTTCAAAAATGTATTTGTGAATCAGCTAAAGTTGCCAATAAAAAACACAGACTTTGGGAATTTGTAAATCTTGCCTCGTTTTTATTTCTACTTTTAATTATAATATCGAGAAAGGAAAAATTTCTAAACAATTTTATAATTTTATTTTTTTTTCATCTAAAATTACATTAAACTTTAAATTGTAATTTTAAATATTTGTATATGGTTATCCATTATCGTAAGTATACATATAAAATATATACAGCAAAGCTTCCGAAGTGTTTTTTTATAAATCAATCTTCGTATACGTATCTTTTATGGTTGGCAAATAAAGCAATCAACTCTTTTATAATTAAAATAGATTTTTAGATCCCTGTATAATACATAGTATTAAATAAGCAAACATAATCACTATCTTTTTGTTGCAAATATAAAAACAAAGCTTAAAATATACAAAAATCCTAATTTAAAAAAAAATGAGATCTATATCTTTTAAATAACAAAAAAATACTAACAAATATTTAGAACTTTCCCTCTGCTTTACCTGTGAATGTCTGCATGCATTAATAAGTCTCCATATTCCGACTCAATTTCCTCCAAAAAACAGTTAAGTCGCCTATAACGTAAAGCTGAACGTCCTATGATAATATTGACGATTTTAATAACAACATTGATCACTTCATTTAACTGCTCTGACGTATCTTCGTACATAAATTTTCATTATGTATTATACAATGAAACGATAATATGGATCTCCCGAGTTATTATTCTAATAATTTCACGAAACCAATGTTTTCCGTAACATAGATGGAGCGCTGTCTGTTGTTACAGGAAATATTTTTTTCTTTAAATCAAAATTATTTTGCAGTTTGGCAAATTCCAAGACATTATTTATATTATCAATTTCCCTTGTGTTAACAAACATAGGTGTTAAAGTACATAACTCCTCACGGATTGTTACAGAATTAAATTTTCCATGTCATGGCAAAATAGCGACTATTCCAATATCATTGATACTAATGCTTTCATCAATTGCTATACTAATTATGTCACTGTATAATAAATCATTCTGTATTTGCTCGTCACCATCTTTAGACATAGCAATGTTATGGCAGATAGTGGTATTTCCTAGATTCTATTCAATATCGGAGTTTTATTGTCAAAATCTATAAATATTTCTCCAGAATATTTTAAGAGTATATCATTTAAATATTCACCATCAGTCAACGGTTTGTCATATTTCATTAATCTCAGTGATGCAACAAAACTTCCGACTGTAGATGGGTGATGCTGATTTACAAATTTATGGATAGTCCCTTTTTCGTTTTTATATTTTGTCCCGCACATTTTAATAAATTCTTTTTTTTCTTATTTTTTTAATAAGTGTTAAAAACATATTATTATCTAATTTTTACTAATTGGTTTTTTAACTAAAATACACTTTTATAAATATTTGGTATTTTTACTAGAATACATATTTAATAAAAAACACATTTTCTTGGCGGGTAACTAAAATGCTGTAGAGGATAATTTAATTACCCGCGGGTAGTAGGTTGTCGATTACTGGTTTAAAGTATATTTTGTAAGAAGGAAGTATTAAATGGGCTTCGAGAAGAACAGCTCTCTAACTTTTTAGTCAACGTTACATTTGTTGAACACATTGTGATATGTTTATATGTACAGTAATATTTAAAACATCTGTTAAATCTGTCTTTCATATGTATATATAAAATACTACATAAATAATATATAATTACAACCTTGTAAATGTTCGATAACAAATACTTCAACTGACTTGTACCAATCGCAGTCTGTTTTCAACCAAGTAAAATAGGTTACTTCATGTTAAACGACCTAATATACGGCAAGTCAAGCTGAAACATATTCCGCTTTTTAAAGGGTAGTCGCGAGTGGGATTTTCCAGCTTTCCCCCGTCGAGCCGGGTCGCGTGAAACTAATCGCGCCGGTTAATACCATGAATCCGTAATTAGATGTCAGCAGGAGTTGGGTAGTTGCTAGTTGTCGAGCCGGCTGCCTACTGCTTTTTTCTGCCCCAATTAACTTGAGACGTGCCCCATTCTTTGAATCACAATACGGCCTTTGAAGGGCGACGTTTATCGCGGCGGGTTATTCGGGGTCGAGACAAAGGGAACAAACAGGGCACCGAAACGCAGACCACTTGTGATGTCGGGGAGTGGATAAAATCGAAACGAGCCGGTCGCTAGTTACCACACTGATTAATTATATAATTAAACCCTTTTGTTTGCGGTGTGTTGAGCTATAGGCGCGATAACATCTCAGAGGATGTGTGTGTCTTGTAATGATCCAACGGAGAAGAGAAACGGTCTATGCGCCTTCTATTGATGAGGATGTAGAACCGGTTTCGATTTTCAGTAGAGATCGACAAATATTCATCGTTGGTAGGACCAAATTAAACGTGTTGTTTGAAGACACACGGAACAATATTTTGCTGATTAATTGGTTGTGTTTTATGTTGTATGTAGGTACATACTTAAATAAATTTATCATTACTACTACATAGCTAGAATGGAGCTTAATATTAATTGCTTCGACATTATTATTCTAGCGTTGAGAAAATTCATTGCTCTACTTCACTACTATGTGTCACACAACATATAGCAGTGAAATTTCTACCTACATATATTGGCAGCATTGTCTTAAATTGTATGGTAAATTTTTCTTTCAATATAGCTTTGCAATTTGATTGCTTAAATTCATTTTTCCAGACAAAACTATTTTGAAAATGTGGTTATAGTACACATTTTAAAAGCCTAACTAACTGTAAACAACGTAATTTTATAATATAAATATAATTTGTAAGTTAATACAAATTAATACTCGGAAGAATATTGGCGACATAGTTGCTGTGATTGTTTGAAATTCTCAAATATTTTCTCTCTCCGTAATAAAAGGTTGTTGACCACTAAGTTAGTTTACTCCCTAGTATTAATTCACCACAAAATTCAATATCGAAATCAGCAATATCCACTAATATTTGTTATACGCTCAATTATAAACAGCAATCACCAATTACGAACGAGGCTTGCTGCTTATTGCCCTTCAGAATTACAATAGTAATCATCTACTGTAATACACTGTTATTATTATTAGGAGTGATGATCACCATACGTCGAGTCATAAGCCGATTGAGCGTGAAAGCACGAATTCAATAGCAGAGCATTGGACCACAAAGGGGGTGCTGTGTCGATACGCGCATAATGGAGTCCATAAACCTGGTTAAAGACCATTATGAACTCGGTGTGGGAGAAAACATTCAATAATATGTTGATTAGTCATGCCGCTGATGGGCAATCGGGGTAAAAAATAATCGAATGGAGTTTTTCATTTGGTACTCTTTGGGGTGTACGAAATGTGTTTGATGTAAAAAAATATATAGTTGTTGAAGCATAAACAACACCATAAAGAGATGGGTTTGATATTTTTGAGCAATGTGTTTGGAAAGATGATATAATGGTCATAAATCTCAAGCGCTTCCGAAGCCCGAAACATATTTTTCTTTCAGCATGTGTGTACGAGTGTAACATTATTTGATATTTTAACAACAAAAAAATATCTTGACATTCTTATATAAAGTTTTATCTAGTTTAATTATTGTTTTTTAAAGTATAAATATTTTACTTAATGACAAATTTGTATATTTTTAGTGCATAAAATTGCGAATGAACCAAAGTATTTTATTTTTAAATGCGTACTTCAAAACTAATTTTTAAGTAGTAAACTAACATAACTATTATTTTAAAATGGATATAACAATAATTAATAATAAACTATTTTTTGCTTTAATTAAGTTTAAAGTAAATGCTAACATATATTAAAAACTAATTATATGATTAATAATATTATTTTCAGAACTCTAGATATAAAAAAATATTGGTTAAAATAATTTGTATTTTTTCAAAAAAAAATATTTAAATTAGATTTTTTTTTACAAATTTTAGGCATAACCATTTGATGCATATAAAGATATAATAAGAATAAAATAAAAAAAATAAAAATATGTATTAAGTCATTTATCGTTTTATAGCAAAGCATTGATTATAACAATATACAAGTAATCATTGAAAAATTAAGTAATATTTAAAGATTTTTTTTTGAAAACTCAAGAATATCCTAACTCAAATGTCAGAATGCTTATTTTTATTTAATGCTAAGTAATTCGGTTATAAATTACTATTATTGTGCAATATTTTTTTATCTACAATTTATGTATTTGCTACAAATACAAAAAGCAATTGTAGCTGTGTCTACGTCTCGTAATTCAGTCGCCTTTGAAATGTTAAAGTGTAAAAAAACTTGAAGTTTGGATTTTGCTTGCCGTGACTGAACCATGGCTGACGTGAAGAGGGAAGCGGCTGCTTTACTTTGTAAATAGTCTGCAAAATTTTACTTGATGCCATTTTGTGTTGCACGTTTAGGATATTAGGTGAAAGTTTTTTCCATATAAATCCCAAATTGAAGTGTTGAAAAAATTAAATTTTAAATGAAAATTAATAATATTTTATAAATCTTTTGTTATAACCTGACAAAATTGAGCTTAATGCTGTAAAACAGGGTAAAATAGTTCCATCTAAATAAAATAGTTTCATCAGACACAAACACTAGGCTGAAAGTCTGCTAATCAGTGACATCTATACTAAAAGTAATTATAAACTACAATGTATTACAATTAACAGTTAATATGTCACTCTGTAGCTGAAGCCGATTTTTAATTACAGTGCATTTTTATAAATAAAAATTAGAGTCTTCTGCGGGGACCTGAACCCATGGTCCTTAGGTTATCAGGCCAGCGTCTTAAAAATAACGCTAATCGAGCCTTGCGTTATGTATGCGCTTATATACGCTTGACAGAATCTCTAGTTGTAATATATCAGACGATCAAAGTAGAAGCGGCTGCTTTCTCCTTACTTGTATCGATCCGCCGAAAACTCTGATTAGATTTGACTTCGATTTGACTTTAAAATGAATTTTATATGGCAGTGTTTCAGCTTAAATTAGATTGGGGAAAGGGGAGGGGATCACTGATCTTTTTTATCTTGATCTTGATTTGTGATGGATTTTATTTGTTTTGCTTTGAAGAAAAAAATGTTTTTCTTTATTTAAGCGAGGCGTCATTGTAAAAAAATTTTAACAGTCACAATGTATATGCTCTAAATCAGAAAAGATTAAAATATTTATTGCCTTGAGAAAATATAGTGCATGCATGCGGGTTTACCCTCAAAAGGGCCGTTCATAATCTGTTTATCGGCTAACGGAAACTTGTTTAAAAAAACTTGTTACAACAAAATCAGACAAAAAAAAATCATTCATGGAGATAAATTCCATGCACATAAATATGGGACCAAGATTAATTACCCCTCAGATACTTTGTTTGACATTTACACAACTGTCGCTTCCGAGTTCAAGAAATACAAAATTCAAGAGCCTTGCAATATGAGCTTTAAGTGGGAGGAAGCCGACTCAACTTCAGACCAGCGAAGATCGCAGAAGCCGCCGCTTCTCTCTTTGCATCCTGAATTCAACCCGCACCGGTAACGTTTAAAGCATACGGGCACACCTACGAACGCTTCTTAATTATTGCACAACAAATTTATTATTCAATATTAAATTTTGTTTTAAAAAAAATATAAACCCGAAGGTCATGACAGGTGTTTCAATTAAAATTAAAACGACAATTCGCTATGCTAAACAATTTTTAAACATGCAACGATTGATTTAACTCCTACACACTTTATGCAATAGCAAAACATATTAAGGGTATGTAAATTTATTGTATCCATAAATCAACGTATTTTATTGCTGACTAATGTGTTTGTGTGTTTTAAAATGGATACTAGTGGTAAATAAGATAATAAAGGTTAATTCTAATTTATTTATTGTATTAGTTGTTTTCTCTATATTAAAATTAAAAGATAAAAATGTAAGTAAATTTAGTAAAACTTGACTTTAAAAACAAGAAATAGACGTTAAGTTGAAAACTATGCAAATATATTAACTATGATAATTTAATTCCTATATTGTCTTAATGAAAATAAGAAAAAAATATATCTACATGAACTGAAATATTTTTTTTATAGGGCAAATTTTGCCATAAAGCATAAAGGGTGGTTACTTTACACTCTATAATCAAATTGCTTTATGGTTACGCTAATTTATTCAAAAAATCAGAAAAAGGCGGTATTTTAGAATATTTTACCTTTTTTTGTCTATACTTTCATAAACTTGTTTTCACTATTATTTAATTTATTCCATAATCTAATAACGTGTCGCCATATTAAATTTTACGTCGCTTCTATCCAATTAAGGAATCGATGCGTTTTAATTGGTCGACGTCCAACGCCCGTCGTAAAAATACTTTAGTGCAGTGTTAACAAGCATTTTCACTTCATCGGTTAACGTTTACGATCTTGTTGTGACAAATATGAAAATTTGGACGAGCCAGATAGAAATCTGGACAGCTGTGAATAATTCATATTAAACTTCCGGCCAGATCGGTAAGTACTATTGGGCGCGCAGTCAATGGAATTCCTCCGATTTGGGCTATTATTTTGGTTTCTTAACTAGCTATAAAGTTAATAAATAACACCGGTGTGGAAGCAATAAAATTTTGGACTGTCAACACATAAAAAAATTCCCATAGTATTTTATTTATGGAATATAATATTATTTTGATACGGACCGGTAGCTTCGTTTTCGTTATCTTTCGGAAAATAATTAGCGTCCATTTAGCGTGTATATAAAATTTATATACTTGTCGGAGTATACTTATAATTTTAATGAGCTTTTCTTGTATCACTAAAGTGATAAGATTTAATTGCAATAATTCAATACTTTGTATTGAATTCAAATTGTACAATGTGAAAATAATTCATGCTATATATATCTTGTTTAATGCAAATAATAATTATTTTCCTGTGTATAAGGAATACTATTGAACAATAAATACTTCGTTAACTGTATTTTCTATTCTATTTTAGTAACCAAATTAAAATATGACAATATAAGTGACTATGTAAAAGGTTTGTAGAGTATTGATTTTTGTTTATTATATAATATTATTTACATAAAATATAATAATTTTAAAACGGTATATACCGGTGCTTCTCAACTTTTTTACACAAACCCAAAAATCAAGAATATTAATTGTATAGTAAAAACACATTTAAAGCCCATAAGTGCTGAGCAACTATGTTTAAAATTAATTATCGGTTTACGTCAGCAGTAATTAAAAATTGTTCCAAAAGTGAAAATATTTCTGCGTGTTTTTCTTGTACGCGATTCTCTCAAAAATTCAGCTTTTTAAACGCATCCATCTTATTTTTCGATGTAAAAATAATCCCTAGAGAGAATTATTACGTTCATTGAGAAGACAACATATTTGTCTTATATGCAAGTTTAGCCACCCATTCATCATCTAACAGGGGGGAGTTTGGTTATTTTAGATATTTTTTATTTTTTTCTTTCTGCTCATCAAATCATAAAAAACCCTTCCTCTATTATTAAAAATATTTTTTAGTCTCTTAGTAACGTCTAAATTTGCTCTGATGTTCAACACCTGCTAAATTTCTTTCATAATCAGCAATTTTTTGCTTTTTCTGAGATTGAGCATTGATAAAAATCAATAATTTTGGATGATTTGAACTGCTACAAAAGCTCAACTGCTATTTCCGATGACATAATTCGGCAAAATTATTGGTTCTATCGCATCTGTTCAATGTTTTATGTCATAGAATCAATGATAAACAGACATCTTCCTCATTTGACTAGTATACATTTTTAATTAATCGTGTAATTTAAAAAAATCCAGTAGCTCATCAGCAAGATCGCTATGTTTTGAATTCAGATAACGAACAACTTTGAAAGGCTGCATAGTATCATACCACATGTAAAGACAGTTCACTTCCAGAATCTATAGCAAAACCAAATTAAAAGCACGTTTCTTAAAATTATATTGCCTAGCGATGTTTCTTTTATTTATTTTTGTTTTTGTTTCATGTTCCAAAGTATCGACACATTTTATTTATTTTAATAATTTATTTAGCTAATATGGCTAATTTTGTTTATCTTGTTTCTTTTGAATTTGGTCTACTTGTTTTTGATTTTTTATTATTGTTGTTTAAGAATGTCTTAAAAAGTTTTTTTTATTTACGTATTGTAGTGTATAAAAATAAAAATAAAAATTAAATAATAAGTTTATTTAAATACCATAATTAATTTTACAAATATACAAATTATATGTTCTATACATGTTACTGATTAATAATTATTTTCATGTTTACAATTTTATTAAAAATAAAATGTAGATGGTTACAATTTAAGGAAAAAACCAAAAAATCTTTTACAATTTAAGCAACAGAAAAAAAAATATTGGAAAAAAACAAATAAACTTAATGATAATTCGAGTTAATTTAACTGAAGATCTAGAACCATTGATATGTAATCATTGGCCTCTAAAGTAATTTATGCTTTGGAATTTTGTTCTTGTGTTTTTGTCAGCGTACATAAATAAACGCGTATTTTTTAAGAAATCGTTCGTATACAAGATAATGAGAAATGGATCGAGAAAACTTCCTTGAGGAACTCCAGCTGGAATTTTACGCGGTATCGAGTGTTTATTATTTAGTGAAACTACATAGCTTCTACTAATTAGGTATTAAAAGTGGCAGCTAATCGGGTGTTGCCTTATTAAGTTGATGTGTAGTCTAGTGATTTTCACAGAAACCAAACTGTTCGTTAATAATTTATTGTCTAAAGACCTTATTAAAAATCGATGTGCTCAGCCACGGTGCACGGGTTTTGAAAATTTCTTGGAATTTTGGACGCTAAATATTTGCGAACCACCGGTTAATAAACACTGGTATAGACCACTCACTCTAAAGTTTGGCTATTCCAATTATGCAGCCTATCGTGAGTATTAAACCAATCGCATTAATTTATAATCCTTCTCTATGTTCCATTAACAATATTAGGTACTTGTGTTTTTGTTTAAAAACTATAAACAACTTAACACCAATGAGTTGCACTGAATAACCAGAAGACACGATATTAATTTATTGAATTTTTAGATTGGTGTCCATTAGAGTAAATCGTGTGACTGTCGATGGACCGTCCTGTGCGGATGTCATAAAACTCACTTAGCTCGACGTGTCACGAACATTACCAATGATTCAATCAGATTGTTTTACTTTTCGACCGTATGGGAAACACTTGAAACGATTTTTTGATTGTGTTATTTTTTCACGTGTACACGCGCATATATGTAGTTTGTGAATAGCTTTATTAGGTGCACTGAAACCGTAAGATTATCAAAGTTCCCTAATCCGGAGAGGTGGATGCCTTAAGGCTCCGATGATGAAAACGCGTCTGAGAGTTCTAGCGGATAATCTCTTGGATGTTTGCTCCAAAGTTCTGTGTCGGAATTGATATTTGATTTTTCGGGGAAATTCACTCGATGTTCGACTTGAGCGTTTTGCTGGGAAAGCGGCTTTAGACGGGTGGTGTAGCAGTTTCATTGGAACGTTTCACGTAATGCATTTATGAGAGAGGGAGCGTTTTGTGTGTATATGCACATCTCGAAATTCTGTGTTGTTTCACGAGTAGTATTATACAAAGGGAGCTTATGTAAAATTATTTTAATTTATGTAATGTAACCGTGATATTAGTAACACTATAAATTTATTAATACGTCGTATTTATCTCGTTTATGTATTAAAATGCTCTATTATAAAAAAAATATTTCAAAAATACAAAATGAAGAAACATGGCAAAAAAGATAAAACGCCTATCCAAATTTGCAAAACAAGTTAGAAAAGGGATTTCAGAATGCTATATACTTTTCATAACAGACAGATGATCCAAAAACAAGAATGACCGACCTTACACTATATATGCCTCAATGTATAAAAAAATATATTTAATATTTCAAAAAACAATAGAATAAACAAAAAATGTTTCTTTTTTCATTTATTTCAATGAGCATTGTTTTATTCGTTCAGTGTCTATCGAAATTTGACTCGTACCAGCAAAATTAAGTTAAAAGGTTTTTTTGAGTAAGACCAAAGGATGGATGCAGCAGTATTCGGTGGAATATATCGATTCTGAAAACATTTCATTAGTTACTACCACATCTTGTCGTGCCCGTGCTATCGATCCACCAGAAAGGCTTTCGGATAAGCCGAAAAACCATCAGCCAATATAAATAAAAAGTGTGGAGATATATGTGAGAATAAAATGTCGTGTTTGTTCTGCACATGAAATAAGGAAAGATACAGCGTACATGTGCAGAAGTTGTGAAGTGAGTGTTTTTATACATATCAAAAAATATTAAAATAGATAAAAAAAGTGTAAATAATAAAAATAAATATAAATAGTGATATAGTGAGGTTTATAAGTGTAATGATGAAAATAAATGTGTCCGTGGCAGTTGAAGCAGAAAAAGGACGCCGAAAAATTTGGTGAGTGCAAATTATATTATATTATAAACGGATATTTCTTATGAGTTGTTTATACTAGCATTTAAACATACATATTATTAATTATTGTTTGGACCATTGCAACTATTTTTAATTTACACAAAATATTATGAATGAAAAATACATATTTATTCGTTCATGGTTTTATTCTCAGGTTTTATTCTTTAAAGCACTATAATATTTTTATTTTTTCAATTATTTTACTTAATGCGATAATTTATCCGAATTGTAGCTTTTTTGACCTGGTTTAATCTGTGAATCATTGCGGTTTTTAAATGGCGAGGAAATTTTAAAATAACAAGCACCCGGTAAAAATGTTATTAGATGATATTTTTTGGAAGCTCTTTGATTATTGTGTTATATAATTTATCTATATATACAGTAACGATTTTACTTTTAATTTTGCAATAACATACAAAATTATAAGTTTAAAAACTTTGTTAATTGATGTACTATCAACCGGGATGTTTCGATTTATTTTAATTAGATTAGTTTTATGTTTACCTATCCAAACCCTAAGATTTAACCTTGAAATATATTTCTGTTCAAGATATAATATAATTTTTTTAATAAAATAAATAATGATGGCTCATATATTTTATAAAAAAAATTTGCGTGCCCCAAAAAGGCGACGTCTCATTGCATTGCGTTGCAAAAAAATTTGAAGTCAAATATAATTTATTTGTCAAATATAATTTATAATTTATCTCGGATTATTATATAGAAGCAAACTTGATAGTTTCACAGTATTTTTTTAATAAAAGAAAACGCATGACGCAGAACTTGTGCCCGAGCTCACGTCCACTAAACGATGTTATTTCAAGACTCATATACGAGTCCTCGGACGTTAAGCTGTTAAGTTAATAAGAAATAATTTTTGCGTTACGCGGCCAAATAATATATATTACTTTCTCAAGTAAAATACCAGTTTTTTAAGTATACTAATTAAATTGGAGTTGCTTGCAAAAAAATTGCACTGCATGAGCATACCTACCTGTTAAAAATTATTTAGTAAAACAATAAATACTGAGTAAAAGATACCAAAATTTTACGTTACGTAGTCAAAAGCGAATTGAAATTTCCTTCGTTTTTGACTACGAAAATATTAGTAAAACTGTGATTCACGGTAATTTTACCGTTTTCGTTTCACCGTGTGCATTTCAACATATGACATTTTTACCGTGTGGACATCTTACCGTGCTACATTCTTACCATATGGGAAATATTTCATGAGATTAATTAAATCATATCAAAACGAATCGGTGAACAAAATCCTTCCGGTAATTTGGCAAGAATTGATGATGTTATTGGAACGGAATTGCAGAATATAGCGTGATTTCGGCAATATTCGCTTAACTTTCTAAGAAAACAGAAATATTTCAAATTTTTAAGGGGATTAAAAAATCTGCAACAAAATTTGGCTCCGGAATATGTAATGATGGATTTTGACACATGATAAAAAGGTAGCATGGTAAAAAAATCACACGATAAAATGGTCGTACGGTAAGATGTACACGATTTGAGATCGCCAAGTTAGCAATGTTATATAAAATTATTTATGGAACAGATTGGTGAACGCCGAACGGAATATTTTTTCATCGCGTAATTAAAGCCAGGTTACAGTGTTACTATACCCGTGTAGCGGTGTTGCCAGTACACCGCGTAGCTCCAGGGTAGCCAAATAAATCACCCCACAATGTAGCTAGGCAAATAAAAGTTTTACGCTTCGTGGATAAATTTATCTTATTTAATTTATTTGTTGCATCAAATTAACTATAATTGAGTTGTTGAATTTTATTTATGCCTTTTAAAAAAGTCTTTAGTGTTTAAGTCGAATGTTATAATGATAAACTATATAAACTTCAGTGTATTTTTTTGTAGGCATTGGTGTGATCGCTTGGGATTGCATTTTTATTGTTATATTTACTATTTAAAGTATAAACTTTAATCTTCCAGACTCGACATATAATGTGAAGGGATTCAATATAAAACTATTTATAATAATACGATTGTTGAAGACTGATAAATATTTCAAATAATTGACAATCGGCGATGCGAGAAACTTTCTAAAAAAGCTCCCCGTGCAATACATGCCGCGAAGCTTTTAAGCGCATTTTCCAAGCGGTTATGTCACACATATATATCTATTAAATTGGGGAAAGCTTTCCCTAATGCACTCAATGCCGAAACGTTCGGACTCTAACTGGACATAAACTTGAGCAAGTTAGGTTTTCGGTAGGGGGCCACAGTTGCAGAGATGCACTTAAACTGATTACACTCATACTTTATGCACTAGACCTGAACGCTATATTTGCGCGATAAACGAGTCACTCGTTAATTTTGAAACTAGTTTAATTATGTTTGCTGTGGATAAAAAATACTTTAAAGTTTGCCCTGTGACATAAAATATGTTTTATTATTTTATGAATTTCTCTTAAATTTGATCTCTTATCAAAGTATTTTTTTGATTAATGAACGATCATTTTCTGGAATTTAGAATAAATTTAATCGGACGTTTTCGATTTGGGTAATATAGACTCGAGATGCGAGTAAAGACAAAAGTGTCCATTTTATCTATATTAGTTTTATACGCTTTCGTCTAGACGTCTAAATCAAAATTCTCAAACGGACCGCAAGATATACGATCTCTTATTGCAAGTTAAAGAAAAAGAATATCTCAAATTTAATATTAAAACCTGATCTCCAGTGAATTTTGACAAACTTTGTTAGAGTTAATAATAAAACTTTATTTTTGCTTCTATTTTTATATATTTATATAATAATATGGCTTGAAAAGAAATTGAGACGTTTTATTCGCGCGGAGTGATTCTTTTGTAAGTTATATTTATTTTGATTTTTTCTGAATAACCACCTAAAGAGACGTTGTAATGCTTGTACAAAAATAAAATATATTGGGTTGTTGCCAAGATTTTGATATACATACATATTAATATATTTCAAGAAGTTTTAATAATTTAATCAATCATATATTTTTTATCAGCTATTTAAAATATTTCATATGTGTGAAATTGTAAATGCTTTTTTTATAAACTAAATTAAGCAATATTGATTTTTACTAGAATTTAAAAAATATATTGTCATAATGACAGGAAGTAAAGCTAAAGAAAGCAATGTTAAGCAAATTGTTTAACACTTTCTAATCAAAGTAATTTATTTTTTCTTATTAAGACATCTTTGTCACAATTGTCGTGATATTGTTATAAAAACTCATTTTCTATTCTTAAACTAACTAACTACCAATTATTTGGTATTTTTAAAGGAAATTTATGTATCATGCCATTTTGTATAAATTGTCCACTTGGTAAAAATTCTGCCATCTTTAATTTTGAGGCCCAATTTTAATATCGGAATGTAGAATTTAAATGTGCACAAACACGTACTTTAGTATCAACGGTTAAAGCACGACTGACTGGTAAAAAAAGACATTCATTTCGGAATTACTTAATATATAATTTATTTTATTGTCACATTGAAAATATTATTTTTAATCATAAATACACTATACATTTTTAACTCATTACCATAATAATACAATTTTAAGAGAGCAATGTTTACATGTATTTTGGACGTATATCGTTTACCTCTAATCGGATTTGTGTTTATCGTGTGTGTATCCACGTATGGAATTACTCATTAACATAAGGATATATATTGTGTACATGTATCTTTCTGATCAAGACAAGTAGCCTTGTTGAGCAAACGCATTGTTAAACATATAAGCCATTGTTGTTGAGCGCGATTCAAGAAAGATAAACTGGATTGATCATTTGTGTCTCGGCAATTTAATACTACGCGAGTTATTATTAATAAAGGAACGATATTCGAGCTATTGACTTTCAATAGGGCTTTAAAGCTTACATGACAAGCAAAATGCTTAAGAATAAACTACGTTCAAGTGTGAAACATCTACCAATGATTTTGATACATTTATAAACAATAATTAATTGGTTTTATTATTTAACAAAAATAAAACATAAACATAAAAGGGGGATAAAATTATAAACTTTTAAGTATTTGAAGTGGTTTTCCGTATTTCACGGAAAAACGTTTCCACTTTGTAAATAACTCGTCTTTTAAATGTAAATATGTAGGTCGGATATTATTTACTTTTTAAAGTTAGTCTGTCTCATTAAAATATTGTAAATGTAACACTGAGATATGAATGTAAAAAAAATATTTTCTTGTAAATTTATATGTAAATATTTTTTTAAATTATTATGCAATTAGAATATTTAAATTTTAACAATGTACATAGTATAGTTTACAAAGGGGTTTTCCGGAAATATATGTTAAATACTCAAAGCGAATGACTAGTATTTAGTTTTGGTGGATTTTTTGTATTGACATAAATAACTTTTTTTATATAATAATATATATTGATTTTTTACTATTTGGTTAGAAATAGTATTTTATTTTTTTTATTATTTGAATAGAGTTTATCTATTTTCTCGCAGTGTTTTTGATTAAGTTTATCAAAGTGTTCTGTAAAGGCTTAGAAATTTTAGTTAAAAAGTCACTTTAATATTGTTAATAGTAAATGTCCTAAAATTGCATCTTAGGGGAAACAACAGAGCTCTGAAATGAAAATGAATGATATAGAAGTTGATATCAGTTAATTATTTATAAGCTTTTAAATGATACTATTGAGGTGAAAAAGAAATGTTTTCTGTCTTTAATAAGTATTGGAATAGCTCTATATATAATATAATAGATTTTTTGAATAGTAAAATGCTGGAAGCAAAACAATTTTATTTTTACTTTTGTCAATCTTTTTTCCACCTACGATTAATTGCAAAGTATTTAAAATTTATTTCTGAATAAAAATATAATATTCACAATAATAATACAAAATAATCTTTGGTATTAAAATATAAAACAATCAGAAATCATTATATATAAAATATTTTTTTTATGTTATTTAACCTTTTCTATATTCTGAGTATACAAAAATAGCAAATAATAACCATTTTGTATAGTAGTAAACGGATGAAGCGATAGCTAATCAGAATCTTAGAATCTTTATCGGGTGAATTTTAGCCGTTTTCAAAATGGTGTGGAAATATCCAAAATATAAACAAGTGTTAAAATGCTTATTAAGTAATGAATGCAAATTCCAGGAATGTGTTAACAAAATCTGACTATTACAGGGATTTTTTATGTTTAAATTAAATTTTTAATAACACTTAAAATTTCCGCTGAGATGACTTTGTTTTTAATTTTTAATCGTGAGTTCGTATGTTATATAAAAAGCATCAGACTGCATCTCTGCCTTACCCTGATCTGTGTTTACTATAATATTTCCAGTTTTTAACACGTATCATGACCACTGATTAACATATATGTCATATAAATCATGGATGGCGAACTTGTTCAGGTTTGCGAGCAACTATATTTTTTCTGTTGCTTTGCGATCGACATATTTTAATTTGAATAGATTTTTTTATGTAATGGACAATATTTTTAGTACAACATTAATTACGTTATAGGACATTATAATATATATATATAAAAGTGAGAAATATTTATTGAAAGAATTGTACATTCATTTCTTGCGGCAAAATAAAAAAATCAGTAAAATAATTGGTAAACGATAACTTTTAAGAATCTTCCGTAAGACTATTCGTCAAACTCATCCGATTTTTATGTTTTATTATTCTAAAATACAAAAGTGCTGATTCACTTTAGTACTTGGATCCAAAACGCGAATTCAAGTATTCACAGCATCTTTTGAAATTGGGGATTTTTTTGTCTCATGTGCATATATATTTGTCTAAGAACAGAACTATCAAAGAAATATCACATTGCAAAGTAATATTTTAATTTTTAAGCGCTTATTCTATTTGAAAATCAAAACATTGAATAGATTGATAATAAATTGATCTAGAATTACACCTTTTATATTATGTCTATTGTTATATGTAACTAAATGACAAATAATGCAGTTATAAATAAATAAGCAAATAAATATGTTAATAAGGCTTTGATTGAGACAAGTTTTAATAATGGAAACTATCTTGGTTACGTATTTCTTAAATCAGGTAAAAATGAAAAATCATTTTTTATTCATCATTTAACTTTAGATTTTTTACATGTCTAAAATACAGAAAAAATGTGATAGATTTTGTTTAATTTTTTATGCGCTTCGTGAAATAGGAAAAGTTGCTTTAAATTTTATTAAAATAATATTTCAATATAATTTTCCAAGCCCTACAAAAAGTGAGTATCGGAACCTTTTTTGTTTAAAAAAACGCCCTGGTCATAAGCTATATTTTGTTATGTACATTTATTTAAACAATAATTGTTTTAATTTTAATATTCAATATAAAAAAATAGCTAAGCTAGTTATAAAAAAAATTGACTGCTCGATAAGCCGGTAAATATGAAATTTTTCGAATTTTTTTGTGTGATATATTTAAATGATTCCTAAATGATGTCATATCAGCGTTGTCTGATTCTTTCCTGTAGCAAAAATCAGATCTAAATCGTATTATTTAAGTTTTAGTATTCACAAATAGTTTATTGCCCAGTACAGTTGAAAGTGATTACCCCCGTTTTCAAGTGTTTCGCTTATTGCTATCAACCTCTCAACGAATGCGACGATTCGACACAATAAGAGCAAAGCTGCGAATTCTAGCATCCCTCGTTCGCCGCTTTCGAGCACGTCGTTTGCAAAAAGGTTTCCGTCTGAGATTTTTTAATGACATCCAAGTCGAGTTTGCGAATCCGTCGTTGCACATATTCAAATATAGCGAATAGTCATTCGGGGCGTTAAAACATTCAAAGGGCAGCAGCTTCGTCCTTTTGAATGTCCCATTCAATTACCGCCGCAGTCCTTTCAGCCGGAACGGACTTATTTCTCACTTTTCTGCATTGCCCGCCACAAAAGGCGAACACAGAAGGCTTTTGAGGAGCGGGCCTTTTGTCCGCCACGTTGAACGGGCCATTTTTGCATCCGAAGTGGGCTTCCGCAAAAAGCTTGCGACTAATTGATCGCGACACCATTCAGCGCGAACCTTTAAAATTGCATTAATTCCGCGCGCTTTCTATGAATAAACACGCTCGGCGAGTAAGGGAACTAGTCAATTCGTTATAATGAACACGTTTCGAATTTGCAACATGGCCATTCCCATAAAAGAGAGTCTACAACGCTGAAACGCAGGAGTACCTGGATATTGTCGAGTGAAAGAGCTGAAGGATGGATAACAATCTTTGCAATCTTCTGAATCATTTGAAATACCCCGAATACCAGGATATATCTCCGACTTATGTACATAGATTCATAAATTCAGCATGACTAAAACCATTTAAATTCATAGCAAACTGCTTTGATATTTTGGTCAAAATCATTAGTTTCCGAAAAAAAAACAATCAGTCACACTTGTTAAAAGAGTTACACGATACAAAAATAGAAGCAAATGCGAGAAAAATACCAGAAATAATTTTAATGGATTAAGTGCTAATTTAGGTATATTTACCTAATTATTAAGAATCATATATATGTGTTTTTTAACCTCTAAAGCAATATGTGCTTTTATGCTAATATTATATTACAATTAAAGTTTGTTTATATCATCGTCATCAATGCACAAGATTAATAGGTTAGTGTGGTTACATTGTATTTTCTGATATGAAAATAGCAATGTTCTCTTTTATTATATTAAAGCTAATACCTAAATTTTACACATGAAAATATGTAGTTATAAACAACTATTGTAAATAATAGTATGTTTATAAAATTAAATCTTAAATTAAAATAAACGGTTCATTTAAAAAAAAACAGCGGTACTATAGTATGATTTTAGAATATCTAAAAATATAATTGTGTTAATATAAACCACTATAAAACGCGCAAATACAATATTAGATAGTTGTGAAAATATTTTATCGCTAAGTCTTAGCAAATCTATTATTTTTACGTTCTAATATATCTCTTAATTTATTAACGTTATAGACATCTAAAATATTAAATGAAGTAACGAATCTCTCAAAGCTGATCTTTCACTGTGCGATTAAATATGAATATTTATTTATTTTAATATTTTATATATTAAAATATACTATTTGAAATAATGGTTCATTCTGTACGTTTTAATTTTTAATTGTCTCGATTTATCAATTTAAAATATCAAACTCTCGCTTAATTTTTTTTATTAATATAAATATATAATACCAGCACGATGAGTCAATAAAACGCCATTCTAAAATTTCTATCGTGTCTGTGAAATATTATTATCATAACTTATATATAATTCAGATCAGCATACAAATGAATATATGAAGTAAAGCTTGTTCGCTGTGACTTTAGTTTTATATTTTCATATTTTCTAGATAATAAAATTAAAACGTAATGACTTAATAATTTATACGTTTCATATTATTAATATTTAGCTAATATTAATATATTTTTATTGCACATAAACGTAGTACATAAATTATCCAGTTAGTAAATTTTTTACTTTATTGATAACTGTATTTTCTATACAGACATATATGCTTCAGCAATTCCGCGTATGGAAAGCTCTCGCGAGAGCTTTTCGCAAATTTATTTTTCCGCTTACGGCGCTAATCGCAAGGGAGTAAATATCCTTGGCCCGGCAAAGTGCAAGTCCTAATTAGTTGTTTATTGTTTGCGTCGGCTTTAAAGAATTATATTTTTTACACTTTTTTGAAGTATTCTCGCCGCAAAGGCTGTTTATTTTAATTAAAACTTGACTCTTTGCCATCAAGGTAACTACGATTTGAATACGTTTCGTTTAGGTGGGTCTTATTTTTTTGCCTTGGGTCGTTAATAAAAGAGCTCAGGGCCACGTGATGGAATATTTCTGGAGATGTAATAACCATTAAGGTGGCGTGACAAATTATGTGGTGCTGAGGCTTAAAGAATAATCGTACGCTGGATGACCGTTAAGAGAAACGATTACCGAGGGAGGTCCTGGCTTAAACGAGCTAAGTTTCTAAGCTAGAGTCAACGTCTAAACTATGTCAAGAGACTAGTGAATAGAAACTTGAACTATGAAACCCAAATGTAAACTTTTCCAAATTTGACTTTGAAACTGATTTAGTCTGATTGAATATACCAGAGGAACCGAAATAATCATTGTGTTATAGTTTTGAAAACAAAACCTTTTTTTACGGTTTTTAAATGTAAAAATAATAATAGATTTATATATTTAAGCTAAAATATAGGCTCACTTAAATAAGAAAAATAGCTCCTGTTTGCATATAAGTATAAAGTATACATGTATATGTATCGATACTAAGTTATGTGTAAATAAGAAAAGTTATTTCACACTGTACTGTAAAATCGCCGTTTGCAGTTTTTATGCTTTGTATGTTGGTATTATAAATTCTTTTTTTCCGTTTTCTTGAAACTCAGCTGCAGGGAAGCTTTGGGCTTTCCCCGACAATGACTCCGCAGGATTATAAAAAACCGCTAAAGTCCTTTGAAAAATTGGTGCAGTTTAAATCCCTTAATTACTCCTTCCGGCGAAACCACCTGCTTGGTTTGGCTGCAGAAAACGCTAACACCGCAATACTTATTTAGAATGAATAATGTTATACGTTTTTTATATCTTTATTTTACTTTTTTACTTTGGCGAGGATCTAACTTACAAAACATAAAACTAAACTACGAATATTTTACTATATAAACATGTCTAAGTCATAATTATTTTATGTATTATAATATAATGCTATATTTGATTGAACATCACCAATGAGCTGTATTACCATTAAATCAATTATTATTATTATGATTGTATAAATTCAATCGTAAGATAACAGGCGCTAGGACAATCCGTTATTGTTACACTTTATCTTCTATTATTCAAATTGGTATTGTAACAACATCACGCTGTGGCTGTCTATAAACGTTTCACATAATTTTGTAAACGTAACTTTTTTTGATATTGCATGTATTTATAAACATGTCATCATTAGTTTTTGTATATGAATCTTTAGTTTTTTCAAAGTATCATTTTTAAGGTATCGTTGATTATATTTTGAAAATATTATCTATGAAATAATATTTAAAAAAAAATTAATTAGATTTTCATGTTTGGATAAAATAAAACTGAGTTTCTGATTTTTAGAATAAATAAATAATATTTAAATTAGGAACTTAATTGCTTGAAAATATTAAATTCATAAATGTATTTAGTATTTTTTGACAAGCAACCGACAATTTATTCTGAAATTTTTCAATTAAAATATATAACTAAAAAATCTGAACGTATTCAAAATGTATACCGAATCACATTTAATTATATACATACAAACATAATTTTTTTAAAAATTAAAGCAACGATATCTAAAATTTGAGATATCGAAAAATGTATATTTTTGGTGTTCATTATGATATTTTATATGCACACAGTGTGAAATTTATTGCGTGTTTAAATTTATCATGTAATATATTTATGCAATTGTAAAGTACGAATTTTTATTTTTCTCAAACACAGCTGAGTTGAAAATCCCTGCATTACAGGTTGGTCGACATAATATATAGTAATCTACATTAACTACATACTAGATTTAAGTGTGTGATATCTATTGACAATTAATTCGAATATTTTGGCAAATACTAAAATATGATTATACATCATAAAAGTGCGAACATGATGTTCGCGTATAAAAAAATTCCGCTGACTACTACTCCTTCCGAAATTTGAATAACTGTTTTATAGGAACACAATTTAATTCCGACAATGCTATAAAACAAGCCTTCCTAGCTTTGACTCTCGATTACCATTCTTTTACACCACCGGACTAAACAAGCTATCGCTGAAAGTCAATAGTGTATTGACAATTTGGGTGAATACTAATCCTTGTATTTATAATACATTATGTAACTTTGTTTTTTTTTCTACAAATTTCATACTCGATGACCTGATATATTTATATTATTAATGAGAGCTTTTATACAAAAAATATTTTTTCATTTTGCAATTTCACCAAACAATCAAATACATTTTTAAAAAGTGCAGTTTCAACGCTACTGCACAGCGTCCCATCAAACGTCAAAACAGACAGGAGGTAGTGAGACCCGCGCCAATTTTCGCTCTTTTTCGTTCAATATTTTATTACTCAATTTCCGTGGTCACAAAGCGGTCGCGGCGATTTTAGGCGGCCGTAAAAGCGGGCGCCTGCATTATAATTTTCCGGATGGTCATCATCCGCCGGTTAGTCTGGCTTTCCCAGCTGCGCACGCTTTTACGTTTCACTTTAGCTAGGCCGTTACGTACAGAGTGGTCGAGGCGGTTTCGGGGTGTAGGCCGAAACCGTGCCGAATCCATTCGGACGCCACGGAAACGGAAGTCGGCGCCGTTTTCCGCTTCCGACGCGCCATGAAAAATCATAAAGCTGCATAGGGGTATTTATGTTTTGCTTTGGTTCCAATTTTGCCATTGATTAACGGATGTTGTGAAAAGTGGAATTATTTTAATTGTAATTTTAACTGTACAACGTTTCGTAAAATATTTCTAAACACTACGACTGCAATGCGTAAATGAGAATGTGGACCCAAGCTAACGTTATGATTCTCAACATTTTTTAATCAATAAATTCAAGACTTTCACTTATAAATCCTAAATTTAAAGTTATTTATTGTCATTTAAGTAGAAAGCGGATTAATGATAAACAAATAAAGATATTAGATTGATTCTAGAAATGCGCGGATGAATATTCGAAAATGTAAATTTTCACTACTAAATAGCATGTTGTCTAAATACCATTATAAGCGAGTTAATGAGTGCGATAACCTGGACGCAGCCCTTACCGTTTTATATGACGAAATTTACAGTGTGTTCAAGGGTATATCTAAACTGATTTTTAAGGACGTTATTGCAATACATGTCTTTTGGAATGAGTTAAAACTCCCGCTATTCTTAACTGAGAGTCTTGCAGGCTCAATCCAAAAAAATTATAATTTTTTGCCACCGAAATTACTTTACAGAATGTGAAAATTCTCTTATCAGTGATCCTGGAAGGTTTTTCCGCCTTACTAAATTTTCTAATCTTTTTATATCATAACAGACACACAATATTAAGTAACAATTATGCACAATTAGAGCATATAATCCCGTTTCATCCCATATCATAAAAATATAGATACATTTTGAAGGAAAAAATCAGATTAAGAGCAATAATTGACACCGTAAAACTGTCAAAGTATATCGCGTTATGCACCACGGTCTTATTATTAGTTATTTGCATAAGTTAAAAATTCAACATTACTAAAATGTGTTTACCAGAAGTTTTTTTACCATTAATAAATTTAAATTGGCAGAATAAGCTTAAACACAAAGCCAATAAATACATTGAAAGTATTGTCGACATAATATTTAAATAAAATTTTTCATATAAATAAACTTTAAATTATCGACATTATACTTTTAGAAGGTCAACATTATTACAAAGGTGATCTTCGTGTCACTCTCGCAATAAAATAAATCGAATGAGAGATAGATATTCTAAAAATAAATAAACAACTTGCATTAAAATAATTCGAATTAGGGATAAATATTTTAAAACTAGACAAATTGTCAACATTTGATAAAAAATATTTTTTTTGTAATCTGACGTGCATGAGATTTTCTATTTTTAATCCTTATGGTTTATTATTCATGAAGCATAACCTTGACCTAGCTTGGATGCATCTAGAAATATTTAAAAAAATCAGTAGCTATGCAACAACTGTTGTTGACGGGCGCGTAAACTGTTTCGTTACATTTTTCTCGAATAAGTGTTTTTAATATATTTCTTATAATAATATCCCTTTCGATGTTTTTAATTATTGTTCATTATTAAGTGATTCTTATTAATTTTAATTAGCAGTGTAATTTAGTGTATGTGTTAGAATTAGGCGGTGTATAATTAGAATTAGTGTTTATAATAGTGTTTATAGCTATACGTGGGCCTATGGCGCGGCGCCGGAGTCCATTACCGACGCCGACGCCCCACTACCCGTCACGCCGAAGGCGCGAGGCCCGCGAGGACAAAGTAATGTCTTTGTAATTTTCTGTGTCTTTCGAATATAGTTAAGCAATGGATGCCAAAGTAGTCACTCGCTTTGGTTTGCTATGCTGAAACGCGAGCACCGGTGCGCTGTTTCAAGGTTTCGCGGCGTAAGCCTTTATATCGTTCAATCGCGACGCAAACTGTTATTTTTCCACCGCGCTTTTAGTTGGCAAGGGCGCGAAGTTGTTAACGTGTGGTGCGTGCGCGGGTGGCACACGGGCGGCCGAGGCGCAAAATTGGTATCGTGTGTAGCGGGCATAGGTGCGCAGGCGCCGATGCGCGGTGCGAACTGTCACTTTTGGGGTTTTGCTATAGTGGGTATACTATACTTACCTCGGTCTCCCTCGCTGTCTTTGCAGGATGAGAGATCTCCGCTGGTATGCTGGCACTGGTTTAGCACTTCCGGCATCAGCTCCTCACGAGATCGGCTTGTCTCTGACACTTGGGCGACGGAACACTACGGAACGTCCGGGGACGGTCTGCACCGCTCGGACGCTTACCTCCGACTTCCCCATGATATTAAAAATAAACATAATTATCAGTTCCTATATTCCCACTAGGGAATCCAATCCTGGGATCTGAGGATTTCAGAACCTTAGACGATTTACGATAGTTATAAATCCCAGTATTAATAAACCTAAAAACGTAAATTTTGGATTTTTGTACAAATTTTAAAAGTTAAATTCTTATATAGAATTACCGAAAAACGCCGTATTTTATTAATTATTCGTTTAGTTTGTATTGTAACATACGGTACAAGCGTCAAAGTACGCGTTGAAACACCTGTAACGCCAGAACACTAATTGTAAATCGCTCATTAATTTTTTTACACAAATAATCCAGATCAACTCTTGTAATCCTGCTTTAAAAAAATCATCACGAGTAAATTGACAGATGTCTATGAAGAAGGAGAGGAAACTTGAATAATTTGTAGTAAAATTGAAAATATGAATAAAATTGTGGTAATATTAAAAAAATCATCTACCAAAAATGATGCACATTAAAAGATAATATAATGTTATATTATAATGAAAACCCAGGTCTTTACAATTTTCTGCGATTTATGTTATTAAAATTAAGTTTTTATAAAACGCTTAGGGATTTTAAGAATTTTTTTATGACATTCAACAAAAATTACTAGTTACAATTACAGAAAATATATGATCCTTAAAATTTAGTTGTAAAGGCCTATTTTTGGCATAATTTCAAGTTGCCATTTTAGAATTTGCATTTCAGCTGTTGAGTGAGCTTAAGTCTGAATTAAGCAAATGCACAATATTCGCTCTTAAAAAACATAAAAAATCTAAGGCGAACAAATTTAACTGATGCACTTAAATATTAATTTATCAGCTATTTATTCGATGACTCATAATCATCTTATTATATTTTTAGTAATTACTCGTAAAAATATTAGGTAAACAATAAAAACTATTATTGAAAGATTAGCTAAGGAACATGAGCAAAATACGCTAATATTTTAAAAGCCATTTGAAACGCTATCTGTTAAATTCATTAAAGTCTTTTCATTTAGAAGCTTAGGATATTTATCAATTCAAAAAGACTCAATAGCTAATCCTATAATACAAATTTTGATTCAGGATTGAATTCCTTAATCCTTACTATGCGGCTTATCATTGCTTCAGAAGACTAATGATCGTTTTTCTACGCAGAAATACGAGCATCCTTTGCATATATTGGTTACTATAATGAACAATAGGTAGTCAACAACTATTTAATACTAAAAAAATATTTTATTAGCACTAAGTATATTCAAGCATTTACACCCTTTATGTTTAATGGTATATATCTGAAATCCAGCTAAGCAATTATTAATACAATTATATACCGCCCTCCAAAATGGCAGAACTTAAACAGTAACCAGAAGAAGGATTATCCTTTTCCAAAACCACATACTTTCCAAGTCTTAAAAATATATAAAATATTTTTATGAAGCACCCCTCTATTCTCAAGCGCTTGTTTCTCCGATTTACCTAAGTAATTACTTTTTTATTATAATATAAATAATGCTTGATTCATTTTGCCATTTAAGCTTCTAAGATTAAATTCATAAGCATTAGGAGAGATAAAACACATAATTGTTTAAATTTATTATCATTTTGTATACCCAATATTTGTAAAAAAAATCGTTACTTAACAATGTTGCCGTAAAATTTAATCTTGCAAATTCACGCTCCATCTAAAAAATTAAGTTACGTGTCCCACGTGTTGGCAAATATTTTTATCTCGAAACACTTTTCCGTTATGCGCGTTTTTCCCTTTCTCGCCTCTTCGTTGTTTTCTTTGTCGTTTTTGCGGTCAACCACGGGTTTTCCGGATAAACTTTGTCGCAACACATCCTTTTCGTAATTTCATAAATACTTTCAAGTTGTAGCAGCTTTCTCGCGCTTCTTATTTTTAATTTCTCTTAACTCCTCAACTACTCCCATTTAAACTTTGGCAAGGAGCGGCAGCGAGACTTTTGTCATTGGAGCAACTTTTTTAATTTATAGTTTTGTAACGTCGTTTGACTAAGTTAGTCGCTAAGAACGATCTCCCAGGTGACAGTTTAGTCCGATGCGAAATAAAGAAAATTCACTCCACCCTACATATGCAAAAAAAAACCCACCCACACTCCATTTGGTTTTTATTGTTAAAATAAAAATATATATACATATATAAATATGGATGTGCCTTTTTAGACCCTGTTACTTCTGCATAATGCGAGCTTTAAAGTTTGGCACAAAATATTCCCTCGTTCTCCGGACCATTTGTTATCGTAATCGCTATTTAATGATGTACCGTTCCCTATTACGCTTTATTAATTTTTTATTGACTTCTTTCTGTGCGAATGCTCGGTCGTTTTGTCGGTCATTATGCCACTTTTCTTCTTTCTTTGCTTCGGTTACACACATATAGAATTTTTTGTTACATAATATTTTTTTGATAAATGGTCGCCTACAATATGCGCCAAAGTAATACGATTCATAAATATTTATGTTTCCTTTTCGAGTATTTTAATTTTTAAAATGAGATCTGTGTCTCAAATATAAAACATCGCAACAAATCGAATCATATGAAATTGCTTTAAAACATTTGCATCAATATTATCTCGTGAATATTCTTCTAATTATCGTATAAAGTGAATTCTTGGATCATAAGAAACAAACAATAAAAATCCTTCTGAGATATGGTATTGCCGTCAAATTTTAAAGATTATGTGTATTGCGAATTAAATATATATAAAAATTTGTTTTACATTTCTTACTTTTCTCTTTAAAACGTACATTCATTTTTTATTATAATTTATAGGTCAAAACATCCGTAGGACTAATCCAATTTATAAATGCATACGTGTGTTGCGTTTCGATTCGCAGTCGGTTGTGTTTTTTACAGCCGAATATCATTGAGTCCTTGGGACAATTTTCTTATTACGGTCTTGAATGGCTGTGGCTCGCCTCGAGAGCAAATTACGCTTTGTTCCCATTTCTTTGTTCCGCCATATATTTTTTGTGTGTGCGCTGAGAGCTGATGCATACCAGCTTCTCTGTGAGGTGTTCGTCTGCCGCTTGATAAATGCGCGATATTAATTCACCTGTCAGACTTTCAATACAGGTGTGACGGGACGAGATCACAAACGAAACACTAAGGACCAAAGCATGGATACACACTACAGCAATATACATATATATATACATAAATACATTCAAATATATTTATAATAATTATTATATGTATATAAATGTAAATAAAACGTATTTACAATAAAAAAGAGATAAACACAGTACTTATCAATGCATTCCAATTATATTTGTAGCTTTCTTATATGTGTAGAACTTTATTTTAAATATATTTTAATTTTAATATTTTTAAAATGACTAACATTAACATGCAGATTTTATTTAAAAAAATTACTAACAAATACAAATTTTATTTACTTAAATTTAATAAATTATTGCAAATATTTAATCAAGTATAAGCACATTGAAAATTAAATGTCTTTGAATTTTGTATATAATATATAGATATGTACTTACTATTTCAATATTGTTCGGAGGTTTTCCATAACATAAGTATAGCCTTGTGAGCAACTAATGGAAAAGCATGAAGAAGGTAAGCTTAATACAGCCGAGGTAATCCAATATTGTACCGGTTTCACGTCGACCAGTTAACTCTGAGGGTAATGGAACTATCGTTAAAACACACTGCGACAGTGTAACACTCGGTTCAGTGCATTCCCTTAATGCACTAATAAAAATAAGACGATGATTAGGAGCACAGTTCCTACACTTAATTCCCCTCAGAACAATGAAGTTTTCATTCGAGTGCTTCTCTTTAAAAAATGCTATTACATAAAGCGGTCTATTTAAATATTATAATAGCTATTAATAAAAATAGCCTATATGGTATTATATTATGAATTACTTCAGCAGATTAAAATAATCGTTCAACTATAGTTGCTGACGAGAATAGGCTGTATCCTCTCATTGCTCAGATTAGGAAAAACAGTGCCTGACAGAATTTTACACATGGTTGTAGTCTGATTGTAGTTTGGGTTGCCAGGTCGCCAAACCTAATAGCCGAACAGACCAGCCAGTTTGACCGGACGTTTGGGTAAAAAAGCCGGACACCCTACATAATTGAGGATTTTGTTTCTCAGTATTAATAGGTACGACAAAAAAAATGTATGTAAAATCAAGCTTTTTTTATTATTACCATAAATCTTAAAGCCGGACAAGCCGGACACGTTTATTTTGGCCGGACACGCAATTAAAAAGCCTAACTATGTCCTGCTTTATCCGGACGTCTGGCAACCCTAATTGTAGTAAATGGTTTGCTATAGCTTTGCAGTTTGATTTCAATTTAACATACTGTTCACTTAAATGCTTAAATTATGAAAAAAAATAGAAATGTATAAATATAAATTATTTTTTATTTTTATAATAAGCTATTTTTTACCAACTGTATCTTAAAGTTCAATTTTTTAATTTTTTTTTTAAATTTATATATAATATAAAAATTAAGTAAAAGTTGCTGGTTTATCGTTATTTTATAGTATACAAGAATAAATGAAAAATTTAAAATAATATTAATAGTAATAAAAACATTGGAGAATGTAGGGAAAAATAACAAAAACCTTTTACAAAGTTACAAAATAAAAAATGTGTATTTAAGTTATTAGGCTATTTGTAACTATTTACAGGCAATGATAAAAAAATCTACAAAAAAAAATTCTGCTTCTATAGCAAGATGTGTTTAGCCACTTTATGTTAATACTTTAAGTTAAATTTAGTCTTCTCTAAAGACTCCAGAAACGATAAAATATTGGAATATATAAAATAGTAAAATAGAGTTTGAGTTATTTCTTTGTTATCAATTAAAATGAACTATTTTTTAAATTTAAGAAATTAAAGAGCATTTAACGTTTTAAACTTAATATAAATATAAATTTTCGTTTTAATTATTACTTCTGTCAAAAAGACTCATTCAGTTCCTATTGTGTAAGCAACATGTCGTATTTATAATACTCAAAATATTCGCAAGTTTTAACTATTCGAATATCAAATACTACACGATAAAATATAATTATATTTTCGTAATGTATAAAATAAAAAATGCATTTTTAATTATAAATGCAAGTAGTATAAAAATATTATTTAATAAAAAAATAGCGAAATGAAATAATGAATTTTTGTTTTAATTTTGAAAAAACATATCTTTCGAATGTTAGTGCATATTATTATTAGCTTATTAAGCCCTAACTAAGATTATTAATAAGCAGAAAAACCTTGTAGTTGACAGAAACGTGTTTATATAAACTATTAGACTAACAAAATAACGGTTAAAATTTGTAAAAAAATTAAATTTACAAAACGGCAAAAAATATTTAAAAGTTAAAAATATCGAGGGACAAAATTTAATATTCTAAGTTGAAAAATTTCTAAAGTTTGAATTTTTGGAACAAAATAATAGTTTAATTAAAATTTATTACACAATAATACGTATAACTAACTAAATAGCTTTGTTTTGTTCAAAAAATAATATATAGCTAGTTACGTAACGAGATATACCAATTATTATAATTTATTAATAACTTGATTCTGATAAGCCAGTTGTTTCCTGAATAATTTGCAACTTTAATTAATTAAACTAATCTAAATTGTAGCCTAAAATAGTTTTAAATAGTTGCATTATCACATATTAAAATTTCGTTTTATATCTAAAGTCTGATATCAGTTTAAATAAACTATAGTCTATATTTCTTGATATTTTTTATACTGACGGTCCTAAATTAAAATGTAAATCTTGGGTTAAAATATTCTAATAATTCCATTTTTATTTTATAACCATGATACATTTTAAATAGCATATAATAGTAAAAAACATCTCAAAATATTTTTTCAACTGCATTGTCTAAAAATTACCGCTTTTTTTGAGTCTTTAAAAAAATAAGCTATACGAAAAATAACTGAAAAAATTCATGTAAAAAAACAGATTAACAAATGTGCATTGATTATTCACATTTATTTCTAATTAAATTATATTAGGAATTTAAGCGTATATTTAATAAATATAACAACTGCCTTCGATATCTAGATTTAATTAAATAATTTAAAATGGTTCTTATTTGTAATATATGATAATTAACGACTTCATATATTATTAATAACTTTACATATTAATGAGTAATTGTCTTTTTATGTAGGTGCTAGTTACATATATGTGTGTCGTTTTTATGAAACATTCGGTATACACAATAGATGAAGCCTATCGCTAGTTTTCTATGAGGGTGTTTTCCACTGTTAAAGTGCAATAATACAAACTTATGTATCATTTGACATTTAGGTAGCGTCGACCTTATAAAGACATTAAAGCATTGGAAAGGTTGCGTGGTGAATTTCCCTGTTGCCGTGTTGCTAATGTGTCCGAACTGCTATCGTCGATTCTGATTTTTGCACCATGCACAAAGCACGCAATTTTAAAATTAAAAATGATAGATTTCTAACCAGTAATGGGAACTGGACGTTTTTATATTTTGTATATATACGATTGACGTGGGGCGGTGATGAATTTCAAAATGAAACGCGAACAAGCTGAACGATAATTTATTATAGTTATTTATATGAATATTAATCGTTTAAATTGAAAATACGTAAGACAGTTTGGGCATCGCTGACGTGCATTTGAAGAATGCTGTCCACACTTAACCTCGGGGTCATCAATTTAAATGGGTGTCGGTTAAAATTAAGCTTTATTTATAACGCTTCGACTTTTTTATGTAAATAAAGCACACTATGCTATTTAAATATTAATAAGCGTAGTAGGAAATGGATTACAACATATTGTTATCTAACATAGTATGTTCCTCTTGTATTTTTATTTTATATTGTAAATAAAACTATATATATTAATTAAACGAGTCAAAGAAAGCATAGTCTGAAGGTTCAAACACAAAAATAATCGAATTGAGATTGGAAATTTTCTTCATCCCTTATAAACATCGATATTTTCGGTATATATAGTATTTTACAATTTGATTTTGGACACAAAGAAAATATTGATATGTAAAATTACACATTTTTTTTTAATAAATTTTCTCGTATTTATTATATGTTCTGAAAAATTTCTCGTTTTTTACATTTTTGTTTTGACAAACTATATATTATTTTTACTTTAATGTTTGATTTAGATATACTTATAACATAGTTAGTTGCAGTATTTTTTAAAAAGTCTGTATAGTGTGACGTGTAGCTTTTATTGTTCATATTTAGAATAGTTCATAGAAATTACATTTAATTGTATTTGTTTTTTAGGGTACTCCATATGGAGTACATTTCTCATTCCCTCACACTGTGCGAACAAGCAACTGCTACACCGACTGCATGGTGTGTAAGTGAGATAGAACTTAAATGATTTTTATACCTACAATTCTGATTATATTTTATTAGCTTTTAGTTATCTAAATATCAAAGTTGTAGGTTAAATGATGACAAATAAAAATCAGTTTATAATTTATAAACTGATTTTCATATTAAAGAGCACTTATCATATATACGCGTTAAAAGCGCAACAAACAAAAATGCGATAGTCTTAATTTCAAATTTAATATATAAAATAGCACATTCCTACTAAGTTTTCTTCCAGATTACATATATTTTATATTTGATAAAATAAGCTAATAAATTCAGTTAAATACTCAATAATATGTAACTATATGATCTGTTTTAAAGTATATTAGAAATTTAAAGCATTTTTAATTTAAATATATTTATTTCATCTTCAAGGGGAAAAATAACAAATTTTGTGCGCATTGTATTCAGAGTGATAATATATTATTAAATACTTTGACGACTAATTAGAGACGTTATTGTTTCTAATGTATCTCGCTAGAAATGTACTATAAAAATATATTCGGGCTAATATTTTTTAAATGTCAAAGTCACTTTATATGAAACAACAAAAAATCATATGCAGATATTAATTTATATTAAATTTCGATCATCGACACTATCCATAAACCACCACTTGGCTATCGCAGTATCATGACAGGTCCGAATTGGATTCGCACTACAATACCCAACAAGCCTTATATAAATATTTAGATTGGTATCAGCGGTATCATCACTCATTTCTCGCGGCGCGGTGCGAATCGAATCGGTCTTATAAATTTATTATGACGTGTTTTAATGAATTGGCAAATTTCTGGCGTCGGTCGTGCAGCACGAGTCCGACGGTTATCCACCATCTTTACAACCAGCCAAAGGTTACGTGGAGAATCCTTAATATTCTATCTGTATGTGTGTATGTACCCTATTGTACCTCACCAATCCTCGGGACATTCTCACGCATTGAATTGCAAACTGGTAACATTTTGTATCTTAATTACATGAACACTTTCACTCTTCATAGTTAAATTAATTAATCATTAAGAACTGCAATTGCATTGGATATTAAAGTGAGTTATTATAACTGTAATAAAATGTATTACTGTTAGTGTATTTTATTATATCATTCATGCAGTAAAAATATATTCTGCCACGCACCATTGTCCAACTCACAATGTTTCTCTAATAAAATATAATACGTACTCTAGAAAGCATTCATATATCAAATACTGATATTCGTTTCGAGTGTTTAGCATAAATATAAAATATGGGTCTGGGAGGGTATTTTATTATTTTAATGTTATTTCCATTGTAATTTAAAATGAGAAAGGAAATGAATATTGCTCATTGTTGTGGAACAGCTACAATGCTACCACTGAAATAGATAAATAAATAAACAACCTATTACCATTTTCCATGTTTATTTATGATCCATATTATTGTGGTATCAAGAAAAAAATACTACTTTATTATATAAGCAATTATTGATATGTACATGCTTGTAATAAATTTATAATTAAACTTTAATTACTGTAATTTAATCGAGTAATTATTTTTCAATAAAAAATATCATATATAGATACAATGAATATGATTAATTGAATGAAAAGCTGCTGATACATTGATATTATATGCTCATTTTTTTATAACGTTCCGTTATCTGTACATTGTTACAATACTACACAATAATAAGAGTTCAAAACTAACTGAGCAGTCTCTGTGTGCTATCCACGGGGATTATGTTTAAATGAAAATTCCGAGTAGTACCAATTATAAAAATAATATTTATATGTACAACAGATACATGTATAATATAAATAGCATCAACACAAAAATGTTAACTTAATAACGAGTTTACGTGTAAAAAAATACCCTAAAGCATTGTTGTTATTGTAATTCTTTTCAATTAGGGTTATCATAACTACCCAATTAAAATAAAAACTAGGCCCAATTAGGAGTTATATATTTTCTTTAAACCAGTAAAAAAATGAATATACCACTAAAATGTTTCAGGATATTGGGATTAATTTTAATTATGTGAAACCAAATAATATATATAAAAATTAAAAATAAATTGTTGAAGTGAAGAAAACAACTTTTTAGAAACAAAATAACAAAGCTTTTTTCGATTTTTTTTAAATTTTAAGGTTTGAAATAGTGGGGTGAATAAATTAGGTGATTTGGTAGAATAAATGAAAGAAATAATCTGTGATATCGCAAAATAGATATTTTTAGTACTTAATAATTTTTTTTTGCAATTATTAATGATTTTTTAAAATCAGGATATATGTACATATAATGTAGAAAATAATATTACACATATTTTTTCCCTACGGAGATAAAAATCAAGAAAATTACATATTAAATAAAATCTTATTTATAGCATTTTTTCTATTGACGTATCATCCATTACCATAAAAATAAATATACAACTACATATAAAATTTATTCTATTTCTGGTTAAAAATATCGCATATTAATAGTGTCGATATTATATTAAAATATTAAGGCAATCTGTCATTCACACTGTAATATAGTTTTGGCAAATGCCTAATTCATTGCACTCTTTTTTTACAAATTTTATTTATATTAAAAAACTCTATACTTAATAGAATTATTCATTGTTATATTTATATCACTGTTTATTTTGTTCAAAGGAACTCCCTGTTGATGGGGTGATGAAAAGTAAAATAAAAAGATTAGTTATTTTTAGCTCATGCAACGTCGTGCATAATCTTATAGGTAAATTTTAATATATATGTATATATATTGTATAGCAGTCGCGTGACGTTAAACACAAACGGCAGTCTACCGAAAGCGTATTTATTGTGTGTAACTTCAATAAAACGTATTTATCGTAGGTACGTGAAAGCACCGTAAACGGATTCCGTAGGTCGTAATGTGGCAACGGCGCCGTTTTCGGTCGTTACGTTTCACAACGCATCGAAGAAGATTAATGATTTCTATGCATCGCTTTAAGTGCATTTTAATGCTCATAGCTGTGTGATCGATCCGGTCCTGTGTTAATTCAGAGATGTGATCGTTTTATGAACGGTCAGTCAAAAGATCCTGGATTACGTCGGTTGCACGATAATAAGGCCATTTATGATTTGCCAATGTGGAGAGGAATGCAAAAGCTCGTAAATTTGGATGGAAATGTTCCATTGTGTCTTCTCATGACTCATAACAAGTTAACGTTTGTGTATTGTTGATCATGGGTCCGAAACTGCAAAATTTATTTGGCATCTCCCTATTCTTTGTATTTTCTAACATAATAATTATATCTTTATCGTCGTAAATGCGTGCAATCATTTTTTGGTTTTTATATTTCGAGTTCAGAAATTCCCTAGCTGTCTCATCAGTTGAGATATATCTTGCTAACGTTTTTATGTATATAGTTTGTTACGAATCATGTAATACATATCATTGATTTTGTTTAAAAACATTAATCCTTATGTTGTTGCTTGGAATTTTGTGCTGTATCCTAGATTTTAACAAATATGTTAGTGCCTACAAAGTGGATAATTATTTTAGCCACAATAATCTCGTTTACTGCTTCCTAAATTATTAAGTAGCTCTCTTTGTAAAGCACAGTCGTAGGTACTTTTTTCTTTTTCTTTTCTTCTCTACATCTTGCCTTGAATTATAAGGGGTATAAGTATTTTTATGAATGACGCATTGCGTGACAAAAATAAAAGAGTTCTCTACCATTTATTTTTTGTATTATGTTTGGATATTTCTTCATCGCTATCTTGTACAGAATTCTGCGTCATTACTTATGAGCGTTTCTAGCACCTTTCGATAATCCACTTTAATTACAGTATCATTAGCGATTCAGGTTTTGCAGCCGAAGGGGTGTGATATTGCAGCTAAACTAGACGCCGGAAAGCTGTTTACAGTTTATTTTATAAAAATATATAAACTGCCACATATAAAAAAATGTAGATGCTGCTATCAGGCAATCGTTGAAATGGCAGGTCGTGGAGATCAGCGAGTTTTTGTTGGCGTGTCGAGTTGTATTATTGTCGGCAGTGGTTTTGGTGGAACAGCTAGGATCAGTCGTAATATGCTCTCTGGACTTTTCGCTAATGTATTTTGTGTCAATGCAGTCTCCTGGCTCGTCATTGTTTCTGTGACTTCGTGGCGAGAAAAATAATATATGTATATATTTATATCATTTCTCATCGAATTATGACGATGGATGTTGTGTGATATTTCATCAGCAGATCTTCGATAAGCACAGCTATCTGACTTTTTAACTAGCTGCTGGTGAGTGTTGAGCGGTGGATGAATTTATTTTGGTTTACACATTTTTAATTATTCTTTAATTATCTGCATTTAAAAATATTATATGCAAAGCGTATAACAATAGTCAGCCTACATTTTTAAATACGTTTATATTGAATACTATTTTTATTTTGAATACTTTTGGTCTAGCCGGTACATATTATAGCAGACAATTATAGATGATTTTCAATTGCTCATATACAATTGTTCCATTAAATACACATAAACGATTGCTTATACAAAAAGTTCATGTGTATTTAATGGTATTTAATGCTCGATTAAATTAAATGTCTCTTTTGCACCTATAGGTCATTTATAAATTACGATGACCTATAGTTAACATTGCGAAAAAAAAAATTAAAACCGTGAAATTGGTCACCATCTGAGTATTTAATTGATTTTTATTTATCTTGCGAACTTAATTCAGGATAGAAAATTAATTTTCGCATTTTATGCAGCACCCAAGATTAAAACGTAATCTTCGTCAACAGCCTCCGGCCAGTAACAAAGGTCGCTTTGGCGATTTAAAATCTAAGGTCAACAATAACTCCGATCCTCAGCTAGGCAAATCCCTTTCAATCGGCGGGGTACAACACCCACGAGATTAACATCATCCCTTCGCGAAACCCTTTGACGACCCTCGAGTCAGGGATGAGCATGAAAGAACTTGTGTGCCGGCTAGACATTATCAATTAAAGGTGGCCGAATAATTTTGTACCAGCCCCGGGGAGGGCCCTTGTCTAGTTTTAATAGGTCGCAGATTATCTGCGAGATGGTTTACTGTTTAGGCGAAAATTGTACTGGATTTTGGAGGTGGGTGTGTAACAGGGCCACTTGGTAAATATGCGATTGTGCCACAAACTCTAATTCAAATTTCAATGAAACATTAAATGGTTTCTAAAATAGAGAAAAAAAATATTTATCTTTTCTTAAAATATGATAAAGCATACAGCTAAGGCAAAAATACTAAGACTAGGCATATTCAAAGTTAATCAAAACAATGTAAAAAAAACTATGAATAATTTACCTGCATCTTTTACCGTAGCATAAGGTTTATAATGAGTCGCACTATGTACTAAAATGTAATTTCAAAGTTAGTTTTAAAATATTTAAATTAAACCTCACGCCAGATAAAATATGTAAAAAAAGTTAATTTAAATTGGTGTGTATTATTTATATTTATAAATATTAAAAATGTATTATGTTGGGTTAAAAAAACTTTTTTAAATTAATACGTAAATGTATTTCTTTATTAAATGTTAAATTGGGTATAGCACAATTTTAATTGTTGTAAGTTATTATTGAGAGCTTATAGATATTTCAGATAAAATATAAATTATTCGAATATATTCGTAAAGTTATGAAAAATCGGAAAATATAGTTTGAATAATGAATACATATACATACAGACATATATTATTAAAAAATATCTAATCCAAGATTTTCAAACTTTAAATTAGCAATAAGTTTATTTTGCTGCCGAAAAGACTATAACTCGGTATGCTAAAAAAAATGTAGTTAACACTAATATCGCTTGGAAATAATAAAAAAATCTGTAAATTTGAATAACAAAAAAATAACTATGTTTTTAAGCATAAATATGTATTTATATAACAGAAAAAACCCAACCCTTTTAAAATGCTTCATTAGTATTGATGAACAATTTTCAATTTACAAATTTCAATACAAAAATTCATTTCCGCTCAGCAGACACTTCAGAGCAAATATATCGTTTGAACGAATGTTTATTTTTAACTTGTATGTCAGTTACACGATATACATACAATTATGATTGTCAATCCTAATTATTGATTATTTTAAATCTTTCTTTGCAAAATGATAAAATTTAGGTCAATAGTTACAATGGGGTAAACATAATTAAAAGGTACTAAGTAGTGAAACTAAGATCTGTAATTCGATGACATATGTTTTATGAAATATAAACTATTATTGTAGCTTACAATCAGGATATGTCACTGCACGACTTAGCTAGATTTTATTTCTTAACAATTTAACATGATATTTATCCATGAGAATAAAAAATGTTAGAAAAACTAAATCTGTGATGATTGACCGAAATTGATTTCGATTTGATTGACCTGATTTCGATTTTTGAGGCACATAAGACTTTTAAAGGTAATAATCACTAGCTATACCGCTGGTTTATTGTTATGGTAAATGTTAATATTAAGTAAAGGTAATATGAATAAAAATTATATTTTCATTCCTTAAATTAAGTAATATAATAATTGAGAAAAAAATTTTATTTGTATAAAAAATTTAAAAGATATTGCCGTCAAAATTTTCTCGTAACTAAAATATTAACAAAAGTCTTCCAAAAAAATATGCAAAAAATTGATATTTAATTATTAAAACTGAGAAATTTTATTTCAGAATTTTCTTTGCATAATGTTTCACATTACATATTTAAAAAAATGCTTTAGCATATAAGCATGGTTACTTATTCTTTACTTATTTATAATTTACGAACATAAGTACTTCATGATTATGAAAAATCACTAGCTTTACATTTGTACGTAGCAATGTCTATTTGAATTGGTTGTTTTTATACATTCAGTATTGTAGGTAGTCTTTCAATGATTTTGTTAAGATAAATCAATAAAAAACGTGCAAATAGGTTAGGAAATTGTACGTATGTGGATACAAATGAGTTTTATGAATATTTATGGCCACTAAGTCATAATGGCTGACCACCCACCATCTCCATAAACCAACTCTGCAAATAAAGCAAAGCATATTATATATAATGCTTGCTTGAAGGCGTTCCATAGAATGTGGGTATCCCCTTCGGCATAGCTAATCAAAATTAATTTTGATTCAATGAGAGTTTCTGGCTATTCACCTGACACCGACAGCTAACTGCATCTCTCTATTTATTATGTAAAACTTATTGTGTTTTACAATAATAAACATAAACAAGACAGATTAACTTAATAAATATAATACTTTATGAGCTTAATAACGTGACAGTTACCATATGATATAACCAAGGTAGTCCGTAAAGCTTTGTTTGGTGACCCGGGTGCTGTGGGTTCGAGCCACGGTAACAGACTCGATTTTTAGCTCATACTCGAAAGATTAAAAAAAGTCGACAGACTATTTCATTTTTTAAATTTCAAAAAACTTTTAAAGACCATTATGTCAAATTCGAAGTCATAATTTATATATTGGAGTCTCGAAAACCAAATATATTCGTCTGATTTAAACATTTTTTATATTATTCATAAGTAATCATATTTGTAGTGAAAAATCAAAAAAAAATCAAATTTCTATAAAAACCAAAAATCAAATAACTAAAAACAAGTTGTGTATTACACAACGTTACATTTTTTATGTACCGCTTCTTTATTCACAACCAACCTATGCTCTTTTTGATTTATCAACATTTTTCTTCTTATTTTTATGTTATTTATATCAGCCATGGCGATAATAACTAATAACCGTCAAACAAAAAATATAGAAAAAACGCTATCACTGCCGAAATTTTAGAATTTACTCATATTTTTTATTTAATAAATCGTAGCTGTTGACTTTATCATTAGTCGATATCTATTTTTTTAAATCAATACAAATAATGCTTAATTTTCAAGTCTGTTTATTATCATGGTAATATTTTTGGAGCAACAGGTTTAGACAGGTAAATTAACACTTTTAAAAAAACTTTACGTGTATACAAATATACTTGTACTTATTATTGAAACTGGGTTTTAAATTATTCATAACTTTTAAAATATTTTAAATATTATTCGAATATTTGAAAATAATAAATATTTCAAAACTCGGGTGCTCACTCACGTTATAACATCATTGAGGTCACATTGAGAATAATTTGAATCAACCAATCATCCATAACAAGTCGTCGATATCACATCGGAAGATATGACGTTTTGGTTCATAAATTATTGACTGAAAATTTAATTGTTCGTGTTTTATTGTTTCTTTTAGTATAGACAGAAACGAGTAACTTTATTGATTAATGACTGAAATTTAAAAATAGATACAACACTGACACCTTATAAATATCATTTACTGCGAATAATAAGTTTATTATTTATTCCATCCCCTTAATTCCTATTTTAACTGAAAAAAGATTACTGTTCAATTATTTCTAAAAGTACAATATTCTGCAATATTCGGTTATCTATCAAGAGTTTTAAGTAAAGACTTTAGTGTATCATCGGTACAGAACAAATCTAATTAGGTGATGCAATTTTTGTGTTTTTGTATTATGTACCTAAACTATCCCATCTGGTTGTTATTGAAAAAAAATACAAAAAATAAACTAAGCCTTTAAAAATTATTGTATCTTACAACAAGATTACGCGTTTATGGCGATGATGTCTGAAAAAAAAAAATTTATTTTAATAAGATGTTATTAAGCACCAAATAAATTCTCTATACGCTTGTCGAGCTTCAAAGTATTTTACGAAAATATGTAAATACAAATATATTATATTGCAAGTGTTATTTTCATATCCGTGTTCGGTTATCTTATTCGCACATAAACTATGAGAAAGCAATCTTTGTAAACAAAGCTGTGCTTAACATATTATACAAGTAGTGCACATTATACAACACAGGACATTTTTTAGCATGTCCGTTGTTAAAATTGGCACTGTTCCTAAAGCGGGGCGAAGCGTTCCGGGATATTCGGTACAAAGCCTTATTTGGCACACACAGATAATGTCAAAGTGGAAATATTGTAGTCGAATACATGGCAAATGATAACAATAATGATGATAATGCGATCGTGAGGAAGCACACGGTTCTGCCGAGGTTGGGGGCATTGTTTTATTTCACTAATAAGGCCGCACGAGATGCGGCCACACAGATATCGGGACAACAATACGATTAAAAATACGAGCCGATGATCAGTGGCTGCGATTGCGGGTACGAGGGTCCTTGTTTTCGGAATGGGATAAGAAATTGTCTAAATATGAGGTTGCCTCTGATCAAATCGTTGCTAAATTATCCATCTGGTGTAGTTATCGATAGTGTATTTGTCGAAATAATGAATTGGTAGATCCCGTTATCATAGAATAAATATAAATTATCAAAAAAAGTATGCGTTTTTCCTAATTTATTTTTACGTTAAAGGCATATCTGTAAAAAAAGTATTTCTGTTTGTTATTCAACCAAAATTTCCAAATTGAAATGCTTTTTCACAGCATCTTTCTAATAATTTGATCATACTTGAAAGATATACACTTATATATTGAGATCGAAGAAGTAAGCTTAAAACTGTACGAAAAATTATTGGGCGTATATCTTTTTTTTTATTAAAGCTTATCTCAAAAATATACATTTAAATTTTATATTCTTGAGAGATTCCAAAATAAATTCATCAATATAATCGTCATTACTCCTTGGTATGTGCCAAAAATATATATTAAATTACTGTAACTGTGTGAGTATGAAAGAAACAATTTAAGTAGTAACTAAACAATATTGATCTAGATTAAAAACTCAGCCTAACTCAAAAAAATTAAATAATTAAATTAAGTTCATACAAACATTATAATATGTTATAAAAAATACAATACAAAGTAACAAGACTTTTAATTGTATATAGCATGGTTTCCCAAACTATGTTCCGCGGAACACTGGTGTTCCGCAGATCCAAAATAGGTGTTCCGCGGAGCCTAAATAGATATTTCGCAAAAATTTGGAGTAAATTAAAAAAATGTTAGTCTTGCTAATACATAAAAATTGTTCATAAATCTGATAAAAAAGCTTGCAAATACGTGTTAAATATTCAACATTGATAAGTACAAATTCTAGACGGAAAAGTTTCATAAGTCTGTGTTGTTTCTTTTTTAACTTTAAAATTTGATTGAATTTAAACAATATTTTTTTTGTTAATTAATAACACGATATTAGTTCTTGTTATGCGAATTTTATTTATGTGATTTCACTTTTACGCAATTTTTTTGGTGCCACGAATGTCACTTTTTACACGATTAATTCACGCAAATTCACTTATACTTCATTTTTATACAAGATTTTTCAATCTTGGGATCCAATCTGTCACATTTACAAAAGTTTATTGCGGATAATTTTTCACGCGTTTTTATTCTACGTGTTAATTCCTAAAACTAATTTATTGCAATAAAACAGGATTGGGTGTATACTTTTGGAAATGTAAATGAATTAAATAAAATTTGCATAAAAATTTATCAATTTTTTTGTACATTAATTTAGTCTGATTGCTTACAATACAGATTTTTTTACATTTTAACAAAACAAAATATTTAAGAATTTATATATTATTTAAAAACTACCCATGGATCTTTGGTTGAAAACTGGAAATTTGACGAAAGAAAGGACAAATACTTCTACTGATACGTCTACATCAAAGAAGAAAGTAATCCAAAAACTCTGATTTCTTCAAAATCGAATATTAAAGAACAAGTGTCATCTATGAACAGACCAAAACGGAAGTACGAAGAAACTTATTTAAATTTTAAATTTACGTATATTGGGAATTCATATGCTCCTGATGCAATGTGTGTTTTGTGTCAAAAAATACTCGCAAACAGTTCTTTGGCTCCAGCTAAACTTCGCAGGCACTTCGAAACGACACACTCTGAGTACAAAGAAAAAGACATGCATTTTTTTAAGAGACAACGTGACTCACTAGAATAGTTCAAATTTCAAATGATTACAATGGCTAAAACTGAAAATGAAAATTCAACAAAAGCTTCTTTTCGCGTGAGAAAAATGAAAGATGTTGTATTACGTATTCTGAAAGTAGCCACAAGAGCTACTAGCAGTCACTGTATTTTGCATAGGCATGCACTGTTGACTAAAAAGATTTCCACAAATTAAAAAAAATGTTCTGGATGAAGCCGTGAAATTTCTTCAAATTTTTAACAAATCTTTTCTGGTTGATACATCTTGCATATCTGGCGGATATTTTTACAAAGTGCAATGATGTTAACTTATCATTAAAAGGAAAAAGTATTACAATTTTTAACGTGAGAGATAAAATTGATTCTTTTGATAAAAAAATACAATTTTGGATTTTATCAGTTGAATCTAATAATTTTGAATGTTTTCCTGTTTTGGATGAATGCTTAAGTAAATTAAATTTTCAAGTTATTAAAGAAGTTTCACAAGTATTTTTAGAACACATATATTATATAACTTGAAAACAACTCTTTCGGAATATTTTCCGAAAACTAGTAAGGACGATTCCTTGGTTCGGAATCCATTTTCCGTGACAGTTAAACCAGTGGATTTAAGCGCATGGAATTATGAGAATTTAATTGATTTAATTAATGACTGATTTGCAACAGAAATATAAAGATCAGCCATTAAATGATTTCTGGGCGGGTCTGAGTGAAGAGTTCCCCAATGTGTCAAAACAACTTCTGATTTGTTTTCTTCCGTTTTCCACGACGTATTTATGCGAAGTGGGATTTTCTAAATATATTGTAACAAAATCAAAATACAGAAATAGACAGCAGATATGAGAATACAACTGACCAATATTGTGCATGATATAAAAAAATTGAAATTCAAGAACCCAAAATCATCAGAATATATTAAATAAATGATATTTATTTAATAATTTTTTTTATTTTTATTTGTACTAATACGAATTACCCAACCTAAAAAATAAGCAAAGCGTTCCGCCAAAATTTCTGGATTTGCCAAGTGTTCCGTCGCTGAAAAAGTTTGGGAAACCCTGGTATATAGTAATATAATTCACAAAAAAAATAAATTTGCGTTTGGGAAATGTCATTTTATTTGCTAGTTGCGAAACGTTCTTATCTTGTTCAAACCAAAACCAAACCTAAGCGAATTAACATAATGAAAGGTGAGAAAAACTAAAGTTAGTTTTTGTTAGGTTTAAGTTTAAACAAGAAATAGACGTTTTGCAACTTTACAGTGAATGTGTATTTTTCATTATAGTAATATTTTCAGTAGTATAAATATAACTAGTCCAGTTAAAAAATTCACTAGTCAATATCAGTGAAACTTTATTTATTCACTGCGCGAATGATCCAGTAAGCGTACATTAACAGGTGATGTGTCACCTTACAACTATTTATTAATCGAAATTTGCTGGTAGATTGCATGATTCAACAAGTTGCGTTCATAATTGTCAGTCGAAGACAATCACTTACGTAGCTTTTTAACACGTTTTACACCTGGTAAATAGCAATTTCAAGCCGCATATTATCTCACTAGCACCTGCTAGATGAAGTTTACTTTCACTAGTAAAAATATATATCTACCAGTGAAAATGTATTCCAATATATTTTCACTGAAGTGGCAGTAAAAATATATTTTGATTGGTAATATACATTCACTGAAGCATATACATGCATACATATGTATTCAAGGGTACGCACTGATTTTATTTCAAACTTAGGGGTACGCGATAAAAATGTTGTAGATAATATGCAGCAGTATATGTGTTTTAATACACTACTTATTTTAAAGTAAATCAGTTTATGGTGTTCTTAAAAATTTAAAAATATTTTACAACAAATACAAGCAAATACAAAAAAAATATTCAAATATTCGGATTGTAGTTTCTAGTGTATAGTTACTGACATTAGTGTTTAAAGATACGATGTAACTTAGAACAAAACGAAGATAGCTTATATGTCTATAAAAGCTCAATAATATTTTAATATCAGCCCGAAAAAGATTCTTTAGACAACGTCTCATTATTTTGAAACTCTCTTAACGCTAAAAGTTATATAATGTATATATACGACGTAAGTAAAATTACTTTTTCCGCAAATAACTTGCACCCTAGGGCAGAAACGCTGATGCCGCTAACAAATTTTGAGGCAAAAATAAAAATTTACGACAAAAAATATAAAAGTATATTATATACGTCACGTAATATCTGCATAGAACTTTATATTATTTATTTGTCCTAATTGAACCGTAAATTTTATTTCATACCCAATTATAATCGAACCTATACTTCGACTTATAAATGTCAAGGAACGTGTCCCTTTCATAAATAAATTTAAACTATTCCAATCCTGTAGCAAGAATCACATTTTCTTACTTGTCTTGCGATGAACTCTTCACTATATATAAATATTTATATTATATTTAATATATTAATGGTTTGTTCACCCCCAATTAATACAACCCTTTCGCTCCTTATTCACATATGCTTATGTATTAGTAGCATTTGATATTTAAATAAAGCTCTTTAAAAGGCAGTCGATTTAATTATTTATAATTATACAAATATATCCTAGCGAGGCGTATTCAGAGGTATCCTACTGTGCACTACCACATCGTGACTTCTGTGATTCTATTCTCATATACCGCTTACTCATCCCTCCGACGGTGTCCTCTATTATGAAGAACCAAAGAGTTTATCGTCCGGTGCTTAGGGGCAATTTGCTTGAATCGCTTTGTGATTCCTATCGTCTTTTTAACATTGCTCATTAAACGGTCAGATGTGATAATTAGCACCGACGATCACAATGGAAACGAATCTGATAAGCCAAATTGTATTACTGTGCATACCAACAGCAATTTGTTAATATAAAACATCATACAATGTATTCAAAATGCTTTAAAAACTTATTAAAAAGTGATTTATCATATCTGTAAATATTATTGAGTGGAAAAATATGTACATATGTGACTAATCTATTGATTGATATGAAATCATATTCAATATATGGAAATATAAGTACGATTTTTAGCCACTGTGTTATAAAATTTTCATTGAACACACACGTGTTACACATAAATGCAAAATATGTTTCATCTGACATACTGTTTCATAATGTATTAATACGTTAAGATACACTTTTTAATTTTTGCAACCAAAAAACTCGATTATATGTACAATATAAAATGTGACGTTAGTTTTCGACTTTTGCTTTAATAAAATATATTTATTTGTGTTGGACCTGATGGTGCCTTTAATTCAGAATAATTCAAAATTTAAATACCATTCTCATTATATGTACATAGATTGGTAAAAAATCATAAAATCCATTTGTATACAAGTATCTAAATGCATCGCAGCTGTCAATTTATTGTTTATTTAATATTTACGAGATTTACTTATCACTTGATACGCGAACGCCACTTTGCATATCAGGCCCAGCCCTAGCTTATTTAGCGCCCCATGCATAAACTAAGTTGGTTCACCATAAATTATATTTCGCGATTAATAAGTATCTTAAGATTTTGTAATTAAAATTAACTATTTTATCGTTTTATGATTATTTAATACATTTACGTATTTAAGCCTTCAAATATTGTATTGTAGATCAACGCAAAAAAAACAACGCCGACAACAACTGTATGGTCCCCACAGAACAAAGAATATTACGTTTGTTAAAAAAGCAGGGAGTAAAATTTAAACTATTTTATATGCGTGTTCAACAATAAATTTCAATGCAATCCCTTTTTAATAAATGTAATAATAATATACTTGGAAAGCTATTATAATATATTGCCATATATAATATGTTCATCAACCGTACCTGTGCGGCCTGCTCTTATTGGAAACCACTGCTCTAGAACACTATATAGCTCACAGCTAAAAATCGCTAAGCATTGCCAGATTGTGGACACCACACCTCAGTTCTTCATTGAATAGACGTGACACAAATTAAATGTGTAAAGATAAATGTTACATAATTAAAACGGTTTATGATCGTTCAATTTCTTTTGCAAATAGAGAGTATTAAAAATTTTTTTTTTTGCAATAACGGTATCATGTATGTATTATATGTATGTACACTTATATTGTATTTTTGTTAAAAATTTACTCAATTAACAAATCACTGTGTGAAAACGTTTTACGAGCATTATCAAACTTTGTTATAATATCTGGCTTACACTTTATTGTTATACTCGACGTTGAAGAAAGTGCGTATTTGTTCGCGTGCCATAAAGCAAGAAGAGCAGGCTTTGCCCGTAGGCGCAGCCAGCTCACGCCATTTACATCACACAAAACCTTATTACGGGCATAAATGTACATTGTTGAGCTCGGGCAGCCATCTAATTACACCATGTTGAACATTACCAACTTTCTGATTCGGATAATTCCCAGCCACCGTGATGCATGCGCACCAAGAAGTTCGGGGCGCGCGAATCCTTCGAAACTCTGCTCTTGTAAGTTTTGCGCAAAAGACGACGGAGTTTACTTATTTAGCGATCGACCGTGTCTAAGCCTGATTATTATATCTCGTCGTTGAGTTCCTATCTGCGAAAATTTTCTCCGAGGCGTATCGTTATTGCTCTGAGAACATGAGCTAATAGCCTGTAAAGTCGTTACCGTTGCGCTAATGTTTTTAAGCGATATAAAATTGATAAATCTAGGGAAATTTTTCCGACCATTCTTAAAGAATAATCGATGTATTAACGTAAAAATATTCGTAAAAAGTGAGTCGTTTATAAGAAATAATAATTGATCAGATACGCAAAATAAAGAGTGATAAAATTATTTAAGTCCACAAAAAGTTAAAATTGAGCTATAAGAAATATAATATAAATTTATATTTTCATCCCAAAAATGATTTGGACTCAATGTTTCAGAACAAACAAAGCAGTTTTTTATTAACAAATCAGAATAATACAATCTTACGCAGCGTGCTATAAATATTGTGTGAAAGCTTAGTTAATTTTAATGATATAATTTATTACTCATTCCTAGAAATTATTTTTTAATGCGTTTAATTTAAATATATCAGCTAAATAAACAAGACGTGCAAACCACTGTTTGTAAACTTATATGCAATAACATTTTTTTGATCAATCATATAAATTACAAGTTCAGTTTTGAGAGCCCAAACTCTGTCAAATTTCCACGTGAAAGCCACCTCACTTCTTTATGATAAAGTAGGTCCATATGTTCAGCATCACCATTTGTACATAATTCACGAAATAGTCGCGTGTTTAATGCATTTGCCTTTGACAACATTGATAGCCTTGATAACATCATGCATGACGACTTCCATTGAAGGTTCCAAATGTTGTAATACAGTGATAATTTTAAATTATTCTTTTTCGCCAAAGCCGAAAATTCACTAACATGACACATACGCATAATAATTAAGAAAAAATCAATTTCACCCACCGATAAATAATGAACTTGCGATGCCGATTATGGCTGCTAATATCGGGTCTAATGGCTGCTAAACAAATAATACCAGAGTGAATTTGACTGCTAATAATTTATTTCGCAATGTGAACTCTCGTTAAATCTTGTTATTTTGAGTGAATTGAGGTGTACTTGTGATTTCTTCCAGGATTTGGAATTATATAGGGATTTTTGGAGGCTAAAGTTTCAATACAAATTAAACACATTGTTTTATTACCTGATTCAATCACGTAGTATTGATAACCCCACTGTTCTTTATGCACTATCTATTTTTCTAATATTCGAAAATTTTTGTTTCGTCTTTTTATTTCAAAACTTTTGCGAAACAGTCTGCATGTAATTTGGGCTCGAAAGTTTGGATACCCTTGCATTACATGAACAAAAAACTGGGGTAAATAATATTAAATTTAATGTATGCTTAATCACCTTTTTCACTGATACTTTGTCCCTTGGGATGATAAAGCGAGAAAATACGCTTGAATATTACATAAATTTTACATTATAATATTGTATTAAATATATTGTATATATAATGTATATTACTATAAATAATATTAAGCAAAATTTCTTTGTTAATAATTTTTATAACTATATAATAATTTTATTTAGAAAAATAGATAAAATAATGTTAATAACATATAAGGCACCGATCATATTACTATGTATATTAATGTACACTATTTATTTATGCCCATAATTTTATAGTGTAAATATATATAACATAATTTAAGTTTAGTTTGAGTATCGATTGTCGAGTTTATTGTGTATTTGCTATAAAAGGTAGTGAGTCGATTTTATAATTTTATTACAATATTTCCGTAATTTAATGCATTTTTACATTGTATTATTTTGGTTTTCCCTAGATATGTATAATAGAACTTACTGTGTTAGATCATATTATTAGCACTGTTTTATATTTTTATAAATATATTAATGTGGCTTTACCCTATAAGTATTACCATTTTTGTTCGCAAATGATAAAAAATATATTTTAACAACTTGTAAAAAATGTAAAAGGTACCTACAATAATGGGATTTTAAACATATTTTAGATTATTGATTTCGTTACAAAAATTCATGGAATCTGGAGTGATCATTGAATAAAGTGAAACTCTCTGGGGAATAATGGAACAAAGGTTCTGGCGTGTAAAACAATTTGTGGAAAAGGACGCTAAAGTCCAAACGTCTTCTTGGTTCCCGAGGGATAGACTATGCCTCCACGTCTTGTGATACATAACAAATTACTTTCATTCCTGAAAGTCACACCATCGGTGGCGAGCATTGTTCTTTTAGTGATTTTAAAATATACATAAACCTCAGCAAGGTACAAATTTAAAATAAACATATATTATATAATATTATGTACAGTGAATATTACACCATAGTAACTCAAAATATACTATGTCATTATTTAACAAGTTTAACTATTAATTTGTATTCTATTATATATTTCATTAAATTCCATTACTATGATGGTTATTATAAACGGAAATGATAATATGTATCAGTACTGAATATTTATTTTCCAAATTTATCTTGCGAAAATTTCACATACTAAATTAATTCTTTTATTTTTCGGGGAATGAAGAGATATAAATTTGCCATAACAACTAATTAATGTCAAGCAATTTCTTTAGAACTTCGTACAGCTTTAGAATATTCATGTGTTATTTTTACGACTCTTGACGAAATGTTTATGTGAAGTAATTTAATATTTTTCTCCATATTCAATTTTTACATGTTATTTATATAAATATAAATACCTAGTATCGTTGTATTATAAGCTATTTAATTTAAATATTTTTCCGTTGCTTTTGACGGTTGAAATAACGAGCCATTTTGGATGGAATAAAACAAAGTTTCCCAATCGTTTATACGACCTAAATTTTTAGTTTTAGGGTAGGTAGAACCACTTAATTCCAATATGTGTGTCATTTGCGGCAAGCAAGCAGAGCCGAAATAAATTAAATCGTTTATCTCATATCACTTTTTGCATGGTGTACGATCATAACACAATATCAGGCGTCGTCGTTATCGTACATTATAGAATATTATTATTAGATTGTACTGGATCTCTTGTTTCAGTAGCCTGCTCGTTTAATATACATTAACTTATGTATTTTATATTAGGCTTGATAAGCGTATCTATAGCTTAATCATTAAATGCAATAAGATTATTGCACTTAATTAATTATTGGAATACTATACGGATTAATACATTTAATATGTGGGTGACCAAACAAAGACTTTCGTTTGTATAAGATCTTATTCTTGAAACTCGCGTTAATTACTCTGACCATAAGTGATTAGGTATCAATAGGGATAAACTAAACTATACAATAACTTCCACTGACATCATCCCTTCGCCAGATTTTCCACCACCGCTCGGAGAATAACGATCTCAATAATGCAATAAAATTCTCACTAGTTTCCACCTGCGTCTTACTGGCTGCGAAGTCACACCCCTTAGCGCGACCAAACCTTAAACATATATTACTACTAAAAGCTTATCTGTTTCAAGACGTTATTCACCCAATAGTACAGCTGAAAAAAATACTCTTTGTTCAGAAAGGACGCGTGATAGACAATACGTTTTACCTGTGCATAATACTATTGTTATTATTCCCTTTTTTTAGCGATCGTTTTTAAGGCGTAAATACATTTTGTGGTTGTGGCCAAAAAGCGATGCAATTGTCTGAAAATCATAATCTGCGATTTGCCAGAGCAGTCTTTAATCTTGACCTGCAATTTTTCACTATCTGATAGCGGCACCAACATTTCTCTATAAATGTGGTAATTTATATATGTTCATAAAATATATTGATATCAGCTTTTGCAGCGTCTATTTGCTTGCAAAGTCACCCATCTTTGACCACAAAACCTAAGAGTGGTGGACCTCAACGTGATTTAGCACTTGAAAGTGTTTGACGTGATACAAAACCCGAAAAAAATATATAAACACATATAAAAAATGCTAAGTAAATAGTGAGATACTGGACTTATGACATTTACATATGTTTTTTTATTATAAACTATTATTATTGTTGTTGAATGGACTATGCACAACCTTATTCCTTTTTTTAACAAATTAACTACAATATTCATACGCCAGATTAGCTAAATTTAAGATAGCCTAATCAGTGATTATCGATTGGAATTTTAATTAAATAATTATCACAGATTCTGATCTTCTAGACACAATATAAATTAAAAATCATTTGGGTTTACATGGGATGCAAATGCAAGTTTTCCAGATATTTTTTACCGACTTGTCTATGAATATCATAGTCACACTTTTAAAGTTCCTAAATTATTTTAAATGCGAATCGGATTTGTATAAATGTTATTAAGTAATTAGCTCTGTCAAAACAAATTTACTGCATATATTTAAACCTATTATATATTTCTAATAACTCTATACTACAGTTATAGATAAAGCTAAATATTAAATTACGGGTATCGATTTTCCAAAAAAAAAAAAAAATATGGTATCGTATAAGAATACCACTGATATAAAATGAAATAAAAATGTATTGCTTAATGTTACAATAAAAATAATTTATTACGTTATTATATCCATGATTATCTATGTATTATCCAAATTGAATCGATTTAATATACATATCTTGCGTGGAAACTCATAAAGAATGCGTATATTAATGTGGATTCTCACAAATACACGCATCCCCGACGACGATAATTTAACATTAAATACGGGAAATAATTTGAATATTTTGATAAAACAGTCGAATTGTTTACAGAATAAACTCGCCTACGACAGAGATACTGATTCGTAAACGAACACACATTATGCAAATCGTTACCGCCACAGTCGCATTCGGATATTATTAAGTCAGATAACCAATCGTTTATACTCGACAATTTATTATATCTAACGATAAAATTTGACTTAAAGATGTAGGAAGTGTACTTTTTTTTCAGATTTGTGTGTCACAAATCTTATTGTATCATAGTATTATTACAAATGAAAAATACATTGTACATTATACATTGTAAACGCAGTTCCCGGCTGACATTGTTATGCAAATACGCGTCGAATCAATTAAAGCTTAAAACCCGCGTAGGATTATTAACCACCCGGTAGTTAGGCGGCGGGTAATCGCCTCATATTACATCCATAAATGTGTCAAACGGGTGAACATGAAAAAAAAGTGACCGAGCGACAAGAGAGAAATAAAAACGCGAAACAACATGTGCGAGTCGGACCTCTAAAAAAAAATCGTAAAAAAGGAAAATGCAGGTTTTGAAATGATTCGCTCGTCGGCAGGGATAGCGCACCGCTGGTCGGCGAGCCGTGAACGGTCCCTTCGTGCGACGGCGTCGTTAATTTTTTATCAAGCTGAGAATATGTGACCGTATATTTTTTTGTAGAATGAATCACGTACTTGGTTCTTTTTTTATTTTTTTAAATATAACGTTTCAAACCAATGGCCGATAATAGGTGCATGGACAAGTTTATTGAATTCGAACGTGGATGAAAAAAATATTTAAAAAGTTTAATTTATGAGTAAAATTTTTTTTTTAGATCTGTGGCTCAATAATGAAAAAGGTAAGTCAATGTTCATAAAAATTTATATTTAAACCAGCAATATGTCATTTATTTTTTGAATACTTCATTTTTGTAGATTTTTACAGATTGTAATAAGCTATTATTTATTTTCGATTTGAAAATACATATCGTCACAAAAGAACCGAAGTCCAGAGAAAAGCAGCCGCTTTCACTTTTAATCGTCAAACCTGGTCAATTCAAAGAATGATTCGATCTTAGAAATTACTTTGAGATATAACGACACAGAGAAATGCCACGAATGATCCATATCTGAATACATCTTCATCGGTAGATATATATTTCTACAAACGAAAAAGAATTAAGCTAATAGGCGCAAATAAAATCATATACTGTTGTTAAATGAATATAAAACTCAATTTAACAGTTGCATAACGTTCGTGTGCTAATCAGAATAGTGGTTTTCATGCTGAAGAGATGCATTGTCTATTGCATTATATGAAAAAAAGTTTTTCTGATCATTACGAGCATGCTAATGGGAGTATGTTCTGTTGGGCAATTGTACTATATATTATACTCCTCTTAGATAGGCATCAAAAATATAATTTTATTTTCTTATGTTCGAATGTGACGCCTAAATAACATTGGCGTTGACTGTGCAACTGGGCGAACCACCCATGATATAATATTACATTATAATCCATATTATTATAAATTTACATTTTTCATATTATTGATGAACATAGAACTAAATGTTTGCTACAGAAAAAAAACGATTTATTTTATTGAACGCGAATAATCGAAGGAGCAGAACATATTGCTCTACTTCTATTGATTACAGAGCATTAAATTACGAAAAAAGTTTAGGCTTCCGTATTTATACATAAAACGTAAAAAATGTCAATAACAGTTGTTGCTACATTAAATTTTAAATATTTTGAGCAAGTTAAAATTAATATATTATTTAAAGCTTTCGGAACTTTTGATTTTTAAATTTAACCTTTTACTTTTAATTTCTGTTAACATTTTACAATAATAAATTAGTAATGTGTCTCAAGATATATTAACATTTGGAGTAAATAGTTTTTATTGCGATCGTTGATATCATCATAAATACAGATTCTGTGTGTCCCAGGACTTTCAAAATAATTAGTCCGTGGCTTTTTGATATGCTGAAATCTACAAAATTTTAGAAATAGTAAATAAGCAGCTTATTACTTTTAAACACTTTTTACAAAACTTCTAGTTTAGATAGTTTGGAATCGGATACTAGAATATTTTAATTTGACAATACTGTTAATGATTACGTAAATATGACGTTGATAATCGATCAATATTATTTCAATATAGTTTATTTTGATCGATTATCAATATAATAAATCAAAATAAACAACAAATTAACTACTAGAATATTTTTCCGGAAATTTTTTTTAATGAATTAAAGATTTTGCAACCATCCGGAGAATAGACTAAAAACTTATGTCTTTGCTTATAATTAAGCCAACATCAACGGAAAGCGAGCGAGTTTTCTTAACGACAGGAATATTCACTATAAATACTTATTAAAATAATATGTTACCAAAATATTTTAATAAGTATTTAATAAGAAATAAAGATGTACATAAATATAATACTAGAAATAAAGAAAATTTAAAGATAATTAAGTATAAGAAAACGAGTACGGCTAGGGGAATTATGTACGGAGGTTTTGATTTATATAATAGTCTTCCAAGAGAAATCCGAAACAGCAAAAATATAACGGGTTTCATAAATGGAATAAAAAAACACCTTCATACATATAGAAATAAATTATAATATTAAGGCTTTATTATTGTATATTTTTATTTTTTCTTTCTGCTATGTATTTTTTTTATATATTTTTATATATGTTTACTAAATTTGTTAGATGTAAAGATTAGCTATTAAGCTAAATAAATTAATAAAATAAAATAATAATAAATAATAAAAAATAAAAATAAATTATTTGATTCGTTCATAAATGCCCGTCTTTCCAAAAACTTATTTTGCCCAGCCAAAATTAAATATGTATTATTAATATTTATATGTTCTAATTGTACATATATTAATTGAATTTGTGTTTTTGAGTATTTTCCCAAAGTAAAACTAGTGAAAAATAATTAATTTTATTATAGATAAACGTATTTAATGACATTAAAAACACGAGCTTTCATAGAGACATAATTTGTGATAGTACATTTAAATCGAGATACTAAGGGCAAAAATATTATCGTACAGGTTATTTATACATTTGCGTATCTTTATGTTGTCGATCCCCGTTGAAATAATTAACAACATTGAAGGCTATCAATAAATCTTAACCTGTCAAAACTGTCGGCGTTTATGGAAATGATGAAGGATGATTCGCTCAAAGTACTTTTATAAGTCAAGTGTTTAAGAAAACATTAACCACACTTTATTCCATTAATTATTACAATTGCCATAACTTTTTGATGCATAAGAAACTGATTATATTATTTTCAAATCGAGAAAATAAGTTGTAACACATGTGACACTGGAAAAGTGGCGTATGTGTATTAGATCCGAACAAGTTACTATGTCGCGTGTGTTTGCATAGGAATAGTATATTTTCGCATGAGACGTGCGTGCAAAGGGTTAACAGATCATATCTTTTTGAATTCGAAGGCGCCGCCTCAATCAGGATTGTTTGCCGTTTCGCATAGAAATTGAATTATTGCCTGACGTTCTAACCCTAAGCGCTGGGGTGCGATAAAAAAAATACCACCTCCTAAATACTGGTTGAATAAATTTTAAGAATATATTATTATATTTCACTTGGCTGAAATATAACATAAGTATATCGCGGTGTATACTTCCGCTTGAAAATTAGGTGTTTATATGCATAATAAGATATAATCTTTTAAAATAAATAAAACTGTTGATAAAAGTAGGAGTATAAATGTTATATAGAAAAGAAATATTCGATAAAAATGATGATATTATATTGGTTTGCGTGAAGATCATTAACTTATCTTTACCTAATTGTCACACAATTACACAATCACATTAACACGGACACAAATGACGCGTCCTCGGCAAATGGACAATTAATAAATATCATTAATACTGATTCTCTGCAGGAACGTGTATTATATAAGGGCAAGGACGAGACTGAGGCTGAAAATCGCAGCCGAAATATAGAAAGAAAGTAAGTGAAAGTCGCGTTGAATCCCGAGATTGAAAAAATATATATACACATTACTTAGCTTTTAGAGATGTAAAGGCTTTCGTATTACGCCTTTTCTTACTCGTATCTCGTTTCCCGGCGTTTTGACCACTGATATTTGAGTCATCATCTTGGGTGTAATTTTGCTCTTATCTTGGCCGCCGCAGTCTCTTGAACTGCATCGTTTTTGATTCAATATTGTGTTTTGCTATTTTTTGTTTGTTTGTTACTAAGGAAACAACAAGTGCATTAATTTTCGAATTGGTTTGTTTAAATGAATTTATGTTTGTATAAATTTCGTTAAAATTTAATTTAGCTTAGCTTAAAACCAGTAATCAAGTATCCAAAATTGATTTAGCGTCGTAGCATATTAATTACTTATTAACAAATAACTATTGAATTTTAAAGTATGTAAATAAAATTATAAAATATAGGTGCCGTTATTACGTGATCTTTAAAGTCGGAGAGTTTACCTTTTTGCATATTTTATATTGCTGATTCGAGACAGCTTTGGTGAATCGCAGATGAAGATGTTGCTGGGCCAATTGCATCGTTTCTTGGACACATCCACCTAATAAGTTTACGATTTAAAAGTAAAACTGCCAGGTGGCCACTTTCGGCGATCGATAACAAAGGGTTTTAAATAACAATTGTATTTTTTACGCAGGGTAGAACGCATTGTCTATCGCGTATTTTTATCGCAAAAAGGGGTAGTTTTTCCCGGTACATATGGGTAATTACAAGTGATCTTCGTTTTGGGACGGATGTGGAAGTAAGTGGTCCGCAAAATATTACCATTATTATTACAATTGCTTAGTCCCGAGCGTTCTCTTTCCAAATTTAACTTTCATTTGTTCGAAATGATCATTATAATGACCTTTAAACTACTTATGCAAGTGGTTGGAAAACTTCTAATATTTTTACATACTATTTAATGTAACAAATATTAAAAAGTACACCTGATGTTTAGAAATAAACGAAAAAAATGCTATGTTCAAAGAATTGTATGAAAATAAAATGTAATAAACTTACCAATTAAAGAGGGCAAATCGAATAGTCGTCAAATTGATTCAATCGCATTAAAGCAATCTTCGAAGTCTAATAGGGAATTGCTTTCGAAAATTGATGGCCCCGGGCGACCGCCCGTCTTGGCAGAGACCCCTCGAAACACTCTAATGATCGCTTCGTTCAACGTAACATTTTTAACAGCTTTCGGGAGGAGACATATAAAAACGTGACAGTTTATATGTGGGTTGATTTAATGTGACTTTTATCAAATATCCTTTTATGGATCATATTCAATTATATATTTTTAGAACATTTGTATTGTGTTATTAGATAATCGTAAGACATTTATGTAATATGTTCTTAAAATTATAAATATATACTTTTTTTGGCTTACTTTTTTATTACCAAGTACATAATAACCATAAAATTAGTGTATATTTTTTTGTAATACGCCTCATCAATTTTTTTATATGGCATATCAATTTTAACACATACAATAAATGTTTTAAAAATACAATTTCTAATTTATTATAAAAATTTAATTATGCGTGTATTCCTAAGATTTAGTTTAAAATTTAGTAGTGGACTATATCATTGCCGTAATATTACAATTTCCTTTGCTATTAATTCGAGTTTATTGCACGGTTTGGATTTGCACATTCTTACTTAGAATGTCCTCGTTATCAAAAGTAAAAGTAAAAGCGTGGGATAGAAATCTATGGTCTGGCGTGCGTCCTTTCCCAACAAAGAATAGTTTTTCAGTGGTACTTATGGGCGATTAATGTGAAAATTTTTAATTAATATCAACTGTTTTCTATTTTTTTCTCTAAAATACTGTGAGTTGCTTACATTTAGAGAATTATGATTTTTTCGATTAGATCATCATCGTTAGAATTACCTCTAAATTATAACTATCTGTGCAAGTGGTTTATATCCTTACAACTGTTTAATTTCCATGAGAAATGGGAATCTGCCTATTATTCTATTTTCTGTCGTGTTACGTGTTACTTTTAAAATAAGATTTAGATTAATTACGGCGCAAAAGATATTTTCAAAGCCAATAGAGCAATTTATAGTTGCAAGAATTGATTATGAGTATATCTATTTGATAGTTACTGTTATCATAGTAAATTATATATGATTCAAATAATATTTCTAACAAAGTACTTAAAGAAAGCAATGCATACCGATCGAGTACGACGACCTACTCGCTCCTTGAAACCATCCCAACAAAAGACTTTTTTGTACAAAATACACATCCAACTATGCAGAATGAACGTTTTTTCTAAGCTTAATCTAAGATTCGGTTCGATTTGATCGAAAAACTTTTTGTGTGCATGCACTCGGTGTGTGCTTGTACAGTGCTTGCTTCTCAGACTGAGACGAAAGTAACTTTACTTTTACAAAGTCGTCTTCGACATTTCTGATTGCCGAACGGGCCTCAAATTGAAACCCGTTCACAATGGAGGCACTTTCCAAATATTGTATTGAAATTCAAATCAAAACGTAAAGGGGAATTTTGTTATTATTGAATTGTATATTTCTATGCGTGGTTTTCGATACTTTTGTACGACGTCGCCGATGCTTGAAACGGTTCTGTTTACTTTACAATTTATATTATGCGAAAAAATAACATGGTATTGAAGATGCGTGCTTTATAACAAAGTTAAAATAAAATTGTATGTTATTCTTCAATTTTTTCACATAAAAAAAAATATGATACAATATTTATCTATGCGATTTATAAGTTATTTGGCAACATCAATAGTTTTTAAAGTTTGACTATAAAAAAATATTATAATGAATATTCGAAGACATAAAATTATTTTATTTTATTCAGAAGGCATTTTTTATATTGTAATTTTTTATAATTTTGTATATGTGTTGCAGGAGAGTATCCCTATCTACTTTTTCCATATTTGCAGAAATGTTGTCTAGACTTACTGACTTATGCATTGTTTACACTCTCCAGAGATTGTCCATTACTATTTGTTTGTGTTTCTTTGGAGTTTTAATTTTATTGTGTGCTCCACCCATCTATCTAAGATCTTTGGTTTTTCAGTTAGGATAGTTTCTTCTTTATCCTTAGACATGGAATTTGATGGAAAGAGAATCTACTGTTATTGCTTTCTCAGAGCTGCTTAATCTTGTTCAGTGTATGTTTTGGTTTTGTCGTGTTTTTCTCCCTATGGGTATTTTTTTCCTTTCTGCGAAGTAATTATTTAAAATTAAATATAAAAAAAATTGTATTAAAACTAATTAGTCAAATGGATTTTGCAATTATTCTGTATAAATACAGAAATCGAGTTAAAAATCTATTTTTTTGGCAAAGTAATTACATATCATATAACACTGTTACATTTTATTTACTATATTTATGTTCCTTTATTAATTAATTTATTGAAATTAAGAATATTCATGTAATATTAAATATAACATGTACACTTGGTGTACATCACCGTAAAGTAAAAGTGAAACTATGGGTTGAACTAATGAAGTATTTTTTACAGCTTTAACAGATCTATGGTTTATCAAAACTATAATTTGATTTAATACTTTTTTATGTGTTTTTAAAAAAATCGTCATAGCCTTTTCTGTTATCTTAGAAATTTAAACTTAAATTATATGAAGAATGCTAAGAAGATTTACTTTTTGCAGAATGGTATACACATACTACATATGTATATATTTCTATATATACTTTTTTTGCCAATAAAATCCATTGTTGTGATGGGTTCGAGGAGCGACAAGGTCGTCATACTCTGTCGGGCACCGGCTGCGAGGCGAATTCACCTTGCTACAGAGTAGCGTAAAAAATCGGAATGTTGATGAGATTGCTACGCTGCGCTGGCCGGTTCTTCTCGTCGGGTTCGACTCATATTAGTGGCGTAATTGTCGTGTTATGGGTAAACACTGCGCGCGTGTTTTGGCATTTTCGACGTGGTAGTTGCCTGAGGTAAAAAATCTGCATCTGTGCACGGTGTACCAGCACGGAAATGGCACCCCGAGGACCACTTGTCAGTCAAAACCTTTCTTTTTTGCTCCTGCACTCGTTCTCTTCTCTGCGGCAATACGTACGAATTCAATGTATAGATGCTGGATGCATTCCGTCTCTCGTGAGACTAGTTGGAAATAAATATTCCTTTACAGTTACAGCAAAATAAAATATTTAAAACAATATGACTAATAAATTAATGTAATGCTGTGGTATACGACGATGCTCGCAAATGTTTCTCACGATGATTCGAGGGCGTTTATTGTTTATTAATATTTTTTTAATTTTAAAATACAAACAATGTTTTTATTGTATTCCATGCGAAAAATCTTCGCTCACAATTTTTTAAATTAAAAAAAATATATTTTTCCTAATTTTTATTTTAACAGATTGTCAATATTATAGGTCCGGATTGACGTGCTTATTTATTTATTGTTTTTTATATATTTTACAATTGCCACTTAGTGTGTTTTGAAATTCTAGCTCTCTAAGTTAAAATAAAAAAAATAACATTAGGGACTGTAACGTTCTGTCTTTGTTATAATATGCTAGCGGAAGTATGCATTAAGTCTATTATATATTTATTCAACAAGTATTAAATTAACACGTAAACATCCTATTAATGTATGTTATAATTATACACGTAACATTGCTCAAAAAATTAGTTATTCAAATCAATATATTATGAAAATTAAGCTAATATTGTTAAAGCATCACAGATTTGTTTTGTATCAGCAGCAAAATATAGAGTAAAAATGATTGATTTTACATGCGGATATCTGTTAGCTTAGCATAAACATAAAATTTATTTTATTTTAATAATAATATATAATATATATATATATATATATATATATATATATATATATATATATATATATATATATATATATATATATATATGTATGTATATATGTTTATAATGTATATATGTACATATGTACATACTATGTAATATGATATGATTAACATATTTTCTACTATTTCATTAAAATTGAATATATTTTTGACAGTAAAGATATAAAAGTGATAAACGACTACTATATTATAATGAATTATAACGCAATATTTAATTCTTTAATGTTCAAACTGACACAAGTTACAAAAAAATTAACACATGTATCCAATATGAATAAGATATCTTAAAAAAATATATAGTGATATATACATACATATGTATGTATTATATGTAAGTACATATTATATATTAAATCCAAATATTTTTTCTAGATATTGTTTTTGTAAGTCTTGTTTGTTTCGTTACAAAAGTTTTATAATATACCGTTGTTAATAATAAGTATATTCAGAATATATTTATTTTCGTATTCAACAATATGAATAACATCAAAAGCTTGTATGAAAATATCGTTGTCAAAATTATTAAGAATATGCGGAATTTTATTAGAATTATGTATTTATAATCAAAATTCCATCTACATAGAAAGGATATGGTTAACGGAAAAGGTCGAATTGCCCCAAGCGTTGTTTTGTATATGTTCCAAACCAATTTCAACTATAGATACACTACATAGACGTACGATACACACAAATGTATATATTAAAACTAAATAATAATATTTGCGTTCGTCCGAACATAAGCAAACACATTTCCCACTACAAACATAGAAAAATAAAAATAGAGTAAGTGAGAAGAAGAGAGTGAGGTTGAGAGTTTAAAACTTCAAAGTGTGTTTCATTTGCATTTAGCAAATTTTCCCGAGTAAGCGCTTACTTCATGATTTTGTTAAGAGAATCCGTTCTAATGTATGCAAATGATATTAATATCCGCGGAAAGTTGAGAATTTCATTGAAAGGATTTTAATAATTTTAGGTAGGGCGCGGTTGTGAAATTTATCAAAATTAACTTTTAATTTCGTAAGGTTAAATCTTGCGAATTAGGTTTAAGCCGCTCATTCGATTTGAATATATGACTTTTCATTATATTTTTATGATAAAAAAAATAGCGTATGTATAGCATTACGTGACTATAAAATAAGATGTTGGGGGGAAATAGGGAGATGTTCGTTGAAGCATTTCGGGTCTTATTGATTTTGTACAGAGATGTAATATTTTTGTTCATGAGCTCCGTATCCAAACTGTTGGAAAGTATTACGTAATAACCGCCGAGAAAATGTGTGTAATCAAAAAATAATTATTTTCTCCGACGGAAACGCGCGTTTAGGGCTTTCTTCGATAAAAATAATGACCGTTTTCCGTATAGATTCAGACTTGCGTGCGTTGGAAAACGCTCGAGCTTTTGATATTCACTATGAAAATACCAAAAGCTAACAAATGCTTATTTTTGTATAATTTATTGAAAAAATATTTATTTTCGCCTGTGCTAGTCGATAAAATTCGTTTTCGATAATGGAAACACCGCGGAGACTGATAAAGAAATAGTGAAATGAAACTTTATAATTTAAAATAATAATGTTTGGTATCAATATTATTTTATAACACGTAATTTTACAGCAGACTTATATAGAAGTAATTTATAAATATAAATAGATTACAAGGCTGATAATATATTTATTATAAATATATTACAGACTACAATCAATTCGTAGGAACTTTTTTTTAATTATGTAGTTATAAATATGTAATTATATCAGTATTTTTAAAGAAAAAATCATGACATCTAAAAATAATAAATTTGAAATAATGAATAATATTTTTATAATTTAATATACATATGTATACATGAAATTCAATAAAACGTTTTAATTTGTATTATGAAAATAAGTTTGTCCAATTGGACTCAATGTACACTTAATGGTAATTAATTATGAGTTTCCTTTTCAGATGTCATGCATTATGAACGTTTCCATCGCTTACATCGATCATCTAAAACAATAATATTCAGTACCATATTACTCTTTATCGACACTTTAACATACTATAATTATATTTATCTACAATATATAGCCTTTTTACTAGATTATTTTTTCCTATTGGGAGAATCGTCATGCTTGTTCTATCGGGTGCATTTACATTAGAAGCAGAAGAAACAAATTGTATATCCAGTAATTTATTAGGTATAATAAAGTCGTTTTCAGTAAATTGTATTTTCTTTATTTGTCCCATTAAGATTAAAACTGATTAAGAGATTATTTAAATATTAATTAGAGTGCATTTTTTTCGTCGTTTTGTCGTAAATATTTGTATTTTCAAAAATCTGTATGACGTATTTTTTAATATGACATTTTTTCTTGGCAATCTTGATTACTTCAATTAGCAGATTCATGCGAAAAATAAATATAATATATCTGTATTCTAAAAAAATCTAGTTTCTGTTCAATTACAATATTTTCTATGAATAAGTTTGTAATTGTTTTAATGGTAATTCTCAAACATCATATATATTTTTTATTTCATTAAATTCTAAAAGACATTTGAAAAGCGAATTATTTTATCATTTAACTTTGATTATATAAATATGATTGTAATTAAATTTTTACGATTACTTAAAAAATCGACACAATTTAAACGAAGATACTCAATTTTTTTCTTATTATTAAATTGTAAAACCTATTTGAAAAGCGAATTATTTTTTAATTTAACTTTGATTAGATGTAAATTATTGTAATTTAATGTTTACGATTATTCCAAAAAAATGATAAAAATTCAACAGCGATTGCCAAATTTTTTTTATTTCATTAAATTCTAAAAGACATTTGAAAAGCGAATCATCTCATTATTTACCTTTTATTGGATGTATATGATTGTAATTTAATATTTACGATTATTAAAAAAATTGACAAAAATTTAACGGTGATTCTCAAACTTTTTTGTATTATATATTAAATTCTAAAAGACATTTGAAAAGTGAATCATTTTATTATTTACGTTAAATTATGTGTATATAATTGTAATTGAATGATAACGATTATTCCAAAAAATTGACACAAATTAAACGGTGATTTTCAAACTTTTTTTTTATTATTAAATTCTAAAAGCCATTTAAAAAGCGAATTATTTTATTTTATACCTTAAATTAGCTGTACATTACTGTAATTAAATGTTTACAATTATTCCAAAAAAATGACCAAAATTCAACAACGACCCTCAAATTATTTTATTTAATTAAATTTAACGGTGACTCTCAAACTTTTTTCTTATTAATAAATTCTAAGTCATTTGAAAAGCGAATAATTTTATCATTTACCTTTAATTATATGTATATTATAGTAATTGCATGTCTGCGATTATTTCAAAAACTTATTCGGTAATTCTCAAACTTTTTTTATATTATTTAATTCTAAGAGATATTTGAGAGTGACACGAAGGTCACCTTTGTAGTAATGTTGAACTTCTAAAAGTATAATGTCGATGATTTAAAGATTATTTATATGAAACATATTATTTAAATCTAATTTATAAGTGCCAAATTTACGAAATTTTCGAATGGCGTTCTTCTGTTGAAAATAGTGAAAAAAAATATATTTTTATCACATATCGATAATATGTGAATGTATAATATATTGCCAAATCATGAAGAAACTTGAAAAAAAACATTACATAATAAATATTTTTGATAATGAAATCCCATACGTCAGAGGCTTATGCGGTGAATAACGCATGACAAATGGAGGACGTCAATGTGGCGTAGGCGGTTGGTAACATGTTATTAGTTTTATTACTATTTTTATAGACGATCAGAGTTAGCATATTATCGAAGAACAACAGACATCCAGGTGATGGGTTCACGCAATTGAACTTGCAGGGTGAATGAGAGCGCTAAGGCAAAGTGCAGTTGCTCTAGTGAGCATGCGCGAAGCGCGCACTTCAAACCTGTTTATGTGCGAGTGGTAGGGGGAGGCCGCCGGGTGGGGGTAGTCGTAGGGACAACTGTCAGATCGGCCCGTGCCTCTCTCGCGGGAGGTCCGCTCGCCGTTTTGCTCTTCGCGCTCGCGAAACTTCATCACGAACCACCTGCTGTCACCTCGCATCGGTTCGGATCGGTTCCGAGAACCAAAACTTTAATAACTATCACAAAAACCAAACAATCTAAAAGTGTGCGTACCCCTTCATATTTATATGTATTATATTATACAATAAAAACTTGAGTCCATTAAATTCACGCAATAAAAAAGTTTTTTACAACAACAAAAAACTTTTGATAATACTCTGACAAAGTTTTTGATTTAGTCGATTAATTCTCTTTTTATTGTATATCATAATAACATATGTTTATATATAAATATATTTTCAGACAAAAGTGCATCGTTTATGTGTTGTATGTGATTCTGTCACATGTGTGCTAAACCTTTTTTCTAAACCTCCTAATACCTGCCGAGGGATCATTGTAACACATTCCTGCGTATTACAAAAAATAGTCGCAGACGTATGATACAAAGTGATTTGAAATTCAGTTCAGTGATAAGTGATATACAGAAGCCGATGGTATCAATCTGACTGAACCTGACGTCTTCTCATACTTATAAGGTAATATTGTTTTCCTTATTAATATATGTGCTTGTCATGTGATGGGGGAAATATTTAGGGTCACTCGTACCTTAATTGATGGAGCGACCCTACTGTGGAAACGAATTATCGGTCATATTCATTTCTTTGGACACCAATTTCCTGAAGGTTGATTGATTCTGATTTGAGATAATATATTTTTTTAAATTTATTTATTGTTATCTAACGGATATTAAAATAATTAAAACTTTTTTTGAAACTCACTGATCATAAATTTACTGTGCAAATAAAAAATTATAATATATAATAAGTAAAGAGCGAGATATTAAATTTCTAGGAATATATACATGTTTAATAATATAATTTTTCGTAATTTTCTTTCTACTTTATGTAAAGTAATCATGAGAGAGTAATACATATTTATATTATCGTTTCACTACACTTACATACAATTATCACGTCTTATTGTAAATTAGTGAAATATGTTTCACCCTCTTTTTCAGCTTTTTTGGTCATAATGCATAAATATTTAAACTTAATTTATGTACGCCTTTGTATAATTATAATCTATGTATATAAACGTAAACTAATTAAAGTACATTATATTATGAAACTGTGAACACTTTTAAGTATATTTATTTTATTATGTATTATACATTTTATTGTATAAATGTAAAATAAATTTAGACACTTTCTAAATAAAGATTGAATATAATCGCTCGTTTTTTAACTATTCGTTAATCGAATAGTTGTTTATTTATTTGTTCATATTTGTAGTAAAATATTTTGAAGAGTTAATATTCTTAAAAAGTAAAAACCAAACAAGTCTAAAATGTATTGTTTTTTTTTAAATTTCACACAGCGAAAATTCTGAACATAGATAATTATTTGATTGATCAAATATATTTTACTTTAAATTCCAACTATTTTTAAGTAAACTATTGGGTAAAATTAGGAAATTTAAGTGTATCATATGAAGGTAAATTACTAATATACTCTTAAAAATATGATATTTATAAATTAAAATCATATTGCCTTCTGTGATATAAACAGACATTATTTATTATATATTTTTCCGAATACTTAAATATACATATACATTTATTGATCATCTTTGATCGGAATATTCGCTGAGCGCTATTTTCGTCTACGCAATAATCATTTATTATTGTCATAATTTTTGCGCCTTCCGAGTAATCTTATTAATTTTGATTTAAAGTTTAAAACACTAAATGCTCTATTATTTTTAAAATACTAGATTTACCTGCATAAACCCGTCAATTTGACGGGTGGCATTAAAAATAGGTATATAGTGACGAGTTTTTTTTTAAATAGGAAGTTTCTGAAAATAAAAATAGTTTTAATATATTTGCATTGTTCAAATATAAAAAGTCGTAAAAAACTGTCTGATACAAATTAAAATAACTTTGTACAGTAATAGATATATGTATTTATATTCATTACTGTACAAAGTGTTGAGTAACTACGAAAGTTTATGGTGATATTTATATCATTTTACAATTATAGTTGCTCGTTAATTGTCTTAATTTTTTTAATAAATATTGCGTTTGACGCAAAATTATATTAAACAAAATCAATAAATTTAACTAGCACGATATTTTATGCGTAATATATAAAAAAACTGGGTTAGAATCTCACATAGATCCTAAATAGTGATTATTATTTCATATTAATTTCGATCGATCATCACAGATTTTGTTTTCATAGATTTTCACGATCTTACGGATGACTATCATGACGATTAATTAAAATTATGCTAGTTCGTACATATTAGGTATAAAAAATCTCTTATAATGAATTATTTCAGCTCATAAATAATAATATATATGTATGTAAAAATCTTGGTTTATAATTGTTTGATTTGTAGTTATTATGTCTGTCTTCTTACAACTGAGTACTACAAAAAGATGCATCTATATCAATATCCACATCGTTTCAAAAAATATTATGACTTTAAAGTTGCACTGTCAAATGCTAAATAAATAACATATTTATAATTTAAAGATAAATAATACATTACATGCGTGCATCCTTTAATAAAAAAATATTGTAATAAATATGCAGATATACATATGAATTATTTTTGTTGAATGTATTAAAAATTCATACATGTATGTATGTATTTTAAACTGTTCACTGTATAATTTTAACGATTTTCATAGACAATAGTTATATATATATGTATAATAGTTTAAGGAACGCTATCTTAGCCAAATAAAGGTGCGCGTTATTTATTGCCGTTCGTTTCCAACGTGTGGTCCGCGGAACCTTTGAAGTCCATAAAATTAATTAGCGGATTTGCAAAGCTTGCAACTTTTTTTCAACTCAAAAACCAACGAACCTCTTCATATTTTACAACGAAGCGTGCACATATTTATTGTATACAACGTACCTAAGAAATGTATATGAATATTAATGTGTATACAGCATATAGTTTTATTAATCTTATTCCGCAATTATGTAATATATCAGTGTAATTGTAATTTAAAATTTGCGTGTATCGAATAATATAAAATGTCATATACAACATGTTACAAAATTAGCGGTAGTTATGGACTCATAATAGCCACCGTAATAAATAACCTGTAGTTGATTACAGTTTTATTTTTCCTCTCTTTATTAAGAAGTCTAATATTAAATTATAGTTGAAATTTAATACTAATTGGGTAGCTGAAAAGTATGCATATGACTTAATTTTTTGTAGCAAAGGTAATATATTATACAGTAACGTGCAATATGATACTATAGTAATAAATAAGTAAATATATCTTTATCAATCCGTTAGAATCGTTAAAGACAAAATTTGTATAAACCTAATTTATAATTGTACTATAACGACTCAAAGTTTAAAAAAATATAATGAAGCGGTTTTTGTTATGTTCATATATAATAGTATATAATCTTGATGAAATCTATAGCAGATGTTTCTACAAAAATATGCACCATTTTCTTCGGTCTGTTGGCAGTCCATTTTTTATAAGAATAAAAGTGGTCACACGTGTAAAAATATAACAAATAATCACCCGAAGTCTTACATATCTAGACTTTGTTAAACATAGCAAGATTTCTGTAAGTTTTAATATGACAATTAAGTCAGTAGTTTTTAACCAATGTGTCGCAAAATATTGGGGCGAATGTATCTGAAATTTTGGAGAAATATTGGAGCAAATGTATCTGAAACACATGGCCAAATGGCATTGATTGCAAAACTTTTTAATGTTCTCGGCACAAATAAATCACTGGGTCCTTATTTGGTTAATACAGTGGCCGTGGCATCACGACGGTGTCATTCTTGTTTACTCCTAATACAACTACTACTTTATGAGACATACTTAGTTTGTGTTTGGTTTAATATTGGTCCAAATATTGTTAACAGCTTAGGCCCGCAAAACAATCTACCATTGAGCCCTCAATCATGGCGTAATGTGCAAATAACGCGCAAATAACGGCGGTCCAAAATCCCGCATTACAATCCCATCTCTGGAATCTCCGGTTTTAATAGTTCGTAAGTCAAGGGGGCCTCCGGTTAATTAATTAGCGGTGCCCACAACGTTACATTAATTTGGTAACAAACGGCTGGGGCCCGCACTCACGCTAACAGCGGGGCGCAAACTTTTTTACAGTTTAATTAATTAATACACATACGGCGGATCGTTAATCCGTTAAACGGGCGTAAACACCATCGATCATGACCGGGGCCGCACGTGAACTATCCACCGGCCCGGGGGCACGGCCAGTCATTTGCCGGTCATTATCATCCCACGAAGATGACGCGCCGGTCACATTTGAACTGTCGAATTAGCGGGGCGCTTGAAATAAATTTTGTCATGGGAAAAAAACAAACGGCCGCACGTACGTATCGGACCTCTTTGGGTTTGGATCAGGGACTGCCAACTTTACAGAACCAGAAATCCGCAATCTTACTACTATAGCAGATAAACTTTGTATTATTAATTTATCGTTGGTTATTTATTTAAATGTGGGGAGCCAATCTATTTGACCCAAAGGCAGGTGGCAGTCTGGCAACACTGACGTGTCGACTGCAAGAGAAACAACATTCTTTGATTAACCACGACGGCAGTGCTTCGTTCATCGATCTTATTCGTAGCATTCAATCACTATGTGACTATAATAACTATAATTTAATAAACTCTTACTGCAGCGGCCCAAGCTGTGTATAATTGCTACCCATCACTATCCGTCGATTTATTATATACAAAGCATACTTTTATGATTACATTGGGGTGCTGTTATAATGCGTCATTTTAATTAGTACATATATACCTATAATTGACATATTGAAGTTACGTCATTAAATTGGCAAGCCAAAATGAATTATATATTGCCATTTCTCTCCTAACGTCAATAATAATTTTGTCAAGATATTCTTGGTATACTTTCTATAAAAAATAATTACAAATAATTTTTTTATTATATTTTATATGATTACAAGTGCTTTATTATTTTGTATAATTTTGAGCTAATACTGTGTAAGAGATATTTACTGTAATTAGAATTTTGTATACAGCTTATTATATAGCATTTTATCGTACAGGTGGGGAATCCCGGCTGTGACATGTTCAAAAACATTATTTTATTGTATATATATAAATTTAAAAAAAAATCATTATGATCTAGAAAATATGCAGATATGAAAAAAAATCTATTTAATTTATTAAACATGTTAAATTAATTTTAATATTTATTTTTAATAATAAGTCAAATAAAGTAATGTTTATAGTAAGTTGGGTTAACACTACTTTGAAGTTTATTATATGTATGGTAGATTGGCTGCGCAGTGAATACTTTTTATAGGTTTTTTGTCTGTTTTGTAATATACTACACAATAGTGAGAGACCGACAGCTAGTTATAATTAATTGCACAATAACTTAATTTGGTCGTTCATCATCGTGCTTTTATATAATTCTACGAACCCAAACCATACGTTCGATTTTGGTCATTGTTAATTTAGAGACTAGAATCGTACGTAATTAACTGACAGTCTCGCCGTATCGATTAATTGAATTTAGATTCACAATATTGATTCCGCTACCAAACATGCCATTCCTGTTCGATTGACAGACAGTTCTCGTCAGGAAAAAAAATGTTTTTGGCATCTCGGAAGGCTGTTTATTTTTTATTATTATTCAACATCAACAACACAACCTGCGGTGGACATTATAAAAAATTAATCACACATATGAATGACAAGATTCCACGTATTTATAAAGGCATCAAGTACTCCCTTTATAACGAGGCTTGATGTCGAGAGTTTGTCCCAAAAAAAATAAGTCAACGTACGCCTGGAAAATTTTTAACCTTTAAAATAAAATAAAAAATCCAGTGTCGACGCCTTGCTCTAGGCGTACGACACATAAAAAATGCTTTAGAAATCATTTAACGAGATTTATCTGGAATGCTAGAACTCTACAGTCACGGATTGGTCACTTTTAATTTAAAGTGTGTTAAAAATGTGTTTCAGTAGTTAAGACTGCGTCTAGTCACGATTTAATATACCGGAATAAGTAATGGAGTATGAATTCGGTGTTGGGTAAGAGTCCGATAAGACAATCAAGGAATACAATATAACAAGAGAATAATGGCACAATTGTGTGCCTTTGAAGGCGGATGAGATTACGAAATTTCAACATCGAATTTAGTACAATGCAATGGTATAACTCTTGACGAATAAATAAACGTGCTATGAACTCTGGATTGTGAATCAAGACAATGCCAAAAGAATATAATAAGAACACTATTTTTTAAGTTAATGAAAAGTTTTCATGTATTTTTTTTAAATATTAAAAAAAAATTAAAACACAATCAAGTTTTATTCAGACTTTCATTAGTTAAAAGGAGCAAGGTCAGATAATATGGCGAGTGCTTTATATACATATATTAAAAAATATTTTAATTTCTGTAAAATTTTCCATGAAATCTTTTCTGTTCTTAAGTTACAAATTGCTGCTTAAGTGTTGATTGTTCATAATCATTTATAACTTTTTTTGAATACTTAAAGTAACAGAAGCACTATTTAATTGACAGCTTTAATTTTGACTATATAAGCGATTAATTTAAAATGATTAAATTAAACACTGACCCAATGTTATTTCGTGTATATTTATTGTATACTACATATTTTTAGCTACCATGTCAAACTTTAGTTGCATTTAATATTTTTTTTATATATTATATATGAAACAGCTATTTAGATAAAATTAATTTACGTAGTAGTAGTAAATCCAACATTTAATTCTACCTACTGCATATGCAACCCACATATAATATTATCTCGCTCAGATAGCTTTTGACATTTGTTTGACAATCGTTTCCTATGCTTGATTTATGCGTTTAAAAATATGACGTTCATTATCGTTGTGTAATCTACATGTTATTATTCTAGTTTCGGGGAATTTTCATGACACTCAATAAATGTCTATCTCGCGTTGAAAGCATCTCGTTTTGGTCCATTGTTGGCCAGAACGCGTTATTCAGGTTCTCCTAAATAACCACCAATTAATATCGTACAACGGTCCGACTTCGACACAGGGTGACCATAAAAATTATTATAATTTTTTAAATTGTGCATAATGGATGGATATTTTATATTTATTGCGTCTAGATGTATAAATTTTACGATCAGCGCAGATTTCCTACTAATGGCCGAACAAATAAACTTTTTAGGATCACTCCAATTTTTAATGTGTCTATATATATATATATATGAGTCTCAAATAACTGTATATTTAAATATTAAAAACAGCTTTTGATAGGTCACGACTTTAAAATTGTTACAGTCAAAAGCCAATCTACACATTTACTATGCACACGCTGAGTCTTGGGGATAAATCGTCCATTGTAAGGATAGCTATTTCCCTTTAATTGTCTGCTTTAGTTCCCGCAGGTACTGCAATTGTTTCGGAACTCTAATGGCTTCTATATACATCAACTTTATGCCTTCCTCTCTTCGATCGTACAATTTCTCATATATGTATTTTATACTATTATAGATCACCGTTTATGACTCATTGAAATTTGCATAGTGCGACATCACGAATGAATTACTAACGATGCATTTTATACACTTTTTGCCTTATGCGCCCAAGCGCAACTTCCTGTCATTTAGATGCCATCAAAGAACTTGTAGATTTACAATCTATGTAGCTTTAAAATCTTAACACAGAATCCTTTCAACTGCGTTTCTCATGAGTTGAACCAAAATAGGTAAATACGCCCATTACTTAATATTACAATTTAAATATGATTTTTGTCACAAATATTAATTCACTTTTTACATAATGATTACATGTTATTGTGTTATTATATAGTTCATTTTGCATAATTCCTCGTTTTTCTGTTTGACGAAATATTTAAAAAAAAATTAATAACATTATTATGATTGATTTATTATATTATGCGAAAATATTTTTTATTGAATTTAAAAAGATACAAAATCTCAATCCCAGCTAGGACGTCCCTCCCATGTCATGAACAGAAGTATTTTTGCATAAAACATCTCCGCTTGAGCTGTAAGATAATTACGCCGGGGGTCTGAAAAATGTGACAAGATAATCGATTGTCGATCGACCACCTTCACAGCAAATCCAGATCTTTCTGTAAAGAGAGTGAATCTGATTGTGTGCGAACATTTTCAGTTCAACAGCGTATAAATATCTTTATGTAAAAATAATATTTTATTAATTATTATAAACTAGTTTTCCAATATTAAATTTGAATCGTAATAAATATAAAAAATAATTTTTTTGAAAATTTTAATAATAAATAAAATTTTGCAATAAATTTTTTTTTTTTTGCAAAACACTTTTTTCGAGGATTTTTTCACGTACTATAAAAAGTCAGTATGCCTTTATTTTTTCGATCAATATGAATGTTGATGGAAAAATAAAGGTAATTGAAATAACTCATATTCGTATGACTCTTGATTAGGGATTCCAATCCCGGGCCAAAATTTTGATCCCGGGATTTCGGTATTGCAATTAGTCGATCCCGGGATCCCGGGACCAGTCCCGGGATAATTTTTATGTTATTTTATCGATAAAAATAATTTAAAATGAATAATACAATATATTTTTACATCTGTTTTTTATAACGTACAATGTATAATGTACGTATAATTTTAGTCTTGGACTTAAAATAGAAAATAATATAATAAAAATAAAAAAGGGAAGGTCTTATATATTTATTTGGGAAGAAAAAAATGAACTTTTGACAATGTATGTACATACCATACCATTCATAGACACAATTAATTGAAAACATTATTTTGAATAAAACTCACGAAGTAACATCAAAGCATCAAGTGTTTTATCATTTAGCGTTGATCTGATTTTGGTTCCTATGCAGCCTGCTGCTGAAAAAGCACGTTCAGACTCACAGCCTCAAAGATTCACAGATGACACGTGCAACTCGCGCAAGTTTGTACACGAAATATAACGATGTCAATAATAATTCGATTGTGCTTGATAAATCAACCAATCCGAAAAATTCGGGATTATGTTTTATAATCCCGGGACTCATCGGGTATTGAAAATCGTTCGGGACCCGGGATCCCGGGATTCGGGATCCCAGGATTGGAATCCCTACTCTTGATATATTATATATCTTATATGGCGCATTATATGTTTTTAAATATATTTTTGTATGTATGTATACTATATATGTGTGTGAGCGTGTATAGTGCCATTATAAGATTGACCTGCACAACCCCGACTCTCGTGATGATGCATTACATCTACGGCTCCAGGTCGTACCATAATTTATTAAATTGCACGATAAAAATGTCACGTAGTTGGACCGGAGACATTTGTTTAAATTACGGGGGCTTTACGGCGCTCGAGATTAACACAACACGGTTTGAAATCTGTCTGAAGGAGAACACTTCAGCTTCTTTGGAGATTTTGGTCACGTAGATCACGTGTCTTTCACGGGACACGTAAAAATTTGGAACTTTAATTCTTTCCGCTTTCTTGGAATTTCACAATTTATTTAGATTTAAATCCGTTCTCAAGAATTTAAGTTAAATTCGAACCTCAAATTATAATTAAATCAGTCATTACTTCAGATGATCACAAATTTACTAAACCGCAACAAAAAATAACCAGTTCTCTAAAATCAACGCATCGAAATCAATTTGCCTTTTGCTTCGGACGTCAATTAAGATAATAACATGCAAACTAGAAGCGGTTTTATCCTCTTGCCAATTTGTCTGGAGCCAATATTTATTTTTTTATTTGCAAATCAGTTCTACTTCAATATTATTTTTCACGATATTAAAAAGTTTTACCATAAAACAATATTTAACTTTGAATAAATTTGTGTTAGGTACATGAAAATCATATCGTAAATTTTTGCTTATCTTACACAATTTATAAGTATATTTTTGTATATGTATACATATATATATATATATATATATATATATATATATACAAATATATATATTAAAAGCTAATTTTAACTGTGTCATCAGTTTTTTCAAGAAAGATGTTTCGCCAAATTTTGTTTTGGTAAAATACTTAAAAAAGAACTGGGAAATTTATTTTTATGTTTAATGTAGACGATGTTTATATTGAGTTATAAAATATATTAAATGGAGTCATGATATATATATTAAATAAATTGATTATATAATCCAGTGCCTAGACTATTAATATAAATTAAAAAATATATATATTATTATATAAATTATAACCTAAAAACTACACGTTATTAAGAAAAAGTTAATTATCATAACATATTTTCTGTAATAATTTTTCTAAAATATCAAAAAAATTTTGTCTTAGCGATTTATTTTCCATATAATATATGATAGAAAATATAGATTCAATTTTTTTAAATACATACTACATGTGTACAGAAAGTAAATTTTCTTGTAACATTTTTAAAAAGCACCTATTTGATAGTCATGACTTTTGGTTAAAAAATATACTTCCAACTATTCGATAATGTTAGTTTTAACTTTATTTTCAAAGGAGAATAATATAATAAATTATTCTATTTCTCATATAGTTTAACAATGTCAAAAATGTGTGTATTATAATATAGGATTATGCTACGCTTTGTAGATATTATATAAGGATCCAGAGTGAACAGATTCACTCATTTTTTATACTAAAGCCGGATGTAAGGGCTTATAAACAATCCTTGTTTATGCGCATCCTTTGACTGAAACTATCTTATATACATAGCAAAGATTTCACATAAAATTTAGTCGAGACTGATGATTTCTGCCCCATAGGATCCCAGTCATGTTTCTTAAGGATCTTACCAGACACGAAGGGGGAATCCGGTTGCAGATTGATGATGCGACTCACCAAAAATATCAAATCTCATTGAATTAAAATTCATAAAACATAAACTGTACCCCATGTCTATGTAGATAAGAGGGTTATTATAAATCAAAGAGATCCTTATTTATCTAAAAACACCTTTGTAAATATGAATGATTTATTATGCTGATGCGTACACATTTCCACAATGGCCTTGTGAGTGTTTGGACCCCACAAACAGAAAATCTTGGGCCTTGGCACCACACAATGTCTGGCCAGTGAGACTTGTTCCATCTCGCCTTTTTGAGTGTAGCGAAATGCTACGTCGTCTTTTTACGATGTCGATAAAATATTGAATAACTGCTTTTAAAGCAGTTTGGGATACATACGTCTATTTTATCTTTTTGTATATATAGGAAGTTAGAGAGAGACGGTAAGGATTTCTGGTGAATCGTGATGCTGTTCACACGCCTTCCAAGTTGTAATTGTGGATGGGCAACAAAGCCTGCGGAGATCGCATCTCCCAGTTCACGGTGTGAACAAATAATGTAAAGTGGAATTTCTTTACTTTATCTAGACTACGAATCTGTGGACGTGGATCTATCCGGGGCACCTGCTGACACTGTAAGATCTATGCTTTCGTATCTAATGTCCAAACGTGCGCGCCTGAGTTTGTACATACATACATATGTTCTTTGTAAATATGTTGTGACATTTTTACAGTATCTTGGATCAGTGGCCTTTCTATTTAATATGAAACATCTTTTCATTTAGAACGTAATTCATTTTTATGTCTATAGTGACAGTTATTATAAATATCCTTGGGAACTTTAAACTCGGTTTTATAGAAACACAATAGTCAGAATAACTTACTTTTATTATCTTTTCAAATATAATGTATTTTTATAAATTTGTAAAAAACATACAAAACGGATTTTAAAAGATATTAGGGTTTCAAAAAATTATCAGTACATTATAATTTTTTGAATAATCTAATACTTGAGAGTTAATAATTTAAAATATTATCTTAGTAAATTTAGTGGTATTTTTCAAGAATAGTTCATATGAAAACACCTAAAGAGCAGATTTATAAAATTTACACACGCTTTTTAACGACCATTATCCTCTCTATATTACTGATACATTTGCTATTTTCGACAATCAAAATAGAGTCGGAATCAAGACTAACTAAGCAAAAAAGAGATAGGTATAATATGATTTTTATATTTTTTTTATATAAAATTATTAAAAATCAATCCTTTTGGATAATGCCACATATGTTTTAATGTTTATTAAATTTATTAAATATTTTTTATTTTTATTTATACACATACATATGTCATTTATAATAGCGTCCGTAACGTCTCAGACTAATAACTCTTAAGTTTCAGGTTCGAACCCCGGCAGCGAAACTTGAATTTTTATTTATAAAAAATGCGCTAATAATAAAAATCAGCTTAGCTGCATTTGCATCTATTGAATATAAATTATATTACACAGTTATTTATAATTAATAATAAAGATGTCACCGATTACCAGATTTTTAATCTGGTGGTTAATACTTACTTGTAGGTATTCATTGACTTACCTAGTTGTTACAGATTAATCTCGTTGTAACGTTGAAAATAATTAATAGTAGATCTAAAACGAGACAATAAAATGTTGTTTGTTTTAATATAATACAGCATTTTTTTCCTGTTGTTTTTAAATTTAATTATGTATTAAAATTTATATATTTTTAATTGTTAATAAATATAGAAATACCAAATACTTTTGTTATTCTAATTGTAAACATTTTAATAACAGGAATTGATTACGTGTTAATGAATTTAGTAAAAAAAGCTTTTATTTTTTATGTTTTTGGTAAATATTTTGATTTTGGTATGAATACTTGGCTTTTAATTATTGAAGTGTTAATAAAATGACTTATTCTATATCTTACTGTTATAAATGCTTTTAAAATTATTATAATAAAACGTTAAGCTTTTTATTATGTCACATTTTCTCGAATTTAATTTCTAACTTAGATATTTTATAGTGATTTATTGTTTTATAACCCGGATTAAAATTTGGGTGGAAAATTAATTATTTTCACGGAAACCGCTGGGCATGAATTTTTATTAATAATTTACGTTCTAATTAAGTTTTGTTTATTTACAAGGCCTTGAATATAAAATTAAAAAATATATGCTATTCCATACATATAACAGCTTTTAATCGATAGTACAATTTATTAAGGATTCTCGACAAGCTTATGTCTTTCAACAAAATATCAAGGATTATAGAAGATTAAGATTCAAAGCACGCTGTGTGAATATAATTCCGATCTTTCTTCCTTCACAGCACGGTTTGCTGCAATATTTACATAAAAGCGAAGTATTTCATAAACACAAAGATTAATTCGTTGCGTTGAACGACTGAATAAAGAAACTTGCATTAAATCTAGCTCGTAAGAATCCATTCTTATTGCTCACTTTAATTAAAAAACGATATTAATTAATTAAAAAGCTCGCCTTTGATTCGGCTACAAAGACGCTCGTAATAAGCTCTCTGTGGGCGTGAAAGCTCAGTAATGGACCCGAAATTGAGGTAAAAGTGAGGAACAAATCTAAGTCCTGCGTTGGATTTCAGTGTCAATTCTTAGAACAATGGAACAATATATAAAAAAAAAATTTATTAACAGCGGCGCCGAGACAAGAGAGATGACGGATGTTTATACTTGTTGTTTTTTTCTGAACCGACAACAGGTTATTTTTTTGGTGTTGTTGCTTTTGGAAGTACCACGCCCATGGACACTTTTGCTTGCAGCATATCTAAAACGTGTGTTGTCATTAGTTTTGACTTGCGTCATTACGTTTTGGAGTTGGTTTTTGACTTTCGGTAGCACCTGGGATGAATTATTATTGTGCAGGTAGACGGAATTTCTGCGACCTCACCATCCGACCAGCTCTCAGATCATAGTTGAAACCTTTCAGTGTATAATTAATTGCTTCCTTTATGAGTTGCGGTGTGTTTGTATAATTGGCAGGAATTTGTTTAATCGATTTTATTATATTCAATTTATGAATGTACCTACCGCAACGGTTAGGCATACATCATAAATATAAATGGTACACAATTAAATTTATTATATGTATCAGTGCATTTGTAAATAATTTCTTTTGAACATTTCAATCCATATACTAGAGATAGGAATTTCAATTGAATGTTAAAAATAATGATTCGAGGACATCGCTTTGTCCGTAAATTCCTTCTATGGAACTAATTTTTACTGGAATGGTTTTTATTGAATTACTTCTTAAAAAAAGTAAAATACATATTCTATCAGAATTTAATGTTTCTCCAATAAAGTGAGTATTTTATTTATTAACTAAAAGTTAAAAGCTAAGTAATTATTTACCACAAAATTAAATTTATTATATTTATTGGTGTAATATTGGTATATATTTTTAAGTAGTGCTCTCAATGCCGTTATACCGAAATTAATTCAATTAAAGTACCGGATCGTAGGAATTAATTAATAAACATTAAATGTTTTGTTTAACCTTGGTCATTAGTTCAGGTATGAAACAAAAATAAGTATTGCTTCTTAAATTACTTGTATTTATCAGTTGCTTTTACCAGTGACTACAACTATTTTGACTGCGTAATCTCATGTTCGGAGAAGAAACTGAACAGCAACGTGCTCTCGACTAATTACGTGCTACTGCAATATTTTACATATGCATATTAAGTATTAAAATATATTTTAATTACAGGCTAAATAAATTAGTGATTTATTTGCAACCTAAAGTTAGGGAGTGCTTTAAAATTTTTTCCTTTTATTGTTTTTTTCAAATAAAATATACTTTAAATCAAATAGATAAATTTAAGCTACTTAACCATTAGTCCAAAATTTATTATTAAAATGTAAAATATTAGTAAAAAAGTATATAATTATTTATTATCGCTAAATGGATACATTCAAAATGTATACGAGCATGTGTTCATCCAGTTTTACTCCTATTTAAATACATACTAGGTCACATTGCATATCTGCCCCTCGAGATTCACATTTTTTGTCCACTCGCATACACCTGCTTATAGTGGCATTCTAAAGAAAATGCGAATGGAACTTTAATGGTTTTTATATGGCGTATAATATAACGCCCAGCATGTGCGAAAACAAACATAAGCAACCCATGTAAAAAATATAAATGTTGAATTTAATTAATTCAAAATAAAAAGGGTTCAAAACAGGAACCCAGGCGGAAAAGCAAACGGGAAGTTCACATTTGGGCTTTCTGTGTTTGACTTTTGCGAGATTTACTTACGGTTTTGCTATTTAATTTTCGATAAAACTAGAAACGTGTACGTGATATAACCGTGTGTGCTTTTGTGGAATGGCTAATCACCAGGTGTTGTGCGCGTGCCGCCTCTGGGGTCCATTAGGCCCTACCTGCGAGAAGGTCCTTATAAACAAGCCCTTCGAGGCCCCGAAAACGTACCAAACTGCTCATTTGTCCGTGAAAAAAAATATATACTATTTGGGGTTACCGTCAAAGGTGCAATCTGGACAATCGGAGAGCGCATCGTATCATTGAAAAGGAATATTTCAATAGGTAATTTATAACATTGAAGAATATCATTAAATTAAATCCCATTGATACATTTTTTCAATATTTTTAATAATATTTTTATATGATGGGAATTTTATGACCGTTCAAAAATCATTTATTATTTTTTAAAAATAAAACCCCAGTATTCGGCTGATACAATTGAGTTTATGTTATAGTTTTGTATTTATTTAGATGCTATGATAATCTTCCACTTTTCTGTTTATCAATGCAAAATATGTAAGACTTTAAATTTTAATTGCTTTGTGTATTTGATGATAAAACATCTCATTTTATTTAATATTAGTTAAAAAGGAATAAATGTATTACATCTCATTTTATTTATTATTAGTTAAAAGGAAAAAAATATAAAGTACCACTTTCAATAGCTCAATGCCTAATGCGCATAATAGTTGTAATTTATAAGAAAATTTTTCAAAAATAGTATTAATTTACAACCAATTTTACCACAATTAAGATGTCAATTAAAATTGTAAGACTTTAAATTTTAATTGATTTGTACATTTAATGATTATACATCTCAATTTTATTAAGAAAAAATTTAAATATTCGCTTTATTTATTATTTATCGACTTATTTTAAAGAAATAGAAAATTATTGGTTGAATATCTCAAACGTTTTTAATGCTTAAAATTAAAATCTAATTTATTATGTTTTATAAGCATTCCATTTTTTAGGAGGGTTTCGGATTCTGATACACTTAATTAAATTTGTCAATGCCAAGAGTTTTATAAAAAAAATTGTTGACTACAATTTTTTTTATCTTTAAAATACAATAAATGAAAAAATGCCCGTATTTTTCCCTTTCACTCAAATAAATTTGTAGCTGGCAAATTGAGAAGGACGCAAATATCGTACCTTTAAATATTGTAGATAATAAATTGTTAATCTTGGACGCAAATATCGTATCCTAAAATCAATAATAAATTGTAAAATACATATTTACAATCTGCCTATTTCCACGCTGTGGTTTTTCTAAGCTTAATATCTGATTATTAAAAGAGATCTTATATTACCAAAGCAAAGTATAATAGTAAATAATTTTTCGGCATTCAAATACTTTTGACTTTTAAAAGCTTTAATGAAAGTATGCATATTTGCAAACATTTATTACTGATCCACTCTTTTTTATGCAGTAGTATAAAAAATGCAGCGGCTATAAAATAATTGATAAATACTCGTACATATTCGTTCGGTTCTAGTTTATAATAGAAAATTAAAATCTAAATATATAAAATTTTATATTAGCAAATAAAAACAGTCGCTCTATGAAGTTCATAATATAAAAAAAGACTTAACTGCACTTTCTTCGCAGATATTTTTTATTTTTTATGCAGTGTTGTGCATTAGCTTGATGTATCGCCTTATGATTCATATTAATTACCCAATCGAAATCCAATTCATTGTATGTATTTTTACAGCCATTTTAATATCATCTAAAGACTGGATCTATAGATCTTCTTATCTATCGCTATAATCGCGCGATAAATATAAACCAAGGAAATATTTCAGCCGCACCATTAACAACGATCGTGTAGTGATAAATTAAATTTTTATTACGCCTCGATCGAAATGATTATTTATCTATATATATGTACGCACATATACGTGTCTATACTTCCACATTTTTTCAATCAAAGCTTTTTTTAATGATTCAGAATTGATTTATTATGTATTCAATGGTTGAGAGTCAAAATCGATTATGTTTAGAAATAATTTATCAGCGTAATTTATCCTTGCATGTGTTCAAGTATCAGTACATTAAATTTATCTATAAGATTATATCAATCGATTAAATATTCTTGCTATTTTTTTTATAGATTTCTTAAATTATGCCTTTTGACCGCAACCCGTCACCCTGTGTTGCTGCTAAGTGAATAAAAAAATTCACTTTTGAGGAAATTAATTTAAATGTAGATCCCATTTAGATAGTACTAAAAAGCTGGCTGCCTTTACAGACCCATGTGTTGCTTGCGGTCTACGGCTGTTTTTTAGCCCCGTGATTATGCTTGTTCCAGGTATCGATACAAACATATGATTTACTCAAAAGGTGATTCACATATATTCATATAAAATAATTTAAAAAGAGTATTTTATATTTTTAGTAATATGCCTTAAATAAATAAATTAATAAAATTATATTTCATCTAATTTCTTTTCATTATTTCGTATATAAAATACACTATATACAAATTACATTATGTAAAAGAGCAACAAACCAATATTTCACCCCAGCCCCACACAATCATCCGATTGAAAAGTCTCATCATACAAAAAACCCTTGCCCGTCTTGCTCGGTTGCCTTCGTTATGCAAATTGATTTGCTTTAACGGCCCTGGGTGCGGCGCTCGCGTGATGGGGGCGCCCTCGTAAAACGGACGCCCGTCGACACATGTCCCAGCGCCCAGAGCCGTTTTCGAGCGCGATTTACAACAGGTGATGACGGGGTCGCGCTTTATTAACCTCATTAACTCGACGCCCGGTGAGATTTTGACGCCCGGATCGATGCGCCCCCATTGATAATAACGCGCCCGTTGCGACCCCTTTTCCCTAATTGGTAGCTGCGCGGTGTTAAAAAGGCAAATATTGGATTTTGTAATTAGTTGAGTGCGCCCTGCCTAACTGACTTATATTTATTTTTAACATATCTATAATTACTTATTACTTTATACTTAGGCGTGGCGCTTAAACCTTCATCAGAACAAGATCATTACACCTCCCCCGTTCCTAGAACTTAACCCAGTTACGCTAAAGCAACCTCTACCTCAATCAACGTAGTGTATTTTCGGTTTTCCTCGCGATCTGAAATCTGCTACTTATCATATATTTATATATATTTTATTTTCATATTTTATAGTATGATTTTTTGTTACTAACAGCGTCTCAACGTTACTAAATAACTTTCTCAGAAACTCCCTCTTAAACCCGACATAGTCCATGCTTCGCACATAGGCTGCTATCTTGCCCATACAAATTCACTAAATAGTGTACATTACTGGTATATTGATATACTTTGAAGTAAGTACTAGTTTACTGGTAGTCTTAAAAGTATTAAAGTATGTTTATTATAGAATTAAAAAATATATTTTGATAAAAAAAATGTTATTAATTACACTAAAAATATTTAGGTGATTTTAATTAAGAGAAGAAGTCATCACTTTTAGGCTGAATGTATTTTTAGTGAATATCACTTATGTTGAAAAAAGCTCCTGATTCTACAACAGCTTAAAAAAAATTAAATGCCAATTGTAAATATTTTTCATAATAGAGGTATTATGTTATTTCTCTTTTCCCTTCGAATACTAAATATTTGGCCCTTTTATAACTACTTATCATTTAAATATTTTTCCAACTGTTCGTTAACAATTTATTCATATTTGTTGATATTGCTTAAGCTTTTTAATTAAAATTATAATATACAAATATTCAGCCGTTTTATAACTTTTAAGGTTTGGGAACTCTAGGCGTGTGACTTCGTGGCCAGTGAGATGCTGAGTGGAATCTAGTTAGAGTTTTATTATATTATATTACAATTGCGACAGACGGTAAATGGCAAGATGTTTTTTACGGGTGGTAGTGGAGAAGCTGGCGCAGGGATGATATCCGTGGAAAGTCCTCAGAGGTCAAGTAGGTAGCGTGACAGTATGTTGTCTGCCTGAGTCTTCAAGCGGCTGCTGGAGACTGCCTTCTCCTCATCGGAGTCCAAGCTTAAGTATCCAGGGCTGCAAAGCTTTCTGACCAATCATCCAGTCAATCGCTGCAGTCGCTTCTTAGAACGGCGAAGTAGGTTTACGGCTTAGAACGCGACATTCGCTTGATGGGCATTGTCCACTGTACAAATATTCAGGTCATATTGCATTGCAATGTGAATCTTGTGGATCCGGTGATTTATTATATCCGTGACCGTTTCGCAACAAAGAAATATTATCTCAATGACGGAGAATATTTACTGTAAGAACAAAACTCCTATTATTTATGTGATTTTCTGGGCGTAACGAGGGCTTTATGTGGTGCATCTTTTACGCCATTGTCTTATTTCCTTATTGCTGGATGATCCTTTTAGTCATAGTAAATTAAAATTTTATGCCAAAGACCCTTTCAAACGTGGTCATCTGTGTGTGGTCTCCACAAACTATTCGTTAAGTATTTATTAATATTTGTTGATATTGCTTAAGCTTCTACTTTTTCATAGTCAATGCGTATTTATGACCAGTTATTTATATATATATTTGTTACAGTATATTTTATCATCTTTTATGGGTAAGTTTGTAAGCTTAGTGTGTAAATTGTGTTTGTATTAAACCTGATTATATATTTTTGCTTAAATTATACATGGTACACTAGAAATTATAACGACAATTTTATACGGTAATTATCTTTTTTGTATTTTAAACATTCATAAATATTATATAATATAAAGCTATTTTTAATATTTCTCATAAATGTATGTATATTTTTTAATTTTAAAAGAGCTTAAAAAAATGAATGATGTAAGTGTAATTAATTTGTGCTACTCTTATTAAATTATTGTAGACTCTAATTATGATATTTAATTATTTACAAAATATAATTTTCTATTACATATTTTTTTATAAAACTTATTCTTTTTGATTAAAAATGTCGTTATTTGCTTAATGAATAATTAATATGTAGTTCCTAGTACGTACATAATTGCTATTTTAATTTATTCGCAATAAGCATAACTTCGCATTCATTCTACATTTAATTAATTTAATACAAAGCCGAGCACCTCGTTATTTTTGCTCGTTACTGATGAAATAAATTCGATAATTAAATTCGTCATTTTATTTTTTTATGTAATATTTTCATCACATTCCTTGGCACCGGGCCCATTGGGCGGCTCCTGGTCCACGAAGTAGAACGGGCCCTGGGGACTTGGCCCAATCATCTGGACCAAAATTCGTACGTGGTCGCCAATCACACGCCAGAGTAATCGACTATATTGGTTACTGACGCAATCGGGATGACACTAACGAGAATGAACGCTGACGGAATTTTTATCAGACAATCTGTACATTGTATCTACCTACACAGGCCACGGTCAAAATGATAATTATTAAGAAATGACGCTATTGATCATATAATTTAGCACTGCCAAAATAATTGGCTTATTTTCAAATAAATGTTTAATGTGATATAATATATCAATTACATTTTATAGTAATACAAATACCATTAATTAATTAAGATAAAGATCGAAAATACGACCATTAATTAAGATAAAGATCTTTATTCTATTTTTACTTATGTCTCGTAAGTAAGAATGGAATGAAGATCTTGTAAACACACAATTGCGTTAATGATTGAAAATATTTTACGCACATAATAGCACAATTGTTCCTTGTGCACAATAGTATTATTATTCTATCCTTTGGCTATCAATTGCCAGAGTGACTATCTGAAACGTTTATATTTTAAGTGTTTAAGAAGCGGTTCAATTGACTCGCAAACATCCTCATCTGTGATTCGACAGAGCTGTCTCAAATCAACATTATAAAATGTGTGACACTTGCTCACAGAGGAAGAGACGTGTTGAAAGAAGTAGTAGACCGATGAGGAGAGACGCCACGGAGTCACAACAGCACAGAACAAAAACAAACCAAGAGACCACTTCTACGCGAAAGGCATCGCAAAAACACTTCACGACTAACCCGGTAACTCTACGGAAATCACAGCCGACAATAATACAACTCGATACGCCAGCGAAGACTTTTCAATTTTTAAGACCTGCTATTTTAACTACACTACCTGGTGTACAAACAGCTTTTAAATTTATTATTTAGTATTTTGACGTAATTGTAATCGACATGCAATATTTAGTAGTACTCCGGTTGAAATAGTCAACAATGTTAAAGGTCTAACAATGACAACATTGCCTCAATGGCATTCAATACATATTTGACTAACGTATGCACACGTATTAAATTAACATACGCCGACTGTACCAAAACGCCATAAATCTGAGTTCGAACCCGATTATTATGGTGCCGATTGACACATGCGACATAATTCGTCACTCTGTAATTATATCCCCGTGCGTGTGTATACACTTTGCATTACAGCAACGGCGTAAAACTTTAGTCTGACTATAATTATGAAAATACAGAGACAGGATGTGTATTAAAATAATTTTCTCCGCTTACAACAAGGCCACGGGTATACGCGAGTTGCATTTTAATCATCATGACCGGCAATGACTACGCAAAATTCGAAAAGCAAACATGACGGTCAAAAGTGGCGTGGGCGTAGCCCCAAGGATAAAAGTTCCGAAGGGAGTCCTGAAAACATTATTAAAATTTAACAACAGCCCTGAAGGTTTTTATAACTCCCCGCAGATGTATTCGTGAGCTTATTGTATAATACAGAGGCCCTTTCTGACGGCGAAGGCAAAAAATACACATAGGCGGAGGGGAAGGGAGAGCTGGATTCCGATCTATTATCCCAATCTTCGGTATCGTGTTAAAATTTAATTGAACTCTTATGCATAGTTCACATCATTAAAATATTATGTGTAGTATGTAATATATGTAAACTGAAGGAATGTTTCGAGCTTAATCTCAACTTTTTTTTCTCGGTTGCTCGTCTCGCAGATGGAGGCGAAGCGGTCGAAGTTCCCTTTTCAAGTGGCTAAGCAAACACTCGACAAACAGATCATTCACCATAGTAAACTGATCTTGCTCAAGAAGAGTGCCGAAGAAGTATAAGAAAGAGAACCCACGGCAAACGTAAAAACAGTGTCGAGTGGAGAGGAAAGAAACGCAACCCGTACTACTTAAACATTGATTGGTAATTTGACACTTGATATAATTGTATCATTTCATAATGATCTATGCTTCGAATATAAACAAGAGCATAATATTATATTGAAATTCAATTCATAAACAAGTTTACGTTATCATTGACTAAATTTACGAATTGCTACTGATATTTAAATATATTAAGTCTTATTACACTAACAAATAATACTGGAGTTGCTGACACCATAAATATACCTGTATACATGCTTTGGTTTAATTCTAACAGTTCAACGTAAGTAAGATATTTTAGGTAATTAGTAAAATACAAAATTTAATATTTTTGAACAGAAGTGCACTATTCAAGAATATTTCTTAAAACAGAACCAAGCCAGTTATTTTTGCACACACTGCACAACGTTTGGCGTGTAACCCGAGTCGAGATAAATTTTAAGATGTAGCATTTTGCCACAATAGGCATACAAATGCACACAAAAGTGCATCGTTTCGATGCTCCCTTTGTTGTCGCCGTTCTGGTATTTACGCCGACAATGGGATGCTGTCATCTCGCATCATTTCGCGTATTCGCATGCCCTGTTTGTTTATAATTTACCTACCCTCAGGGTTCACAATAAAGGTGTATTTTAAAAGCGAATCTTCCGTACCACTCGACAATAGAGTAGCGGCGCGAATTGCGACACAATACTGTCACTTAAAAATATTTATATTATTATATATGTATATAAGAAAAAAACTAATCGCCTTATTTATTATGTTAATATGAACAATAATTTCCCACGGGGTCTTGAAGCTTTTACTAAATGTTATATATTAGGCAAACGCTATATTTTAATTGGATCTTATGAACGATTCATTAATTTATCATAATTCAACGCTTAGAGATGAAGAGTCAGCAACTTTGAGAGGCACATTTTTAATACAAATGTATAATAACAATTTCTATTTTATTAAATAAAAGTATGTTAAGTTTATTCTACAACTGCTGGTTAAAACATATATTGGTTACTATCAAAGCTTAGCGTCGAATCAAGTATTAAATTAAAACAGTTAAATCCTACATATTATGCTGTAAGATATATTTCCTTGGTGGTTAAAAAATGTTTATTTTTAAGTACAACTAAAGTAATATTGAAAAAATAAAAAATCATAGCATGCGGGACTCAAAACAATATGAACTATTATATTTTGAATTAAAATTTTCATGCATTTTTACACTATTATATAAGGACAGGATTATAATCTTAATATCCTTTGTATATTCTAAAATAATTAGGGCAATTTTAGAATTTTTTTGTGTAAGATGTTATTATCTTAAAATGTTATTTTACTGAATTTTTTTAAACCTAAATGTACAGTTAGTTACAGGCGTATTATTAGGTATGTTATGTATTATATATTTATGTTTAAAAAAAGTTATAGAAGCTACTCACTTATTCAAAAAATCATTAGTGAGATGAGTCTCATTAACTTTTAAATTTATTTGAGATATATTTAATAAAACAACACGACAGCTTAAACTTTTTAGTGATAATTTACAAAGATTAACACATTAGTGTCCGTTCACGCGTTTTCGCGTGATACCTCAATTTTTCTGCCAATCCGTTAACGCGTTTTACAGAATCAAAAATATTGAAAAATAAAGTTATTAAAATATCGCATGAAAGTAATAAATATGTATTCTTTTTAATTAAAATTTGGTTTGAAAATACTATGACCAACATATTTTTAAAACATAGTGTAATATCGAAGTGCCGACAAATTATGGAGCAATATGTGAGATGAGACGTCTGTCTATACTTCTTCCGCTTATTTTCTCATTTAAGTCGAGTTTGTATTTTGAACTTGACCTAATGAAAGCTCTAAAATTTTAATTAGTTTCAGAACTTTCATTAGGTTTGGTTTGGGTTTGAACAGCAAATAAACGTTTCGCAATTGTAAAATTGAGTTTTATAGATATTTTAGAGCAGAATATACATAATTTCGCTAGTAGATATATGTCTAAATGTGAAATTTTTGCTTTTGACGGAGATTTTTATATAATATACATGTTATTGGTTTCTAACTATTTTCATGTTTACAATTAGTTATTAACTTAATTTAATAAAAAATAAGAATTTAAGACAAAATGTTTGTGGTTATAATTTAAGGAATAAATTAAAAATCCTTTTACAATCTTTTTTCATTTAACGTTATTGCCTTCTTCGTTTAAGAGAGGTGGTGGCAAAGTTTGTCTACATTTTGTGAAAATAATTGTTGCTGTTTTAATTCGATTGAATTTAATTTTCCACTTTTCAAAACATTTATTAAAGATTTCAAAAGATGTTTGTAATTTTTTCGCGATTTTTAAAACACACACAAACTATGAAGCAATATGCGAGATGCAACGTCTGTCTGTACTTCTTCCGCTTATTTTTCTCTAAGAGATGAAGGTTTTAATATCAGTAAAATAACTAATATAAAAATGCCAACAATTAGCTAGATATTAAGCTAAAATGAATTAATAAAATTGCTCTTCTAAATAAAATATAAGCATCTTATTTTTTATTGTAATAATAAATCAATGAATACGATCACTTTAATTTATATGTAAGATTTACAAAACTATTCTCATTGCAATTGAATTGCAGAAAATATACAATTTATGTATTAGAAAATTTTCAATAAAAGTATAGAAAAACATTAAGAACTTTATAGTATAGATTTATATATAGTATAGATTTACACAATGTATTATAAATTCATACTATTGTTCACACTTCAAAATATCTTTTTCCATATCAACTGCTTATGACTGGTGTAAAAAAAACATTATTCAAAGGCAAGCAAGCACAATAACTATCAAGTTGAGTCAACTCTACTGCGCGTTATTAAGCAACGATTGTTTGTTGTAAGCGTTGGCTTTAATAAGAATTTTCTTAAAGAACCCCTGCACACAATGCGTATTACCGTCATGATTTATGAACACGTAGCGCAGACGTTAATTATTATTTTGATTTATGATGGGCCTGCGTCCCGTAATTGTGGCTACCGGATTAAATTCGATTAAAAACGGAATTTACATTTTGTCTCGCCCACCTTTGATTTCATTAACTCGCTGTGTCCCAGGTATGAATAATAAGAAGGAGATTAATCTTTCCGGGCGATGGATTTCATGGTAACGACGCTCTTCCTTTGGTGACGGCTGCCCGACTCTAATCTAATGCTAATGAGCCATCCATACGCCAATATCACAGTAACCTCCCGAATTACAGAAAAGTTTAGCCTTGGGCAAAATGCGTTAAATCTCAGATAATTTATTTAGAGCATATATGAATACGTTTTTTATTTTTATTTCTGCAGTTAAACTTAAATTCTTAGAATTATGACTAGTAACTAAACCCAAAATCATCACTTAATTTTGCATGGATATTATTTTTTAGAAAGAAATCATTAGAGTCGAATCCAAGTTTGCGGTTAAGATTAATAGTGCTTTATTGCAACATTTCTACACGGACCAAAAACGATCATACTCTCATCTTTGTCTGTATATTAACGCAATCGTCATGAAATTATTATATGCATGTAAACAGCACTAGCTTTAAAAAGTATTTATTTAAACGATGTGCTGATTTCACTTTCATTCTATATAAAACGGGTTGCAGGGCTCTTTTTCTTTTATTTTTATATCTTTTTATCAATAAATAAAAAAGCAATATATTCGATTGTGTTATATTAGAGTATTTAGACATATTTTAGTAAGATCTAAATAAGCGATTTAACTCCCGTAGGGAGAAAATTTATGTAGTATTTAATATTTGGTATAACATTATACTCAACGTATTGTATACGTATACACATAGTTAAAGTATAGAAGACGTTTAGTATTAATGACTCAAAGGCTGAATTATTTCATGCTAAACATTCCATGAATATTAAACTTTGTCTCGGGTTTGGAATACGCGTTACTGAATTACCAATATAAGTTTATTTTCCTAATTTATGTAGTTTAAAGTTTATGAAATTAATTTAAATAATTAAAAAAATCCTTTTTATCTGGTTATACTTTTAAAAGGAGAGGTTTCAAATTAATAATTGTAATAGTACTACAATTTCAACAAGTATACACTAAGCTTTATCTATTGTATTAGCGATCAGTGCAAGGTTTCTACGGAAATACCTCTTTGAGACGATATCCGCTTATAGCGATACGGAATCGATTGATTTTATAAATAGAGAGAGCGTTTGTCTCCTGGCTGGCTGGCTGGCGCAATAACACGAAGAGGACAACGGAAGACCAAAGCAGGAAGCATTAGGGTAAGCCTCGTCTCAGATTGGCGAAATCTCGTTATTTTTCCTGATTTCCTGGGCGATCCTTTTCACAATGGCGCCGAGGGACCATAGCCGTTTCACCCTTTTGCACCCCGCCGAGAGCAGCATCTTGCACGAACTAAAAAAGCAGCTTGCATTCGCGGCACGTACTCGAAAGTTATAATAAGAAACTTGAAATGTCCACAAAAGGACACAGGGTTGGAGAGGAGAGAAAAAGAGAGAGACACGAGCCGGGGCAAATAAATTCGCGGATTACGACTGCGCAATGCGTACAAATTTTTATTAATGTCCTATTCATGGCTAAGATACGGCCGCGGACGCGTAATGGCGAAAACATCGATAGGTCATAAAGGAAAAGGAAGACAGAGTAACGCTATTTAGGCACAGATGCTTCTAAATTACCGACTTGAAGTCGCAAAGGCTATTAAGTACTTGGACAAGGAATGCATAAATAAACGCGTCTATTTATTTCATTGCATATTAATATTCTATTCAATAGAAAGTCCATCTAATGGTCTATTCAATAAATTGTACATTAACTACACTTTCATTGTTATTAAAAAAAATATTTTTATATAATATTTTAAATAAAATCGATGTCTAAAAACACGAAAAAAGCGAACACGGGCCCTGGGAAAACTATGATTCCGAGCCTCATAACAAAAATGGCATTTAATATATTTTTTAACATCGTAATATAATTTCTTGAATAGATAATAATATGTACGAGTTAACCCTTTCTATGCTACAAATAAATATAAAAATTAGCCACCGTTGCGGCATATTTTTTTGAAATTATATTTTATGCGAAATATTTTAATTGCGCATAAACTATTATTAATATAATTTTACTAGTATCTGAAAGGTACTAGTATAATTAAAGGGTGTTTTAAAATTAACGCAAAATTTGAATTTGCCGTTATCTGTGCAGTAAATTAACTGAAAAATTAACAGCTGAGAGTTTAGGGTTAGTAAAAATGAAGCGTTACACGATACAACGTGTTTTCATTATTGAAAAATATCGCAAAGTTTATATTTTGTATAAAATTCGAAAATTTCATACAAAATATGGTCAACTGCGAAGAGATTTATTGAAAAATCAGTTGGAAACGCTAAATACACTGATCGTCCAAAAACAAGCCGTTCAAATGTCAATATCGAAACAGTGCGTGAGAGTGTTGGTGAAAATCCCGGAACATCAATTAGGCGCTGTGGACAAGAATTGCAAAATTTAAAACACAACAACTGAAGCCTAATGACAATGCACAGCGAAGAGATTTCGTTGAATGGATTATTGAACATCAACAAGTGGATGCTGATTTTTCGAGAAAAATCATCCTAAGCAATGAAGCACATTTTCACATTGAAGGCTTCGTTATTCGCCAAAATTGCCGTGTTTGGGGTTCGGAGAACCCACATTTGTTTGTTGAAAAAGTAATGCATCTACAACGCGTCACTGTTTGGTGCGGATTTTGGGCTGGAGGCATCATTGGACCATACTTTTTTGAAAATGAGGCTGTCCAAGCAGTGACTGTTACGGGTGCTCGATATCGCGAGATGATAATACAGTTCTTTCTGCCGAAATTGATGTGGCCAATATGTGGTTTCTACAAAACGGTGCCACATGCCATATTATTTATTTACATTTGATATTTAAATGTTACAGGGAATGTGTATTTTTTGGTGAAGTTATATTTTCACTAGTAAAGTCTAAATACATTTTCAACAGTAGATATATATTTCTAATAGCGAAAATATGAAATATATCTATGAAACTCAATTTGACAGTTGCGAAACGTCCATTTGCTGTTCAAACCCAAATCTAACGTAATGAAAGTTCTAAAAGTAAATTTAGTTTTATAAGTTTTATTTAGTCAAGTCCAAAATACAAACTAAGCCAACTTATCTCTCAAGGAAAAATAAGCGGAAAAATAAGTACAGACTGACATCGCACCTCATATATTGCTCCATAGTTGGCTGAAGGAACATGTACCTGAAATACATCAGTCTTATTTTATACAACCTTTTCCAATTGTTGTTCTAGTATAATTGAAAAAATCTCTTGGTTTTAAGCCGAAAAACCTTTTTATCAAAATGAATACTTTATGTATTATATTAAAGACTAATCAGAAGTTCTTTATATTCGAGTTTTTAATTTTATACATATACATTATAATAGAGCACTATAAAAAATTATGCTATTTGTTTAAATTTTTAGTACATTATTTATGTTTTCAATTAAAGTAATTGATATTAATGTGCTAGCGTACGTTTATAAAATATATAAATATGAAGTGTAACCTTTCTCTTCCATAATTATTCTGTTTTCATACAAATATAACATCAAAGCTAATTTGTACACCAAATAATTTATAATTCCATTTAAAAGTCACTTCTGAAACTAATTTTTCTGGAGTCAAAGAAAATACTTGGCAAGAGTACGAAATTCATGAATTACATCTTAAAACAAAACATGTTTTCATTCGCAAAAGTTATATTGACCCATCAAGAGAGAAAATAAATAAATTACGTTAAGGCGTCTTTATAAAGGACAACAATATAATTTTCATTATAAATAATGCATCACTCAAATATAATTTATTTAAAATATTCCTAGCAATAATTTATTCATAAATCTATACTGTAAGTACTACTAATTAACGTGCAAAGCTTCTATAGAGTTTTTCAAGATAAAACTCTTCCGCAATTAAATCTTTTAACCTCACTTTTGAAGTAAAAATTAAAAATAATAAGTAGTCGTTTCGATTTTGCCCGCGTTAATGAACCACCCTCGGGGCAATTTTAACCGTCGCAGTTGTGAAACTTTGAAGGTTAAAAAGAAAAGAAAAATAAGCGAAATTATAGAGCTTCTTACATTTTTTCTTGTTCTCTCCAAACCGAAGTTAAAACTTTATCTTGTTGGAAGTGGCAATTGGCGATGTCATAATATCGTTATGTATAGTAACTTATTTTCTACAATAAAAGTTTTTTTTTAATTTATATACCATTTATTATAGATATTTAATAAACTAAATTATGTTTTTCACAAACAAAGTCATTTGAACAAGTACAGACTTAAATTTACGATTTGATTGTTTATTATTGTAAAATTACTCGATAAGTGTTAAATAATATTGCAGTGGAGACATTTGAGTATAAAAATATAAACTGGGTCATGCTCAGGTATAATTGCGTTTGTAATGTAAGTTTTTGTAAGAGCATTATTACATCGAGTACCTGCGATCAAATTAACTTGTATTTTTTTGCTACAAACTTGTGGGAAACTTATTAGAAATTTGTTAAGTCATTTTTACAATTCTCACAAAATAAAATTATTATACTGATACTCTTATAAATCCAAATGTAGAAATACAGCAATCAACAATCTTACGTGCCCATAATAATATGTGTAATATACATATTTTGTAATATTAATTATTTTTTTATTTTTGTTTCAGGTAAGCAGCATTAAAAACGTTGGGTTTTGTGGAATATTAAAGGTAATTTTATTTACTTTATTTATGGTTATTAGTTTAAAATAAATTTAGGCAAACTCAGGATTAGTATTAGTAACGAGAGTGAATGAGAGATAAGAGCATGCTGACCGCATGCTCTTATCTCTCACTCACTCTCGTCACTTAACACGCGAGCGATCGAGACGGAAAGTATCTCACCACCCGAGCTTGGTATATATGTGTAGCAATTATGTTTAATTTTACTATTTGTTATTTATTTTAAATTTTACTTTCATGCATCATTTGACAGTAATGTATTTTTTTCTTACCGTGTCCACTTTGAAGCTTTTTCATTCATTTCCTGTATTGCATTGTCATAAATAAGCCCTAAGAGGCATGATTATATTTGTTACAATTTTGCTAAACATTATAAATTTCATTGTTACTATTATAATTATTTTTTGAAGTATCTATTTTTGGAAATGATTTAAATGTAATAAATATATGATCGCCGAAAGCTTTAGCTTGTTTTTTATCGTCTCTTATTTATATATCAATAATATGTACACATCGTCAAATAACAAATTTGTTAAAATTACTTAAATTATGTGTTAAAATTTTTTCTTAAAAGCGTAAAAAGATTATTAGTGAAATTATGAATATAATTTAGATGAATAGTTCGCATTTAAAATAGTTCTGATTATGTTTTTACAATTTTATTTATTGTATTCTTTACAAATATAATTAAAGTTTGATTCACAATAAAACATATTTATTAAATTAATATATTGGTATTAATAAATAAGTAAAAATTCAATAACGTATTCGAAATTAAAATCATATAATAAACGATGTGAAAACTCCACTTCAAACAAATTCAATTTCAAGATGTTTCTTTAGGTCCAAATTTAATAATACCCTGTTTCCTCGGCCGAACATTAAAAAAAATCAATTTGAGAGGAACATCACCAAGGTACTTTTTATAGTCGTACATACTTACAAAGGCACGCTCGCCATACAGCAGACGTTATTATGTTATGATGTAATTTTAAAATTGATTTTCAACATCCATCACTGTGTTCCGAGTACGAAATCTGGCCGACGGATATCCTGAGACAGGGTTCAAGTTATTCTAAGATAATTGAAACAACAAGTTCATCCTTGCAGAACTCCCCCCGACGTAGGAGGTGCTTGCTGCCCGTAGGCGCTCAAAGCCAGCTAAGCCTTATGATGAGACTGTTCACAAATACAGACGCAGATCAGATACTCGTACCTACTATATACCTATGTGCGATACATGCACAGTCACAGATGGCAAGTACAAATCATCACGCACCGTCAGATATGGTGGCATGGCGACTGTGTGACAGCTTAAGTCACGACGGTCGAATGACTCGGACATTCAGGGTTATTAAAATCGAGCGTGTGACTGTTGAATCCTGTTTAAAGCTTATGAAAGGGCTTAGCGATTAGCAACTGAATGAGCAGCGCCTCTCAATTTAATGTAGAACACAACCGAACCCATTAAATATATTTATAGCTGCAAGCAATATGGTACAAGCGTGTGTTAACGAACTGTTTTTTATTAATGTAATTTGAATCAACAAATTATTTAAACGACCTTAAATAACAATAAGTAATAAGCTTCTCTAAGGTTCCAGAATATATACATATTCGAGAACGCTACGAATTAACACATCATACAGTCTAAAAACCGACAACAAAGCAATCGCATATAAAATAATAAAGAAAAAACTTACTTTGTAATTGCAGAAATTCCAGAAGTTACTCATATATCCGAGTTAATATTATGCAGTTGACTTTTTAATAGTTGGTATTACTTTTTTTTAGCTATTTTAAAGCAATACGAATGTTAAGTCTATCGTAAGTGATTTAATTTAGAAATAATTTTTGGGGCATTCCATGTTGTAACTACAGTAACATAAATAAAATGAGTCTTTTTGGTAGCAAGAATAATTAGGACGAAACAACGTACTTTGGAATATTTAATGCTTAATTAATATTGAATAAAAATAAGTAATCATAATACTTTTTATTGTTACGTGTATGTAGAAAAATGTATTCTTTTTAAAACTGTATTTTTTGATTACTTATAACTTAAGAGTATTTAAGAATATTCGAATATTTTAATCTTTACTATTTGATATTAAAATAGTCAAAAATAACGAATATTTGTAAACTCTATCGACGACTCAAGATCAACTTTCTTTTGTGACTCAAAATTTACCAATTCCTTGGAAATGATAGGTGGCTTCTTAGAAGCACTCATATGTGCGTCTCATCAAGTTTTTTAATATTAAGAGCAGATTTTTTTATTAATTTTTAATGCATATTTCGCATAAAAAATCAAAAATGTGTTGCAATGGTGCCTAATTTTTATATTTATTTTTAGCAAATAATGGGTTAACTTGTACCTTTTATTATTTATTCAAGAAATTATATTACAATTAAAAAAATATATAAAATGCAATTTTTGTTATGAGGCCCGGAATAATTGTTTTCCCAGGGCCCGGGATCACTCTCGGCGGCCCTGTATACGTTCGATGTATTTATCATTAGTCCGATTAATTGATAAATATTAAAAATATAGTAATAATTTTAATTTCTATAAATTTGTTCAAACGATAAACAGAAGGAATGATAAGTATATCGAACGTATATCCGTATCGTGTGCCTTAGAGCTAATAGTAGAAGCGTTAACCGAAATTTGCCACCTCTTTCTTAATTATGAATAAAGGTGAAATGGATAGCTCTCGAACTGACTGTGCTAACGAAAATAGGGTATAGAGTAGACAGTGGAAATATACAGGAGTGAAATATTTTTTATGTAGCAATTTTCATTACGAAACTTATATTAGAATATAATATTTTTTAAATTCTAATTATATTTTAGAGCATAAAAATTTAAATTGTTAGAACATATGCCATATATTTATTATGAAATTGTGATTAAAAATGATTTTTCTGTGTTTTCTCATAGCTAAGCCGCGAATTTTGTCGAATCATAAAGAAATTATGTAATCTAAAAATAAGGCATATTTCTATGTATATGAATAAATAAAATGGCAGTTTCAAATAAAATAGTATCTAAATAGTAGTATCTTATCTTTGTGGCAAAATTCTTGCAGCACATTCAAATAAGTCCTTTGTTCTTTTATTTTTTTTATTCTTATTGCCAAATTTGGTATGTAATATCTTGGAAAGTGAAATAATATAGCAAAAAAATATCAATGTGCCTTGGTCTGGGGAGCAATATTACAAAAGTAGGTTTAACATATATTTTATATAATATATTTTAATTAATACAATTGAGTCATTTAGATTTACATCGTAAATTATATGGAGTCGGGCGGTCACTTTATGCCAGCTCTACTCTACGTACGTCGCAATCGTCACAATCGCGTGTCATAATGACACAAAAGGAAATTTTAATCAAAATTCATATCCTTAATTGACAATTTTAATTCAACGTTAAAACGAGGGGAGGTGTTGGAATTGTAATGTAATAATTATTAAATGAATTTTAATTATCACAGTACACGGAACTGTCATATTCACGCTGCCCCATGTTTCGCATTAGCGTCATGTGCGTTTGACTAGTGGATATCTAGGGGTACTCATAATACTCTATAAATGAGCCAAGGACTTAATTACGCACACGATGTATTTTGTTTCAGTGCCAAGGTATGGTATCTTGATAATATTCTCCTGACGAGCGTTAATTAGCCTTTAACGCTCGAGTACCTGCAGGAAGTCTGCTAACTCCTGGAGAAAGTGGCGCTACAAATTTTATGGGAGGGACGTTAAACCGTAAGGGCACAAGGATTTAAGTGAAATGGAAACTGTTTATAAATTAAGGATTTGGGTTTAAAAACAGACTTGTCACAAAGTACAAGTTTAACAGGAGAATATTTAAAAATTATTTAACACAATTAAAAAGAAAGATTAGAAAATGCAAAAAAATAATCAACAAAAAACAGTTTTCTTATACAAAATTTTTGGTAATACGTCATTTGGATCAAGTATTTCATTGTCACATAAAAACAATAACAATAATATTATTGTAATTGTTGGTAATTCCGTGTTAACACTAATTCATATATCAGATGCTCGCCTCATCATTACTCAGCATTAGTGAGCACAGCCTAAGTATATGCAAAGAAATATTTTATAAATTCTCACATTATTCAGATTAGTTGCTGAAAAAGCGCTGAGTAATACAAAAATTAAATCTGAGTACGCAAACCGCCCTGATAATCCGCAGAAACGAAAAGTTATAGGATGTTTACGCCGCGAGCAAGGCCGTTTAGTGTTATTAAAAAGTTATCTTGAAAATAGCGAGGAGCGTTATTCAATTTATTTTTGTGTTCTCCCCTTTGTGGTCAGATAGATTTTGATTGTATTCAAATCCGAAAATTATAATAAAAAGGGGAAGAGATTAAAAGGGTCGACCCGTGTCTTGCGGAAAATTCGACACAGGGTCAAAGGCCGGAACAAAGCAAAGAGGTTACAATTTTAAATGAGACACGTGTAATCGCCTTTAATTCTTATCACTAATATCAGTTAATGAACTCAATATTAAAAACCTTAATGTCGAAGTTTCAATTGATCCTTTGTTTTTCATTATATTACGGTCGGACTAGCGTAGTCTGTAAGATCTAGACCGGTAACCCAGTGGCCGCGGGTTCTAGCCACGGCAGCAGATTCGAATTTTTTTATATAAAAATGTGCTATTATTTTAATATAAATAATACATATAATCGATGACATCTATATTTTTATTATATATATATATATCATCGATTTCCAGAGTAAAAAGTATATAGTTCTATACTTATTTGTCGGTATTCATTATGTCGATTGACTTATAGTATAGATTAGTATAGATTTACTCAGTTGCAACGCATTTGTCTATCGTCGCTGTTTTATTTCTTCCTGTTGATGACCCAAGATAAACTGTTGCTATTACTAATATCTAGCGAAGGGAGAGCTTTTTTAGAAACATTAAAAAATAGTTTTTTTTTTAAATAGTTTCGAGACACATTGGTATCATTTTTAGTTGACAAACGGTCGTCACTCTAACATGTATTAAAGCTTAAAATTTTCAATTACATGGAACATTGGTAATTGTTTGCAAATAAAGATTAAACAGCTTGATTAATACATACGTAAAATAGTAAGATTTCAGATATGTTATATGTTTCTCTCAATAAGGTATTGTTATTTTTGATATTGTCAAATATTTTATTAGGAAATTTGTTTGCCTAACTTATATTTTAAAACAAATTTGCCTTAAAATATACTCAAAAATAAACACAATAGAATATGTGTATAATATTTAATGAAACCAAGCAATTATTCATTTTTAATACGATTGCTATTACTAGACCTTTGCTGCAAGCGTTGGATTTTCAAATATATTCTTATGGCATTTCATAAGTACTGGCAAGTATATTGAATAGTTCTCTGTAGCTGCTAATTGCCGTCAGCTAATTGTCAGGCGTTGAGGGTTAGGCATTAAATATTAATACCGAAGCCGTGTATGTTGACGCAGTATATGGTTGCACGGTCCCCGTTGCAGTTATTAGTTGATTAAAGGGTGGATGTAGGGGTCGATTGTGCGCTACGAGAATGGAAGGAAGTTATAGCAAAGTCGCCGAGGTAGCTACCTCTTCCTAGTTATGAAAAGGGTGGGGAAATAAAGGGAAGAGGAGGAAGGGACAGAGAAGAGCAGCCGGAGGTACAAAGGATGAGGACGATGAAAGGCGACAGGGTGCGTGTCTCGAAAATCCGTTTTCGCCCTTCATTGTTTTCGCCAATGTTTTGATTGTGTGTATAGTCAGAGACTTACCGGCGAGGCACTTAGAGATTTCGCAGATAAATTGCTCACCGCGGAAGGAGGGCGTCTTTATCTAATGTTTTTTTAAAAAACTGCCTTTGCTGGGGCCGTTTTCAAGTTTTTCATTGTTGAAATGCGTAAATTCATATAGAACACAGATCAAAAGTTGTGATTTCGCTTAGAAACATGAAGATGTATTGTTAAAAGGTCAATAAACTTCGCTTAACTTTATATTATGGAGAAATATTTAGAACTAGAAGATTATAAAAAAATATTTAATTATATATATTTTATTAAAACGAAAATATAAACATTTTAAACAATTGTCGTTTACTTCTTCTTTACTAATATACTTCTTTTTGAAAATTATCTGCCACTGGTTAATATGATTCATCGCGATGATAATCTCAAATAAAATGAAATAATCATATTCTATGTCGTTTGAGACGACGATATGTGGCACACTAGGTCATATTGTTGCGAGAAGATTGGTATTAGTAGACATGTGCAGGTTATACGTACTAACAGGGTCATCTGTTCCTTTTTTGGTTTATGTAGTCCGGTAATCCTTTTAATTTTTACGTTTATTTTTAACTTGTTTAGTTGTTTTTTTTAAATTCCATTTTATATTTATTTATTATATTATATTTATTGATGTAGAAATGTCTCGAATTAAATATTTATTAACTTATCGCTATTTTTAAACAAAAAAAAATAAAATTATTTTATTGATAAGGTAAATTCAGTGGCTCTTAACAATTTATTGTAAGTTTTTAATTTACGTCTTACTTTTATTAACTTATGATTATTTTAGCCACCTATAGGTATATTAGAGAAAAATATCTTTATTGATAAAATAATGGTTCTCCACATTTTATTGTAATTTTTTTATTCACTTATTACTTTTACCAACCTATGATTATTTTATTCATATATACATATATTCGAGTAAATGTTGGTTTATTGATAAAGTAAATTCAGTGGTACTTAACGTTTTATTAACTATGATTGTTTTTATAACGTCTTACTTATCTTTTTATTATGTTAAATATAGAGTACATTTATGTGAAGTCTTATTAAACAAACATATTTAAAAGATAATCAGTTGAGCATCAGTCGCGTACGGTGAGATACATTCTCTTTCGCGATATTTAACAGGGAATTATTTTATGAGATATGTATGTGCTATTAAATAAATACTTTGTTCCATAAAACGAATTGTTTGTGCATTTATGTGAGGTATATTTTCTTCGGCAATGGATTCGTTCTGTCCAAAAATGATGTACAAACAATATGTTTTACGGAACAATTATTTTATATATTGCTCATTTAAATTGTCCTTTTATAAAAATAACTATATATGTATGTTATAACATTGTTGTTATTTGTAATTCCTATGTAGATATGATGATACAAGTGTCTTAATATTTTGCATAATAAAAAAATAGAACACATGATTTTCACAACAGATGGTATATTAAAAGGTTGCATAAAAACGGTCATTCACACAGGTAACACAGGTAACCGAAATTTGCCCAACATGTCGAAGAAAAGGGGGAATTATCTATTTACCCCCATTGTAGTCACCCTTGCCTAAACTAACATAATTCAGCAGGATTTATTTCTGGCTGACCCAACTTGCTCGAAGCTCAATGACGTCATTCCTTATGGATGCCTTTTTGATGCGCACTTTGAAGTTATTTATTAGGCCAAACTATGTCTATAAAGTATATTAAAATTGGACATCGAAATTATATTCTAAAAATCGTTTAATAAGTTATTTAGACCCAATAGTAGATTGTAATTTTACACATACATATCTAGTAATTTATAACTTTGGGTCAATTATTGTTTATTTATAAGAAAATCATTCAACCATATATGTTCATATAACATTGTATTGCAAAGAATATTTTTGTCGAAATTAATCGAATGTTCATTGATATGTTTTGTTTGTACTACGATTACGCACCCAGTGGGCAAACACGCCGGGGATTTGTCTTGCTCCGCAGCGGACGTTTTTTATGGTTGCCCCATTGTTTAGCGAGTATTAATTTTTAATTCCGTCCCGCCGAACAATGACTGGATTTGCACGGATATTTTTCACGTTCACGCTATTTTACCATCCATTAAACGACGGCCGCTCATGCGTTAACTCAATAGTCCCGATTGGCCGTTGTCATTCATTGCCCGACGGGACATTTTTATACCAACTTCGGCGGGGGTCGGGCTAATTTTCAATTAAGGCGTAAAAAATTGCAGCCTTGAATTATTCATGAGATATTTTTTATGTATAATATAATCGCGACTCGTTAAAAGCGCCAAAATCTCGTTTGAACATCAGCCGCATGCGGAAATATGCGCACCTCAAAAATATATTTTAAGAAATGCCATATAAAGGTACATTAAAGCTGGCTTATCTATTTAACGCTACGCTCCTACTATAATGAGAACCAAAAACGGTGGAAGTGAATGTTTTACTTTTTAATATTAGCTTATATAATATCTCAATGATATTCAGTCCTTTTAAAACAGTTTCTCAAGAGACTGAAACCCATAATTGTAAAATAAAATTTGTTACCCTCTTATCAGTTTGTTTTTTAAGATAAGAACACGTATTTAAGTAAGTAGTGACATTAAAAAGGCGATCAAACAAAAGCACGCGACAAAGTTAGGCTTAAATGACTAACTTTAAAGTAAAGGAAGACGCCCTTAAACCATATAGCTTTTATTAAATTATTTTAAAGTGAGATATCAAGATGTTTATTCCAGTTTTTGTATTATAAAATCGCGTATACCACTTGTGTGGGCATTTTATAATAGAACAAGATCATATATACACGACAGCGCATCATCTACTAAATGTGTCAATAAAATCATACATATAGTGTAAATTTGGTTTTAATGTATCTTAGGTATAAACTAATGATATGTGTTTATGTAATTATGGTAAATTAATTTTATTCATTTTGCATAAATTGACAGTGAAATCCTACGCAAATTAGACGAACGTAATTGGTCAATGTTTAACATCACTCTTGGCGCCATCCAATCGTGTACGATGTTTTTCAAGTGTAGGCGTTCCAAATACTAGCTTCAAAGTTAATGTAGTGCTATTATGACACTGGACCAGTGATTCATTATCAGAATTTACTCCCACTAATTTAATAATAAAATTACATTTAATGGTAAATGATTTTTCAGGCAAATATTTATTGAATATATAATAAATATATAGCAGCATTTTATTGTATGTACGAAAGAGCTTAATCATAAACATATTTAAGTTGGTCAAACTTATTTGAGCTTTGAAAGAATCTGGATTGTGCACTTATACATTATTATATAATATAAATATTGAACGCTAATAATCAGAAATGGATGTAAGCAGATACAATACAGTCTTACAACTGCTTTGTTTCGAATGTATAACTTTTAACCAACATGAATTACTTCATTTAATTAATTTATGATTAATGCCTTTATGTTTTATATTATAGTATGAAAATTTACAGTTAACGGATTATTATATGTTTTACATGAGCTTGGTATTTTTTCCAAATAAAGGGTATTGTTTTTGCACACGCACCTTAATACCAAAAATATATACACGATTCTGCTGAAATTTTATATTACTATGTATGCGCTTACGCGTTAGCTGTATTGTTGGTATCAGTCGAACATATGCAATGCTTCATTTCAGGCATTTGCAAATATCAATACCTGCGCAGATTATTACCGTGATGAACTCTTTTGTGTTTTTCGAAAAAGCATCCCTCACACATGCACACGGTGCACCCCCGTTTGGGGAGAAGTAGTATTTTATGATTTTTCACAAAGGGCTTTCACATCGCGATTAGCAGAAACGTTTTAAGGGGAACGAGCAGTTTCGCGGGGGTATCCCTTTGTTTTTATTAGCTTTGTTTTCGGGTTTCGCATCCTGGTATGAAATATGGCCGACACGTAGCCGTAGCAGTGCTAAAATTGAAATGTTTCCTTTTTTGCTTAGGAATAGAACCTTATATATTGGTGGAGGAGCGTTTATGGGAAGTCGATATTTTCATCATGGCGACAGTGCCCTTTTCACGTTTGCTGAGTGAAAAAAATGTTTTATATCATATACACGAGAGATATTCGCAAAGTAAAGATACAAAGTCTAGAAAATATTTCTAAAGCATTTTATTACTGGATTACCTTATAATAAGTAACTTCAAAACACTATTTTATTAATTTATTAACACTGTCCTTGTACCTGTAAAGTAAATGTAAAAAAAGGGAGTACGATTTTTTAATTGATACGTCATAAACTGCTCTCTTTTTCGGCACCCAACACGCGCATTACTATTAAACATTTTATAAACAGTTATATCTGACATACATATCAGTTATTCAGACATTATGCATACCTTACAGTAATTAATACCCATCAAACTTTTCAATATTGGAATTGGTGACATCTATAAAAATAATTAAAAATTATTATATTATGTGTATTATAATTTTATAATTACATGTCATTTTGTAGCTAGGTTGGTTTTTAATAATAGTGCATTAATATAAATAAAAAAGAGTCTGCTGTCGTGGTTCAAACACTGGTCTCTATATTTTGTCTGTTCATAACGCCTTTTTCATAAACAGAAACAATCTATTTGTAGCAGCAGCTTCTCCTTGTGAAGATTAGTAAATATATGATTTACTATAAAAATACGATTATTACAAATTACAAGCTTTAAGATTTATTTATCTTAAAAATACCTATTTATAAAAATATATAATTCTTTCAATACAATTTTATAAAACGCACTTTTTACAGTGTAGTTTACATTACACAAATAATTTTAGATATTAAAATTGCTACACCGCGTATAAAAAAATAATAATTTATTTATTGGCGGCTGCGAAATCTTAAAAAAAGTTACACCCAAATTAATTACAATTTGTCGATAAAATTTTATACATATACTAGGTCGTTATTATTTATTTATTGATTTTTTATGCAAAAGTGAAACTGATTTTTTATCGATCAGCGTAATTACGTTCAGGTGTCTGAAGCAACCGGTTAAATATTCATAATGGCGCAAAAAATCGTAACTTGTAAGGTCAGAGCGGTAATATATTTTATATTAATAATATATCATTGATATAAAACAATCAAAGCATTGAATATTAATTTATCTATTATATATAAATTGATATGCTTGAAATAAAAATATTTACTTTATAGCAAATTTTATACTGTAAGAATATTATTTAATTGTTTGAAAATAAAATAAATAATACATAAAAGCAATTTAGTTAACTCAAGAAACATCATCTAGTCATCTAGTATATTGTACCTATACCTACGATTATTGATTTTAGAATAATTATTATTCATAGTGCTGTATTACAATTTAATGTTTCATGTGTCATTTAATTGGTATTAAATTCGTTGCACAATATATCATTCCATGCAGTTTATATAAATACAGCTGGGGTCCGCAAATTCCCCCAGCAAAATGCATCGCGTATGCAAATGCTTAGATTATGGCACCAACTTTAAAGTGTCTTAACGCTTCTGGGGACAAATTGCATTCGCCGCTCCGCAGTTTGGCCTTATAAATATGCACCCTAAAAACGAGAAGAAAAATGCATTTATGCGCCCGCAATTTGTTGTATATTACTTCTTAAATTTTGTCGCTGCAAATTTGCATGAGTGCAAAAAATAAATACAACCGAAACTTTTTTGGACAGTGTCCAAAGTAATTTTTTTAGTAGCTTTGCACATGTATTGCATGTACAATTCAAATATTTGCTATTATGACTCACCTAGCCGACACAGACGCCCGTTTTGTTCTTCTCTCGTGTCATAAAATTTTATTTTTTTATGCTATGATGTTTTCGCGAGTTTTAATGGAATTTGCAAATAAAACAAATCGAGCAATGTCCGATGAAAAATTTTCAGTTGTGTATATTTTTTACTCTCCATACAATGGTGACATTCCAACACGATCCCAGCAATACAGCTCAGGTTTTTTTATGGTATAAGGTCTCGACTTCAATATGTATCTTTTATACTAAGGTTTTATGTGACTAAATTGCTTTTGCTTCATACTGTTACTATCCTACACTAATTGATATATTTAATAATCGAAATAAATAAATATAATATAGTCCAGTCAAATAAGGCGAAATAAAGGCTAAACCTCGGAATGAAAGATACCAAGCTGAAATTTTGCACAGACCTTCGTTTTGATGTTCTTAGGACAGGGTGAAAAGTCTCATAAAATATCGTGTCTGCTAATCAAGATATCAAAGGTCAAAGGTCACAAAATTTGTTTTTTTGCAAATATCTCGCATTTTATGCGTTGCACGTCATTAGATGCTTCACAAAACTTGTAAAACATAAAATTATCTACAAGTTTAGTTATAATATTTGTTTTGTATCATTAACCGTTTTTGAGATATAGCGCGAAGAGTGGGAGGCGTACATCCGTTTATAGAATCCAGCGAGTATTTCTACCTGCTTAACTTGGTATAAGCTTTGAAAAAGTAAACAATCGTGAAAAAAGTGGTCTCGGCAAGTCGTTTGAACCATAATTTTATTACTTTCTTCATTGTATTATTAGGAATTAAAAATGAAATGTTGCTCGACAAGAAATTTGTGCGAAAAAATTGAAAGAGTTGAGAGATGTCCTTACGGAGTATGTACCAGATGATAAGAAGATCATTTCCAAATTAAGAGAAAAATATTTAACTGATATTATAGTTATAACGAAGATTGGATCATTCCCTATTTTTTCTTTTCGCGATGCTCAAGCTTAAGTTTTATCCATAGCTTGGTATGAAAATAAAAAAGGCACTTCGGAAGAAGAACACTTGCGCGTAGTGGAAGCTGCTGCGGCGATTATTAGAGAAGATATTCAAACTTCTGTTGTTGAGACAAAGTCTTATCCGCCCCCGAGTAAAATATTAATGAAGAAATTCCGAAAACTTTATTACATTTTCTGCAAGAAGTTATTATAAAGAACAGAAAAGGAAAGACGGATCATTTTAAAACGAAATACACAGCTATAAGACTTCCATACGAAAACGGTCCTTTTCTTCGCAGTTATTAATAGGCCTATCTGTATTTCTTCATAGAAAAAATACAGATAGGCAAACATCCAAAAAGACTTTTGGATGTTTTTTCAAGTTTAGGTTTTTTCGCTTCATATAGTGATACTGTAAAATGTTAAATTTCAGCTGTTTATCACCCACAGCCTCGTAATCAACCATCATAGTCAAGTGCCTTAGTACAGTATGCAGCAGATAATGCAGAAAAATATTTATACTCTTGATGGCTATAATACTGTTCATATAATGGGAATGATAAAAATAATAACTCCAAATTCTGAAGTTATATCTGATGAACGCATAAAGAAATTTACAACAAAACCAAGTGCAAAGGAGTTAGCAGCACTATCACACATACCCCTTCTAGTGTATGAAAATCATGTCGTACCCGGATTGAGCAAGAGATTCAAGTTCAAAATTTTAATGATGTAGAAGAACTAACCGAACAAATATTTAATGTAGTTGATTTGTTGTGGAAGTACGGAAAGTGGAAAAAATATCTCACCGTTGCCAGGGTGGAATGGATTTATTGAACAACTTACAAAAAACAATGAGAACTTTGTAACTTCTCGGATTCTGTTTCTTACTTTTATTCATCATCCTGTGAGTAATATGGACACAATTTACACTACATTACAGTGTGCTATAAACACTACCAAGAAACATGAACAAAGAACATGCTTAATAACTTTTGATCAGCCGTTGTACATAAAAGCACGTGAAATCGTAGCAGCTTCAGATGCTAGCTCAGACTTGTCCAGAGTAGTTGTGAAACTAGGAGGCTTTCATATGCTTATGTCTTTTATTGGATGCATAGGGTATATAATGAATGGAAGCGGAATCAAGGAAGCTCTCAGTACAATTTATGCATCGAATTCTGTCGACAAAATGTTGGATGGTCCCGCTTTTGCAAGAAATATCAGAGGCCATACGTATTACTTTTTGCATTATCGATGATGATTTTTGAAGATATGGAGATTGAAAGTTATAATGCTTAAGATGGATTCATTCAGCAGATAACAATTTGCGATGTTTTCTACGAAACTGTGGAAGAATGTACAGGTAACTCTGGCTCCGTAGTTTACATAGCGTTATCCTATAAACGGATGCGCGCTTCCCACTCCCCGCGCTATATCTCGAAAACCATTAACCATACGAAGAAATAAATTATACAAACTTGTAGAAAATTTTATTTTCTATAAGTTTTGTTAAACATTTAATGACATGCGACGCAAAAGAGGCGAGATATTTGCAAAAAAAACGATTTTTATGACCTTTGACCTTTAATATCTTGATTAGCAGACACGATATCTTTTGAGACTTTTTACCATATATTTAGAACGCATAAACAAAAGTCTGTGCAAAATTTCAGCTTGTTATCTTTCATTCCGAGGTTAAACCCTTATTTGACTGGACTAATATATTATTTGATCTTCACCAAGGATAGCTATTATTATCCTTAACCCGATTATTAATAAAGTCTTTGAACTAATAATTGACAAACTTTGTCTTTATAAACTAATTTACGAACACACAATATTAGCAAAATTTTGATAAATATATTGACTAAATGAGTGTATTATTATAAGAAAAATATTTAAAAAAATATCTTAACTTCTATTGTTTCAAATAAATTCTTTTGTTGTTTTTTTTTCATGTTTATATTATTAGTTAAAAATAATTTGTGAGTGAGTGGTGAAAACAAGTATTTTACATTTTATTAATATTAAATGATTTCAATTAACTCAAAATTTATATTAATACGCTCGTTCTGTTCTTTCACAGGTAAGCCCCGAAAGTTATGTCGCTCCCGTTGGACTTGTGCAGCGCCGCAGGTATTACAAAATATATTATATTATATATGATATTAGGTTGTACGAACGAACCGGCGGACAAACGCTCCCCAATAGGCAAATTACGGTCCCACATAATGAGCTTTTGTCAAAGTCGATTTAAATTTCAATTTGTGCGTTTTGAAATGTTTGCCGGGCTTTAAAACGCGAACAATGGGGCTCCCTTTGTCGCGCGTGCCTCGCCTTTGTTTAACTTTACTGTTGTTTATGTCGAGTCTTAACCGTTCACCTTGTGAGGGATCGGAAAAATCATTGACTGAAAAGATCTAGAAAACTGATTGAAATTCATATTCAATGACCGAGTATTCTGAAATAAACCATTAATGGCGAGGTTCACAAAATTCATTAATTGATGCTATATTTTGTTATTCACAAATAAACATTTTACTCTATATTGAAAAAATTAAGGAACGGCTATCTTGTCCGTTTTATCAAGTAATTTTCATTCATGTAAAAATACGTAATATAAATACTCATCTACAATAAATTAAACTGTTATTTAAATTAGAAAAGTGGCTGATGCAAATAAAAAACCATAAAAAATATTATGAAATATTCTAAACTGTGTTTTTGGTACATCGGATTTTTTCTGACAGTCCAATTATTACATTGCCATTACAATGGCGTCGAGTTCTATTATCTCCAATCATCGAGATTTAGTTGTATGTATTTATGATTCGATTCTTCTGCTAGAAAGGTCGATCACCCGGACTTTGGCACTTGTTTAGAGAGATAACGATTACAACAATATGACATGTCATTCATTGTGATCGTGTATAATGAATTATTGTGGCTATTAAATAAAAATGGTGTGTGTGAATGTGAACAATGTGCTTTCTGATGTTACCGGTTATATGATGCATTGATTTTGAATAGCTTAACTGTTATAATACGATTTTGTGGTACATAGTTTATATTATATATAAAAATACAACAGATCTAAATATTATATAAAATAGTATATACAGTGTATTATTAAAAATCTGGATGCGAATTATACGTGCTAGAAATTTTTATCTGAATAGGAATGCGCGTCTGTTAGATCTATCAAACAAACGGTGACATAAAATTTCTTCAAGTTGATTTTTATGACCAAAAAGGAGTATGGATAGATAGATAGATTTTGGAAGATTGGTTTTAAATAAAAAAAAGGATTGCCATAAAAAATCAGTATTGTTAATTGACAATGCTCCTTTTCGTCTGAATGAAAACATATTGATAAGGAACATCAGTCTAATGGTTGCAATAATTTTTTTACCGCCTTATGTTACAATGTACTAAGGTGTTATATTATCAAAAAAACGGCTTTACCGTGCTGACCATTTCAAAACTCTTACTGAGGAAGATGATGGTTTAAGTAATTTCTTTGATGCTATACATGGAATAGCAAAATCTTGGTAAAAATCAAAAGTATAGCCAGTATCATTTGTTTCATCGTGGAGAAAGATTTTTCTTAACGGATTCTGAAGTGACCCTTGACATATCTTAAATATGCGGAATAATGAAAAAATAAAATGCTTTAAAAATTTTGACCAGAGTGATTTGATCGCGATTTAAATGAATGGTACGGAAATCGTTTCTATTGTCACTCAAATAGAAGTTAATGGGAGTGATATTAATAATACAAGTAAATATGATATTTACAATTACATTAGTATTAATAAAACATTGCCTTTTGGTAAAATTTCACTAAACTATATCGACCAAAGGGTGTTCGAATATAAAGATACAATTTGTAGTTTCAATTTAACATTATAAAGTGTACTTCGGCTTTGCCATATTAATAACTTTAAGTGTTAATTTGTTTAATTCTACTCTTAATTAAAAATCACTTATTAATGCCATTTTCGCACATTTTTAAAATAGAAAATCATTATATAAATAAATAAGTAATCCTGGAATGAATGTTGTTTTTTTTATTTAATATTTAACAGTAAGTCGTGCTTTAACCATTGATTTCTTAGTACATTTTTTGTTAAATTTATGTTAGTGCATATTCCGATATTAAAAAAAATTGGGTTCCAAAATTTACGATGGATTTTTTTTTACCATGTAAATAATTCATATAAAATTGCATTTTATATGAATTTATATAGATTCACACAAATTCAGCAAATAAAGCAAGTTGGAGCGTATCCGCATATCCCAAGAGCTTATTGGATCTTGAAGCTGGTCGCGTTCTCTCGAATATTTGATAACCGAATACGAGTAACGGTGTTGTACGACAACAATCGTCGTATAAGATAAAGGTTTTCCAAAGGTCAAGTAGCAAAACCTACCTCAAAGCTCAAGTTCATTGTATTAAATGTTATTTTGTGTATATGGTGTGATTGCAAAGGGATTGTAAATTACGAAACTCTTAAACCTGGCCAAACACTAACGGCAAGCTTATACTGTGATCAGCTGGATCTGCCTGCACTTTTCGACAGAAGTAAAATATTTCTACAACACGTCAATGTGGCGAAATTTACTCTTACTTATTGCCCAGATTTTGCTTTTTCCGACTACCATTTATTTCGATTGGAAAATTGTTAAAATTTTTATAATTATTTTTTTAATTTTAACATTTTATTTTTTTTCTATCTTACTAAATAGAAAAAAATTAAAACGTAGACGATATGAAAAGGGGGCTATCGGAATATTTGGGATCAAAACCTTTAACGTTTTTAGATAATGAAAATAAAAAATTGAACGTTATATATTTAAAATAAAATTATATTTTAAATCAATAAATAAAAAAAACGACATTCATTTAATAATAACCTAATAAATGCTATTATTATATTTTTACGTATGAAATATGCTCTTATTTTTTTATTATTAAAGTTTCGAGAAATCAAACGTATTATTTTTTGTCTGTCGCTAAGTGGTACTGCCATTTTTACGATGATGTATCTGTTTATGTTTATGTCACAAAATTTAGCGCAAAAAGTATTAGATTTTTTTACGAATATTTTCATATAAAAATATGATATGCATCATTTTTTAATATATAATATAAATAATTATTTATAAGACTTACTTAATTTATATTTATTATTTACAGGCATGGTCATAATAATGGGTCACCCTAATAAATTTGTTATATCTTAAAAAATCGTAAAAATATAAAAGATTAACGGATTGGGGTTGTTTATATTTTAAGCTAATTTTTAATATTTAGTAGGTCCACTTTTAGCTTTAATTACAGCTGCAACATTTTTTGAGAGAATGTCAACTAATGACATGCAGGTAGATGTAGTTAATTTTTTCTTTTTCATCTGCAATTTTTCTCGCAGCGCCTTTTTGGTTTTGTAATTGTATTGGGTGAGCTTTTCTTTTATTTTTGCTCATTAATGCTCTATAGGATTTAGGTCTGATAACTGTGCAAGCCATTTTAAATACGCGAAGTATGGTACGAAATAATGTCTTGTTGGAATCAGTCTGTGCTTGAAAATATTTTCTTGTAGGAATCCATTAAAGTGAATTCAAACATTGAAATATAAATATTACTATTCATACTACACTCGCAAGTGTACAGGTTTCCTACGCCTGCTGATGCCATGCAACCCCAGATCATAACGCTTCCGCCAGTTTATTTGACTTTGCGTACTACGCAATCAGCTATATATTCTACTCCAACTCTTCAATTCATGTGTACTACACCAGGGGTTTCAAAAACTTGGAAGAATGGTAAGAAAGTATGATTAATTAAAAAATATTGCTTTAAATTTTTTAAATAAATCAAGTTTTTAATATATTTTTATATGAAACAATATTAGTTTAAAATTACTTCAAAGTTGGATTCGTTGAACCAAATGCTATTCGCCCAATCTTTGTGTTTTCGGGCCCACTCTAACATTCCGAGTTCTGAAAGCCACAGTTTGTGTCGGGACTAAAAACCTGTAAGTCCCACATCGTTGAGCCTTCTTCTCACCGTCTGCGAAGAAATGGTTGGTTATTCGCTTGCAGAGACTTTAGCAGTCAGCTTAGAATATGTTTTAAAGGACTCACGATCCAAAATTTGATCTTCCTGCGAAATTGTCTTTCGTTTTCTTCCAGTTTTTGCCTTTGATTTGTAAGAATCACATTCGTCAAACCGTTTCAAATCATTTTGGACAGTATTTCGTGAATAATTAATATGTTTTCTAATTTCCGATATAATATGTGAATGCAATAAAATTATATTCACTTAAATTGCGTTTTTCTAACATTATTTGAATGTTAATTTAATATTTAAAATAAATTAATAAATAATAAAAAATTATAACGAGAAATAAAGGCCAAAATCTTAACTGTATATAAGAAAGATTAAACAAAAAGACTTTCAATCCAATTTTAAAACTCAAGGGAGCAATAAAAAACGATAAATTCCTTTGTTTATTAGTTTTAAAAAATACGACTAAAACTAACTGCTAAAATATTTCGGTCAGACTATGCACTTTTAAAGAGTTACACACCATATCAAGGGGTGCCCCATAATTATGACCAAGCAGTTTGTGTTTCACAACTAAAGCAATTATTTATGCAAGTCAATTAATGTGTATCCTTATTAAACTTTTCATGTATGAAATTTTAATAATACCTATTATTTATATTTTTATTTTATACTTGAACACAAGAGCGATTTATCGTACGGACAGTTTTCAATGTATTAAACCAGTTCTCGTCTCGGTGTTTGCATTCGAAAACTTCAAGTTCTGGTATTTGACTAAACGCCGTGCATTCTCCAATATGTCTGCCGGTAGACATTTCGAAAACTTTCAACAGTTTATCGCGCGCGTCCTTTGGAGTCGTCGCTAAATTTCGGATTGTACACTCTTGAAGCTTGTGGAACTTTAGACACGCTATTCGCGAGAGATTCTAAATATAAAATCGCCCCCGAACCAATCGATAAAATTCTATAAACGAACGCGATCGTAGCAATTTCGAGTTCATTGTTCACAGAAAAATTCACACAAATTGTGCTTCGGATATGACAGCGATTCACAAACTGTTTCGATGGTGCTGATGAATCAAAAAATATATTATAAATCTTTTTTCTTGTAAATATTATTTTTAATCGGTATATCATAGGCATGAGTTTATGCATTATAACATGCAATATATATTTTAACAAGTTGTGACTAGTTGATTGATGCTATGAACTTATTTAATTTCATGTTAGTATGCTAATATAATAAATATCAAAATAGTGATTGTTGCTATTATTAAGATAGTTCGCGAAAGTTTGAGAAACGCTTGGTTGTAGTATAAAAGGCAATTTCAGTACCAACGTGTGTTTAGTTTCGCATCTTTGTTCCATTCAAATTAAACATTTTTTCCTCGGTTATGATAAAAACGTTGAACAACAAAAAAATGGTAGGTTTAGAAGTCGCGTTTAATTGGTTCGTGTTTTTTTTTCAGTTAAGTACAAGACCCCCATTGTCGGATAATTACAGAGGACCGAAAGTATGATAAAAATGCGTTCTATCCGCTTTGGTGGTTCTGATAATTTGACAGAATAAAACACACGTCATCACGCCATGGACAGTCAAAATTCGTTCCAGTGTCAGTGAAAGGCTCGTAACAACTGTTACGTGTCGGAAGAGGGTAATTGAATCAAAATTGCCGACCGACTATTAGTTGCTAATGCAACGAGGACTTCTAATAGGATTACGTTTTAGGAGAGTTTAAACTACGCTTGCTTTTCAAAATTTAATCCGCTTGCATCCTTCGTAATAAGCATTTTTACTAACGTGATTAATGCTTCGAATCGAACTATGTACCAGTGACTTATGTATTATGTGTGTATGGTACATGTGTGGGCATAGACAGACTGAGCATTAAATATGCAAAATGTTTCAACCGACTGAAACTTTGGAACCAAGCAATTTAGTGAATAGAGTTGTAGCTGTCTACCTCTTGATTATTTTATTATTTATAGAGTACGTAAATTTAAAAAAATAGTCTGATTAACTTCGATCACTGCATTCAGTAAAAAATATTGTTTTTAAAACTTACACAAAATACTAAATATTATTATTTATGTCAATCTATGTTTCATTTATTACAGCTGTCCTTTGTGTACAATATATTCTGTAATGTAATAAAACACACTTAATTCGAATTATATAAAAGTAATTGGATTTTCACAGTTGGCTTGATTTTATTTTAAAATTATACACAATATAATATAAAATAATAAAAGCTGTGCGCTGTCGCTTTTCTGTATTTTCGGTGAACGCAACAGTGCGTTAACGTGTTAAGACTTCAAAGTTGATAGTTAAACATACAAAAATAACCTCTTCCTGGCTTAAACAAAAATAACCACTTTAAGAACTTTTAGTGTTGAATAACTTTAACATCAAAAGATTAAAGCATCTTACTAGTATTATTATCTAAATTGGAAATGCAACGTAAATTATAAATATATTGAATAGTTAAGTTGTAAGCTTAATCGCTATGGCCGAGATTGAAACCCTTTTTGAATATTTAACTCCTTTTTAATGCGAGAGAGCAAATTTTATTACCCTATTTACAAGGTACCTAATATCTTAACTGGGTTTATAAATTATTGTAAAGCACACTAAAATGTAGTTATTTAACGACTCGGAAAGTCTTGTTTGGCGCACGTATTTCAAGCAAGGATTTTATATTGACCAGTGGGAGTATAAATCTAGTTAAATTTAACGACGTGTCCTTTAATATACAATAAAAAATATTTAATATAAGACATAAACATATTTATCACCTAGTTATATAAAATATACATAGAATAAAGTGATTAAATGTATATTTTTTTATATAAAATTTTAACAATACAAAAAATATATATATTACAATTATTTTCAAGCTGCTGGTTTATAAGCATTTTAAAATTTACAAGGTAAAATTAAAAAGTTGAAATAAGACTTGTTCAATTTAAAAACTACAAAGCAAATTAAACCAATATGATAGACGAGTGGTGTAAGTCTCTGACTATTGACCTAAGACCTGAGTTCGAATCCCATACGAACCTTAGTGTTTTTAAATTTCTATCGTGTCTGGGAGATCAGAATTAATGATCATTATATAATTATAATTCTGATCGATTATCACAGATTAGGTTTACCTAGATTTCCTAATGTCACGGATGAATATCGTGGTGATTAATTAAAATCGAGCTAGGTCGTACATATCTGGTATTGAAACTTCTCTAATAATGAGCTAATACAACTCATAGATAATATCTTATATGTATTAAAAAAACGGGTTTTAAGGCCTAACAAATGTGACTTTTTATTCTTAAAACATATATAGAAAAATGTAGATGCCACTATCAGGCGTTGGAGTTGAAATAGCAGGTCACAGAAGTCAGAGAGTCTTCGCTGGCATGTCGAGTTGTATTATTGTCGGCTGTGTTTTCAGTGTAACACAGCCGACAATGGGATCAATCATGATGAGTTCTCGTAATGTTTTCTAGACAATTTGCTGAAGTCTTTCATGTCGATGCAATCTCATGACTCGTCTCTGGTGTGGTGATTCCGTAGCGGCTAGTTATGTTTGCGAGAAAATTTATTCGGTTTTTGGATACACGCAAAATGTATTCATGCCTTTAAAGATAAACTACATATAGTTATTTAGGTAACCAAAATGTCGTAGAAAAATATAATTTTGCGTAGGGTAGAAAGTATTGTGTAACGCGCACTTATATGTGATTAACGATTTGGGACGGATGTGGTATTAAGTGGTCCGTGCAATATTTTTAATTATTATCGCAATTGTGATCTCTCTTTCATTGTTGAAAAATTACTGTTTGTAGCCTTATTTTCAAGTAGTATTTTGGATTGTTCGAAATGGTTTTTAAAATGACCTCTTCCTAATTAATCTCGTAATTTATTTTCTTATTGTATATAAGCCTGTCGCCATGTTGCAACGAAAGATTACCAATAAATATATAAAACGATACATAGATATGTGTAGATTTTTGATAATATTGTTTTGAAATGAATATCTTTGAACAAAAAAGTTAAAAAATATTTTAATATATCTCGAGATATTTAGACATTTTCTCATGGTTCTATATTTTTATGGTGAATGTTGGTGTTTATCTTTAAAGCATTTCTTATGACTTTTAAGATGTCTTCTGCTCAAAATATAGGTACATTTGCACTATTTCTAACGTTTTAAAAATCATATTTCATTTAAAAAAGGCATGTGTGGATAAAACCTGAATTATTTTGAACATATTTTTTACTATGATAAGATTTAATGTAATTTATTTATTATTTTAGATATAAATCTGATTTCCTACTGAAATTAATTTCAGTTGGTAAAAAAAATAAAACAAGCTCATTTAAACTCATATTGAGTTTACCATCTTAATACAGAGTGCATTTAAAAGTAATCTAATACATTTCACCTAATTTATTCGTGACAATATTTTAATATATGGCACAGCATTTTAAAATAGTTTTTGATATGATATTAAAAATATATATATATATAAAAAATAAAAGCATAGATTAGTTTATATATCAATAAATATTAATCAAATTGACAATTTGCCGTAAATGAAAGTAATTTGAGCAAACAATTTGCCTAATGAATATTGAACCAAAAACAAATGTGCTTTGATGTTACTATTAATCGATACTTAATTAAGTATTTATATTGAGTTGAATACAAAGCTTTTATGAATTTAATCAATTGTATATTTTTTATTAGTTGTTATAATATCGCTCAATAGTTATGCAATGTTTAAATTTTTATTATCGGTTTTTTTTTATTAAAAAAATAATAACAGGATATATTAATGCACATTGTCATTGCGAAAACAACCCTTTTCTAAAATTTTTACTTTAAACTTTCAATTATTAGTCTTTTAAGAGCAATAAAAAATACATTGATTAGAATATTTAACAAGAATTTTGAGTTTTAGTTGCATTTCTACCGTACACATTCAAAATAATAATATTTATTTTATACTCGTTAACAAATACGTAAGTGCATTTTTTTCACAGATATCTAAAAAAATTAACGTCTGTTAAAAAATAACAGGTTAGGAAATAGAGCAAACATACAATTAATGAGTTATAGAAAATTGATACAAATAAAATATTTAACTCTACCGTCTATTTATAGATTTGTAGCAAGTGTTCAATAACTTGAATATAGGATAGATGCAGATATGTCTGAATGTATTGGGAATTTAATTAAAATATGTAAGACTAATTTTAAACTATTGAAACCAAAAATAATGGTAAATTAAGGAAGTAAGCTCTCTCAGTATTTTTAAAGTAAATTAATGTTTAGGCAAGGAGACGCATTGCTCACCATGCTATTTAATCTAATGCTGGAGGCGATAGCCCGCAATTTCAATATCAGGGGTTGTATTGATTCTAATACAACCCAAATATGTGCATATACTAATGACATATTCATGTGAAGTCGCTTTTAGCAAAAAACGATCGATCACGATGTAAATAAAAAAATAGGGTCTGAATAGCATAGTCCATAAGATTATGTAAGTCACAAAGACTACGGTCATCTCAAAAGAATGGACATTAACCTAATCAGAAATATAACGAGATTATCTCGCAATAGAAAAGACCAAGGGACATACATATAGTATTAGTACTAGTAAATATTTTAAACTTAAGGATATTTATATGCATAAGTCTATTTTATAATCATTTTACAGACACTTGTAATAGTAGGTAAATTTGCGAAAAAACGATAAAACAACAAATGTAGCGTAATGTCTTGAAACGTAAAATAGCTTAACTTATGAAAATTATTTTTTTGAGATAAAATTTTATCAAACTGGACTTCGAAGCTCGTCAAAATTTGTTAAAAATAGTCATCTGGTAATTCTGACCCGAAATTCTATTTTTATGTACTTCATCGTTAAATTGGCTATTGATGTTACTCACAATGTGCTCAATCATTCTAGCAACTGTTCTCGCCCATAAGTTGATAGATTGAAATATATTTATTTTTCCGGCACATATTTATTCAGCTTCAAACAATCAAACATAACTTGATTATATCACATATTAAAAAAGGCATTGGGTCATATTTTACAGACCACTGTTGTAGAAAGCCAATATGGCACAGGCTGGTGATTGTAAACGTCTTCATTTAAAAAATAAATAAAGAACACAGCAAAAAGAATTAAAAAATTAAGTTATCTTTATTACTAAGCAAATAATTGTAAGCGTTAAATTTATACATCGATCTATTTTACAAATGTTTACCCTTTTTTTAATTCATAATTTTTTACAAACTTCTTGCAGTATTGAAGTTAGCTCAGATGGTAAACACAAAGATTTTATTTTATGTATCTAAAGATAGCTTTTACTAGTTTTATACAATACACGTAAAAATAATAATTCAAAATTTCTAGTCAGATACCTTAAAAAAACTTGATAAGGTTCAATAAAGAATTACATATTCTTAAAAAAAGAAATGTAAAACATGTTACCAGAGTTTAATCGAATGATCGACGACCGATTTAACAACGTGAAAAATTACCTTCACTCGATAATGAAACAGCAATAATTCATAGTTATATTTGTTCACGACACCCGGGCGTCTGTTTAATGTAATTCCGGAGCTGCTCCTTTTTTCTCTTCTCTTCCATACTACATAATACTTCTCTCTTTTGTGCGGCCACCGGCGTTTAGAATGAATTTAAATCCGTATTTCCATTAAGGTGGGACGTCTGGCTACCTGTTATGTATTTTTACACAATGCAACGGTGTACACAACACCAAACAGGGCTGTCCCAAACGTTTTGCTTAATTTATGTTGAATTTTAAGAGCTCTTTCTCTGTGATAATGTATACGCTACGGGATAATAACCGTGACGAATTCATTACTAGCTTTACATATAGTACTTTATATAGTAATAATTCCATATTATATAATAGACAAAATATGTAAGAGATACCATTTAGGTAAACTAATGTATTTGTCTTTCAGTAAAATGGAGAGCTGTTGTCAAATCTATTAAATATAAGGGTGTCCTATTTTCGGCTCGCGTTGTTAGAAACTAAATTAATAATATTTTTTTAGCATGACTTCTATATTATCTACTGATAAATTTGGTGAAATTAAAAGGCAAAATATATACGACAAAACCGCGTTTCATTAAAATGACACATAACTATTTTTTATTGGATTTTATTTTTATTTTATTTTTTGCAATGCAATAAAATTATTTTTTATGAACATATTTTAATTTATTTTTAGGATTATTGAATTGCAAGGATATTGAATAGTATTATAAATAACAAGGAACCAAAATTGATATTAAAATAAAACAAAACTAGGACGATTTGATAAAGGAGCACTTAAAATATTTACGTTTTTGAAGAGGATGTATGTTTCTAAAGAGCATTAAATGTATGTTCTGAGAAAATAATAAATCAATGCAATACAAAATCCTATTTTTCCTCTGTATCATATTACTTAGTGAAGTGGGAAGTTCCTTTATCAACTAATTTCATAAATGCTCTCTGCCGCATATTTTTTGTTTGTTCAATACTATGAATAGTTGCGGTTTCCATTGTCAATTGAAAACATTTATTTATGCTTCCACCCACAATATTTCTAGCTTCGTATCAAATTTCCCAACGGGACGGGCATACGTAGAATTCCGTTAAAAATTATCCCCTAAAGCACACTTACTGCGTGATATATGCATTTATTAAATATGTAGGGTAACCATATTTTTATTATTATTTTCAATTATAGAAGCGGCACGCTCTTTTGAGCCTCGGCTTAACTCCGAATTATATAAATAGGGTTATCGAGTACCATTTGAGAGATTTTATCGATCTTCCCATCCTTATCGTACACTCTTCGAACAAAATTAGATAAAAAGAGATGGGTAGCTACATAATTTCAATCTCGAAGATTTCGGGCGCATCAATAAAAATACTTTATCGTCATGATCCTCACTTCTTGGTAAGATATACAATAAGATGCCGTGTCATCCAGATGAAATCGTGTCGGATATTTACCCTCTGGTAGTTTCTCACAAAAGTTTAATCTTGACGACGGTTTGACAACTGCTGGTTCGATTTTTGATCGTTATGGTTATATAAAACGTTAATGGGCATCCGTCTAAATCTTAAATATTTACGTGCTATTATATTTTATTTTTCATTAGGTGTATTGTGTATATATTATAGATAGAGTATTGAACTCTTATACCCCTTTATAGAATATAAATGCAAATTAAATGACCCATCAAAGAGGTTGAATTAACGAGAGGAGATTTTTCGTTTAATGCCACTATAATTGCACGCACTATACTAAAGCACCCGTTTAGTAATCAAAGGGTATATAATGGAAATAATCCCAAATCACAACATTCATTGTTAGGGGTGAATCTGTTTGCTTTTGGGTCTATTATGTAATTGCATAGTGATATCACTGATGTTGGGAATTAATTCATGTACCTGTAAATATAATAATATATTAATTTATATATTTTATTACACGATAAAATATTTATTAACTGTTTTTTAAGCATGACATATATTATTTTGGATAGCTAAAAATATAAATAAATTCAGAAGTTATGTAATTTACTTTAAATAGATCATAAAAATGTGCGAGCGTTACGATTGCGATTAGAAAGTTTGTTTCTTGATGGATTTATTTTTCGGAACTTTGAAAGTATTTTTTTTTGCAACATGAAAAATGAAGAGTAATATATTTATTATCATGCACAGTAATGCTAAAAAAATCTATGTACTCACTACAGTTGTGGTGTGAATTTTCTTAATGGATATTTATTACAATTTGATGTGCAATTGTAGCAGCTTTTTGTGCGTTTGTTCCGATTGATTCGATTACAAAGGAATAATTTGTTTTGTCGATTGTGTTACGGTGTGAAGTGGGTGACTTGTTATGTTCGGTAATTGTACATTTAAGTGCTAATTATATATTATGAAACGCTACACTAAAACGTATTTGTATATAATTTTATTCGCTATAATACTTTTTCCTCCTCACAGTCGTTTCATATGGTGTTTTATTTCTTGGACTATATTATGGCATATATATTGATTACTATAGCACATCATATTATAAGAAACCTGTTTTTGCTTTTATTGATATATGCAGGTAAAGAATATATTCATATTCTCTGCATGTAAAATATTAATATTTCTGTTTTTTCTTATTTTCCTGGAGAATGTCTGTCTAGAACGTATGTATATTAAAGAAAAATCATATTTGATAAAAAAAACAACTACATCGTAATATTACATATAACCAAGATTTTTTTTAACAAAAAAGGTGCCGGAACTCTTGTCAAGCATTTTACTATAGAAAATTATATTAAAATGTCATTTAAATTTAATTTAAAGCTACTTTTCCTATGCCATGAACCGCATAAAAAATTAAACAATATTTTTATGAGAGATTTATTTATTTCTGCTTTTGAAGAATAAGTAAATAAGTCATACTTTTTTTGACTAGTGAAAGATTCTTGATTTTACAAATATTTATTTAATGACATCAACGTATGGCTTCTTCGATTATATCATTTCTCTTCAATTTCCCGTTGAAATTTTGAGCTTAGCTCAGAATTGATATTTTTCAATTGTTTTAACAAAAAATTAAGGCCCCTTTGGCTGTTATTAATAATCATGAGACAATTGGCAATAACAGCAGATGCTATTTTACAAAAACAAAATAAAAAAAATGTTTGAATTATCGAAAAAAATTTAGCCCTAAATAGTTTTGCATTCTGCCGATTCCCATGCGTAATTTCTTCTTATCACCAAACTAAAGATAAATCCACCGGCCAGATAGAGTAATAGACAATCGCGAATTCGCAAGTCATTCAAATACTTTCGATCTTCCGAGAAAGTGTGTATTTATTCAAACATCTGCCACGAACACTTTCGGAAAGGTTTATTATCTGAGTGTCTTTTTTTTATTAATTTTGCAATTTTTCGTCATTCCCAGATCTTAATATTCGTAAAAATGTCGTAATTTAAATTGTAGTTTTTTATCTATTGTATGATACAACTATGCAGTTAATTGTACTTACTTAAAAAGTTGCTAGTAAAAGGTGTTTTTAAACAAATTGAACTTAATGCCATCGATATGTATGTATGTGAAGTACCTTGAATCATTATAATATCTATATGTTAACAGGTAGCTTTATTTTGTCAAACAGAACGAATCACTCTTGCACTGTTTACGTCAACACATCGGCCAATTTGCGAGTTTTGTGAATCGGTGTGATAAATTTATATTCTTGGCAGCATGTCACCGGAATGACCTCACCCACGCTGAGTCAGTCACGCCTGTTGGCAAAGTGGAAACACGTCAAGATTTCGCTTGATTGATTGATGGGTTTTTCACGGCGGTCAGGACATTCTTGAGGGTTTTGCACAATACGTACCATACAACGCACACGACTTTTTCAGAGATAAATTATTCAACTTTGCCCAAAAACGCAAACAAGCCAGTTTGTCGATGCCCTTGCAATAACGACCCGTTATAACGAGTGCCTTTTCTTTGAGTTTGTTACCTACGCTACGCCTCTATTCACCGGTTTGGGGTAAGTGTATCGTTTGTTACCAAGACAAATATAAATCCATTCCGTGTGAATAACGCTTGTGTGTTGCATGTCAATCAGTCTTTGTTTGCGGATTTTTGGGTTATACGTCAAAAAAACATGTAGGCAATTTTTCCTTATTTCCATTCGAGGTGTTTGTTCAGAGTAAATCAGGTATTTTCGATTGAGTGAGCATTTATTATGTAAAGCTCTATCAAAAGATTTTTTTTATTATATTTGAAAACATATAGCAATTAAAGTACATGTATAGATTTGAATGATACAAAAGTATGTAGTGAGTGATAAATACTTAGACCCAAACACCGCCTTAGAAGTCCCTCAACTCTTCTCTTCTTTCTAAATTCGTAGTATAATATCATAGTACTTCTAAGATAAACTTAATTCACGTATTTTTAGATGAAATAATCTTTTTGTATGTATAAATATGTAATAAAATCTGTTACCAAACTCCTAAATATTTGATGCCCTATTAGACACTGACAATTAAATACAATTAATATACAGATTTAAAAATATGCTAAGATTTTTTCTACACGTTTTCTTTTTTAAAAGAATTCCTCCGAAACCGTAGGGAAATCTTGCAGGGTATACTTACTAGAAAATGTTACAATATCACATATATCAATGCTGAACGGTAAACCAATTTCAGAAGTCTATCTCGGCACCGAATCTAAATCATCTTGTGAGATGAAGATATAAAATTATAAAAAAAAATATTAAATGGATCATATGTATGTATATAAATATTTCCACAAGTAATCACATCACCTTACCCCAAAATAGTATATGTAGCGGAACACGTAACGCTGATTTAGATTTCGGGGTATTTTCGAATAATTGAAATTTAACCCCTTCGCCACGTGATTGGTGACGTTCCACATCCGTTCGGCGGGGTGTTGTAAGATCACACGTGAAATTAGTGCTGACATTGACAGACACCTGTGTGTTAGGATGTACTTACTCTGTAGTCTGCGTCGAATTGTTCACCAATTAAGTTCAAATTTAATTTCAGGCCTTCGTCGTTAGTTTGTTACATTATTAAAGGACCGGGGACACACACGAGTCGTGTTTATCTAAAATTTTGATTTATTACACCTAAGGGTTGTAATGCTGTTAATTCGCCTTGCATAATTTAACACGCCACCGACGATCGGTATATGATGGCTTTTTATTGTCTTTTTTCGGCTTTGTTTTTTTTTGTGGGCTTCGTGTCAGTCGGAGAATTAATTTTTTATTCGTTATCGGATTGAAAATGTGTCAATAATTTGTTTTGATGTTTTGTTTCAGGTGAGCTTTCTACTGTGTTATTAATGTGCTGATATTTGAACGTGCTTACTATTTCGTGAGTAATTTAATAAATATAATATTTATTATGTTATTATATTTATCTTTATTATATTATCATAGGTGTAACTTAAATAATTATTCATATTTCATGAATCTATAATATTATTTACTGTCGGATAAGATATAATTAAATCAGGGGGATAATAATTAACCACATAAAAAATTGTAAATTTTCTGTGATGAATCAGTATTTTTCAAATAATCTAAAATTCCAAGAAAATAATCTAAAATACATATTATGTGAATTGTCTATTGAATTAATCTATATAATATTATATAAATAAATTAAATTTTATATATATTAATGAACTTATAATGGGCATCATCTCTCGCAAACGGTCATCATTGGATGATTTAAAAATGAAATGGATAAATTTTGATATAACAGATGTTTTACCCTATACAAACTCAGTGATCAGTAATCTGTCTCTATCACCGGGCACAAAATTATTAAATTAGATTTAGATTAAAATTTGAAATATAAATTATATATGCATCTTTAAATTACTTATTGCATTGCTACATTTTTATGATCACACCAGATAAAAATACACTGTTATCGAAAAAAACAGTTTAGTGTTCACATTAGGAATAATATGTAATTATCTCTTGTGTAAAAAATTAAGTTGTGGAAAAATAATAATAAATTCTATATGTCGCCGTTTACAATTTTTTGTCAGGCGATGCGGTCTAGAAAATGTAGACACCCCTGAAATATATAGTTGATAAATAAAATATATTATTGATTGAAATTAATTTATTAAAAATATATTTTTTCTTATAACCGTTTGTTACTAAGGAAAAATATTTATCATCCTAGCCATTAGTGTTTTATATATTTAAACAATACTTATATTTGACGTTCCCCCAACGCATTATACATAACAATAATACATAGGAGCTTTGAACTTGAATGGCGCGCGATGCATGGTATGAAAAGCTCATACCGTATTTATGCAAGGGGTTGAAAAATAACAAATAGCACTTTAGGGTAATTCCTGTGTTACACAATTACAGAACAAAATATGAATCACGCGATTGCGATCTCCGACGCCCAATGCACAAACGGTCACTTATTTTTCTCTACAACTATTTATAACACTTATCTGATCTAGTTCATGACATGACATGCGGCAGTCTTGTCACTGAAATACGATAAATTTTCGATAGGGTTTGACGAAAGGCATGTCTGTATATACATATGTATATAGCTTACATATATAACACACGTACGGACTTGTCAAATTAGAATATTAAACTTATTATATATTATAGTATACAAACAACTTTTCGGATACTACCGCTTCTATGTTTCATTCAGCAAGACCGATTAAATTTACATTTGTATATTATTCCGTTGATGCATAAATAATGTCGTATTTTTTAAAAGAATACAATTTTTTATTTTAAAAACCTTTTACCATATTTAAGTAACCTTTTAAATACCGCTCTAACAAAAACATTGACTCAGAATAAAATAATGTATCTATTGACCTTTTCACATTATGCAGAAATATCATGCTTGTTTAATAACAAGATATATGGATTATAAACTTCCCAGTTGCGCTTTGAAATTTATATTGTGTGATGATTAGTAACTTCCAGGCAAAAAATAATATGTAGTACTCAAATATTGTACTTTCAAATTCTTTTGATTGGTTGATTCAATGCAATGTCTCTGACATCGCCTCAATTTATTTTTATTGTCTGTTGATAAAATTCTAAATCGGAATTTTTGAACCATCGAACATAAATAGTATGTGTGTATTGCATTACTAAACCAAAGCTTTTATCAAACACAAATAGATTAATATTGCACAAGTTAAAATAGATTTTATTGATTGTTTACCGGAAGAATAACAAAAATTCATTTGCTCATAGTAACCTTACCCTACAGTTTTTATTTTTTGTCAAAACTGAAATGGAATCTTTTACACACATTTTATATACAATATAATCTGTATATATGCATATGTTACAGTTAAGTGTAAAGTTTCTATAAAGTATACAATGCCTAGGCAAAGTATGCACTTACTATGAGTTTTAGTTGAAGCTTACGATGCTTCATTTGTATATACTTTCAATAGATAATGTATGCTTTACCTAGTGAGTGTGTGAACGTTCTGATGTGAGTTAGTTACATCGTCAGTGAGCAATATTTTACAGACGAGCATGTTTTCGATCGCGAACGATTATCGTTATAAGATTAAATTTGAATAAATGGTTTAAAATACCTTTTATACATTTTTAATTTTAAATACTTTGACAAAAACCGATAAATAGCTAACTACAAGTGACTTGACAGTGCATACATTTCCTGGTTAAGTTTGCAATTTTGAAACTCACAGATTCCCTTTAACATATATATGAACACGAGAGCAAATAAACCATAAATGTTTATTTTTTTTACATATTTCTCTAAAGGGGTTTTATGATTGTCTGGTACTTAATTGTGTCCAGCTTAGATAAGCAACTCTAGTATGGAGGTTTCAAATTGTTTTAATTCAAAGTAAATACATTGTTAGGCAATTAGAATTTGTTTTAAAATTATATGCTGTGTCTATGCGTAGTAAAATCTTTTAAATCATCTCAAAAATCTAGTTAAATTATTCATGATGATTCAAAGTGAAAATTTTGGTAAACTGGATCTTGAGATTAAAATGGAAGCAATTGCACTCTAGACTTTGAAGGTGTCGTCTGTGCTAATTTTGAGTAAGCTGCAGTGGATGCGAGTTTAATGCTCTAGTGTGTTTTCAAGTCATAAGCAAAGTTATGAGTAAAATTTTAAGTGATACTTGGGAACTTTTAGTGTAAGCAATATTTATACAGAATATTCTTAAATTAAAAAATTAAATTAAAAAATACGAATTTAGTCGATTGATGGAATATTAGTAAGCGCGGGGCAAGTTCGTGACGATAGGTCTGGTGTCTAAAACTGAGTGTCTGGTTCAGTAAGCCGATTACAAAATATAGCCTGCTTTGTCCTTCTGCTTTTGTTTGTTTTGTTGTGGTGCATTCTGGCCTGGGGTGATATGTCATGCACGCCGGACAGAAATAATAATAACGGCCAGTGGTCACTACATGTCATTCACGTATGATTTATTCAATGGTCTCGCCGACCGAGTGCCATAAACAAACGGCCCTAAAATAACCACACATCGCGATGCGACGTGATCTGAATTTACACCAGAAGGGTCAAAACGTTTGTTTTTGTTTATACTTCTACCATCGTAAAATCCGGATTAGGACCTCGCCACACGAGCGTTTTTTTGCGCTTCAATTCTACCGGCTACTTTGGTGTCCAGCTTGCAGATTCAGTTGAGTACATAATGTTGTTTTTAGAATGTTTGAATATACATACCAAATTCATAAGATTCGCAAATATAATACGTTAGGCAATAATTATGATAAATTATGTAATTAAAAAAAAATATATTATAGAATTTCAACGTTATGTTTTAACATAACATGTATAATGATAGCCCCTAGAGAATTTTTCGTAAAAGTATAATTATTAACTATCCGTCATCGAACTTCGGAAGTTCAAGGCGAAAAAGGAAACTTTTTTTTCAACAAATTGATTTGCCGGAATGGAAAAACTTTTCTCCTGAAACTCGCGTCAAAGTTCCTCCGTTCAGTCATATGAACAGAATCGGCGATACTATTATATATTTACATCCCACAAAAAAGTCACTATCTTGTATAAATGTATGGATATATTGAGCATTGTATGTAATTTATACAATATAATTTGCTATTGGTATCAAAAATATATATGGATGACAATTATATACCAATTAATAATTTATCTGTATATATAAATACAATAATTACAAAAACCATGTATAATGCATAAAAGTGAAATATTACACATATACAAATTTATATGTTTGGACCACCTGACGATTGCGAGAAAAGGCGTGTTAAACGTTTGGAGGTTCAGACGAATTTGATATATACATCCCTAAAATGGACTATAAATAATGCCGTTTAATGCTGAATAAGTAAAAGACAATGCTTTGCATATAATATTGATGATGCCATCTCTCTTATTAAATATTTGATTTGTATCGATCAGTTTTAATTTATTTTTGGTAACTAAGTTTTCCGCTTAGAATATCTATACATCGTTTCTATATTATTATATTTTTAAAACAATTTGCAGTGCATTTATATAATAAAAAATATATTCCACCTCTGCATTTATAAGAAAAACTTTATAAACGTATTTAAATATGTAAAAATAAAAAGATTTAAAATCGTGTTGACGTATACCTACACTTTAACAACGTGACTGAATAGCCATCCTACGCGAATCAGATTTTGAAATGTAGCTAGCTATAAATTCAAAGGCACAGATCTTTATTCTCGCACACCGATAAATTCGTGAGACGCTGAGAACAATAGAAAAGCTTTAAAATTTTCCTCTAAAAAAAAGGGAAAATATTTTTTTTATTTAACTGGAACACTCTCCAGATTCCACCGCGTAAGCTGAGAAATAGAACACTTTCTCAAAGCGAGAACGAAGATAATCTTCGATGGTACACGTGTCGATGTAGGGATGAGGGGGTATCGGGCGCGTGTCGAGTTTTCATACGTTCATATCCAAGTAGCTAATCCCGGCGAGGAGTGAAATAATAAAACGGGAACGTTTTTCGAAAACGATGCCACCCACGTGGGCTCGCCAGAAGTCCCGGATGAAAATCAATGATTTATATAGCATTGAATTAATGGAGAAGGAGAAAAAGTCTTGGCCCTTATCAGGATTTGACCGCATCCATTATTCATGGTGTGTTGCGACTCACACGAAACACATCAATAACTCAATAAGATAAAGAAGATCCATCCCCTCCAGTGGCGTGTCGCCGAAGAATTAAGTGAATTTTAAACACGAATTCCAACGCCGGAAAAAAGTTTAACAAACTCTTACGTGGGACGATTCCCAACGTGGGGCGCGCGAGCATGTTTTATTTATCGAATTTCGGCGGGGTCCAATGCGGAATAAGATATTAGACGATATTTCTGGAAGTTTATGTGATATGTATAGAATGCTCCATAATATATGATATGTGTGATATTTTTAGTTGAATTGATAGCGTAAAAAATATACACATACATATGTATTATATACAAAATATATTATTGAATTTATGTACATGTATTTTAAATTGGCAATATATGTATTAAATTTCACACAAACTACATTATATGCAGTGGTAAAAATCAAGGAATGATATTGTTTGCTCTAGATAATGTAGATCGTTAGAATGTGTTATCTTTATAAATAGGAATATGTTTATATGTAAGGTCAGATCGTTGTTTATCTGTTAACGAGTACAAAGCTATATACTAGTAATTATAGACAATTCAGTAGATGTACAGAAAAGTTTAAATGCATATGTGTGAAATTAATTAATTTATTTAGCTAATATATCTAATTGTATATATTAACTTTAAACGAATTTAATAGGAACATACATATAAAACATATTATATACATAAACAGAATATAATAAAAAACCTAATATAATAATTTATTTCTTACTGCAAGAAGGTGTTTCTTTATTCCATTTAAGAAACCCGCCACATTTTTATTTTTGCGGATTGTCCTAGAAATATTATCAAACAAATTCATACCTCCGTAAATTATTCCCCTGGCCGTACTCGTTTTCTTATACCTAACTATTCTTAAATTGTCTGTATTTCTAGTATTAAATCTATGTACTTTTTTTTTATTAAATATTTATTAAAATGCACCGCTAACATATTATTTTCTAAATTAAATATAAATACTAAAACATTTATCTTGAATACTTCTTAGACATCCAACTATTCCATTCTATCAACCATACTTCTACAACTAGTAAATCTATTTTTACTTAAAACTAATCTCATTTCCCTATTTTATCTTTTTTACAATATCATTATTAAGCATTTATAATATTGTTGCACAATAATTAAAATATATATTTTAGATTATTATTTTTGTGTTTATACTTAACATATTTTTATCGTGGATAATATATCAATTTTTCTAGTATTTTTTTAATGTGTAATTATAATGTTCCTTCAAATTTTTTTTATCTGCAATTGCTCCTAAATATTTTATAATATTAGCTATTTCTATGAATTTTGAGTAAGTGCAAAGTAGTAAATTATGATCTTAACCCATTAGTGGCACATATGGACATACAAATGTTGATCTTTTTAGTGACATAGATTTTTATTTATTTATTTTTCACATTTCGTAAGCATAGCTATGTTCTAGAGAACTAGTAAATAAAATAAAAAAAAAATATTCTCTAAGAGTTCTTACAAAATTACTATCCATATGGACAGTGGTGACACTAAAGTGTATTTTTTTTCACTTCTCAAAATCGAAATATTAAGAGAGTTTTATTTTTTAAATTTTTTATTTATAAAATAGTAAGTAAATGTTCAAAACAAATGATGCACAAACCAACATTACATTTTCTACATTGAGTTCGAACTGCAGAACTTTTCTCATTACAATAAAAACCAGCGCAGCGTCTCTTCTTTTCAATTATTTGTACATAATGTTTCAAACCGTCAAACCTTATATCATTTAGAATTTTTGATTTTGACGAAGATGGCTTTGAATTACCTCCAATCCTTTGATCCTTGTATTTATTTAGATAAACATCAACAATTTCTTGGCGAAAACCGAGATGTGTTATTTTATTTTCACTTTTTCGTTGAAGCTGCCATGCATTTTGCACACAAACGTCTATTATCCAGGAAAATATTGGCCAATATCATTTTCTATTCCTTGCGTTTATTCTATAAGAACCGTTATTTTCATCCATTTAGTTAACTCCAAACATTATTTTATTAAATTATTTTACAATAAATGGTTGCTGAGCTTGAATGCTCTATCTTTCTTTTCAAGAAAACTGTTTTACAGTTCCAATGGGATGAAAACTATTTATATTAGAGGCTAAAGATACAACCGAATTATCGAACTATTTACAGACAATCACTCCATCCTCCTTACTAATTGCGGATTCATAGTATCTTCTATTTTTCATCACTTTTTGTTCGTTCTTGTTCCACCATATCCTTCATTTCTAAGAAAATTAAAATGATTAAATCCTGTGAATAAATTATCAAAAGTGAAATGATACGGAATTTTTTTACACTAGTGTCAAATTCATCAATTATTTTTATGAGAGGTGCAGTTGATTTACTAGTGTAAACTGATTTTTCAAAAGGACATTTTACTTGATATATATCAAAATTTATAAGATATCCTCTGGTAGTACCGAGACAGAATACTTTATACCCGAATCTTATTGACTTCCTTCGAATAAATTGAAATTTTAGTTATGTAAATCACAAATAAAATTTAACCCTAATCGTAATAAAAATATTCTTACACATTAAAAAATATAATGAAGTATTTATTGTATCAAATGCGCTATATTGTTGTATCTGTTTTATTATATGCCTTTTGAACAGAAATTCTCTCGAAAGATTAAGTTTAGTAGGCGCAACTAAAACCAATTAATAAAGTATTTATCCTCTGAAACATCTGATAAAATTAGAATATTCCAAAGTAAAACAAACTGATCCGGCGCTATCATCTTGAGAGATAAAAGTTTCCTATAGTATCTAGCAAGCACCTGCGCTTCTCACTTATCATCGCGTCAGAATCCGGCGACCCGTTAAGAAAACGTAAACGTTTTCCGATAAGGCGAACGCGTGTAGATAATTATACAGCTTTTGTGTATAGTGCGCGGGCCGTAAATCTATCCGGCTTTCTCCGCGTACGTCTTTAATTAATGGCCTTCTGCTGTCGCCTTATTGCGGGTGGATTAGACACGGGGGGATGTAAAATTTGTAAGATGTCATCTGAGATAAGCGCGACGATTTTGTAGTACCGGAGAGATGGATATACCCAGAGATGCGATTCGTTTTCAGAGAGCACTAATCGCCGCCGTCTTACATTAAGCGTTTTGGTAGAGACTGGGGTCCACGTATACCCCCATCTTGTGCAAGGATAGAATCGACAGTAAAGGATTTTTGAAGTCACTTTCTTGGTTTACTTTAAAATAGAGCTATTTAAAATCTAGGTTGTCACTAGATAACATACTATTTTGATAAAGTGCTATGGTATTATTCATGGATAGAATAAGTCTTTATTATTATATAAGTCAAAACTTCCTTTAATGAGTGTATTTAGAATTTAAACCTTAAACGTATATGTAAGTTATTTGCGCAAAAAATTGTATTTACTGTATTAAAAAAACTTTGGTTATATATTTAGCTTTTGCTGTTAAAATATTTGTATATAAGCACACTGCTTTTTGCCTCACTAAAAATTCACTCAGCCAAATTCTTATCAAATCCACTCAACCGCTTCGTTATCTTAACAAAGTTTGAAATAACAACTCAACAACACTTGTTATGTTATTACGTAGCAGCGCGAAAGCGCCCATTTTGTTGTTTCTTATAATAAAGTTAATTTAACCGTTGTTTATTCTTACCGAATCGGAATTATTATCACCGTCTTTGGAATATTTGCCATCTCATCCAATCTCGAATCCATTTGGACCAATTTTTTCCCTCCAATCTCGCTCCTTTATTGTCGTCGTTATATTCTCACGGTTCGGCCTAATTGAATAAAGTTGTTTTGTGTTGAATTACTGCTTTATAGACTACAATAAATAAACAATTATCTAGAACTGCGTCCGCAATATAAACGTAAATATATTCTCAAATATTTTAGATCATTTAACCGATTCTTAGTATTTAAGATTATTTAAAAGCACGTGTATTTATTATTGTTCAACAAAATCCCATTAAATTTAATAAGCATAATATTATAATATATTCATTAAGAATTGTTCAACATATATGAAAAGCATTATTTATTTCATTCAACAGCTAAAATTTCGGTTCATGTTTATTGTTCTTTTCATAATCAATTTCACGTATTTAGGTAGGAGTTTCAGGGAAATGTTTATTTATGGTTATTTATAGCACCTAAGCTTTCGGTGTCTACCTTTGTTGCTTATTTGATGGAACAGTGAGAAGCCAAGTGTTTATGTTTAATTCTCTTTGAAATATTTTTTCAATGATTGATTTCTATTTATTTAAATTCCATCGTTATTCGGGTCTATGTTTATTTCCATAAATTAAAATGATTGGGTTACGTAAATTACTATGTATGCTTTGTTCATTTATATTGAAATCAAACGTGAGCCCCAAGCTCATGTAAAATAAATTGTTCCGAGAGAAGAAAGTACGTAGCTTTTGAGGGCCGGTTTTAGCGATATCGCCCGGGGGTGTTTTTTATATCAGCATTTGAATTGTTTATGAGGAATAGTTTGGAGATTCCTCTCCGTGACGGAAGGCGCTCACCGAGCACTCGACTTCATTAGATCAAGCCGATATTTTTGGCTCGGCGAAAAAAGGTCGAGCGCTCCTCTCCTCCCGTTTCAAACGTGACGCGAAACCCGATGTCTGTCTTTAAAGGGTCAGTTCTTCTTTTGTGGCTGACTGCCCTTTTTGGGCACGTGCCGGAAAAATCGTGCTTTGTAAGCGGGTAATTAACCCCGAAATAGAAAATTTCGAAAATACGACGTCTTATAATGATTCTGATGAAAATCGTGCCGGGGATGTATATAAATTAAATTTCAACAGCTTATTGACGCTGGCAGAGATTAGAAAATATTGAATTGCGTAACCACCTGTAGTGACGTCATAGTAACAGGTGGTATTCTTATCATTTCACGTATTATATACAATAGTATTGACGATACGTCTGATGAAATATATGTTTGCGTATATGTGATGCATCTTATTGCAAAGCTTTTTACAATCTGTAGTTTTTAATTTTACAAACAGAAAGTGTAGTGGTTGTCCTAAGTTTATAAACATTTATTTTTCAAACTTGTTTAAAATTATAAAATTTATTTATTTAACTCACTGTTCATTATTTTAAATTTAGTTAAAAAATTATTAAAAACTTTTTATATATTTTTGAACATCTGCTACCCTTTCTAATGCATCAAAATAAAAAAATGCAGCGGTCTTAAAATATGTAAAAATATTTGTATAAATTTAATTTCTAACAAAAACACTCTTATTCTGTACATCAAAAACTCTTGCCTTGATCCATATATTCTTGTTCTTCGGCATGTAGTGCAAAAATATTTTCAGCCTATAACTAATATTATTTATGCTGTCATTGCTTTAATAAATAATATTTATCCCGATTCCCAGACGTCTGTAAAATTAATCAAGTTATAAATTTCGACTCGATCTTATGAATTCGAGTGCTCTCTTAGCATCTCCCGTCACGGAGCAGAACCTCCGAACTATCTCTCATAAACAATTCAAATGAGGATATAAAAAATACCACTCCGATTCTAGCTGACTGTCTACATGCCTGAAAATGTGATTCAAACTTTGAAAACTAAACTCGACGGAGCCTTTCTGGAGAATAGCCCTGCATTACACGTGATTACTTTTGGGAATATTCAAGAGTACCTCGGCTTGGCTCGACACTTCTCTTCCTTATTTCCGGACGGAGGTGCTTCTCCACAATTAATGTAATTAAACGTACCAATGATCTTCACCTAAGGGGGTAATGCACATCGAAGAATCTTGTACTTTTATGTAAAAAAAATGGGAATATCTGATGTGGTTTAATACATTTATGAGCTTTCAGAGCACTCATGCGTGTAGACGTTGACGATTATTTTATACGCTTCTGCTCCGTAATATCATGAGAATATACGGAAAAGCATTTTTTTGCTGTGATTTAATTAAAATTGCATCATACCATTTTATATACATACGTTTTTAAAACTAAAAATATCTTAAAACTTACTAGTTGGTTTCCAACATATCTAAATTATTTATTAAATATTATTAAAACTAATATATGTTATATTATTAGCAATAATTAATTAGATTTTGTTATATGATTTATAATTTGATGTAAAAGTTTTACCAACAAAGGAGAAATTTTAATGTATATTGTTTTTAACAAAAGATATATTTTAAGATATGTTCTGTATATGAAATGTAGCAAATTATTATTTTTAATACATTTAACAATATCAAATATATTTTTATCACGTAACAGTGTAGAAACCGTCTTAAAACAGTATATTTATTTTTACATAAAAATATAATTGTGTTTTAAATATTTTCCTTAAATGAATTTAAATTGCAATATCTGTATACAAATATATAAAAGTTTCGTAGGTGCTTCTCATTCACTTTAAATTATAAACATACATGACACATTATACAACACACCTTGAATGTATGTATGTTAAGATGAAGTTTGTATAGTTTTAGACTGTCAAAAGAATGTAGAAAAGAGTACATTGACGACCTAAAAACTCAGCGTTTTTGCTTAACAAGTAGATGCATAATGAAAGCTCCAAAAGACAGCTTTCAAGCTACAGTTAGATTATGTATGACTAGATAGTGAGAAATCTAACTTAAAAATGTGGTATTACCATTATAAAATTTAATAAAATGCGAGTATTTGATATCATATATATGTATGTATGTAGATTGGTTTAGGTGTCAGATTTGTATTTCATCGCGTGTCACGTTGCCGTATTAATATTTTCGATATAACAATTCCATATTTCAAAGACCCCAGAGGACAGTTTCATACACTTTTGACATTTCGCTATGCCAGCACGCCGTATTATTTATTATGTGGCACAAGTGTAAATATTGACAATGGAATGTTTCGCTGAAAGGTTTGACGGCGTAATGATGGCATTAAAACAAAACCAAATATCACTCGACACGCACCACAGCCTGCCAAAACACATTTCTATGCAAAAATGTTAAAAAAACATACAAATGTCATATCCAGAAAATATCTATTAGTTTAATGTTTTTGTGGAATTCAAATACTATAAACATGAGTTTTTGGTTTTTCTTCATTTTTCATAATCTGTGGCATATTGAATTTACATTTTCAATATGAAACATTTTTTTTCTTATTTTTAACGTTTATCAACATTAATTAAAATGTGAATAATATCTGAGGATTACAATGACTACTTTTAATGTTAAAGTTAGTCTTATAGTTATGGAAATGCACTCTTATTTAAAATAAATAAAATTAGCAAAATGTTCAAGTAGTAGTGTTTTGTAAATATATGTATTTTATTCCACACTAATTTAAGATTAAGTCCTCACTTAAAATACTTTTTACTGATTTTTCATAAAAATGCTTAAATATCGTTAAGTCAATCTTTTTGACTATAATAGTATTTTATATGCATAGGTCTAATAATAACACTATGAAAATGTTTTTAAACATGTCTACTCATGTGTCTTAAAAATACTTTAATAGTGCATATTTAATTTATTTATATCTAAATTAAATTATTAAAAAAATTTCAAATAAAATTTTTAATTTTCGGTATAAATTTTTTTTTAGAATTTTTTCAAATAGCGTATTAAAATGTGGTATTATTCATATATACCTTTAAGTTTTATCTTTACAAATATATCCGCAATTAATGTCGGAAGCGCTATTAGATCAATATCGCGGGTTTCGTCTGCGTCGTTCCATGGTCACTAACCTCTTGATAAAATCCTGATAAAAAACTTGGATTATATATTCCTCCAAACGCTCCTCTTACACGAGACATCCAGCTTCTCAAAATACTTGCCAATCGAAAAGGGATTTTTGGTTGTTTTAGCTATGTTTGGTTGTGTTGGAAAAAAATATGTGGGATGGTGTTCATCCTTTTTAGGTATGCATTATAACTATTTAAACAAATATGTTTTAATGTTAAATTTTTTTTGTAAAATGGCCATTATTACGCATTAGGAAGACCTGTCAAGTCATGATCGTTAAAATTGCAATACAAAAATAAAAATCTATTTGTAATGTTTGTTACTAAATAAATCCAAGTTTTTTGTAACACATGTGAAAGTTTACCAAAATGGTACACTATATAAATAAAACATATATTCTATGTATCATCGTTGCAATTATCGATTTCTCTTTGCTTCGACTTATATTATCTTCGTTGACTCAATGTAGTTTAAATTATAAGGTGTGGTTGTTAAAGTAAAAAATACACATTGATTCACAAAGGTGTGGTGGTAGATAACGAGGCGAGTTTCTTCCTCGTTGGACACGTCGATACGGTCGTTATTTTGGAAACGCCACAAGTGAGTAATGATACATGAAGGGCTTCGCAAAGTGGCGGCAACAGGGAGACGGTGTCAAACGCATTTGAAATATTTGTTTTGTTAAAAGGCGTGGGCAGTCTCACTGTTCAGCTCCTTGGCTCCTTATCTCGAACGGGGAGATTGTGGTTTTCAAACTTTTGGCGATGAAGGGCGGAAAAAATTGCACCCTTTCAAGCGAATTCAACGGAGAGGAAGTAATCAATTTCGTTGGTGGAAATTTCGACACCTGTTTTTGTAATTAATTAAACCAAATTCGACTGTCACCGTTTCGATCGTAGATTCGGGACATATTTCACATTTGATATCAATCTGAAACTTATTTACGTTAACTAATTAATTTTATTTATATGATACTTCTTTAAATATAAAATTGTAGTCCAGATAAACACATTTTTTAATAACCTGTGAGAAATATATCAAAAAAATATTTAACCCGCACAGTTTGTATAAATAAAAACGTTGTTTGAAGAGGTTATAAATCGAGTTATTAAGTTAAACCAATTATGAATCACTAACTTGAAAGTGGCCGCGTCAATGTTTTTCCATTAACGAAGCAATGTAAGCGCGCGCGGTCCTATCAATTATTTCATCCACAAAAGGAAAGCACTCTATTTAATCGTTTAAAAATGAACGCAGCTTCATAAAAAAATATAGTCTTTAACTATTGTTATTAATATACAATCGGCCATTAAATATGTATATTTATATAAACTAGACTAATGCGGAAATAAAAGCAACGTTTAATAACGCAAAACATAATAATTATCTTATACCCATATAGTACTATTTTTCTCATTTATTTTATGTCGTATCTTAAAATACTATTAATTGTCTTAAATTCCTTAACAGCAATTTGATGCTTATAAGGAAAGGAATTTAGTTTATTCTGTGGTAATCCATACAATTTAAGCGAAGTTAAGAACTAAAACGGAAAATCAAAAGCTTCTTCCTCGTTTATTATTGTTTTTTTTGTAAAAAATTAAAAATAAAATCATAATAATCTTGTGTGCTTATTAAAACTTATTGAAACTGCAGCATCGACTGAGAAAATAACTTTTCGCAATACGCGTTAAAAGCGCAATAAATGCAATTTTACGATCCACCGACAAGTGCAATTTTCATTCATACAAGTGCATTTTGTACGTGACGGTCGTCAATTTAATTGTCTAATTACAATCATGTATTGTATTGAATTGACAAACGCAGCAGGCTTCCAAAATTCCAGCTTTTCTTAAAATAATTTAAATCACCTCCGTCAATATGTTTCGCTCATTCTGAATTACCACAGTGACCTGGACCTCCGTTGTTTTTTCAGCGTTATGTGAAAATAACTAATTTTTCATTTCTCAAAGTATTTATTTAAGATTTTTTGTATTTTATTCACGATTGGTTTGAGACGATTAGAAAATACGGTTTTTCAAACGGTTAGAAAATACCCAAACGATAAGTAGGAGTTAAAATGTTTGTTTAGTAATGAATGCGAATTCCAGGAAGGTGTTATCTAATCTGTCAATTCCAGGACTTTTTATATTATATAATTATATATTTATATCGCAATTAACGTAACATTAAAACAAACATAACAAATATAGCATACTTTAAGAACAGTATAGATGAATTTTTTATCGTACCCGTTAAAAAATCAAGGGATAGTACATATGAGTAATATAAATTTACTGATATTTGTTACTCAAAAATAAATTATAGACATACTATGTATATATACATTAAAATAGTAAAGTAATTCTAAATAAATATATCAAATTTTAACCATTAATGAAATATGTATTATTTCACTTGCTAGATACTTCATAAACGACATGGCTATATTTATAAAATATATATAATTACTGATCTTTTTGAGAACTTTTAGTTGAATATTTTTTGTTGTTTAATTTTAATCTTGAATCCTTACTGTTTTTAAACAAACGAGCTTATGAGGCTGATGTAAGTCGTTGCGACTACCCTTAACTTTCGCCTACAAATTATAAAACGATAAAAACTTGCCACAATCACATTAACCTTGAATATATGCAGATCAATAGTCAATAGATTTACGTAAACGTTACAACGTATTCAATTCATTCTAGAGCGTTCATGGGGTCATCGTCGCCAGCTAGTTAATTATGCATTCGTATCGATCGTATTTACATACATTAAATTAAGTTTGTGTCGCACTAATTAATTCACGTGTACGTGTCGTTCATGTTTTTTTCTTTCAATTCTCTATCCGCTTGACAAGCTCGTTATTTTAAGTTTGACGAGGCACTTCATTTCGCCATTGACATGTGTCAAATTAACGGCGCCGGAGAACTAAGGAGGAACGATGCGATAAGGATGAAGGTCCGAGACTTTCTCCGACCCCCTATTCCTCCAGGCCACTTCTGTGTATAATCACCTTTCACCCCTATCGGTGCCCCTTTAGCACATCAATCACCCCAGGATTATGAGTCTCTCTTAATCTCTCTCCCACGCCGCCCACTGTTAAATCCAAAGGCTTTTTGCCATGCTTTTATGGTACCGAAGTCTTATTTATGCTTTGCAGAAAATATCTAAGGGACTCCTTAATGGGACTCGCAGAAATTTTCCCTCGCCATCTTACACGTTATCATCGTTATTTGTAATATTTTTCTAGAAACTAAATTTTAAGCGCTACTCTTGAGCCACTTAAAAGGTATATAAACATAAATTTACTAAGCCGCTTACAAGGTTTTAAAAATATCCAGAGGAGCTTCCACTGTTCGTTTTAAGTTCTTTAATGAAAAATCGCTAAATGTATTTTATTTTTTTCCTGTAAACGAATTTCGACAAGAAAGCGTATCGAATGACAATTCAAGACCAAATTGCCTTTAATTACAGACAATGTTTCTTTTTAAGCTGTATTACAGAAGCAAATCCGAATAATTAAACGTAAAAAACTAAAGAGATGTTTGCTTGGTCAAAGCAATTATTATATAGTAGAATTAATTAATTTACAACTAGTGAGAATCTTTAGAAAACGTAAAAATGTGCCTTTTTGTACTTTTATGTAACAGTAACTAAATAAATAGTTTATAGTATGAACGTGTATAATATTATTAACACGTGCGTCAGTCAGTCTGATGAATATAAATGGGTGCTGTGTAATTTTAAATATTTGACACAAATTTAAAGTTAACTTATTTATATATAGTATCATACATTAATATAGGCAATCAACCGATATTATTAAATGATTTTTTATCGGCAAAAAAATAGTAATCGGCAAATTGACAATTGTTGTAACATGATACGCTAGTCAAGTTTGTTTAACAAGATAACAATCAACACCTCATAGTTTAAAAAATTGCTGAATATATAAACGTAACGTAATTAAAAAAATAATGATGTGATAATGATTATATCTACAAAAATAAAATACTTTTTTAGCCCAACTAGATATATTCAGGGATATTCAGTCGAATAAATTGCATGGCTACAAAAATGCATGGAAGAAAAATAGTAATGGATTCTAATATTATAGATAAATACTATATATAATAAGTGATAAATATTTTAATTTTAGCTATTCGTATTTTGTATTAAATATGAAGATAAAGCGAGTAAAATAAAAAAAAGTGTCGCAGGCAATGGAGTGCAATTTTGAATTTCCAGTTCCGAAATCGGCTCTCCTCCACCGTTTGCAATTTATATGGGTATTAGGCGCCTTCTGCCGTTTATCATACATACATTTCCCCCCAGGGGGCACTGGGTGCGAGTGGCTTTCGAAAGGTGCAATTCAATTGAAAAATCTGCAACCGAGACGTGGGCCCCACGGATAAATGACGGCTGGAGGAAAAATCTCGGCGGAAAACTTTGTTACGTGTAGTACCTACCGTTAGGCGGAGGAAGGAAAAGGAAAGCGCCTTGGGAAAGAAAAGCGTTTTGCCTATTTTTTCTTCATTGCTGCACTCGCGCCTCACATATTGATCATGCGACGGGAAAAATTCATATTTTTCACGCGTCACGAACAATCGCGATCCGATCTGCGATTTATCATCCGAGCGTATGTTAAGCGTGCCCCTGTGAACGTACGTATGTATTATATTATATATGCTCGTTCATATATTATGCGAGAGCGATATTTCGCATGCAAAACGGCGGAAGATTTCGATTATTGAGAAGCAAGTGGGTGCGCGATTGAACTTTCAGCGCGTCAAATAAAAAAAACGCGCGTTTCATAGTTAATGGTTCTATACTGTGTGCCATTAAATTTTGAGAATCCAAATATATCTAAATATAATTCAGAATCAATATAAGACAGGTCATTCATGAGTAGCTTATCATTATCTGATTATTAGGATCTGACAGGTTATGACAGTGCGACATAACAGCCTACGTACATAAAATATACACACATATTCCACGTATGTTATTTGTACATACAGGCCTGGCGAAAGGGGGGAGGGAAGGAGACGAATTCCTTAAAGGCCCGACTAAAGTAAAAACCGACCTCAATTAATGAATCTGATCTAAACTACAGTTGTTTGAGATGTACGTACTGATGTATTTCAGGTATAAGTTCCTTCCGCCGAGCGTTCTGACAACACGATTTTATTGCTTTTGACGTGAATTTTTGCCTTCTGAGAAGTGATAATTGTTTTTTGTGTTCTCCTATTGGACAAAATTCGGTTTAAATGTGCAAAATAATCTTTCAAGTCACATTGAAAAAATGTTTTTGTGACGTATTATGGCTTATTACACTTTTAAATATGTAATAAATTAGGAATATTAAAATAAACGTATTATCTCATGAATCGAATGATTGATTTATCGACTTTTACATTGATTGGCGCAAGTGTTTTCTTGTATTTTTTAAAGAGGATAATTTAAATGTGCATTATATAAAATAATTGTTCTATAAAATGAATTGTTTGTGCATTACTGTTGTTCAGATTTGACGCGAACGAGCATTGGTCAGAACAGTGTGTTCACTGTTATGAATAACTCTGCAACGAATTCTTTTTAGAAGGAAAAAGTATGATTTATCTTACATTAATGCACAAACAATTCGTTTTATGGAACAAAGTATTAATTTAAATGCACATTTCGCAAAATGATTTCTTGTTTATTTGCACGCTTTTTTAAATCGTTTGTTTTTGGTAGTAATAATGTAGATATAAGTCTGCCGGTTAATAAATTCGTAACAAAAATATTCTTTACATTTCATATAAAACAAAATTGTAGGCCGTCGTCGTTCTTTGTAAGACGGAAAATATTATTATTTTTAGATAATTTATTAAACACTTCGCGTTCATAGTGTTTCTCTTCGTGCCATATCTGCATTCATAATTTTGTGTTTCGACTCAAAATCTTGCGCTATATATAGCGCTCATATTGTTTATAACTTGAAATTGCTGATATTTTGTCTGTTTTGACTGCTAGTTATATCTATACATATTATTGTAATTTTAGTATTTAAATTTAACTTTTTAGATTCTTTAGAATTAAATTAGATTCTTATTTTTTTGCGTGAAATATTTAAAAAAAAAACTTTTTCACTGTTTTATAATTTGTCTTCAATACGGTTGCGTAAATACCCGAATTTATATAGAGAAATCCCTTTGGAATATTATTAAATTTAGCCTAAATCTTATTCGATTGTTAGCCAATCTATCACGGCAATTTATTTAGTAGCGATGCCGATCCGCGAATTTTTCGCGAGCGATTTTTTATCACATTAGGGGCAACGTTCAAAAGATTTACGAGCGTCCTCCGAATTCGTTTAAAATTTATATGAATTCAGCACAAAAACGAACTTTCGTCGAACGCTATTCAACTTTACATACACACATACCCGCTATCAAATAATTCCGAATCAGAAGCAAAATCTAGAGCGCGACCCGTTGTTTTCAATGTCCCTCGCGGAGAAGAGAAAAATAACTTTGGAAGAGCTTTTGGAGAGAGAGGAAATTTGTTTGACGATATCGAACGGAAGGAAGCATATGAAATTTGGTCAAATGGTGGAGGCCGGGTTCGGGATAAAGATTTTTTCTCGTAAACACCCTCACACCCTTTGTTGATATGAATACTGGCCCTTGGGGTTTTGTCCGTTCGCACCGTCCGTACGACAAATCGGGTTACCCGCTTTGATGGGCCGATACACCGGTCTGGGACTGTATCCGATAAATCAAATTAACCATAAAACCCGTGACACAGCGTAGAATTGGCGGGCTTCAGTCAAGTAGCCAGAATAGGCTTCGGTTCGTGAGGGTTTTCGAGTCCTAAATGCGCGGAGTATGTAGTATATGAATGCGAAGACAGTAATTTAAAATATATAGATTTGTATGAACATATATTTTATTAATAAAATTATTATTTAGATCCGAGGGACAGCCTATTTGAACTGTTTCATTACTCAATTAAACACTTGTTAAAGTTCCTAATGTAATATGTTAATCTCAATTTGGTGTCAAAAGCGACACATAATTAACGCACGCCTACTGAAAACAGACAAGATCTTTTTTGGTTACCTGATACAAAAAGTGAACGATGGGCTATTCATCGTACAGTTAAAGATAAAAAAGATAGTGCACAACCAACCCCTGATTTACAGCAGCCATTTATCACTGTTTTAGAGTGCGGCGAAAAGAAGCAAACAAACAATAAGCGATACAAGATAAAATTTGATCAATTACGCTGATAGTAGCCTCGCGGCGAAGCTGGATGAAAACGCACAATGGGCCGCGAAACAAATGTAAAGGCCATTGTATTTTCCGAGTGGGGTTTAATGGGGTTTAGGGCTAATAATTATTCAAAGAGCACTCTTTGGAGTGTGGCACACGAGTTAATTTCGAAACAAGACGGTATTCAAATATTGGATTAAGCAAGTTTTGGGGAAACGGTATCTCGCGATCGTGGGTTGGAATAACCGATAATTTGCCCTTTGGATGTCATGTTATATAGTGGTAGAAAGAACCCTTCGAATTTTAAGAGAATTTCGGTAAATAAAAGAATCATATATATCAGCTAGTTAATGATTTTGTGTATAATGATTTACATTGATATTATTTATGGTTCTGAAATACACACATTAGTGAGTATTTATTCTATTATTTTTGTTGTAAAAAATATTTTTTCTCGACACTAAAATAATGTTAAATAAAAAAATCAAACGATACATGTGGATTAATATTTTCAATGGTAAATTTAGATAAAATTGATTAGACTAATCAATTAAAGTTTATATTTATACAAGCGTCCAACTCTTATCTCGAATCATTTATAAAATGCTCGGCCTTATCGCGTTGCGTTTGTTGATAGTTTTATACCCATATATGTACCTACATACAAACCATGTACTTATTTTATATAAAAATGTATTCATGGCAGTCGCTAAGACTTGATGTAGCAACGGTTGGTTGTTAAATATTAATGGTGGCCTTTGGTACCTCTTGAAGGTGAGCCGCGCATTTCTTTGAACACCACGCGCTTGTTGCATACGAAATGCATTCAGATTGCCTCTCGAGTGCCACTATTCTTGCGCAGCATCACTTCAAATGATATCTGCGCAAGGTGCTTGCAAATTTCCATCGCGATCGTGATTCATCTTTGGAGTATAACGACTCCTCTGGGGGGGCTCTTGATCGCCCTCTCACTCTTTGAAAGGATTGAGCTCTGGATCGTTTTGAACCCATTGGGTGCAGCGAATTGATTTTTGATCGCCTTCGTCACTATCAAGATATTATAAAAGATTATTTTTATACAAATAATGTTACGATATCGCATATCGGAGTGCTTAATTTGATATAATATAAATTTGCGTCACGCGAGATGCTATAAAACGTGGAAAGCTTTTTAACGCCGTACTCTGAACATAAGTATGTATAAAAGTATAAGGCAGTGGGAATTTGAGTAAACATATTGTAAAAATACGTGCTATTTATACAAATATCAAAAAACTAAATGCGCATTGCAGAGTTGATGTACAATAGTTTAAAAACAATGCCGAATTCAACATTTTTTTTGTCAAACACACATATGCCATATAAGCTGTTGAAACTTTTACTGGGCATATATTATAAAATTTAAAGTGTTTTTTTTTTTATTATTCTTACCGTTATGCTTTTTTGTAAATTTATTTTAAAAGAAATTCAACAATACATTTAATGATAAAAAACGCTTTATACCTAGTGAACAACATATTGCTGTTAGTGAAGTTATTTATTGCGTCCAATAATATATTATACTTTTTCAGAATTTGTATAACTGAATACAAGGAATTTGTTAGCCATAACTTAAAATATTTTATTCTTTTACTTTTTATTTATTTATTTAGTAACAGTGCAGTAATATTATTTTTAAAAATATAATTAGAAAAATATATTTTCATATAAATTTATATGAAAACAGTAAGATTTTTTAATATGGTAAAATCATTTTTTTTTGTAAAAGTTTTTTTAATACAATAAACAATTTTACAAACATGCTATTATGTACAATACTTGTAAATGTTTTGTAACTATTTTTATGTTAACAATATTGTTAGTGCAATTTATATATAAATAAAACATAAAAACACAAATTGATGTATTAATTTAACCAGGAAAACATTTATTTTAATGATATTAAAAAAATAGTAAGAAAGTGCATAATGATAAATATATTTTTAACACAATTACATTTACCTTGTAAATGATAAATAAAAGACAAACTTTATTTTTTTTAGTATTAAATATAACTTAACTGTATTTTAGAGCAGTGGTTCGTGGCCCATGAGAAAATTTTGATGTTCCTTTTTCAATATGTTTACAATTTTCGTGTTTATATATATTTATTTCATTATTTAATAGCATTAAAGACTCAGACCCATATCCGGTGTTAACCTTAATTTTTTAATTTTCTTAATTTTTGTTAATTATTTGGTCAAGTTATTCCGCCAACTACAAAATAATTCAAAGATTAAAGATCTGTTGTCCCAATATGTTTATATATATTGTAAGTTAAACTGTGACCACTTGTTAGTGCGAAACTATTACTGAAATTACTGCACTGACCATGAAAATAAATTAAAAATATATTTATCATTTCGTGAGCCCGCTAGTGCGGACCGTACGTGACAATGAACGTAATAAAATAAAAGCACCACAAAAGTATTTTTGCAAAAATTATTATAATATAAAAAATCATATTTTTTTAAATATTTAACGGTCGCTCAAAACAGGATGCAACCTGCATTTTTTATTAATCATTTCATATTTATAATATTACTTGTATGAAAAAATCATTCTAGTGGTCCGAGAGACATAAAATTTTGAGTTTAGTAATCCGTGAGGTCCGAAAGGTTGGCGACCACTGCTCGAAAGTTGTAAATTGTCAATGATTTATTCAAACCACTGAAGGGTGTTGACTATTCTAATATTTTAAAGGAATTTTGGAATAGTTTGAGAGTTATATTTGCGTCCTCTTCAGATGACCGTTAGAGCCAGGATGTCTACACTAATCGACTACCTAGTTTCTTAATATGCCGGTATTGCACATTGCTCTATTAAATGTCAGATACAATTATAATCCCTTTCGTTTGAGAGAATAAGCGTCCAGTGTCATCGCTGCCTCACATTTCCGACCAAGTTAATTTTCATGTCATTTTTGTTCGCTAACCGTCGCCATTGTCTAACACGCGTTTCCACTTTTCGAAGTTTCCGCCGTGTGTGATCACACATACGTACATCTTGGTGTACACGTAAGCGGCGGCGCGACATACAAAATGTATGATAGTAACAGATGTGACCGAGAAGGGGAACTTTTAGCTCTCGACACACGCAAGTACCGCGGGGATGTACTCGGGACAAATTGGCTTCCGTCGAGTGCTGCAATATCAACAGCGGATACAGCCTCCGCATCTCCGAGGACCACTTGTACTCATTCATGCCCTCCGTGCGCACACACACGCGAAAATGTTTATTCATCCCGGGGCGGTTTTGGGGTGGGTCGGCTGTCACTCTTTTCGCGTGTGTGTTTTTTTCCACCGCTTCGATGATAAACGGGGAGGTAAATCATTTTAACCAAAAATTCATACGGATCGTTGAGATGAAAAGTTAGCTAACAGGAAAAAATAATATTTTTGTAACCCCTTGAGCTTTGCAACGCTAATCTATCGACACACATAGAATGCGCTTAAAGCCTCGCACTGCTATTTTTGGGTCCACAGATATTTAAGAATATATTTAAGGAAAATTTTTCTTTTTAATAGAAAAACATAATTCATATTTTCTTATTCTTATAAGAATAAGAAAATATTATAAAAAAAACTTCTTTCAATTAGGGTTCATATAAAACGATTTTTTCTCAACTTTTTATTTAAGTTCAATTTATTTGTAAAGTTTTTAGTCGTAAAATTGTCACGTGTCCGTCGTAGTGTGAACGACCGGTCAGGGTTGGACCGGAGTCCAATCCTGACCGGTCGCAAAAAATGTGTTGCAAAAATTTATTTTTTATTTTTTGTTACACTTAAACATATAAAAATATGACATATAATTAATTTTACTTTAAATTTAATTTATTATTTATTGTTATTTTTAGATACTATTTTCACTCATTGTCGTTAAAAAGTTTTTAGTTGTATACAATCACTAACACTAATGATGTTCCAGTAATGATCAGTAGACTAGTTCGAAGAGGTAAATCCTCTTTAGTCATTTTTTCAAATTGTCCACTTTGAGAAGATTGCTGCCTTGATGTTGACGTGCTGTCGGTCATGACACTCGTGACGCCTTTAATACGTTTGTATTTATCGCGAACACTGTTTCGTAGCACTTCATTTTGAAATATTTCAATCATTCTAATGTGGCGCTGTTTGGCACTTTCCTAAAGTTGTACGCCATAGATCAAAACTAGTTATATATCTTGAATTTGTTGTTTATTTATATTATAGTTAGCAGTTTCTTCTCACATCTTTATGTATTTTATTTCAACTTCTTTTTTTATAAATGTGCCGCAGTTATAGTATGGTATTGCCATTTATAAAAAATATTAATGAGAAGTTAAATTTTTATTAGTAAAGTTGATATGAATCGATTTTAATTAATTAAACTTTATTTTATATTTTTTGATCAAAATGGTTTGTTAAGTTTTTTAGTAGTAAATTTTTTTTCCTCCGCTACTAGAGTTTTGGTATCTTCTTTGAATATTGCAATTGTAACAATCTTTATTTGTAGAAAATCACATGCATGTAACATATAGAGTATCGGCCATAGGACACTTCAGTTGTCTTTTTAAATTGTCTACATTGATGAGATTGCTGCCTTGATGTTGACGGTATGATTGGTCAAATGAGTGATGCAATACACTAGATTGATTGTAGAATGTGAATTTTGGAACTTTTTGGATGCTTTTATGGGTTTCATTTCTTTATAATAGGAGTTTTTATTATACTTTGGATATTATTGGTAAATTTAATTTTTCATGTACTGGGCATATGTTTAAATCTACATGCTGCGTTTTTTATTGACAAGATTTCATCGCTTACCATCCATTGCCTCAATATAAATATTATATAAGTTGAATTTTTACTGCGAAATAAATATTTTTACAAATATGTTTGTACGACGTTAAATAGATTAACCTATTTTTTTTTAAAGATACGTATTTTTTCAACGTATAAATTTAAATATTGAGAAATAAGAGAGTTCATTATTATATTTGTATTATATTTAAATGATTTTTTCATCAAAAAATTCAAACATTCTCTAAACGATTTATAAGTTAAGATGGTTAAACTAAATAGTTTGAAACAATATGCGAAATATTTGTAATTATATGTGAAAGGTCAGTTTTATAAAGGTATCGGATATAATTATATGCAGTGTGTCAGATTTTCTATTGTATGAAAACGTGTATTCATCCTTGGTGTGAGGGTTGCTTTCACTCTTTTCAGGTTTACCTTCGTTTCACGGGGAGATAAATCATTCTTTTTGGACGTTCAAAAGTAACGAGCGTGACTTTTTGGATGGTGTTTTATGCGTTTTGTGACATTGTCGTGTATGACTCTGTGACGTTCGTTTGGCGGTGAGGTCGTGTGTGGCAAATGCGAATTTGAGTTCAAGGGTTGTTTTTTATACGTAGAACAGAAAAAATGTTTTCTATTTTGGGTAAAAAAATATATATTAATTCAACTCTTTTTTTATTGTTGCAGGTAATTCAATCCTAATCATACCAGAAAGCGTGTCAGCGTAAGTTTATCATATTTTTACAAATAAAATTTGTTAAGCACATTACATTTTATTGTTTCTCGTGAATTTTTATTAATCACACACACGCTTAAAAATAAAATTAAACACCACATAATTATTGGTTATCGCGGACCTAAAACCGATTCGTTTCAATATCGTTATGCGCCATCATTACCATTTCCTTCGTTTTACGATCAGTCAACACACTTTAAAGCATCAAATTGAATATTAAAAAAAAACACAAGTACATACGATGTATGGCTTTTTTATAGTACGGCAGCTTAGTGAGCGGCCCGTAGCGCGATTTGAATAACGTATAATTTAAAGAAATATTCACACGAACTAAGAGTAAAAAAATCAATGTACGAGAACGTAATTGACGGTTTGGACGAGGCTCGTCCGGAGAATCTTTTTTTCTTGACCGCGTCTTCTTACCTGAGCCTTAAACGGAATAGATCCTTAATTATATATCACACATGTTGTATAAATCGCTTTCGGGAATACGCCATTGACGGGTGACTTATAAAGTCGGTGTCATATAAGTATAACGTGTACAGAATGCTCAAATTTATTGAATACAATCAGTTTATTTTTATTGTAATTTATGTGTAATGACGCGATAGTAGTTCATGTTTTGACAACAGCTACTCATTGGGGATTATTTTTCTAATACCATATATTTTGTAATTTATTGTATACATCTTTATTTATTTTTAGCATAGTTAGCATTTGGTTATCTTTAGAACGAGTTTATTTATTCCAAGGTCATAGAAATCTTTAGATAACGTTTTTCTCAAAAAACAGTTCTGACACTTCCCATCAAAGCGATTTTCTTTTTACTTATTTGAATGAGTATGTCAGTGATAATAAATCTCTTTTTATCATTTCTTTATCATGGACACTTTTTCTTGCTTTACGAAACTTTTTTTTATTTACAAATATGATATATGTATATTATACATATATGTATGTATATTGCAAACAGTTACATTATTGAGATTTTTTTGCAATACATTAGTTTGATATCAAAAGCAAGTTTTATTGCTAGTAGGAGTTATCAATGATTATAAGGTGACTAATTCATGTAACTATAACTAAAGTAATAAAATATAAAATTAAGGATGATTTGATTCTATAAAATTTAAACGTACATTAATTAGATTTTGAGATTAAAAGCAGCATTGCAATATTATCTATCTACTTCTGCAATTACCACCATCACTGCTAACAACATATCTTATAAGGTTTATCGCTTTAGGTCATCTTTGAAAGTGATCGTAGATAGCCTTAATTAAAGTCAGTGCTTATTATTTTTTATGGGACTCCCTGTAATAGATAGGATAAAAGTGTATTGGATCACGTTTCGACCTGTGCATTAATTTTGCACTTGCGTGTCTCATTAAGTGCATAATTGTACTACCTCGACTCATGAACCGGTCATGGAGTAAATCGCTTTTCGAACTAGCCATCGGTCATCTTATGTGAGATGCTGGGGATCGTGGGGTGATGCTTCACATATTGGCCATGTACATATATAGAGATGCTGATGAAGCATTTGCGTGATTGTATTATTTCAACATGCATTACATGCACTATATTAAAGATAATGAGTCTATAGTATTATATATGTAAATAAAATAAGAAATTATTATGTTTTACAAAGTGATATTTTATCATTATCATTAGTGGATTAGTTTGTCTCCATTTCATGGAGAATCTCATTCGTTAAGGAACTCAGATTTTTCTTATGCTATTATGTAGTGTTTCAATTAAAATAAATTACGTTTAATATCTTAGTTAATATTTTTACGATAGTCCAGTGAAATAAGTTGCTTATCTGAAAGATCTGTGTTTGAATATTATATAGATCGTATTTTTTTTAAATTTTTACCGCATCTAGGAGATCTTAATTAATGTTTTTTATATAAATATTATTCTGATAAATCATCACAAATTAGTTTTTTTTAGATTTCACTAATCACACAAATGATTATCGATGATGAAAAATTTAAATTAAAATGCTGAAAATCGCTTAATTTCACAAACATAACAAAAAAAATTAATGGCAGATTTAAAACCATTCACTAAGTGGATACTCTTGCTTATTTTATAACAAGCACATCAAGCCCCAAGTACCACACTAAACCTTAAATGCTCTCTGTGGGAAACTCATTGTGGTTAATTATATAAATATTCCGCTGAGAGTAAAATAAGAATACACAATACAAATTATATGTATGTATTCATAATACCATTGTATGGATGTATATTTGTGTACAAATTGGAGAATGAAAGCGTTCGTGCAGAATTGGCACAACACTTCGCAACAGTATGAAATTGTATCCGCTCAATATTGGTAAATGGAGGTCTTGGTAGCGCAGTGCCAAAACAAACACAAGAACATTGTTTGTTCAACCAAGGCGAGGGATAACACCACACCTACTCTGAGATGGTAGAGTTTAACCTCAGAAAAAAATCACCAAAAATTCACCTAAAAAATATATACACGCACTCGCTCGCTTGGAGCTTATTTAAAGTTCGCGCGTTATCCTAACGAGGTAAAAAAATATAACATCCCTTAGGCTTGCCGACGTTTTGTAAATATTATATTTTTTATAGCTAATAAGCCAAAAAGAAAGCCTAGATACAGCGTGATTTAGTAATATTATTTTTAAATTGAAGTTTTTGTTCAGTCTGTTCGTTAGTTTTATAAAGGGGAAAATTTATCGACATCAAACGGAATGCACTATAGGTTAAGCATTGAACATATAATTTATGCAAACGATGAATAACAAGCGTTATTGGCGGTCTTTCGCAGAAAATAATATTTTATGCATTGACTCACTAGCTTTCCATAACAAAATGTGATTCCAAGAACGTCTTTGAAATGGTACACTTCTTTTTTTGATGTACGTATATATAATTTTGTATACTACTAAAAATATTTTTTATTAAATATGGACATATCTTAAAAGCATTTAAAAATGGCATCATCAAACATATATAGTAATTGAACTGCTTTACTTAAATTATGCAAAAACCATTTGATATATTTGTAAATATAATTTAATCCTTTTATTGTTGTTTTTTGAATTCTAAATATTAATTCTAAATATTCTAATAACATTGTTGACAAAGCTTATATATTTTTGTATGTTATGAATTTTATATGTATTTATAAAAAATAGCAATTCCGAAAAAAGTGTATAGTATAAGATTTTGTTGAGATAAAAATAATATTACTAAACTCACTTGATATTAAATATACAAAAGTTTGCGCTTTTCGTTTATATTAGCCCTTTAAATCGTCAAATATTTACTTTGGTAAATTGAAACTTTCACACAACGTTAAAATAAAAACTCAGTTATGAAAATATTATATCATTACAATTAAAATAAGATAAAAAATTACAAATATATTTTTTATTAACCAAGAAACAGTTATAAATATTTAAAAAATATACTTTTTGCTCCCAAATATTCGTTAATTTTATAAATCAGTTAAATATATCTACAGGGAAAACTCATGTAATATAATGATTTTTACGCAAATTATTATTAAAAAATATAATTTATTTATAATGTAACAAGCAGTATTAGATTATTTATTATTTATAAATTGCTCCAAAATATTTGTAATTTTTATTAAACTTACTGTTTAAAATTCGCTAAATCGGTTTAAATAATGGTGTTGTATTTTATAAGAACAGTATCTTTTGATTTATATTAGTACTATCGATTAATATATATAAAATTAACTTGTATGACTATTTTCAATATATGTTAATAATTTTCAACAAAAGCATTAGCTAAATTAAAAAAAATGTTACATTATGTCAACTTTGACTGATTCAATATGTACTTGTCGATTACTAATTTCATTGTTAATTAAATATGTTGATCAGAAATTACAATTTTTTTTATAAGACAAGTGTTAACCTATAGAAAATAAAAAAAGTAATTGCACCAATGCAGCATTTTTTAATGTATAAAACAAACAATTTTGATCCTCCAGAAACGATAGGAATTAAAAATCTTTAGGGTCTATATGGAATAAAGGCCATAGTCTTTAAGGTATTAGTCACCAATACACACTACTGGTATATTGTTCTAGTGATAAAACATATATATTTCCCATAGAAAAATAGACAAAGCATAAATATTATAGGTAGTTTTACGAAAAAAATATATTTTAACAAAATTTTATTATTGAAGACTTGCCTTATTTTTTTTGATAATATACTTAATTTAGTCTCGAAAATGAATGGTAAATGTTTATGAACGACTAAAATCAACATTAATAATCGTAATCATTATAAGCATACTCGTAACTCAAAACGTTTCTCTCCGGCCGCTCGCTAATCAAACGAAATTACCGCACAAATAGATAAATTACCAGACACGTTTAAGGGTCGGACCTTGAAATTTCCTTAAGCATATTCGCAGCCCTGTGGCTGTGTGCATATATTTATTGACTAGAGAGAGATAAGGTGTTGTGCCGGTAGACGGTAGACGGCAAACACGTATTGCGGTAATTGCGCCGCCATTATGCGTTCATGTAACTATTAAGTCCCGGAAGATTAATTGTCATCGGCATTGTGTATGCATGAGGAACGATATTTCTGTGTGTTGAGGTCAGAGGATCGAGTCTCATTTGAAAGCGCCCTATGGAGTCCTGTCATTATCAATTAAGAGCGATCAACCGCATTGTAATATAACACGCGCCAAGATTTAAAAGTAAGCAATGAAAATGCAACAAATATATAATTTTAAAAATCGATTTTATTACTTATAAAAAATTAAATAGAAGTTTCTGGTTCTAAGACCAAAGGGAGTGATTTTTTTAGCCAAAATAAACAGTTTATTTTCTTAAGCGTGTATATAATACCACATATACATTGAAATATAGCTGCCGCTATCAGGTGGTGCAGTTGAAATATCTGGTCTTGAAAGTCGGAGAGTTTTTGCTGGAGTGTCGGGAAAATATTGTCGACTGTGATTTGTCGTGATATGATTTTGTAATGATGCTAGATTATCCGCTGATGTGCGTCCTGCTGGCACTCCTTGGGATTGAGTCTCAGAAGCGTATTCCTCTGTGTGCCCCTGTCTTTTCCTGTCCATCTGCCTCTCTGTGAATACTTTTTATTTACAGCTCTAGCGAATCACAGATTGCAAATGATATATGGGATAATTTCTACGCTTCTTAGCTACACCCACAAAATACTTTTACGCCTTAAAAATAAATCTAAAAGTTAGTCTAATTCGGCGGTTGTAAACAATGGGGTAAAATAACAATAGTTTATTTTGCATAAGGTAAAACGTATTGTCTATTGCGCATCATTTACATTTTACAAAGAGTAGTTTTTTAATTAATCGGTTTAACACTACAAATGAAAGTTTTTAATATTTTTTGTAGTAGGTTTAATCATCTGTCCGTTGGGTTAAACAAATCTTTATTTAGTACTGAAAATGGTCGTAATTGAAGGTATAGACTAAAAACCTACCAGTAAGTTAAAATTTTGCCTTTTTAATAATTTGTATTTTTTTTAATCAAGTACCTTGCGATCTTAAATTAATTTAAGAAGTTGTATGATGCAATGGTTCATCAAGTTTTGATCACTTTTAATATTAATTTCAGTCTTTTTTTGAATTAACGATGTTTAATCTTCTCTATTTAAAAACTTTGGTTTTTCTTTTCGAGAATTATTTGTTGAGAATTTCTCGAGAAAAATAACAAATCAAAAATTCACATTTCAAACTATTGGAATAATTTTATAGGGTCTATTTTTGATAAAAATTTACTTTATATGGATATTTTTAAAATGTTTCACAACCACTGCATTTCTTATACTGCTAAAAATATTTTAATGCCAAAAAATAGTGATTCTAACTAACATTATTTTTGATTTGAACTACAAAAAAAATCAGATATGAATTATGCGCTTCACGTAGAAATCGGCAGATTGCAAAAATCTATGAAGGCTCTACACGGATTTTTTTCCCACCCAAAATATAATAGATGGTCGATTTCAATTTAGATGGTATTTATGTTATTTTAAGAATAATATGTGATAATTTACTGTTATACCATCTTTAGTTATTTTATATTTGATTAACTATAGATAATTTAATTTACATGTTTAAATATTGCAAAAAAATTAATGTAAAAATAAAAACAGTGAAGATATTTACAATAATATACTGTATTATTTTAATCTCATAAAATATGTTACATAAATATTATTTATAATTAAATCTTCTTAAGATTCTCATTTCTTGAGAAATAAAACTTAAAGAATGCGTATTTGTAACGTTATAATTAACATCTTGTTTTACAATACAAAATCAGCAAAAACTCTTTTTGTTCAACTTATTTAAAACAATTTAAAAACTTTGTCAGTGTAATTTGTTATTCATAGTTATATATTGTGATAAATCATCTTCATTATTTAAATATTAATATCTTTGGCAATAGTATAATCTCTTTTGGCATTAAAATATTTTTAGTTACTTAATAACACAAAAGTCTTTCAAATTATTAAATCCATAATTATAGGTTGCTAATGTGTATGAAATATTCTTTAGAATTTTTATAAAACAATAGTAATTACTAATAAACATAACAGATAATATAATAATTTAAATTGAAATATTAAATTTTATATTCTCAAGCTTGTGATTTATACAATATTGTTATATTATTAATGAAATTATAGCGGAGTAAAGTATAGATATGTGAAAATCTAAATAATATTATAATATAAAATAAATTTATTTTATATTATAATATTATTGAGAAATTTTAAATTAAAAGATTTATAAATTCCTGAGAGAGAATTCCTCAATAGAGATACATCTGTGTAACTCAATATAACAGAATGACAACTGTTAGACATTTTCACGTAAACTTTTTTACTAAGACATGGTATTACAGTTTTTTTGTTGGTCCCTTTATTGAAATTAAGGAGTAAATAATAATTTTAACTAATGCAACTGAATATTTTTTTAAATTTGTTTACATATATTTAACTGTGAAATTATTGTGTATTTTTTAAAAGCTTTTTATCTTCTACAAATATTGTATATAAAAATATTTGTTATTTTTTTGTAAATGATTTTATAATAACATTGCTATGCTAAATTAAAATATTTAATAATATTTTTAAGAGTACATTTTCATCACGGTAACTACATTAAAGCATATAACATGCGATGTAGCCACTAGAGCTCTCCTGACGTCGGATTTATTCTTTTTTATTTTTATATAACAACTCAAAACCATCCGTCTTGTTCCCTTGACGAGTCACCAACAGGACTTGTGTCCGCGTACATTAATCCTTTGTTTTGTGAAAATATTTAAAACATCAAGCAGCTCTTGTCGGATTTACCATTAGCCCAATCCTCGTCTGAGTGCCACCGTCTTATTTTTTTATCTCTCTCTCTTTCCCGTCGCATAATCTGGCGCGTCGGCTTTATCCGTCACTTCTTTTACAATTACAAGAAGGGTACGCAGTATAAGATGACACGCAAACATTCTACCGTGCCAGCCCCGGGATTGTTTTCGTTTCGAAACGTCACGGCCTGTCATATCGCTTCCTTATGGCCCGGAGCTTTTGAAAGCTCGCTGAAGTGTTACTCCAATAGGCCGTTGGCTCTCGAGGCTTTTTGTGACGGCTTCTCACCGACGTCGATTGCCTGCCACTTTTTTCATATTCACAAATGCAAACAATCCACTCGACGACACGCAATGTCTCATATATCATATATTATAAACTAGAACAGATTGATGGTTTCGAGAAGCTCCATAGATTCAATTATACAATTTTTTAACTGGCATGTACATATGTATTTGAAGAAAAATCTTTGAAAAACTGCCAATGAGCAATGTTTTTATTGTTGATCGAAATACGTTTATGAATATAAACCTTACTTTTGTCATATTATAAAACCTGTCAGTATGTTTTATTCATTATTTTTTATGTGATAATCAAGCTTTTTATTGAATAATTTTTATCACATGCAAATCATTAAAATTTTATACATACACTCAGACACAAAAGAAAGCAATAAAACCTAGAATAAACCACTCGAAGCGAAATAAGTATAATTTGTTTTAACCCTTTGTGTAAGATTTATTAATTGTAACTAGTAATTACATTAGAAATGCTACTTTACACGATATAAATTCGAGCACGCGAATTTAAAAACTGCAACATTTATTATTTGGGGATAATTTTATAACAAGACTAATTGAAATCGGGCCCGGTGGCCGACACATCTCGTGATGTTGATTTAAGTGGTACTAAATCAATTTTTACATCAAATTACATATTCAGACACGCATCAAAAAGTCGTGCCTCAAAAGAACAGAAACTGAGGAGAGCCTCGCGTGCGAAACGATTATATATTATTTTAAAATAAAACGACACGATTCTAAAATAAAAACGCTTTCTAGTATTTACAGCTGGGAATAAATCAAGTTTAAAATGCGTAGTATTTTTGTGAACCATTTAAGCGGGATTTATGATAAAGATTTTTTATCAACAAACGTCAAAATCAAATACAATACTTATCAATAAAAACCCTAGATTAGGAATAACAATAATTACAAGCAAGTATTTAAAAACAGCAAAATCAATAACTAAATGCTGTATTTATTTAACCCTGTGAGTAGTGAGTTAATTTAAACGCATTTGTTATTTTTTTAGTAAGCACCTAGGAATGAGTTAACGTTACGTATTTTTTCATAATTATTTTTGATTATATTTATTTTTTATTATTTATTTTGCATTTATTGTGAATTATAGAAAAAATCAGTGTTTCTCAACGTATAATTGCTTTGATTTATTTTACTACTTTTCTGTATTAGTGTGTTTTAATAATTTATTGTAACACTTAATTAAATTTCGTTAATTTATTTTACACATTTATTATATATTTTTGGTTTTTTGGATTTATTTTATATTAATTCAGAGGCTTTCAATAATTTTTTTTATAAAATTAATATACCATATTTTTTGTTATGTTCATTTACGTACTCTTTAATTTATTGATATTATTTTATATAAAAATCATTTGCATTAAAATTATGGTAATTATTTATTATGTCATTGATTTACAAATTTTAATTATAATTGCTGTCTCACTACTTATATGGTAGTTGTTGATTGTGTTTACCTCTTTATGATGCAGAATAAAAATTTACTAATATATCAGATTTAATATAAATATTGAATAGCGCAGAATAGCAGATTTACAATAAAAAATAATCTTTACAGGTAAAACTTTTTCCTATGTACCAAGAAACCATTCGGATTTATTTGTTCCTAAAGATCAAATAAATCTTTTAGTTTTTAAAATACATTCACTTAAAAATATGGTTTATAATTTCAGGTAGTTTAATAAATGCAATATTAAAATGAGAAAGGTTAAATTTTATAATGTGTTTTATGCAATATACAATATATAATATTCAAGTAGTTATGTATATATTGGCTTCTTTTCTAGGTTATCGTTAAGCAATAAAGTATTTTCCATATCGATTTTCCATAAAGCCTTTCGAGAGGGCTCATATACCCTACCGCTCCACCTATCATCCCCACGAACCACCTCACCACTTGTCACACATTCCAGATTTGCTCGTTGCCTTTATTTGCTCTCTACGTCGGCCAATATTTTTCAGATAACTCTCGGAAAACGGGAGAAATCGAAGTAGGAGCGCAGAAAAAAATATATCGCTTAGAAAAAAAATCACATCGAACACACACTTGCCAGTTTATTTGTTTAGTTCGGCGATAAGTTTTTATACTGGGCGTAGTATGCCGACGGAAAACCTCTTTGAGCCATGGGGAAGAGAGTGTCGTTTCGTTTTTTCGCTGACGTCTCACTTTTGCCTGTTTTGTTGACTGCTACTCTGTCGACTCATCCCCTTCGTGGCGCACGAAGGAGGTTCTTGTTGAGGATTCTTCAAAGTTTTTGTCGATCGTAAAGAACAGAAGAAAATACTCGTCTCGGGCGTCGTTATCACACACTAATTTCATTGCCTATTTTCAAAAAGTTTCCTTTGACAACTTTTGATTGATGGCGAATCTTCGGAGATTTGTACCATTGGCAAATATAAAGTTTTTATCGGGAGATAAAATTGTATTAAAAAATCACAATGTTCTGGCTACGATCTACATTTAAACTTTTTTAACCCAAACCTACAAATCAGATTTTTATACATAGGTCTTTTAAACGTTTAATAATTCTATAGATTTTAAAATACGTATTATGTTTAGAGAAATGAACGGTTAAGGGCATTGATATTTTATTTTATCCTAAATCTATTAGTTCAACATGCTAACTGAAACAGAAAAATAATACCGTTGCTTATTAAAACAATATAAATAAATTATTTATAATAATTTTCTCGCACATTTATCTCCTAACATGAAAAATATATTTATTTTTTTAATCATCGAAACACAAATTATAATTTAAATAAAGCACCTGGATTTACACTACTATCTTGCCTAACTTTAAATAAGCTTAAAACGGTTGAAATATATAAAAATTAAGTGCTACGAAGCATGAAATTAGTATGAAATATTTTGCTGTTAAACGCGAAAATTGGTTTTGACAGCACGTCAATATCGAGACAGTTAATTTCATCAATATAGACAATTTCTTAGATGTTTTTTTAATATTTTGATTTTATTACGATTTATAAAATTTCATTAAATGACATTCATTTTTCTAGTCAAATTCAAGTGAATGCTTATAAATAATTTGCCCAATATCGATAAGGTTAGCAATCATATTTTTAAAACATAGTATAATGTGCAAAATGTGACGTCTGTCTGTACTTCTTTTTCCCTTAAGATGTGAGCTGGCTTAGTCTATATTTTGGACTTGCCCTAATGATAGCTTTAAAACTGTAATTAGTTTTATAGCTTCTATAAATCAAATTGGGTTTGGTTAATTTGTATAAGTATGGTTTGGGTTTGAATAGCAAATGGATTTCGAAACGGTCAAATTGAGCTTCATAGATATTTTAGAGCAGAATATAATTACACTAGCACGTATCAGTTGAATATTATTTTCGCTAATAGAAATATATATCTACTCATGAATGTATATAAACTTCACAAGTGAAAATATAACTTTACTGGAATTTAAGTTTATATATCGCATGTAAATAAATAATGTCAGTTAAATTATATTTTCACTAGTAAAAATTATCTACCAGTGAAAATATATTCCGATACGACTTCACTGATAAAATATTTAAAAAAAAATATTTTTGGGATGGATTTAAAACTTTCTGGTTCAGAATCAGAGACGTAATTTCAGCTTTTATTTGGGAAGAGGGGGGGGGGAGATAGTTGGACAGTCAGTGGTCGTTTTTTAAAATATTTTTGTATATTATTTCATTAACCCTTTGAGCGGTATCGCCGTACAAATACGGTGGTCGATCTTTTACTGTTACCCTAGGTAATTATATATTTACATGTATAACTGAGGAAATATTACATAAAAATCATTATATTTATATCATATTTTTTCAATTTGATTTAATGTAAATAATTTATAGAGAAATTATTACTAATAAATTAAAAAGTACGATTTAAATAAAAAAATGAAAAATTGTTACGATTCAACTATATTTTTATAATAAACAATGTGTCATTCTAATACCTTCACAACCAACCGCGTTTCATTGATGTATAAAATTTCTTCAACAACTTAATTAAAGTACCATATTTAGGGTTGAATTGTGATGTAGTATTTTATTTAAGATTCTAGTTTCCTAATGGTCCAATATTATTTTGTTGTTTTGTATTATTATATCACTACTAATAGTATTGTATACATAATATATTTTAAAGTACACCTTGTTAAATTTTAATTATGATTTTTTACGCATTATTTAATTATTTATTAAAGTATAATGTTTATATTGCACTTAGTTAAATTTTATTCGTTAGAACGTCAAAAATCTCATTCAATTATATTTTTTTATATGTCAATTAAAATGGTTAACCAATAAAATATTTTATTATACACAGAAGCGGTATTTGTCTGGGAAAGATATCTAGTAATATTTATAATTGTGTTTGTGTAATTAATTTGAGTTTATAGATTTTTTATGTAGTGAGATAAAACGAGTTTGATTGAAGCGAGCCACAAATCAACAGGTGGTCGAGAGATATTATCTTTGATTCGAGTATGGATATGTTTCCTGGTAAACAACATCAGGTTATGCATTGCCTAGTAAAACATTTTAAAACTCTTTTATTGTACTTGTAGTGTACCTACAAGTATTATATTTGTATAAATTCCAAATTGTACTTTTTATCATGTTTAATCAAAATCATATTAGTTTATTTATTATGTATATCGTTAGTAAGTATCTCTTTTATTTTAACATAACTAGTAATGTTTTAAGCATAAAATCAGCTTAAATACACATACAATTAAAAGCATTATATTTGTCAAAGTATGATGAATTTTCAACTCTATTTTCTATTAGGATGTAGTAACATGGACTTGGTATTAAGTTAATTCCAAATACTAGAAATATTTCCTAATCTCTAATAATAATTTTCGTATAATAAAATTATATCAGTGGAAAATGCACAACTTTAAATAATCACACATATAATGACGTTTATTATAATATAATATAATACAATTTTTTAAAAGTTTTTCCCACACATTCACATGGACAAATTTCTTCTTTCAAGTTCCGACTCGCATTCTGACTTCCATTAGAAAAGTTTTATATTCCTTGGCGAATTCGCACGTAATAATAATGCACCACAGACGGGAAGGACCTCTTTCAATTTTTGTCCGGAAATTTGCATTCTTAATGCCCGCGAATGCAGCTTCAAACAGAAAGGTCTTGACCCGGAAAGCCTTTGTCCCGTGTCCTACAAATCTGTTTCTTGGCAAAATCAGTCGCAGAGATGAGAACTGAATATTTTATACGAGAGACAAATTCTATTAGTAAGATGCGTGACTAAATCGAAATTATATTTAAAATATAATTTTTTCTAAGAAATTTACGTTCTTAATGGCCGCGAATGCAGATTCAAGCAGAAAGGTCGCGACCCCGAAAGTTCTCCGCGAGAGCTTTTGTCCTGTGTTCCACAAATCCGTGTGTTGGTAAAACCAGTCGCGGCGAGGAGATCCGACGAAGACCAGCCTTAGTCTGCATTCATTACGGTAATTTAAAGAGCGTCCAAATTACAGGTTACATCTCTTGTTCCGCGGCTTTTGCCGTTTCGCTGCTCCCAAGGGAGGTTCCGATGCAAGTGGTCGTTAGCGAATTCTCTCTCTCTTTCTCTCCCTCCCAAGTCTGTGGAGTCGAAAAAAGATTAAGTAAAATGGTCTACTGAAAGGAAATTATTGTAAGCAATTACTTTTAATCAGTACTTGGCGACGGTGGTATTTAGGAGGGGGATCGTCGTTGAATTTGGTGTTTGATTCGGATATTCTGCGACAAGCGATTTAGACATTCACCATTTGCTATTAAGCATTATAGGTTCATTTAAACTTTCATTAAAGGGGAGAGTGAAGTAATTGGAAAACAACTATAATTAAAATGCAATGACTGTTTTATACGTCTCTGTAAACTACTACTTTATTTATAATATTTACCTTATCTTACAAAATAAATTAAATATCAACAACATATAATTGAAACGCAGCGCATCGAACCGGTCTAATTAAATATAAATATATCGGTTCGGTTCCGGTTTTCGTTCCGGAATAAGTATTGATTTTATGGTTTTCGGTCTAGCTCCAAGTGATTATATTTTAAATGTTCTTATTTATATTAAAAAATATTTTTCTATTATAATTTTAAATATTTTTTTTTTATTGATTATAAGCAAACAATATTATATTAAAAATAATAATATTTATTAATTCATTATAGTTATAATAGTTAACTATAAGTATATATTATTTGATAACAATATATTTAAAAAATATGAAAGTTCCCTCTAATTATTTATATATTTTCTAATGTATAATATTTTCATTTCAATTATTTCGGTTGTCTCGTAGAATAAACTTTAAAGCAAAGAAAGCTCTTTCAACACTAACTTGTATTGCTGAAGCTCTTAAGAAAAATATTTTTATTTTGTATAAATGAGAATATGTAATTTTATTTTCCTTCCAAAATTCTAAAGTACGTTTGTTTCTGTCTAATCATTGTACACGGTTAAAGTTATTTATTATGAATTTAATGTTCACATCTGTAGAAATAGGAAATTTATGTGACTCTATTGACACTTCTTTACTTCTTAAAATTTCCCCCAAATCGTCTACCTTTTCATCGGACGTTTCAATAGAACTATTGTGCTTGTTTATTTGTGATTAAATTCAAATTTTCTAAAATTTGTAAATTTTATGACTGCGTGTTTGAACATGGACTAAACCAAAATAGACTGATAATAAAATAATATTATAACGGTTTTTCCGGTTTTCGGTTCATTTCCGGTTCGAAGCCCTGATTAAAAGCATCTTGTATTTTATAGCTTAATAACTAGTTAGATTTTATTTTTTTTAATAAATATTAAATTTTGTAAAATGATTGATTATATTATAAATGAATATAAAAAAAAATATTTATGTATCTATAATAATATTTATGCTAATGGAATAACAAAAATATCCGAGAGGTGGGAGAAAATTATGTAAAAATATATTTTGACACATTTTAAATGATTTTTTTATTCATTAAGAAAACGACATTTTTTTATTATTTATACCTAATATATACATAAATTTAATAATATTTATAATATGATTGATATTCCAAAAGTAAAAATACCAGGCTATGATTTTTTATTCTGTTGGCAAGTAACCCTTTCAGCTATTGTCCGTTTAGCAAAAAGATGAAACTGCTGCTGAAATTAATTATCAATTTGTTTCTATAAACTTTATTGACAGAAGAAAGGAGTATCGATTCTTCACGATACAATAACCAATCTTAATGAAAAACTTTAACTTAATGCAGTGAAATTTATTATGATTTGGAATAAATAAAAATTTGTTCGAAATAAAATCTTTTTATTTACTTTCTAAATTTAAAAATAAGCGTGCAACCTAATTGATTATAATAAAACATCAACATGTATTCATTGATATGAATACCATAAAATACCACCAATTGACTACACCCTCTAAAAACGCAATTCTCTTGAATCTAGCGATGTTCAAACACGCAATTGAATTTAACCTAAAATTTATTCCATTCATCTGTGACAAATGACCATCGTCCACATGTACCCAAGTGGCACTCGACACACAATAATGCCTCTCGTATGGGTCAACCCTGACTCCACTCGGCCACCGACGACCCAAAATAATCGGCCAACGTTTGGTTTAGTCTGACCAAGGTGGCCTCTCTCTCTGTGTGTTTGCATTTAAACTTAACAGAGACCCGCAACCTTAATTCCCTTATACTGCGTGACCATTTTTCTCATTTTTAAACCCACCCCGAATTTGTTCAGATCAACCCCGAAGAAGATATTTCATCCCCCGCGTTGCAACGCACCCTTCGGTCAACCCTCTTCCTTCTTCTAAAAGTGTCGTGGCGCATGCCGCATTTTTTGTGTTCAGGAACACACTCCGGAAATTGCCTTTGTTCGGTCGATCAATTTTGCAAATAGGATAGTGTCGATTTGTGTTAAATTTGTTTTCAATCGATTATTTGTAGCTAACATGTTAAATGGGTTGAAATTTTATTAATAAATAAAATGACAATGTAAAAATCATAACCAAAAGCTGCTTTTAAATATTGTTGTATAATACATATAAATAACTTGCATTATTCTTTGCTTTACCAAAATATGTATATATGTATATTTTATACTAATATACAAGAACCTAATACAAGTGTACAAACATACTAATATATTACAAAAGAGATCAAAGGCAAATCGCTGCAAACCTTTATAAAATGCACGAAGGCCCGTGTGTCTCCTTTTTGGGCATACTTAATATTTAGTTAAAACCCCTTAAAAGGGATCTCTAAACTCCCCCAGAGGAAACGTACAGATTTAAAAATAAAAATGCCATACCCGAAAGGTTAATATGCATTCGTTCGCAATGTGTAGCAGTATCACACAGCAGGCAAAGGTAGTATAACTTTTAAATTTTTAAGTGACCCACCGTTCGCTTCCCTAGACGCCCTAACGACGTTGGGGTGTGTTTTCATAATTCACAAGTGACATTTATTCCTTGCATAACATTTGCTCATATGCGACATGTTAAAGTTTAGATATTTGTTTCTGGCGCCATATGACACCCACACACATTCAAGTGTGTTCTCGTGTTTGCTATTTTAAAGACACTCAAAAATTTACGTAACTAACGAATGTTTCTAACATCGTTTTTGCATTATGCTACCCAAAACATTTTATATAATATTGTATGTATATGCGTCTTCTATCTTGCCGTATTTGCATATTTTTATCATGGCGCGCATCCCTTATATAATAGAATGTATTACGCGGGGGTTGTAAGTACCTCACGGTTTAATCCCCTTTTTTCCAATCGAATTTTATTACGTTACGTCAAAATCGATGACTCATGCTCTTGGTACTCTTAGCTCCTTTGTAAAGAAAAAATATTTTGAAAAATACATTATCTATAGCTCCCTTCCCGACTTTAACTTTTTTGTTGTTGTTGTTGTAAATTTGATATGATACGTCTGACGGGGGAAAAATAAGTTAAAACGTTAAAAGAGCTTTTATTTATCTACATCTAGTAAAGGAGATTAAAGTTCAACATTTTAAAGTATTTTTGTGTAACTATTTTATGTAAGATTAAATTAAGTGGAAAAGTGCTTCAGCGATTAAAATTTTACTCGAAAGTAATAGAAAACAAGGATTAAATTTTATCTTCCGGGAAGGTTTAATTTAATTACGGCTGCGATATTATAATAATAAAAGTTATTAATTATTAATGTTGCTATACTATATACATATTTTATACTAAACTTACAAATTAACTAAGTATTTTTCATGTTTTATAGTATATTAAAATCAGTTTATATTTGTGTGAATATGGTTCACTTTCTCTAAAGATTACTTTTATTATCAAAGTTTTATTGCTAATAATAAAAATATGTGGTGTAGTGTTAAAATTTAATTCAATCATTTATAGCAATAGTTAAAGAATAAATCGTATACATATTTTACAGTTTCAGTTGTTTAGTTTATAATTTACCTGTACATGCAAAAAATAGAACTATTTAATTTTTGCTTAAATGAATCGAGAGAGTTAGAATCTAATATCAAGAGTTAAATAACAATATTTAATTCAGTTTTATAACATTTTTAATGAAAAATCTATTTTACATGACTTTAGTTCAATTTACAGCAGATCATTAATCAATGTATTTTTTGTTGCAGGTAAACACCCCATCTGAATTCATCCCATCTTCCAGAACACCATCAATCACAAAAGGTGCGTGCATCGTCTTCCGATCGGCAAATTCGCACAACGCCCCCCGCTTAACGATAACGACCGTTATATGTTAAACGAGGGCGTTTGCTGTTTAGCTACAGGGTGACTAAGAATTAAATTAATTATAAAAAGTATACAATATTGTATTTAAGTATTTATCTTAGAAAATTATTTCATACAAAAATTTAACTAAAACAGAAACGATTTTTTGATATGAAAGGCAATCGATTAGAAAAAGTAATATTAAAGAAAAATCTTTCGCTAAGCATTAAAAAAATGTTTTTAAGCCACTCTCATTGAACTGTAAAATTTAAGAATATATTGAAGCACCCTTTATTTTAGCCCACAAAAATGATAAAAAATTATAATCGCAATATTGAAGGATATAATCTTATAAAAGTACTATGATTAACCCTAAATACACGAAAATGATTAAAATAACTATCAGATAAATAAATAAAACTTATTATATTTTAATAACTTTAATGCCATATAAAAAGTAGTTTTGAAAATAATATAGACTTAGCCTTCTTCTGATCTAATTAAAAATCTTTGAAAAGCTGTTCCCTTAAAAGCTAAAAGTATTGAAAGTAATCATAAATTCCCTTAGAGAGTAACACTAAACGATTGGACAAGTATAAAAACTTTAAAATATTTTACAAAATTCTAGTGTCCCTCAGGGAAGTGTGCTTAGACCAGATCTGCCGAAAATAGAACACATTATGATAGTTACATTTACCGACAACAAAACGGTATTAGCATCATTATTTCTTATTACAAATTTGACGTTATGGCTATTATATAAACCAAAAATATACAATCAAACATTGAAACAATAAATTATTAAATAATAATATGATAGAGGTATTCTAATCCAAGGGCTTGAAAAATATATTAAACACCACATGTTATGTGCCTAAAATATTGTAAAAATTAAAACTAGTCAAGGCCAAACAAATATAGGAATAGAATAAAAGCTATCTGTAAGACTCGGTGAGTTAAAAATAAATACAAGAAGTAAATTTAGCAACATATATGTAGCGGACTGATCAAGGGAAATAGCTAAAGAACTCTTCCCCCGTAAGTCATTTACTTACTAATTTTTACAGCAACGTCTGCTAAATGTTCATATGAAATACAATAAAAATAAAAATTTGCGAGCAATATCTGATTTTGTGACAATTTACTAAAATCAATGCTAACGGGCCTAACATATTTATTTTAATCAACCTGACCGGTGCGCTATATTCTATTAACCAAAAATATTCCTCCACGTACTGCGATTCTGTTGTAATTCGTGTCGTAATTTCGCTCAAAATTTGCAGATGGTATCGTGGTGTGACTGTTTGCCTCAGCGTAATACACCGGCGGTACATTAGGTGACACCATTAATCCGCTAATTTAGAAATACTCCTCATTATGCGCCAGGTTATGGCCCGCCATAACGACCCGCCCTACCATGGGGGGCATGGAAATTTAATTGTCGTTTCTTATCTGGTGCGTTTATTGCTTCATTTTCACGTACAAGTCTTAATGAGCTCAATGAGATCGGTGTTTAGCTTCAGTAGGAATTGCACCCTCCAATTTCCTTGGATGCCCCCAGAATACAGATGATACTCATACTATAAATATTTTTTAATATCTGAGGGTCTTAGAAATAATTGTCTCCTTAAGAGGGTGCTCTCTGATGCTTTACCTTTCTGTTATATGAGATAAATTAGTGTGAAACATTAGGCACCGACCAAAACTGCCTTTTCATTTTAGGTCCAAACCGAAAGTGACACAGAAACATGTATGGGACGCTGTAATTGCAAAATATATGTAGATACATAAATTAACTTTAGAATGGAAAAATTATAAATAAAATATATTTCGTATAGTAACTATTCACTTAATAATCTTAGAGTATGTTTGATTGCTTGTCTGCCTAAAACAAACGTTCTAGCATGTGTAACCTATTATCTAATTACGTTTCTATAGTTTAATTTAGGTGATGTTTTAGTAAAACGCCTTAGATTTTATTTTTATAATCGACAAAACCTAATGTTTCGTCAACCGTTTAAAAATATTATCCTTTTAGTCTTTCTTCAATAGCTTTTAAATTATTCTATAGCAATGGACTTAGTCAATATCAAATCCGCTTTCATTAAAATTTAATTACCGACGTAAAAGCTGAATTTGTTACGTGAATGAAGCTTTACGTAAGTTTATTACGTAAATCAATTCAATGCACTAAAACGAAACCGTTTGTGTCAACGTCAATTTCAGCGACAGATTCGTCAGAGTTTAAATTATGTTTTAATTAAAAATAAAATAATGGCGAAATTAATAATTGCGTGATTATTACAATTTATTATTAAGCGACGCTCTTGACCTAATTACTAATATAATAAAGTGCGCCAGGCTTGACAGTGTTGAAAAATATATGAAACCCCTGGGTTGCGCCAAACCCCGTTTTAAAGCCATTATACACCAATTACGTGTAATGTCCTTAATTAACGGAATGAATTTTTAAAATATTCCCTAGTAAAAGTGATCGTCTCGCTCGTAATACTGTGTTATATTATCTCACGATAGATTTTAATACATTTTATATTTGGCAGCAATAGTATACAAAAATGTCAGAATCTGATTATTTAAGTTAACATTTTATTTTATTAGAACAAATATTTTAAAAATATATAAAAAAAAAGTATATGGTAATTATATAAATAATCATTTAATTAAATCATCAATTGAATAAAATTTAAAGCATTTTTAATAATTAATATCAAATAATTTACAATGTTTAAAATGAGTTTTTTATGTCTGCAAAATATATTTTATTAATCTAGTATTAAAAAGGATTTTTTAAATAATATAACTTATAAACTTAATTAGGTTTATAAGTTATTATAAGTTTATTTTATTCGTAGTTAGAATAGAGCTTTATTAAATAAAATATATGTAAGATTTAGATTTTCATTTTTATTTTATACAAGAATTCTTATACGTTTCTTTAAATATACTAATATTAATCAAAACCATTTTTAATATCAGATTAATAAAATATATTTTGCAGGTTTTTATAATACAGAAAACATAAAAATATTGCTAAAAAACTAATTTTTAACCTGGTAAATTATTTTATATTAATTATTAAAAATAATAAGTAATATCAAATAATTAATAAACTAATATTAAAAAACTTGTTAATTAATTTAAAAACCTTTTTTGATACCAAATTAATAAAATTAATTTTGCAGACTTTTATGATAAAAATATTGATAAAATATTAATTTAAACCTTGTAAATTATTTATTATTAATTATTAAAAATGTCTTAAATTTTATGCTAATAACTACAAAAAGCAATATATCTCTGATGTATTGTAATATAATACTTCGCTAAGCTTTTCGTTTTGTAAAAGTATCTTAACCTCCTACGCATTTGTATTTATCATTTTTATTTTACCTTCTAGTTGTATATATTTTACATACACTACATAACAATATTTGTTATTCTGTCACATATTATGTACAGCTACATACCCTATTTATTATCCTCTAATATTTATTATATACTGATTGGCTTACGATAGTCTCAAATAACGCAGAGTTACGCCAAGCCCCTTTTTAATGCCATTATACACCAATTAGCCGGAATGTCCCTAATTAACAAAGTGACTTATTTTTTTACGTTTTATATATTTCTTCGCAGAAGCGATCATCACGGACGATAAATTGCGTTAGTCACGTTCGTAGTATACGCGTTAAATATCAAATTGTTTCTACGGCCAGAACCGGTGGAAATAATTATTAAATTAGGAAAGGGACCTTTCTGTGCTGGTACCTATTAACAGGTGATAACTGTCGTCATTACCGACGCCATTAACATTCACGGCCACTTTACTTTTTCCCCGTTACCGGGCACGGAAAAAAAATTACCTCCGAAAATGTTATTTTACTTTTTTTTCGTTAGGTCGGTTCACCCTCGAACGCCGCATTAATTTATTAGCCCAATAAATGTCGCGCACCTGTATGAAGTTTTAATGAGAAAAAATAAAATTAAGTTTCTGATTTGTGAAGTTATGCAAAACGTTTCTGAAGGATCGGAAAAACGTTTTAAGTGCCTGATTCTCTACGCCATGGAGGCGCTCCTAATGCTTCATCTCGTAAATTTGCTTTATTGCTTTTGATAGGTATGGTTTTTGCGCGTTTATTACGGCTTACTTACTAGACAGATGATTAAATTTTATATGGACTCGTAAAAATAATTATCAATCATAATTATCATACTGTTTAATGCTTCTTCTTTCATTGCCGAATCTGTTATGAGGTCAGCGAAGTCTGCAACTATCCGCAAACTTTTTTTTTGTATTTGTATGAATGATATCAAGTAAAAAAAAAATATCTGCCTCTCTTCATCTTAAAAAGATATTAATTTATTCATTATATTGGTCCAGTGTATAAAATGATTATCCCCAAAGCGACGCACAACGGTTTAACGGTTTAATGCGCAAACCTTGTTTTTTTTTTAAATGGTCGTTTGATTCCAATACTTCAGTGCAAGTTTTGCAGCTTCAAACTTCTTATAATTTATGAGAAATTCTTCCTACAGTTAAAAAAATAAAAATAACATTCTTATATATTTAATTAATTATTCTCACCTGACATCGAGCTGGTTGTAGACATTAACAAAGTATTATTTTAATAATTTTAACACAATTTTAATTGTTCAATATTTTATAAAACATTAGTACATTTTTACATATTTACTATATATATGTTTTAATGCAGTTATGCTTTGGTAGTGATTTTTAATTATTATTTTTAATAAAATAATGCATAAATATTGAAAGACATGATATATTTAATAATTCTTAATATAGTATAATTTTTGTTTTAACTATGATTTTAAAGATAAAGAACTTTCCATAAAAAAACTGACTTATCTTATGGATCTTAAAGCGTTACTGGATTTGAGTGTTGTGGTTGTAAGTTAAAAGCGTTAAGTCAGCTGTATTATCTGGATTAAAGTTCAAGCTCAACTGTCGTCAACCTACACGAGATTAACCTAATATATAACGCATCTTTTTATATAAAAGTTCGCAAAGAACTTTTAATTGTGTCGTCTTTTTCTTTTCTCCCCCCAGCCTGTCGTAATCGCCGAATTTCCGAATTCTTAATCAGATAAGTTCAAATATTCGAGTCGAGTTAGTTCGGGTCGTTAGGTCACTCTTTTGTCGCAGTTATCTCGCCGAGGCTCGCGCCATTTCCTCCTAGCGACTTACTTAGTTCGTTAATTATTTATTTTTAAGCACTAGTTCGCAAATCGCGGTTAATCGCCCAAACTTAGTACCACACTTTGCTTTTCTTTATCATATCTTGGCATCGATCTGAAGCCGTTCGAGTGTCAAAAATGTGGTCACGGTCACCCTATCTCATCTATGGGAATAAATTGTTCATTGGATCGAAGTTGCACGCACGTCTGTCACGTCGAGCGTGAAGGCATTTAAAATGTTAATTTAAGGGATAAAACTCTCAAGTCATCGTCGGAGAACAAACTCGAGTAATTAATTGATATGATGTAAAGCGTCATAAAATAACACCCATTTTAATGAAAAATGTATCACGACAATAGACAAAGTGAATAAAATGTAATTAATTAACAATTACAAGCTTACAGTACATTTTATAGAACTTTACATATTATATTACCTTATGAACAATACATAATTAATTCATAATATATTTACATATATGCCATATAATGTATTGTTTAATTAAAATACACTGTAAGCTGTGAGAACTTTCTATTGTTGCTTTGACTTTTAATAACTGCGACATATATGATTTATAAATCTAGGCTATTTAAATATTTATTTTCAATAAATGTGTGTTAAAATAATTTAAATGTAATTTAAATGAAAGTAAACATACATTAAGCTTAGCTACAGTTATTTTTTTATATTTATACATATTTATATATGTAAGAACAACATGCTTACATATATTTATGTAAGAGTTAACTGTTCGATTGTGTAAGCCTGTTATAATGAATTGTGCGATATTAATCATGAGTAGGAAATATAAAAACAAACTTAGCTTTTCTATATTATTTTTATGAACTCGACGTTCATTTTTCAAGGGATCTATATTGAAAGTTAGAGTTTTACAAGTATTCTTCTAGAAGTGCTGTCACTTCTTAAAGCTAGTATGCAACTTAATTTTTAACAGTAGCATTAACTTGAAAGTTTTCGTTACATTTTAGCGTAGGGGTGCATTGTTTTATTTTTCTATCGCTAAGAAGAATGGATTAAATTATCAAAAAGCTACAGCTGTATTTCTTATTTATAAATACGACGTTAGTTGTTGTGTCAGAATATTAGCGTTAGTAAATTGGATTAAATCATTTTAAACATTTTAAATAGAATCTTTTACAATTTAAAATGATATTTATTTTATAATCTGTTCATATATTTATATTGAAATCTCGTCCATAAATTAATAAACGAAGCTCTCGAACAAAGCGTCCGACAGTGGCGCTCGTGCATACTTAAATTTTTAATCCTCCCTAAATTGTTAAAGTGTCTTATATACACTTCGCGAAACTTTTTTTATTAAATTAAAAAAAAGTGTCATAAGAGAAATTTTCCAAGCTTCGGGCTCGAATCTGGTCACCCAATCAAATTTTACGCCCCATTACGTCGCGATTTTCCCCATTGTCGGGGTCCATTTTTTTCCTGCCTACTCGGCCAAAGTTACAATGTCCTTATTTAACAAACTTTCGGCTTGGATTTCCTTTGAGAATTCATCCCTGCCCGACACCAAATCCCGCCAACATATTCTGTTCAACTTTGCCGCTTGATATCTTATCCCCGACGCTCGATCCCATCTTTTTATTTCACGTTTATAGGTAGGCACTATATTTATACGTACGAAGGTCAATGTCGAAGTTTAGCGAGGAAATCCCTTTTATAAATCAGACGAGGTACAAGGAACGGTTGATAAAAGTTCATATATTGTGCTCGAGCTTGAATCGGATAAAGTTATTATGATATAGGTTATAAAGTATGGTGTGGGATGCCTTGGGTTAAATTTGATTTTCGCCCAAAACAAAGTAAACGAAAATGTTATAAACATGTTTCATTGCAAAATAGACATTATATAATTTTAAGATATTTTATCTATAAAAATGAATGAGGACTTCAATCTAAAAATCTCATTTTTATATAAACAATAATAAATAATTTTAGCTAAAAATAGCTTAGCAATTATTTTAAAATTAAATGACATTCTCACATCTTTTTTATATACATAACAAGCCCAATCTAAAAGACATCCTAAAACCACAACACACAATTAGTGCTTAGAAATCTGTAAACCATACATTGTTTTATTTTTATTGTATTTTTATCAACCGCTCAAAATTTATATAAAGTATTCTAAGAACTAAACTGGAAAATGCTGTGATTTCAAACCCGACCGAATATTGGTACAGGATTTTCAAAAATTCACTGAAAATACCCGCCAGGTTTGAACATTAATCAAGTGACGTAACCAGATTCAGGAATGCCTCTCCGCATTTTTTCCATCCCTCGCCATAAGTGGGTCACTGAAAATTCGCGGAATGCGAACACACGGCGCGTCCTATACACAGTGCCGACAGGCCGTGACCGGCCTTCACCCACCTGACGTATTTCGGGGGTAGGTGTACCCTTCATCCCCCAACCCTGTCTCTGTGTGTGTCGAGAGCGGGAGAAAGAGTGGCAACTATTCAATTTCCACACGGCATTTTACGCGTGGGCGGTGACGGAATCCGCCCAGAAATGGCGCTTTAAAAGCCTAATTTAAATTAAGCACGCATGTCCGATCCGGTTTCAAAACGAACGAGAGGAGCGAGCAAGACACGAATCGACTGAAGTAGTAATACTAAAGGGATTCTTGTGTAACCCTTTCGATACTGATATATAAACTGGTGTATGTATTATATGTATATAGTAAAGGCTCAGAAAATTTTTAAGCCTTCCTTTTACATACAAATATTTTTATTTGTATAGCTATATTGCTTCAGAAAAAGGAGAATAAGGAAAATTTTGGGCGAAATGGATAGAACATATTAATAAAAAAATATTTATCTATGGCCTTAGTGTTAATTAATACTAAGGACAAGAAACTGTGTAGTTTAATTAATTTCAATGAATTCGTGTAATATATATATAATAGATATTATTAAATAGCTTAACATAATTACTGAACGTTAAAATATCGATAAAACAACATGTAACTGTTGAAAATAAAGTGTAAATGAACCTTTGTTAAGATTTGATTTGTGAAATTACCACTTTTGATAGTTTTTCAGAACAAATATAAATTTTATAAAACATACAAGTAAACATATTATATAGTACCTTAAGCAATTTTCGATACAATATGGCTAGTTTCAAATGATAGATGAAAATATATTGGTCCTACATATATCACAAACACTTAATAAATTAAAACTTATAAAAAAATGTATGTGCTGAAAATACAATATATGAAAGTACAAACTACTTATTAAAATATGTAAGTGCTTGCATTGTAATTATTTTATTTATTTTATAAATTAATAAATATTATATAATATAATCAATCACTGCTTTTGACACTTTCGAAAATCGTTCTCGATCGTATTAAAATATTAAGCCATATTCTTAGTGAAAATTTGCTTTAGTTACTTATTCAAAAATTAACTTTTTTCTCTAGTTCTTAATTTCCATTAGAACTGTTTTGTAAATTTTTTTAAAAACAAAATACTCTTTTTGTCGATCCAGTTATTTAAAATAAAAATGTTTTTTTCTTTGGTCACTGAGTTTCATTAGAACTCCGTTACTCATTTCCATTGAAAACCATATTTGGTTATTCTTTAGAAAAAGTCTCCTCTCCTCTGCTTATTGAGTTCCTCTTTTTCCAGATTAAGAACTAGTTTTAAGGTATTTTTGACTTCAACTTCAAGTGTGCATATATTGGAAAAGCGGAAAGTAATGATAATTTTTTTTCACATACAAAAAAATTATTAAAAAAAATATATATACAATTTTAATCAGTAAAATAATTTCCATTGTTTTTTATTACTTTTCTCCAACGATCAGGCAGCTTTTCAATCTCTTTATTATAGAACTCTGCAGTTTTTTCGTTAAAGAATGATTCTATGTGATTTTCGATACTGTCAAATAAATTAAAAATTTTATTTTTAAGGGAATGCTCTAAAGATCTGAAAAGATGGTAGTCAGAGGGTGCGATATCGGGGGAATATGGGGAATGCTGTAAAACTTCAAAATCAAGCTCCCTGATTTTTTCCTGCGTGATCCGTGCCGCGTGTGGTCTGGCATTGTCGTGCTGCAAAATTCGCCTTTGATTGTTGACCAAAACTGAACGTTTTTTCAACAGCTCCGCTTTCATTCTGACTAATTGACCACAGTATACCTCTGTAGTAATTGTTTGACCAGGTTTTAATAACTCATAATGGATGACGCCAATCATGTACCACCAAACACAAAGAAGGCCTTTTTTAAGGTCAATGAGGGCTTAGGGGTAGGTATGGGTACTTCGTTTTTAGAAAGCCATTGATTTTTTTTCTTTGGATTGTTGTATAGGATCCACTTCTCATTGCTTGTAACGATCCTTCTCAGAAATGATGCCGTTTCGTGCCTAGACAATAGCGACGAACAGATGGTAATTCGCTGCTCAATGACCGTTTGTGAAAGTTCGTGCGGTACCCAAATTCCTTGCCTGTGTTTTTTTCCAATGCGCTTGAGATGGTCGTCCAAGGGCAGCCAAGCTCCTCTGACAATTCTTTGATGGTTTTTCGGAGATCCGCTTCCACTGCTGATTTTAACACGTCATCGTCTAATTTTGTAGGTCTTCCCGATTTGGGGGCATTTTTCAACCCATATCACCACTTTTGAATTTTATAAACCACTTGTGACATTTTTACGGCTCCATAAATTTCACAGATGATCTGAGTGGCTTCTTTTGCTTTCTTTCCTTGATCGAACAAAAATAGCGAATGGGTCTCCTCGATTTCTGGCCTTGACATTTTTTTCTATAGGGTAAAAAAAACCTTCTGAGTATTAACAAAAGTAGATTAACAGAGAAACAAAATAAGATCAAATCTTACGTGTTAACTCGACGACAGCCGGCGACAAACTAATTTTAAAATCGTCCCTTTAAAAATTATCATTACTTTCCGCTTTTCCTATTATCTTAGATCAACTGGGTAATGAGATTATTCAATATGTTACTCATCGTAGATAATAAAATTTTACTTCAGGCATTACTAATATTTTCAACAGCTTTAATAATCAGTTCTGACCTCAAATGGCTCTAACTGACAAAATAGTAATTCGTTATTCTTTATGAGATTATAATATCGGAGTTTATAAGCAAATTTATTCTTAAGCGCATCGATAGAATTGTTACTGAAAATTTTTTTAACATTCAGACTATTTACTTTAAATTTGATTACAGTAAATCAAAACTCTATTAAAATTGCAGAAGTATGTGGTAATAGCAATTTAGATAATATACATACATATACAAAACATTTTTAAGCAAAAATTAGATTTTAGGGATAATATGCTCAAATAATATATTTTACGATTATTCTATTATTGTAAGCATTAATCCCAAAAATCAAAAAAATCCACGAATACTAGACAGTTTAATTGATTTGTACAATAAAAAGTAACATAAATATTTTCATTGATAAAAATATATTAAAAAGGATGTTAAAGTTGCGAGTTTGTTCGTTTGAGCAAGTTTGTCTGTATATTTTTATTTTCGTTTGTATGCTCGAATAGGAAAAGTATGAACGATTCAGTTTTCTTTTCTAGCATCGTTTATCAATATTTCTGTTCGGTTGTCGGAAAAGTTAGGAAACAAAATTTTCCTCAAACCGCTATTACTTTTTAATGTTGAAAATATACTTGGGAACATTTTTTTTTATTTTTATAATAATTTCAATTAATTTATTAGGTTTTTTTTGGTATTGGATACATTTTTTATTTAGTTTGACGTATAGATAAGCCTGTTTTCGCAACTCTATCGAAACGATCGCACCGACAATATATTTTTTTTGCGGAAAACTTCGCCCATGATAAACTTTTATGGACTTGGCGGCGCTTTCGGAACTTCATTATTTTTTCCCTGAGAACAACATCCCCACTTATTGTCTCCGACCCCTAGTTTGATTGCGTTTGTAAATTGTGATTAATTAACGAGCGGCACGCTTTAATACAACCGCCCCGACGCCGTCCAACCCCCAACCCCTAGATAATTGCCGCTGGGGATTTTTTAATATTTCCACCCTCACCGCCCACCTTGCGTAGGCCATAATGAATTTTCGCATAAAACCTTACGACATTCCCTAAAGTCGTTTCTTTTAATGCCTGTAATTTCGACACGAGTCAATAATTTATTTCGCGATAATAGACTTTCGTGTACTCGTCGCCAAGTCTCCAATCAAACAATGTAATCTGATTTTAAAAATTCGATTGTTTTCCGTTCTTTGCCTACCTACCCCCCGCGAGTTTAATTGGTTTTAGTTCCCCTTGAGTTTTCCCGGGGAGCGGTTCTCAAATGTATATATTGTACCTTTTACCCGATTGATTGCGTTTCGCTTGGGCGAATTTACACTTCGTTTGTGTTTAAACGCTTCATGGCAATATTCGAAAATTGTTTGCCTGCCGGAAAAATTGCTAATCAATTAGCAGTTTAAAGGTTATCGATCTTAATTGTTGAATAAAATTCAATATTAAATTACGTAACACGAAACGCTAGCTAGGTTTCTTCCCCTTGCTTTAATTTACGCGCGCTTCAGGGATACCACTTGCGAAATCTTATAATTGAATGAGAAGACTATCGAAATTGATGATTAAAAAACGCTGACTTTGCTAGAAATCAGTGCCTTAATTTATCGGTGGTATACATATTTAAATTTAATATTATACGACAGATATTTAGAAAGTAAAGACGGAACGTAGTCAAGTCTACCATATCTCGGTCGCAGCAAAACTGTACATGTATTGTATTGTGAAAACTTAAGTTATAATATTAAAATACCATTTAAATAATATTTTTTGTATATGCAAATTTAGTTCAAAAAAAATTAATGACTTTTCCTTAATACGACGATAATTTGTATATTTAATAATCATTACAAGTTGTAAGAAATAAAATAAAATGTTGTTTCCACTGAAAATATATTATATAGAGGTTTTAACTTGTGTGATTTTTCTTACTAAATATCACAACATAAAATATCAGTAATCATGTCTAAGATAGATATTTTAAATCGTGTAATTAGTTTATTATATTATGTAGAATCTTTACGAAAAAGTAATTCCACAGATTTTTCAATCGATAATTTAATGGTTTCATGTCATAAAACTAGTGTAATGATATCGATAGCATACTAACGGTAACGGTAACGATAGCATACTACAAAAATGTTTCGAATGCGTAAAAATAATAAAAAAAGTTCTACTTTCTATCGTAGTTGGAAAACTTTCAACTGTGATTATTATTTATTATTTCACTATTATTATCATGCTTCACTTTTGGTCTAATTTATTGACTCTAATGTTGCAGCATCATTCTAGGAATTAATAAACATTTGACCGATTCAGTCCTACATCTATCCAATGGTGAAAAATCTGAATTTGATCGAAGTTTGTATCGATGAAAACGTCGGAAAATGAATGTACGCGACGCAACACAACGAGCGACGCGCTAACACGCAAAGTTCGCAAAAAGTTTCGCGGAAGAGGCTTTTCCGGGACTTTTCGCAATGTAAGGAACGAATGCCCCGGAGGACCATCCTGAGAAAAATCGAATGGAAAGTCCGCAAAGAGAGAAAACTCGGTTATTTTTATCTCTTGCTCTCCTCGCTCTCTGTGTGCAAAAGTTTATCGTGGCCTACTCTTTTCGGCTCGGGCTTTTAAAAGCATCAGATTTCTCGAAGCCCAGAATTCGGTTAGCCGGCTAGATGTTTCTCGTTTGCGCCTCCAGAATGTCCCGGCCAATGGGAAATGGGAGGCCTTAATGATAAGAATAAGGTTGTAACGCGCCTTTCCAAATGCGGTATGGGGTAATATAATTAACGTTAATTGTATTCGTGTTAGGTCCCACACTGAAAGATATACTACAATATTATATTCTATAATATATTTATATAAACATAAATAATATTATTTTAATTATATAATAATTTTACTCAACTTAATATAGTGTTTCTATAGTAGCCCTTTTATTTACTATATAAATTAATGTATAGCATGCAATAGTATTATTCACTGCTTTTGGCACTCTTAATACAAAATTGTTCTAGATCATATTTACATATCAAGCCATCTTCTTAGATTAGAATTTATTCGGTTGCTGGTAGTCTAAAAAAGTATTCTGGTCCCCAATTTCTATAAGAACTTCGTTGATTATTTTTGTTAAAAACGAAAATCACGTCTTTCAGATTTAGATTAGATACATTTATTTAATCATTTCGACTATTTCGTTAATAGCATAGCATTGTTCTTTTACAATTCTCGACTAACTGGGGATTGAGCTTATTCCATTTATTCCACGTTACTCATCGTATATATTGAAATTTTATTCGAGGTTTTAGAGTTATTTTTAACAACTTAATAAATGTCATACGCTTTCTAGAATTGCGATAACCATTTGATAACCTGACTAAACAGTGTCTGTAAAAATACTTTATTACATTTTTCATCATATATTGATAGAATTTAACTATTCTGGTTACTTTCATTTTTCAGTAAAATTAAATTAAAATATTTGCTTTAGATATATTATAGTAAATATGTTTTGGCATATCTTTAATATCATATAACAAATAAGATTTTTAATATCACTGACAAGTAAAAGCTACTATTTTATAAAATTGTCATTCAAAGCCTATTTTTATACGTAGTGTAAACCCAGCTCGCGTTTTATAAAACGTGTCAATTGTGTGTATTATATTGATGGATATATTGAGAACTTCAGTTGCAAAGTGTCATTCAACAAAGGTTTACACCTCGAAAGGTGTTATTTTTCATATCCTTTCTCGGGGGTGTCGAAACCGTTGGGGGTGAAGTTTTATGTTGATTTCCAAAAGACTCGTGTCGCGTACAAAGGGAAGTTGTGACGATAGGATAAACATAAACTTTTATTTAATATTCATTTATATTTTTAGATATTATATATAAAATATAAAAATAGTTTTTTAAGCATCAAGGAAAAGGTCAACGTGCGAAGGTGTGCGTGTTTTTTATTCAGAAAAAAATATGGTACGTGTGACAAGTCGCGTTCAATTTATTTTACAATCGCTCCCAGGTCGAAAAAATAGACCTCTCCATCGAATCGAGAAATTCACGGACCATAATGAGGTCCACTCATGGACAGGTGTTTTCGGCACTCGTCCATAATGGACTCACGGTCGTGGGAATAAAGTCGGTCATCGGGACTTTGGCAACTGAAAACGTTTCCTTTTTTCCTGGGCGCCCTCTAGAGGCCCTCTTTGTTCGATACTGCCATTCCGCCCTTTGATCCCAGAATCGGTCCCCTTACCCGAGGTTCGACCCCTGCCCGAGGGCTGTTTGTGTTTTGAATCATAAAGTGAAATTCCTACATCCCTCGAATCGAACGGACGATTCGAATTCGTTTAATCTTTAACCCTTAAATGCATGGTGTTGCAAATCTGCAACAGATTATTTAAGCGCTTATAACTCAGACTACGTTCAATAAAGGAACTCTATTGCATAGTGTTACATATGTGTAACAAACGCCGAGCTATTGTGCTTTCAAATTATTACGATAGATTTCTCTGTACGCGTAATATTGCCATTTAAAAAAAATCGTTGGGTGCAGATGTGGCATATTTTTAGGAATTTCAACATTTGTTTTCATTGGTGCTAGTGGACATAAAACGAAATAAAATTAATTTATATACTTCAAAAAGATTAGTCTATCGTTGTTTATTTATTTTTGATTTATATGTTTTGTAATAGTTGCATAAAATAAACAAAACATCCAGTTGTAGACACTGGCCCATATTGACCAAGAGGAACAAAGGCAAAATGCCGAAATGCAATGGAATTTCACAAACAATGTGTGAAAAATGTGGTGAGATCTTCTGTTTTAATAAGAAGAAAAATTGCATATTTACGACAAACATTTTATCAATAATATAATCCACAAATAAGCCTAAATATTTTTGTAATTATTTTGCCGTCATTTTCAGCCTAATTTTAGTATAATTTTTCTTTTTGAATTTGGAAAAATCATGCATTTAAGGGTTAAAATGGTATTAACAACGATCTAAAACAATACCAGTGAAAGATTCTGAGCTTTTTGGTACTGTTTTATATTATTCTTATATATTTTTTTTGTTCTGTGATTTTTAGCGCTTTAGGCAAGTGTTGTGAATTGTATGTTCATTATGCATAGTGCTTTTGTTTACTCGGCATAAAATATTCCGGAATGGGGAATGGGAAATTTGATTGGAAAGATTTTACAGGAACTTTCCAAATCAAGTATTGTATTTATAAATAATTTGTGAAAAATAAAATAAAATAGTATATTGATAAAGTATATAACTGTATTTTGATAAAATTTAAGAGAAAAAACTAAAACCTATATAAATAATTTTTATATATTAAAAATTCCCTATTATTTTTTAACTGTATGAGTAAAAAAAAATTAAATGACGCGTGAATATATAATTGTAGTATAATATAGTATTTTATTATATTTTAATATAATATAATTACAAAATTACAGTAAAGTATTAATAAAATATATTTAGCTATCTTAAAAATCACCAATAAAATGTGTAATATTTTTCATGCTAAATAATTACTATTTTTTAAGTAAAATTCAATATCCTGACCTTCATGTCAGGGGTGTTTATTTCTATTTTTAAATCAAGTTTGTTATTATTTCATTTATATGCAACAATATTTATATATTATTTATTAGTGAAGTTTTCCATGAGTGCGCCCATAGGCTTCAGAAGTTATCGAAGCGGATTCATCTTTGAATTCGGACGTTGAGCTGGGCTATAAGAAGCGAAGAGAGAAGCGGCAGCTTCTGCGGTCTTTGATAGTCTGGGTTTGCCTTCTCTTAGTTGAAGTTCATACAAACTTAGTCCGAAATGTTGATCTCTTGTTGTTCTGATGCCTTGTACTACAAATGTGGATGTTTAAGTGTGAATATCAATAATTTTCTTTGGTTTACCGCGTTATCGTATTTATGTTTTTTTGTTTTCCACCCCTTTTCAGTGAGGTGAATAATTACAAAAAGGTGGCCATTGTGTAGTTTTTTGAAACAGAACGGCTGTTTGAATCGCAATCCGAATAAACCTGTTGTTCTTTTCTAAGGTGGAAACTTTGACTTGAGTCTTTGACTTTTAGTGTTTCATTTTAACAAATGTGTTTATATGTTCTCTTAGATCATTAAAAGGTTGTCGTTGTTTATCACATGCTAAAACTTACTGTGTCACTAAAGTTTATGATTTAATAGCGTAATATTTATTTTTTAAGAGCTTTTTAACCGTTTTTAGACCCGCTGATTCAATTTTTTCAATTGATGAACATGACATTAATATGTAAATTTCCATTTATCTTTGTTTATAAAAAAATAACATTTCGATACGATTGTTATCTAATTATTAAAAAGTTTTAAGTTAAAAATAAATAATATTGTTTTTTTCATAATAATTACAATATATAATATTTTTTTAAGATAAAAAAGCTCTTGGCAATCAATATTTATTTATATTATTACAAAAACCATTCTAGGTAATAATATTACTTGATTTAAATGTATGTATGTATGTTTGTTTAATCTTCAAAACTGAATACCTTAGAGAAAATCTGACAAGAAATTTAAATAGCTTTTTGATAAAAACTGACTTGTTTGTAAATTTCATAGAAAAACACTTAATAATGTATGCCAGTAAAATATTTCCTACTTATGTTACTAAATTTTATTATCTGCCAAATAAATTTACATATTAAAATAAACATAAAATATTAGATTTTTGTATTAAATCACTTGGCATTTATGTAGCCATATTTTCTATTTAATAAATCATATTCAATAATTATAACGTAAACTGAGATATTCTATGTATTATGTAGAACATATATTAAAATATATTTAATAAAATTTCAATAAACAGAAATAAATGAATATATTTATCATTGTGCAAGATGAAAAATAAAAGTAAATAACGTGTAAGGAGTACCCAAAAATAATGATGTTTAACTCACAGTTATAATAAAAGTTAATTTTGGACTACTGAGTAGTAAATACGTATGTTGTTGCTTTAAATAATCTTTGTTGAATGACAAAAATATACTTTCACCTAATCAGGGAATAATTGGTGAAATTTGAGCTTCAATGAAATTTTCATGGAGCTGTATATTATATGAATTTTATATGAAAATAAATCCAGCAGCTGCCACAAAAAATATTTGTGCAATGCCCGAAATAATTTAATAAATTAAATCTGGTGTTTTCGATTTTATGGATGAGTCTTGAAGTGGTTAACACAACTTAAGGGATGAAATAGTCATACGAGCTGAACTTGTATCATATCCAATGCTAAACATCGTATAATATTAAAGCAAAGACGGTATTTCGTAGTCAACTACCCAAATGTGTTTAAGAAATAATGGCATGAGTGGAAAAGAAGACGTTTGGGTTTCCCATGAATTATCCGACACTATTGAATGATGATCAACATCTACTTTTTTACAAAAAAAATAACATTTACAGTAATTTCTCTAAAATTAGATCACTGGGGACTAAAATTATGTCCTTTATTTAAATGTGACTAAGAAAAGCAGTTTTTATTTCATCATAAAAATGTTTTTTATTGTGTATGGTGTGATTTCAAAAGAATTATTTATTTTAATTTAGCCTTAAAACAAGGTAAAACACGATTGGATAAGTGTATATTAAACTTCCAACTTTATTGAGTATTACATTGAGTGAACAGACACATCTCAAGTGTTTAGACAAAAAAATATTTTTGAACATTTGACCTAGCATATCTGAAATCTCAGATAATAAGTTTTATTGCAACCCCCATATTCAACGGTATCTTTTAATGCAACATTTTTTTTAGTGGAAACATATTTATTTAACTAAAATAATTAAATTCTGCTGATTTTAAATGTCTTAATTCTAAATCAGAAAAAATATTACAAAAAGGGCAATTAATTTATTAGAACGGTGGAAAGAAAGTTTTATAGAACAATATAAATTATATTCTATAAAAAAATCTAAAATATTTAAAATTCAACTTATACCATATGTGTATGTACATAATTATTTTACTCGATATATATTGTGTAAAAATATGTATAAATAATTTTAATAAAAGACAATCTTTTAGTGTAAATATGAGTGAAAACGTTAGTTGCTTGCGGAGCTAAACTCAATAAATATTTAATAAGTCCACATTATGTAAGCGGAGCTTTGTCGCTTTACATTATCTGCATTTCCAAGCGTCCTAAAAAGGACAAGCTTCTTACACGGGTGACCCTCATCAAACCTTTCTTACGTACATATAAAACGTATATTATTTTTCCGCCTAAGCTCATTCATTTTACTTAGCATAGTAATATTACGCCTGAAAATCGCTCATCTTTCTAAAAAAATAAGCAATATTTACCCATAATTATCTAGCCCCAACGCAGTTACTATCCGCTGTTCCAACCCTAAAATACATTTCCGAAACCGCAAATTGACTGTCCAATAAATCATTGCACGAGTGCACTTAACAATTGTTTCTTCGGGGGTTGCTTGCAGCGTCCCTCGCGTGACCATCCCTCTCTCGCCAGGAATTATGAATTATGAACTAATTCACCGAATGCCTCTCTCTTGTAAAACTTTCCGGGATAAAGGAGTGCTTTTACATCCTTGTGAGGAGAAACAGTGTGCAATGTTGCGGGTGCGGGAATTTTAAAATTCATCTTTGCAGAGCCACCGGGGGTTGCTAATGGGTTACGTGAATGCCAGTGGACTCGTAAATTTTCATAATAAAAGGCTCATCTAAATTAAGCGAATTAAAATTAAAAAAATAAATATTCACTGGAGCCTGTTAAGTGGTCCTTAATGTGTTCAAAAAAATAAATTATGAGAAAATATATCAAGTAATTGAATTTTTTCTTTTAAAATAGCAAAAATGCACTATATCATTGGCAATTTTACATTGAAATAAATCAATTTAATTATGGGAAATGCCTTTTGTATATTGATAACATCATTCTAGTCTTGGTATACTGCTAAGTCACCAAATAATAACATGCAGTTTGATTTATAAAATATTTTTCTTTTCTTATCAGATTATATTTGGCCTGTATTTATAAATACGACAATATTTGTCCAGATAATAAATACTTTTTTTCTATTCTACTCTAGTAGATACAAAAATATCAGTTACAAGAATAAGCCAATAATCAACTGTATTGATACGAATTTATTTTTTGACCCTGAAGCGTGCCCTTAATTGAAATTTTAACACATCGTGCGTTTTATAAGGTTCGGTCGTATAAACCTTGAGCCTAGTACATACATAGGTACTATAAAACGAAAAACGCAGACACTGAACAAACTTCACCGCGAATATTATTTTCAGGGCACTTGACCACGCAGCTGTTACGCATAAAAACGAAACAATAATAACGCCGTGGAGAGTACAGGAGATATATGTGTGTGTTATATGCGCGCTTTTCGACCGTTAGCCGAGTGTGTAAACGTGTATGGGGCGGTTTACACGCGTCGACGTCGAAACAAGGGGGCGTAATTGGATGTTATTAATCGAATTTTGGGCAAATTCCAAAATAAACCATATTAAATGAGTACCACGCGTATTCATGTCGTTCTACAAAAATAAAATCGAACGGGATCGTGTTTATTTTTGGAAAATTGAGTTTTCTTCGACTGAACGTGTCCAGTTAAACTTTGGAAAAAATAATTTACGACTCAAAAATTAATATAATAAATAATCAAAGTATACCTAATCTCTATATATTATGTAATTATATAATCAATATATTTATATATATATGATTTATTATTTTATAAATTTAATAATCAGATAAATAAGTTCAATGATTTATTTATTTTTATTTATACATATTTAAAATTCTATATTGACTAAGATTTTAAATTTAATATGTACAATCTAGCTCGTTTTGAATAAATCATTACGATATTCATCCGTAAAATTAGGAAAATCTAGGAAAACATAGTCGGTGATGATCGATCAAAATTATTTTTATTTTATTATCACTTATTTTGATCTCCCAACTACGATAAAAATTTAATTTAAATTCTTTCGGGTATTAGTCACCAATTGACTATGGTCTATCGTGCTGGTTAATAAAATCATTGATTATAATTGTTTGCAAATAACATAACATATTTAATTCTGAAAGCATTATTTAATGTTTTGGTGCGCTTTATCACATTGGTTTTTTTCTGAATATTTATTCCATATTATACAATCTTATCTTTTTATGTGGCAACTAGGCAATTTCTTATTTAAATATTTGTTCACAATGGTATTGGTATATTTTCGAAATTTTAATTTTTGAAAACAGCAAAAACCACTCAACTCTAAAAAAACTTATGTATGATAAAAACGCAGGTAGTTAATTTTTTAACGTTATACCGCTGCAGTATATACAGCTCAAATGTGCTCCTTTTGTGAAATTATTTTCTTATCTTTATATTATTTACAACATGGTTATAACAACTAATAGCTTACAAACAAAATAATAAGTAGACATTTACTATAATAGCCGCAATTCCAGAAATTACTCATATTTCCGAGTTAATATTGTGCAACTGTGGACTTCTTTAGTGATAAGTACAGAATTTTTCACCTTTTTTAAATAAGTACGAATGATGTTAAATTTTTAATTTATATTAAGTTTTAAGATCATGTTTACCTAAAGGTAAAATATGTAAAGTATTAAACTTTGTATAAAACAATTTATAATGGAACATATACAAACTTTGTTTTTACTCAAAACGTTTGACTGTTTTAAGTAATAATTAAGTTAATACCTAATCATAATAGTTAATATTAGGTAATCCCGGAATTAATGTCGTTTTTTATTAAAACTCAAACTTATTTTTTTTTTCAATTATTTAATATTTTTTTAATACAAAGTAATTTCTAGTGTTATCTACGACTCTTTGCCATCTTGTTACTAGATCTAAAATTCCTTTCTCATAAAAGGCTTTTGGTTTAGATTCGAAGAACTCCGAAAGACCCGATTTCAGTTTTTGTCGAATTGTCGAATTTTTTGTTCCCTAATTGGGTTTCTAAAAAGCGAAATAAGTGAAAGTTGCTGGGTACCAAGTCCAGAGAATAGGGTGGATGCAATAAAACATCCCAGCTAAGGTCCTGGATTTTTTTACGGGTAATATCGGCAACATGCGGTTGGGCGTTATCATGTTGAAGAATGACATTACTTTTATTCACAAAAGCAGGTCTAATTTTTTGTAACGTCGTATTTAATTTGTCCATCTGTTCACAATAGAGGGCTGCAGTAACAGTTTGCCCTTGTTTTAAAACATCATAATAAATTACACCTTTCGAATCCCACCACACACACAATAATGCTTTCCGAGGATGTAGTCCTGGTTTTAGTGTTGGAATTGGGGTTTGACCTCGATTTAAACATTGTTTCTATTTTTTTATATCATGATAAAGAACCCATTTTTCGTCTCTGGTGATAAGGTCATGGAGAAACGGGTTAAAATGTTGCTTTTCTTGCAGTATTTTGCATGTGTTGAGACGTTGAGCTTTGTTGCGTCGGTGAGCGCGTGAGGAACCGAGATACCTTATTTTTTAACTTTTCGCAGTTTCTCAAGATAACTATGGGTGTTCGACCGTGATGTGCCGACTTTCTTCGATAATTCATCAATGGTCATAATCGGATTTGCTTCGATTTCCGCCTTTAGAGCTGGACTATCCACTAGACTGGGCCGTCCACTTCGAAGCTCGTCCTTCAAATCGAGATTGCCCGTTGGAAATTTTTTGAACCCACTTTGGCACTTTCTTTTGTCCAGTATATCATCGTAAATGTCATAAATGCATTCTGTTGCTTTTGTCGCAGTTTTTTTTTAATGAAACGAAAACAGCATACAGTTTCTTAAATGTGTTTCCGAAGGACACGTCTCTGCCATTGTTTGTAAATGGGGTAGAAAAGTTTTTTTTTGTTTAAAAGAAAGGCAAAGGATCACAGAGAAGAAAAAAATTACAACGCACGTCTTCACTGCTCATCGGACCCAAAAATACTGAGCCAAAGTTGCCTATTAAAAAAACGACATTAATTCCGGGATTACCTAATACTTAGTCATGCGATATGTATGAAATTGAAATTTCATTTACTATCATAATTATCAAAATATTTTCATAGCGACAAGTGTGGCCATTTAACAACAAACCAGTTTTACATAAACATTATATCAAACAATTATTCTACTATACTATTAAAAAGTAGTGTTCAATTATCGTGTGAAAAATGGGACAATTGACTTGCGATATGACGCTTAAATTTCCTTTTAAACCAAATTTATCGTAAATTAGTATGATTCAACTAATAAAAGAATGCGAAAACCGTTTTATCAAGCAAGTGGTGAAGCTCACGTTTCTCGTTTAACTTAAATATTTGTGTGAAATAAATTAAATCAGTTCTAGAACAGTCTTATATTATTAAAATGGAAGTGCAATAACGCCCAAATCAATAATAATTAATATAGAAAAACTCTAGATTAGAGAGTTCTTATTATATTTCTGTTTTTTTCGGACGATCATATAAGCTGAACGCCGCCGTACAAAAATCAGTTTATAATGTAGATCAGGCTTGTGCTCACTACTAGTGAAGCGTACGTCAAATCGACACAGACGATCTGGCCCTTCAAGCACCATCGATTTGGACCCGTTAGGAATTTGTTGAGCTTAAAAGTGAATTGCAGATTTATACCTAAATATCAATTTACTTATAGTTAAATATATTTTAGTAAGGTAAAAACAACTAGCTGGATTTAATTACTTTTAATATCAGTTTTAAATTAATGTATTATGTATTGTAATTCATAATAAAAAAAAATGTATTTTTGTCTAAGCAAAAGAGTTTAGAACACTGATGTTTAAATATCATATATAAGACAATAAATAAAAATTATTATAATTATTGTCACTTGACCAAAGAAATTAAAATTTTTGTACATGTAAATTAATAAAAATTAGTTGTAAAATATTTATTAAATAAAATTTGCGAATGATATAAGTATATTTAATACCCATGTATTATCCAGGCGTAATTCATGATTTTTATTATAAAATATCCGAGTGGTTATTACATTTTATTGTTCATAAATTTTCATTTTATTTAATTTAACAAAAAAAACTGAAAGCTGTGTAATATAAAACGTGAATAAAGTGTATTTTATTGGACATACACGTTCCATAATACGATATAATGTTTTTTTTTCATCTTCATACCAGATAAAAGAAAGAAATATTGTCATAGCCTCAAAACTTAAATGAAAACATAACCGTCTCGTAATTTAACTGTCCATTCATTCCTTAACGCAATTTTCACATATGAGACTTTTTAGTCATCGCAAACATTCACACAAAGGTAAAAGTAATGGTTTAAATTATACATCTTACGGACAACATTCTCTGCAGGTTTATGGTCTTATTACTCTGTTATTACCGGTAGTAAAATCAACTTTACGGTCTCACCGCATACATACGCACATCGCGACCCCAAAATTCAACTAAAGCACCCCTGAAATTTGTCTGGAGCAACCCCCGAGAACCGATATCACCCGATATTATAGGAACGCACAAAAAGCGGTCGCGTTTCGCGGGTTATGCTTTTTTAATTCGATTTGTGAGCTCGGAAAACCGGGTAAAAAGCTCGGTGTTTTATTCGAAAATTCACGGAATACGCTTTAGAGATGAACGTGAACGAAGAGTACGTCACGGAACGGTTTTATGGCTTTCGGTAAAGGGGTGTTCGTATTTGTTGTTTTTGCGACCAGAGGGATAGCAATTGAAACACGTGACAATCTTATAACAGGTGTAAAAATAAGTTTTAGTATTTTTTCTAGATTTTTGCCATCTCATGTTATTTTCTTTGTGAATTCCAACTTGTTCGCTTACGTTTTCCTTTTTGCAAAACATAAATTGAGAGCGACGAACGAGCTGAAATCTCGAAACTTTCAAGTGCAATATCCTCTCGATTATTCGGGCTGATGAGGGGGAGGATTGGCATGAATAATTGAAAGGCAGATTATTCGAACTATCAATTTTTATATAATTTTAAAATATGTCTAATGTATTTACAATAAATATTATCAAATTATTTATTTAATAAAAAAATCTGTGACTGTCGTTTTAATTTGAGAAACTCTGAACAATTTTTGAATATTAGTACTATTTTTTTTGAGAACTATTATATCGTTATATTCGTATCCCCTTTGGGCAAGTTTTACCATTAGAAACTGCCATCTTGTGACTAATGTAATTGTTAGTATCTTCTCCATTGTATTCTCACTATCACTCCTTCTTTTCTTTGAGTGACAATATGAAATATATCAAGCATTGAAAACCTGTATTATTTTAATCGCGATCAAGCCAATTATGTTTCCCTAATCGATATTTTTAAAGTGTTTAAATTTTTTTTAATAATCTGCATATTCCAGATATATCACTTGCCTCTCTCTTCAAAATCCAATATACATATTTCCAGGCTAGGAATAATCTTCCTCTATGATCGAAGTGTAACTAACTTTTCTTTTGACCAAGATTGTGCAATTCCATGTCGTCATTGTTTTCCAAAAATTGTTCATGTCATCATGTTTCTCAGCAAGAGTTTTAATAATACTAGAACGGTAAAGCCGTTTCATTGATGATTTAACACGTTGGTCCATGAGTTGAATTAAACTTGTAACATTAGGCGGTAGAAGTTTTACCACCGTAAGATATTTGTTTATTTTCAATATGCTCTTATTCAAATAAGAAGTAGCATAATCTATAAACAATACTGATTTCTCTGACAACCAATAAATAAATCTCACTATTTGGTTTTTAAATAATATTCGAAAATCTCTATTAACCAGGCTCCTTTTTGTTAATAATAGTCAACGGGAAGATTTTTTATTTCTATATTCTAATCTAATATATATTAGAATATTGAATAGTATATTTCAGGCTATTTTTAAATGCCCCACCCGAATACAATTCAACTTTAACACATACTTTTTATCGCGTTTATACAAAATTAACGAGCCGTCAAACGTCGCAGTAGTCAAGTTTACACGATCGTAAAACGCAAACCGTCTGAACTGTTGCCTCGCTCTCGCAGCTTTTTGCCATACCGACACACATGTCGATCGCCCAGAAGGCGTTGCACATTACACGAAAGAATTTTAATTATTCCCTGCTCGCAAAACAACCGTGGTACTTTGTCGCGGAACTATGCTGCCAAATATGTTAATGAGGGGTCACCGCCGCCGCCGCATTGAGAGCTTTGAGCTTTTGCTGGAGCTTTTTAATTTGAACTTGATTTATCGCCGTTCCATCCTCCTCAACTTCCTATTTCCGCTCTCGACTATTTAATGGCTCGGCGGCGTTTTGGACAATTCGTGCATAAAATCGGTACCCTCCCACCCCGTGTATATATTTAATTTATCGGTACGAATTTACGAGCTAGGGGTCGTTACGATGCGATCGATCATCGAATCTGCTGCGCCATCTAAGCGCATTTATTTAATTAAATTGTCTATTTTATTATCTAAGAGCTCGTATATTCAGCTGTATAATATTTTACTATCTAATCCAGTGAAAAAATATTCAAGTGTTATATTAAGCCATTACGGCGCAAAAGAGGGTTGTAGGAAGGAAAATGCATTTAACTCTCGATAGGGATTTTATCAAAAATGTTTTATTAAAAATATTTTTAGGGTAATAAAAATGCTTCTAATATTAAATTAAATGGTTTAGTATTTCATGACAATGCATTTTATTAGAAATCTTATTTTAAATTGTATTAATTATGAACCCATTTCTTTTTCATATGCAGAAATATAAAGAAAATTAAAACATACAGAAAGAATATTTTAAATTCTATTTATTAATTTTAAAATGTACATATCTGTAAATGCTGACGTATTCTAAAAAAAAGTCATGATAAAAATTGGTTCATATTAATTCTATGACGCTATAAGTTATTATCTCTGTCGCTTTTATTTTTTAGTGTTATTTAAGTAAAATTAGTCCAGTTAAGTTAGATTTATTTTCTTACAATTATTATTCTTATTTATTTAAAATGGTGACTAGAGGTAAACATTTTTTCTTTGAAACAATCAAATTTTGATGTTTAGTATTGCTTTTTACGTTAGATTTTTTGCAAATGATTATTGTGAATAGAAAAAATGTTTATGAAGTTCAATATATTACTTGTACCATAGTATTTATTATCATTGGTTCAGTTTATTTTTATGCCATATTTTTCAAAGTGATATTGATATGATATCTCCCCCCCCCCTCAACTAAACAGCCTTTCGTTGCATTTTACTTGGTTTATCTATTTAGATTCTAATAGTTGTATACCACTGTATATTCATAGTTATTCTATAAATGCAATACATAGCACGCTTAAGCGGGTTAGTATTATTTTCAACAATAAGAGATTATAAAAAAACACAATACACGTATTTTTTATTTATTTTATAATAATATTTTAAATGTAAATGATTTATTAATCGTATTTTTATGTTTGTTTCAGGTTAGCTACTAATTGCATGAAACTTGTCTATCATTGAAAACTAAAGGTAATTTGATTTTATATAATAATTTAATAATTTACCACGAAGTCGGATTTTTTTTTAAATAATAATATTACAAGCCTAAATAAATCTTCGTATCATATAAGTTTATGTGGCAGTGAAGGAAATTTTACAGCTTAATGGTTATAATTATAACTAAGCACCCTTTATTTACTCACTCATCTTTGAACGTCTTTCCCCTTCTTTAATTAAATTACTAAACCCCCTGATGTAGCACATTACAAAACCAAAGTTCAAAAACTTGCTTTAAAATTAAAATATACATATGTATATTCTAAATATATACTGTTATACACAATAGGCGTTTGTTTAATATGAAATTCTATACTATTTTATTAAAACCGTATCATGTATCACAACGCAACACCAAAACATGTGTTTGTAAATAACATATCGTGATTGAGAGGCGTTCCGCGGCACCAAACAATGTTTCAGTTTCGGCGACATTTAATTATTCATAATGCCTTCGATGTAGTATGTACGTACATTCTAACGTACACGCGCAAGGGTCGTTCTCTATGCTCACCCCTAAAATCAATCATGGCATCCCTCATTCAATTCCATCGACACGGGGTGCCCTGCACGGTAGAGGCGCATAAAGAAAACCCACCCCGTCGGAATCCATTAAAAGCGACTCGAGTAGGCCATTCCAGTCATGGGAATGATCCGGAAGAAAAGAACTAACCTAACGCTTGTAATATAATACCGCCGAGCATCATAAACATATATATCTTATTAGTATCAGGCGTTAAGCATAAAAGCACCTTAGCTCTTTAGTAATACATGATTAGACTTCATGATGTGCTGTCATCATATCGGACACAATATATAATAGCTATTTTCAAAATGAAAAGATTCTCCGAAATCTTGTCGTTCGTAAATTCCTAAGCTAAGTTATTATCTTATACGCCTTGAATGATTAATTTAAGTAAGAAAGTATTCGCATATGGTGCTATAATTTTATATTTTTTATTGTATTTATTTTCTTTAATGTAATTTTTATCACACTAAAATTAAGTAACAATAACTATCTGATAGTTCGTGTTATTTGTTAGTCGAAGGATATAATACTATATAGAATTGCCACTATTCCAGAAGATTAACGATTATCTTGACAATCTGTAAAATTTAAAACTTCATCTCACAAATAAATATCATGTTGCAATATTTTATAAAAAGCTTAGCCCTCCAAAATCACCCTACGATGTCGAAGGAATTCTGCTTAAAAGTTTTACAAAGACTTTTAGGATTAAGAGTAATGTGAATTTTAATTTTAGTTCTAAGGCATCAACAGTTGGAGTTTGTAATGAGAAATGCGAGACTCTTAAACAATATAGTCACATTTTTATGACTTATTGCTACTTAGAATGTCATTATAGAATCTATATCTCTTATATTGAATCTCAGTATATATGTAAATAGTTATTATTTTTAAAAAGAATACAAATTTGAAAAATATTTGTATCCGATAGAAAATGGATATTTTTATCTGAATATTCTAATAAATGTATGTGTATTAAAAGCACTGATTTGCTATAACAATATTTATCTAATCACTGAAGTTCATACATTACCGATTTGTTTGCCAATTTGCCAAGAAACACGCTCGTGCGTTATATTTTCGCACTTCAAGCTATCTAAAAAAAAACAATTATTTTCTGAGTTACTATTAGCGAGTGTGGTAAATACCGGTTTTTAATTTAAATAATATTTTATTATAATCTTCTTTAAAATATTTAACAAGAAGTGAGTTCAGGCACCTTTTTTGTTAAATATAACAAAATTTAACATAATGTTATAATGTATTTTAAAACAATGTGTAATTTTAACAATAGATCCTGTCTAATTTTTATTTTATTTTATGGGAAATTTTGTATTCGGCGCACGAAATAATTTTCTCTTCAGAGGTATATGGGTATTGTATGCGTGCGGTAACTGCACACATTGTAGTCGATAAATGTTGCGGGAAACCGGGTGTAAGTAAATGCACTTTGCATGTATCTCGATTTCTTTTATGCGATGTTAAAAGAGTAAATTGCTCGAGCGTTCTGTGCCCCGCGACCGCGATATGACGCCGTTTAAAGGTATTTTTATTATCCTCCGACCTCGACTATATGGGAAAGCTATTGGTTTTAATAATGTTTGTGAGAAATTTTATTACGCTGTTATCGCAAATTCGAAGATTATGGCCTGCTACCGAGAGAGATAAGGAAATATGTGTACATAAATTGATTATAAAAAAATGATAGGTATATTGTTTTATTAAAATTTAAAATTTATACAAAATATATTGTATAAACTTTTTTTTTGTAAAAACATTCTTTCTGTGGGGCAAATTTTGGCAAGTTCTTAAAAAACCTCTTGTTGCAGTACTAAGTAAATTTTCTTCAAGTAAAAAATTAATATGGTGCATATTTTTTGAGACAAAAATATATTATTATATTGTATTGTCATTTTATTTATATAAAAATATTTTATTTTTATTAAATATATAGTTCTATTAAATGTGCTCATATATATCTAAAACCTAATAATAACTGGCTCAGTAAGGATACGCGTATATTGCTCATCTCCTCAATAATATCACTGTGTTTAATCTCTTCACGGTCAATATATGTTTGGGCAGGATATGACCCGGATTAATGTCCGACACAAACCCGCGAGGGTCAAATATCCGTTTCTGCGGGGAAAAATACCGAGAAAATTCCCTCCGATATCCACACACACAAAAAGGGACTAACTGTTTTTTTTAACCAAACCGTACGGTAAACAGACGCCGGTTTATTATTTTAACCGCGCGACTAATGATTGACGCTTTCTCGGCTCGTCCCGTGCTTATTTTGTTTGTCATGAGACAGTTTATTATCTCATACACGGCTATGTACATATTGCATCAGTAGTTGATAAATCAGTGGCATGACGTGAATATAAATTGTGTGTACCAGATTGAGATACGTACATATAAAAAAGCAGCGTGTGCTAGTTGGCTACATCAAAAAGTCAGTATTTAGATTGTTTTACATCCGTACATATGCGTGAATAACAATACAGTCGACCCCTCTATAGCGTAGAGATTGGGATATCGTTATAGGAATACTACGTTATAGGAGACTAGGCACACAAAATTTTATGTTAGGTTCTTTCAACAGTATTTTGTGAATCTAACGAAATCAGCAAATCAAATTTTTTCCCATTTTTATGTATTAAATGACCTTATATTTAGTTGTAAGCAAGAACACGTCCTTAATTTTGCGAGTGCCAGGGGAGTCAAACGCAACAGTTTTTTTATGTTATTTTCTTAAATGCGTAAGCCTACAATAAATAATAAATAAAAAGTAAATATAAATTATCAAACTTTTTCTACAGTATGTTTTATTTTAGAATATTATTAAAAACCTATAAATAGTTTTTATGCATTAAATTACTGTCAGTGTCATCTAATATCACGTTCCATTGAGACCTTAATTTCATCATAGCAGGATAGTATTATTTTTTGTCTTCTGTCTGCATTTCTTCTCGAATTTTATAATTTGGTGCACACATTTTCTAATTGTTTTTTTTTAATTCAGCAGATCGCTCTATAAAACAATCGTATTGAATAAATTATTATATTTACATTTAAATTTAAAAATAAACAATTAGCCAAGTTATGAAAGATTAGGTTATATTTTAAATGCACTAAGATTTGAATGTTAAATATAAAGTGTCTTACATCATATCATATATCTAAATATATTTGATAATTCCTTAATACTTTTTTAGATTTGTAATATATATGTACTAAATATTTATTCGCTATAGGGGGGTGTACTGTACTAAATACAATTGTAAATGTGTCAGATTCAATAAGTAATTAGGTGTTTAATTTACTTAGAAATAAGTACAGAAGGACGGCACTCTGCCACGACACCTTGCAAATCGACTGTTTATGTAAATAATTAATTGCTGTGTTCTTTTATATACTTTATTTCTATAGCCCAATTGTACTTTAAAATTAATAAAAAAATATTGTTGTAAAAAAAATTCCCTAAAATTATATTCACTAAATTTTTGCTTCTTGGATCAAAAACCAACAAACCTTAACACAGTAGGTTTTTATTTTATTATGGTTTCGAAGTAAATTAATTTGGAAAATATTATTATTTTCACAGCTATGCGCACGCCACTGAAACATATTTTTTTCGATCCTTTCTCGCCACTCGGCCCAAATATACGAGCTCATAAAATCGGGAGTGGTTAAAATCGTATTGGGCCATTTACGCGCCGTATGTGCTGAACAAACACACGCGGTCTTAAATATAAACAAGGGTTGAAAAAAATACTAGCGTTCGGCCCCGTTTAGGTCCCATATTAAAATGTATTAAAAATTCATCAGCCATGTGAACAAAAAATGTTTGCGGTACTTTAAAAAATACGTATCTGCGTTGTTTTTGCAATGGCTAGTGAAATGATTTTAATAAAACCCTTTTGGGCCCTTCTGACGAATTTTGTTCAATGAAAACAATGGTTTAATTAAAACATTACGCAAGCGACGAGTATTGTTTCACACGCAACGTGCGTTGAATTTTTACATCGAATTTATAATCTATATGTTGTAGTAATTGTGTTGATGTGATATATGTACTTATATATGTTACTATACTGCGGTATGTTTTAAGACGGAATTTATTATGCTGACGTGGGTGGATATTACATAAGGGCAAAAAAGCGAAATTCGTTCGCAAAAAACTTTCAGGAAAACGTAGGTGGTAAGGATGAAATAAGCTGCCTTTTTACAATATAAATAACATATATTATTTATATAAAAAAATATGAAATATTACGCTTGCATCAATTTGAAGTGTAGATTATATTTCATATTATACATTATTAAAATATTAAAAAAAATATATAAATAAAAGTTATCTCGTCTTTCTGTTAAAATTTAAATGAAAAACTAAAATATTTATCGCTTATCAATCCCTAATGCGCCACCAATTTATTTGTTTATAGTTGTTCTCTCAGATGGATGATGAGCGATGAAAATTAGACACAAATTTTCTCGCTGAGTCTTTATTGAATTTTTTAGGTAATAGCTACATATTTATTGAATGTTATGAATGAGATCGCCGGTTGAGGCGCCGTTGGTCGTCGTCTCTCCGTCGTGATCAACCAAAGAATGTTGTTGCTATCGCCGCTTCGAATATTTGTACTTTCCTGTCCTTTCTTATATTTGCCAACCTTCATATGCAATCTTCATAGGATATCAATAAACAATAAATTTATTTATTAATTCTCATAAGACTGATTAAAAATCCGTGTTGCTTTTTGCACCGATTCATATGCAGCTGTTACATTTTCTAGTTTTTCAAAAGCCGATGACCTTGAAACTAGCCCAAATGAATATAATATCGTAAAAATGCTTACAATTAAGGCAACCAGCTGTTTTACTAGCTATTCAGCTCACTTTCCGACAGTAAATGTATGTTTATAAAAAAGAGAAAAAATTAAGTTGATCTTCTCAAAATGTGTAGTGCAGCGATTTGTAACACTGATGTTAATATTTTTGTGTTTTGCTATTTAAAAATATATGTATTATAAAAACATTCAATAAATCAATATATAAAACTTATTAGTACATCAAAAATAAAGTTTAAATCAAATAAAACGAGTTGCTGTTGCGTAAATTTTGAATGTTATTTCATTAGTTTTGGTTCTATGGATTTGATTATGAGCGGTTTTTTTATTATAATTATTTTCTGTAAAACTTTTGACTAATTTTTTTTAAATCAAGTTAAATTTATTTATTTTTAATGATTCATCTGCAAAGTAATTCATTCTATATAATGGCTTTTTCTATTATTTGATTGAAAAATATAAACTAGTAACTTTATAAAGCGATAGTAAGATCTTAATTATATGATTATATCATTCCAAAAGTTTTATTTTTATATCAATAAAAATTAATAAATCATTCCAAAAGTTTTATTTTTATTTTTATGATGATGACATCATAGTGACATTTGGTTATGCATTGTTGTGGAAAACATTTCTGTTATCCGTTTGCTGTTTACTTTATTAATTGTTCATTATAATGTATCTGTTAAGTTAAATTGCAAAATCTAAACGCTTTATATTATTTATGTATATATTATAAATATTCCACTGTAATAAAACGAGATCAACAATTACAAAGTAATTAGTGAGACCACAGATTGAAATCAAAGTCTGTAATTTAGTGACATTTTTAAAATAAATACAAGCTATTTCATGCACGATCTATTTCGATTCATCTGTGAGGTTAGAAAAATCTATAAAAATCTATTCTGTGGTATTCTAACGAATTTTTCAATATATAATATTCACTAATTCATAGGGTAAGATATTAAAAAACTCTGAGGTGTATATGGAATTCAAACATTGGTCTTTCAGGTATTAGACACCGACTTAAATCACTGGTCTGTCGTGCTGGATAAATACAAAGCATTAACGTTTTTTGTTTGTTATACTCTCGCAGCGCAAATATTTGTTTATAGTACATTGTTCCAGGCTTGTATTTTTTCTTTCATTAACAAATACTTGAATTGTATTTTTACACTTAAAGAAATACGATCCATTAAATTTGCAGCCAAGGTAATTTACTAGAAATCCAAATGTACCATTTAACATAAAAACATCCTTATGTGATGAAGCTATAAAACGTGATTTAAATTGTGTTTTTACGTGCATTAACATTAATTATACCCTATCAATTTTGATCGTAAGTTATAAAATTTAAATTGGTTATGCTAATAGTAAACTAACTATTTTTAATGTCAATTTTGACACGGTGTTTATGTGCCGTTTACATACGTTTGTATGTATGTTCAGTCCCTTGTGTGTACTTATTGTATATTTTTTGCTAGTTTGTCGAAATTCGACTGAGCAACTCTCCCCCTTATCGCGTGACCTCTCACCAAGCTTTCCATGTTTATGAAATATAGGTCAATTCCCGAAGATAAAAGATTTCAATTTCGACCTATCGTCGTCAAGGCGTCCATTATTATACCGCGACGGATATCAATCTTGGACCCTGGCAGTTTCTCCCCCAGTAAGTACCCGCAAAATATTCCCAAAGTTACAAAGGGGAACGTGGAATTTTTTTCAATGTTGTAGGGTGATATCGATTTAAAAAAAAACGGGAAGCAGTTTTTTATGTGAAACTGACACGACAAACGCTCAACTCCGTATATCCGGGTTTCGTGTCGTTCAAACGAACCAGCTCGACAAGGGCCACGTGCCGCGGTAAGAGACTTTGAGTCCAAAATAAATATGGGGACTATTTAAAATGGGAATAAGCTATCGACACCAATCGACATGATCCTTTATGCCAGCAGGATGGGGTAGGACAAGAGCTAATATAGATGTAATGGCTAGAAACGATTAGCTTTTTGTGGATTATAGAGCTTTAAGCTATGCTTATAGATTTTAAGATGATCATATTTATACATAACCTCTTAATAAACTATTTTTAATAAATGTAATTAAAAGACACCATAGTTTCCATGAACTAAGTCAGTTTGCAAGGTGTCGTAGCGGAGTCTCGTCAGAGAAAGTTACAACTAGTTTGAGCAGATATTGTAAATAAAATCTAGAATATTTAACAAATTTTTGTTTTAATAATGTCTCAAAAAATTTTTTTTCGATTAAATTTAAGATATTTTTTATGGCTAGCTCAAGAATTCTTCTTATATTCTGAATATGTTAATAAAAAAAAAATATTCTCATTTTCACTGAATTGATTAAATTGATCAAATAAACATTTCTGGTTATTTTTAACCCGATGACAGCGTGCAGAAATATACATGAAGATTTAATTTGAGTCTTTTTTTTTCATCAAATAGATGAAAAAATAATTTTAATTTAAAAATAAAAATTATGATCTATAGCCTTCACTGTTTCATCGATTATTACCTTCCATTCTGAAATATAAGAAGCACACCTAGATAATTTGCTTTTCTGGATTTCGCACAGTTCCGTGCAGACATTTTTTGATGACAGTGGATCACTCTCATTTAATAAAATTTAGTGATTTATCTGATCAGACTGATATTTTTTAACATAAAACAGAATTTTTCAATGAAATTAGTTTTTTATTGATGTAAAATTTTCATATCATCAAATTTATTTAAACCAAACATAAAGTTCGCCAATTTACTTTCAGTTCCATCGATAAATGTTAAGTGTTTGTGGTGATAAACGACGTTGATAGATTAATACATGACTGCGCGAAATTGCTTCAATAAAATATTTAAAAAAAATGTATTTTTAAACAAACTTTCTCAAAATGTTATTGTTAATTTAAATGTTAATTTATATTATAAATTAATTCATAACTTAATGTAAACTGTTTACAGTTTATAATATTTTAATATAAATGTTTGTTCAAACATAATTTCAAAGTTTCCACTGGCGAGATTTAAATATTTCACAGCTTTGTATAATAATGTCTATTGTGCTAAAAACAAAAATTGTAAATATCAACCCAGAATTTATTAAAAATGTTGTTTTGCGATAATTTACAAAACTTTCCCAAAGATTCCGTATTAAACGTTATATATAAATTACGTTAGTAATACACACCGGTGTGGAAAATTAAAATTAAAACACTTAATCACTTTTATCAGTCCGTACGCAATATATTTATAATATTGTAAATTCATTAACGCGCACAGGGCGCTATAATTAATTCGGCTTCTCACCAGAAATTAACTGGAAAAAAATAACTTTTTCAATTTACAAAATACACACGTATGATGTGCATTTATAATTTTTCAATCAAAACTTACGCGAGCGTGTATATAAAAATAAATATAAAACATGAGGTTAATTATAAAGTTTTAAATAAACCTCGACCGTAACTGTCCAAATTAGTCTGCTGTTATGCATACAGTTATGCATACAATAAATACCTGGTTTATTAAGCGACTGTCTTTATAAATTATTTAATATTATGTATGGTACGTATGAATTCATTGTCCTTAAATGCAACTCAATAATATGGCTAACAAAGTAATGTTGTAATCCACTTAAATTTAGTGAACTTAAAAGCTCAACTAGATAATAAAAAAAATTAGCAACAGGTTCCATAAAAATTTAAAATCACATGATTGTCTAATATTCAATACAATATTTTAGAATAAAGAATTGAATTTAACCAATGAATACTGCTTAGATATTTTAAAACACAATACTATACTGCTATATATATGTATATAGTTGAAAAAGGTGGCAGAGATGATTTATTCGCTATTTCAATAACTTCTTAATTATAATAATATATAACTACAGTTGTACATAAGTTTTACCATATTTTTTATTTATATGTATACTGAATATTTGGGTAAAACGGCTATATTGCTGAAAAACCTAGTATATTTTAAATTTTAACTACTATTCTGCACGAACAATCACAAATCCCATTTCATTTCACATAGTATATTAAAACATGTACAAAATAACATAATTAATCCGCTACTCGCTTTCGGACACATGTGATTTTTTCCATTCCGTTGTAGTAAACATAAAAAACACATATTTTTCACTCATATCTCTCCACCCTTCGAGCTTTCTTTTTTTAAGTGCGTCATGGACCATTAATTTTTTTCGTATGATTGCATTTTGAAGTCGTTTAATGTAATCCATGCACGCCACCATATTCACGCGCATTGTCGCAGACGATAACACTTTTCGCATGGTAAGCAGAAATTTGATATTTTCACGTGTACGTATTTATGACGTTGACGTATTGTGAATCGTGAACTCTCCAAAGAGCTCCGAAAAACTACCAAAATAATAAAATTGAAATAAAAGGCATACGAATAAATTAAAGAGAACGCTCGTTTGATACATAAAACCGGTACAAAACGAAAAAGTTTAAACGTGTATAGCGGCGTTAAAGTCGTCGTATATTTTGAAGTTCTCTCTGAGTTCGTTAGTGACACATCAATCGTGCATGTATGTATATTTCTCAGTTAAATTGTGAAGGTCTCACAGTGTCGTGTGGCAGTTTTCCAAATGACCAATAAAAACTAAAACGTATTTATAGCTTGATCTCCATAAGACCTTATTAGAGGCTATAAAGTTTTCATATAGAAAGATATCACATAAGTACATTTAATTAATAATAATTGCTTCAAACACATTCGTTAAACTTGAATAAAAAAATCAATATTTTAAATATATTTACTAGTACTATTCAAGATGATTTTACATCTTATGAATTGACGTTTATTATAAAAAAATACATTTGCTTTGTAGGGTGGCATCATAAAATGTTACTTTTTTAGTTAATTATTTTCTATTAAAATGTTTTGTATATATTTTTCATATTTAAATTCATTTAAGATGAGATTTTTCTTATTCTTATTATTTATTGTTTAATGTATGATAATGTATATAGAGTTTTATGGGTAAATATATAAAAACACATATTACAATCTGTGTTAAATATTTTTTTGTGTTGTAAAAGTCAGTTTGTTGTTTAGTGAAAATATTTCACAATATGACTTGAGCCCTTTGAGGGCATGAGGGTTGTAAAGTGCGTCGGTGAACACGCAGAAAGCATCGAAAGCCGTGATTCCTTCCTTCGTGACCAGAAGGGGTATTTTTATTACCCTTCGGTACTAACTCTCATCCCCTCTGTTACAAGCCAAAACTACAAGAAAAGGGTTGCACGGAAACGTATAAACTTTATCGCGAATCATCTTCTGGGCCTTGAAATATTTTTTCTACTGCTGAGAAAAATTAATAAAATTTGCAAATGATATTATTTAAAGAGATATAATAATTGTACTCGCATTAACGGTATTAAGCGGTATTTAACAATGTCGCGTCTTATTACGTTCGAGTTTCCAACGACGAGAGCGTTTCATAAACAAGGCTTAAGTTCTTACAATATATAAAACAATTTTATTAAAAGTTTGTTAATTTTTTATTTTATTTATTTAGTCAATAAATTATTTATCAATGTTTTTTTTACTTCAATCTTTATTTATTTTAATGAATTAAATTAATGACCGCGTTTGTCAATCAAGTATAATTAAAAAATGTATTGTTTATGTATATTTAAATATTTAAATGACAAATCACTCTATTTTTATTTTAATATAATTGTATTGCAATTGTTAAAGAAAATAATAGAAATACATGTTAGGGAAAAGTTCATTACTGAAAACTATTTTTCCACTGGATATTATTTGTCAGTTAAAGAGTTTCATTTTAACTGCATACACGTGTATTTAATATAAGTATATATTTTTTCCTTTAGTTAAAGATTTCACATTTATTATATTATCCAAAATAGTTTTAAAATAAAATTTTTCTCATGTATCGCGGAGTAATTCATGTCTCTTTTTTATTAATTATTATACAATCCATCATCTGTAAGACCATTCTATGCACATTCATTAATCTCTAGCATATCTTAAAGGTCTTCCGAAGTTAACACACTAATATTTGCTCCTAAAATAAAGTAAATTAGTGTCTTTCATTAAAAAAAATATCATATTTCAAATTTTACTGAAAAAGTTGCATGTTCATATCGGCATTGCTATCACAACAACAAATTTCCCATAATTTTTGGGATTTGGATTTAAATGCAAGTGTAACGTTGCTGCGTTTAAGAACAAATAATCTATACACGTCACTCAGACCACAACGAAAACGGCAGTGTTGCCAATCTAATTAAAAAAAAATATCCTTATATCATCACAATAATCGCAGTATTCAATGTGTTGATTATTGACATTTTTAAATATTAGCTATTTTATCAGGCAATAAAAAATATGTAGATATTATTATTTTTATTCAGTACATAAAAAACTATAATAATATTATTTAGGATTCATTTATAAAATACTCAGATTTAGAATTACACTTTTTAAAGTTATATTTTGACTTTACTATTAATATAATATAAACATTTAAACATCCTGATATGTGAAATTTAAAATCGCGCGTATAATTTTAGACTAAAATTTAGATACAAATATTTTATACATTATATTTTAATAACATACCATTTATTTAATTTTCAATTTAAGAATGAATATATATTTTTCAAATTCGTATAAAGCTACAATTTTACAGTCCTACACACATATGTATATCAGTGTTAAAAACGTCGTACATATTTTCTTTAACTTTCGCTTTTGTATTAGCTAGTAATTAGCTTTTAACATTACTAGTTAAAAGTACTTTTAACTAGTAATGTTAGTTGATGACTTAAGCCTGAAAGACTTGGGTTCAAATCCCAAATGAATCATTGTGTGTATAAATTTGTATCTTTTCTGAGAGATTAAATTGGTAATTATTACACAATCTGTAATTTTAATCGATTATCACAGATTAGTTATTTCTATCTTTTCTAAAACTCACGGATAAATATCGTGTTGCTTACTTAAAATTAAGCTAAGTCGTGCATGTGATATAAAAATTTGTCTAATAAAGAGCTTAATCATAATAAACGTATAAACAAGATTTCAACTAATATTTCTGTAAATTCGCAAGAGATTTTAAAATAGGTATTTATATGTTATAATGCAAATCAACTAAAAAGCTTCATTTCAATATTTGTTACGCCGTTACGCTTTCGCAAATCGGGAAGTTGTAAAACACGGTTTTGATTTTATCGAATCAACCGACGTGAATTATGTAAATTTCCAGGGTTAAATCGCTAAGCGATCATGCGGGGACGCAAAACCACCCCCACCAACAACAACCCCCAATAATTCGCGCACTATTCTAATTTATTTATAACGATTTAAATATTACATGCGATTATGCTATATATGTTGTACTTGTATATTTGTACACATCGGGGGTAGGCCGCAATTTCCACTTGAATAATTTCTACCAAAATGTAATCAAACCTTGAACTTTTGACAGAAATGTAAATAATTTTGATTAGTTGTCGGACCGAACAATGCCCAGGACGTTGCCGATAACGACAGTTTAGATTCGACGATGTCCTTTGTACATATTGTATATAATGTTATTATATAATATAATATACATACAAATACATATATAAATAGATGTTGAAATTCAATGTTTCTCGTTTGTTATTGTGCTCTTGTTGTGTTGTAATATTTCATAATTATTTACCTTCTTGTGAAATGTTTTCAAAGTAATTTATAAAGAATTCTTTTGAAGCAATTTCAAAATTCTCTGTGTGCTTCTATTATACTAATATAACATTAATGAACGTTTTTATATTTCTATGAAGTCATAAAAGTCACTTTAGAGTTTTATTTCTCAAAGAAAATATAATATTAATTTATTAATTTCAGTTAATAAAATATTTCCTAAAAATGGTTTAGTTGCAGTTTTTGAGTGAACACTTAAATATTGCCCGTTTTTCTGCTAAATTATTAAATAAAAGCGTAAATAACTGTAATACAGAATCGTATTAGCTTTCAAGATTAGCAAGAAATATTTATTTATCTCGCACTTTTTAGCAAATAATTCACATGATGTTAAAAAGTACTTACTCTTAAGTGTACTTTTTATCATAATGTTATTGAAGTCTCATTTATTCGTATGCATGCAAAATTCTATTCCTGATTTTTACTTATTATTTTTCAACACATATGTTTAAGATATTTCCTATTTGTAAAATTCCTTTATTTATTTTTAATCATTGGACTAGTTACTGAATATGGCATTCCACTTCTTTCTTCCTCAATAACGGCACATCTTTATTAATGTACTATGTTATGTTTTGTCTGTTCATATTGGTATTTTCATTGACAGAAACGAATAACCAATAAGTTTTAATCAATGTGCAGAGTATATATTGAAAGTTAAACGTTGGTGTTTATGTAACAAGTCACGCAGACCTCAACGTAAACAGCATTGCTTCCAACCGAATTAAAAAATAGCTGGTTAATTTACTTTTTAATTGTCCCATGTTCATGTAAATAACTTTAGAATTTAATAATAATATAATACATATATGTATGTATATTTAAAGCACACATTCTATATTAAAATACATATTCATATTTTTACTTGTTGTGGTTACTTAAAATAGTACGTTTATTTTTATGTATTGTTTTTTTTAAAGCTTAAACACAAATGCTCATTATGATAGGACGCATGTTTATAAATTATCTAAATATGCGGTTCGTGTACCGTAAATATTATAATGTACATATCCCGCGGGCATACGTTCAGATTGTATAAATATAAAATAATACACACAAACATGGCGTATTTAGCTTGTGCATATTTAGAACGAACCGAGATCAGACATCTGCTCGTTTTGTGCACAGGGGAAAAACTCAGATTCGAAGCATATGAATGCACAGCTAGGTATGTATGACAATTGTTCTCGGACACAGCTTCAATTGCCCGTGAATAACGCTGAAAAAATTGTTCTGGATGGACAAAAAAATCGGCTGAAATCGGCAAACCGCGATTTTAATTATAGATTTGTCTTCCGGGAACCCCCTATCAAAAAATTAGATCGGCGTAATCCCTTCGCGCTATCGGTCGGGGTCCGCAAAAACTAGTAATTGAATTGGCCCCGGGGAGAAAAAAGTGCCCGGGCCTGTTATTAAATAACTTTAAGTCGGCTCACGACGAACTGCGCCGGGTGCTTGGTCACCGAGTGCGGTCCTGGAACGGCACATATTTGTTGACCGCCTCGGGCGTCAGTTACAAAAGGGCCCCCGTTTTGATTCTGAATAGCATTATGACAAAGTATGCAGCGTACGTATGTATGTGTGTATTCGCTACAATTGCTTCTGATCTAAAATAATAATAGTTTAGATAAATTGATATGTGAATTCGATTCATTAAAAGAGCAACTCCATATAATTTCAATATATTAATTTAATATATTGTTGCTATGGGGGCTTTCAATACATCCCGACATTTAAAACTGATTCAATGATAATATTTTGGTATATCGTACTCAACTTATTTTTTATGTATTTAAATAAGCTGTTATGTCTTAAAATATTACAAATGATTTAAAATACATTTGCAATTTTGACTCTAATTGCCTTTTAAAAATTAGTGATACTGAAATGATATATAAATGTATGTTGTTTTGATTTCTTTTTAATATAACCAGGTCAAATTGTTGTTCTCTAAATGTCAAATGTTAAAAGATGAAGGACCAATACTACAGAATCATGAACCAAATAAAATAAAATAAATCGTTAAAAAATAAAAATTGATATTCCACCGTTACAAATGGAAACAATATAGCCAATACCAATCTAGAAAAAACTGGAACGCTAGCATGTGTTTTTCATCGTCCTATACGTTGATACAAAATCATATTTATTTGCATAAAAAAGCATAAAAAAGTCACACTTATGATTCGTAAAATTGAGTTGGTGATGGATTATCAGACAATAGACTTATGTAACAAAATAATGAAGAATAAAATATTCCCTTGGCTATATAAATAAAAACACGCCCTAATGAAAAAGTCAAACTTTTAATTATTCCAATATGGGTATTTTTCTATTATTTGAAAAAAGTAAAAAAATATCAAAATTATAAATCTAGAAAATAATATAGCATTTCGATAATTTAATATACATTCGCTTAATAAACTACTTGAAAAATCATCTTATCGCGTTTAAAATAATATCTCAGTTATAAAAATAAGATTTAATAAATACTGTTTCGTGAAATGAATTCAATAACTTCTCGACATAGAAAAAGTATTCGACACACACAGAATATTCATCTGTAATTTATACGTAAACTTATTTTTTAATAAAAATATTCATAAAATATAAATTATAATTTGATTAACTTCATAGTCCTAATTTACCATTTATTTATGGATGCATGAAAGTATTCATTTCACATACGATAATATTATATTATGTCAGCTCAAGAAGCTAATTAACGTGAGTAGGCATTCCGGCTTTTCGATGATTTTTATTTCTCAAGAAATGAGAATCCTCATTTTTACTTCTCGATTGATAATTTTAATACAGTTATATTTATATTATTGATGAATAGAGAACTAAATGATAGTTAAAGAGAACAAACTTTGATAGGACGATGCTCTGTTATAATAGATGTGAATAGTTGGAAGGACGAGGACGAATAAATTTACTTCGATTGATTACAGAGAACCGAACTACAAAGTAATTTCAGTCTCTCGTGTTTATATATGAACCGTAGAGATAATTGTTAACAACATCTGTTGCTACTTTGCATGTTTTATATTTAAAACAAGATAAAAATATTTAGCCTGTGTGAATTTGAAAAAAGCAAGATTTAAGTCTTCGATAGGCAAACATAAGAAAGCCCTCATATATTTTTGCAATCTGCTGATTTTCACGTTAATCAATGTATTATCTGATTAATAACGTATTTCTTAGATTACGAAAGCATGAGTAGTTGATAAAATCATCATCAATAATTGCCATTCAAATATTAAAAGCTTCCAAAAAAGCACGCTATATTTTCAAACATCTGAAACGGACCTCTGCTTTTTATGCATTAGTTAAAAAGTGCAGCAGTGTTGAAATGTTTCAAAATACACAATTAATTCTTAACAAAAAATCAGAATTCTCGATTTGCTGTTTTCTCGAGAAGTTCGCGAAAAGAAACACTAGACGTGAATAAGAAGAGTCATTAAGCCCTGACGTTCTTGACGCTTGCGCGAACCTTAAGGCAATGTGTATTTACAAATATGAATATCTTCAATATTTTGCAATAATAATTACTATTATATGATATTATAAACATTAGGCTTAGTATAGATTTTAAATTTTGTCTTTGAAATTATTTAAAAGCAAATCAAATTGCATTTTTAAATTAAACTAAAATATAAATTATTGAAGGTACAATATATTAAAAGAAAGTTTGAATTTTTAGTTAACTAAACAGATATTTATATTATTTTTTGTAGGAATATTTGTGAACAACCCTTTACATATCTGACACTGACGTATCACGTAACGGTCAGGTGTCGGTTTTCCCCGCTTAACTTTTATCCAACGCGAAACTTCACCGCCTCTTTAGACATAACGTGTGCCTTCATCTACGTCTGCTCCGATGCCTGTACATACACGCTTCTCTGGATTCACAAAGAAAAAGTGGTTATTTCAGAATAAACAAGCGTATGAAGGTATGTACGTACAAGTGCGTGGAAGTATCGACTGTGAGACGCGACACCCCGCAGCACTCCAATTAGCCTCCATTAGTGTTTCGGGGTGTGGGGGATGAAAAATAAAATGAAAAACGTAAGGCGCCCTCGGATTACGTTTTCCGCCCATTCATTCGGATAATGGTGAGCCTGTGTTTATCGTTTCGCTTCATATTTGCTTTTGTGGATGGCGGCGATATCTTAGAGTGAGAAAATGTTTTAACACGACAATGGAGACTGTCCGGGGAAGTTGTGTATTAAGTCTTTACTTGAAATGTATTCTGTTTTGCTTTTATTTCTGACAGCGCTCCGGGATTTTTTTAATGCATATATAGCAAACAATAGAAATATACTCTGAAGAGATTATTACGTTGAATAGATCAGAGTTTGTTTGATCGTATGACAGCTAAACAGCTACTTTCGCTAAAATTGAAAAAATCGTAATTTATGAGAACAGCTATATAAAGTTAGGGTATTCATTAATATTAAATGGTTTGTAAAACGGTTAAATAAAATTTTATGACTTACGAAGAATATTCGGAAAAACAAAAATATAAGGATAGTAAAAATGCTTTTCCTCCAAGGATCTGCGTGAAGCTCAGCTAGTAATTTCTAATTCCATATAGTTGAAATTTCATTTAATGATCTGTTTTTATGTGCAGAAAAATAACTGATGTTTCGGACAAAATGGTATCTTAATAATTTTAAGCATGAAGAAGTGACGTCTATGATGCACTAATTATTTTGATATGCTTTAATGATCGATAAACTGTACGAAAAATGTTCGCTTTTATATTTGAATTGAAAGCAAATGTATATAAAAATCTCTGCTTATGTCACTTTTTAACAAATCCTTTACCTCTCTATTTGAGAGATAAATAAGCATTTCATATCTATATAATAAATCTTCTTTAATTTCCCGCATCGTTACAAAACCAGAATCTGAGTCAGAGCAAAAAATATTTATCGAAAGCATAATCTAATAATATGAAAGTTATGGTTGTGTTTCGCCATAAATATAATTAAATATGTGAATCGTTCGTTTTATCTACGTGCATAAAATAATATCGTGTATCATATTTATTCACGTGCCTCTCATCCAAAATCTATGGCAATAAAAATAATATCGATCCCCTATAAAATCATCAAAAGCAATACAAAAACGACGTATAACTTTGGGGATGACATTTATTCACCTCTTTGTCACAATTATGTTAAAAGTCATCGCATCCGTGCGTCCATTACGTAACGTAATATACAGTAAAGATAGGTATACCTAAGTATATAATATATAAAAAATCTTATGAAGCACATTACGTGATATTTAATATGTCCTTTTATCTACTCAACAGTCTCCCATGGACATTATCTGTACTTTGTTTTTTTCTCACTCTTAACATCTACCTCTTTAACCTCCATCATCCCGAAATCACGATTCCCATTATAATCATTTTTAGAAAATATTTATAAGACTATCAAATGCTTAATAGCGTTTTTGTGTCTGGTTCTAGTCATATTAGTACCTGACTACTCAGCGGGGATCTGTGTCTCTTTTTTACTCTTTTTTGACGCTATTATCCTTTTAAGAAACCACCGAGGATTATCAATCATAAGTTTAACGCACGGGAGTTAGTATAAACGCGTTTTTGGAATTTATTAATAAAAAAATATCTGTAATATCTAAGGCGATATAAAATATGTTTGAATATTTCTTTAACAAACTAAATAGTACAAGTATTAGTTATATATTCGAAGTGGAATATTTTACAAATTTTAATTTCTAAAATCAGCAAAAATTAGCAAAATCTAAAAATACATGTGTTTTATATATTTTATAAATCAGCGCAGGTAGTCATTTTACTTATAACAGCCATATACCTAATAGATCAAGCAATAAAAAAACTTTTTCAATGGCTGGTGCTAATTTTTTTTATTGCAAATAATGTTTTATTTTTATTTTGTCTAAATTCTAAAGTAATTTATTATAGTTACAAGTTTAATATAATTAAAAAAAAGTTCTAAACTCTTAATTCTCTATTTATTGTAAAATGTTGATACTTTCTATAGTTTTTTTATAACAATATCTTTATAACTTTACGAATATATTCGAGTACTCGAATATTTTATCGTTTACTGTTCGATATTGGAATACTATATTACAACTACAGTTTTTCATACTATAACGGTATATTAAATCCGGACAAACTTTTCCAAAAAATCTTATGCCATCATTCGCATTTTTTGTTCATATTACTTTTACCATAAAAAAATGCTTTTAATATTTATATATATCATTTTAATCGGCTCGGTTAAATTTCACTCAGCTATTAACTTTTAAGACAATTCCACCAAATCAAATTCTAATATAATCCAAGATGGCTTACTATAAATTCTTGGCCTGGGATAGACTTGCCAAAGACGGTCTACTGAATCTCAGGAATTTCTTAATCGCGTCCGTCTGACGTCCCAACTTACCACGGTTCGCCACCTCATCATCAATACCTCACCGCGACAGCTTTATCTAAACGCGTCTCGATAAATATTCGAAACACCCTGTATATGCTACAAATTTACACACACTAACCAGGAAATTAAATATAAACTTGCGGCGGAAGTGTCTTACCTAAACGCGCGTGTTGCCTACCTTGTTTGGCTTCCCATTTAGGATGTTGGCTAGGAAGTGACTCGCCAGAAATTGCCCCGCACACTTTCGGTCCTTTTGTTTATTTAAAGAAGGGCTGCCACCCTAAGCCGGCCCTGGATGAGGTGAATAATGCGGTCTCGTGCAAGCCCCGATCATCGCCTAATCCATAGGGATACTTCCTCGCATTGAATATTTATACGATGCGTGGTACTAATTAATTTGATGCAATGTTAATGTTAATTCAGCTAATTAATGCGGATGTCGAAAAGAGCTGAGTACCACGTGTTGTGAGTACGGAATAAGATGCGGGAAAAATCTGGTTTTGTTATCGGCGAGTTAAAACCGATATCATGTAGTAAGATTGTTAAGAGGATATGCATGGATAATTAATTTGGATGTAGCCTTTTGCCACTGCTACGTTTTTATGTGTTTATATATACATATACATTAGGAAATACTTTAAAACAAAATCTATATTTAAAAAAAAAACACCATGTACAATAGCCGCACTTTATATGAACCAAAAACCATTATATTTTTGACTTATATAATTTACTCTAAATAAATATTGAAACATATTTTTTCATTGATTTTGGTGGGTAGAAACAATATTTTAGCCATGTATTTAAAAAGTCTTTTTTATTCTATTTTTCTCAAATTGAAATACATTTTTATGCATTAACAACATTTTTTTTTACCAACAAGGCTTTTAATAACAATATTTTGTTACGTTAATAATTTCAATTTATTATTGCGAAACGCAAAGTTTAATACTCAAAATGTGTTACATATTATTTTGTATGGTCATATGGTCAGATAGCAGTTAAACTCGAAAAAACAACTTAACTCGATTCGGAAATCATAGTTAGTGAACGCTTTTTCATCATTTTTTATAAGTAAAATATAATATAAGCACCATAATTAAGACTTTGATAGACTGCGTAATTGCATCTTCTTAATGACTAATTATTTAAATTTTTAATATAAAAACACAAAAATATAATACATATATATGAATTATGTAAGACTCTCCCATAAAGTTTTGAGTAGTTCATGATTTAGTTTTTTCGTCAATAATTAAGAAACCAATAAAATATTTAGGTAGCCCCCTTAAAAATTTTCTCACAAGTAAAACATGTATTGTAATTTTTTTGGTTATATGGTGAAAGTTATCTGATTTCAAAATGTATTTATTTGCTATTTTTTATTTATGAAAAATAATAAATTATACGGAATACGTATAGTAAAAATACTATTAGTAAACTTTTTAACATTAAAATCTGCTAATAACTCTTTTACGCGTACCTGAATGCATCGCATCTGTCGATTTCTCGTTTATGTGTGTAATTATTACTCGGCGTAGTATGCGTATTCCCAGGGTTACGCGTACCCCACTTTGGAGACCACTATGCTAGAGCACCATCATTTTCCCCTCTTGCTATCTTGCTGCTTCACTCTTACTCGTTTGCACATACAATATCACCGCGTGATGGAGAATGCCAATGTCTCCGAATAATAGCTAAATCTCATAATACTAAATTGCTAGAAAGGGAGTACTGTAACAACTGATTTAAATTGCTATGCTAAACCTGCGGTTACATACACCTAATTTGCCGTCATGACGAAAGAACAATTGTTGGTCAGCACTTGCTGAACGGTCTCATAGTGTATAACTACATAGTTATATATATAACCGTCAGTAAATATTCTGAGAATAATGTGTCTTATTGTTAAATCTGCGCTACCAAATTTTTGCGTGGTAGTCAAACTTTGAGTTCGTTCATATGTTTTCAAAGATTAAAATTATGTTACTTGAGCTTGTAAAAATATCATGCATACGTAATATTTATATAAAATTTAAACATTTGTCAAGATATGGTTATACAAACATTTTGTTAACTTAAATAAATTTCACCTTTTGTTAAAACACATACCTTTAATGTGTTAAAATGAAATATTTGAAAAAATGGTAAACTTTCTTGACAGAATTTAAAATATGCATGTCCTTGTAAACATTTCGTTCGAGAATCAGATTCCTCCCAATGTTATGTAAAGGTAAATTTATCATGAGTGTTTTATTTTGCTAAATTTTAACGCATGAGTGTGTTTTAGGTCAAAAACTATCGCTCAGGAAGTATAAACACACAATGGTCCCCATTTAATTGTGATGAAATAAAATATTATTAGTGCGTTACAATATGTTCTTTGTAACTATTTTTTAATTACATAATTATTGACGGAAAAGTGATTACTTTACCAATGTTAAGCCTTTGCCTATAGTTAAAAATAATCAGTAATATCTTAATGATTTACAAAAAAAAAGTATATCGAGATTTATTTTGTTATATTATATTTTCTGTATGTTTTCGCAGCAGATTTACTGTTTATTTCATTTGACGGCCCAGCGACTTTATTTGCTTCATTATATTAAACCTTTTCGTTATATCGCAACAAATGAGACACCGCAAACTTTACATCGGGGTGGGTGGGCCGCAATTTTTTCATCGCAACCAAAAAAAAACAGGATTTTTTTCTGTTCAGCCAGTGCCATCAATTCTAAGCGTTGGCTGGCGCTAGAGAAAAGAGAGATATTGTTGTCTGGCAAAACTAGGCTGAAAAAAAATATAAAAATACTTATTATACACATACTCATATACATAAATATAGAAACGTTCAAGTGTAAAAATATATAATTTAAATAAATATTTGAGGCAGCTTGGTGGGCGTTAAGTTGACAAGTGCGCTCCACTTATTTGCTCAAACATGCTATTTATTATATAGGATGCTTATGAAATATTATTAACGCAAGTGTACAATTAGTTTAGGTACCACTGTATATGTTTGAATGTTATTGAATATCTAGGAAAGCCGTTTTTATTGATCCTGACATGTTTTGAATAAATGCTTCTCATTTCCCGAGTGAGCTAAAATTAAGGTTTTTATAAAAATATATACACAATTACTGTTTTTAAGTAAATAACTGTAAAAATAGCAACAATATGTATTTTTTAGTCAAAATAACCTAATTTATATCACAAGGATTGAAAATGTTATTTTAAACAACCTGTACATTGATGATGTCAAAAGAGTGCGCAGTCACTGGTTTTATTTTTGCGGACGCTACACGAAATTATTCGACGCGGTCTATTGCGTCCAACGGTCTCCAGAGGCGCACTAGGGGCTTTGTTTTAATTTTCGACGCGTGCATTATTTGCTCTCTGCGTTTTTGTTTAAACGATTACTGCAGCAATTCCCGAAACAGGCGACACAAATTTTCAGTATATTGCAGAGATAAAAAATCAGCGCTTTTCAGCATCTCTTTTTATGTAGTATAATACGAAGAGATTTGAACTGGTAACGCGCATGCGCAAAATCGCTAAAATAGAGAATATATATTTTTTATATAAACAATAAAAATTAATTGACTTACTTATATATACAAATATAAATGGTGCAGTGTCCGCTAGTCAAATCTTACTTAGCTATAGCGACTTGATCTTATAATTGCGTACAATTTCAGATTTAAATAAAAAATTATCGCAAAGATAAGATAAACTTAATTTATATGTAAAATTTTAGCTGCGTCATTGGTTTGTTTTAATTTCTATCACGCTAGCATGATCTGAATTAGTGATTATTATATAAATCTAATTTTGATCATCCTAAATATTAATAAGCACAACTTTAAATATGTTTGAGTGAGCAGCAAATACTCCTACGGTGACCTCTGATGATATGAAATTCACATAGCTTATTATAGGCATGAATTTCTGGGTCGATGCAACTATTTTTGGCTCTCAGGCTATATAGGCAACAGTTTTCGCTTCCAATGCTGATAGCCCGACTATCGTGTGTATAATCATCGTTTTTTATAGTCAAAATTTCAAATATTTGCATAAATCATTATAATTTACATTGATGAGTCATCCCTTATCCCGCCAATTCGCCGCATCATTGTTAATTCATACTTGTTTCGTCTGTGTCACATATTAGCCGCCACACTAGTATGCTTTTGTAACTATATTTTTCTAGCAATTTTAGGGGGTGTAGCCCTAGGGGTAGTTGACCTCGCGGCCAATAAGATTCCTCGGTGAATCCTATTAGATTGTTTATTAAGTTATAATTACAATTTTGACTATGTACGATTACGACGTTTTTCGCGATGAAGGTGTGCAGGTGATGATGTCTCAGGGCTCTGTGGCTGCGTGCGGCGAGTGTCATGTGTGATCTTAAGGTCTGTCGGTGAGGGCGCGTGGCTGGTTCCTCCGGATGGCTTCTGGTAGATCTTGGCTCTCACTTGTTGTCTGTGTCTCTGGCTCTGCTGTCTGGTGACGTCTCTTGTCTCGTGCCTCAGCCGTCTCGTATCTCGGACCGTCTGCCCTCTCCTCGTCAGAGTCCGGGCTTATATCCTTTAGGGGGATGCACGCTAGCTGGTCAATCGCAATTGTGCATCGATCTCCTAGCCAATCGCTGCAGTGGCTTCTTAGAATTCGAGAAATCAGATGTGTATTTCGAAAGCCAGTTTTTTGTTTTGTCACAAAAGGGGTTCTCTTAAAGACCCGTGTTGTGTGTGGTCAAAAGAAATCCCTCTTGTGCCATGATGTTTGTCTCGCCCTTCTAAATGTGGTTATATGTGTGGTCGCCACACAATAATTATTATATAAGAAAATATATCTGATAAAATTTATAAAATATAGTCAAAAACATATCAAAGGTTGAGAATTATCCTATGATTTACTCAAATTAAAAAAAAAAGTAGCCAGTATTTACAGCACAAGTCAATTCAAAGAGAAACATAACGATGCAGTCAAAGAAAATATGTAGTTTAATGTGAAAATTATGTTAAATTATCTGTGTAGAAAAAATTATCTTTATTGTTCGAAAATCTTCACAATGACTTTTATTTTGCTATGTATAAAAATAAATCCTTTTTTGCTCCCTAGTAAAATTCGTATTTGATGACATCGATTGTTTTTCAATGTAAGTCTTCTACTGCCATCTGAATACATAATCAAATCTTACTCCATATCGCAAATCGTCATTGCGTATCGTCGGTATTAGGGAGAATGGAAGAGAAAAAGTATGGATTAGCCTAGAACGCTCATCGTCAACGCTGCCTGTGCCGGTCGTGTATTTTTATTTGGAAGTGTTTATCGCAGCCATGCATGGCCTATATGGCCTTATATGGCTTCCGCTCTTTTAATGTTCAATAAAGTAGTCGATATAATGGCAATCCATTACTGGTGCATGCGCGTGTAAGTGCGGCAATAAAACGGCCAAGCATGCGGCCCGCATTTACGATAGCGCCCAGATCATTTCTCTTCATTACACCCATCTTCCATACCCGCTTTCTCTCTCTTTCTCTCCATCCACTATCTCCTGGCGTGTTCTTTATATTCCATTTTACAACTGTGTTTATTGAATTAGGTGGAATCGCGCGGAATAGCGAGCGAAGCCGTATAAACTCGATACGGTGATATACTATCAGATTTGAACGTTACGAAAAAATATATAAAATAAAAAATACACTGAAAACATTGTTAGGTAATAAAATGGAATAATATGTACACTAAAAATGTTCCTAATAATAAAAAAGCTTTTGAGGTCGATTTATGCATAATAAAATATTTATTTATATATTTGCATAAATCGTAAAAGATCAGTTACGTAAGTTTGCGGTAATAATAATAATTATTATTATTGTGTAACAATATAATCAATTAATATGTATTATATACATTATAATTTAAATACAGATACAGGGTTCATAAAAATATAATATAATAATTGATTAGAATTTCTGCTAGGATCCGCGTGACGTAGAGCGTATATGCTCACCTACGTTTAGTAAACCGTTTCTTCTGAGAAAATTCATCACCAGCTTATTTTTTTGTGAATTTAACAGAATGTAGAAGTCGTTTTTAATAAAGAAAGAAGTGGAAGGCCAGAAGTATTTTTTTAAATTAAATATTGTATGAATTAAGATCCTTAAAAAATTTTTGCTTTTGCAGTATATTAAAATATAATACTGAATGAATGTTAAACTAAAGTTATAAAAAGTTGACTATATTGAATAAATCCATCCAATAGTATAATAAAATAAATATGACCACATATATCCCTGCCATCATTCAATGATTTAGATTTCGTTAATTCCCCTACAGAGGGCTAAGCTGTGTCAAGACTGAGATTGATCGGTGTTGCCAACTTCATTTGAATAATGTTTTATACATACGAATGCAAATCGAATCGAACTTGAGGGCTTATCGGCCGTAGCTTGTAGCGAATAAACCTAAACGCAAAATTTATGACAACACTTATGATTTATAGCCTTATTTTCGTACGCAATAAAACTCAGAATCAATGTGCGCCCGCAAATATCTTTATATGCGCCCTTTTCGATAGTGCTGAGAAGAAAAAAACGTATCCGCAAATATTTGTCGCCGACGTAAACGTACTAATATTATGCCTTAGATATCTATACTATATTTGATATAAAGTTTTATATACTCGAGTATTATTTTTTATATATTTTCTTTTCAATTATTTATAATATTTTTTATATATTTGTACATTAATAAATAAATATTATCTAAAGATAAGTAGCTATTCTAAAATCACTATATTAAATTAATCAATCTTTTTTTCTTTGCAGGTAAACTCATCCGTAGATTTATATAGTTGTATGCTATACAGAAACTGTAAGTAAAATATGAATTGTATTTAATATATATAAATTTTTAAGTTACTGCAGTTAAATCAAAACTAGGTATAAAACAAAATATTTTTTATGCAACATGCAGATAAGCACCCCTTATGATTTATTGTCTCAAATATACATTTTTAAAGTAACCTCACACGTACAGATTCTGCATTCATTAACTTTTCCCTCATAACCACCTCCACCCTAATCGAAACATAAATTAGCCCCCTTCTATAGCCTATCCCGATCTACTTTTATACCACCGCTAGCTATGAATAAATCCCTACGCGTTATCGCTTTACACCCGGCGTGACGCCCGCTAATTAAACTCTTATGTACACTACAAAAAAAACACCCACCCTCTTTCATTAGTGGACACGTTCGATATGATAGTGAATACGGACGTGTGACAGGAAAAGAAAAGCCTGGGCCAAACTGGATCTTGAGCGTATCTTCTCCGTACGTATAAACAACCATTGCACCGACAGTGTCATTGGTTCCACTTGGGTGGTAAACCGGTCCGGTAATTGAATCGACTCTTTATTACTGCACACGCTTCACAAATGGCCATAAATAAATGTTTCTTTTTTTGCAAGCTCGCTTGCAAACTTATTTTCATTATGAACACACATCGGTAAATTAGTTTGTTGTGAAGCTTTTATTACATCATTGAGAATTTTTGAATGTGTTAGATTTTATTACGGATGCAATAATTAAGTAATCATATCAAACTTGTGTTGTTTGAGTTTTTTGCGCATAGCTTTTAGTTTAGTTTATGGTGTGTGTGTCAGGTTGTTTATTTTTTTTAAATACAAAGTTATGTAGTTTATAATTTACTATTGTGTAAAAATTTTAGTTACATACAGTTTGCATAATTATTGTTATATATAAATGTGAACTTCTTTTGGTCTTGTCTGCGCCTAAAGAATCCAGCCGTATGCGAATATAGAGGGAAGCGGTTGCTTACTTGGACTTCGTCACTGTTGATGGTTGGCATTTGGTGGAAGTTTTTACCTTTATTAATTATTTTATTAAGTATCATACATTCAAGGGGCATATTTTTTTTTATTTTGTACATTAAAGGCGCATAAAAATATATTTGTACTTTTAAATAATATGGTGAACACTGTGATGTACAGAAGGTCCCAGCAAAAATAGATCGAAAATGGCTTCAAAAATAAGCAAAAAAGTTATTGTACATTGCAATGTGCACTGGCTCTGAGGAGGTTAATGGAGAAATATCGGAAGTGAATTCTAAATGGAAGCGCCAGTATAGGTGCTATGTATGCAATTTTATACGCCAAGTCTACATCTGGAGAGGTTTCTTACTGTTTCACTGCAATGGCTGAGGATATGGAGATTTGTTCATGTTTCTTTTCTTTTCTTATTAAAACAGATTCGCAATTTTACAGTCTTGCACTTATAATTTTGTGCTGTTAATACAATAATATAAGTAAAAGAGTCCCTGAGGTATAGAATTTCTGACCAACATGTAAATGACCACAATGGCTCGTAAAAACTAAACAAATTTAGTTTATCGTATTTTTTTAAAGAAATTAAAAAAGTAGTCTTAAAGAAGTTCTTTGCATACTACCTTTCCTTTTCTTAATTTTCAAACCTCTAAAAATGTTTGATTTGTGTTTTTTTTTACATATACATATGATATAATCTATGAACTGAAGTAGAATATTATTAGAGAATATTTTAAATCTACTATGTACGACCTAGGTTAGAATTAATTATCACGAATATTCATCCGTGAGACTAGAAAGATCTCATCTGTGATGATCAGAATTAAAACTTTATAGTACTGACCTTCAAGTCAAGGGATTTATTTTTGTTTAGACAATGTTGGTTGTTATTGTTATTGTTAAATGACCTTAATGGGTCATAAAGGCTGATCAAATTTAGTTTATCGTACTTTTAATGCGTAAAATATCATACGTTTTGTTCTCATCGTTAATTTGAAGAATTCTTTGCACCCTACCTTTTCTTTTCCTTATTTTTGAACTCCTAAGAAATGTTTAATTTGTGGTTTTTCTCACATATACATATGATATAATCTATGAGCTGAAGTAGATTATTATTATAGAATATTTTAAACCTAATATGTATGACATAGATTAAAATAAATCATCACGATATTCAACCGTGAGACTATGATCGAACAGAATTAAAATTATTTTGTACTTTCGGATCAAGAGGTTTATTTTTGTTCAGACAAAGTTGGCTGTTATTGTTATTATTAAATTTTCTATGTAACGATTAAAATGCTTTCAAGACTGCAAGCGTCTTTAAAGTGGATTTGAACTGGGTTTTGGACGTAGACCAGTGGATACGAAGAGAGAAGCGGCGGCTTACACGATCTTCGATGATCTGAGGTTGTCCGACTTCCTCTTGATTAAAGTCCAGTATCGAGTTTGGATGCCTTGAACTCTGAAGTGGAAGTTCAAGTGTAAATGTTAGTGTAATAAATCTTTGAGAAAGTCCCCAGAAAAAGTATCTAAAAATCTGTTTTCCTGCATTCCCGAATTTATATCCGTGGGCCCATGAAAAATTGTATTGTCCACCATGTTTTCAGTAAGACGACCAATTACAAAAATGTAACAAGGCCGCTATACCAGATTACGAACGCTCATTTCGAAAGCATACCCGAATGCACGCATTACCTTTACACAAGGTTACAGATATTTTTATTCCTTTCTGGGTTACGACGCGTACTTTGCAATAAAAGCTGTTAAAAAATTTTCACGGTGGTGTCCGATTTTAACAAAGAAACCAATTTTTTTTGACTGTTAAAACGTTTTATCACAAGTCAAACTGGCTTTTTTTGATTTTATATTATGATTAAATCCATTTAATTGTAAATAGAAGAGTGGTTTATTCGATGAACCCGACAATAAAAAAAGCACTAATTAAAATCTCCCAGATACGATACAAATTGAAAATGAAAATTGCAAAGGTTTATATGAAATTCTAATCAAGGTCTTTCGGATATTATTCGCCGACTTTACCACTAGTCTATTATGCTGTTTGCATCCCTTACAAAACTTATTTCCTAAGAACTCATGCATCTAGCAAAGTCTTCCATAAAATTCAGGAGAACCCTATTCATTTCTAAATTTTTTTTTAAAGCTTATGAACTTATTAATAAATTGCTAGTGTCACTATACCTTCTGCATACTATGTTATACAGACAAGAGGTAATGTGTTTTAACAGATTTAGTGATAATGAGATAAGTCGATGCAGCGTTATTGTTCTAGGTCTTGTGTTGTTAAAACGGGACCAGGTATTGAATTTATTTATTAATTTTTTGATTCAGAATCATAAAAAATCACAAAGTGTAAGTCGAAGTATTATTCTTAGAAATCGATTTATGGCCCTTTCGTTATCGCCCACCGGTCAGCTGTTTGAACAACCGTCTGAGCTGCAACACTTGAGAAGGCTTGCCAGCAAAGATATACATACCTTGTGGCTTTGCAACTTCGCGAAAGTTCACGTCGGCCAATTTGTCGGAGCCGACGAATTGACAGGCCAAGTGACGTTTCTCGGTCTTATCCGAGAATCTCGGCTCGTCAACTCGACTGGATGCAATCGGGAGAGGTTATAATTAAACCGATGCCATTAATCTGGGCGGCGGAGCGAGCCGTTTTAATTGGCGTTAGCAATAATAATTTTCACGGTTGATCTAGCTATTTGGGGAGTGGGAGGAGGAGGCGAAATCAAATGTTGGTCGTTACAGGGCTAGCGGTAATTAAAATGCATTTGCCTCATGTCGCTCGTGTAATTATCTGCGAGCGCATGATAAATTTTGTTGTAGGTATAGTATAGGGAATAATCATATAAAAAAGTGCAGGAGAAACAGGGTACTTAATGTGGCATCCCTTACAATATACTTTGAAACGAGTGTTTTAATAAATACATTACAATTCGATATGATTATTATTTAAGAAACTCTCGATAAAAATTTAAATTTTACATTTTCTAAATTTTTTTAATAACACAATAACGTATTCATTATGATAAAAATTATAATTTTACATTTTCTTTAAAAAATAATAATTTTATATGCATATTTTGTAAATGAATATTATAGGTTAAGATTACGTATATAATCGAGGCACTTTTAATTTCAATACCTGTTACTTTACACTGTGTAATGAATACTGATTATATTTGTAGCAACTTTCAATTAAATTTTCTATTTTAAAATTAAATTTTTATGTATCAATAAATTGTTCTACCCGACGGTCAATTCTCTGTTGATTCCAAAACAAGGTAACGGCGTCCGTCCCTTTAATAAAGATTAATGTAGTATATATCCAGTGAGGAAATAAATGTCAATATCGATAAGTGTCGACAGGTATTATTATTATTGGTATTAAAACCAGTATCGATACAAATAAAAGCATCACAAAAAACTATTCTTTTTTCCTAAGCACTGGCCATAACAGTTCCATGACTTTCTAATGGCAAAATTAAAATTTCAAACATCACTCGACCGTTAACGCTCCTGTTTAGCATATCGAATGGCTCATTATTAATTCTTAACACCGTACAATAGTAGTAGGTAGTTGCTTATATACGTGAAAAGACAGAAATTTTATTAGGTACTATGTAAAAAACTTTTATGGACTACTTTGAGGCCATTACCACTTCCTCTATTTCTTATCGAATTCCGAGTGTTCGTTGAATCTATTGTTTAAATTTTATTAGGTTTGTGTATACAAATATTAAGTGTATTTATGTTAATCGAAAACGTTTTATAAATGTCGCTTTTAAACAGATCAATTGTAGCAGAACGACCATGAAACATTCCCATTTAAATAATTCCGATCGTTAGAAATATAGTTAGATTGTAACGCAATTAGCTTTTCACATGAATGCACTTGAAACTCTCCCCCATGTGTGTCTATAATAATATGGTCATATAGGGATTGAAAAGTAGAATGCGCTGGTAATGAGAGTTAAAAGTTAATTAAAAAAAACAGCATCAGTTTCAACAATTTCATTCAACGTCCCCAACCTTTGAAGCATATTCCCCTCGGCGAAACCACAACTATAGTGACCATCACGGAACCCTCTATTAATTGAAAAGCTTCCTTTGACCACATGCGACCAAATTGTAGGTGTCACTACCAACGAATCCCCACAGCATCCCTTTAATATACTCGTGTCATCGTTCCCCGGGCTCTAATTTTGTTATTGTACACCCAACAAATTTGTTATATAACGCACACTCACAATATCTATACGTGTGAATTTATTAAGACGTCCTTATCGACGTTTTTATTTTTTTACTCTTAGTTAAATTGTCCCGTGTAGGTCTTTCAAGTCACATTAAATCTCTGGCAGGGTTCGCTATAAATAACATAAATGTCCGCGAAGGCCTTTCACATAAAAAGCTTACCGGCGCCCCCAAAAGCGCTCGGAGGAAACTCCATTGAAGTGTCGAGAGTCCTTTGCGATCTTAAGGTTTTAAGGTAGTATCGTTTTCCGTGCAAATGCTTTTATAATGTTTTCGTAGCTTCATTGAATGGCTCAAGGCTTTTTCGCTTTTGATCGAGGCGAAAATAGTGAACTATATTATTTTCAAGGACACGCGTAAAGTAACTAAAGCTATGGTAGATGGTAAAAAGAAAAAGCTTAAGAAATATTATTTAGTGAAAATAAGGTAAAGACTTTTTAGAGTAAGGTTATATATTATATGTATATTAATATCTTTTTAATTTTAATTACTTTTTACTTTGCTATCCACGAGTTTGATTCTCAGTTTGTTCCATAGTTTTTTTCTTACATTTGCCAAAATGTATAGCTTTTTATAAATTAACAATAATTTTAGTTTTCTTTCGCTATTTGTTAACAGTAGTCGTATCGGTGATGCTATTTAATAACGATATTTTTAACCCTAAACAGTAACAGTGAAGACTTTATAAATTTCTACTCAGTCATAATCTGACAATAGCAATTAAAAATATATATATTGTAATAAGCAGGGATGCTAATAAAGTTAAATGTGGTTAAAAAATCTTTCTGAAAAATTTTACATTAAAGATTTACGTAAGAACGGGTAGTCTTTGGAGATTGTTAGTGAGCATATTAGGGCTGCCACTAAAGCATTAATGGATCCTTTACGTTAATACGCAATGTAAAAGGTAGTGTTTGAATGCCAATTAGCCCCAATTACTACCCTGTAAAAAAGATTACACCCCAATGTTATGCATTTGGTGGGTTACGAAGTGCATAATAAATTATAATTAATTGAATTATGGACAGAAAGTTACGACATAAACAAAGTGTGCTAAGCTAATTCATTTAAAAGCCGCTTTGACTATAAAAAGTCCTGCCCTTATAAATCAAAAAGGGTAATTTTACCCCAATTCAGCTCTCGACCTCATGTATCGAAAAAGACAATAAAAAATCAATGTATTTTCTTATGAAATTTCTTCTTATTGCTCCAAACGACTAGCTTCTCTTTTGATCCTTGCAATAGATTTTTGGTAGAAAAGAGTATCTTGTAAAAACAGATACAAAAAACTACATTAAAAAAATGCTTGCAAATATGCATTATTTTTTAATCAAGTATAAAAAACTGATATGATATGTAGACTAATAGTAGAAAAGGATGAAGAATACATAATTAATTGAAAGTATTACACTTTGTATTTTTTTCATTTTACTTTCACCTTAAAAAAACACAAATACTTGATATTTTTAAGTACTGTGTATTTTGGTGCTTCACACTTTGGAATTACACTCAAATTGAGACAAATCGCTTATAAACTATTAAACACATAAACACACAATCGCTTTTATAATAAATGTGTCTAATGTATAATATGTGTTAAATGTCTTGTCAAGCAACCACTTTGTATATCGATTTATATTCCTCAGTAAAAGTAAAACTAATAAGCTTAGTTTGGTTTGTGGTAATCCACTAAAATTAATATGAATTTGAAAACTAATTTTTTTTTTGAAAAGTAGGGTTTTAGAATCTCTTTACAATAGTAGAAACAATTGCATTATTTTATGATATTTTTATTATTATATTTCACCATTAAAGCAAACAATACTAAAATATTATAATAAAAGTCTTAAATAAAAAATATTTTATCAAGAACTTCTGTGTTGTTATAGACGGAGACATTATATGAATGAAGTTATATTATTTATTTTATTGTACAGATCGTTTATTCAACGGGTTTATGTAATAATAGTTATTATACACTAACTAATGTATCGTCATATTATAATCACCTTCAATGTGATCAAATATATACAAAAACCTTTGCTACCAGATTTGCAAAACAGATTGGAAATGCATATGTTTTACATATGTTCGCTTGGGGTAAATGGGTAAACCCGAGGGAAATTTCATATAAATATAATAGCAATGTTTCTTAATACATATATTAAAAATTATTTACATGCAGGAATAATTCACAAAATATTAATACTTAAATTGATATATTTCATTCAATATTATAGTAAAAATAATTAATAGGGACAGTGATATATATATTGATTTTTATACATATAGACAGTACACATTAAGCTCTTTTTTATGTATATACATTTTTAAAATAATAAAATTAAAATTATTTATAATAAAATATCTACTAAAAAGGTTTAATTAACACATATTAATAAGCATCAGTCTAATTTATAGTATACAAAAAAATTACTCTTTGCTCTAACAGAAACACGATTTATACACTAATTTGATGTAGAATCTTCGTTAGACTACCAGGTGTTAATAAAGCTTTAATTTAATTTGATACTTCCAGTCTAACTTCATTTAAATAAGAACTGCAGCTTTAATTCAGAAAATAAATTGCCATACCATATAATACCAGTATAAATTTTATAGACCCTAAAACCCATTTAAAATAGAAAATATAACGTATTATTGTGAAATGAATAATTAATTAAACAAATATTGAATACTAAAGTAATATAGAGACTAACGAAGTAGATCTATAAAAAGTTTTAACTACAAATTTATATTTTATATATTATAGTAATATATATTTTTACGACTGTAAGTCTTTAGAAAAGTGGTGGCGCAAAAGCCCAGTCGTTTTATACTACTTTGTGACGAGGCTTTTAACTCGGCAATTTAATGAGTTAAAACAAGGCCGCGGTTAAATACCGGCGTATTTTCGGCGCCGCAAAGAGTTAATTATCCCGGTTAAATATTGTATTATTCCTTCGGCATTACGTCGACTTAACTCGGACAGTTTAAAGTGGCGGTTAAATTAATTGAAATCGAAGCGGCCAACTTTCGAATGATCGAGTCTATTCGATTTCCTCGTCTCAGCTAACTTTATGGAAATGACCCCATTACGGTTGCGGCCCCTCGGACTATATAACAATGCGAGAGCTTTTCCACTTTTTTTGGATTTTCAATTACGGAAACAAGTAAAGAAGAAAGAGCTTGAGGCGCTTTCTTGGAAACTCTCGAATATTTACTTATTCGTATATTTTATTATGTGAAATGTTTCAATTTTAATTAATATGAGCTGGTGTTATTAGTACATTTTTTGTGTTAGAATAAACATGTTTTATACCTTTATATTAGGAATATTTTTTTCCTCAGCACTTGTTGATAGTAAAGTATATTTAACAATGATATACAGGCAGAAGAGAAACATAATTTGATTGTATACCCCCCCATACGAGCCATTTTGAGACTTGCAGAAGAGTTAACGCACTTAATTGCTTGGTTTTAAAGATTTAAAATTACATTTTTAGTATCGTATAGAACTATTAATCACCCCCTATACTTTCTGTATGAAAAAAAAATATTTTTTTTTACAAAATGGCGGCCAATGTAAAAATTAAAAGTGTCATAATTTTGCAAAATTAAATCCTACTGAAAAATATTGTAAGCAAAAAGTGTTCAGAAGCTTAATTTGCATTTAAAAAAAATTTTAAAATTTTTTTTTTTCTTAAAAACAAGTCTTATGGTGAATTGACCGGGCCGCCATACGAGCTTTTATACGACTTGGCATATAGTTAGCGCTAGTATTTCGTTCCTTTTAAAGATATAGACTTGAAGCACCCTGTATATGTTTGCTAACAAAATCCAATGTGTCAATTTTTTGCAAAATGGTGAAAAGTCTAAAAACTTAAACACTCGTAACTCAGTAGGTTTAAAATTTACCGAAAAGATCGCTACATATGAAACGTTTATAAGTCTAAACTTTATTTTAATAAAATATAAAAAAAATAGTTTCTTGCTTCAAAACAAGCGATGTATCAGTTCGATCGGACCCCCATACGAGCCATTTCTTGATTGCTTGGTTTTAAAAATTTTAAATTAAATTTCTAGTATCGTATAGAACTACTGAGTACCCCCTATATGTTCTGTATGAAAAAAGAATATAATTTTTTTTACAAAATGGCGGCCAATGTAAAAATTAAAAGTGTCATAACGTTGCAAAATCAAATCCTACTAAAAAATGTCGTATGCAAAAAGTTTTCAGAAGCTTAATTTGCATTTAATAAAAAATTATAATTCATTTTTTATTTATATATAAATATATATATATACATATACATCTATACATATATATATATATATATATATATACATATACATCTATATAAATATATATATATATATATATATACATATACACATAAATATATATATATATATATATATATATATATATATATATATATATATATATATATATATATATATATATATATATATATATATATATATATATATATATACACATAAATATATATATATATATACATAAATATATATATATATATATATATATACATACATACATACATACACATATACATATATATAAATATATATATATATATATATATATATAAATAAAAATAATAATGAAATTTAAAAAAAAGTAATGATTATAATATATTTATAACATATATTTGAAAAAATGTTATATACCCCTGAAGCAATTACCCTACAGACGGTTGAAAATGTATTGGATACTTCGATTTCGGAGCCGTCGGATCCGGCAGTTCTCGCTAGTGTAGCCAAAGCCGATATATCGGATTTCGGTAGCCAAAGGGTTAACCACATATTTTAACATGTTTTGAATAAGTTAATCATTAAAAAACAATTAACTTTACCATCTTTCTTAATCATGAATTTTTCATTTACGATTCTATTTGCCACATTTTATTGCATGGACACAAATTGGTTATGACTTAAGTATTAAACGAAAATCCACTTTAAGGAATTTAATATTTACGACATTTTTGGGTTTTAAAGCCGGAGGAGTGTGTCTTTTTAGCCAGAATAGATTCAGATAGAGCGATAACATTTTATTTTATTGTATACGCATATACTATTAACTGCATATTAAAATGTAACTGCCGGTATCCTGTGGTGGAGTAAAAATAGCACGTTTTGAAAGTCGTCAAGTTTCTGTTGGAGTGTCGAGTTGAATTATTATTTATCGTGACGATTATAGACGATCCGCTGATGTGTATTGTGCTTTAATTCCTTGGCGTTTCTGAAGCATTTATCTGCCCGTCCCATTATGACACATTTTTTATATTGCTGGTTCAAGATTGCTCTGGCAAATCGCAGATGAGGATAATGGCGGGCCCATTGCATCACTTCTTGGACACATCCACGAAATACGTTTACGCATTAAAAGTGAAACTAACATATGGCTACTTTAATAAAGGGTAAAAATAACAATAATCCTTGGCGTATTGTAGAATGTAGTGTCTATAGCGCGTCCATTTCACACAGATAGTAGTTTTTCCGGTACTTCTTGATGTTTACTAGTGATTAACGTCTCGAAACAAATGTACTAATAAGTTGTCCGTAAAATAATATAAACAATTATTATCTTTCGAGACGAGTTGATATTTATTTTCATTTATTTGATATTGTTCTTAGAATGACCTTTAAATTAATTGCACAGTTGGTTGAAGCATGAAACATGCTGTATAATATAATTTATAAAAATAATATTTTATGTTACAATAAATATTTTCGATTAGGTATTGAACCAAATTTATTCAATTCTCTTTGTTATTTTTTTCTTTAATATCAATTGAATGGTATAAAGGCAAAGGTTGAATCATCAAGCTACTTTCTTTATGATCTCTTTTATAAAATCTAATATCGCTCTCTCTCCCACTCACGTTTCTTAAAAGCAAAATAAAAAGCATCACTAGATGTTATTACATAATATTTATTACCCGGCAACGCAATATACCATAATTTTTTTCACATCCGGACGGATTTCCCGAGCAATATGAAATTCCGCGCGCCTCGATGGTATCACTGGCGCGTACACTAATTTGTACGTGAAATGAGCCATTCGACTCTACATCTAGATCGTATCGTACACAAAGTGAGTATATCTCTCTATTTATTTAGTTTGGCCGATCGCTTATCTCGAGCCACATCGCTCAGGATGTGGACCATAAATGACAGACTGTTCAAACGGCCGGGTCAGGTTCCGTGAAATGTGAACTTTATTCACGGAGGAAGCAGGTGCGGTCCATTCGAAACTTTAATAACATTCACCGAAATTTACCTACCGTTCCGGTGAGCAAGTGCAAGAAGCGTTATCCAGATTAACGCGCATCGTACGTTCAATTAATTTGACAAACATTTAGGTCAAGGATTGGGATAAGTATTTCAGCTATTATATTGTTAATCATTAAATTGGTTCTTAATTCAACGAAAATCAAACCAAATCCACAATAAACTGGGTATATAAAAGTAATATACCAGTTATTTATTTTAATTTGATCCAAACTAACCGACAATATAATTATAATACAGGCTATTTTAAATTTATTTAAATTAAATAAAATTAAGAGCATCGTGACCTAACAGGTTACCTATCCTATTGCGTCACGATGATCAGAAAACTAAACAATATTTTCTATTAATAATATATACAATAAAATAACAATAGACAAAAAAAATTACATAGTAAAAAAGGGTAAAAAATCGTAAAATAATAAAATTGAATGATGCAAACCGGACCAGCTCCTCATAATTTTTAGTAATTAAAAATATCAATGGCATTTTAAAAACTAGTAAATTTTAGTATATTAATATATAAACATACTACATAGTAGCAATAATTTTTATTTTAGTTAAATTGTTCAAAATTTATAAATGAGTGATGACGATCATATCGAAAAAATATTAAATCTGCATATGAGCAGGGCCACCGAGTTCGAACCCGGGCCCTGGAAAAACAATGATTCCGAGCCTCATGATAAAAATGGCACTTTATATATTTTACCATCGTAATTTAATTTAATAAATAAATAATAATAGGTACGAGTTAACCCTTTCTGTGCTACAAATAAATATAAAAATTAGCCACCGTTGTGACACATTTTCTGAAATCATATTTTATGCGAAATATTTTAATTGGGCATTAAAAATTATTAAACATATATATTTGCATGATAAATACTCGTGTTTTCTTTGCTGCTCAGTGTTGCCATGTAGTTTAGAAATCCAATCCCTTATATTATAAACAATATTATTACATATTTTTCTTACCATTTTGCTGCATACCATTAACACTTCGAATTTAATAGTGTTTCACGATATCATCTCTAGTGAAAAATTAAATTTTTTAAGGTAAATTTATTAGTGACTTTATTAATAATAAAATTCTATTTCCCATTTTTCGTTTAAACCTCAGATGAAATGTATTATTTAATTAAAACTAGCAAAACGTTTATAATAATTTTCCTTTTAATCGCATGATTAAGTAGATGCGCGCGTATACAAAGGGCCAGTTTAATACGAGAGAAAATATTTTTTTGCTTTTTTAATATGTATATTATTAAATGTCACAGATTTAAATGTAGAATTACACAATGATTTATTATGTTATTGATTTCATTTTAATATATGCTATTTTTTTAGTTCATTGTTTATATTTTATTTGTAATTTTTATTTATTTAATTAAAATCTAACATCATAATCTAATATATATTTTATTTTTTTAGTATCCCAATTTATTTATATGTATGTCGTTAATGTAACGTCAAATGAACATGTTTGATTTCTCATTAGATACAATGCCATTTAATAACAACTAATGAACGTTCAATTAATTCGGCGACTCGGGAACATCGGGTATAAATAATTAGATACAAGGTCCGTCCAGGTATCTCAGATACTTTTTTTGCCCTGCCTGTTTTTTTATTATTTCATTATCATCTTGAGACCGGTTTATCGCGATTTTTCTCAAAATACACACACTACGTATGTATACGCTCGGATTCGGTTTTCGGCGCTAATTAGAGCCGTTTTCTGCGAGACAATAAATTAGATTAAATTGCCTGGGCGCAAAATTTTCACATTGCGAAATTATTATATAAAAGGAAGGCTTGATTAATTGGGTATCTATTATCATTACTCACGATCATAGTGTAGAGTGATTATTTTATATGGCATGTGTGTGTTGAAAAAATCTCATTATTTTTATTAGTTTTATAGGCCAACAAGCTTAATTGATTAGCGTAAAAGATTAATTATTTTATTATAATACGACTAGTATTGTACTAGTTAAAAAGGGATCTTCTATTTATATAAATAAATACCCAATAGCTTTACATGGTTAATTATTCAAGGTAAATAGACTAAATTTTATTTTAATACCATCTTACGTAAATATAAAATTAGACAATAAGTAATATAAATCGCATGGTTAAGCTTATCATACTGAATTCGATTTTCTCTTATACATTTACTTTACATACGCATTGTTATAATAAGAAGCAGTATCTATGTAAGTACTCTATAAGCTTAAATAACAATTTGAATTTTCTCAACCGAGATCCGAATGTGTAGTCGTTTATTTAAAGCGGGCTAAAGATAGCCTCGTTGCATGCCCTCTTTTCCGATATCTTATCCGCATTGTATTAAGGGAATTATCCCTTTTCTCATCAGGATTTTTTCTAGTCCCAAACCCTGCGCTATCAGTCCCTGCCGTTTGAAAAATTTACGTTCCGACCGAAAGTTCATTTTTTTCTACGTCCTAGAGAGAAAACTTCATCTGGCGCCTCATTTCTTTGTGTTTGTATTTAATTAGAAACTATGTAAATTGGATTAGGGTAGACATGTGTCACGTCACTCTGTCCATGACGTTCGAGTGCGTCTTTCTAGGTCGGCTATTATCGATTGTGTTTGTTCCTGACACATAATGAGCTAATTTATGTGTCACTCTGTACATGACTAACAATGGCACGATACGGGCTGCGTTGAGAGGATCGCTCGCCTGTGAAAGATAAGCTACAAAGATGAAACAATGGCAAATAATTTTCAAGTTGGGGTAGATTAGTATTTCAGCTGTTTTCTATTGATTCAATTTTAATCGAAAGATAAAATTCTTTAAAATATATTTATGGTTGTTACATCTTTCCAGCGTCTTTGACACTTAGTTTGTGGTTAATTAATTTATTTATTATACTTGCATATAATAATTGCGTCTAAAAAACAGTGTGTAATATCTATTTAGAAATATTCTTAATTTATGAAAATGTACAAGCAATCATATAGTTCATTTTTTTATGTTGTATTTATTTAATAATTTACACACATATGCAGAATGTAACAGATTTACACTAATGCACCCTGCATAAAAAAAATACATAATAAAATCACTCATACTATTCCAGGATAATATTAATAAATTATAAACGCATTATACGATTGCACTATTTTTTTCATTTTTATTATTAATACATTTTTATTCCAAATGCGTCGAATATGATGACGGGCGTTGCAAAGCGACGTATTTATTTATATATCAGCGCTTGTCAATGTATTTTTATCCTAGTGTCGCCGTCTGCGCGGCGAATTTCGTATGCGCATATATATAACGTTTTGTTACATTACTTTCAAGTCAACTATATTTCTCCATTTTCCTCCTCAATCTGAGCGAGCCCCTCGTGGCGATGCCAGTTGAAGCTCAAATATTTGCTAGGCTTGATATATGAGAGAAAACGACACAGGGCCTGTGCATACACTGAGGGGACCAACTGAGCTTTTGCTACGTGCAGATTGCAAAATTCTCAATGTTTTCCGCCTCTGGTACCTGCTTGGATTAGTGCCTTTAAAAAATAATAACTTTTACACAAAAAGGCTTAGTTAATACTACATGATTATATTTTATTTAATAATTTAATAAATGTATGTGTATGGCTTAATAGTTTACTGACAATGACAATCAATCACATTAGTTATATTAACAATAATAAAATAAAAATAATTAATATTTAATTAAAATACATAAATTTCTTATACATGTATAATTCATACAAATTCAAGATAGGTCTCTCTTTGACAGTTAGTTTAAAAAAAATAGGTGTGCTTTTCAGAAAGCTCCCGTTCTTACCAATAATATTAGGAACAAAACAACTTATTGCGGATCTAGAATTTATTCATATATTCTTAAGTTTTCATTTGTAATATAATACGGAATATGATGGCAGTAATATGTTTTTTAATATATTTTTATTTTTTATCAAAAACTGATTATTTTAAGCATTATACATTAACGTTGCTTATATCTATATTCATCACAAGCCAGTGATTTTTCCTTAAAATTTTACGTGGTTGTCCGTGATTCATGGCCGCTCGCGGATTTTTTTCGTTGCTTCTACTCATATTTGTCATGCCAAAATAAAAGAGCAAAAAAACGGCAAAACTAAACTCTGCTGATTAATGGCCGTGTATAAATTTCGCCGCTTTATTTAATTTTTACCCCTACTTTCACGTACAGGGTTGATACGCTATGAATAATGTGCAGGAATATTTTTTAATAAAATTGTTGCCGGTCTAATATGAATATTATTCGTTATTTATGTGTTTACTTTTTCACATGGTACAACTATTTGCGGAAAATGTACAAAAAAAAAACACACAGGGTTGAATCGGGCTTGTATTACTACGGGTTCTAATAATTTCTGCGCCAATAAATCATGCATTCGCGCATAGAGCGGTGAAGTAAATGTTTTGATATTAATTTTTATTTGTTTTTTATTACGTCTTTGATTATAAAACACAGGCAGAAAAGTAGTAATATTGTATTGAATTTTAAGTAAAAGGCAAATATCGTTATTTCATTATGTTATTATGTCTGTTTTATTAAATTTTTATGTAACTTGATATTGCCATAAAATTAAGTACTCTTACCATCTTATTATGTTTAAATTTAATGAGCATAATATTATAATAATACAAATTAGTGTATAATATTTAAAACTATTATATAAAATAACGTATAATTTTGTATTTATACATGTTTAAGCAGCTTATGATATTAGTTAATGTTACAGGTATTATATAGCTTAACACAAAATCAACATTTAATGTTTCTGCCTACCTATTCTTGTCAGTTGTTAATATTGTATAAAAGTTTATGGTAAAATGTTAAAAACGTATCAAGTTAAAATAAACTCCACTTAACGCTTTTGGAATTTAGTTATAAATCAAGTCGTGTATAAATGTTACTTAAATAGATTCACAAATATAAATTTGTGCTTTGGTATAACTCATTCACAAAATAAAACAAAAATTCTTATACACATTAAGTACAATATTTATTTTTTTGTAAATTTAGAAACTGACAATTATTATTACTGTTGTGCTAAATACACATGTACTAAAACAAATAATCATTTTCTGGAAATTAGGGACTATTTTTAATAATTTTTAATTATTTATAAATAATCTTAAATGAACAAATAACTCTATTATATTATTATATTTTTTATAAGAAATCTAACTATAGTGTTTTAACAGTTTTTGCCAATGCGTCATAATGGTCATTATACAAACAATAAGTATATCACAAATTGTTTAAAAAAAATAGCAATTGCAGTGACAGCTAATATAGATAAGCATCATCCCACATATTTTTTGTGGGTTAGGAAAGCTTACTTAAAAGCTGGATGGCTCATTCAAGAGAAGCGTTCTTGAGCGCTGACGTCCTGGTCGTAACGGGCAAGAATAAGGGTCGCGATATCGATTCTTTAGGGCACTTTAAAGTTTGCATCTGTCTCCAAGTCGCCAAACAATGAAGCAACAAAAATTTATTTATCGAGTAAACGCTAAGCCGAGAATGTAATGAAAATAATCCCAACGCTCCTAGAAAAAAACACTCCCGTGTAAAAATATCTCAGGAATATTATAAAATGTTCTTTTCTAGAGAATTTCACTTCTCTGGTATTACAAAAAATAGAGCCATATTCGAGGATACCACGAACTAGCGTATCGTACTGAACGCGAATCGGCAATAAATTATTTAAGTGACACGCGCTCCGCATAACGAAGCTGAGCATCGAAAATTTTGGCGATGTGCATAAAAATAACCTCACTACCAAATCATCGATGGAAGTATTTCTACTTAATACAATGTGACAACGTGACACTTAGCGATGCTAAAAGGTAATCGATTATCGATCGACCTCCTTCACAGTGACTCTAGGTATTTCTGTGAAGAGAGTGAATCTATTTTGGTGCGTGTACTCCAAAACACTTTTTGTATGTATGCCATTGATAAAGAGCAAACATAGCAGAGGACCCAGATTGGATCCCTGTGATACTCCAAAATGAGCGATGATTGTCATAGCTCACAAATAGTAACGAATTAACTCGAAATAAAGCTAATAAGACTGTAGCTTTTGACCAACCTTGTCGAATGTATTTGAAAAGTCGGTATAGACTACATCAACCTGAATTTTAGAATCGAGGGATTTTGTCACCGTCTTCGAAAGGCACAAGAGGTTAATGAACGATGCAGATGAAAACCGTGTCGATGGTCTACTATCGCTTGTCAACAGTGATTGTGGAAACATTTTAGCAGATGCCAAAGGAACAGCATATTTAACTATTGAATGTCCGGGTCTTTATTTTTATTATTAGCGCAATTTTAAATAATACATTTTATTATGCCGCAAAAGTTTAACATACATATATGTAGTTCTAATACTTTACAAACTTGACTTTGGCGTAATTAGTTACAATGTTTAAGTTGTGTTACATAATATGCTTCTTGTATTTGAAAATTAAAGCTCTATATATCATAGAAAAAAATACGCTGCGAGTTAAAAATAGATGTTAAGCCCAAAAAATTCCCAACATAACAAGCTGTGCAAATTTAATGACGCAAAGTTTACTGTATATGTGTTTTTTATAAAATGTACAATACACATACATAGTTATTGTATTATACATTTATTTTATCAGTTTATTGCAGTAATAACTTTCGGAGGATTAACATATGGATACTTGATTTTATCACAGCTTGTCGACACATATAATATATATGTAACTGAAATGCATCTACTGCAAAATGGCGTAACAGTTAAATTTAATACATTTACTGCAGGATTTTTAACGATATGAGGTTTAATGAAAACTCAACAGAAATTATACTGACTGTAAAAATGCATTTAAAATTTAATCTGTGAACTTTTTTCTACTGAAGATATAATCATAGACAAATGTAACTTTGGTGATTTGAAAAGTGGTCAAAATTTTCGCCACTGAATAGCACCTGTCATGTAGCAACGATAGATTAACAATAATAATAATTTCTGTAGTGCTTCGTCCAAGATATTTCCAACATCCAACGATAGCACTTACGCCTAGCTAACAATCCACATCGGTAAAGTTTGAAACCCGCCGATGAAGTAAGAGTATTCAATCTAGCGAAATGCGCAAGGTCTTGGCAAAGTTTCGAGATGCCCGCCGCTGATTAGCGCTCATTATTCTAATTGAATGCGGCTTTATTTCACGGTGCTCGCGTACTAGTATATCTGGTGTGCATCTTGCCATGAGGAGCAGTCGAGAAGGTGCACACCGGCTTGCAAGGTGCATTCTGCGCGAAGATGCAAATCTCCGTTTTGTAAATTGCTTGCACGAAAGGCGACGCCTCGTCTATCTGCCCAGCATCTGGTTGCCCTCAATTAAAACGAAACGCCGGCCGTTTGATGTCGGGGCGTACGTTGTAACGATTTTAAAGCCTGCCGAGACATTGTAACGAGCAGATCGGACCAAATAAGGAAGCGTCGCGAGAACCAAACGATGCTCGCTTATGATTGTGAGTGAGGATCGATTAGAAGTTGGACGGTGTGATGAGCTTGAGAAATGAATGAGTCTACTAAGAAGGGATGATTCATAAGCTAGTGGCGGAACTTCAAGGCGTAAAGCCCCGTAATGAAACAGGCAAGGAGGAAGGAAGAACCTTAATATTACCCGCGTCGTTCATTGTAATGCCATCTTCAAGTTTTACAAATCCTTTACGGATTCTTACATTAAAATTTTTATCTACGTTGACTTAAATGATTATGCAGTAGTAGTAATATATGAATGTATTACTCATCATATTTTAAATTATGATTTTTCTGAACAAAATAGGATGTATCAATCATTTCGCAAGATATCCAAAAAGAGGAAATCCGGATTCGAATTGTAGAGAAAAAATCTTATCAAAGTCCCCCGCATTAACAGGGCGGAAGTACCCTTAACGGCCCTGTAAAAGTAAAGTAAAAGTAAAAAAAAGTCCCCGGAAACGAGTATATAACCCACGCTTGACCCTTTTAACTAAAAACAACCGAGATAAAACGGCAGCACTAACGACTGCGGTTCATGCCCATTTAACACGTGTAAGAGACGTTGTTTCGTTCCTCGCAACGTCATTTTATTGGCTCGACAGATAAGAAAGAACCATTCTGGCTGTTGGGCAAAGAGAGAGCAAATCAAAACGTGTTAGCGTTTTGCATCACATGTTAACACGGCATGTCATTGCGGTGATTTCCGAGAGGGCGGACGAGAGTGGTAGGTATGCGAAAACCAGTCGGTGGATATAATCGCATCGGATGCCATTGTATGTGTGTATATAGATAGATAGATGATTGGTTGTTGGACCCAAGGAGATCTTGCCCGCTTCGAGCTCGTAGGATCAAAGGATGGGTTGGCAATAAATCGAGTATTGCGAGTGGATTGCGTGTAATTGTCGTGAGAAAGTATTGTGCATATTGTAGATTTTTTTAATATAGGGAATAAATAATTTGTGATTCAATATAGGATGCAATATACAGAAAGTGTAGATACTGCAATTTATTTTTAATCTGTGTTTAATTAATTTTTACACGGACTTATAGCTATATGATAATGTGAAACCTCATACTTTTTTATAGTTGCAAAATGAAATTATGTGTTATCCCCCATATTCCTTTAACATTATTTAGACTTATTTCTTCAAAATAAAAAATAAATAATTAGAAGAGTTTTTTAAAACCACTAAAAATTAAGATTTTCGTAACTAAGAGTTCATTGCTAATTGTTAGCAAAATACTATTTATGATAATGAAGCATATTTTGATTAACACAATTGTAGTTAAAAAACTATACCATTTAAAATCAGCCACTTCATATGAAACAACTTGATAATATATTTCTTAATTAAAATTTTACGTATTATACTTACAATAAATGCATAATATATTATTGTTTAATGGCAGATATTATATTATATATTACTGATTTTAATGTATTGATGTATTAGGCTCAACAATATATTTTGTAAAAAATCACATTTTGATTTTTAGATATGATGACTTTTAACTAAGCAACAATCAACGTTGTCGTTTAGAATTTAGGACAATAACAACAGTTTTGGGTTAAAATTATTGTGCATTATTTAACGAAAAATATATTTAGAAATATGTGTGGCAGCAAAATTATAATTGAATTAGTATATTTTGAAATACCAAAAATTAAAATATTTTTTTATAAATTAATGTATAATTTAAAGTTACACACTGATAAAATTGTTAAATAAATGTGTAGTGGGTTTCTATAAAAGTGAAAAAGTATAAAATGCAAATTTTATAAATTATAAAATATAGGTAATTTTATTTACTGGTTTATAACCATTTTTGTGTTTAGGGTTGTGTAATTTTTTACTGTAAAATAAAATTTGAGTAGTTTAAATTTAAAGGGAAAAATAAAAATACTTTTTAGTGGGAGTGAAAAAATAAAAAAAGCATTACATTAGGTGCTAATTTGGGTATATTTGCCCAAAAATCAGGAACCTATAAAATGTTTTTTTTTTTTATTCCAATAAATATAATTTGTATATATTTACAAATTTATTGTTATTAAAAAGAAGTAATTAATTTATATTTCTAAGAAGTAAAAAAGAAAATTCATTTATTGGAATAGAATCAAATTACATAAATTTTCATCAACTAATATTAAACTTGTAGTGTCAAAATATGGGAATAAAAGAGCAAATATATTTAATTGTCCATATTAAAGATATTAAGAAATATATACCATATAATACATTTCTAGCATACTTATGCCAAATTCTCTTGGATTTCACACATGTATATATTATCTAATACTGTAAAAGTTTCTTTCTTTCCAAATTTTAGGGTGAAAAACTCATATGCGTGATGTTAGTATCCTGTTGCTAGGAAATCCTTTGGACGATTTATCGCCAGCGAATCGTTCTTGTGGGGATACATCCATCACCACCATTCTACCCGCATCATCTTAACTTAAACCTTTGGAACGTTTTTTATTAGGTGCTAGTAGCTAGTTTAACGGATAATTTTAAATTTTCTCATATTTTAATGCTATATTTGTGTTATTAAACATTTTAAAATATGTCAATAAACAAAATAGTATTTCTCATATACATTTAAGGGTTAGTTTTGCTACTTATACATTTGATTAATATTATGCATCAGGATGATATAATCATAATTTCCGATTAATTTACTTGGTAAACAACTTTGTCACCACTTGTCACCCCTCATGTTCGTGACGCGTTAAAATTCCGCATTTCACTATGTGTCATCTCCTAAAAATAATACTCTAGAAGTCTGGAACAAGGACCCTGCTACGTGATTTACATACATACGCACATTTTCTCGCACTCGGACATCCTTCATGATTTATTCCCTCGTGATGAATTGCGGCCCGTTTCCGCCTTATTTGATTTTTAGGATAGTGTCGAGATGTATTGCCGTCGCAGCATCCGTAAATCATAGGGGGTCCAGCCGCTTTCGGGAAGTATAGATAATTGATGAATGAACGCATATATCCTGATTTTCCAGTATGGGGGATACAAAGATAGACCAAGATATCCTTTGTAAAGCTTACGCTGCTGCGCCGCACAGTAGAATATAATAAACTTTTAAGAGGAAAAAGATAATATTCAACAAATATTTTATAATAATACATATTTAGAATTAATACTAAATGTGCAATGTATTTTTTCTTTAAATTACTAAATTTTAGAATATAATGTAATAATAATAGATAATAAAGCTATTTTTATGAATTTAATACTCTATTTTTATGTATGTTTTAAACTACATAGATTAGATCAAAATAGATAAGTAAAATGTTATTTATTTTAAGTAATGAAAATCATTTTGGTTATTTTTTTCTCAGTTAATTAAAATATATAAATTTATAACTTTATTTTGCATATTTTTTCATAAAAAGATTTTATCCATTTATATTGTATCTTCATAATTGCTTTAAATTTACATCACAATTTTATAAACTTTGCGTATTCAAAAATTATTTTTATAAGCTGAAATAAATCGCCAGTGAGTATTAGTGCAGTACGAAACAAACCTAACAATAGACAGATAAGAAAATGCCATTGATATTTTATTTAAGCATATATTTGATACAAATAAAGCATAAAAAACACTTCACTAGTAGTGCCAACTAAATATTTTTTTGTGGATTGGCTTTTATTTAACTTTCATGATTTTAATTTGTAATTGTATGCATTACTTGACTTAGATTTTGATATAATCCTACTGTGCGCCGCATGCCAGAACAGATTTTTTTAATAGACAATAATGCCAATCTTGTTCTTATTTAAATTCTAATTAAGGCGCAACGATCTAGACTTAATTGGGCGAAAGACCTGATCGATCCACGGCTCTGCTCCTATCAATCCAATTTATTGTCTCTGCGTCCACCCCCTGTTTTAGGGGTGTTTTTCCCTCACTTTGTTCGGTTTAATCCTCGATCGGTCGGCCACGATGGATGATGAGGAGGCGAGGGTGGCTGTTGAAAAATGAGGGTTGCTTATGGCCGATGTATCGCAATCATCAAAATGGGCGCATCGGCCCAAGATAGCATTATTGTTGTTATTTTTCAAATTGATACGACGAATTTGTCCTTTGTGAGGATTGTCTTCTTATCCGCGGAATAGGAAATAAATTGGCGGCTATACAATGAGTCGGCGAGGGAAAAAAAACATCTTCAGAATTTATTAATAAGACCCTTCGACGTTTTTTTCGCACAATGGACTAATCAATCGACAATTTTTTTATTTTGCGTTGGGGCTGTATTTTTTTTGTGGCGCAGAAAATATATAAAAATACATACTTTGTACAGTTTCAAGAATTTATTATAAAGGAAGTATAATTATATATTCAGAAGACTTAGACTAGTAGCTTTGTGAAACAATAGTACAATATGTACCGTCTATAAATATACTAAATAATTCATACTTATTTAAATTATAAATAATAAAACAAATATTAATTTGGTTTATAATTCAAAGCACTTTATTTCTGTAAGAATATTTATGTTATTATTTACAAGATGAGAAAAATACGTTGTTTGTCTTTACATTCGAGCTCTAATTTTTTTGACCGAAAAATCACTATTTCTTTTTATCTTTGTGAATTAAAACATATCGGTTAATTAACCTTTATCAAATGAACACAAATCACACAAAACATATTAAAAAAATACTTGCATCTATTTGTTTTTAAATGATGTACATGTTTATTCATATAAGTTTAGTTAGCAGTGATGATCTCATTGGTTTACTTTGATACTTTTTATATGAATATCGATATTTTTAAGATCAAATCTCAGTATCGATTTATCGGAGAGGTTTAGCCGTACAGTTTTCAAGATACGAAATATAAAATCTCCAGCATCCGAACTTTATCGCGCGAAATAGTAGAACAAAAGCCGAGCATTGCCGGATCAGCGTCGTTTCCGAAGTGCCATTAGCATCTTCTTCTCCTCTCCCGCCGTCGATACTTCCTATGGTCTTTGGACTTTTTTCTTGCGCTTCCACTGCTGCTATATGCTCGATGCCGAACCACCGCAAGCTATTTGTGCCAAGTCTCTGCCAAAGTTTGGCCTCGTTCCGTTCGAAGTATCGCTAACCACCACATAATTCTATCGGTTTTCCCATTGGAACGTTGAATACGTGACATTTGTGCGCCGAAAAAAATAACTTGGCATCCTTTCGCAAGAAAATTGCAATAAATTATCCATTTAATCGCGCAACGCTCGTGCCAATACTCGATAATGGGTTTTCTTTTTAAATTTTTCCAAGTACACACCCACTTACATGGCTTAACTTGAAACCAGAAAACGAGATTTGAAGAGTTTAGATTTATATACCTTATGCTGTGATTTGTTAAAAAAAAAAAAAAATTTTGTACTAATAAATGTACGCTACTGATATAGTCATTAAAACTATTTGTAACGCTATTTTAAATAATAATTTTAACTTTATAATATCTTTCTTTCTGTGAACTTAATAATTTAATATTTACAGGAAAGATACAAAAATGTTTAAATTTAATTCATTGAATTGAAGAATTTATAAAATTTTATATATGCAATTATCTAGTTATTTTTATTGTCGTCACTTCAATGTTTCCTATTTTCTTACGAATTAAATATATTTTTAAGTTCTTAGATCATCTGCTTATTTAGTTTTGGTATATTAATATATTTTTTATTTTATTAATGTATATTAATATTGCTTATTTTAAATAGTAATTTCTTTACATTTTATATAGGATTTTTTAAATATTATTAAATATTATCAATTGTTTCCATTACTCTAAATCTTATTCATTGCATGAATTGCTTAATTTATTATGGTGGATGACTTAAAAAATTCAAGAAGGTGTAGTCGATTTTGGATTTCCTCGACCTGCAGGAGAATCTCAATTATTTTTGGAAGTGAGATTTTGATAACCGTGTTATGAAATATCACACAATTTTATTTTCAAGGTCCTTGATGGCGGCGGAATATTCCGATCATCTCAGTAGATATATTATACAGAGCTTTTTTTATTAAGAGTCTTGGTGTGACGTTCGAGACGCACTGGAAATTCAGCCTGCACATTTCAGAGGCTTACTGCAGATCGTTAAAGATACTCGGTTTTATCTGTTCATTGTATAGATTTCGAAGTGTAATGAGTCATTGAAATTAATTGCGGCTCGAAAAATTACAGCGTTAATTCCTTTGGTATTTATACTAGAAGGAAATACGGTTACTATCCACTCCTTTTTCTTAGTACTTTAATTATGCGAGCGCTGATGTTTATGTAAATAAACACTTTTGAAAATTACTTAGAGGCATAGGTGACAACCCTTTAGCTCTCAAGCAGCTTTAAATGTGAGGCCCAGAGAGTGGTCATTGTTCTCGATCGCGTCCTATGTTCCTGTCTGTAAACGCTAGGACTGGAGCACTTTCCAATCTTCAATGACCGTTTGACTGCGCAACACGGTACATCGAGCTCTTTATATTTTTTCTTGCACATATGATGAGTTCGTTCTGTTCGTATGGGGTAATGTACACCTGTTGAGGTAATTTGTGTCTGCCTTCTTTTATGTTTTTATTTATGCTTTTGACAATCATGACGCATTTATTTAACCCGGCAGATTTTAGTTTAATAAATAAATATGTATCATGATGGTGGAAGTAAGCAGGCATAAAAAGATAATTTTCAGTTTAAAATGTTATGTAAAACGCATTAATTTGATACTAATCAATGAAATACTGATGCCAGTATTGTCAATGGTTCATTTGTAATATTGACGACATTTATTATAAGAGACAGATGGTTTGAAGATTTGAGTGGATAAAGATTAATTTTATTTTATAATAAATTATATTCAAAGTGCTCCCGTATTTAATGTCTCCAACAACACCACTTACCAATCAGCAATTGAAATTCGGCGAACGTTGAGCCATTTCGCAGAGCAAATTGACAAATTGTCGCGATTGATCTTCGCGGCCGATTGAAGTCTGCACGCCACACATTGTAGAATTTAATCGTCGCGCTTAACACGAAAATTGCATATCGCATGGGGTACTCGATTGACGCCGGTTTGCGTGTGTTGCCGGTTTACTATACGGTGTGTGTGGCTTCGGCTGATATAAAAGCACTTTTCGGGTAATTAACCATGCGGTAATTAATTACTTGTCGGGCTTTAGAAAACCCGACGGCTTTACGGCCGTTGATTATTGCGCGGAGTCGTATGCCACTTTGGATATGTTTAATATTTCAAATTAATTTAATTTTACTGTTTGATAGATGAATCACGCTTTTACATATGGATGTTAATGCCAACTTGCTAATGCGAGGTTGCAATGGCAAAAGGTAATGTGTTGTATGTAGCAGAAGTAGTGTTGATAGTAACATATAGAAATTGAATTAAATTTTAGAGCAACTAATTCCTTAAAAAAATACTCAAATGTATTATATTTGTAGTGCGAACTTTTATATGAATTCTGTCTATTATTTTTTCATAGAAAAGTGTCATTGACTCTCATGTTTTTATGGTTTAAGGTTACATATTACAATAAAAATAAAGAATACCTTGAAATACATACTTAGATTCATTAATAGATTTATTATTGAAAAATATAAAAACCTTTTAAATTTATTAATTTTAAATTAAAATTAACTAACTTAACTATAGCCTTTAAAGCGGAGGCCGAGTAAACATAGTAAATAGCCAAAAATGGGGTTAAAAAATAAATCTCTTGCGTATTAAAAACTTAATTAACATACATAGTATATACAAATACAATTGAAAAAATCAACATTTCTGTAATCCAAAAAAATCAAAGTATGTATATCTTGTTTAAGAATTTAAAAAATTGAGAATTCAAAAAATCTAAGATTGAGTAAATATTTGTACCCTAGCGCCTTTTTGTTAGGAGCGCTAGGATCGGGTAGCGTCAATTCAATCAAGCATTTTTTGAGGTTACTAAAATTCGATGTCGGCAATCCGTCAATGCTCAGTCACTTTCAGTTGCGAGCTTTATAATGCCCTAGAGTCGCGATCGCGTCCTTTATTCCTATCCGTTGCGGCTAGGACGCAAGCGCTCGAGAAAGCTCCTCATGCACGAGCCGGTTGGCTTTTCAAGCAGCTTGCCAAACTATTGAATGTTTTTGGCTATGGCTATAAAAATCTGAGAAAATGTGGTATATGGCTGATCAATTTCAGTGTGCACCGTAATTATTTTTTATTTATTTTTTATTATTTTATAATATAACTATTGTTGTATAATGACCGTAGAGACGCATTAGTAAATCTGTCATAATGATCAGATTAGTAATATAAATTTAATAAAATTTATAAAACATCTACATACATATGTATATGTTAGTTGGAACAATATGTTCAATGACACACAACCAAGTTTTAGTGACCCGATTTGACGATTTGCTATTTATTTCTTGTATATTACACGTATACGATTTAGAACTACCCGTGTGTGCGTCTCGCAAAGAACACACAAATTGCGGTCATCTTTATTGCACCTCGTAAAACTCGGAGATGAGTCCAGGGATATACAACCGCACTAAGGCCATTTATCTCGTATTAACTAATAAACTTTATGTGCTTCTAAATATAATAATAATATAACATAATGCGTCCTTACGCATTACGTTTATGAGCCTGAAACACTTTTATTCCTGCCTTAATTTAGAAAGTATTTTCATATTTCATCTGTAATAAAATGGCAAAGCTTTTCGCAAACGGTCTCCGCAGTCACGATTCCAATAAGCTTCGGATATATCCTGGCTAAAACTGAAGGGATTCTCCCACTTTATGGAGACGTGACCAACGCTCCACCCCCTTGCACTAACAAGCCACAAGTGTCAACACTATTATACGTGATTATGAATCATTTCACGAGCTTTCGTTATCACCGCCATTTCCTACAGCCCCATATGAGAGAGCGACACATGCACTTTTTATGTGCGCTTTTATTTCCTCAGATATGATACCGAAGTTGACCCTGGAGATTGCGGTAATGCTATCTTTATTACGTAAAATAATAGTATATTCCTAGAATATATGTTAGAATAAAATATGGTGACTTGTACGAATATTAGATCAGCTTACACAAAGCATGTGTTATAATTAATTAATCACGCTATAATTAATTGGTGCCAGCTACGCCGAAACATCATGCAATGGCTTAAAAAAACTCTTGACACTTCTCGCTCATTGTTTCCCATCATCATGTGTGGCATTTTCTATCTAGAATTAAAATCGTCACGCAATCAAGTGTGACTAAATTTGTTATACCATTCAGAGCCTGAGATATATCATAAGATTCGAGACGTGCATTCAGCAAACATTCCTCATTCGATTTGACAAAAATTTTATCGTTTTTTTATGTTGCGTATTTTATACACTTAAGCCATCAATATGTCGATTGCCTTTTGATATATGCAATATGCATATAATGCTGCAGTGTCATTCAGAATAATTAAATTAGTATTGTGTAAGACATTTTTAATTTAGTATATGACCCATTTTCTTCTTTGTTTCAGGTCAGTACATCATCCATTAATTGAATTTCGTTGCCGTGTATTTTGTCATCTAAACGTAAGTGAAACAAATCATCTTCCCTAATCTCACAGTATGACACTATCAAAAAACTCATCAAACTCTTTTTGTGACCAAGCTTTCAATTTGATACCACCATATGTGTCACATGGGTTCAACAAAGGCGTCGATTAATCTATCTCAAAACTTGCACTGTGTGTCGCCGACCAATTAATTTCGGTTCCGACGCTCCGAATTGACATCTTCAATCTCACAATCAATTATTTCGGATGCCACATGCGACCCACAATCATTGTCAATTCGACGTTTTTTACTGAGTCACGTGCCCCAATCAGCATCCGCATTATGGTCACACGCATGCTCTGTAATCAGCCCGGAGCGGTTCTCTTTTTTTATGGGACATACATATAAATTTGTAGCTCGATAATGATTTTTTTACGATCACTCGCGAGGCATATTGAGATAAATTATCAATCGATAAACGATTTTTATTGAATTCGTGTGTCAATGTGTTTATATTATATGAAATAAATATAGTATTTTCAAAGCACTTTATTTATATTCATATTGTGTGGTAATTTAATTTTTGGATCAAAGTTGAGTCACGTGGTATTAAACCGAAAATAATTTAGTTGTGAATAGTCTTAATACATTTTTTGTATTACACATTTGCAATTAATACACTACCAGGTTTTTACAATTGATATAATTATAAAATTATAATTAGAGATATTTACCTTAAAATGGAAGATCTTGTACACTTGCAAAGAGAGAGCAACTGTAAACAAAAAGCTATTATTTATTTGTTTTAATATAATAATAAAATATATTTAGTTTATTTTATTTTATAACCATTACAACTAAGAAAATTTAACCATAGGATAAAAAATCAATTTTAGTATTATATTGACCATATAATATATGTATAGTAAATAAATAAATATGGTTAATTTTTTTGCTTAAGTAATTAAAATTATGAATAATATACACTATACTTATTATTTTTTAAATTATATTTTTTTTAATAAAATGCTATATAAGTAGACGTATTTAAAATAACAATTTTAAAATTGAGCTGTCAAAGTGCTGTGACCCTGTCAAGAGCATTCTCGAGTCTTCCTTTGCAGATTACGACAGATTTTGGCTTTAATTGAAATGTCGCAGCATTTGAAAATTAGTCGAATTTTGATTATCCGTTTATGCAACGCTCAGCATTTTCATAAATAATAATTAATTTCTTAGTAAGCCGTTTACTTAAATTTAATCCCCTTTTTCCAGCTGTATTTTGATGTCATTATTTTATAATTTTTGGCTGAAATTCTTACAATAACAATAATTATTATTAAAAAAATAAATTGTATATTCAATACTTGAAAGTAGGTAATCGCCGTTTACTCTTTAACTCTTAACGAAGTTGATTTTATACGTTTCCCTGAATCTTAATCTCCTTTGCTTTAATTTTCTTCAAACACGAATAAAACGTCAAAACTTTGTGAAGTGTTATTATTCGTAAATTTAATATAATTATTTATAATTTATTAATATATATAAATATACTTTGACTTACAGAAATGATTCGAAATTACCTTTTAAAAAGTAATAATCCTTACAAATAGTTTTAATATGTTTTGTATGGTTTTAAAAACATTGTAAATCATCAGCTCGGTACTTTATATATTATATATTAAATTTCTCAACTCTTCATTGCCTGCCGTTTATTAAGAAATTAAAAATATATTTATTTATTGCTTCTGCCAATTATAATATTCTGCTTCCAGGAATTATATAACCCGAAGTCTTGCAGTACATATTATGTATTTATTTTTGCAGTGTCTATTGTCCTATTGCCTCGTCGTAATTATTTGTCCTATCTTTTCGTTGTAAAAAATTATATATAATTAATTTGTAAAAGTTTACCGTTTCTTGTGTAGTATATGCAGCGTAAATACTAGCTAAATTAATAACTCAAGTTGCGAAATGTACGGTTAAAAAAATATTATTTAATATAAATTTAACGTTTTTTGTGCCTTTGCATCTGTTGTCAAAATAGTGTCAATATCCGATGAATTCAATTCTACGTATACAAGAGGTAAAATGTACCGTATCCATAATTCATACATATTGATTTGCCTCGCATTACACAATGGTATTGCATTGATGTAATGCGACATATTGTGACATCTCATTTTATAGGATATCCTATTATTGTCTTTCTGATGGAATACTCTTATTCCGCATACGAACCGTGAATTGATATTAATAATTTGTTTATTGAAATACGCACTCCAAAATGACAATTGATACGTCTGTAATACCTTTTTTGCGAGCTCCATATAATGTAATTTATACCATGTGTATGTGCGAACGAGGGTTGGCAAAAAAATCCATTGTCGACCGTGTAATATCAATTGTGTTAATGTAGAGCATTAATCAAAGTTGTCACCCCCGAGTTGTCCCCGGAGAAGACTGTTTAATGGTGTGAACATTTCGATTGAAAAATAATAACACACACATATATTTATAAATGTAATGTAATGACGCATTGCCGCGGGGACACCTCATCATTACATCTCTGTGATGTATTGGACAATGAGATCATATGTGCAATTTTTTTTAACGATATGAACGGACGTCGGAATTTCATTGTATTTTGATACGTTTGAAGTCAATGAGTTAGGGGTGATTTATTTCATATTCCACGTCGAAAATGTTATTTGGTTTATTCATGAAGTGAGGGAAAGTAATCTGTGTTTGATATTGGATATGTTGAACCTGGTGTTATTATTTGAATGTTTTACATAGGCAAAACTTAAATTATTGTTGATAACATAAGTCATGATCTCTTGTATAATATAAAAAAATAAACTTATGATTAAATATATCATTTTAGAATTATCTGTAAATCAATCATTTATGGTTTAAAAAGAGCAGCTTGTTATTCACACAGAAACAGTTATTGTGTTTAACAATATTGTACAATGGACGGTTTGGATATAAGAATTGATAATTATTTTGTGGTTGTCTTTAGCGATTCTTCTCAGCTTTCCGATTAAATTTTTATTAAAGGTGCTTAACATCAAATAATTATTATTGACACTAGCTAACTGCGATCGATATTATCAGTGTCCTGACGGACCGTATAGTATGGATTGTAAAAAAGACTTCCCTATTACATTATTTTAATATATTATGCGTTTATCGTCATCACCTAAAACTAAATGAAAATTTTTCTTTTAATCTTGGTTAAATAAATTAATAATAAATTGGGCGCAAGCCCAATTCGTTACAACAGGGTCAATCAGACATAATGAATACATTCAAGAAAGTATTAAACACGAGACTAAAAGTCTAGGAATTGGTGACATCTGTATCATAATTATAAATTATTATATGTAATTTAATTAACAATCAGCAGTTAGGGCTGGTTTTTAATAAAACGTGTTTTTATAAATAAAAATTCGAGTTTGCTGCCGTGGCTTGAACCCGTGGACTCTGATTTATTAGTCTGAGACGTTACAGATTACACTATTTCGACCTTTTTAAAATCGAACCAAATATTAATATAGTTATCTTATAATTAGTATAAAAATGTGGATTATTTTAAAGATATTCTTTTCCAACACTATGTTATACATATTTATTTTGTGAAGAGTAAGAGAAATTTTCTTCTCATATGATTTTTTTGTCAAGTAATTTTAATGTTTTAAAAAGCTTATAGTGTAGAACTTTGAAATAAATACTTATATTCTTATCACTTAAAATTTAATATAATTTTAGCAATGTTTTTATTTTAAGCTAATTAAAAAATTAAAATCTGATAATAAAATTAAAATTGTTGCTGTAATAAAAACAACGACTTATACCATTGGCGCCATTAAAAAAACGTAATACATATAATTTGATAATTAATTTTTTTAAATAAATCTGGAACTGCTCAGATTAAAAAAAATAGTATTAGTAGTAATAAATCGCACAGTATTTTTCACAACAATAGAAAAAATCTCGTGATCAAACAATTGCGTTAATAAATGGAAATATTTCACTTACCACATCCGTCCTCAGATAAAAAATACTACTTTGTGTCTGGAAAGGATCTGAACTATACAAAACGTTCTACCCTGCACATACTATTATTGTGTGTCTTTCTTTGATTACTAATCACCGTAGTGGCAATCTGGGCCATTTATATTTTTAGGCGCGTTAACACCTTTCGTGGGTGTGTCCAAGAAGCGATGAATTTGGTTCGCTAAAATCCTTATCTGCATTACTCAAATCCTTATCTGCAAAGTCACAAAATACATCAAAGGAGCATCAAGTATCACAAAAAAATTTAACTGTACAACAAAATCACACGACAATAATACAACTCGACACGCCAGCGAACACTCTCCCATCTGCTTTTTTAACTACACCGCCTGATCGAAATTTCTTTATATATGTATGTGGTTATTTATATAATAAGCTTTCATGGGGGCTATTTTAGCTGCAGAGGCAAATTCCTTCGGTCTCAAAACCAGAAAAAAAATGAAAATGTCGCACATTCATTTTTGACGTTAGATATGATTTTAAAATTAGAAAATAAATTAAGGCTTGCCCTTATATATTTTTTTAACTTATCTAGAGAAATAATATGTAATTCATACAAAAATTGTTGTTACATTACTTTTTATTTAAGCTCTAATACTTATTTTGATAGATGTGTTAAATAAGTTTTTTAATAAAAAACTAAAAATTTTAACACAGTTTTATTTTTTCCTTAAGCTGCTCTTTATAGTAACCATATTTTAGTTGTGAGACAATCAAACCGTGATTTTTGAACTTATAAACTTGATATTTAATTAATCTATGGATATTAGTTCATTACGCAGCGAAATATGTTTAATCCGCTTCTTTAAACATTTACACAAGCAACTATAATTGAACATCGAAAATGAAAACGTACAATTCGCAGACTATATCAGCAAACACGCCTCATTTGATGTTCGTACAATGAACACAACATATATACATAAATGTATATGGAAATACCGGTTTTGATCGATCCGAATCGTGCAACTTGAATTTATCGTGGATCAAACAAACTGTTGTACTGCTTGCCATGACACGATACAGCGGCCAGATTACTGAATACTCATTAGTAATCCAAGTGAGCACCCAGCCGGTAATTAAATATGAATGTTCGGGGTTTGTATAATAATTACCGGAAGCATATTTTGCGCATGGAAGGAGCAGTCGCACCGTAACGTTGACGTAATCTCGCCAGGCACGCGTGTGCGTCTTGAATGACACAATCTAACCGCGTGTTGATCATTATTTGCCTTAATTGTGGAATTGAGTTAATTTGTGCAATTTATATATGCTATTTGATAGATTGGAAGGAGGTGTGTAGATGTTGATTATGTTTGCTATATATACATATTTATAAACACAATCATATTTAAGTTGTATTATGATTTAAACATGATTCTATTATTTGTATATATTGCAAGACTATTTTAGGGCCAAATATTAGCGGAAAATCTTTAGAAGGCTTTGTGATAAGTTAGGGTTTAATGAATGTGCATATGAAAGCAGACAGATGGGGATGGGATATGAACAATATAAAATGGATTTAATATGTGATTATTACCTAGAGACACACAGAAGACGGAGAGGAGGATAACTATTTTAGTTAATGTGATATATATAGTTTACATCGTTAGCTTAGGGGATAAATATAATACATTAGTAATGTGTTTTTTTTGTATTATGTAAACACAATATTCAATGTATTTATTTATTAAAAATAAATAAAGCAATATTTTTGATGAAAAAAGGCAAATGTCATGAATCTATTGATTTTGTAATTAAATTCATTTTTGCTTAAATTGATTATTCAACAGCTATATAAAAGTTAATTTTCCATATTCTACACTAACTGGTTCTACAAATTCTAATAGTTTTATAGTAATGCAATTTTTTAATATTAAAATAAAACACAAAACTTAGTGCCGTAAATACAATAAATAATTAAATGCATATAAACCATTTTTTGGCTTTGTGTCTTTAAAAAAATATTATTTCAATTTATCAAGATTTATTTTTATCTACATACATTTCAAAATAAACTGCAAAACTTTCTGGTCGCGTTCTTTCTTATGTGGGTCACCGGATAAAAATATTATTTTTATTTATTGCACAACTACTCGTATACCCTTAAATACGGCCCTGATCCGCCACTATCGCCGATTCGCACCCAATTCGGCGCCGTATAAAAACGCCTTTGAAGTGTGTAGGGTAGGTTTATACTGCAATTTTGGTCGATAAATTAAGCCTGGTAGGCCCTGCGTGCGATATTTATAGGGAATATTTTATATCTGCGAGCGATAATCCTCTCCTTGCTCCCAAAACTACAACTACCACCCATTTTCAACGCGATAACAAGGGATGCTGTCTTCGCCCCAGTCGCTGACCATCAATCATCTACCCCCCATGGCACTGCACACCATAAAGCTCACGCCGTCTCCTGTTTTCCCCACTTCACGGTCCCACGCTTCTGTTCCGAGGATCAGTTAACGAACTAACAATTCATCACGACAAATTTTAATGACACACGTATGCATTATTTTAAATAAGCGCGGGGACTAATTGTGTCCCACTACCCCAATAAAAAATACTACCCCTCCGATACTACCCTATGATATTTGCTTCTTTTTAGTAATGTACTATTTTAAAATAGATTATTAATAAAATTATAATAATTCTCATTATTATAATTTTATTAAGTGGAGGTTCTGAAATATCATTATGCAAGTTATGATAACTTTAATTTTTAAATCATCTTACACGTTCCAAAAATGGCTCTCCAATAATTAAACTTTTTTGTTGGTCATTAAATGAATTGCACATGAACAAAGTTATCTCTATTACATCTAAAAAAATATGGATGTGCAGTTTTATTAGGCAACCTTTTTATTTAAAATATATCATAAATAGTTAATCCATAACTTTCGCGTTTTCGATGAAAATCATTCCTTGATTTTTCGTAAAAATATATTTTTTTTTATTAATTTTAGTGAAAATATAACTTCACTGAAACACATTCACTGTAACAATTGTAGCAAATTAAGTCGTTATTACTTATTAACCAACGAATCTTTCCCTGCTGTTGGTAAGATTTAATGAATATATAATATTTAAAATAAATAAATTATATACAAATTAAATAAAAGCCTTTTCTTTAGATTAAACAATATTACTGCAATCTTGTTTAATCAATCATAATATAAATTGCTTACAACTTTTGGAAAATATCAGTTAAAACAATCAGTACTAATAATAATTTGCTCGAAATTATGCACTTATTTTAAATATTTTGGTAACGGCTGTATTTATAATATGTTTTTATTTCAATTGTAGCGATAACGGTTTAGTTGTGTATTTTTATTTAATCTATCTTTTAAGTATGCAAAGTTTTATTTGCAAATATTTTTAATTGATATTTAAGCTTTATAAGTAATTAAAAGCTTATTGAAAACGGCGTCTTTATTGTCATATTTAATGATACCAGATCTTCGTTGGTCGATTGCTTTTTTTTCCATAGTCGTAAATACTCAAGAAAATGGAAAACTTGGAACGTTCGTCATCGCGAAGATAAACATTTATTATAACGCAATAAAACGCTAAAAGCATTTCTCGATATTATATTCTTAAGAAATCGAGTTATAGCGAACCAATAAATCATCGACGTCATATTAACTACTTAGCTTTTTTGCCGACCCACCAATAAAAAATCAATTTAAAGATTGAGGTGAGGATAGCAGGAAGGCACAGCAATTATGTTTTCTTTGTATAAAAAATAAATCCATGGATATTATATAATTTGATATATCGATGATAATGAAAAAAAGATTGGGATCCGGTTGTGGCGATAATTAAAACCAATTTATTGCACCGTTCTTGTGTTCTAATTTATATCCATGGTATATATTGGATGTAGGTGGGGTACGCTGTGTTCATAATACCATATTGGCTATCTCTGATCCTTACCGACTATCGATCAAAATGCTTATATGTATCGCAAGGACCTGTCAGTGTTAATGTTGCTGTTCATAGGTGTTCTTGAAGCTCTCTCTCCCTTTCTCGCATGCCCCTATCTCGGTCCTGTACACCACAATCACCCACGTGAAAAGGCCGGAGTAAAAAATGAGTACAAGTTCAGCGGTGAAACGCAAAGCCATAGATCTTGATTTTATGTCCACACTACACGAGCCCTCGCCCCGGGTGATCAATCTCTCACAAAATTTAAATTTTTCGTCTATATCGGGGTTGGATTTGTTTATAGTGCCTATGCCTATTGTGCCAACCCCTTATATGGCTTGTATTGCTTTAATTAATTGCCGGTTATGAGCTATGTACAACGTGTAATTAATAAACTTGATCCAATAAAGGAATGTGTAGAGCTTTTTGTGATTGTGGGTTTCGTCAGATCGATACGGCGCATACTTGTTTAATGTGTACATGCATTAAATACTTTCGTTATTGTAAATCGTTGTTAATGTTGTTACAAAGTTGCATTCAAGTTGCAGATTTATATTGATTAAATCGAATCATTTAATGGAATCAATTTATTTTTAATTAAGTGTAATCATTCAGAGAAACGATTTTTTCGAAACGAAACTTTCAAACTATACAAATTGTATCATTATTTTTTATATATAATATTAGTATTTTATATGCCATAAAAGTAGCTAAAAGGTTGTTTGATATGAATTGCCTGAGATATAAAACGCTATATTTTTTAAATAATAATTATATGCTACATTTACAGAAATAGTATTTCGCGAACGATTTAAAAATTATTAAATCCCTAGCTTATAGAAATTTTTATTTTTAGAGGTTGTAAAGTCGTCAAAGGCTTTTATATTATATTATAATATTACGCTGATTATTGAATTTTCCATTTCGACGAAATGAGTCCAATTGCTTTGAATGTGATAATCTTCAAGGGAAAGGTCAGAGGAATATAGGGTTATGAGGTAAAATTTACAATCCTAATTTGTTTAATTTTGCAACATTAATTAGTGAAGTATGACCTCGAATTATTATAGAGCAATATCACCTGTCGGTTTATAACATCGAATGTTTTATGGTTAAATTTCAATGCATGGTTTCAATATCCATACAATAAATTTCCGCTGGAATATTCTCACCTGGTTTATGAACCGATCAGTGAATTGTTAATCTAGAATGTCACCATATTTTTTTTAGGTGCAAACTCAGTTTCGGAGCTTCTATGTTTAGCACAGTTCCATGAATCTTAATGCTTTTGGAAAGCTCGTGATCTTTTTAATGCAATTGTCTTATATTTTTTTAACAGATTTGTAAAATAACAAACTTTTATTCTCTCTTTTACACATTAAAACAGCTTGTTTCTTAATTTTTAAAGGATTTATTCTTCAGTAAGAGCTGTTGATCTTCCATTCCAACTTCACGTCTCCATCATGAATATCACTATTTCTGTTTTGAATTTATTATATTATATTGTTTTGCTATATTTTGTCTGTTAATCAATTTGGTTATATGTTTTATCATAAATGTATCATATCGCACATTAAATTTAAACACATTGTAAACACATCCTTACAGTGACAAGTTCTATTAAATTTTATTATGTCACAAAAGCATTAGAAATAAATAAAGTTGATAATTAAGTTAAGAAAATTGCTATTTATTTTTATTTTTACTACATAAATAATAAAAACAATTGTTAATGAATAGTTTATATGAGTGTGCTTAAAAAGGATTTATAAAATAGGTGTATGCTATATATTAAAACTAAATTAGTATATGTACATACATTATATTTGAATGCAGGACTTTGTGTTAAATTTATCTTAAACCCTCGTATAAAATCGACCAAAACCACATCAAACCCCTATATCAAATCCTCAAGTTAACCAATTAGAGAATGACATAGCATACCAATGAATCACACCGAGGGTATTATGAATAGTTTATTTCATTTATTTTTTTATTAATTATACGGCGTGTAATTTTATTTAAATTTACATCTCAATAAAGTTCCATATTCCTGATTATGAAAAATAACATAAAAATTCGACCCCCTAAAAAAATATCGGCAAGCATTCCAGCAAAAGAGGCTATGAACACGCGTCTAATTTTAATTTTTGGTTGCCGGCCATTATTATTACAAACCCTCATTTTATAATTATCGCCGCAAACGCTCGGAGCGGCCACAACCGGTCGCGAAACTTATCGTATGCCCTCACGGGCCTTTGGGATTATTGTAGTAGAACCGACTCGGAATTATCAAAACATGAACCGGCCATTATAATAAAGATGAATTATGGGATATTTATTGTAATTGATGTTTCGATATCCGCGAGGTCCGTTCCTCTCGCGCATTCACCTGTTACTATAAATTTTGTATTTATCGCCAAACAACAACGAAAAAAATGCGATAATCTGATTTATGAAATCTGACGCGTCCAACGCGCATTAACTCTTGCGTATTGTTGAATTATTGAAATATATGTGTGAAATCCGGTATGGCAGCACATTTAATGTTATTTTTCGTATTTTTTACAGTAGAATACGCCTCTGAATTTACTATGTTTATACCTTTAGTAATGAAAAAGTATCCAATATATGCCATAAGGTGTACTAGAAACTAGTTTTGAGACTATTTTATAAAATCAGTTTTCATATACATATCTTTATTTATATATTTAATAAAATTAAGAATATCGTCACTAGTCTGGTTTGCTTAATGTGTCACGATGGGCAAAAGCATAAACGTGTAACAAATTAAAAACATATAAAAGAACAGATGGCAAACTATCAAGATCCTAACGTACCGTATCGAGCAGTCAGATTACCATTGCCGGATAATGTTTGGCAAGTGCTCCATTCTTAGCCTTTACAGACAAGAACAGAGGACGCAACCGAGAACTATGACCATCCCTGGTGCCTATATTTGGAGCTATATTTATATTTATTTATTTATATATATTTTAAAACCAACTCTTACCTATTTATAGAGTAATTTAAAATAAAGTTTATATTATCATAAAATATTACGCAATGACAGAGTGCAACACAGGGACCTTTAAAATAAATACCGTGAATTGAAATGTTTATTTGACGGGTGTTTATATATAGCCCGGGCGTTCGTTGTCAATACCATTTGGAAAAGGGTTACCGAAGGGTTAAAGGGTCTTTTAAGTAAATTTGTTATTTTAATGAGGCATATTTGAACAGTCCCAATTTGTTCGATGTGTTAACGAAATTTATGTGTGCGAGTATGTGAATATTACGCGTTATACAGCACTCACGTGTGCAAACGCAGACGTGTCGGTCGAGTTCATGAGAGCTCAAAACTTTGTAATGTTCCAGACCTCAATGTACAGCTTTCGTGTGCCTGTTAAGTTGGGACCCTTTGAAAATGCTCTAAATATTTTATTTTACCCGTAGAGTTTTATAATAATATTTTTAACATTCTAATGAATGTTAATAATATTTGAATATTAATTTAACTTGGTCACCTATTAAAAAGTAAAAATAAAAATATACGTTTATATTGAAATCAAAGTTGAAAATAAAAATATAAAGTCTAAAATACTTAATTTTAAATTCATTTATAATACCTTTAGCGCATATCTCTTCTTAATATATTTAAGTGTTGAATTACTTTTCATAAAAGTCACATAATTAGTTAGTAACAGTAAAAATTAAATTTAACCCTTTAAATTCCAGCGACTTTTTAGGGAGTCATCTGTTATTTCTCTTCACACATCAGTATCTCTGTTTAAATATAAATATTAAATACTTGGCTTACTGATAAATGAAGCAAGTACAATAATCTTACATAATTAAAAAGTTTTAAATAATTAGCTTACTTGTTTTAAAAAAATAATTTGTTTAAAAAACGGTGGTTGGATTTAATTACGATTTTTTTTATGATGTTTATATTTATTCTGTATTGCATCTATATTCAGCTACAGGATTAAATATCTAATTTAGTTTTTTAATTTATGCTTAGCTATAATAATTACGTTACTTTTTATGAAAATTAAATAAGCACTTGAAAAAAATCTTAAAAATATTATTTTTTATTGTGGGTGGTATAAATCAGAATTTCACATTAAAGAGCCGTACACATTGATCCGGATTTATCCGCACCTAGCACATTAAGGGTTAATGCTATTGCTGTTTAAAATTGCGTATTATAGTAGTCGCGTGTTTGATTTAATTATTTAATAAAGAATAATATTGCGCCAATTTGGATATTGTTGATAGAGTTAGTTTTTTATTATTTTTAAAAGAAATACATTATAATAATACAATAATTTATAATAATTATTCTTTATTCGTACTTTAAATTTATGACTGTATTTTACCTGTTAATTTTAAATTTAAGCTTAAAGTTATCATTTTGTGCGGAAGAAACTGATCACCTAACACACTTAGCATATTACCTATTTATTATATTTATATGAATGATTTAATATATTTTTAGTGTTCTTATGATAGAACAATTAAACAATTCAGTTTTGATATAATCCATATTTTTTCCAACAAATATTTATGGTGGTGTTCTCATGAATTAATATGTAAATTCATGAGATTTTGTGTTTTTTATTTTTTACTATTTTAAAATGTGTGTGTTTGTGAATGCACGTCAAATCAATATTTTCCCGTAGCCGTGTGAAATTTTATGCAGATTTTTATATCGGAAATTCGAAAAGGTAATTTCGAACGACGTCCGATGTTAAGTCGACCGATTCGATTTAGGCATTAAAGGGTTAACGCTGAATAAATCCTCTGTTGCATTTCGCATAAATTTCACTGACCTCTGATTCTGTTATTTATTTTCTGTTAGCCGTGTCGTATGCACTCTTTAATGTGTGTATATATTTCTGCAAATATATTCGTAATAAAAAAAACATTCTATATTTTTCGTATATAAAACATCGGTATATTTGTTAGGAACTTTTCAAATAAAATTTATGCGAAAATAATAATCATAATAGAACTTAAATTCTTTAAAAGATGATAATGTTTTACGCTATCAAATGCTTCTTAAAAAAAATATAAAGTAATTGTAAATAGTTTCACGAATATCCTAACATCTTTAAAGTAACGTCTGCATGCAGAAATTGTAACCTTTCCTTAATTGAAAATGTTCTTTCCTAATGGCTTCCTCGCGACGTGTGTAAATTCTTCCTTTTATATTTTTTTACATTATTGAGTGTTTTATTAGGCTGATAAGTCTGAAATTGCTACGTTTGAATTGTTACCTTTTGGCCAGGGAATATATGTGTAAATAAATACGTGTAAATTTTCTTCGTTCAGATTTTTCAAAAACGGAGAATTAATCTGGTTAAATTTTTAGAATTTTATATAGCATATTCTACTTTTCGCAAAACTTATTTCAACAAAATTTATTGAATTAATATTATATACATGCCCACAGTATTTTATTCGTGATTTTCTTAATGGATCAAAATTTTTTTAAATATGAATACTAGAAAAAAGCTTAGGATTTAATTTTTTTGTAGTAAGTGTTTATGCACTTTATAATGCTAATTTATTTATTTTTTATGAAATATATAAATAAATCAACATTCAGTGAAATATTTGGACGCTTATAAATTATGTGTGCGGTTGCACTGTGTAAATTATACACGATTCAGATTGTGATTTATAGTCTCGGCGAGTCGTTTTGTGCCCGCTCGTTAATTGCCGCTTATTAGAGATGCTAAACGAACGACGTGGATAAATCACAATTATCAAAAAATATACACACATAAAATATACTATAATGTATCATATGTGTGTTTTAGTACTCAGTAATAGTAATGAGATTTACTACTTGACGCTTGATTCTATGTCCGCAATTAGTTTATGGATTCTAATTATGTTGCAAGATTAATTTAGATATAAATTAATGCATAGCCAATAACTGGTAAATATTATATAATATAGCAATACGAATATGGGACGGTTACACTAACACAGTGACCCATTGAATATTTTCAGACTTACAGATAGCTCGTAGAGATACAAAATTATTTTATATCGTCTCTCTAAAATTCATCAATGAGCTTCAAAGTAAATGTTACCCTCATCGAAACCTTTTGGGAAAAACCTTGAAGTTGAAAAGAATCGCCGAGTTCAATCAAAGACCTCTGACTTTCCTCGAAACGTTCACAACAACCAAAATAACAATATAAAAACTAGTGATATCGAGACTAGAAATTATGTTTCTAAATAATCCGGGAATTCCTGCCTTTTAAACCGTCTCGTGCTTATGGACTTTAAAAACAATTACTCTAAAGCTCGATACTACCTGATTTTTTATTCAAAAAAGTGTCTGAAATCAACATAACTGCTTACAGCGCTAAAAGGTAAATATATACAAATAATAAATAAGCAACTTATTGGTTTAATATATGTTTTATAAAAACCCGACTATGCTGCTCCCAGAACATTTATTTGAATAACAGGTATAATTTTTTAGAACGACTTATAAATTGATCTTAAAAAAATATTATTATATATTTTAATCACCCTTATATTTTTTTGTATTAAAAACTATCTTGCGTTTCGCAATTTTTTTTGTAAATATATAGAGGAGCACAATTTTTAAAAATAATTTTAATTATAAATTTTGTTATTAAAATTTTTATTTTTTCTGTTACAGGTAACGAAGTCTTTCAATTTGAACTTTCAACGACATAATTTCACAAAAGGGTATGTTTGACATTATTTAAAAAAAAATATGTAAATGTGTTCAGGACAGTATTTTTATGTGCACCGATATTAATCGCATTGCATACGAAAATATATTACTTTTGTTAAAGATAATATATTTTAGGCGGATGTGCTTTAGGCAAAAATAATTTCGTCAATGAATTAAGAAAGTCGTTCGAGTAGAGATGGAAATTTTCTTTGCACAACTCCAAAATTTTCGATAAGGCATCGAGGAAGCTCGGCTTCGATATGCGGAGCGCGTGTTACCTGATAATTTAATGTCGATTCGCGTTATGTACGATGCAGCGTCCTTGAATATGTCTTTATTTTCTGGAATCCGAATGAAGCAAAAAACTCCTTGTTGTTGGAGAGGTATGTCTAGAAAAATAAGTATGAGTCATATCCGTATTTGTATTCAAATTCCTTTTTTGCTAAAAGCATTGGGATACAGTTCATTACATTCTCTTGCACTGTTTATAATTGCTAAGTTTTGTGTTTTCTTTCAACTTTCCGCTACAAGCTTTGTGTGCCCTATGACGTCAACGCTTGAGAACGCTCCTCTTACAGGAGCCATCCAGCTTCTCAACAACTTTGTCAAAAACGAGGATGTTTTAGGTGACGGCTATAATAAGCTAAAATAATTTATGTGGGATAGTGCTTACATACACTTATTTTAAATGTGCACTATAACTAGGGCTTTCAAACCGGGTAAGAATCGTAACCGAGGCCCCGGGTAATTGCGTGTTTCTAAAGAAACTGAGAACCAAGTCATTTTTAACGGGTACCCGAATCTTTTCATTTCAATATAATGTTTAATTATTTTTTAAATAATTCATTTCTTGTCATACGATTTTAAAGATTATTTTGCAATACTGATTTACAGATAAATTAAACCCTCCCGGGCAACGATATTCAGTGCATTCAAGAAGTCCGTTAAAATACAGTTGCATATAGAGTAGGAAGTGATTAGCGGGGTATCGAAAAAGTAAAATGAATTATGATTAAAATTCAAGATAATTCATGAAACAATTCAAAAAGATGTATAATATTCGTAAATTTGAACTCCGTGTCAGTATAAAAGTGTTGCTAAAAATTACCCGGAACCGGGTACCCGGTTCTTTTATACACATTACCCGATAACCGGGTAATGGGCGGGTATTTGTATGTCCTAACTATAACGGGTTTTTTTATTGATTTTTTAATATTTATTATTGTCTGCATTAGGGAAACCTATAATACTCAGCCCAACTATAAAAACGGCTATTATGACCATGATTAACCAACCCGAGCGGGAGTTCCTGCTCTTTCTTATACCACTGGCGTCTGTAACGTGCGAGTGCGGTAGCAATCAAAGTGATTCGCTAGTAATTTGATTTCTGCAAGGGTCAACATCGGACACAATAAAAATAGTTACTCCAACTTATCATAAAAGGGAGAAGTTAAACAGTAATAATAAATAAAGGTAATATAAAATTGCCACAAAAAAAAATTGGAAGCATTGCGGTTGACATAAATAAAAGCCGTTACCTGATTACTTACATGTAGAAAAGAGAATTTATATATATAGAATAAATTTAAAATATTGGAAATAATGTTTATACTTTAAGTAGAAAACACAATCGATACTTAAAATTAAATTTTATTTCAAATTGAATTGAGAATATTTCTTTTGTGGTCAATAAACACAATTTGTGAATAAGAAGGTATTTTTAATTAAAGAATGGATAGCCATGATACGAATACGTTCACTCTACATTCAGTGATAAAAAACTATATGAAAGTCTTTTGCCAAATATATTAAAAGCAGTGCTTTTACATTTTAAACGGCAGCAGTATTTATAGATTTTAATAAATTGTTTAATAACAGTGGATGTAATGGGTTATTACTATTTGTAAAATATAAAACATTATTTCAAATGCAATTTATTACCTTTATCGGACAGTGCTATGAATATTTAAATTATACCCAATATTATGTATATTAAATACCATAAATGACACAGTGTTGAATCTATTAATATTTTTGTAAAATACATTTATCCACTTTTTCTCCATAAACATTGTGCGTTTACGTTATCATCTGAGCCATGCTCCAATCTTCTTATCATGGTTGAGAGTAGTTCTTTAATACCTAAATGGTTGTACCTTTATATTTCGTAATTTTTCCTCATTCATTCCTAATAACCAATTGATCGTTCATTAATATTTTAAAATAAATATACAATAATAAATCTTTGACTGAATATTTTTATATTCGATGCAGAAAAATTGTGTGTTAAATAGCTATATTGTTTTTTGTCGTATTTAATAAAAAAAATACACACAATATAATTTTGAAATACCCCACATATCGTCGCTTAATCATTGTACAAATTTATTCGCTTGATCTCTACCCTCTCTGAGATTAATATAATATAATCAATAAAAAAAATTGACGTTGTGTGTGCATTCTCGATCACCACTGTGCTTCCCCCAAGGGTCAACAAACAGGGACAGCGATTTTTATTCAAGAGTCTGTATAAGCACGTATCAAATAAACTCTGATCTATCTACCACGCTAATACCATGCTCTTTTTGAAGACTAAGCGCCTGCCGAACGCCCGCGGCCAATTTATTATAATTATTTATGTGCACGACTCGAAAAAATCGCGGAATGCGGCCCGCGATAAACATGATAAATTCGATACACGCTGGCCATCGGAAAATTGATTTAAATTGATACGTGCCTCGATACACATATACAATATACGTAGATATATTACAAAAAAATTCGACCGGTCTTCAATTATGAACTTTTTATGCATAAAACATGAGCGAATAGTGTTATGTGGAAGACAATGAAATATGCGACCCAGGCGATAGATTTACGCTATGATTTTTTTAAGTTAACGGTAATTGAAATCATCAATTATATCCTTTCAAACGCCATTTAAAACTTTTTGAACCAAGTATGTAAAACCAATCTAAGAAATTTTAATTATCGGGTATACTTTATAGAATTTAGATAATTGGAAATACTAATGAAGTGTTTAAATGCTATAAAATTTCCTTAAAAGCTTTTTAAAATATTTTTTAATTATAAATATGTAATTACTATTATTAGAATGTTTCCGTGACGTCAGCTATCTTAATCATAAATATAGTTTTTTACTTTACATTACCATGGATTATTTATTTATAATTCCCACATAGAAAAACACATTCATTATGTATATTTAAAGTACCATTTTTTATAATGGTCATAGTCGTACTATTCATGGTTTGCATATTATAAAACAGCTTTTAAAAGGTCCATTAGCATATATACATACATACATATTCTTTTAATTTAATATAATAATATATAACTTGATAACAAATAATATTAGTTCGAGTGTTTTGCATATATGTGCTTCGTTAATTATCATACTGAGACATATTCAATATATAAGAAATAACACATATTTAAAATATAATGATTAAAATGATTAATTATATACATAAAAAGTTATATTTTAATCGCAATTTAAATTGCAATGATATAAATACTAATAGTTTTTACAATATCCACACAAATTAGTGTGTTTTAAGAATCCATCACATTATTATTGATAGTATTGGCATATCATTATATATAGTATATTTTATAGTCATATAATTAGTATATGTAGGTCTATTTTTAGCTAGGTAATTTATAGATGGTGTTTTTTATTATAACCGTTTTTAATCTATTCGATTTTGGAATACAATTCGAATGGCGACATGCAATGCGAGAGTAAACAATCGAGCTTTTCACGCGGCATAGAACCTTTCCGTTCCACGAGAAAAGCGAGCTTTCGCGTGCGCACGCGATTCTCTCTCTCGCTCTCCAATATCCATTGTTGTCGCTGGAGAGTATATATGTTTCATATTTGCCGTATATCGGTTTCGCGATTAACGAAAAAAATGGCGTGATAAAACTCGATCGTATCATCGCGGCCCATTGAGGAAAAGCTCGAATGAAAAGCTCCGCGAGCTTTTATATTGATACGAATCGGGCCGACGGAAAAGTTGGCAGCGCTAATCGGAAAGGGAAACTCGGCGCCGTTATTTGAAGGAAAATAAACAATCTTGCAATTCGATACGCCAAAATATAACGTAAGTAGACGTATAATATATAATAACATATATGAATGCTATTATTATTATTATATATAATAATAATACATTTGTGGTTTATGATTCGCAACAGTCTAAGAAATATTTAGCATGCACTGAAGTACCACAATTAGTAAATATTGATCAAGGTATATTTATTCTGCTAATGAGTGATAAGTATATACACCTATTGCTTATTCATCTCATACATGAATTTGTTATGGAGATAAACTTCGTTATATCATTTACCGATCAGCTACTTTTTATTATAAATAATTAATGTTATATTATATTATATTTTTTTGGGCAAGAACCAAATTGTTTGCATAAATTATAAAATTAAAACAAAATGTCTTAGTATTATGTAATCCCAAAATAAATGTCGTTTTTTTAATGAAGCAAAAAAAATATTTTAATAATTTAAAAAATAATTTTATTTTAAAGATACGAGCTTCTCGTATCTCTTGATCAATTTTATAATTTTAATAACGTGAAATGTTGAAAGCTTTATTGCTAAATATTCCGATAGATCTTTTTTCGTATCGTCTACATTTAGATTTTTTTGTATCGATTGAAATAAATGATCAAGAGAAGCAAGATCTGGAGAGTAAGGTTGGTAAGATACCTTTCCGATAAGTTCCTTAATGTTATCTAGTCTATTTCGCAACATATTATCGAGTTGTATAATTATTCCTTGTACTAAATTATCAATCTGATCACAATAGAAGCTTATGGCTAATGTTTGGCTTAATAAAATTACAGCCAAATCAAGATTGACTTTTAAAACTGAAATTTTAAAAAACGACATTTATTTCAGGATTATATAATATGATGCCTTATAAGAATTTTAATTCTGCTCTCGAATGTACGATTTTTTCAACTAATAATAGAAATGTTATATTATAACATTATTTAAATTTTTTATTACTATTTTAATTGTATTTTATACTTCCATAAATAATATTTTAATGATACTTATACTTAGTTTATGTGTGCAAAATAAATAGATAAATTTAAGAATTCGTATGAAATCCTCTTGTAATACAAATAAAAGTATATATACATGAAGTATGTATAAACAAGGTTAATAAAAATCGAAGCGATTTATATGGTGTGCAATCCTATATTTTTATATACAATAGATTTAACAGTGTTTAGTATCAACAACATTGAGCTTATAGTGTGTGCCTAAAATAATCGTATCAATTCCAAGATACGAAGTTTATTCAGTAATCTGATTTTTTTTTGTCTTCAGGTAAACAGCTGTATAAATTCATGGTAATACAGTTATGAACAGGAAAAACAGTAACTAGAAAAAGTAGCGTTTTAAAAATGTTTTTAGGTCATGTATCTTCGAATATCTTGGGTTCATTTTAAACATACGCATGCATATATGAACTGATTTTTTTTTAAAGTAATTATTATACAACACATTTGGCATAAAGGGGCAATTTAAATAAATTTTACGTGCCAACAAATAAGTCCATTAACGGCAGCGCCGTAACGGTCCGATAACTATTGTCGAAGCGGTTACTCTATTACGACGGTTATACGGCCGGTCCAAAAGTGCGGTCCGTGCAAATTAAAGGTCTGCTTCGTGACAAAACGCAACCGACTGGTATGTAATTATTACGACGGGTTGTTTACGCAGAGTCGGTGACAAAGTATTTTAAGTAACGTAACTCCTATATACGTGCTTTGACGTCGAGTAAATTAGTTAATTTTGTAAGCTCAATACTGTGAAATCTGTAAAATTCATAATTTGTAATTCAAAACGTGACGTCATACGATTATTACATAGTCCTTATGCGGTTAATTTAATTTTTATAGAACTTTTGTGCAATTTTTCCTTGCGGTCGTTCAGCCAAACGAATAATTTAGTTTAAAAAATAAGTAATCCATTAACGTTTGATAGCAAACATCGATTAGGGGTTGTTTCAAACATTTCAAAGGATTTATTCCACCGTTCGGCTCGAGTTATCCGGCAAAGTTGGTAAAATGTTCCCGGGACTCGAGTTCGAATCTAATTAATTGTGAACCTTTCGTACAAATAAATCGAGTTGTATTAATTAATTAAGTCACAGTACGATGCCGGAATAAAAACGTTATTTATTTTTCGGCCTATTTCAATGATCTATTCTAAATATATTACAATCAAATTCGTTGTACAACAATGCAATGGTCAGGATAAAATTAGTTGAAGTATGGTTGAGGTATATTTTCTAGGGAGTCTCAGAATCGAGGGGTTGTCTGAGATGAGACCACCGAATCGATTTATTGAGAAGACTTCCTGTTTTTCCGACAGGAAACTTCCTCGTTTTGCTAACGAGCATATTGCGAACCAATCTTTTTTCGAGTGGGCAATTAAGCTGCACGACAATTTTTTTTCTCTTTATATATACACTTCAAAGTGTATATATTTTATTATTATTTGTATTTATTGTAAATATTGATGCAAAAATATTGCTAGAAAAGACTGATTTTATTTATTTTCAATTAAAATTTTTCTTGTATTTATTTTTTGTTGCTAAATATAGGACTTGAAGCGTTACTGCCATTTTAGATACTTTATTATTGTAATTTATTTCTTATATTATATTTTTACACCTCTTGTTTATAATATAATCATACATAAAAACAAAAAGCTGTGATGCTTAATCAATAAAAGAACAAATACAAACGTATAAAATCTTTAACCATAACTCGAAACTTTTAGGCTAGAATCTTATACGAAAACATACTCATTAAATTTGTGAAAACAAACACATTAAATCTCATTAGTGCTTACTCAATAATTTTTTAGTAATTTTCTTCATCTTTTTCTACTATAACAGTACACATATATATTGTAGAATATTTTTTGTTATAAATTACACTGTCCAATCTAAGAAAAAAATATTTTTTAAATTTCACAAGTTGATATAATAAGAAAATATGATATTTTAATTAATACAATACCTAAAACACATTTTGATTTTTTATTTGTGCGGCTCAATTTCAATTCTTAAAATAAAATAGTTATCTAATACATACTATAAAAACTGAATTTAAATTTTATTTTTGTGTCAAAAAAGTACCCAGCTATATATCTGAATTATTCGTTAAAAATTAGTAAAACATAAAAAAATATGTAAAACTACTTTGCGTGCCACTAAAAATTATAAAAAGTATGGCTAAGTATTCTGCTTTAATGTATACATATGAAATGGTATATATTATATTTAAAAATCGATCAAAACAATAACAAAAAACTGTTTTATCGCAAAATGAATCAATTTCAGAGAGAGCTTAAATCTAGGATAACGTATTATAATAACTAAGATGGAAATATTAGATGGGTGAAACACTTCAATGCCCTTTTAAATGATAAGAGTTTCAGAATACGAAAAAAATAACTCTGTAGAAGCACAACTAGATAGTTCAAACCAGGATAAACCATACCTAGACGAGGTGAAGAAAGCAGTGAAATGTATGGAGAAACCCCTATGGAGAAAATATTACTGACCTAGAGCCGAAAAGTCAACGTCTGAGCAAATATTCTCAATGCTAAACATTCTGGAAAGAACCAAAAATTTAACATCGACTTACATCACATCTTCATTTGATTCGATTAATAGAAAGAAAATTATGCAGCCATGGAAGAACTAGATGTACTCATTATGAAGAATGTCGAATGTCAGGCAAAAGTAAAGAATGATTCATTCAAGCTTCCATAAACATTTAACGGTCTCCGATAAGGTGACGCTCTAGCACATTCTCTATTTAGTATTAGCTTGGAAAAAGTCATCAGAGATAGCAAGTTAGATATAACCGGCAGTTTATATAATAAATCAGATCAAACCTTGGCATATGCATAGTTGCAAGATCAAAATGGGAATTAATAGAAGCCTTCAACTCCATTAAATCATCCCTTAAAAATAGGGCTAAATTAAATACATGCCGGTTATGACTCGAGAGGTAATATTATACAATACAATAACAATCACAACAACTTTATTTATAGTTTTTTATCAAAGTATATTATAGGATAAAAATATATTGTTAAACTCATTCTTCAGTGTTATTATAATTAAGTAGTATTTATTATAAAAATATACCTCCAATCTAATTTTTTATTTTTTTTTAAATTTTAAGTAAACAAATTATATAGTTAATATATGTTTTAAGAAAATAAAATACTTCTAACCACTGCAGCAAAAGCTCGAGTTTTCTTAAAAAGCTTTATTGTGCTTGTTTGCGAGAAAGTCGGAAAATATTTCTAGCGTCGCTCCGGAGATAAAGTTCGCGGAAAAAGCGCTCAGGTTTATGTGTTCAATTCCACATATGAGCTATTGTGGGAGAATTTAAAGAAAAGGGGTTGCAGCGTAAACTTATTTTATCTCTATAACGTTTAATGACTTATCTCATAGAATTCCGAGATTGTGTAAGTTTATTTTTAGAAAATCTGTTTTGTTTCATTTAAGTCTTATTCAATTTTTAATATTTTCGCATATGTGGTTTCATGATGAAATTGTTTTTTTTTATATTAAAATGTATTTGGCGTTTTAAAGTTATTTGTGAGATGTATTATATTTTGATCGCATTTTAGAAGATATGTTTATTATACATTTTATACACGTTAATTATATGCAGTATTCAAAAGTATCATTTTTTTGTACGTAGTGTCGATTTCCATTGAATACTGCCAGCTCCGCCTCGGGTACTCTTGGGAAATTTAACAAAACGGCGTCGTTATACATAAAGCGAATAAATTGCAATTAATTAAAAATAATAAACAACAATTCGTTACGTAAAAGAGGATGTAAAAAAGCTCAAAAAGCGAGGGTTCGTAATAAGATACCGACAATAAGGGAAACTCCTTATTATAACCGCGGGGAACTCATTATGAGACAATACAAATATACTTGGCCGGGAGAGATGTGTATGGTGAGGGTTATTTCCTCATCACCACACCAATTTTCCTCTCAAAAAATGAATATGTAGGAAAATGTAAGAGTATGAGTATTTGAATGGTGACGTGATGAACTAATAAATCGTTTTATTATTATTATCATGGTATTTTTATTATTAGGTAATTCCTAAATCAATTTACTTATTTATAATGAATCAAAAATGATAATTTTTATTTTATTAATGTAAAATATAATTTACTTCTTATTATATAACTTTCTTCTCTCGGTTATTTTTGAAATTTCGTTAGCATTATATGTTGGAGGCTTTGATGCAAGATATTTACATCGTCTGCATTTTGATTATTCCTTGTTCAATCGGACTGGTTTAGTTTTTTGGCTAGCTGATAAATATTATAGTTTGAGTAGGATTTGCTTTAATTTCTGCAGCCAATACATCATCGATTTTCTTTGCTGATCATCCACATACAGGTTTATTCTTAATGTCATAATTTCTCGTTCGATTTTTTTAACCATCTTGCACATTTATGCATATCTAGTAAATTACTGTGTTTTTAGAGGCAGTATTTGCAAAAATGTTAAATTCGTATAACATACAATTTAATATTTATTTATTTATTTATTAAAATTATAACCATCGTGACCTGACAGGCAAACCCAATGCGTCACGATAGTCAAAAGTACTAATACATCATAATACATACAAATATAAACAAGACAAAACAACAGACACAAATCACCTCAACAGGTGTGCATTGTCCCATACGAACTGAACCAAAACTCCATATGTGCAAGAGAAAATGTCAGTATTACTATGGACAGAAATAAGCAAATAAATAGCCTTGACCAGAGAAGAGTTGGCAAGTGCTCCAGTTCTAGACTTAACAGGCAAGAATAGTGGACGCGACCGAGAACTATAACCACCTTCAGGAGCCCACATTTGAAGCTGCTCGAGCACTGAAGGATTGTCTACGATGCCCTTGAGCAATTTCCAGAAGTGTTCACATAAACACTTCTGCGAGTCGTCAAAGAAACGTCTCCCAGGGCTCCCAAAATAAAAGCACTGGGAAACAAGAACGGATAATACCCGTATTCTTTCAAGTATAAATATCGAAGAAATTTACGTTGTACTTTTTCCAGCTTCAATTCATTACATTGATTCATTACGCCTGGGATCCAAATGATGGAGCTAGTTTCTAGTATGCTGCGGACTAGAGTATCATAAAGAGTGCGCAATACTAAAGTATTCCTGAAGTAACGCGCATTTCTCAAGATAAAACCAAGCATTTTTAAGGATTTGCTATGAGTCTCTGCAATGTGCTGGCTAAATTTCCAACGTTCTTCGAAAGCCACTCTTAAATCCTTTGTTGAAGAAAACCTTTCCAGAAAATATCCGCCTAGATGGTATGAATATTTTGCCGGCGTTATTGACCTTGAAAATGAAATTGTGTGACATTTCTTTACACTGATAGGCAATTGGTTATAGCAAGCCCATTTCCATATAGAGTTGAGATCCTCCTGTAGGTCGAGGGAATCAGAAATCGAATGCATTTTCTTGTGAATTTTCAAGTCATCTGCATATAATAAAAAATCTGAATGCTCTATTGCTGTTTCTATGTCATTAATGAACAATAAAAACAACAATGAACCCAAATTGGATCCTTGAGGTACTCCAGTAGGGGTCTTATATCGTTCTGAAAAGGAGTTATTATACTTGACGAATTGATATCTATTGGTCAAGTAATTTGAGAATAGATTTATGAGATCTTCAGAAAACCCGAAATTAGATATTTTTTTTTACAAGTAAAGCATGGTTAATATAAATTGTTTACTTGGTAAAAATTCTGCCATCGTAAATTTTGAAGGCAATTTTTTTTAATATCAGCATGTAGAGTCCATCTGTGCACCAGCACACGACTAAATTAAAATATAAATTTCAGAAAAAGGACATTCATTTATGTATTACCCAATATAATATAATTAATATATATTATTTAGGCTTGATTAAATTATTATTCTACAAGTTTTTTTTATTACTATTTAATAGCTTTACTTTATTGAAATCTGTTGATTTTCTAAATCATCGTTTAAATATTTTATATTCATATATTTTGATTCTAAGAGTAATTGAACGATCTCTTGCGAAAAATCTGCATTTTAATAAACCGATGATCTCCCAATCTGTATTTATCATCTGCAAATCACTTGTAACCATCGTACACATATCATAAGATAATTTGATTTTTTCTAATTTAAGCAAAAATATTTCTTTATTATGTCAAACATAAAAAATATGTAAGGGTTAGCTTATTGTTCAATAACTTATTGTATTACCTTTAATTTATAAAATAAAAGTAGGTTTTATTTTGTATTTTTATATAATTTTTCAAAGTCATTGCTAAAAACATTGTCCTTCAGATGTCACAAGAAAATCGTACGTGTTATCGATTCTGTCATGTCATTAATCATTACATTATGACATTCACCCTGAAAGAAGAATTTACTTTTCCATCGGTCCGTTTTCAGTCATAACAACCAATCGGCCTTCGCGCGTCATTTAACCCAAAAGTCGTCACGTTTCCACTGAACCTTACATATAATATTCAGAATTTATTCCGACTTTTTTACACAAATGTCTGCGGAATGGCACTAATAACCTGAAAGCATTGGTTTCTCCCCGATTTGATAACTGAAAAGCCATAACTCGGATTGGTCGTTGTCGCTCGTATAAACCGACTTTTATGCCGCTTATAAAAATCCTTCTCGTCTGCGACGTCTTGGACTTTTTTCTTAACAAATCCAACCGATAACATTATACTAAAAGCCCGTCAAGTTAGAGTAATGAAAAAAATATATTAGCATATGAATAAGCTACATGCGGCCGCGTGATTCATGCGGCTTATCCAAAAATGGATACAAGTCCGATGGGCTTGCGTTAGGGGGGAAGCTTTTGTGTTATGGGTCATAAATGCACCGCAGTATTTTTTTAATTAAAATTTTAGGAATTTAATATCAAACGCCCGGTACAGGCTGTAAATGATTTAATGAGTGAGGCAGAGCGACACGAGTTTTTTGTTGCTAATATTTCGGCGTGTGGTCTCTGTCTGTGCAATAAAAAAACTCTTCACAAAAGTATGTTGCACGTGGTGTTCTTTACCAAATATAAAATTAGATGTATAAATTAAAACCAGCGCGATAAAATTATAGTAAAGTTGTAAAACGTAAGTTTAAATATCTATCATGTCTTGAAAATCTGAGTTAAAAATAAAATAAATATATCACTTTAGAATAGGATTTCAAAGCTTTTATTAATCTCTTTGATGATCATAAGGTTTACTAATATAAATTAAATATTGCCAGAGGTGCTGAATTTTTATTTATAAAAATGCACTATTATTAAAAACCGGCCCCAACTGAAAAATGGCATCTATTGATTATAAATTTAAATACACAATAATTTATAAATATTATTTTTTTAATAATTAATATGGTTTTTTTCTGGATTACTGATTTGGTTATAAGTGATATGTAACATGTATTATTAATATTTTATTTGTAAATATATTTTATTTTATATCATAGGTGTGACTCATAGACATATTATTTATTTTGATAGTTTTAAATTATTTATGGATTTTTAGCCATAAAGATTTAAATATTATTGCACATTAAGCTAAGTCTTAAATTATTTATGGTATTATAATTATTTTATTTGTTAAAAAAATAGTATTTATACTATTACACTATATTTTTTTTGTACTACTTAGTATTTTTTACGGGGCATTTAATAGCACTACATAGTTCCATGATTATAAAATTATATTATTTGTTGACATCGGGAAGGGTTGCTTCAAAATACTTATATTTTTTTTATTTATTCTATTTTGTAAGTTTCTACCTTTAAAGACACCATATTTTATTCACATTGTTCGTTTTGCTTTCTGAATCGAATTTCATCCGGAAGAACGAAGCGTGTTTAGAATCAGATCTTCTTATATAATAAGAGTGTCTCATTATTAGTCTATAAGGATAAAATTTGATCGTTAAAACTTAATAATATCGAAGTCCCTGTTATTTATAATTCATATGATTGGGAATACATTTTCGATTGACTCACCCTTGTTATAAAAAAAAATATTCATCGCTGAGCGATTTAAGCACAAAGCCCGCGTTGGGAATGGAAAACGTGCTTTCAAAGTCCTTTTTGACACACATGCATATGCAACGAACAAGGGTGAAATCACATAGGTAAATCTCACCCTCTGGGTCATTAGGGGACCCGTAATTAACTCGTAGGAAGAAGTTGGTTTTTCAAATAGTCACTAATGTCGGCTCAAGACCCTTGTCACGTCAGCCGCATATTGTGCTCGCATGTTGTACCGTGTTATTATTTATCAAATTTCAATTTTAAAAGCCTTTAATTAAATGAAATAATTTGATTGATATAATTGTATAAAATTCTGGACTTGGTGTATAATTTAAATAGTTAATATTATATTAGTTTAATTTAATAAGAATCGATTGGTAAAATTAAATTACTACTTTATTCAATTCGACTCAATTATTGCATCTCAAAGTTATTGGAATGGACTGAAGCAGTTTGAATAATTAAATTTTGAACTGAATATGTATAGCGGTGTTATATATTATATGACTCATAGTGGTTGCCAAACAATAATGAATGTCACTGAATCTAGCGCTTTATAATTAGAACGACTTCGAAATTGATAATAAATTTTATACACATATGTGCACATCAGTAATATTTTACAAGTTATAAATAATTGTATTTTAATATGAAATATATAAATTACAGATATGTGCACATCAGTAATATTTTACAAGTTATAAATAATTGTATTTTAATATGAAATATAAAACCAAAATAATAGCAGCATATCGATGGCCTTAGATTGAAATGGACTGACTCATATTTTATATTTTATGCTAATATCACATCTGCAAAATAGCAATTAATCATAATAAGCGTCACTGAATTCAATATTAATATATCTGAAATTAACTTCAACGTTTTGTTTTCAAACATTTTATAAATGGATAAAATGATATCAGATAAATCAAAAATATCTTACTATTATTTTAGTTTAATTTTAATTTAATTTTATAAGCCCTCGACTTTCGCACAATTCGCTATTTCATACATAAAAAAAAAAAATTTAATTTAATCTTTTTTTAAAAAACGTTCTGATAGCGGTGAATCTTTTGCTTCAATCGGACGTTCGTATGATACAAACAGGTATACGATATGTTCAATTTTGCAAAATAAAAATATAATTAAAGAATACGTTCAAAATTGTGGAAAATAAAGATATAATTCCACAATCTTTAATGATATGTTTCCAAAAAAACACAGCAAAAAAAAAACATGGATGAAATGGAAAATCTTTGTTATCTAGATCGATGACCAACATCAAAAAGATGTCCCTCTGAGTATTTCAATTATTCAAGCAGAAGCTCTTGGTTTGCACAAAGATTGGAAGGATAGATTAAAAAAATATTTTAACACGGGTTTTCAAGCAAGTAACGGTTGGTTTTACAATTTTAAAATGAGGTATTCTTTTCATAATATTAAATTTACTGAAGAATCAGCTGATGCGGACATAGATGCTGTAAAATAATTTATTTCCTAATTATCCAAAATTATTGAAGATGTAGAATATTCCTCTAGCCAAATATTTAATGTAGATGAGACAGGTTTATTTTGGAAAACTCTTTAACAATGAAAAATATGAATGAAGCCTTCACGCACCTTGACAAATTTTTAAATATTATGGAAGATTGTGATCCCAATGGAGAACGCATATCTCAAGTGCGTGGGGCGATCAATAAAAACATAGCATGTTATAAAATACTATATGAAGAAAAGAAAAAGAATAGTGGAAAACAGTTAACTCTTGATAACTTTTCAAAGGAAACACCCGCAAACCCCACTTAAACGTGTCTTTTAAACGCCTCTTAAACATCTTATAGTATTTACTTAATAAATAAATATTTTAAAATACACACAATTTCATATTTTTTTACTTCCCTCGACTTTCGTACATTCAACACTCGCACACATTTTCAGGAACCAATTATGTGCGAAAGTCGAGGGCCGCCTGTAATTTAAATATAGTTAATTGTTGCTCAATAAATTATCAATTGGAGCTAATTTGAAGGGTTACTTTCTTGATATTGTACGAATATTAAAAATTACACTAAATGATAATTTCATGTTAAATCTGATTATCATTTCATTCAGTTATTTTATTTAGATGTTTTTAAATATACACGTTTGATCCCGAAAGTATTTTCAAAGTTTTCTTGTATCTTTCTTATATCGTATTCTTAATGAATATTCTTCCAACACAATATGTAAATACACAAAAACTTTTCCACGTACTACTCTTAGATAATGGATACATCTGGATATTGTACACGTACCCAGTCTCGTTGTCCAGCCAATGCTGGATTGTCGTTTCCACATATCGTCCAATTTCGATGAAAACGTTTTTGTGGGCCGTGGCCGGCTTACAAAATAATCACAGTACGAAATTGCTTTCTGCCGGAGATTTTGCGGAGGAAGTTTGCCTCACTTTTTGGGCCAGAAAGCGCTCATCCGAAAACGAGGCCATGTCATTTTACAACCCTCCCCGCTAAACATTGATGGAAAGCTTTGTCTTTGTAAGACGACTTAGGACAATGCGACTTTTCTTTATCGGCTACGTGGAAACTTGGAGAAAATACTCGTTTTCCCAGTTATTACTTAGGCGATAAACTTTTTCGACTTGTCGCAATTCCGCGCCAACGAGATAATTTATATCCACGGCGGAACCGTGTCGAGTTCAGGAAAAGGGCTCAAATGGTTGTAATTAAAAAAATGCGTAGTTCCTTCGAATAAATAAGGTTCTTGTGAGATGGTACCGTTGTTTAAGGAGCGAAAGCACTATTTCTGTCACTACTGTGGAACTAATTTAACTTTATTTTTCCTGCTTTATGTTTATTACGTGTTGTTTTTTTACTAAACGGAAATAATGTAAGTCTACAAAATGGTTTAAAAGTCAATTAACAATATAGTTACTTTTATTTTACTAATTTGTATTTATATATATATATATATATATATACTATTAATTTATCAAATAATAATTGGAAAAACGTAGTATTTTTGGTACTCATTAAAAAAATATACAAATAGCGAAGTATATCCCAAAAACTCTTAGGTACAATTCACCAGTAACACCAGTAATAATATTTTTTTCTAAATTACAAGTCATGCAAAACAAAGCTATAAAAATATTATATAATACATATTTTTATACTTATCTTAAAAAAACGCGTATTAGCCTTTAACACCACAAATAAAGAACACTCGTCTTCATACCAGAAAATATTATAAAAATATTTCGCGAAACCCACTAATTTCGTCTATCGGTGACTACGATAAAAACAATCATAAATTAAAATACAAGCATAAAATGCTTAAGCACACATTGCTTTAGAATCTATAGACAACATTAGTTTTTTTAGTGTTTTAGTTTTTTATTTTTTTTCCCTTAAATTATAATTACAAACCTTTAATTTTATATTTTTATTTTTTTATTTCATTGTAGATAATAACAAATTGTATAGGTAATAACAAACATAAATATTGTTTTAAACCAGTAACATGTACTTCTTATAAAATGCTTGTAAAATTATTTATTTTATTGAAATAAGCCTATTTAAAAAAAATGTTTATCTTTCACCTTTCCTATACATATAGAAGTTGTAAAACAGTTTCATCACATACTTTTAAGTATGTTTCAGATTTTTATATACTAAAATTACCAATTGATCTATCGTTTTTTTTTAATTTGTATTGGTAAAGTTTTAATTTTTTTACACAATAAATTGTAACCATCTAAATTTTATTTAATATTTTTATTTTAATTTTATTGTAGCGAATTACTTAACAGTAAATATGTATATTCGTACAATTAATTATCGTATTGCAAAAAAGGTATTACAAAATAAAAGTTTATTAAAATGAAAACAAGGCATGTAAAAGAAGTATCAGGTTTTGGAACATTTAAAAATAATATGTATGAAAGTGTGAGCAGAAATAAAGTGATTCACAAACTTAAAAAAGAGATTTCAGATTGCATTTATGCATTTGATTTATTGTATGTTACTCTTTCATATTATTTTTATTTATATTTTACATAAAACGATGTTTTCATCGAACATAACACACTCTTATCTTCCGTTGCAAAAATATAGCACTTTTGAACCCTGAACCGGACCCCTTTAGTTCAACGGCAACGTCACAGCAGCCATCGCATGAATATCGAAAATTCATAAATTGCCTTCGACGGCGATATTGTCCCGCTTCCATCGCAAAAACAATGAAATATCGTCTTCGATTCCCTTTTTATTTTTTCATTCGAAAAGCAGCCAAGTGCCAAACTGGACTCCATTAGGGCCTATCTAATGTGAATCTCTTTGACGGCCGGTCACGAACCTCATTTGTTAGCTGTCGCCGTAGCCATTGCTTCGTACCCCCGTGTGCCACGTTTGTTTTCAGTCGAAAAGCATTACATTTATTGTATACTATCCCCTGCTCACAATTCTCGACAATATTGTTTGATTCATGATACCTTAACATTAAATCCGGGGCTCGCCGGATGGCCTGAATGAAAGCGCACGACCCGACCGAAGGCCTGACTTGAAACTAATGCTTTACATATTCGTATCTATTGACCCTAAACCGTACAACGAATACATTACGAGAAAAAGACATGATAAATTGCTGTAATATATAACAACAAAAAAACAACATGAAAAATGTATGCGATAGAGGTAAAGAAGTAACCCTTAAAGAGCTTTTATTTAGATCAAATTGGATGTTTCCTTTTATAAATATATGGAGGGCCAATTTAATTCCCGGATTGCCGCTCTGAATTTAGACTTATACAGTAGAGCAACGTATAATATATCACAGTTTTATCAATGAAGAGTGGTCAGGCGAAAATCAAGCAATAACAATATCTGCGCAGCAACTTATACGGCATGAAGTACCGAGTGCTGCAAATTAGAAAAATATTCGACAATACGATGTTCTAGTGTCCGTTTAAATGATTTAGACAATCAAAATATAGAGCAATGCTGTCGATTTCAATATGCAAATTTGGCTCCAAAAATTGTGTAAATAAATACACCCAAATGCCAAACAAGATTATTCAAAATATACAAGAGAATAAATATTGCTCAATTGCTTTCCTGTATATAAGTTAGGATTTCGACATTGTGATATATGGGATTGAAATATCACTACCATACTATATATATGAATTTATAAAGTCATATCTAATCGATAGGTATAATATTATTTTATAGTATATCAAGATGAAAAGCCTTCAGGGTAGTGTACTAGGGCCATTAGACTTGGCAATTACAAATCATAATTAATTTCACAAACATACTATAGTATAAAATCAATGTTTTCAATTTTGTGGTAGCTACAATATATTGACATGTGTTCTTTGACCTCCTAAGTAATATGTGCATTGTCGCATTATATCTTTTTTTAATATTTTCTGGTATTGAAATAATGTTTTTGCTTGTTAGTATTTAAACGCTCACATGAAGATTTTTAAGAATAATAATAAAAGGTGAATTATATGTTATTTTTATAGCTTTATTTTAGATCATTTGCAATTAGTTGCACAGACAATACGAAGGTATTGCAGGTGGTACTCCACACCAAGCAATAATATGTGTCAAATGGGTCTGGTTAATTTTTTGTGTGTTAGAATTTTATTATTTGTCAAAAGCTTGCTTTTTCTTTTAAATATCAATCTGAGGCCCGCAATGACGACAAGCCCATTTGGATCAAAGTTTTAAAATGTGTTTAAATTTAGCCTTGAAGTACAGGTATTTAACGCTAGATTTTTATTTCACCCTACTGACCTGTTCACTTAAAATATGCGGTTTGTTTAATACAAAGTTTGTTTATGTTCCGTAAATAAAATTTACTTAGTTTTATTTTGTTTCAATTCATTTTACACTTCTCAAACGTTCATTTAAATTTTCAAAAGATTTTTGGTATTTATTTGCAATTGATTTTAGTCCGTTAGCACTCCTTAAAATATATGTATTGTCAGTGAACATAGAAAAACGCGTTTTTTAATTTTTAGGATATTGTTCGTATACAAGATTAAGAGAAACGGCCCGATCAAACTTCCCTGAGGAGCTTTAGCTGGAATTTTACGCGGTCTCGAGTGTTCATTATTTTGTGTAATTGTATTCCTTAGATATTATTTTAAACGCAAACAGATTATTTTTTTTAATTTTATTAAAAGGCGATAATAAACTGATGAGGCCTATCTAATAAATATTATTATAAACGCATGTTATTTTTAAATTTTACTAAAAGGTTTTTTATTTCTACTTATAAACTGATGAGGCCATAGCTAATCAGAATTATAAGATTTTCTTCAAGTGAATTTTAGCATTTTTTAAACGATGAGGAAATACGTATTAGACAAGCAAGCGTGAAAGATGTTTTTTTAAGTTTTATCATTGAATCAGTAAACAGCAGTAAGAGTGAAATAGAATGACCTATTTATAGGTCAGTTTATAAATCACAATTAGTGATTTTTTAAACATCCTCGTTTACCTGATTTTTTTACTAGCAAACTTGCTATCTCCCAATAATATTTGTTGTGATTCTATAGTGTCGATATATTTTTAAATTTGCTAAGGATATTAAATTTTAATTTCATTTAGATATTTCATCAATTGAACCATCTTCTAAACCTCCGAGGTTTACTGACAATACATCATTAATAAATACCAATTCAAATAATTCTGCAAATAAAAAACCCACATCTTCTTGAAAAATACTAATTAACTTCCTGAACATGAGATTTTAACTCATTCGTCTATTTTTGTCCAACTCAATCTAATATCGCTAGATGTAAGTGGAAAATAACAAGGCGAATTTGTTTTTTGATTTGCCATGCACTATACAAAAATAAAAAAATAAAACTGATACATAGTTTGACATTTTTATAAATGCAGAGGAAGAGAAAGGCTTAACCAAATCGCATTATTTGTTCTTATATTATTATACTTCAAGATGTGGTAAAATGTCTGTAGGGCTAGAAGGCTTTTTATGAAACGACAAAATATAAAGTTCATATTCATAATATCCTTGCATTAAAACACACGATCAAGATTAAGCTCTCCGAATACAATACAATACTGAAAATAAGCAAGTATGTGTATAGAAGAGATTGTGGTTGCACGTACAGTCGGACACAATATATAAAGGCTCAAATTGCTGTTCTATCTTATCTGCGATCTTGCACGCCGTGGGCGAATATTTGCGCGTCCGTAAAAGCACCGGAAGATTCACCTGCAAATAGCACACAGCATATTATTTCTGCTTCGTAATTCAAATTTGATTTTGTCCGATCGAGCGTCTCACGTGAAAAGATATACGGCTATAATGCAGAGGAGAATAAGGGGAATACCCTTTTGTTTCTGCCCCCCCACCCACTCAGGGGATCGTTGGCAAATGAGGTATGAGGAGAAATTTTAAGTCAATTCAGCGTATTCCGTTTGACGTCTGCAGATTTGATTCCCGACGGGGAAAATATGGAAATCATTTCTTGTTCGTTTCAAGTTTGACAGTTTATCAGTCTTGCCATGCATCAGTTTCGGGATCAAATATTTGTTACGTTCTGATTTATTGCGAAAACCTCTTCTTCGGTTTTCTTTCGTTGTGATTTCTAAAACAGCAGTACGAAGCGCAAAAATAATTTCCAATATATAGTAGCATATGAAATTTTTTTTAATTTCAAGCATTATAATAGATTCAAAATAAATTTTATGAAACTATAAGTTTTGATCTCATTTGTTTATCCATTTAATTCAAACACGTTGCTATAAGAAACATTAACAAACAATTGACATTCGTTTGTTTATTGTATAATATTAAATAAACGAAGTAGTTGTTTTAAAAATGTAATACTAAGAGTTTATATTTTCTCGTGGATGGAGGCGTAAATCTTCTATTTATGTAAGTAAACTAGCACAATTGTTAATTTTTATACCTGATTTTGCATCCAACGAGATTTAATGGTGTAACTTTTTAAATAAATTTAATACTTATGTATGCGTGTGATAAAGATAAAATGTAGAATCGAAACCAAATAACGCATGCTGTCAAAGTGTTATACAGGGAGATATTTCGTAGCGAATTTATTCGCGACCACCAATCATATCGTGATGTTTTTCTTTTCTCGCATTCATGCCACCATTTCTCTTGCGAATTGTTAAGATATCGCATTTAAAAAATATCGTTTTTGTTTACGTGCTTTCTTTTCGGTAGTTTCCGCGTGATATATTCGAAATTGTCGCTATGAAAACTGTAAATATTTCCTGAATATATTTCATAGCCGTAAGCTTCTTCGGCGGAAAAAGTTGGTACTTTATCTGTGACATTTCTCTTTCGGCTCGCTTTTGAACCGTAAGCAATTGCGGGCAATTCTTTATCGGTCCCACCAGCTAGCTATCTTTCGTCGTAGACGACGACGAGAGCAAATATACAAACGGGCAAAAGCATATTTCACAAAACACCGTTTACTGCCGAGCTTTTTCGAGTCGTTCAAACCGCATTAATAACTATTCTGCATGCACCGCAAAGCTACTTCTCTGATTTTATGTGCAAATTTGCAACAAAATTTTTATATGCATTTTAAATACTCATCAGTATATCTTTACTATTAAAAAAATACACATGTGTGTGTCACAATAGCGATGTGACATTTGCACATGTCATTTTATATGTCAACTGCAATTTTCAAATTTAATTTATTAAAGACGATTGCATGCTATTGCAATACGCGCTAATTAAACTGCTAAAAAACAGAACAATGGTGAGCTGACGAACGATTACATGCTACTGCATTACGTACAATGAAATAAATTTGTAATAACATTATAAATAAAAAAAATATAATGAATAAAGAATAAGTTTGCATCTATTCTGGACGAAACCACGCTTATATTAAATATTTGTATTACGCCAATCCACGCGTATTTTATAAATAGTAAATAAATATTTTATTTTTGTTGTTAATAGATTGTTTTATGTTTTATATTTTATTATATATATAATATCAAAACACATAAAAAAATATTTACAAAATAACATTATATTGTAATGGCTAGAGCACAATGCGTCCAATAACTGAGAGTACCTCGCTAAGTACTTAGATAAGACTCAATGAAATCATATCCCAGCATACCTCGTAAGGTTTTTGTGGGAAATAAAAATGGATAATATTTATATTCACTTATGTAAATGTATCTGATAAACATTTTTTGTACTTTTTCCATTAAAAGTATACTAAAGGATACTTCACACTATAAGATTTTACAAATCAAACAGTGACCTCGGCTCCTTGATTGATTCGTGTATCGCAAGACAAATCCTAAAATCTTCGAGGCATATGTTTTTTTATATGCTTATGGAATATGTAGTATTCTTGAAATAGGACACCCAAATTAGTTCCCATTTCTGTACGATGAAACACAATATTATCAATTTTGTAATTAAATTTAAGTGGTGGTTTTGCTCTAGAATGTGTCATTTTTTTATGCTCAATTGTATTTTATTAACATTAAATTACAGTTTTCAACAATCCTTTCTCTAATAAGAATTTAGAATCATGACTAACTTGATTAATATTATTAAAAAAAATCATAAAAAACCTTAATGGACCGAGATTAAAACCTTGAATAATACATGATGTGGCATACCTATTGTATTCAGACGATTTATGTTGCCTATATTAAATATTATATATTAGCGACGATTTTATGGAATAACTTAAGCCCATCCATTATTTTTAAATTAACGGTTGACAAAGTTTAGTAAAAGCTTTTTTTTAATCATTGCCTATATCAAGATTTTTGTAACAAAATTTGAAGAAACAGATTCGTTGCTAATGATACACGAAAACCATCAATCAATAATTCTTCGATATGTTCTGAAACATACTTAAGAAGTTCGATTTCGAATACTTGGCTGGTGTTGATAAAATCGACTATAATTCTCTATTTGTTTCCCATTTTATGTATGAAAGTCACTTTCGTAATTTTCCATACATCAGGAAAAGTATTTATTTTCAACGAAAGCTTGAAAGCAAATAATAGCGGATGTGCGATATGATTCAGCATTTCTTTAAGCATACCAGCTGGAATGAAATCAGTACTTCTTGATTTTTGACCTTTAATTTCTTAAAACAATAGTTGTGAAACTATCGATCGATCGACCCGGTGAATATATTTTTAAGTCGTTTCGTCTGATTTGTTAATAAACTAAATGATATATGCATCCGTCATTATGATTATTTAGTAAATAAGTTATAAACTGGGATCCACAGAAATTTTAGGAAATATGTTATTAGTGATTCTAAAAAAATAACCATAAACTGATACTTTGCATTTCTGAAAAAACATTTGGTGTAAAACACCGAGTCGTGCATTTTAAATTAAAAGCCATAAAATTGCGTGTTCCTAATTAATAAAAACAATTCCAATCATAAAAATTATTCAATAGCAGCCGTGTGAGCTTGCTGGTAAAAACTGTTTATGATTTAAATACATTTACGTATTTATATTCCAGTGCGTTGGGATACAATTCAATGCATTATCGTATGAAGCACGTTTTAAATTTACTAAGGGGTGGTATTGATAATACAGTATATATCGGTTCAGAGCGCCCTAGAGAGTTGCGATTGCGTCCCTTATTCTTACTCATTGCGGCCAGGACGTTAGCGCTCCACTTTGTTAGCGAGCTTGCCAAACACAATAATGTTCGGGCGATAGCTATGAGGAGGTGGATAAAAATATGTAGTATTTTAAATGTTTAATTGTATAATTATTATTTTTATAACAATCATTATGCACTGGGGAAACTTGTCAAGTCATGATGGTTAGATTTGTAATAAGAGATCCGTAGAACGAAAATGTTAATTCAACAAATTAAATATGAAATTTTATTTGAAAACTTTTGCACTCTGACTTATAAAAAATAACGTAATTATAAATATAACCAAAACCTATGTTGTACTGCCTAATAATGAAAGACAATCTTAACATGGTTGTCCTGGATTAATAGTCTTAAAAATAAATATTATAATAATTTAATGTTCTTAATGAATACTAAGAATTGTATTTGTGTATTGTGTAGTAAAATATAAATCCATTGTCACTTTATTATTAAATATAATAATATAACACTAAAAGCTTTGCGTCTCGGATGTATTGAATTCGAATTACGTGCTGTGTGCTTTCGAGAATTTGTAAGAGCAGCGGACGTGATTTGTCAAAACTGCATCGTTGCAAAAGCAAATATAATATAAATTAAAAAATAAAAGTACACATATTTGTCAAAACTTTACACTCTCGCGTCATCGCCTCAAAAAGCTCACTAACAAAACGAAGCTTTTCTTCGCGCTACGAACAATCGAAAACTCTTCCTTTTTTTAATCGCGCCATTCATTACATCCGAGAGCTTTCACTGAAGACATTTATAATTGAGTTCGTTTATTCATCGACTAACTATAATAGAAAGACGCGTTTTGAAAGGATGAAAATTGAAAAGAATTCATTTTCATTTATTTTTTTTCATTCTTGCAAAATCTATAAATCTCCTGGCTCATTATTAACATTGTTCGCGAGAATAATAATGCGGGATTATTTGTGTTCCATATTATTTCGTACATAAGACCCGAGATTATGTAAGATTAACATTGTTGCATTAACATAGAAGTTCTTATTTTACAACCAAAATGAATCGAACATAAATTTAATTTTGCAATTTAAAAATTTAATTTTCAGATAAAAATATTTAATGAGGTACGCAAACAGCATTGTAATAATTAGTTCAACAAACAAACAAGTGCTTCTCAATTTTTTAGTGTATCAGTAGTATTCTGAAAGACACTTTAGAATAAATGTATTGTATAATACATTGCTTGCCACCAACCTAATTAATATTATTCTTCTCAAATATGGCCTCATATTATACTCCTAAAACAACACTATAATATTGTACAAGCAAGATTTTCTCCACTGGTGCTCACACATGCACGATTAACAAAAAGGGCGATATTATTGTTATTAGAGCCGATCGGCCGGTTGATTGGTTCGTTCTCAGATCGTGTGTGCGCACCTCTAGGAGATGGAAGGCGGCATAATCCAATTTTGGCGGTTAAGGAAGCGGCCCTTTCATTTCCGGCCCACGTTCTGCAAATAGTATTAATTCCGATTATTGGGTTCGGCGTCGGCTCGGCCTGTTACCGCGCACACAGTTTCTCAAACAGTCGTGCGCGCCGTGACCGCAGTACGCATCAACACGCAATCCTGCGGCGCCGTAACGAACGCTGGGAAATCTGGCCGCTAAGATTAGTTTCCAGCCACTGTATTAACGATAAGTAAAATCCAGTAATGTAATTACGACCGAAGCCTCTCCGGGTATTTGGTCGATAATATGGGAAAATTATGTTATACGTTGTACTTACTATGCATTAGGGATTTAGTCCCAAAATTTCTCGATCGAGGTTTTCCTAGAAACCCCTGAAAAAAGTAGATAATGTTATTTTTCAAATACTATTTTTTTTTTTTGAATACTAAATCCTGTACAAAAGACTCGTTTAAAACATAACATTCACATAACTTATAGTTTAGAATATAAAACAGCGCAGTTAAAAGTATGTCAAAAATTTGATTATTTAGACCTAATTATTATCTACTACATGAAAATGATTTATAAAATTAGTGAGCTGAAAGTCCTTTTTTTTTTATTGTAGGGAACAAATAAATAGATTTTTCAATGAAATATTTTAGAACTTTAATAATTTTTTATTGACACACTAAGTCGCTAAGATAAACTTTAAAATATAGAATTTATAATTTATTGTGATAAATAACAAATTTTAATAAGCTTGTAATAAAAAACCTAGACGAAGAGATGTTACTAAGACACTTTCATATTATTTAAATAATTTTTTTCACAAAGTAAATTTTTAGAAAATAACAGAATGCATAGTAAGGCAAATAGTAGCTACGTCAAATAATTAACTTAAACTTATTTTGGAAGTATCCCAGGACTCCAAAAATAGTATAAAAAAAAACTCCGGCGATCAATAACCGAAGAGTTAAAGAACGATAGTAATTTGCGCAGAATAAAATATATTGTGGAGCACACTTTCTTTAAAACAAAGTGTTATTTTTATTGGCAATAATTGCGAATGAATATTTTTTGGGACGGGTGTGCTGTTCTAACAAAATTTACAATTAATAAAGCAATAATTTGATCACAAGATCTCTCTTCTATTGCGTTGTGCGAGGCTCAACATTCGAGGCTAGTTGGTTTTATTTTCATTTGTTCCAATAGTCGTTAGAGTGATTTAAAACAAATTGTGCAGGTGGTTGAAAATCCGCAAAACTAATTTAAAATTAGAAAATAGTGGGACATCCTAATTAATAATTTAATATATGTATAAAATATAGTTTTTAAAAAATACTTTGGGTTTTTACATAATTTATTTAGAGCATATTTTTATTGCTTGATGGCAACTGTTACCATTTTTGCATATAATTAACTATTATATAAAGAGTTAAATTTTTTCACTTAATCTACATTTTCCCCTGCTACCAAATTTGTTTTTTTTTTTAGTTTTATTGTGTAATCTTTTTCTGTAAAATATATCACAAATGCACGTTTTTTAATTTTGCAGCCAAAATATTCTCTTTGACGCAAATTATACTTGAAATTAAGCAATGAGCGAAATCTTGGTAAAATCGGATCGGACCTAAAATAATCTAAGATATTAGTTATTATTTTAATTTTTGGTATTACTGTTCCTGTGATTATCTCATATAAACATTATTTTAACCCCTGCTGCCGGCATAAAACTTTAACTATGTTTGACCCATAATATTATTTCCCGACTTTTTGATGTTCCCAAAAATTTGTATAAATAAAATACTCTTATATTTTAATTTTACAGTTTAAATTTATTTGAAATGATTCCTGCTCTATCTTCAACGGTCCAGTGTCTCTATGTTGCCGTATCAATTTCAACCTTTTCTTTTTTTCTGATATCCATTGCTTATATAACGCTTTGCAACTTTAATGTTACATTTTATCAGTTACGAAATAGACGATTTCACCAGGGATTGGCAATGCAATATCCCGATCAGTTACAATGCATTTTCTTTTATTTCATATCTGAAATTGTATTATTATTATTCAATGACAATGCACAAATATAAAAAATATATGATATAAAAAATAATTAACAGAACAATTTATCGAGACAAATACGTTTGTATTATTCAATGAACATACTAAGTGACTCGCGATATATTTTCAGCAATACTAATATTTGTTTTATATTACCGTGAAAGCAAATGTCTATATAGCAGAAAAGTGATACAGTGATAATGTTAGACTATAAAAAATTGTCCGAAAAAACACTGGCATCTAGATTCTTTGATTGAAAATTAATTCGTTAAGCTTATATGTGTACATTTTTTTAAATTAACAACTTAAAAACATCCTACAATAATATTATCAAAATATAAAAAATATAGCATGCTTCAAAAGTCAATTAAAAATTATCTTTTCTCTATAGAAAAACAATAATTTCGCTGGTGCTGACGTACAAAAAAGGTCATATAAATGATACTGATATTAGAAGTTAATCGATATATTTCCGAAGGAGATATTTTTAAAATAACTAAGTACAAATGCCATTTAATATTAAAATATGAGACCGACACATTTCCAGCACCAAGTCTTGTGTTCCGGTTGAAACTAAAAAGCAAAGCGCTATTATTATTATACGATGCACAAGATTTTAACGTTTACTATATTAAAATCAATATATCTTATTTATTAATATTATAAGGTTCATATTATTTATTTACTTTTTATTTTAATGTTTTAAATTATTAATACTTCTTAGAATCAAGGCTTCTAAAAAGTACTGATCAATTAGATAATATGCTCTTGAAAAATTATACAATATGTTATAAGGTGCCTCACTATTATGATCAATGTTGTATATACATATAACCTTAACGCTGTTATTAAAAACGTATTGATACTATAAATCCTTGTTTATACATTTTCATGAAAAGGCAAAACCGATCGTATTTTCCGTGCGGTCGAATTTCACTTATAAATGAAGAGATATCGCAAATTCCCAAGCAGTCGCCCGATGGAATATTAACGCGCAGAGCCCAAGCAATAAAACACATTTCCCTCGCAAAAATCGGTACTCGGGCGCGTAATACATTTTATCCCGAAATCGGTACCCCGACATAAAACGAAAGCGCAACTCGATTCCTCTCGGGCCGTTTGGCCTTCGGTAACCGTCCGCAAATCGGTACTTTGTCGTATTAGCATTTTTATTGAGGTAAACCATATACATATTAATGAATCGAATTTGGGAAGCGCTGGTCGTCGCGTCGCACTCAAATGGCAATCGGAACTTTTTACAGACCGACTTTTTTTATTCATACCCGCCGTTGAATATTAACCGACCGTCGACATGGAGCCACTGTACTATGACTTCAATTATACCACAATGTATCGATGTATTTCGACTATCATTTGAAGGTTATGTATCAAGTAGGCACTGATATGCATATATTATATGTATGTAACTGTAGCGACAAGGTAGTGTTGCAAAAACTAGGTGCCAGATTCAGCAAAATATACATTCATTATGACATGTAGTTTTTTTATTAGGTCACTTACGGCCCACTCTGTACAATTAGCATAAAATAATATTTAAATAAATACACGACAGTTATTTTTTCGTATATTATTTATGGATTTGCGAATATTCGAATAAATTAAAATGTTGTAGTGTAGGGTTTCAGTAAATTGCTTGCTTTTTAGCATTGATAACTGTATTGTAACATTTTCCTGAAATTTAGACAATGCAATATTTCCTTTTGATATTGAAGGTATTCTTGTCAAAAATAAAATTCAACAAATGTCTTGGAATTTTATTTAATGAGAATTCATGTAAGCTCTAACATTATATCAATATTTTTATAAATGACTAAAAAAATATATGGTTTATATAACGAAGGGCACCGAAACAATTTAATCATATTTCGTAATATATATTATATAACACATTGGTGTAGCTATTGTAAAATAGTAAATTCCAGTATGATGAAAAATATTATTAAAAATATATTACGAAAATTTCCAATAAAATTGTATGTGAAAGTATTTTGATAATTATTTTAAAGTTCATCTTACAATTTTTTTTGCCGACTTTGCGTTATTCTCAACATATAAAATTATTCAAAAAATGTATAAAATCAAAATGAAATGCCTGTAACATGTTGTCTGCAGTTGATTGATTTGTTTATATTATTATCATTACATAAACACTAATAATAATATTAATGATATATTTTTATTTTTTTTAGGTGAGCCATCACTTCTACCGCAGTCATTATTCAAATAAGGTAAACATGTTCTCATATTTAAGTGAAATAACATTACACGTGTCGCAAAAGTCCATCAATCATGCACACAGTGTGTTTTTGCACATTTAGTGTTTAAACGTCGATTGCGTTGTGCAGTAATATTACGCGCCCGCGGGTGTGTCGCTTTTGAGTTTCGGTGTCTGTGGCCTTAGGGCGCGTCCACACGCGCGCGGCCAAATTGCATTTTCGCTATCTAGCGCCCGATTGCATCCAATCAATAAGCTCCCGTGTTCGCGAGCTTAATAAAGCTTTTTACGGCTTATTTATGTACGGTTGTTGCGAGCGCTTTGTGTGCCCCTGGCAAACAATGTCACGTGCTTTCAAATTGGATCAGCGCTGCAACGTAGATGTTTTTGGGACCTCTACATGAAAAAGTAAATGACAAGGGCGTCAAAAAAATGAGAGTAAATTCAATACAGTAACGAGAACGAGGCGCTGTTAGACAAACATTGCAGTTTGATTTCAATTTCGTATTGGAAACGCTCTTTCTGTTTGCATGGTGTTTTTGCATGTGTTGATTAGAATATATAATAGTTATAAGACATTAACACATATGCACGTACTGCTGCTGAAGTTATTTATGATTTTGGCAATGACATTATGAACAGGCGTAATGTAATTAACTCATATAATAAATAAAATAAATAGTTAGTTTGATAGAAGTTGAACGATCAATAAACACGATTGATATCCATATTTATTAAAAAACTGTTTTCTTTTAAGCAGTTACCGATTTTTACCTTAGATTCGGTAACCGTTCAACAAAATCTGACCTTCAAATCGATAAACTTGTTCTTAGATTCAGCATATGGTAACTATACTTTAAATATATTGTTAGTCAATTGGTGAATTTTAAAATAAAATTCTTTGTCGTATATTTCTAATATATAAAATAAATATTTTATTTACAATTATATATACTTTTAGCATAAGTACATGAAACTTTTTCCTAAATATGTAAGTTGCTTATATTATATTATGTAACGTATAAAATAAAAACTTTAGCATTCTGGGTAGATATTGCAATTCAGCAAGTTTCCCCATTGCGTCATGATTATTACGCCATTATACAAAATATAATTATTCAATTCAACATACAAAACCAAAAGTGCACACCTAAAATAGATGATCAGCATCCCAACATATTTTTTTCAGCTTCTCATAGCTATTGCCAAATACGTTTTTGTGTTTAGCAAGCTTGTGAAGAAGCTGAACGGCTCGTGCAAGAAGAGTGTTCTCAAGCTCTGACTTGCTAGCCGCAACTCTCGTTACTGAATATTGAAAATCCTTTAACAACTTTAAAAAGTGCTCTATTGGGTAGAAGCTGTGCTTAAAAATCAATTAATTGTATTCTAACACTCCTAACAAAAATGCGCTAGGAAACAAATATAAATTACTTTATCTTAGAAATATTTTATGCCTGCACTACATTCTCTGAAAGTTGGCCAAGGTTGGCCAAGGACAGAGAATATAGTGGGTTACTTCGGTCGAGTTTGGTTCTGCGCGCTCTAAAATCACTCGCAAGTTGTCCGAGGTTACCAAGAACGGGAGGTAAAGTGGGGGTAATTCAATCGACTTGGCCAGCTTCGAGCGCTTTCGAACATTGTCGGCAAACGGACCGAAGTCGGAGATGCTCTTTCAAGCGCGAGCGATGAGGTACTTCCCATTTCGCTCTCTCACGTGTTAAGTGACGACAGTGAGAGAGATAACGATATGGTGTTTCGAAAACTGAGATAGAACGAGTAACTCGGTTCAATTTCAGTATGCGCGTAGGCGTCCTATGGTCAACACGCATGACGAGCACTGCATCGTCAAGTTATAATACCACATGCTTATCGGGGACTTCAACCGACTCTTACTGACATCTTTGAATATTTAGGGCACCAAAAGGAATTAATTATATTTTTGATAGTATATTCTTCTAACAGATATCGTTATTATATTTTTTATATAAAATTAAATAATTAGTGGTACTTGATTTTGTTAAGAAAAATTTCAAAACGTTTCGAATATCCTTATGTATTTTCCTAGATCGGTTTATATAAATGTCACACCATAACGAATTCTTATTTAGAATCTATGGCGACAAATTCTAAGATAGTCACATATGTGGCGTTCATATTCTGAAGTATCATTTTTATGCCTTATGGCATTTTGCAAAAGCCGACAAAGATTTTGCGTAAATTGAATATTTACGACCGAAAAGTTTTCACTGATATTGTATTGGTGAGTGCCCACACAAACTTTTATAATTATCAGTAGCGTAATTTTAATAAAATGAAAATTTAAAAATTTCGATTATTTGGCACATTTTTCGATCGCGCGCAAATATGCCAGCTATACATGACAGCAACTGCCGTGCGCACATCATTCACGGCCGCCATCCGGACGGCATATGAAATTTGTGGCAGTGTGGCCGCTACTCGGAAGTCGGCAACCTAGGCTGGCTTTAGTTGAACTTCGGTTCGACAACTTCCATAGAGTGTAGTGCAAGCATTATAATTTTATTTTTGAATTCTTAGCAACCAAAAATATAATTTTGCTTCTTTTGGATTACAGACTCGTTGATTTTTTGCAATTGTATTTGTACATATGCTAATTATTGAGTCTTCAATACGCCAGTGATTTATTTGTTACCCAATTTTTGGCCATTTACCATAGTTACCCGACCTCTTATTGCAGTAATATAATTTAAAAACATATCTATTTTTGTGCTCTTCAAATATTATTTATATTAACGAGCTTCGTATGATATATGTACAATATATGAAACATTTTTTTATGTTGTATTACATAAATAAAAATGAAAGTGTGTAGTATTTTTAAAATAATAACTGCTTATTTAAAAGTAAGCGAACATTTATGAAAAAAACACAACCCAAGTACATATGAACATGTACTTACATTCACGATAAATAGCAATCTGGCCGATGGAATATGTTTTTCTAAGTAAAAAATAATAGCCGCTTCAAATAATAAACTGTGTCGTTTTGCCGTAATGACCATAGGGTCAGTGTAGCTCGTTAAGGTCGTATAATATTTTTTTCACTGCTATGCGAAACTAATGTATGAAAGTCAATATAAAATATTAATTATCTTTTAATTGTATTACTATTACTAGTTAGGTTAGTTACACGATTTTATTACACACATTAGTGTAACTATTATACCCCAACCAATGAGAAAGCCCCACTTTAATTACTGTGTCGCGTCTATGTTTACTATATTGCTTATATCGCCTGTCTTGATTAAATGTGGTCTATATATATGTACTCTCTGTAAAATGTAAATTTGATTGAGATAACCAGAAATTGTGTACATGAAATGTTCAGTAAATTGACAAAAAATATATACTAAGCGTAGATTATTATTGTCTAAAAGTCATTAAGGTCAAATAAGAGATAATATGGCACAGATAATCCGTGATAGATTATTATAAAAAAAGAGAAATAAGACGACAATAGCTTCGTTGGCATTGTGTTCATTGTTAGCTCTGTATTCGAAAAGGATAATTGTGTTTGTGGTATTTATCAGAGGAGAATTGCTAAGACTGTTGCCGAGATTCCCGGTACAGATATAGAGATGACGCTAATGCTCGAAGGGTCGAGAATAAGACGACCCTTGAACAATGTCGTCATGTCGTTTAACGGAACGACAATGTCTTCATATTGACGAAACTTTTACCAGTCGTTGAAAAACATCACATTTATATTTCTGGAAAGCTTTTGAAAACCAATCTTTTAATCCAAAAGCGCCGTAGATTGTCTTTGTAATATAGTAGTTTTCTTTAGCTTTTATTATTAATATTACCGTGAAAAAATAATTTTAGTACCACAAATTCATATTTATTTTTAGCCTAACAATATTTCAAATCCAATAATTGGTAATTCGGAATAAGACTTATAATTTATAATATTAATTTTATAACCCAAACCGACTATAAAGCAATAGAATTTATCAAATGAGAAAATATCACCAAAGATTTTGTTGAATGTACCCAGCAATTATAAATATGTTTTTAGATTATTTTCCCATATTCATTATTTATTTTGATTAAACACATTATTTCAAAATTAATTACAAATATATGTATCACGAAGGTATAAGTTTTTTCAGATACTCAAGTAATATCATTTAATGTGATTCTTTTTCGAGAACAGAATAATTTAATTACATCTTATAACGATTAATTATTATTAAGTAGTATTTATTTTTAAATATATAATATATTAGCTAATGGTTACAAAAAAATAATAAATAAAAAAGTGCTAGGTTTCATTATGAGTGAAAAGAGAAAATGCTGCTCTAATTTATTATTAACTTGTTTCTGTTTACAGCAATACACAAGCAAACTGTATAAAAATATTTTTACTCACCCTCAAATAAGCGGTGCATATATGGAACGTCAGTGTTATTTTATCCAGGAGCTGCTCCATAAAGCAATTTTCGCATTTGATGCTACTCTTGTTTTTGCCTTAAACGGTTTATGTTATGCTAAATTTATGCACAAAGCATCGCTTTTCGTCAGCGCGTAATTTATTCGACGTAAACTCTGCGCCGGAACACAGCAAACCCTTTTCTTGTATTCATCCATATTCATTACTCCCCTTCATATATGCACCTTCATCTTGTCTCCCCTCATTATATCATCCGGCCGAAAATGTTAATGCATCTCGCTTTGCTTACGCAGAAAAATCCCCTTTTGCAGCTATATGCATCGCATCAAATCGCGTAATGGAATCAAACCGTCAAGTGTGTTAATATTTATGCCAGCAATATAAATTTCCTTCAGGTACCCGACCGAATAAAGCATGGGATCCTCGCCGCGAACACACCTTCGGCCCTTTGGTTCACCTCTCGGCCACTTTGAATTGTTATTTATCACCTCCATTAGTTAGTTGGGCCCTTTTAAAGTCCGTGCCCTGGGAACAAATACAAAAATAAAACATTGATATCCTCGAGAACGAAGAATCATGGCCATCGAGCGCTTGCGGCCCGATGCGAACAAGAATGGATTTATACGATTCGCAATTATTGAGAAATTTTTCATTCTTGCCACAATCCGAAACAAAAAAAAATGGCAATTTAAATGCGCATTTTAAACATCGACTTAGAAATATATTATGTGGAATGCTTCCAAATCGATTGCCGTTCCAAGATATAAATCGAAACCTTCGATAAGCTTTATCTTGAACGGGTTTTTTGTAAAAACTCGCAGAGGTAATCTAATAAATTTGAGTTCAATGGAAAGTCATATACTTTTATCTTAAAAGGAATATCTTATTTTTAGGCAAACTCTGTCTGAAAAAGCTAATGAAATACTACATACATATATTTTATTTAATTTAATTTGATGAATAATATTCCATATATATGCTGATAAAATTAAAATTATTTGTACCCATTTTTTATAACTATTTAATATTCATTTTTATAAAAGATTCGTTAAACAGGACACATATGATATCTATTATGTATATTATTAGAAACAACCATTTTCACTTCTCTTCAATATCATGCATTATCCTCCTATAGTTGCTGTACTAAATGGTTTTTTACCTCAGAACACGACCATGCATTTCACGCACTGTTTCGACTAAACTAATTGACAAAACTAATAAACCTTTTACATATTTATTGAAAAAAAAGAAAAAGTATCAGTGGATTAAGTGCTATTTTAAATACGTTTAGCTTAATAGTATCATAAGTCACTTATTTGTATTCCTTAACCTCTGAAGCATTATATGCTTACGCATTTTGTGCTTATATTTAAATTTAATGTTGTTTTTATCGTACTCCCAGGTTAGTGTAATTACACGAAACTTGTATGAAATTGCCAGTGTTCTTCAATTGTTAGTTTTTGTAGGCTACTTTAAAGTTTTTTTTGTTAATATTAGCATATACATTTTTACATATTTATTTTGAAGGGCTTGCAATTTAGAAAAAATAGTTATACTGGTGTTATTTCACACCATTACGGTTGATATCATCAATAAATATATATAAAACAATAATGGTACTAATTTTAACTGTTGTGATACACCGTAAAATATAATTATCCTTCGAACATAAACTTATTTCATTATTATTTTTAAGCATTATTAAACCCTCTCAAAAATATTTCACTTATACTCAAAATCTCTAATAACGATCAATATACTATTTTAAAAGCTCTTTTGAAATCTAAAAAAAATATTGAAATATATCATCAAAAACAACACTGTTCCTTATTTGGACACCCCAGTGGCACAAAATTAAATATTATTTTATTTTGGAATATACAGAATTTTTATAATTTAACGATCCTGTTTGTATCCTTGGCTTACGTTTGTATGTTTTTCTCTAAATCTTGGTTGTTGTTTACATAGAATGGTTTGTAAAAATAAAATAGTATAGTAAAGTTTTTGATTTAATAGCTTATAATATATTTTTAAATATTTTTATTTTTAAGTAGTATAAGTATTTTTTTAATTACTGATTTTTTTTTATAAGCATTAGATATTAAGTCCTGTATTTACAAAATAAATTAATAGAATATAGTATTATTCATATATAAATATAGTATATTAAAATGTTGTATCTCAGTGTAAAGTCGGCATTATTTTGCTTTCAACTATTGATAATGTTGTGCCATTGGAGCGTCGCCTCGTGATATAAAAATTGCATGCCATTATTTATGATAATGGCGCGAGCCACGCTCTTCAATGCAATATTCATAGTTTTCGATTTTTTCCCATCCAGAGCTAGCGGTAATGTCCTCGCGTGCTATGAAAGGTATTCTCTAGGTGAAAAAGGGCGCTTTGCGAAAGTCGTTAGCGAGCTTTCTGTGCGAAAGCTCTCCGCTGATGAATTGCCCGTGATTTTTCCCGCGAGTAATGTCAAAAACGACTATTAAACGTCACTTTTGCGGTTTTTCAACGACTCGCTACGCTTTAAGGAACGATTGCATACGTTGGAACGAATGAAACGAACGAGAACAAAAAATAAATAATAACAGAAACAACAACGGCACGTAAGCGCCCGAAGGGAAAACGGCCACGTCGAAATTTAGTCGCGGAAAGCCAAAACGGCGCAAAGCTCGCCAGTGCAAACACAGACAACGTGCCCGCCGTTGAAAACTAATTAAACTTTGCTATTTCAGCGATTTTCAGCTGAAAAACTCACGTGTTCTTTCGGTGTGCGGCTACTCTTACGTAACACTGCTAAACGAAAATCTCAACGATTTTTGAACATACGAGCGTCGATTTGTACGGCATTGTAGTAGCAATTGTGTTTTTATTTGTAATATTATTTAATTATGCTTCGTCAAAATTTAAGTAAAATAATAATTTCTTACTATTTAAATTTTCCTTTTTTAAATAGCAACGATACATAAAAAATAAAGCTGAACGAAGTCTCTTGTCAGTAAACTGGCCTTCCACTTTTTCTGCCTTGTTTAAATTTTCTAAATCCAAGTTCAAGTAGAAACCTAATTTTAATATTCTGTTATGTTAATAGTTATAAATAGGTAAATATTTTATGTGCAATGTAGCGTAGTATTGATAAAAAAAAGTACATTATTATGTGTATTATTATTTAAAATCAATAAATGCACTTTGTGGCTGGGGCCGTTTTTTAATATATTTACATAGTTTAAAGTTTATAGTTTTTATTATAAGAATAGTCTATTTTTACAAATAAAAATTCTAGTCTGCTGCTCGGGCTCGAACCTGTTGCCTCTTTGTTACCAATCTAGACTTTACGGACTACTCTATTCCGATTTTCATACAAAATCTTTTTATTGTCTCAACATACGAAACCTTTTATTACAAAATTACTCCTAAAATCGACCGTTATGCATATATTTGTAATCAAAGATGAGCTCATAAAGCGTCATACGACTATTTTGTTTTTTAATATATTTATATAAAATTATAATATTTATATATATTTGAATAAAATTATATAAATTAATTTTATATTTGGTATTCAATTTAGCTTTTTATTATGGTTTTCATAAATTCGTTTAGCATTTCAGGCGATATTGTTTTTTTAATCTTTCGTTATAAACTAACATTTTTTTTATATTACGTTGTGAAATTAAATAAATCTAGAAAAACCTCACATGTGATGCTCAAATAAAATTTTATTATATAAATTCCGATCTATTAGACACGATAGAAACTGAAAAACTTTAAAGCTCATATGAGATTTGTACCAAAGTGTTTAATAAATTAGTCAATTACATATACCAATAATCCATTATTCTGATTTTATTACTATTTAATGTTTCTTTTCTTAAATTATTTTTGAGAAGTTCTTGAGAAAAATGGAAAATCAAGAATTTTTATTTCTTGAAAAATTTGCTGATTTCTCACGAATTTTTAATATTTTTTGTTAAAAAATAAATTGTACTAAAATTTTTACATATTTTAATACCACGCTACTGTATTTATACCGCTGTATTAAAAATGATCAGATTTGCTAGATGTCTTAAAAAGCATGACAAACTTTGAAAGTCGGTATTGACTACATTGCGCTGAATTTTAGAAAGTTACAATAAAAAAACAAACTTAAAATGGGTCGTTTGAGAGTAAGGCGATTCACCTGAAAGCCCTTTAATATAAAGTCAGGAATTAAGTTCGGTCCTATGAATCTACGCGATTTAAGCTTCTCAAAAATGTACTTCTTGACTAAAATGTCGATTTTATTTATGGTTAAAACGATAATAATAGATTTAAAGCAAAATGTGTATATTAAAAACGATTACATTATATTTTTTTCAAATGTCTGCAGAATTTTTAATATATAATTTAACAAAACATTTCACTAATATTTCATTTTTATCTAATATAATATACTTTCAGGTACAACGATTATATAATACTTAGCTTTGATATAAATTATTTATTAGAAGTGGTTCGATTGGGAATAGGTATAACAATTGGATGATATTTGTATTATATAGATATATATTTAAAAATTAATATATTAGAGACGTTTAACTTTTAATGTATTAAAAAATATTATCCAACATATAAATAAAAGCTTAATACAAAATGAAACATCAGCTTATTTAGACCAAATTGGAAAATATGACCTTTTTAAAGGATGCTCAGATATATAAGGTTAATGTTTTTTAATGAATCTTAAAGGTTTCGACAATACGAAGTTCGTGTAGTACCGTTAAAATATTTATCTGATTTAATAAAGGGCATTTTATATGTGTTTTTCTGTTTAAAAACTAGTAATAAATTTACGTCAAGATCTCAACTACTTTTTTATCATTTACAGTCATTTGATTAAAACGCGTCTACTACTTCTCTTTTACGACTTTACTTTTTTATATATGTTTTTTTTTAAATCCTCCGACTTTTTCCTCTCCATTCGGAAACTTTCAACGGTCCGAACATGCGCACTCGAAAAAGCTTTCCATTACGCCCGTTGATTCGCATATTTTCCCACCCGTCCGGGCCAAATTACTCGAGCGGTGGTCCCTTGATTAAAAATGCAATTGGAATGGATGCGGGTAGAGAAAATGTGTATTAAATTTTAATTTATCCTCTGAAAAGAAAAATATTTAAATTTTGTTAACGCCGACTGCAATTTGCGCTTTGAATTTGTTTAGGACCCGCCTGAGTTGGCAAACGAAGTTACGCGTACGACTGACGCGTTTAATGATATTGGCTCGAATCGAGTTTTACTCGAAAACACGTACCACGCAAATAATATTTATTTAGTCTTCATAGATTTTGGAATTGATTTACGTATGTAAATTCGATGGGGACAAGATTGTAAATATGATTTTAACCCGGCGAATAAATATTGATTTAATATTATATTTCAGTTTTTCAAATTAAAATAAAAAGAGTATATCTCACAAGTAAATATATTACATCTAAAATTAGTGTAATTTTCTTTATATACAAGTATAAGATAAAATATAAGTATAAAATATATTTCACCGTGTTATTTAAATATATTTTTAATACTAAAAAATATATATAATACATCAACTGCTCAGGAATAGTCTGCAGAAAAGAAAATTATTTTAATTATATACTTTTTTGAATTATATTTTAATATTTCATTGCTATGACTTTTAATTTACTTTAAGTTAATATATTATTAAAACTGAACTTTAAAAAGGCAAATTGCTTACAGCAAGCTTATAGGTAGTTAATCATGTAATATTTTATTTTTAATTAAGCAATTTAAAATATTATTACAATTAATAGCTTAGGCAAATATTTCTTGGAAACGGTTCAGGTCGAAGGTTTTCAACTGTACGTTTAATATTATATGTTAGTTTATCTTTATATATACATTATAAACAATGAATATACATACGCTTATATTATATAATATAACCAAAGCATTTACTTGGTATCTTCCATTAATTACAAATTGATATTTATCATCACAGAATCCATACAATCGCGGTTTAAGTCTAGATATCCAAACAATATACGTATGCATTTTACAATGTAATTAACAAAGAGCAAGGGTCGCCTGAATGGTTACAATAATTTAATTCTCCTATTTTGATGATATCGGATGTCGCGTATAGTAGTTGTTTGGCTTCAGACGATCAATTATAATCAAGTTCCATACAATTGTGTGCATTATAACGTCGTACTGTCCGGAGAGAAACATAATGCTGGATCAACTAATTTACCATTCTCGCCTTGAATTTATTGGCGTGTGCTAACAATGGAAACAATGTAGTGTCTCATGGAAAAATAATCAATTTTCATCTGGCGCTAATCTGAGAAAAAAAGACAACTATATACTTTGCAAGATATTATTGTCTATTTAATTCAAATAAGAAAATGCATTCGTTTTCATTGGTGACAATTTGTGGCTGTCACTTTTGCTGTTGTTCCTTGGTGCATATCTTACCTCGTTGGTGGTTCTTTCTGAGACTACACAAAAGCGACGACTAACCACCATCACCACCACATCTACAACTGTATGCCTCACAAAGAGGCTGTAGCGACGCTTCAGACGCGTCCCCTCGCCGCCTAATCACACTTCATTATTTTATTTGAATAAAACAGCTTCTTTTGTGAGTGCAGTTCAACCGTGCTCGGTCCTCCATTGTGCTAATTCGTCCTGGTTCTGGCTGGGAGTTAGGAACACTTTTGAAAAATTGCCACTTAGGCTTGCACACTCAATAGCTGCACAAAATCACACACGTGTGTGTATAGACTTCAACAATTCAAGAGTTGTAGTTATGTATTAAGCTTACTTTTGTATAGTATAGATAAAAAAAACATTGCATATGACTCATTTAAAGACGGAGAAAAAAGATGCAATTTTTTAAACCGTATAAAAAAGTATTATCGCCTGTTCTTTTACATGAAAAAATTTCATTCATAAATCATCCGCATTTGTATCTGAATTGTATAAGTGTATTGTTTCTAGACGTAAGTCTCAAAACTTATAAATGTTTGGTTTTGATGCTGCAGTAATTGATTATTATTGCTTGTTTTTAAATTGTGGTTGTACTGCACATTTCTAATGATTATTACTCAACCACACGATTGTCATTTTTTGGTGCTTATCAAAAAATAATATTGATAAAATAAATATCATCTTTATACCATTAAAATAGCAAATCAATATTTTAGCAAACAAAATATGATGCATATTTTTATAGTAGTTATTGAGCTTATGTGGTGAGAGGGTGGAATAATAGGGGTGTGGAAATTCACTAAAAATATTTAGGTCAACAGTGACGAGCTATTTTGAATTTCTCAATCGCTTTTTGGGAGGTACGTTTTTAAGTTTTTGTTTAGGTTAATTCAATAATGGGTGATAGCTCGAAACTTGACTTTGCAATTGGCAAAGAAAATAAAAAGTTTTATGCTTTTTATAAATTATATGGTGCAATAAAAAGTTATAATATAATGTTATTAATCATAAAGGAGTGACTTGCAGATTTTATTATATATATATATTGTTATAAACCTCATACGCTAACGCTTTTATTATTTATCTTATACATATCAATAGCTTTAATTCACTTTAGCTTTCACTTCAGGTAGAGAAATACTCATTAATGATACTTTTCTTTCATCATTCTGATACATTAGTAATGCATCAATGTTATAGGCGTGATAACAAATAGTTTAATATTAATAATAATAAATTATATTCAATGTACAGTTTTGATCTTTTCTTTTAGCTCAAATACTTTTATTTTATTTTTTAATATAAAGATAAAACATGAATTGTATATTGCACATTAAATCTCGGTAATGAAATTAACGCTGCGAATATAAACCAATTATTGTTTCACGACCGCGTAATATATTCACCTTGCGTTGTTGCAAGCAAACACTAAAAGCTATGTGTCTCGGGTTATTTTAAATCCATTAAGCCCGCATGAGGGATCAGGCCGAACCCATAAAGCCTCAGATAAAGGCGTAGTAGCGCATCACGTGAAATTATCCATAACTCGGAACACAATATGTTATGTGTGTGCATCGGCGGTCGTAATTTTAAATTTTCACCATACGGGCCATTGTGTATTAAGGGACATACATACATATATACAAACCATTTACTACATATATTTTATTCATAACGCTAAGGTCACTGGTCAGTCAAAGCCCTCCGTTTGTTGTCGATGTTAAGGGAAGAACTTTTTAAAAGCGCTCGCTCTTTCGACTTATGGCTAAATCAATTACCGAAAGCTAATGTTATCTGAGAAGCAATAAATTGTGATATAGAATGTAGAATAACGCTTGTTATATATCATATTAAAAGTTCAGAAGTGAAAATCTTTTACTTACCTCACGTGTCATGCAAATGTTCGAGTCTATGTGTACGTAGGATCAACAGTATTGCTAATCATAAAATTCACTTTTTATCTTCGATTTACTGATATATACATATAATACATAGTTGCCTCTGTCTCTCAATGTATCAAGTTATACGTTACATATACGATATCTTCACATACCGAGCGTCGTGATAAATGTTTGGTAACCAAACCTATCTCAGTCTTAAGTGGGCACTCTTAGCTACTCACTTCTTCAGACCTCCTTTTTCATTCATCACAAGATTCATTACATTCGAGTGAGACGGTATCGTTTGACACGTATAATACTTGACTAACAAACACATATACATTACATTAGCCTCGCAGAAGTGCGCTGAAACATATTTAAAATTCCATTTGTACTTTAAATTTCTTAACACGTTTTGCAAGTCGAATGCATTCCTTGTAGCCGATCTTCTGTTTTTTATTTTATTTTTTGTTATCATTCCTCTCGCGGATTCATCTTTGCTCCTTGTTTCTTCTGTAGCCGGTTGTGTGCTCGCTTTTTTTTACTTTATGTTCCTCGAACGGATTTTGTACTCCGGATCGGGAGCAGACGGCTTGCTCTTTTGTCTTAGCTCTTTGTACCGCTGAATTAAATTATTTATGCCCTTGTTAAGAGATTGCTTTCTTCCTCTGATTCTTTCGCATACGCTTCGCTGCTGTTTTTGGGTATATATTCTACAAATAATACGAAATATAACTCACGTAGCTTCTCTAAAAGTTTCTAACTGTATTCTTAAACTTGCTATTAAAGTTTAAATAAAAATATCATTAAATTACTATTTTATTGTCTTTACTTGACGAATTAGTTTTCCTGATATAATAACTTAAAGTATATTTGTCATTTTCATTTATAAAAAAAAAGTTATTTTAATTTGATTTCAATACACTGTTTGAAAACTTCATCACTAAGACTTGCCTAGGAAATAATACGAAGCACTGCGACAACTTATCAATAGTCTCATATATTTGTAGCGGGCCTATTTATATTTATATATATATTTATTTAAATATTGTTATGGCCAAAACTTGGCCGCCCTCTGGTAACACTGGCGTGACGGATTCTCTCAACTGGCGGACTCGCAACGGCCGGTTGCGAGCCTGCTGCCTCAATCACTGCAATTGTAAATAAACACGTTACTTATTATAGATCGTCAATAAAAATACTACTGCAGCGGCACAGTCTGTATCTAATTGCCACCCGTCGCCAAATATTTACTTGTAAAAATTCGGGTAAAAATATTTATATAAATTCTTTATATCTAGTAAACGTCGTATTTACGAATTTTGAAAAGGCGTTTGATAATGTTTGTCATATGTTATTATTAAAAAAATTTTCGTGCTTTGGTTGTTCGGATGATTTAACTTGATTACTCTCGAGTTATTTGAGCGATCGTAAACAGTTTGTTTAAACCTATGGTGGTCGATTGTCGAAAGAGTATTTAATCTCTTCGGGGGTTCTTTAAGGATCCAACATCTTCTGCTAATTATGTTATTTATTAATGACATAAATACGGCAGTTTATGTATCAAGTTTAAATGCATTCGATCTGTTGCGGACTCTTTACGGAGTGATTTAGATTCTCTATGGAAATGGGCTCACGTCAACCGTCTGCCCTTTTGTGTCGAAAAGTGTCATACTGTCATTTTCTTGATCCTGTTCGCCATTTGTTTATTTCTTAAATCTCTGTGGAAACATTTTGGCTAGAAAAACTTTCATTTAAGATCTTGGAATCACTTTTGAGAGCAAGTAAAAGTTTTATCTACACGTAAATAACGTCTGCGATAAATCTTTCAAGATGCACGGTTATGTTATAATAAGCGCATTTCCCTTTGACGATCCGTCAGTTACTCACGTCTTCTATGACACTTTAGTTTGAAGCATTCTTGAATCAGGATCTGTAATTTGAATTTCCAGAATAACCAAATACTTTCTCTTAATCAAAAATGATTATAAAATGTTCTTGAGATACATTTATTAAAGGATATTTGGTTATTATCAGGCGCGTACGGTGAGATACATTCCCTTTCACTCCCTCGCGTGTTAAATAACGAGAGTGAGTGAAAGGTATAGAGCGTGCGGAACGCATGTAACACACGCTCTTATCTCTCACTCACTTTCGTCATTTAACACGCGAGCGAGCGAAATTAAATGTATTTCACCGTACGCGCCTGGTTATCCGTTCTTTTATCTCAGCGCCTTTCATTTAGGATGGTTGGGATACGATTCACTGAGTTCTCGCTGAAATTTGTATTTCGCTAAGCATTTCTTTAAACTACTGAAGGGTGCTGTCAACAATAAAACTATTCTCGAATAATTTCAGTTTTAGGTTCCAAAACGTCTTCGAAAATCACGATCGCGTTCTATCTTAACGTCCGTTAGAGCCAAAACGTGCGCACTAGACGACTCGCATATGGATGTCACCTGCCGTCTCTTTAATACGCTGATATTGCACATATTTCAATGGCAGCTACTAGGAGCTGGTTCAGTTAGTATATTTTAATTTTAATATTTTATGATTTTTTTTTTTTCTTGTGTTTTATATTCTTTGGGTATTGTAATAATGTACTGTTTTTGACCATCGCGCCGCATTGGGGTAATCTGTAAAGTAACAACGGTCTTAATTTAATTTAAATAAATAAATAAATAATATTTCATATATCACCGACACGCTATTGAGCAGCATACTTCGTTGAAGGAGCCACTAGAGTTCACTCGTATAAATTAACGCTTTGTGGAACGCGTTCGTATATGACGCGTCAAAATAGTCGTAAAATTACGCCTCGGAATGTGTTTATATAATACATGAGCTTTTATGAGGTGCTCGAATGTCATTAACGTGTTTAAAGTGTTAAAATTCAAATGTGACCAATGATAAAATAAAACGGTCGTAAATTTTTTGAGAGCCTTAAAAGATATGTTCCAATCGCTTTTCGGACAAAACTCTTGTGTTTATAAGGTATGAAACGGTTATTTATCGCTCTTCAAATTCTGACTTATAAATAAAAATAACCTGCCAATGGCTTAAAAAATGAAAGGCTACTCGGAAATTATAACGTTAACGTATCAATGAGACTTAACTGTTTTATTCTGTAGTATAAATCTTTAATTGAATCTGTAATTAAACTTTAATTTTTTTTGTTCGTGAAAGAATAGAATTATTAATAAATATTTCAGAATTTTACATATAAGTAAACATTAGAACTCTTTAGAATTTATACAGATGTTTAAAATAACTCAACAAAAAAATATAGCGATGACTGATTATATAGTTTTCCAACTCTTATACGAAAAATTAAAGATATATATGTATATATAGTACACTCTCGATTATCTAGGGAGAAAGAGAACGTTTAATCTAAACTATAAGTTTTAATTTGGGTTAAAAATATTAATACAGTATTTTACAATTCAGAATATCATTTTTTTATTTAATAATAAAATCTGTGATTATTGTTTGATTTTGAGAATCTCTCAATAATTTTTGAATATCAGTACGAATTTAACGAATATCAGTAGAAGTAAAGTTTCAACAGAAGTCATTATTGTCTTGTGACTAATGTAATTATTAGTACTTATTTACATGCGTTTTCACTGGTAATGAAAATTAAAACGATAACCGCATCGTGCAAGCATTAAAAACCCAGATCATTTGAATCTTAATCAAACCACTGGTTAATTTTATTTAGATCGACATTTTTAAACCAGCTTAAATTTTCCAATAAACTGTATATTTAAGATATAATAATTGCCTCAGTCTTGCCAAAATCTATTTTTACTTTCGGAAGAATTTTCTTTGAAATCTTAGACCTCCTTTTTAATAAAAATAAATATTTTATCATACTGGTATTTCATTTTATTATTTATTATTATGTTTTAACTAATCAAATGTAAGAATGCGTTAACACACAAAAACGTTTGTTTTTTTTTGTTATAGTGTGATATGTGGAAATATCTTTATGCGTATTCCTTATATAGATATCGCACCTTTCCATCGCATGTTATTTGTACAACATCCACACACATCCCAGCGTCAACATCCAGCACAGAGAATCGGCTTTTACCCAGAAACTTATAGATCGAGTATCAGTCGTGGATAAATCAGCAATTATCTTAATAATTCCCCAAATCCGGCCCACGCCAAGAGGTCCAAAAAGGCTTCTCGTAATAGATTAACAAAATGTAGCACACACGCTTATGTGTACGTATGCAAATGTGTTTGTTTACATTTCCGCTGCTTGCTAATACATATCTATTATCTACATATCCTAGACATTAGCATGATTAATATAGCATCATTCAATACAACAAACCCTCGGTGCCAAGGAGAGCACAAAAGCTTAAAACCCTACATTAATTACAACACCTTAGCGCGCTCGTTAGGCGTAATCTCACGAGGAACAATGGTTTTTGACGTTGTTTTGTTTGGTCTCTACGTACGTATCGTTTTATTTATATTTTTGTGCTCGTTTTATTTTATTTTTTAAGACGATAAGTCATACAGAAATGCGTATTGTGCAAGTTTCACGGTGGATCGATTCGATATGCGGGTTGGCGCCCGAGGCGGAGAAATTATACGGGATAAACGTGGTTTGTAAAATATAAAACAAAAAATGTAAATGTGTGTATGTACGAATTGTATGTATCTGAAATATTTAATATTTATAAGTTGAATAAAGCCACATACCAAAAAATATATTTTTAGCTATCAAAGCTACAAAAAAATATGAAAAATAATCTATTTTTTAATCGACTAATAAACGTCTTACGAGATATTTCGCAAGACAACAAAACTATTTCATTTTTAAAAGCTTTATTTTAATTTAAATATATTATTTTTTAAATTTAAACAGTTACCTTTGATTATAGAAAACCAAATTAACTGTGATATTTTAAATTAATTTTTAAAATCTTTAAATTAAATAATTTTTTCACTTATTTTGTACTATAAAGTATTTCCGAATCAGTTTCAAATTGAATATGTTATTGATTGACGTATTTGTTTATAATGATCTTATTGATCGCTTGTGAACTCGTAATGTTTGAAGTATTAATAAATGTGTAGGACATAGAATATATTTATGTAATTTTATGAAATTTTATGTACAAGTATGATATTAACACATCTTGCTTTCAAAAATCGAACTCCAATTTTTTCGTAAATACTTTTATTGTTCATTTCTTAGTTCATAACACTTTCTACATTCTGACTTTTCGTCAGAAATGAAAAAAATCGAATTGTCCCTCAAAAAATGCTTTTAAAAACGCAGTTTATAAAAAAAATACAAAAATAATACGATAAAATGTTTTTTTTTCAGCAAACTGCTTATTTAACTTTGAAATTATACATATATTTTAATTTTGAAATATTTTGCATCTGATAAATATATTATGATATTTTCTTCCTTTAATTTTTTACAGTATTTATTTAACAGAGTTATGATTTTTTAAATATATTTTGCTTTTTAATTTTTAAGACAAAAATTATGAATCAAGTGAGCAAAAAAAAAATTAACAAGGTTTTTTTTCCAAGTTTAACTTAAATACGAGAGTTATTATTTACATGTTCAGTTTCGCTGTGTTAAACGCGTTTTACTCATTATTTTTTTGGCGATTCGCGCTCTTTACGATACGATATTTTGTAGCGTCCTCGAATATAGGTTCATTGTCTGAAATTTAAGAGAAGCAAAGTTTTCCCTATTGCTAGAAAGAATTCAGAAAAAAATTTAAATTAACTTACTTTACTGTAACCCTAAAACTATTGATGTTTATTTTAATTTATAAACCTCTAAATCAGGAGTTGGGCAACTATGGTAAATGACCAAAAATGCAGTATAAATGGCGTATGGAAGGCTTAAATAACATATGTATAAATTCAATTGCAAAAAAATAACATTTCTCTAATTCAAGAGAAGCAAAATACTCCTTGTTGTTGGAGAGGAATACAGGTCTTATACATATTTATATTTTATTGCATTTTTGCTAGGAGCGTTGAGATACAAATCATTGCATTCTTGGTGTAGCGTTGAAACACAAATTATTGCATTCTTAATAAAACACTTTTTAAATTTGCTAAGGCGCGGTATCGACGATTTTCAGCTGCGAAATTTAGAGTGCCCTAGAGAGGTGCGATCACATCCCTTATTCTTACCCGTCGCGGTCAAGACGTCAGCGCTTATAAGTGCTCCTCTTGCACGAACCGTCCAGCTTCCCAATGCGCTTGCCGAAGAACAAGGATGCTTTCAGCGTTAGCTATGAGGAGCTAGAAAACAATATGTTAGATTTTTAGGTATACGTTTTAATTGTTTTTTTTTTATGATTTTTGTTTGTATATTGGGCATTGTAACGCATTTGGATAATAGGCAGATTTATCTTTAGGTTATCTGTATAATAAGCAGTATTTTACCTATGAACCGTGTCCATTATTTAGCTTAAAAAAAGTGTATTTTGAAATTATTTTTTATACAACGTCAAAACATAAAACGCAAAAAATTACAAAAAAAATGTTTTTTTTTTTGTTACATGTGTTTTTTAAGAAAAGACTTGAGTTTCAGCATTAGTTTTTATTAATCTTAAATCAATATTATCAATTTTATTAAAAAACTCACGTTATGTATCATATCATATAAAAGAGCTTTTAACTTATTATCGCTCTAAAGTTTTCCATACGTATTACCCATGAATTACAATTTATTATTAAATTTATTTAGCATTAACTGCTTTAAATTATTTTAGTATTTTATTAAAATCGAATATAACTTTTGAAAATTAAATTATTGTATTGAATTAAAGCTTTTTTAAGAAACACATGATTTTGAACACTAGTAACACGGAAAGAAAATTCATTAAGAAAAATACATTACTCTAGATAAGTCTTTATTAGCATTAATATTTTAATTTATGGGAATTATAAATAAATATATTGTTACAATTAAGAGTATTTCTCTTTGGTTGCTATAATATGTATACCATCGTATTTTTTTTTTGATTAAGTCACAGATGAAAATCTAGCTAATGATCTAAATTTTAATAACATGAAAATCCGCTGCCCTATTGTCATACTCATGTTAATGATTTGATACATGACATTTATATGATAACATAAAATTATTGAAAAGTGTATTCAAATCAAATAAAATATAATTACACACTACTATAACTGAACTATTCGATATAGATTCTATCAAAAAAATTAATAGTTTTATAACAGTATCAAGATAGCAAATAATGTTAGGAAATTAAGCATTGATAAAAAAAATTATGGAAAAATAAAAAAAATAAAGCAGCTTAATAGTCCATATCCTAAATTAATTAGATAGTAATAATTAAATATAAGAAGCCTAAAAAACATAATAGGATGAGACAAATGTAATCATGCGGAGTATTAGTTTAAAAAAATATTTCAGTAAATTGATAAAAAAAATGTAGTATGAGTATATCGTGGTTACGTTGTTAAATATTTATTTTTAATCCAATATAATATGGCTTCTCAATCAGATATGTCAATACGTATATAAAACATCAAAGGCTCTAGTATTAAAATATCAAACGCATATTATACGCGGGTTATCCTGATTAAATTTTAATGAAAATCCACCACAAACTTTATAGTTTACAGCTTATTGGACTTGAAGCATATTCCTCGTCAATTTTCCAATTAACCGAACGTGACTTTGTATATATATATATTCATATATCAGTTAATTAATAATAAAATATGACACATAATTCAAGGAAACATAATTGATTTAATACTTAAGCGACTTTTAAAACGGAAACAACCCAACTCATGTAAATAGAATACAATGAAAATAAATTGCAAAAGCGTTTTTAAAACCGACACGTGTCACCATATTAGCAAAGCAAACACCGTGATTCTGACGAAGGTACACCAATTCACGGGTCCTCGGTTAAAGTTAACCGTGAAAACAATCCGAAAGCGGTTAAGTGCGCGTGGGCGCAGACCGGTGCGCTTAATTTAATATCAATAACCCGAAGTTGGCGGCCGACAAGAACCGGAAAAGTTTACTAAAATTTTACACCGCAAATTGCGCAAGCCCTTCGCTTTCTCGCTCTCTCTTTATACACACGTAAAAAGCTCTTTCTGTGTTTGAAGTCACTCGTTGGCTGTTTGCTTTCTCATTGTTCGGTTTTTTGGTATAGCCGCCGCGCAAAGAAGACTTATATTTTATCGGGACCCTAATTGATGCTTTTATAGGGTTTTATTGTTTCACGTGTACCTGGCCAGGTGCGTTCCACGTGAACTTATAACATTTATTTTTTCGCTTTCGAAATTAAACAATCGAGATTACGACCAAACGACATTCGATATTTATATGGGGGCGAAAGGTTTGGATTTCACTTGAGTTGCTCGGGAGCAATTTCATTCGGCACAATGGAGGTTGAAAATAATAGATTTGCGTGATTATATAAATGCATATGTGTGTAAAATTATTATTAACTAGGGCTCGGCTTAAAGTTAATTGCTTCAGAGAAGTCCACTCGCAAAGAGAACCATTTATCGCCATAAATAATATATTATCTTGTTTATTAATAAAGTGCAATTATCGAAGAAGATTACCAACTCGTTCATATGTATAATATGTATCATAAACGTCTATGGTAATTATCTGTAGAATGTATCTACTGTTATTTTCTATTTATATTTAAATTATTATTTCTAGACCGTATTATATAAATATTATGGTAATAAATTATTGAAATCATATAAAAAAACGCAGTTTTCGACTTCCTATTTAACTAATAAGATTTAACAAAAATCAAAAAATATAATTTTAATAAAAAAATATTGGCTTTAAAGTTCTGTGCGCGTATTTGTTTAATAATAACATTATACATATATACTATGTCTGAAAATTTTCTTATTTTGATAAAAGCAATATGTAAAAAAATTGTTTTCTTATTTTTATAAAAGCAATATATAAAGAAAATTTAATATAGTTATTACGTAGACGAATGCTGTTTAAATTTTAATTTTTCTTTGGACATATTTACAATTGAATTACTACTTTGACGCACAACATTAACAAATATATTTTTTAAGGTATATGTAGAATTGGTCGGATTTTCTAATATTATACTTGTATTATTTTACGTGTTATTTGTTTTCTGTATGGTTTAACAGTTATTGGTTAAATTTATACAATTTATTATTTTTTAATATCTCAAATAATAAAGTAGTTTGTACAAAATCTGCAATCAAGACGATTTTACATTTCTGGCAAATTCAATACCTTATACAGAAGATCTACTCTTTGTGCTAATATGGTTTTAATAAAACTTCTTTAATAAATTATATAAGTACATAGGATTTAAATAACAGCATTTTAAATTTATTATGTTTAATATAATATTATAACATATATCTGATTTTAAATTATATGCAACATTATAATTATATAGTAATAATACTAAGTAAATAATGTATTTTCAACATAAAATGGATATGATAATTAATGACAAATATTATTTAACATGCAGATAAAGTCGAATATATCCTATTATTTTGTTATCTATTTGATAGACCGCAGTTCTGAACAATTCTTGTCATTGATCTATAAAACAGATAATTTTTTAAGGAAGTTTATAAGTGATAATGAATGACCCTTTACCACTCTTTATAACGATTGACACATTTACAAAACCTCTTTCACATTTCCTCTGTTAATACCGTCATTGCTCTAAACATTTATTTTAAACAAATTTATTTCACACAAAAATGGATTACTGAACGAATCTCGTAGACCTGTAATGTTGTCAACCGAATAAAACAATTTTACTTCCATTTTATCTTAAGCATTTTCGATTTGTTTTTCTCAGAATCCTAGTTTGCTTTGTTTACTTCTTGTCTGCCCAATCAGAATTCTAACTAACTCATCGCAAAATTGTATCCCTGCCAAATCCTTTTTACAGTATCAATTTCAGTGGGCGGTTTCTTCTCTTAAGCTGTAAGATAAATCTCCGCCTCGCTAATTCGGTCCGAGCCGGTTGGCGGCTTTTGATCGCCAACAATTATTATTGCCAACCTGCGGATCGTTCTGCTTTATTTACGGTACAAATTGCCGTCGTGCCGGTGTGTGCTAATTTTTCAACCGGGTAATTAGAACCCATTTCGCATATCCTCAGAAGAGTCCCACCCTTTTTTATCCAGGGCCGGTTCGGACGTCGCAAATTACAACTTTTAAACGCCGCATTACCTACTTATATCCTCTCTCGTTAATACGCGCGAGAAGTTATGGACGACGGCTTTATTAAGTTTCGAAATTTATATTCGATAATATTTCTGTATTTAGTTGCTGAGAAATGTTTTATTTATAGTGCGCTTTACAAAAATCGTACAGTGTGCGTACGTACATGTGTAACACACTGTCCGTTTTCACGGTACGTTTCTTCGGAATGGTTTTCCATAATTTTTGCACGCCGATTTACTTTTATATGTATTGCTTGCACTTTAAAAGTGCTTTGTGGCACGTTTTGCATATCTATAATTTTGCACAAAAGTTTCGGTCTGGCTAGACTGTTATATTTGAACACTGTACAATCAACGATTATATATAGTTCAAGTATGCGGAATTAAAAATAAAACACTTCATAATATTACTAAATAAATATCAAAGATTAACCTAAAAAAACTGTATAGTCTAGAAAAATAATGCTACGATCTCCTTTACTGGTTATAAACTAATAAAATGTATATAATATATAATTATTATGATTGTAAAATTATTTATATAATAATAAACTTAAAATAAATAAAAAAATTCTTCTTTGCTATACATATAGTTTTTGTGAAACAGTTTCAGAACATACTTTTAAGTATGGTCCAAGTGTTTGATCATTGGTTTGTAAATTAGCTTCAACAGTGTTTATCAGCCTGTTTTTTTATAGAAGTATTCCACTGGGCTTATTTTTTAAATTAATAAAATCAGTAAGAAATTTGTAGCTAACGTCTTATGCTTTCACTACACTCCCTGAAAGTTGTCCGAACCGAAGTTCAACTGAAGTCGGCCGAAGTCGCCGATTTCCTAGTAGCGGCCACACTGACACAAATTTCATATGCCGTCCACACGGCGGCTGCTGTCACGTACAGCTGGCATATTTGCGCGCGATCGAAAAATGTGTCAAATAATCGCAATTTTATAAATTGTAATATTATTAAAATTACGCTACACTTTAATTAAAAAAGTTTGTGTGGGCACCCACTAATACAATATCAGTGTAAACTTTTCGGTCGTAAATATTCAATTTACGCAAAATCTTTGTCGGCTTTTGAAAAATGCCACAAGGCATAAAAATGATACTTCAGAATACGAACACCACATCTGTGACTATCCTAGAATTTAATGCCATCGATTCTAAATAAAAATTCATTATAATGGGACATTTATATAAATCGATCTAGGAAAATACATAAGGATATTCGAAACGATTTTTTTAACAAAATCAAGTATCACTAATTATTTTTTAATTATTTAATTTTATATGAAAAAAAATATAATAACGATATCTATTAAAATAATATACTATCAAAAATACAATAAATCCCTTTTGGTGCCCTAAAATATTCAAAGATATCAGTAAGAGTCTGTTGTAGTCCCCGATAAGCACGTGGTATTATAACTTGACCACGTGACCACGATGTAGCGCTCGTCATGCGTGTTGACCATAGGACGCCTACGCGCATACTGAAATACTCGCATACTCGTTCTATCTCAGTTTGCAAAAAAACATATCATTATCTTTCTCACTGTCGTCACTTAACACGCGAGAGAGCGAAAGAGGAAGTATCTCACCGCTCGCGCTCGAAATAGCAGCTCAGACTTCGGTTCATTTGACTTCGGTCCGTTTGCCGACAATGTTCAGAAGCGCTCAAAGCTGGATAAGTCGACTGAATTACCCTCACTATACCTCCCGTCCTCGGTAACCTCGGACAACTTCCGAGAGATTTTAAAGCGGGCAGACCCGAACTCGACCGAAGTAACCCACTATATTTTCCGTCCTTGTCCAACCTTGGCCAACTTCCAAAGAGTGTAGTGCAGGCATTACAGTTTTATTTTGTTTTAGTTGTAACTAGGGATTCCAATCCCGGGATCCCGGATCCCGGGATCCCGGGATCCCGAACGATTTTCAATACCCGATGAGTCCCGGGATTATAAAACATAATCCCGAATTTTTCGGATTGATTGATTTATCAAGTACAATCGAATTATTATTGACAAAATCGTTATATTTTCTGTACAAACTTGCGCGAGTTGCACGTGTCATCTGTGAATCTTTGAGGCTGTGAGTCTGAACGTGCTTTTTCAGCAGTAGGCTACTTAGGAACCAAAATCAGATCAAGGCTAATTGATGAAACGCTTGATGCTTTGATGTTACTTCGTGAGTTTTATTAAAAATAATGTTTTCCATTAATTTTGTCTATGAATGTACATATGTACATACATTGTCAAAAGCTCATTTTTTATATTCTCAAATAAATATATAAGACCTTTCCTTTTTTATTTTTATTATATTATTTTCTATTTTAAGCCCAAGACTAAAATTATACGTACTTCATACATTATACGTTATAAAAAACAGATGTAATAATATATTGTATTATTCATTTTAAATTATTTTTATCGATAAAATAACATGAAAATTATCCCGGGACTGGTCCCGGGATCCCGGGATCGACTAATTGCAATACCGAAATCCCGGGATCAAAATTTTGGCCCGGGATTGGAATCCCTAGTTGTAACTCATACAAAAGAAGGACACGCAAATATTTTGTCGATACCATAATGCACAAAAGTGCAAAGCAAATAAATTAATTAATTAAAAATAATTGCTAATGAAAAAAAAACACATTCTTTTTGGAATAAATAAAAAAATAAGGAATTTATTAATAAGTTTTTGTGTCAATCACAATACGTTTCCGACTTACTATAAATCGTCTAGTTGATTTAAAATATTCAAATACATGTACGTATACTTTACTAATTAAAAAAAAGCTAGCAGTTATTAAGTTTCCCAAATTCTTCTAATTAATGTGGATTATTAAAGCACAAATTAATCCTCGAGGTTATTATTATTATGGCACTGCTCCAATTGCTTTGAAAATCCTTTTTGAAGCGAATGATTGAAATTATTTTAAATTTATTATATCTAATAAATATTCCAGATACGTGTAAATTGTAACTTAGTAGATTCGTATTTGTGTGTAATATATGTATTTGTCATAATCATTTTTGATTGACAGCTTACATATTATCTACATATTTTTTTACCACGTTGCAGTTTAAACTGCATTCATCTCCCCCCTAAACATCAGTCACCGTCTTCGAAACAGCACAATAACCAAAGGTTCTCCGACCCTGGGCGTAAACGGTTACAAATTGTCTACACAGGATTTGCACAAGGGTTCGGAATGCCGATCCGAAATAACTCGAGCGCATACACACATTCGCTCCGGCAGATGCTCATGAGTTTCCTGACTGCTTTAGTCAGCATTCATGCACTACGCACGTTTTTCGCATTAAAACTTTATTAATGCACTTCACGCGTGCTGCGGTTCACTTAGACACATGCTAAGACAGAAGAAAAAATATCAACTCCCTTGTGAATTAAAGCGACAAGTACACGATAGCATGTAGAAGCTTTCTTAACTTAGGCGCAGGCAATTGTATATGTTGCTTCAAGCAAATGTGTTTGTACTGCCATATATTAATAAGAAAAACTCAACACAATTAAGTGGGCTACTTTATCAAAAGTCGTCTCGAACTATAAATATATTTTATATGTATATTAGATTATTAATGTTGAAAGACTTGATCATATATTTTTATATGGCAATTTATTGAAGCTGTATGTTTAAAGCTATGCTATTGATAAACGAGAAAGATAATACAGTTGTTAAAAATATTTATGATTTATTCAATCTGACAATATAGCTATAGATCTTTAACCATCTGTAGCTTCTTCAAGTACATATTCCAGATGATCTATTTAAGTAGATTTTCTTGATTACAAATTGCCTTGAACGCAAAATTCAACTCAAGAATTCTCAAATTTCTTTATTTTTCAAATAGAATAGTTGAGTTGCATGCCTCACAGCTACTCACAGGCGTTAACTTTAAAACTCCAGTCGCTTGATTTAAGGCCAATTCGTCTTAGACGACCGAGAGGGACAAATCCAAGCTCTTTGATTAATCCCCCCGAGCATTCCGCTCCGAGAAGGAAAATCGATTTTCCACGATTCCGACCCGCCGAATTGAGCTGTCTTTGATGGTATGCAATTAAGTCTCGTAACTAACTGCCGAGTCGGAAGAATCCTCGGCTCGGTCTCGGTATGCGCTTTTTCACAGAATGCAATCATTGTACGGGCGGATATGTGCGTATTTGTTAACTTGAAACAATAAATAAGGTGAGATTTATGGTCGCCCATGTGGCCGGCTTCAAAGGAAACTTTGGTTCATTTTTAAAACTGAATGAGACACTCCTATCGAATGTAATACGAATGGTGTAGCTTTCCATGTGGCCGCTGCGACCCATATACGATGCGATTTGTGTATCCGCTTAAACACTTCGATGGGTGCTACAATGTATAAATAAGATATAGATATTATTTTTAGATATGTATGGAGAGTATGAATAGGATGATAAAAAAAAATTGCGCATGAAACAATAAATATATACGAGATGTAGCCAGTTATTTTCAGATCCCATTTTAATTATATTCAAATTAATTCCTATTAACATTTTTATATATTCTTAAAATAATTCAAAACCGTTGACAAAGGTATCTGAAAAAATTGCTTTCCATTCAGTGACTACATTGTATTTTTTACGTAATTTTTCTTTAAAAACAACCTTAACATCTAATAATAAATTTAAGTCTACTAGTGTCAATTTAAGAGCAATAGAGTGGGTGATGATAACGCCGTGTTTCATGAGATCTCTTGCCATAATATTTATACAAAATTATTTTTTTACTTATTATATGTTTTATGAAATTTATAAAAAGCATTAAGACCTTGCCACCCTTATTAATATAGTATTTCCTAAAATTATGTTGTAATTGTATATTCGTCCTGTGTTCAAAATCGTTTATATTTAAATTTAAAAATAAGTTTAATCAATTATGCTAAATAATTTTATATCCTTAAGAATTCTCAAGACTTGTTAGTGATAAACTGATCCAAGTAGTTTTGGCGGTCGTTAAAAGATATTGAAAGTGTTCCGGTCCGGACTACATGGTGGATGCACTAAAACATTTCCTCACAAATATGGTCTTACATTGTTATAGTAAAACACAATACTATTAATATTTTCTTGACGATTGCGTCTTTAAGTTTAATTAATTGTTAGCAGTACTTGATAGAATCAAAAGTTTGATTTTCTCGAGTGAGAGATAAGATTATGCGGACCGCATGCCCTTATCTCTCACTCTTTCTCGTCACTTAACACGCAAGCGAAAGATAGGGAAAGTATCTCGCACGCGCATGGTATGTATATATATATAAAACCTTGGCCATAAAAATGAGTCACCCATTAAAATGATGTGTAACATTATATAAGTGCATAGTCTGATTGAAATATTTAAGCAGGTATTTTTAACTGTAATTATAAGAATTATACAAAAGAATTTGTCGTGTCACATTAGTTTTAAAAAAATATGGCAGGTCTCGCTTAAGTGACCGCTATGTTTAGTTGAGTAATTGTTTCTTAGACACACCTACGAAGTATGTAAACATCATTAAAAATGGTGTAAAAATAATTATAGTAATTTTGGAGCAAAATGTAATGAATTGTTTTTGTGCATCCTTTCTAAACAAAGAGTAGTTTTTCCGGATTTTTTCGAGTGATTAACGTTTCTAGACGAATGTGCTAATAGGTGATGCAATAAATATTATTAAGTATCAACGCAATTTATTAGTCCTAAGCTCATTATTTCCGACCTCTATTTCATTGTTAAGATCTTACTTTCGAGGCGAGTTAGTGGTTCTTTTCATTTGTACGAAGTAGTCGTTAGAATGGCTTCTTAATTGTTAATTATACGGGTGGTTGGAGCCCCCACATATCCACAAGTTGTTTTAACATGTTTTAAATAGCTTGGCGTTAACAATATATTCTGATTCAGTCTTTTCGAACCCAAGCCAAATTAATAATGTTTTTTTAAGAACACTTTTTTTTAAGTAGGACTATATTTTAATTGCTTAATCTGTTTCTGTCAATTGATATGTCTATATTATTAAATTAAGCTATATCTGACTTATGTATTTTTTTATTACAGGTAAATCACGAAAACTTCTTCTCTCCATAACGAACACTGATTTAAAGTATGTATTTTATAAATTATATACAAAAAATACACTGGGGTTAACTTTTAAAGATTAGCATAATACCGCGCTGTCAATCATTTCATTTACGCAAAAAATATTGTTTAATTAAAATTCGTGCTCCATTATATATTAAAATATCGAGTTATCTATATACATATACTGCTGATTTACATAGACTGATTTTTTTGCTTGTGAAATTATTCGTAGCAGACTGTTATCTGGCCGTCGGGCTCGATTCAATCATTTCTACTTAATGTACAATGGATTATCGTCAATCAAGTGTTCCTAATCATCGTGATTGGCGAGATTGCTCGCAAAGAACGTTTGGAATTTTATAAATTTCATTTAGCATTCGAAACAAATTGCCGAAAGAGATCCCAGTTTAAATCCCCGTCTTGTTGCCTCTGATTAATGAAAGCGATTGTTGTAATTAATCTTTTGATCCGTTTTATCTCGCGCACAAGTGAACTAATCCGAGACATTACTGTAATTGGTTCGTTCGTGTATACGCTATTAAAACACGCGCCTAAGTATTTAATACGAATTCACAAATGATTCGTTAGAAGGTGTGTGGGCGTCTTTATCCGCGCCCAGGAATTCCAGGGATGTTAAATAACAATATCTAAGAACACCTACCACGTTACGGAGGTTGATGTACGGCGCGTAAACAAACCATATATAACACAAATATCTATTAGTGTTATTTAAGTAGGGATATATAATACAAAGGGTACATTTTCATAATGGCCATTACGATGGTAATAATTTATGGCATGAATATTGGTTCAGTTAAAAAAAACACGTTTCATTTGAACTGGCAGTTAAATTGTGTTTTGAATACAATGACGTAAATCAAATACATTTTATATGGGGCAATTATATTTTTATGGGCTCGTTCAATTAACATCGCCATTAGCCGGCGATAACAGTGAGTCGTTAATTGTGACACAAAACACGTTCGTCTGTTAAATAATGTTGAATGTATGTAAAACACAATGTAAAATGTATTGTTTTAGCTAGTAATTTGTTTGTATTATACCAATACAATCATTATTAACATTATGTGAAAATTGTTTTCATATCGCGAGTAATTTTTTAATGAAATATTTCACATATGTATATTATAGATATTACATCGTAATATTATTTCAATATTAGTTTGCAAACTGTTTTAATTAGTTTTATCTACATCTAGTAAATTTTGTCATAGACTAACATATACTAAATTGCAAAACAGAAAAAACTTAGCTGTATAACTCTATTAGCTATTTATTATAATATATATTCTCAATATTATAAATGCAAAACAAACCTAATCTGTGTAGAATAACTTCTTCTAATCTCCCAGATGAAAATAAAATTAAAAACATTGAGGTTGATATTTGATTCTAACCCTTGTATTTTAAGTGTTATTCATCGAGTTGCATGTACATATGTAACTACATATTATACACTATCAATACTATGTTCTAAAGCAACAAATTTGTTCAATTTATATATATATATACATATATATTAAAAATATATAAGTTTTCAGATCAAAGTAAAAAGAGATTTAAACTCATTTATACAGCTAATAATTACAAAGAAGCGATTATAGTTTAATTAGATTTTACGCTTTGGATTAAATAGATTTTGTCGTGTAACTCGTTGCCTTCGAACTCCATTAATTACATTTTAATGCATACGAATAAACATAGAATAGAAAGCGTAAAATGCTTAAGCATTAACACACAAGAAACATAAATAACACCGGTTGACATTTTTAGTGCCAATAGCTCTCCATCTCCCTTTGATTAGCAGTCACGATTCCAAAACGCTGAAATAATAACGCTAGTGTTCAGAACTGCTTAAAAACTAAAGTTATGGATGAAGTTTTTTTTTTCTTATTCTTGTTTTTGTTGAAGGCCTAGAAAATTTGATGAGATATAAGCGCTAATTGGATAAAGCACTCAATGCACAAACACATTAAATTACATATGAAATATTCGGTATGCCAACCGTAACGTGTTCCGACACTTAAAACGAAGTTATATTTCAAGTTGGATTTAGTTTAGAAATGTAATAAACTTGTTTATAGACTTCTGAAAAAATACGTGACTTTAAAAGTACAATATTTTGAGTGATTTTATATTTAATATATGTATGTATATGTACTCTTTATTGTTGTTTTCTTTATATGATAACTATTTTTTTAAATGTATGTTCGATTAGAAATCTGTTCAACTTATTTTTATAAAATATGAAAGATTAAGATATTGATTTATGAAAATATATAGGTAGCAAATTACTTTTCCTTAGGGCGTATTTAATGATTTTTGATTCCACAAATATGGATTAAAAATGTACAAGATCGCAACGCATGATCGTGTTCCAAAACAATTATATACCATACTAGCTTATTTTTTTATTAAAATGCAATCTGTCTATTTAAACAATAATCAATTTATATATAATATATATATATATATATATATATATATATATATATATATATATATATATATATATATATATATATATATATATATATATATTTCATTCTTTCTTAAATTTGTATTCCAGTGTGCCAAACTCTGACGAAATTCTAGGTTATATCTGAGATTAAGGCTGATCAATATTTTTAATATTCAGTATAATGTTGATTTTTATTTCCTCTATTACTGGTTTAATTATTTTTAATTGTAGCTTTTTTAATATTTTTGACATAGCTAGTAAGATCAGTCTGTTAGAGGCATATGATTTGTTATTTTTTCTGGTTTAAATAAAATTATAATTTGATCAATCTTTCGTTGGGTTGGACCATAGTTTAATTTAATTACTTAGTTAAATATGATGGTCATTAATATGATGACTTTCACCAGCAATTTTGTCGCTTATTTGGTTACTATTATGTTTTTAATTATTTTATTGCTATTTTTTAATTTATTTTTTTGATCTCAAGAGGTGCATTTTAAAAATCGTGAATTTTGGTCACTACAGGCGGCCCTCGACTTTCGCACATAATTGGTTCCTGAAAATGTGTACGAATGTTGAATGTACGAAAGTCGAGGGAAGTAAAAAAATTGAAATTGTGTGTATTTTTAAATATTTATAAAATTTATAAAAAAAAGTAAATATAAGATGTTTAAGAGGCGTTTAAGAGACACGTTTAAGTGGGGTTTGCGGGTGTTTCCTTTGAAAATTTATCAAGAGTAAACTGTTTTCCACTATTCTTTTTTTTTATTCATATAGTATTTTATAACATGCTTTGTTTTTATTGATCGCCCTATGCACTTGAGATATGCGTTCTCCACTGGCATCACAATCTTCCATAATATTTAAAAATTTGTCAAGGTGCGTGAAGGCTTCATTCATATTTTTCATTGTTAAAGAGTTTTCCAAAATAAACCTGTCTCATCCAAATTAAATATTTGGCTAGAGGAATATTCTCCATCTTCAATAATTTTGGATAACTAGGAAATAAATTCTTTTGCAGAATCTTTATTCGCATCATCCGATTTTCCAGTAAATTTAATATTATGAAAAGAATACCTCATTTTAAAGTTATAAAATCACCGTTACTTGCTTGAAAAACCGTTTTAAAATCTTTTTTTATTCTATCCTTCCAATCTTTGTGCAAACTAAGAGCTTTTGCTTGAATAATTTAAATACTCAGAGGGACATCTTTTTGATGTTGTTCATCGATCCACGATGACAAAGATTTTCCATTTCATCCATGTTTTTTTTTGCTGTGTTTATTTTGAAACATATCTTTAAAGATTGCGGAAATATATCTTTATTTTCCATAATTTTGTGAACGTATTTCTTAATTATATTATTATTTTGGAAAATTGATCATATCGTAGACCTGTTTGTATAATACGAACGTCCGATTGAAGCAAAAGATTCACCGCTATCAGAACGTCTAATAATTTCCATCTTTGTCTTATATCGTGTGAAGTTTATGAGTCCTTGATTTATTTTTTTTCGTATCAACAAGTTTTTTCGTTTCTCACTCGTGTTTATATTTTATTTAATTTTTTTTTTTAAATTAAATTTAAAAAAATTGTTTTTTTTTAAATGTGCGAAATAGCGAATTGTGCGAAAGTCGAGCGTCCGAAAGAAGTGTAATTCTTGGGAAATGAGTTTTAATGTAATAAATGTATGAGCTTATTTACAGTACAAATAATATAACAATTAAATACCGGTCCTTAAAATCAATATTTATTCTTATTATTTGTTACTTACTGTATAATAGTCAAAAAATTCTAAATAATAACTTTATTTTAGCTTATTAAATAACGCACTAAAAAAAATATTTTGCACTTTTCTTGAGATATATACAATCCACAAATCTCCTGGGGCCGCCATAGGCCTATATCAACGGATTCGGTAATTGATTCACTGCTTTATATCATCTTATATAATATAACCCTTTGCCGTTGACGGCAATCTTCTCCAAGCACTACACAGCTTCCCATGGGAGTCTTCCCGGGCAATCTCGGCATAAACAACGTCGGCAAGAATACGTGTCATCACGGACGTGTCTCGCTCTAAATCAGTTTATTTTTACAAAAATAGACAGAAAGAAAAAAGAGTGACGATGCGACAAACAACCGTATGAAATTATGGCGTTTTTCGCCTTACTAGTAACCGGTCGGCGTGGTGTCAAAAGTGAAAATAAACTGTACAGAGTATAAAATAAACCCTCGAAAATAACATAAGAGAAGCGATGATGGACACTTAACGTCTAACGCGCCAACTGAATTATTATGTCGGGGTTTACGACGGTATATGGCTTTAGAAGTTAAACTAAATAATAAAAAAAATATTATGGCCTATAACATAAAAGAACGATATTTAAACTTAGTATCTATATTTACAATCACGATACATCTTTGACGTAATAATCTTAGGCTTACCAATATTGTACTTTAATCTATAAATAAGTGTATCTACACTTATGAGATCCAAGTTTATATTTTTCGTGTTGTTTAAACCGTCTTTTTAATTCTGATAGATAACCTCGGAGCTTTTCTTATTTCCTTGATCTAGTGAGTATTTTAATGGTAATTAATATTTATGATAGTAGTATACGATTTATAGTAGTTATTTCTTGACTTAAGCGAATCCGATGTTGGATCCCTCGTAACACAAAAATTATGTTACCTTTTTCGAATACAACATACATTATTTAAACGATATTAAATACGGACTACATTTAGGCATGCAGTTAAAGCTCTTCATGAACATAATGTCAAATAGTTAGTGGAATTTTGATAATTATAATGCTGTTAAAAAGATTGGTTATGCATGGAGTGAAATTTTAATATCTATGATAAGTAATGTAGGGAATAAGCTCACTCCCATTTGATTAAGGATAGTATACTAACTAAATAAGTTATTAGCGAACTAAATGAAATTACAACCGAACTAGATATAAATCTTAAAACAGACGACTTCTCTTTTAACAGAAATTTTAATAGCAATAACAATTTTAAATCAAAAATATGGTAAATTATTTAAGAATTATTAATTTTTCGTTCATCTCTGAAACTTACATTATTATAGTGAAAATAGCTCAAATTTAATTTTTTGTTAAACTAACATGAAAAGTCAAGGACTGTATAAACTAAGCTAAAGGATAGCAAGTACAAATAATGCAAATACTGACAAAATGAATTATAATACATTATATTTTTTTTTTAAAAAGACATAGACAAAGCATTGAAATAAAAACGTTACTTAAATAATTTTCTTTATATTGTATAATTTACAAAATATTATTATTTTTAATAAAGAAAGTCTTAATATATTTTTACAGCATACATAAATAATGTATGATCCGTTGTCAAATTTTAATAATATAAAACAGTATTCCTCGTAAACAACAATATATTCCTTGACTGATTGATTACATGTTTATAAAAAATAAATAAATATTTAACGTTCTTCGTATAATTTGTATATTGAGAAAACTGTTTTGTCTAAAATGTCGTTTTTATGACAAACATACGTCGTGCGCCGCAGAGCTCTGCGATAAATATTTAACTGTATGACAATAAAGTAACATGACCGAAGTTCGCTTTTACTGTGGCACGAACGTAAAGAGATCTCGAGTATATGTAACGTGAATCGCGAATGTTATACGTATTGTATTTTCTCAAGATACGTGGAATATAGAGCAAGTACCATAAAACAAGTATACATTTAACTTACATGTGTTATTTTACTTAATTATTTCATATGTATAAAATCTACATTTTAAAATGTATTTTTCCTGACGATTAAAATACGCATTCAGATTTAACTCTTATATAAAAAATAGTTTTACAGCATGTAAGCCTGATTTTTTTAATCAGTAATATTGTTTTATATTCATAAATTAAATTAATATATAATTAATAAATAATTTATGACTATGTTTATATTTTCTTTGAATAGCTAGTTTGTAGAATTGTGCTTAAATCTCTTGGGATTCATATGACCTTCAGATAACAGCTCGACAACGCGTTTGTTATTAATTTCTGAGAATAACACACAACATATTTATACTAGGCTTATCTTTCTCAGCGGTACACGGGTTGTAGATGAAAATCACTAATCCTCAAAGGGTTTTATGCTGCTGCTAGACTTTCTTATACTAAGCTTTCTAGAACGTAATATTTTTGAAAACCAATTTATTAATTAATGTCCAAATTGCATATACCGTTCTTGTAACAATAAATAAAGGGTTTCCGTTATAAGCCAAATGGTGCAAATCACATGAAATGATTCGGTCTTATTTTTTTTCATATTATTTGAAATTAAATTATTTTTAAGCATATCCACAGATTCGAATGTAGCGTATGTTCATTATTAAAAAATATAATTTTCGCCATCGTGAATTTTTAATATTGGATTAGGCCGGAGGTTACAAAGATGATCGGTAAATCACCATATTTTGCACCGAATATGAGACCCTGAGGCTATCACGATTATGCTAATTCAGATTTTTTTATACACTATTGAAGTTTAATATTTTTTAATTTATTTTTAATTTAATCAAAAATACATATCGGTAAATTGCTACAAATAATGCTCTGCTTTAAATTCACAAATAATTATAACAGGAATCACTATACAGTAAAGTAAATTGATTTTTTTTTTAATCGTTTTATGTAGTGAAATTTTCGCATGTGCGAAATTCAATTTTCGCATTGGAAACTTGTATGAAATTATAAAATGTGTATGAGAGAGTTACGCGAATAAAATTACTGAACGACGGGCTTTCAAAGGAATGTGATTGGAATAAAATGATATATATTTGATTTTTTTATTTGAACTTTTCTGTAATACTATTTCGATAAAAGATTTAATTAAATATTAATTTAGGGCTTCAATTATTTAATTATTTATAATCATAAATAATTTTACCTTGAATTTTGCATCATAAAATTAATTATGTATAATCAAAGAAAGTATCATACAATAAAAAATTAAAAAAAAAATTAATATACGTACGGAGATAAAATAATATGATATACATTTATATTACATTTTATGCTTATACTAAATTTACTAAGTTAATATTTCTTTAGGGTTTTATTTAGGTTTGTAAGCTATATAAATATTATTTGGAAAAAAAAAATTTTTTGTTAGCAAGGTACTGTAAAGAGTAGGTATTTTAATAATTGATTTTATGTTGTTTTTGGATACCTGTGATTTTAATTTATACATGATATTATGTGCTGATGCGAATATTTTGATTACCTCCAACTATTTTGATATTATGATTGATCTTTAATATACATACTTTTAGTTTAATCTCATATAATTTAAGTAAAGTATTATTTAATCATTTTTATAATAATATACTAAATTCTTTATTTAATTTATCGATCATATCTTTAAAACTTTCACTTATAAGTCTTGTCCTCAATCAGGTGTAATTTACATTTTTCTACATTACTTAGTATGTCATTATTATATATTATAAACAATAGTGCTTATAATATATAATAATGACATGACATTGTAGATATTTATATCTTTTTGGAATGAACAGAATTTATCCTAACTTGTTTCTTTCTATTTTTTAAATCGAGAAAAACATATTTAAACTGTTTAACTTAAACATTTACCCCTAATTCACTTACCATTATATATGTTTAATGTTTTAAAAGCTCTTGAAATAAAAAAAAATCATTTTTTAATACTCTGGTTTATATTCTTGGCCAACAACCAATTATTTATTCTACGAATCCATAATGTAAAATATGTTTACCATCCACCTATTACTAGAAATTATTGAAAACATATAAACAGAGCGCTTTCCTGACAGTAATAAAACCTTTCACCAAAAATAAAAGTTTTATATGTAAATAAAACTTTATAAATTATAAATCTAAGTTTATATTTTAGCAGTGCTTACAATCAATAGATCGACGTGGTAGTGACTGGCCAGAAAAGCTCCCTAGAAACTTGATGATCAAATGAGTCACGAGTGATAAAGAATATGTTTATTTTATTTATTCAACTGAGTAAAACCACCAGACTAAAACAGTATACCATAAAAAGTATGTAAATCAGTGAAAACTATTTAATTTATTATAAGCTTTAATTATTCACTGTGCACGATCTAGATAAATTTTATTTTAAATATTCATCACGATATTTATCCGTGAGCTTAGAAATATCTAGAATTTTCCTAGACTCACTATATAAATTTAAATACACTGGGGTTTATACGAGATTCAAACCCAAGTATTCTAGGTATTAGTAACCTAATATATAATGATGAATCAGTATTTAAATTATACATAATATTCAATAATCCCAGACACGAAAAAAATAAAAAATAAAACTAGATATTTCAGGTATTAGTCATCGACATATACCACTTTTGTAGCTTATAATGCAGTTATAAGATTTAGTTGTATTTAATAATTTATTAATTCTAAGTAAAATTATTTAATCTAAGAATTATTACTGCTGCTTAAAATGCTGTATTTTTTTCTATTTTAAAGTCGCGGAAAGTCTAGAATCAAGACTTCTTTCGTGAGAAAATATTTGTATGTATTTAGAAAAGCAGAGTATATTTCAGCATAATAAAAAATGTATATTTATTTATAACAACTACAAAAACCACTATTATTAAATTATATATGTATGAATATACAAAACAGAAATTATAAATAAATAAAATAAGAATACATTTTTTATTTTTGCGGAGCAAAATATTTATTTTTTAAAGACCAAATCAGATAGTATATTTCTAATTTTCGTATTGAATATTCCAGCTAGCTCGCTCGCTTTCCGTTGATGTTAGCTTAATTGTGAGCAAATATTTATTTAAAAGATTGACATTTTGCAAAATTTTAAATTTTAAATTTTGCTTTTTACCGAAAAATATTATAATTGTTTATTCGTTGCTTTCCTAATTTTTTTTAATATCAAAATCATACTAATTAAATCGTCACCAGTATTCTCTTCAGTAGTAATTTTAATAACTGATTTCGAACTATCTAAATTATAAGAAACCGTTCTAATAAATCTACCCCGTTATTAAAATATATATTTTTAATGCCACTTACACAATAGTTTTTATTGTGTACGTTCACTTAAATTTTTATTTTCTTACATATTTATTGTAATAAAGTGATGTTATTTAAAACAACATTTTTAGTAAAAAAGAAATAAAAAATCCGGGTAAAAGCAGAAATTCTCGGGTCTCCTTAACATTAATTCGCTGCTAAGCGTCGATCTTAACCTAACCTTTAATATTTGCGATTTTTTTGTATACCTTTTATATTAAAATAAGGTATTTGCAATAACTTTTTCTCTATAAACAAGCAGATCTACCAAATGATTCCTAAACTAATGTAATAACTCTTAACTTTATAAAAAGAAATGTTTGTTATTTTTATCATTACACTATATGTTTCGGCATGCTGTCAATAATTGCAGAACTTCCTCTGTAAATGAAATAGTACAATAGGTATTTTATTAACCTCTCTTCATTCCCTACTTTGCAGGGTCTTATGTCACGAAATTCCGTCGCTGCTTTCGGGATGCCTTAATTGATTAAACTCCATTCGTTTCTTTCATTGCTTACATCGAACTAAGTTGAATTCCCATTCACTTTTTAATTATTTTGTATCACCCTTCTCAAGTATTGAACTAAAATAAGTCCAATATGATTTTGCATGATAGTGTACTGTTTGGTATAACAGCTCACGATACAGCATGAATACCTACCATAGGCAGGCAGACAGGGACTGACAACGGGAGACCGCAACAGGAGGAGGAACAGTATATTTACCACGGGCAAACAGCACAATGGCACACAACACACAACAGTCATGGAAAAATGCTCCTTTTGTGCACCAGCCAAGATTTAAAATAACAGCCGGGCAACGCGATTTATGCAAATGCACCGCCGCCGCGCACGTAATGCCATTTGTACCGTAACCTGTCATGTGTGCTTAGGTCGAGCGTTGAAATGTGGCCTGCGCGAAAGCCTTCGATGGTTGAACAAGTGGATGAGACGGTTGAGCGCGGTGGATATCAGGAAATGCTCTCTGTTCTCGACAAACGTGTATGTGCAAAAAGGGTAGGAAAAATAATTTTATCTGAACGATTTATGAAAAAAATTCTAATGAAAAATTTATATGTGACTACCATTTTTTTACGAGACGATAGCTTTAATATTTACTGTATCGTCTTATTACTCTTATCAAATAAACGTTTAATTTTATATGTTTATAAATACATTTAGGGTATGACTAAATTAGTTTTTAAATTCAATATTATTTTATATTGTATATTTAGTTATACTTTAACCGTAACGCTGTGGTTATTGAAGTATCGAACTTCTTAATGGCACTGCTTTATGGATTTAATTTTAATTAGCCGATAGCTTAGTGGTTAGAACGTTGGTTTAGAGCGGTTTAGATAGTTACTGTTTCGCTATTGAATTGTTATAAATACTTTGGTTAATTCTGTATTAACTTTGTAATGCAGTAATAATACATTGGGTATGTGAAAATTTGCATATTGTATTTCAAACATTTTTTGTACATTTACATATATCATATTAATAAAAATCTACGTTTTCTCACTCTGTCTATAATATAAAAATATAATCGAGATGTTTGCAAATAGTTTACTCACATATTTTACGATCGCAAAACGCCGTTTATTACATTAGCTCTAAGGAAAGTAACGATATTATTAAATGTGCACTATGTCATATATAGAGACCACAATGCACGATTTATTACTGTGAGTACCAGAACGGATATTTTCATGTTTGCGTCGCAATTGCATGCGGGTTTTAGTATTAAAATATTGATTTAACGTTTCTATTCTACGGTTAACATTATATAATGTGTGCTTTAATTTAATATTAAATTCTAGGAACACGTATCAAGCGATATATTAAATTTTAACACGCAGTCGTTTCTCGTTATATTTATAATGTTATTATAAAATATAATATGCATTATATTACAAAATGTAAAATGTGAGATCTACTTGTATTTATAATTGACTAGAAAAATTAGTAAATAAAAAATAAAAATACAAATCCATAGTTAAAAAAATTGTGAATATACTTCACTAAGAAATATGATTTTTAAAATACTATGTAATAGTTATTCTAAAAACAATATATCAAAGATCAAAACTCGTGTTATTTTATAAATTAATTAGTTAAAACTGTCATAAATGCCAAATGCCAAAAATATATATTAATTTTCCATGCACTATCCCTTTGAGCTGACTGACATCATAGAACGTCAATCATATACCTATACACGTCAAATACATAAATCACGTATGACATTTGAAATGTTATGTTAAATTATGCTACTGATTATATTTGGGTTGGTGTTTACGAAGCTTTTATATTTAAAAAATATTTCAATATTTCAATCTTAACCGATGCCCAAAACTCTTTGCTTTAAGGTACACCCTTATCTGGCATAAATGGTATGAGGTTTAACTTCTATACATTGAGTCAAATTCTATTTTTTAAAATAGCTTTGAAAATTTAAACTCGTAAATAAAAAAAATATATAATAAATTTAATTAATCTTGAGTTAAACCATTATTTTTTATGAATATAATCATAAAATCAGCACTAATATAAATTCATTATTAACGCTTGATTTTATATCTTTCTTCTCGGATAATATCGTTAAAAGTAAAATATTTAGGAAGTTTTATCAATAAACATCTTTATGTATTCAAACAAGAGTAAAACACATACCTTCAATTATGAAGGGTTTATATCTAGAACTCTTAAACTTTTTAAATGGACTGTGAACCAGATTCAATTTTCAAATGTAATAAAAAATATTCCTTCTTCATTATGTATCTTCACAGAGCAAAATTTGTCATTTTTATTATAAATAATTTTAATCCATATCTTCTATGGATCACTAATTCTTAAGATTAAAATCACGAAAAAAGAAGTTTACGCACTAAAAACTAATTATAATATTTAGCATTTGGATCCAGATACATTTTTAATTATTTAAAAATGTGAGTATGCCGTTAATATAATAAAGTAATTATTTGTGAAAGATTAAAATTAGATTTACCATATTATCTATGTTTAATATTTTTGCTCTAAAACGTATATTATTCAAATGGGAGCCTGTACATGTGCTAGAAAAAAATTAATCTATGGAACAGAATTGCTTTAATAAAATAAATAAATTTTGATCAAAAAACATATTATACATAGCTATCATAGACTGTAAATCACAAGTATGAATTCAAGCTTGTTTCAAACTATTTGTTGAGAGCAAAGTTTTACTAAAATTAAAAATCATTTCCTACTAATATTAAAGTTTGTAATAGCGTATAATTTTACATTTTATTTTAATTTGTGGCAAATAAAGCGCAAAGTTGTTGTGAAACATATTTTTAATATCTCGTTAACAATCTGTGATTTTCAGAATTGTTGCATATTCTGCACCGATGGTGCTTTGTGTTAATACTGTGAATATATTGCTCTTCGACCGAAAGAATTTAATTATTAAATAATTAAAAAGTATACTATGATTAAAAGTCTCGTTAGATTTTTATTTGGTTCTTTGGTAGATTATCGTTAATCTAAATTTAATTTACTTTTAATTAAACTTCAAAATAACCCCATTTATCTGATTCGCTCCAGAGCCTTATCGTCGGATCATTGCCATACATCAGTGAGCTGCTTTTGTTTTTATTTTCGCGAATGCACTTGCAAAACCGGGCGCATTATTTTGGGTGCATGTGCAACTTATTCCTCCTGTTAAAGTATCGTCATCAATCAGCTCGGCTGGCATCGTCATCTACATAAAAGGCATTTATTTGCGCGCGGTGGGAAATGCAACGACCGGACCTTCACTTGTATGCAAATAAATCTGCAGATGGATATCGGGCGTCCGCGGAATCTACCCCCCAACCTTTGGTCGTCTTTCAGCTGCTGCCGTCGCATTGAACCGTCAGTCAGCAGGACTTCATGTCCTGGACACTCCGAGTCATTGTTCCACACAACCGACATGCTTTTTCCGAAGGATGCTCTGGCGATAAGGACCTTGCATTTCAGCCTTAATTCGACGATGCATACATATATCCTACAGGGTGTGGCAGAGAGACCAAACGATATTTATAACGTAATAATAATATTTTTTTATAATAAAAATAAATTATGTTATCTTGAAATCGATGCCACATTTTACATTTGATGGACAGAAGATACGCATATATGACTGAAATAATATTGTTGCTAATAAGGCCTGGTAAACTTTAACATATCACTCACGCCCTATCTAAAACGGTAGTGTTACCAACTGATTGTATGGTATATATCTTAACTCTCTCTCTCTCGAATGTCTTTCGCACAATGTCTTTTAGTAACATAAAATGTTTTTAAAAATGCACCTCGAACAACGACCACATATGTATGTATACATAATAATATATTATTAACTTTTAAGCGATAAACATAAAAGTATGAAGCATCTGCTGTCGATTACGCACAATAAAAAGGCAATTTTACCACCGCTTCCCAAGCAATCTTCATTATGCAAAAAATTGTATGAAACATAATGCTCAACATTGTGTGTAATGCCTTGTGCTAATTTTAAAAATTGCATCAAACATTGCCATCTCCGGCGTCGTACCGTGTTCCCAATTAATCCCATACACGAAGTCGTCAATTAGCGATCGATGAGTACGTGTATGTATGAGATTCATCTCTTTATCGCTCGGTCCTTCCATTAGCGTATGGGGATTTCATCTCATCCGTAACGATGTTATTTTTGTTTTGCTTTTAAATTCTGTCATGAGCTCCATTAAGGGACCGACGAAAAATTGTATCGTTCGATCTCTCGCCGGTACGTTTTCACACTTTGGCCAAATTAAAAGGGGATTGAAAATATTCGATGAGAGAACAGGTAAATTTTAATAAATAAAAATAATAAAGTTATGTATTTATTATTAATAATGTAAAATATTTTATATTTTGTACAAACATGACTAGTAAATTACAAGCTGATTTTAGTTATATTTAACATTGTCAACACTGATCTTAAAAAAATATTTGTAGCTATATTTTTATGGTTCAATATGATAGATATTATATTTAATTATATTTTAGTTTTATTTTTTAACTCAAACACGACAAATTAAATTATATTTGTGGCGACCACACAAATAACAACTTTATATAAAGCACAGTTTTCGGTATAAAATAGTTTATTGTTGCTTTTTTACATAGTGTTAATTCATGTAATATTTTTTTATTACATTAATTAATAATTATACTTTTATAATATGTTCGTTTTTTTGTAGTAGAAGATTTTTGCTGTATGTAATATTTTGATTAAAATTATTGGACATATTTTTTTCAAATATATTATCATTTAATTTAATGTGAATTTGTATACTATATTTTTATTAATTATATCATATGTATATAGTGTGATTAAAAAAATTCTTATACCTTTGCAATATCAGAAAAATATTTTAGAGAGTAATAAAAAAATTTAGTTTTTAAAACTAATTATTTTCAGTCTCATGGCGTTATATAAAAATAATATATAATATACCTATGTATGTACACAAAATACCTTGATGTCATAATAATGTTTAATTTTATATAAGCGGTGATTTTATTAGCATAATTAAGTTGATCTTTAAAAAAGCTTTTTCGACGATAGTAAGTACCACCTCTCGCGCGGCTTCAATATACTCCCCAAAATGCCTAATTAGCTTCAACAATAACGAAAAAATCTCTCCAAGGAAAGGCGGAAAAGCAGGCGCTTTAATTGCAATAAAAATTTAAACAATGAACTTTTCGGTACACAATTTATTACCCATCTTTCAAGATACTCGCCCACAACGTGAATAATTCATCGGGCCAACTGCGGGAGTCTCCCTTTGAGCTCTCCGGTCATCCTTTTCTTTGCCTCGTTTTTTCTTCAAAGTCAAATCATCGACTTTACGACTTATTCATATCATTAAAACGCTTTTAAAAACCCCGCTTTATTACACCCCATCGCCGTCGGAAGCTTTAAAACACCATATAAACCCTATATAAGCGGATCCGACCGACTACTTTACGAATTTTTATTAGTATATATTATTTGTGTGCTCGCCGTGTGATTTAGATATTTAATTATGTTTACGGCCGTTGTAAAAGCGAAAGCTACATTCTTTGCATTCTGGTTATAAAACAATCTAACAAATTATTCAAATAACCCATGTAGTATAATTAAAATTTTAAGATGTTTGATTTCTATCTTAAAGCTATCGTTTAATTTAAAATAATTGTCATGTATATGTATATACATGGTAAAAAAGCTTGAGAATAAATTGTGCTAAACTTGTACAACGATGTAGAAATTACACTTAAAATCGTTTTAGAACTTTGTGATAAAAGATTCATTCAGAATTATATTTATTTATTTATTTTTTGTAAAACTTTCTCAAAAAATTTTGATAAATAATAAAATATATATATTCTTATATATGTAAAATATCCTAAATGTTTCTATTTTTGCAATAGTTTTTTGCCAATATTTAAGCATGTCAGTAATTACAATATAAAAAAACTTTAGGAATAGGAACATTTATTATTTATTGAAACATATTAGTGAGTACATTATCACGCAATACTCTTAAAATCACATATAATTCGGTCATCCTTGCTCTTTTTTTTTTGTAAGAAATTTTTTATTGAAAAACAAACTGAAAAGCTCTATATATTTTTGCAATTTGTCTTAGCTAAAAAATAATGTAGTTTTTAGATTACATATACAAATAGAGTAGTTGAGAAATTTGAAAACAATTTTTGCTATTTAAATACTTTCAGCCTATATAAAAATAGCTTTTAAGAGAGCGTAAATATTTTTAAATATCTAGCACGGACCCACCGTTTCTTATGCATCGGTATAAAATAATACGGTAGTTGTAAAACATTTAAAAATATTCGTACAAATTTAATTTTTAACATAATAGGCTTTATGAAAATTCTTGAGAAATCAGCAATTTAGCGTTCTAATCAAAAATAAACACTATATGTCAACATGCACAACTGAAGTTATTTTTTTTAACTATTCATCTGTGAGATTAAGATTTAAAAAGACCTAAGTTGTAATAATTGAACAGAATTATAATTATAATATAGTCTATTTATCTTATCGCAGCAGATTTAATAACAAATTAAATTAGTTGAATATTTGCTTAGGTTACAGTTTGAGCTAAATAAATAAAAGGCGTTTTTGGTCAGAAATTAAAAATGAAAGCGTTTTTTTTATTTGGTGACAGCACTGACGTTTCTGCTAGTTTTTCGCATGAAGTGGAAAAGTTCACCAAAAATCAGTCAGTGCGTGCTTAAAATGGTAGTACCATTTTATAAACTCGCGAGTATGCGGCTAGTTAGTTTCTACATTTCCTTCAATGAAATGGTGAAACTGCACTAAAATTTTTATTGCAATCATGAACAGAGAATGTGGTAAACTAGGTTATTAAATTAAAATAGGACAAATTGATGTTTATAACAAACATTTTTGTCGCTGAGGAACTCAAAAAAAATCATTCGTTAAACGTTTAACAATCGATGAACTTTAATGGTTTCACTTTCGATATTAATTATACGCATATAATAAATTATTATTTTTATTTTTTAATTTTAAATACCAAATACTCTGATCCATACATACATAAATGCAATAAAAACACAACGAGAGGAATCTGCAACATCATTGAAAGTCGAAATTCAGTTAAGCGCCCATAAAGATGCTGCACGTCGCTCGAGGGCAGCAGATCCTCTTCTCCCTCGAGGCGGATTCCCCGCGTTGTCAATTCTTTACAAAGTCTGCTATGTCCGTCCCGATGTTCCTGATCATGGATTCCAGGCACGAGTATCCCGGTAGGGGCCGCCGCGTCACAAAGGGCCGCCGGCGGATTGTTACACTGTCCCGGATGATGCCCCTAACGCCGTTCTCGTTCTACGGGGACTCGTTCTGCGATCTACGAGACCTAGGACTCGTTCCGAGACCTATGCATAACACACGCGAACGTCGATTCGATGCAAAACCACTGGGGACTAGGACGTATTTACGTCATCTTTGTACAGTCGGTGCCGCCAGGTTGACTGGAAAGCTTCAGTAGACAATATATGACTAATTGATGTTTCGTAACCTGTATCTAACTTTGATTTATGTGGTGTTTAATTATGTAATTGAATGAAATTGTGTTAGGTAATCGTCGGGTAATTCGGGCAAATTATATCAGTGAAGAACTGGTGTTATTAATCATTTTTAAAGAATCGGGTCTTACGTTGAGTAATAAATAACCGGATGAATTATGTATTAAGTTGAAGCAACGGTAAATAATGCGTTTTATTATTTAAAAAACTACAAGAATTTTAAATTCGCTCCATATTAGCAAATCTAACATTATTGGTCTATGTTAAAAATGTCTCCCACTAAAAGCTTCCTTTAAATAATTCACATAAAATTATAGTATGTTTAATTCAGTAAAACTATTGTCTTATCTCTTTATTATAGGTTCGTTGGTAATAATTTTGTTAGTGGTCATGATATTGCTTATATTAATTGAATATATTTATTAGTTTAAGCATATTAACACCCTCAAGTCTACGTTTAGTTATAACATTGTCTTTTTAGAGATTACTTGCCGGTATGATGAGATAAGTTTTTATTCTGTTCAAGCATTGTTCACTTATCCTTTTAATTGTTTCTTTTACACTGACACAGTTGTAGTCACTACCACAAATTTCATATGACGTCCGGACGGCGGCTTCCGTCACGTACAGCTGGCATATTTGCGCGCGACCGAAAAATGTACCAAATAATCGTAATTTTTAAATTGTCATTTTATTAGGTTTGTGTGGGAACTCACCAATACAATATCAGTGAAAACTTTTTGGTCGTAAATATTCAATTTACGCAAAATCTTTGTCGGCTTTTGCAAAATGCCATAAGGCATAGAAATGATACTTCAGAATACGAACACCACATCCGTGACTATCTTAGAATTTGTCGCCATCGATTCTAGATAAGAATTCGTTATGGTGTGACATTTATATAAACTGATCTAGGAAAATACATAAGGATATTCGAAACGATTTTTCTTAACAAAATAAAGTACCACTAATTATTTAATGTTATATGAAAAAAAATATAATAACGATATTTGTTAGAAGAATATAATATCAAAAATATAATTAATCTCTTTTGGTGCCCTAAAATATTCAAAGATGTCAGTAAGAGTCTGTTGAAGTCCCCGATAAGCATGTGGTATTATAACTTGACCACGTGACTACGATGCAGCGTTCAACATGCGTGTTCACCATAGGATGCCTACGCGCATACCGAAATTGAACCGAGTTACTCGTTCTATCTCAGTTTGCGAAAAACCATATCATTATCTCTCTCACTGTCGTCACTTAACACGCGAGAAAGCGAAAGGGGAAGTATCTCACCGCTCGCGCTCGATGGAGCAGCTCCGACTTTGGTCCGTTTGCCGACAATTTTGGGAAGCGCTCGAAGCTGGCCAAGTCGACTAAATTACCCCCATTTTACCTCCCGTTCTCGGTAACCTCGGACAACTTCCGAAAGATTTTAGAGCGGGTAGAACCGAACTAGACCGAAGTAACCTACTATATTCTCCGTCCTTGGCTAGCCTTGGCCAACTTCCAGAGAGTGTAGTGCAGGCATTAGGCACAAACCAAGGAGTAGCGTTCATCATCCTGTGAAATTTATTCTGGAATCTTTTAAGAATATTGATATTAGATGTTAGGTCAAACCCAAAATCAGAGCTCCATAAATCCACGCGTGTTTTATTGTGTATACATATTATAATTTTGCTCCCCAATAAACCTGAATTTGGTTCTTTAAGCCAGTACTACCTGCGAAGCTAAAATCCCAAATGTAATATGGATTGATTAACTTTCATTAACTTTGATTCGCCATTTAGAGAGTTAAGCTTAGACTTTTAAGTATCAGTATCAGACGGTATTATTATAACTATTTATATGTTACTTAATTTCTTTAGCACTTTCTTGAAATAATTATCTAGTAAACTATTGGTGAATTTCATAAAACTCGAAATTAATGCGATTTGATTATATTTTGGGGGAGTTTAATTTGATCCTAATTGAACTATAAAATATACCTAAAACTAGTTTTTCGAAAAAAAATTTATTAAAACGATTTTAATTTTTCAAAAAATTTAATAAAATTTTAAGTTTTAAATTTAATTAGATTTTAATTTTTCAAAAAATTTAATAAAACGATTTTAATTTTTCCCCTCTCAAAATATTTATTTAAGTTTTCCAACGATTTTTGTAATTAAGTCGTTAAAATTTCACTCGTTAAAATAGCTGTTGTCAGCGTGTATACTCGTAATTAAACGCTTATTATTTAATTTTGGAATATCGTTCGTATACAAGATAAAGAGAAACGGCCGGGGCAAACTTCCCTGAAAAACTCCAGTTCTTCGCCTTCTTGAAGTGTTGTTTATCCTCAAGCTTAAGTTTAGTTTTATGTATTAAATCAAAATTAAATTATTGATTGTTATCTGCCAGACATAGTGAGTTCATAATGAAAATCGCAATGTAGACATAGTCACAACCGAAATATTGTGCTAATTATTATCTGTCCCAGGATGATGTATCGCAATCATGTCATGTAATTCAGTCAATAAAACATAATTCAGCCTACATTTCAAAATACATAAATTTTGCACGTCAGCCAATCAACCGATACGTGGATTGACATCAATCACACACCCGTGACACATTCGCGATCCGCATCGAATTAATTACAAGCATCTAATGCGGCAAACACAATAAACACCGGGAATCAATCAGTGCTTTGTGAATATGCACAAAACGAAATTAGGTTCAAATTGCGATTTCAATCCCTAGTTTACGTGTATACTGCGCGGAAAACGCAACAAAGAAATAAATTAAAGCTTATGGCGTTGTGTTTAATTTAACGGTTCGATAAACTTCGGCAAACAACGAAACGGACCATTGTTTGCCAGGGTCGCGAGGGACCCCACATGATAATTACAATAGTTTAAGCGCGGCATATGTGAGCCAAATAGATAGACGTGAAACTATTTGAGCTGTGATATATTGTTAAATAATCGTTATTTATTTTATTTAACGCAGGTAAACTAAACTGTAGTTTACGGTTGATTGATATTTGCACAAAGATATATTTCAAATAGCGTTGAAACAATATTAACTTAGTTTATATTTGTATTAACGCCTATACATATATGTATACAATAGGACTCGAACGTTGCTATACATATTATATTAATTAGTAATACATATGAGTGATACTCAAAAAGTAAAGATACGAAGTTCAGAAAATACTTTCGACACCCCTTTATTTATTTTTTAACATAGTCACTTTGATGCCTGCACTACACTCTCTGGAAGTTGGCCAAGGTTGGCCAAGGACGGAGAATATAGTGGGTTACTTCGGCCGAGTTCGGTTCCGCTCTAAAATCTCTCCGAAGTTGTCCGAGGTAAAGTAAGGGGAAATTCAGTCGACTTGGCCAGCTTTGAGCGCTTCCGAACATTGTCGGCAAACGGACCGAAGTCAAAGAAACTGAAGTTGGAGCTGCTCTTTTGAGCGCGAGCGGTGAGATACTTCCTTTTCTGCTCTCTCGCGTGATAAGTGATGACAGTGAGAGAGATAATGATATGTTTTTACGCAAACTGAGATAGAACGAGTAACTCGGTTCAATTTCAGTATGCGCGTAGGCGTCCTATCACGTGGTCAAGTTATAATACCACATACTTATCGGGGACTTCAACAGACTCTTACTGACATCTGTGAATATTTTAGGGCCCCAAAATAGATAAATTATATTTTTGATAGTATACTCTTCTAACAGATATTTTTATTAAATTTTTTTCAGATAAATCCAAGTAATTTAAAAATAATTAGTGGTACTTGATTTTGGTAAAAAAAATCGTTTCGAATATCCTTATGTATTTTCCTAGATTAGTTTATATAAATGTCACACCATAACGAATTATTATTTAGAATCGATGGCGACAAACTCTAGGATAGTCACAAATGTGGTGTTCGTATTCTGAAGTATCATTTTTATGCCTTATAGCATTTTGCAAAAGCCGACAAAGATTTTGCGTAAATTGAATATTTACAACCAAAAAGTGTTCACTGATATTGTATTGGTGAGTGCCCACACAAACTTTTATATTTATCAGTAGCATAATTTTAATAATATGACAATTTTAAAATTGCGATTATTTGGCACATTTTTCGATCGCGCACAAATATGCCGACTGTACGTGACAGAAGCCGCCGTCCTGACGGCATATGAAATTTGCGGCAGTTTGCTCACTTACTCGAAGTCATAGGTCTTGGCCGACTTCAGTTGTAACTTAGATTCGGACAACTTCAAGAGAGTGCAGTGTAGGCATGAGATATTTGCATAAACGTTATAGAAATCTCACTCTTGAGTAAGATTTCTATAACGTTTATGCAAATATCTCATGCCTTTTTCGATACCCAACACGCGCAGATGTGTAATGAACTTGAACCAAGAAAATCCATCAAATCAACTCGAGTTCTGCTGAAATCAAATTAACGATACTAAACGAAAAATATTCGCTAGAAATATCAACCCTATTGTAATTTAAACAAGAAATGTACCCATATATTATATTGAAATAAAATGAAAATATAAAATATATTGTAATGTGTATCATACTGTATATTACTTTAGAAATTCATAGACCACAAAAATTCAAATATGGCGTAATATGGAAAACTTCAATATAAAGTGTGTTACTTTTTAAGCCTCAATATAGCTTATGAAGCCCATTAAGGTATCGGATAGCAATATAAGGTTTTATCCCAGAGTAAGTCCAAGGCGAAGAGATCCTTTGTTAGATACATTTCGAGAGATTTCGCTTACATTGAAACTTTTCAACAGCTTTTTGTTCTGTAGGAAATTATTATCCTGAACTGTAATATACAAAGTGGATATTTAATGATCATATATACATATGTAAAAAGTCAGAGTTTGACTCAATTTTAAATTGGAAAACTATGAATCTATTCAGAGCATATCAAAATTAGTATTTCAATAAGAATAATCGTTAGCTTTTATATATTAATTACATAAATATTTATATCACATATATGTATGCCCATCTTCACTTGCGTCATTTTGTTTCGCACATAAACGTCACATCTCGTGACAAACATCCGATCGGGCAACATAACGAGTTTATCGGACAAAATCACGCCGTTATTAAATAGACCAATTTTGCGCCGATGTCGCGTGACATCGGCGTCGGTCCAGCGGGCGCCACCTTTCGAAAAAGGTAAATATTGACTGACACAATCGCAAACTAGCAAACTGACACGGGCTCCGATTTGATTAAGGCGGTCGCACGAATTATTTTCGTCGTCGCGATTATTGGACTTTCGTGCTCTTTCTCTCGCTATCAGATAGGCGGAAAACTTTTTTTTATATATTTTATTTTCGTTAGGCCCATACGTTTTATTTCTGTTTGCCACTTTCGGGGTCCCCAAATGCGACGATAAGTGGCGACGATTACGGTCGGGCCAATAGCGTGCCGACGTCAAAACCGAGAACGTGATAACTTTCGACGAAACTTTTGACTCGGGCAGAGATAAAAAATATGCGGAGGCTTTTTTGGTGTCAGTCGCTCTTAATCACGCGACACGAGGCGCGAACTAATTGCGTTTGTCCGAATAATTAATGCGCAAATTGTTTTCTTATCCGGACGATGCTATCAGGAAAATCTGTCGTTAAATTAGCTGCCTGACGTTTCGAAAACAGTATCTGACACATAAAATAAAAATTGAGAGGCAAGCTGATAAGAGCATACTGTCAAGTTTAGGCAGGTGTTAAATAGCCATTTGCGAAACAACTAATAAAACTTAATTTGTATATCTGTAATATATTTTATGCATTTGAGTAAAATTGCAGGATAAAGTTTAAATCAGTGCAAATGCTATATAATAAAAAAAGTCGTAATTTATAGCAACAATTAAAACAAAATATGTTAAGTGATTACATATGTTTAGATATTAAATACCTTAATCAGCATTATCATTTAATCACAAACAAGTTTTAATGAATCTAAATTACTCAGAAGTATAATAAACTAACTGAGCTTAAGGGTTAGTTTGTGACGCAGTAATCCACGTGAATTCAAAGAATGTAACATTTTCTTCGTCCATTATCTTAACAATTACCTACTCCATTTTCTAAAAAGCGCTGTTAAAATATATATTTGTTACCGGAAATTAGCACGAATAGTATAAGTTTGAAGAAGTATTTTAATTCATACAAGAGGTAAAAATCTTTAAATTTGGCAATGGACGTACAATAGTGTATTGATTAAATTCCAAGAAGCGAAATCAGATTTTTTTCATTTATATTTGCACGATTTTAATGCTTTAGGATAACGCCTGAAATGTTAAAAATATATATTTACAGCAAAAAATATCGCAGATTTTTTTCAATATTTCATAGCTCTACATGAAATTCACAAGATTTTCACGAACCATTTATGGCATTCTAGTCCAAATCAAAGCGGGCGTTTGCCATCCGCCGCGTTTAACCTTTCGACGTTATCTACCTATTTCGGACGATGATTAATGAGCTTTTTGTTCCTCGAGCTCGGTATAAAAACGAAGAGAAGATGGGCAAGCACGGTCACACGTCGTTAGTGAAGCAAAAACTCCAGAACGAAACCTCACGTAATAAATAATTCATTTTTTAATCGTCTAATAGTCGAAACCATTTTGTTGGCGCCACATTCTATTTAATAAAACATCCATAACGTCACAATGCCCATTCAACGTGAAAACTCGCAACAAATTCACGTGATGAATAGAAACGACGTTTTGATAAGTGCACCGTCTATATGTACCTACATGATAAATTATAGTCGCTTTACTTATAACAATAATCTGTTATATTTATCTATTGCGAAGTTTATTCAGTAATCCATTTCTTCTGCTAGAGCAGAATCTGCTAATGCAATTAGAACTGTTTTTTTCTACGGTACCAACCCCTTAAACGTCGGAAACGTAGATATCGATTAATTTAAAACGCATAAGGCACGCACTGTTAAAGCCGTCTACGAAAATTACGCTTGTGCCGGTAATGACCCCCAACGTTTTGGACTAAGTATCTTTTAAACTGTTCCTCCTTGATTATGAGGCACGCATCGCTTTGTTGTCGGGGGCACACCTTTCACACCGTTCAACGACACTGAAAAACATGACAGTTGCTCTCAACGTTAGGCAAGTGGACTATTGAAACCTGCCGAGAAGTCGAAAATAATTGTTTTATTTCAAATGCATGGTTAAGTCTTTATACTAATAATATGTAAATGTTGTTTAAATGTGAAGCATGATGATGTGAAAATATTGCTAAAAAAATAAATTTATTTATTTGACGGAAAAACTAGCTTTCCATATTCAATTTAATTATGTTAATTCAATTTTTACCAATCAAATGCCAGAATCGCATAGAACATCGTAGATCAGTTGCCTATGTTCCTGGATTATCTCGATCGCGTAGATTTCGTCTTAAGTGGCCATGGTGTACTTTAATTAATATTTGACTTGGTTTTCTGGTCAATGTGTGACTAAATATCAACTCCTGATTATTAATATTTATGGCTAATCGCAACTCTTTCTGAATGTCGTCCTTAGATCGTAGGATAATAGGGTTTCATATAAATAAATATATTCGGCGTTCTACGAGTTATTTTCTCTAAGTTTTTTTTTCAAAAACCGCTTTTTTATGACTTTGAATTTTTTTATAAAATAAATATATTTTTTAGGGCATGTACAATTTTTTTCATATTTTGTTTTTTAGTTAATTGTTAAAAAGTAATATTTAAAATTGTGCGTAATTGCTTTCTTTTCCGACAGTGAAACATTAAAATTAAAAATCCACTATTGTGTTATTTTATTTAAATGAAACTTTATGCAAAACGGTCTTTCGCGTATTATCTCGATTATGTTCGTAGATTCGCAAATTGTATTTTTTTTAAAAACATATGCGTATTTTTTTTTATTAATATTATAATTTTAAATCTTTTATTGTAACCTGACAGGCGTTACAACTTACAACGGGATAAATCTGTACAAACTGTGTATGTCAATTAGACATAATGAATACCTAAGTAAGTATTATAATATTAACTACCAGGTTGATTATGGGAATCGCTGACATATATATTGTTAATTATAGGTTATTATATGTGACATAATTTATAATTAATATATATAGCTTTGAAGCAGAAGATATTTTTTAATAAATGTAGCGCATTTTTATAAATGAAAATTTAAATTTGCTGCCGCCGGGGCTCGAACCTGGAACCTCAGTGTTTCTAGTCTGAGATGTGACGGACTGCGATACTTAACAAAAAAAATATAATTTCATTCACAAATTGTATTAAAAGTGTTTATAAAAGGCAATGAAAACAGTCACAAGTAAATCATCTACCACTAATATTTGTACATTATATGCATTATTTTTGCAAATGGTATTATTGCAAAATTAATATATAATATAATTAAGGAACATCAGTGTTATCTTTATTTATTATTTATAATATAACATTAAAAGCAATCTGGAGATAGTACACATTATTATTAAATTACATTGTATGAGTTATAAACGTTGCGTATACATAAACCCTTCCTAATTTAAGCAAGGGTGTCAGGTACTAAAACGTTTAATGCAGAACAATTAAAAACGAGTTATATTAAATTTAATATAGACTTAAATGCTTTAAAAATATTCGCAATAAAGCTTTTACGCGTAAATGTACAATGCACATAATATTTAATAAAATTATGTTGTTTCATAATTTAGCTTATAGAATTAGCACGTTGTATTATATACTATAATACAATGTGACGAAACACCTGAACTACGAACAACCACCGCAAGCTTCAAAGAATGTTTGAGAACCGCAAATGCTTAAACAATTAAACCAGCATTAGACAGACATTGCCGAGCGAGAGGTTAAATTAATTATTATCATATACACAACAAACAATATGTTTTATTATTTACGTGTAATTTAACGTTCTGTCTAATGATAAAACGTAACGTATCCAAAGCGTAATTAAATTATTTTAAATGTTGCAACTTATGTTATATATTTTCGTATAAAGTGATATTTAATAATTACACGCTTCCACTTTCATTAATTATACACTACTTTGCCGGTGTTTTGTGAAGCGAACGCCGTACAAATTGAATGATTCATTGAAATCGTGCAACGTACCCGTATCCACTAATTTGTCATTCATTACTTGACATTGACTGTTCATCATCTGTCGGGGTAGGCTTGAAACGATTCATTAGTTATGACTTATTACCTTTTTTCGTTTCGAATCGACAAAGAAGCAGTCGTGCTTCAGAAAAAAACATATACGGGTTGTTAGCGCGAGAGCGGAACGCTCTGTAACTGTTAGAGTTGAGTTCATTGATTTCCATCTCAAAATGAGTTTTTGATTAACTTGTGTTTTTTTTATTGTTTCGCAGGAGTTGCTGTACAATGCGTAATGGAGCAGCGTTGTGGCCGCCGCGTAATGTCACCGGTCGATGAAGCAGAAGCCATTTATTGCGGCCATTACGGCTCTCCGACTCCTTCTGGACAGTCTTGCAGACCTCATCTGCATTTTCCTCCACCGCCTCATCATCCGCCTCCGAGACATAACAATAACTTCAACGATCAAGACGCGCTGGATTACGATCTGAAAGATTGCCTGAGGGATGACCCTAATCACTTCAACCACCACCAAAGTCCATGCCTCGAAGACGACTGCCAAAGTTACAACCATAGGCATTACCACGACGATCTACATTGCGACGTAAGACTGTTCGAAAGGAACCACTTCGCTACCAGCTCTCGCCATGGGCCTAACCACGCAAAGTGCTATTCGGACGACGTCCAAAAGTCCAAGACCTTTGGTCATCATAGGCACCATCACCTTCACACTTCGTCTGATCCTTCATCTGACTCGAGGCACTGCCAAGCCTACCTCACCGACGAGCACATTCTCACTACAGTAGAAGTCCACAACTACCCGCCCAAAGACGGCGGTTCGCCCAAAGAATGCAACCATAAAAACCACACCTCAAAAAAATCTAAATCGCAAAAGTACCAAGACGATACCGACTCCATCCACACTTTAGACGACAGGTGCGCCAAGAATTTAGATGAAATCCTCCCGGCCAGATTCGCCGCTATGTCCGCGTCCCAAAGGGACTCGTCTTTACAATGGAATCGAGATAATATAGCTGCCACCATGGAGAGATTCGAGCCGGGCGATTATTCGTACGCCTATTACGAACCGGGCGTGAGTTCTAGAAGATTAAGCTCTTCGGCTCCCGGATCGTCGCGAACAAATAATTGCTGTCAGAAAACGCCGACGAACATACCGAAAAGTTTAATACCTAAAGATAGGGCTCTGAGGCACACTTATCTGACGAGATACGGCACTGAAGAAAATATATACGAGGAAATCACGGACGGATCTAGAAACGCTTGCCCGAAGCACAGAACGCCGCATCAGCAATCTTTAATATCGCTTAATCAGAGCATAGTCGAAGAAGAAGTGCGGAGGGTGGAGAATAGGCATAAAAGGATATTAGGTGAATTAAATTTATCGGTGGAGGCGATGCTGATGCCCGAGTCGGAGTCGCCCGATTCAGAAAAGGCGGAGGGCGGCGATAATCTGGAAGAATTATTAAGGGTAGGGCCCACAGACGAGCTATTGTCTCCTGCCAGCTGTCATCCCCCGGACTTGGATAGTGGATTTAGCGGTAGCAGTAGTGGCGCTAGCTACGTGGGTAGCCTTAGGTATAAGCCGAGGGGGTCGCTAAGCTTGCCGAGGGCGTCTCCGCCGGCGGTCATTTACGGCTCCGGGAGAGGTGTCAAGATCCTGGACGGCAGGGATCAGAAAGAGTCGAGAACAGAGTGCAACAGTCAGTGTTCTAGGAAAAACGACAGTTCGATCCTGCCGAGTAAAAGTCAAAATTGTGTCGGTAACGACACGATCGTGACGCAAAAGACGGGTGGGTTCTGGAGCAAGAAGGCTTGGAAGAAAATTCCGGGCTTTTCAAGCTCAAACAGCATCAACAAGGCAGGCTTGTCTGGTGAGTTAATTTTGCTTTTAATTGTACGTTATTACTTATCATACATCTCTATCTATGATCTTCAATCTTCTTCAAATGCATCGATCTTGTTATTTTTACTTTTATTTATACGGATGGACCAAAAAACTTTTTTATGTCAGTTTATTATATACTCAAGTAAATAAAAATCGAACACTCGTTTTTATAATATTTATACAACACAAATTAAAGTTCATGGTTTCATTAAATGTATAGGGCTTAAGTAACTGATTAACTTAATTTCTGGATTAATATAAAATATTTTAACTATAGCTCCCACCTCTTTTATTGGGAAATATTGGTTAAAATAAATGTGTAATACAAAAACTTTTGAGAAGTCGTTAATAGAAAATTGATGTCTTAATGTTGCAGTTTAATAATTTTAATTACTTTCGATTATCTCGTTACAAAACATAATGAATTGCAGCGTAATTTTTGGTATTCAATGATATAAATAATTTTAGAATATGACTGCAACATGTTTTATCTTGCAGTCATATAAAAAAATTAATTTAATTCAGAAAAAAAGATCGACAGTAAAAATTTTGCCACATCATATTTTATTAGTTTCTTTCTTACACATATATTTGTTGATATTATTGATATTTTTTTTTAAATTTAAACTAAGGTTTAATAGATTTTAATACAAATATAATATTGAATTAATTTACAACAAAGTTTTTGCTACTAGACTAATACTTTTACATTTTCGGTATGAAAATATTATTTTACATTTATAATTGCTGGATATACAAGAATCTATTTCTATAATTATATTTTTTTCTTATCTGTATAGTATATCTTATTATTATTTAAAGCTTCACGTGACGCGTGAAAACATGATTTCATTTTTAATATCATGCCACAAAAATTTGATTACCTTATGTAAATTTTTGATTGTTTTTCTCTAACATAAAAAATACATATGTTATCTGCAAAAAACAAGTTATCCAATACTTAATAATAATACAAAAATAACAATTTTTTGTAATTAACATTTTTCATGTCCAGTAAAGCAAAAAATTAAAAAATAAATAAATAAAAAAAAATGCTATAAATTTCATAAGTTTACATATAAATAGAGTTTATTAATAGTATATTTATATATTTTATATTAATAATATATTTATATATTTATAATAATATATTTTAAGTGTATATGTGATAACAGTGTCATTTTCATAATCTGGGTTTTATTCATGTTTCAGACAATCAAACAAATCCCACGAATTTCATAATAGCTTTTTTTTATAAACACATCAAAAAGTATCTTTTGGTTCATCCTGTTTTTTTATTTATTAATTTATTTTGCCTTAAAGTTTTTGGTTGGTGTTTAACAAATAATTTTCTTAGAAAGTTACCAAAACACTTGTATATTATAAAAATGCATGATATGTATCATGCTTCTGCATTATAAATAGTATTAGACTTTTTTACTTTTTTCATTTATGTAAAATATTCATATCTCTCGTCGCGTATCAGATTAAAAATTCCGTGTGCAATTTGTATTAATAACCAAAAAAATCCCATTCAAACTTGAAGAAAAATATAAAACCATTATATATGATAGATGTTCGCATATGAAATGTAATTTATTTCTACAAAAAAATGATATTAAATTATATATCAGATACGCTGTTAATCCATGCGTTGCATTTAAATTTCAGACATTATACTTCATACGGTCGTTATATAATATAACTACATGTGTGAGCTTTAAACGATATGGATATTAATCGAACCTGTTAAGAGTGACTTTCTCAATTAAATCAAAGATTATAAATTATTTGCGTTGGCGTTACATTCAATTAATCTTAATTCTACGCCCATACTACCCACCTTTTATCTTGTAACCTAATACATATTCATATATTTTTTATTCGATACTTATATGGCTCTTCTTCTTTTTCTAATTGCGTGTCAAATTTAGGTGTTGAATTTTTTTCACTGAATATTTTTTTAATCGATGTTAATAATAACCAATGAATATATTATATAGAAATATATATTAAATTCTTATTTTATACTCTTCCTGTACATTGAATCTTCTTTGACATGCTTCTTCGGTAATGTAATCAGAAAACAAATTTCCTCATTTGCTACTGAAGGAAATGATGAAAACGTTTTACAAGCTTCTTCCTGTCTTTAATGACATTTCGATACATTGCTTGTAGAAATAACAACAAAGTAATTTTCTCGTCTTTTCTTGATCCTTTAAGCTCTACCCAATTCTTTATTACCATAATTGAGTACAATACAAAATGTATGCACTATAATACATTATCCGTTTCGGTGTGGCTTAATGCTCCTGAGTGTCCTTACGTTGCGGTTTGAGCCACTTAGCCAGCGATATAATATAACATTTTAGCACCGATTCCCAAACTATAAAATAATTTGCGATAAAGATGTAAAATTACAACTCTATTAATAATTTTTTTTAGAAATGTTTCGTGTTCGTTAGCACATATATTTTATTCTTGGGTCTTTCAGAAACAAACATATGTGAATGATATAATAAAAATAACAAAAGGTTAAAGAGATCCATATAATAAACTTATAATTAAATCTAATCTAATTAACATCTTTGAAAGTCCATCAATATCATATTAAAATAGCCATAAACATATTTTCTTAGTGGTTGAGATAACAAGATATATTTTCAACCATGATTTTTATTTATTGAACGTGTATTTATGGCACTTAGGGACAGTTTATTTTAAATAATCATAAGGCCCAACGTTCTTATCTAATTGTGACCGGTTTATAGTCTAAAAAATCGTCTTCTTTCAAAGCGAGAGCACCTTAGCTTATAATCGATTTCCGACCCATTTAACTATTGCTTCTTAACCGGTATTCAATTATTGAGTTCGATAAGTTAAATGGGTTTTTTATCTATCGTCCGCCTAATGAACTTTCTTGAATCCCTCGTGAGACCCAGATCTTCAGTAGTTTAATTGTCATAAATCGTTGCACACATACATGATACAGCATTAAACTGTACTGCTTAAAATTGATCTAAATTTTTGTGAGCGGCTTGCTTGAGGCTTAGCTTAAATTTACGATTGATTTAAATTAAAATATATATTCACGACTACTTCAGTAGCAAACGGTATATAATATGTGATCAATCTTGCTTTTTATTGTTATGAAGCGCTTTAATTTAATTTTCTATAGTGTGTTTTATTATAAACTGCATACAATACAGCTCATTAAGCGAGAACGTAATTTGCATTGTACGTGTTAACGAGCGCCGGTTGCAACTGGCAAGTGAAGAACACAAGAACGATGTGCCACAATTTTCATACCAACACACATTATACTTCATCCACAATGCGCCCATTGTCTTGTGCCACTATACTATTTAGTATCCCTTTTGGCAAGCATCGTGTTCATTTACATATTCCACCCCCATTTTGCGTCTATATCGCCGCGATTTATTTCGCAACAATTTCCTGTACGCGTTTTTTATCTTTGCCACTTTAAAATAGAGGTTAAGTTGAAAAATATATTTCAGGCCTATAAAAGCAATATTTAAAAACAATAAATGACTCAAATTTTGTATTATTTAGTGGAAAAACTACAAACAATAATTAATTGCAAGCAACACTTTTTTTCTGTTTTGCTTAAAATATAGCTAATAATTATTTATTCAATAGCTGTTTATTTTTACTGTAGCTATTTTATTAAAGAAAGATGTTTAATAATTAACCCCAATAATATAATTTCTAAGAAATGTAAAAAAGGTCTGAAAACAAATTTTCTCCAACGACAGAAGTTTTGCGTCTGCCTTAATTTTTAAGCTATACGGTTCTGATCTTTAAGCTTGTAAAGAAATTTACAAAATTAAAGATCTTAAAAACTACAAATTTTCACCACTTTAAATTTTTCATAAAATTGAATGATCATTAAACGCTTTTTGAACGAATTCATGACAATAAATTATTAAACTAATTTAAAAGTTGTATACATATAGATATAAAAATTAGCTCTTTGACCGAATTTTATATAATTTTCAATAATAAAAATATTTATTAAAAATGTTATTTTTATATCACTAGTTTTTATATTATTATATTAGATAATACCGAAATAAATGTCGTTATTTATTAAAACTTTAAAATCACTTTTTATTTCAATGATTAAAAATAAAAGATATAATCTTCTCCGACCTTTCGGTAATTTTTCCTTAAGTTCAAATGTGCACCTACATAGAAATAACAAAATATGTTCTTATGTATTAACAGTCAATAATAATTTTAAGAAAATTTATTACAAACCCTCACTTAGGAATTACCTAATATAATATATATATATATATATATATATATATATATATATATATATATATATATATATATATTCTCACCTTTCTTTTAAATAATTCATATAAAAAAATAGTAACTCTAACTACACACATATATAATATATATACATTAAATGTCTGAAGTTTATCAGAGATTAATTTGTGTAGCATATCCTAAGCTATATCAAAATTTGATGGCGTAAATCCGCAACATGCGGCGGTTTCATATCATACCCATTGAAAATGCAATTAGACTATATTAGCATCCGAGCACTTTGAGAAATATTACATCAAGACGTGCATTAGGGTTAATGCATTGTTTCAGAGGAAAATTCGCAACGTATAGTTTAGTAGCGCGTTAAGCCCAGGACTATTAAGGCTCTCGGTGTGCCCAAAGACGTATTACAAAACTTCAGTTACTTAGTTGTTGTAAATTTGTATATTAAATTTCTTATTCTTGTGTAATTTTGCGCAGACCAAGAAAGGGTTAAAAGCGTTCGATTGAATGTGTTCTTATATCGACACCGCAAGTTCTTGTGAGTGAAATAAAATATTTTACGGCGACGTATATAAAACGAAACGAAAATTTTACGATGTGCATTGTTATAGTAGCTACTGATAAAAGGTATCTTGTATATGGGTAAAATATATTGTTGGCGAATTTGATACATTTGTATAACGAACATGTTTAAAAAAACTCAGCAGGTGTGATGTCGAAAAAACATACAATGAACGCGTTTTTTGTCCTGGAATTAATGCAATTAGTTTAATACAAGTTAAAATTAATTAAAACGTATTGATGCATATAAACAATTACTATTAAAATTTATAATAATAAAAAATACATTTAAAGTAAAATTCTTTATATAATAATATAGAATAGATAGTTTAATTGTATTTTTTATTTTAATATTATATACATATTATATTTTTATTAATAACTAATAATCATACAATATTTATATGAGTTTTATTTATTTATTTTATAGAGATCCGCGCCGAGGAGAATAATTACGGTTTTAAGTCAACCAAATTGATTATGAAGAACATACTTTTAATTAATGAAAAAAATAAGGTTCAGTATTGATGTTTTTTTGTAATTACGTGTTATTATTAAAAATATTTCAAAATTATAGTGTAACAAATTAAAATGTTTTATTTATTAAAATAAAAATATATGAAGTAATACCTCTGAATTTTATTTTATTTCTATAAACCTATCTATAAACATAATAAATCCTAATAAATTTTAGATAATAAATAGTCCTCATAATTAATTTTGCATACACATATACAAATAATAAACAAATAATATAAATACATTAAAAATATTTTCCAAATTAAGTTAATTATATTTATACATCATGTATACATCATGTTAAAGATGTATAATGTTACGTTGTCTACTTTTTGAAAATAGGTTATTATAAAAATAAAATGTAATTCTAATAATTTTTAAAGAAAAATATATTAACTACATTCTTAGTGGAACTACATATATAACAAATAAAAATCTAAGATATTTATTTAATAAAAGAAGACGTTCCAGAGAAAGGGGGTAAGTCACATTTTGCTAATTATCTCATTTTTATAGAAGCGCAGTAAATTGTGCCATAGCTTGTGGTTTTAAAAAATATACCATACTTTTAAATAAACTTTTTTGTTGGTTAATGTAAAACGATAATATGGTATTCGGAGAATATTAATAAAATTAAAAATATTTATATATGCCATCTATGATTTTTAATTTCCTGCTGCTAACATAAACAGGTTTTAAGTTAAATTTTATTTTAATATATGTATTTGTTCCAATAAATATATATTTTTGAGTCATATTTTCACTAGTGCTCTAAAATGACAGATCCAAAACGTCTATTTTCCAAACGAATTAACCAAACTCAATTTGTTCTAATTTAAATTCTTATATTAGCTAGAGTTAATTAATTTGTATTAGGGTTTGAACAACAAATGGACGTTTCACAACTGTCAAATTGAGTTTCATGGATATTTTAGAGTAACATTTAATTTCGCTAGCGCATTTCAGTTAAATTATATTTTGGCTAGTAGAAATATTTTTCAACCAAGAAACGCCAGTAAAATATAACTTCACTATTAATACATATTCACTGTAACATACATATATGCTAACACTATAATTATTATACAAAATACTATACTTATAGGACTTCATAGCAAATAAATTAAGATTAAATTCATTTACCTTGATATATATCTACAAATTTAGAAAAGCAAGAAACTCGCAAAATAATAATTCCAGACAAAATATTAAATTTAAAAATCATGGATCTACATTATATTTTAACCTTGACTTGGTAAATTTTCAATACTGATAAAGTACTTAAAATCTTCAGCAACTGCTAAACTGTCCACAAATTAATTTAAATAAATCCACAATCAATGTCAGCCAGCACTATCAACAACACGGGCTTCGCCCGCGTCGTTCCATGGTCACTAACTTATTGTACCTTTCGAAGGGGGTGTAAAAAATACTTCTTCATAAGCTAAGCAACTTTGGTTTTTCGAAGGCTTTACCCTAGTCGCCGCCGTCGTGAAGGTGGTCGATCTACAATCGACTACCTTTCAGCATTGCCAAGTGTCATGTTGTCACATTTACAGATTCTCTAGCCCAGCGGAATATTATTACAGTTAAGACGAAGTTCGATAAGGGATGAAGATTTTATATGCACATCACCAACATTTGCGATAAGGCGTTGAGGATGCTCGGCTTCGTCAGGCGGAGCGCGTGTCTTTTAATTATGTCACTATAATTTCAATTCGCCTTTTGTAAGATATTCTAGTTCGCAGCGTCCTTTAATACGCCTTCATTCTCTGGAATTTAAGCACTGACAACCCGTAAAAAAATATTATAGCGGTGCTGCAGCATTAAAAGTTTAAGTAAAAAACAAAATATCCCTAATACTACAGAAATATGTACTATTTAAGATATTAAACTGGACAAAAATAATTTACTGACTAAATTACATACATGAAAATATTTAAAACAGGAACATTCGTTTCATATTGGGAAGGCTGCACTCGGCAGCCCATTTGGACGAGCCGCCACTGATTAGGATACATTTAATTGCATTCTTGGTATAGCTTCTACTCAATAAAACACTATTTAAAGTTGCTAAGGGACAGTGTCAACAACCCGTCAATGCTCGGCGACATTCAGCTGTGCTTTAAAATGCTTTAAAGTCACGATCGCATCCCTTATTCTTCACCGTTGCGGCCATGACGTCAGCATTTGAGAACGTTTCTTTGCACTAGTTATTCAGTTTCTCAACGAGCATACCAAACACAACAATATTTTCGGCGATAGCTTTGCGGATGCTGGGAAAATTAATGAGTTTATTTATTTTAAAAATATTTAATTTTATAATTATTGTTTGTATAATGGCATTAGGGAAACCTGTCAAGTCATGAGATTTGTAATAAAAAAAATGGATTTAAGAATACGTTCAGTTTGCACCTTCTGCCACGATTCAATTTTATTAACTCCCATAATTTATAAAAAAATTAAAAATAAATAATATTCTAATAGTTCTCGTCACTTCGTTAACATGTGGCCAAGATTATCACACATCTTCAAAAGATCCCAAACACATGATTCGTGTCAACCATATAATCCCGTCTAATCTTGACGAGTCTGTCCCGTGGTTTTTTCTCTTACCTTTTTTCCAAAATATCGTAATTGATGTTCATCCGTTTCCCGACCTTCGTCGGCCCTCGGGCCGCATTTTACGATTTCGGCCCCGACACATTCCAGCACTTAGTTTTATGGCAGCATCCGTGTAAATGGACCTCCGCCGCACTCTGATTGAATCTCGCTCTTCGGCCCTATAAAACGTGATGCATCCGAGCCGTGGCGACACCACACTATTTGAGAAGAGGTCCGTGGAAACAATGACTATATTTTTATGACTATTGATTTTTAGAATCACCATTGGCCAGTTGTCAATTTCCGGAGGGTTTACAACAATGGCCGGGTGACGATTATTCTTCAATTTAAAATATAATAAGAAGGTACGTAAAGTGAAGACATTGGTATGGACATACATATATATACATAAGTATATATATGAAGACATCAGAGAAAAAGGGGTGAGTCCGTACGTTCATAAATCGAAATTTAAATGCAGAAAAATGCTCCGAAATCCATATTATTGTTTTAGTACATTTTTTAGCATATGTTATACACTATATGGCATATGTTACATATTTATTTATCTAAATATGATACTTTAATATATTAGTCCAGAGACAGTTTACAATCAGATTATGTACTAAATATGATTGCTTATTGGCTAAAAAAAAATCAAAGGTTAATATAGGGTGTCCCAAAATTAACGCAAAAATTTAATTTGCCGTCGTTTGTACAGAAAATTTCAAGGCCATTTACCCTATGTTATATTTCATAAATAATCCTTTATGACTTTATGATTCAATAAAATAATAAGAATCTTAAGACTAAAAAATGTGTTTTCTATTTAATTCAAATTTTGCGTTAATTTTGGGACACTTTATTTAATTCAAATCTTACGTTAATTTTAGAAATAAACCAAAAAAATTAAGTACAATATAATAAAACTATATAAATTTATATAACTTTTCCATAAGTCGACTGAGAAACTCAACCAGTTCAAGTAAAGAGTGCATAAACATATTTAGAATATTAGGATAGCTTGGATACAAGGTTTATAGGTTCCACGTGAATGGTTTTGGATCTTGAGAATAGTCGCTTTTTCTTGAACATTTGATAACAGGGTTTGAGAAATGGATGTTGTACTCAATAATCATCGTAGAAGACCTTGGTTATCAATAGTTAAAGTACCAAAACCTAACTTGAAGCCCGAGCTCACAGAAAAAATAGTTTTTTTTTGTGTGTATAGTGCGATTACAAAGGGAGTGTACATTCCGAAACTCTTAAACCTGGCTAAGCAATAACAGCAAGTTTATATGGAGATCAATTGGCTCGTTTGCTCAAGGAAGTAAAAAAAGGTCTCTACTTATCGGTAGACGTTGAATGATTACATATATTTACAATACGACAATGCGCGTCCCTATGTATCGATATTGACTATCGATAAAATCTAGGAACTTGACTGGCAGGTTTTATTTCATCGACTTTATTTTCCATACCTTGCTTCTTCCGACTACCATTTTTTTCAATCAACGCAACAATTACTAGACGCAAAAAAGAGCGGTGTCGGAATATTGTTAATAAAAGCCTCCAATATTATATGTTTTTAGAATTAAAAAAATAGCCGGAAAGTGAGAGAAGGTTAAATCTGCATAAGTAAATCATATTCTTAATCAATAACCAACTTAATAATTAAGCCTAATCAACTATCGAGTTTATGTTAAATTAATCCATAAATAATATATCTAATATGAAGAAAACGTTTAATTTGTAAAAGAAAATACACAAATATATATGTTTATTTTCATACGTTGAATTTTAACTGAACTTTGCTATAATGAACACATTTTAAAAACAATATTCATTAGGCGGCTTATGGCAGTTTTTATGAGGCAAAAAATGCTTTGGAGTCATTATTTTTTTTTATGATCTCGTTGTAGTTATTTTCGCACGTTTATGTTATTTGGCATCCAACATGTAAATCCCTAGTCCATTTTTGTAAATTCCGTTAATTGTTATGAAAACATTACGTTATTCTCAACAGTACTGAGTTAAGCAAATTAGTTTTGCTTGTTAAATATATTAAGCTACATTCACTTTATAAAAATATTATTGTAAATTATATTTAACAGGCTATAATACAGTGCAAGGGGTTAACAGCCTGTCTTTGAGTCCTGTAAGCCATAAAATTATTTTTTTCGTGTTCCGTAGAAATAAAAAAATATATTTGATTTATGATCACGTTCGAAATTTACGAGCACGAGTTTCACCTAGTCGCCTTATTTTATTACACTCATACACACACAAATACAACTAACTAGAAATATGCCCTTAAATCACGCTCTTTACGGACCTGAAGTGGGACAGGAAAAAAATGCAAAAAGCGTAAAAATACGACTGTAGATAACTGGAAAGGAAAACTTTCCACCCGCTTGACCTAAACGACGGTGACAATGTTTGTCTTTTCACTCGATAAGTGTCGTCGGGTTGAAAAATAATAAAATATATTGGGTTGATGCAAAAGTTATGACCGTTTTTTATGATCCTAGGTAAAAAAAATTTTTCTTCAGAAGTGATGAATAGTATCTTCTTTTAAATGATTCCATTGTATAAAGGATACTTTTCCTCTACTTTCTATTCAGTTTTGACCTGGCCAGAGTACAGTGAAGAACCCTTGTATTTTTTCAAAATGTCGGTCGAGAAAGTGCATTTACGTCATTGTTTACTTTATGAATTTTGTAAAGACAATACCGCGAGTGTGGCAACCAAAAACATTTGCGAAGTGTATGGTGCATATGTCATCAAAGTTCGACAGGTACGAAGATGGTTTACAAAATTCCGATCTGGGGATTTTTCACTAATTGATAAACCACTTACCGGGTGGCCATTTAAGTCTGATGACGACAAGTTAAAAGTCATAATTGACACCAATCCATGTCTAACCACCAGGGAGATCGCGTCGATGATGGGAGTCAACCAAACAACCGTATTAAGACATTTGAGGCGCATGGGGATGGTTTCGCGGTACGACGTTTGGATACCTCATCAATTGTCGGCTGCCAATTTATTGGATTGTGTTTCAACGTGCGTTGCTTTGAGTGCGAGACAAAAACATGAACCTTTTTTGCATCGTTTGGTAACGGGAGATGAAAAATGGGTCGTGTACAACAACGTGACAAGAAAAAGACATTGGGCTATACCTGGACAAGCCCCATTAACAACTTCGAAGGCCGAAATCCTTAAAAAAAAATTATGCTTTGTGTTTGGTGGGATTGTAAGGGTATTGTGTATTTTGAACTCTTAGAACGCAATCAGACAATTACAGCAGAACGATATTGTCAGAAATTATCCAAATTGAACATCGCCCTTCAAAAGGATAGACCAGAATTGGTAAACAGAAAAGGGGTAGTGTTTCACCACGACAACGCGCGACCACATGTGGCTATGATGACCCAACACAAGCTAAATGAGTTGAATTGGGATGTTATCAAGCATCCACCGTATTCTCCGGATCTTGCTTCTTCCGATTATCATTTATTCCGATCACTGCAAAATTTTTTAAATGATAAAAAATTTGATACAATAGAGCAGGTAAAAACATCCCTTACTACATTTTTCGCATCAAAATCCACGGAATTTTACACTAATGGTATAAATAAGTTGATAGAAAGATGGAAGAAGGTTATAAGAACAGATAGAAATTATATAATTGATTAAATAAATAATATAAATCTAAAAAAAAAATGTTTACTTGTATATGTAAAAAACGGTCATAACTTTTGCATCAACCCAATAGTTTCTGTTATATTCTGTATGAACTTATATAAATATGGAATGTGTCCAAAAAGTTTTGAATATTTTATACTACTTTGATTGACAGTAAAATAATTGAAAAATGGAATGAAATAGAATGGCAGAAATACAAATCAAACAAGTATAAAAATAATATTCACAAAAATATGAAAATATTGAAATATTGGTTTATAATTGTATTTTTTTAGATTGAATACCATCACAAAATAAATATATTTTTTATTCAAAATAATATGTTTTGTTATCATGGTAGTGTAAGAAATACATATATTGTTATAAATATTTTTACTAACATAGTATAGTATATTCAACTACACTTAACACAAAGCCTCAAATAATAAATAGTAAAATAACACCGTATAGCATTTTTTTTACTTCAACGATAAGATTTAAATCTAAAAGTTGTGCCACTTTCAAATTTGTTCTTTATTGTTTTATTTCACGTGTTATAGATAGCTTATAACTTTCACTATTTTAACATAAAAAAATGTACTAACATATATGATATATGTATGAATAATAATAAAATAGATATACCTCAAAGTGACTCTGTTAAAAGAAACGGAGTATAAATGTAGTAGTAGGCCCAGGGTTAACGTAAAGAGCTGATAAAAATATTTTTAAATGATCACAGTATCTAATATGTTTTGCAGTTTCTATTTCATAGTTCTATTTTTTGACACCCAACACATCGCCGCGCCCTAAACCTTATATTCTATTTTGGGCATTTTACATAAAATATATTGAATGTTAAACCCCTATTAAAAAAATATACGGTCACCAATGAAATTATCTTGTTAAGCAGATTCGTGTTTTAGTTGGCTTTTATGTATATTCACAACGACATTGTCATATACATAAACAAATTGGTGATTCCAGCAAGCAAAACGTCACTGCAATAAATCTAGGTTTATTTCCCATGTTATGTGAATCCTAGCGATCTCAATCGATTTAATTCGTACTTCTTAAATACCTATTGTATGTTTAATGAAGATAATAATTTTACAAAAAAATTAAAATTCTCAACAATGCTATTTAATAATTCAAAAACTACTCAAGATTACACAATGGCACCCCATTCGCTAGTAACAGGAACAAACAGAAAATTCAGCTGCAGTTCCGGATTGTTTTCGCGTTTTCAGCAAATTCAGCGCTATTGCTCGCCGTCAGTTGTAGTATGTACTATGCAAGTGTTTTGGCAAATGCAAAACTCAATTAGTTTGGACGACGCCCCAGGGCGGCGCATTCTGCGGGTGGCGTCGTTTGCTTTCGCCGACGCCTTTTGTGAGACATCCCTTTCCAATTCGCGTTTCAATTGAAGAAACATTCCTAAGGGGATCTCCGCCACCCACCACCGCTGGATTATCGAGGATTAGTGCTCGCCGGGTATTATAAACGAGGGAGCACGATGGAACAGAAAATGAAAAGGTTTGTTCAAATTAAAAATTGCTGTCCGACATAAAATAAATAAATAAATAATCAAAATCATATAATGAGCGACACGAAAGTAACATACACCTCGAAATTAAGTAAAACAATATTTGAGTAAATAAAAAAGATTATTACGTCATAGAAAAATATTATGAACATGGATATTAAATAAGATTAAAGTAGATACTATCAGTAGAACCAGACATTTTATTATACATACGTGCATACATGTCTTATTCCATTTTTTTACGAATGCGGTTTTATGGCCGCTTTATTTTATTGTGATAGCATTTTTTATATGAAACGTTATTGCGATGTTAAAAATCTTGGATCCTTAATTTAGTAATATATTCATATATTATGTTAATATAATAATACAAAAATAAGAAATTAATTTCTGAATCATTCAACTAAAAATCTGAAAAATCAATTATTCGACCAATCCCAACACCTATCCATATACGAATTTCCTTTATACGTTGGGCGCTAAAAGTGGTAGCAGACAGGCGCCTGTCTCAGGTGCGAACCTGTCAAAGCTCGCGTATGTGTGTCGTCTGGTGATAAGGTTTTGTTACAGGGATTTTAACAGCTCCGTCACGATTCCACGTGAATAATGCATGCTAATGCATTTAAGTCGGATTTTTGGTCCCGTCGCTGCGCTGTGTGATCCAGCGGTCGTAAACTGGCGGTCCTCGAAAAATGCGTAGGCTTTAAATTTTTTACGACCCATGCGACGAACTAGATCCTTTTGTTTCCTGAGCTAGCGAATAGGAAACGAGCTGTTTTACCTTAGAATTTGGACCTGATGTAAAATAAAGGCAATGCAGATCAAATTTGACCTTGACTCCTGTCGTATAATTTATAGTACCACCCTACTAACATACGCATACTTTACTAGCTTTGTTTTATGGTGGTTTGTGATAAGTTTTATTTTTAGACCTTTTATATATATTTAAAACTGTGGGGGTTTGAGCCACCACAATTTGTTATAATTCAGAGGTCACTCTAACGACCATTCAAACAAACGAAAAGAGAGGGCAACCCGCCTCGAAAGTGTTGAAACCACACACAACAATGATAGAGAGGTCTTGTGGCGAAATAATTAAAAATATTGCATGAACAACGTTGTTTAAAAATGAACGCACGCTAGACAATATATTCTACCCATGCGCACATTACTATTGTTATTTTACTTGTGGTTACCGATCGCTGAGGTGGCTATTTAGACTGTTTCTCTTAAGGCGTGAACACATCTCAGAGTGTGTTCATAAAGCGTTGCAATTGGCTCGCAAATTTTCGATTCGCCAGAGCTCTCTCGAACCACCATTATAAAATAGTACTTCCAGGATATGGCCTCGACATATGAGACATCAGTGAATCGTTCAGAGAGCATTACAAAAACACATTCTAGGTGCTAACGAAGAAAAAGTCGACAATTATACAACTTCACTGATTTCTAAGACCAGTCACTTAAACTATTCTACCTGATAGCGGCATTTTCTTTTTTCTATATATGTAGTAATTTGTATATGTTTATAAAATAACTGTTATAAAATTTTATGGCGTCTATTTGGCTGTAAAGTCACACACCTTTGCCTTCCAAACCTTAAAAACTAAAAACAATGTTAATTACATATTTTTTATACACAATATTATTTTATTTAACTTTTCTAGCTTTCCTTCGAGCAAAATCAAGAAAAACAAGCAAGCAAAATCAAGTACAAAAAAAATATCGAATATTCGTTCTTGTCAAAAAGTCGATCTTTAATAATTAATTAACATCTTAAGTGAAAGTTCTCTCACACTATATAGTAAAAATAAATATCCTGAAATAGATATTTGGATAAAGCTCAAATAATCTAATGTAGAATATTAAGCGCTTTAATGTTTTAATGTATTTTTTTATTTTCGAAACTTTAAATATTACATTTGAACGTTTTCAAGACTTTCTTTACATAAATACCAAAATTTGCAGCTGAACAGCAACGTCAATTGATTTTAAAGACAAGCCACAGAGAAAACAAAAATCGATCTGACAGATAATTTATTCCATTTGAAACAATGTTGTTTTAAAAGCATAAATTTGTGCTTCGAATAACTTTTCAGATGTCATTCTATTTTCTTCATCCGATGCTTTATCTTATCATATTTCCATTTTGTTTTTTTTAATAAATACAATCTCTTTATTCAGGGTTTCAGTTTTTTATACTTCTTTACCACTTAGTTTGTATTGTAATATACGTGATCTATCAATTCATATTTGTGTTGTAATGCTTTAGTGCTTGTTCTATCGATTGTGGAATTTTATTTCACACAATATAATTTATTTTCAACAGCAAAGTTTTTGGATGATATACAGTTGCCGGATTTACTAAATCATTTGCGATCGTTTCCAATCCACTCTATGGATAGTTGTAAATATATGTAGCTTTTTATTGCATCTCCCTCAAATTATCACTTTGGATGAAATAAAATTCATCATATTGCTTGAGACAAAAAAAAATTTGCACGAAATACAAAAATTCTTGTAAATAATTAATTTAGACATTCATCCTAAGCCCAATGCTTATGCATATGTTGCATCTGACGACACTTATATAGATAAGGTATAGATATCATATATGGTGCAAAAATAGAACCAGATGATTTTTATCTTTTTATGCATTAACACATTGAAATATACAAATTAGATCAACGTCAAGATTTCATTATTGATATAAAGTTTTAAACGTTACATTATAACTTAAGTGTAATTATTGAATTTAATACTTACTCATTAATTTAAAAGCTTAAAATAATTTCAATGCACATATCGGATTTTTTCACCCACTTCCCGTCCCAAATCGCATTTTCGATTCCGTCGAAAGGACTTCCTGGCGACATCTCTGGATTGATCAATTATTCCCCGGTCTATCTTCTGTTGCTTCCTGTTGGAATTAAGTAAGGATAAGACAATGGTGTGAGTCGGATGAAATACCTACTTGATTTGGCCGATGTGTATTTATTAATGAGAACGAACCGTTCTCGGAAGGAAGCTCTTGGATGACTTATGGCGATTTTGTGTCATGTCAGAAATAATAATGTTTGTGTAAGGATCCTAATAAATGACAAGTCATAATAAAATAATAATAAATTAATAATGAGAAACATATTACCATAATATACGTGATAATAAGATCAATTCATTCGTAATCTAATATTACTTTTATTTTTGGGTACGTTTGAGTAGGGTTAAATGTTAAGCAGGCAATAAATAAATTGTCTTTGTGACAAAAACATTTAATCAGGTTTATTTTTAGCGAAATATAGAATAAAGCTATACGTTATATTGTGTGCTACACACGTTTATTTTTATTGAACCATTTTAAATCAAAACAGTTTGAAAAACGGCCGTAAAATGAAATTGTCACAGTCTTCAAATTTATCACAGTTATCAAAGATCGAATTGGACTTATGAAGATTTAGAGTGACTGCTTGCCTGGACTAGATCGTACAGGCGAAGTGAAAGCGGATGCTTTTCTCGTACTAAAGATTGTTTCAACATAACTCTGTTTGACTGAATATATTTTTATTTCATTATATTTAAATTCGGAAACGACTTTTATCTGAATTGTACTTATACTGGCACTTCCATTACGAATTTGATTCAGCCAACACTTCATAAGTAATTTCCATGTGACATTCCTGACTTAGGACATGAAAAAATAAATCCTTGCCAAATCCAGCTACGCTAATCACCAGACACAGACGGTTAAAACCGCTTCTCTCTTCACTTCATAACTAGTCCAGATTCGATGTCCGAAATCCGTAGTTCAATCAAATTTTTAGAGAAAAAAATTACCGGTAATAAACAGCAAGTATATACAATAATTACCCGAATTGTTCGCAGACTTGTGGGGAAATCTCGTTACAAAAAAATAAAGACTAGCAATTAATTAAAAAATATTTTTTTAATAGATAAAATTTCAATATATATTTTATTGGGATTATTTTATAACGATATTTGCGCAATATTTTTATATTCTACAATAAATAAATTTTCTATGAAATCATAACATATTAAAAATAATTAATAGGATATTCAAAAGCATTAAGTGTTCTCAAATATGTATAGTAACGATTAAAATAATATTGCCACGATTTCACGAGACAACATTTGCTTAAATAAATATAAATATGTAGGTTATACAAATGTATCTCGTAATTAAATATAAAAATGCAATTGAAATCAATTTTTAGTAATCCAAAATCAAATTGTTAAATCAAATTATTAAAATCAATTATATATCATAGAACTTAATGACTTTCATGAAATAAAAAAATCAGTTAAACATCTTTGTGAAAAAAAAAGGGAAACATTTATGGCAAATTTTTGACTATAGTGATACTCGTATATCTATTTTCCATAACTAGTTTCAATGGGTTGGGAATATATTTGTCTTTGTATACTTTATGATCATACAAACTTGAAAAAAAAATATTAAAACATGAATATATTTTATATATTATATATAATATTTGTACTGAAATACATATACATTTTTTAAGGAAAATATTTTATATAAATGGAACTCATTATATAAAACAAAAATATCGATTGCGACTCTCTATTTAAATTTGTGTTTATATTTATAAAAATATTTAAAATAAGCAAATTAAAAGCTTAATATTATATATTATATTTTAAGCATTGCTATTTAATTTTAATTAAAAGCAATTTCGCTCTAATTTTTATTTTAACCACAATATTCACTAATAAACTTAATTATGTATATCGCTGCCCAATAATTCCTAAAACCATATTTTATGCTCAAGAGAGTACCAAGCTAATTTACTTTGTAAAATTATTATTATTTAATAATTTATTTATTTATACAAATAATCTAAATATTGTTTACACAAGATTATCCAAAGGCTAAAGAACCACAAAACAGCGACGTCAATCAGTCGCAATTCTCAAAATGAAAACACATACATTTACTTATTCTACGTGAACGAAGAAGAAACGTTACAACGTAACAAACATGGCGACCAATATGTCGCCAAGCCGTTTCGCTCTTGAGCCCTGCTCTGAATCATAAAAATGAAAGAAAGAAAGAAAGAAAAAACACTTTTTATTGCCGAGCTTATGATGTTTACACGACATTTATTCAACGTGAAATCCATTGAGCGTGATTTACGTTTACGTACCGAAATTACGATATAATGTTGCGCTGTTCGCGCAGAGCTTTTTATTATTTCGTCTTTGAAGGTGACGATAAAATGCAACTTTATCACTTTTATATAATAGATAAAAAAGCTGACATTGAATCAATTGTGTCAACATAAAATTTAGTTACTAATATTATTACACATCATCATCTGTGGCGTAATTTTACCTTATCTCAGCCGCCGCAGACTGTTGAACTGCGTCGTCTTTGATTCGATCTTGTGTTTAATTATTGTCTCTTTTGTTTGTTACTAAGGAAACAAGAGGATTCATTTTCAAATAGGTTTGTTTAAATGAATTTATATTTATTTGTACCAAATTTGCTTTCGCGTCGCTTCTTTTATTTAGTGCTATTTTGAAATTTTAAGAATCGATGGCGACAAATTCTAGGATAGTCACAAATATTCTGAAGTATCATTTATATGCTTTATGGCATTTTGCAAAAGCCGACAAAGATTTTGCGTAAATTAAATATTTGCGACCGAAAAGTTTTCACTGATATTGTATTGGTGAGTGCCCACACAAAGTCTTATAATTATTTGTAGCTTAATTTAAATAATATGACAATTTAAAAATTGTGATTATTTTGCACATTTTTCGATCTCGCGCAAATATGTCAGCTGTATGTGACAGCAGTCGCCGTGCGGACGTCGTTCACGGCCGCCGTCCAGGCGGCATATTAAATTTGTGGCAGTGTGGCCGCTACTCGGAAGTCGGCGACTTCAACCGACTTCAGTTAAACTTCGGTTCGGACAACTTCCACAGAGTGTAGTGCAAGCATTAGATTTTTTTAAATATGTGCGTATTAGTGCGTAATTTTTTATTACAAAATAACTATAACGACTTTTAATTTTTGTGACTTTTGAATGAATTACTCAGAATCAATTATAGAAAATAAATTTAAGAAAATATTCTATATGTAACTGTAAACTTTAATATATGACAGCAATATTAATTTTGCTTTTTACAATGTCGATAAAATAATATATGTAAGACAATATTTAGAATAGTTCTATCAATATATTATGAACAACTTTTATACCACTGTATTATGAGTAGGGAATAAAAAGTGAATGAAGTACATATTCGCATATTCTAATGTGTTCGTAATTTTATTCTTGGTTTTTACTTATATTTATTTAGTGAACCATTTATCACTAAAATAAATTAATTGCCTAAATATTAATATTGGTTTCTAATAATTATTTTACTTAATTATTAACTACTTGCATCTTCGTTAAACTTTTTGAATTTTATAAAATGTACATAACACAACTATGTGCGAATCACAGTAAGGCGTCAAAAGAACAATGCTTAACATACTTTATCAGAGACGTAATTTCAATTTTCTTAAATTATCGGAAGCTGCGATTGAATTTATTTAGCAAAATTTATGGAACATTTTAATGCAAAATTTTATCAAATTTATTGTATATATAATATAATACAGTAGCTTATATTATACATTAAGATCGGATTCGTTTCAGCGTTTGTTTTGTGCGTATTTGCATATAAATTAATCGCGATCGAGTTATTAAAAGAAAATATTTGCGTCTTTAAATAATAAATACAAAAATGTAACACGAACTTCACAAAAAAATTGGACGCACATCTGTTTTTGAAATAAGCATTAAACTTTATTAAATGGTGGGCCTTTTTTAATATTTTGTTTCGTTCAACGAGAGAATTCTGCTAATTTCGATCATAGTAGCGACTGCCGATAAAAATTGCCATTTTCTCGCATTTCGAAACAAAATAAATACGTATAAAGAATCAAGAATTTTAGAGTGGCACCTGTCACTCGGGTATATTGAGGGAGATAAACTGTATTGTTTAAGTATATAAATTGTTACATTTTAAGATGTTTTTTAAATTTCACTTGAGATAGTATAAACGAATATTTTATCGATTATTCCAATATAATATTTTATAGATTATTTTAATGTTCATATTTTTAAAATCTGGTGAAAAAACTGCATAATCAAATATTTGATTAGGAACCCTAATTGTAAAGTATGACTACTATAATACTGCTATAACATCGGGTAACACTTGATACAAAACTAATGATGCTTAAATATAACTATAACTCCTAAATAACTATCATTAAGTTAACTTTTTCAATACAGTCACTCTAAATAAATATAAAATAATTTTTCTGCAGTTGTTTAATATTAAGGTTTAAATATTATTATTTTTATTTTTTATTTTGTTTTTCAATTCATATATTAGTCTAATTCACGTGTTTTCGTCTTGCAGCACCATATGTATGTATGTAAATGTTTATATTATAAATTTCGATTGCTGTTGCTCGTGTTACATTTTTTTTTAGTGCACATTTTCATGGATGTTCGTTTTATTTTAGTAATCATTCATAATACATTTCAAGAAATGCAATTGTTCTGTTGTGCAGGTCTGCCTTGAGACGCAGGAGATGTCAAGGTATTTCATATTTATTTTCTTCAAAAAAAATATTAAAATACATTTAATCGATGTTTTAGTGTATGTATATAATAATAAATATTTAGATAATTTTTTTTATGAGGTATTTTTACATCAATCGCATTTCTTCGCGAGTAAACAGTCGGTTTTCTATATTCATCAAACAATGTCGCTTCGAATCCAGCCCTTATTTTCTTTAGCGACAGCAAATCCTTTGTGTGTGGGTATTTTTTATTTTTGTTCAGATTTATCCTTTCATCTTTCATTTCTCCCCTATTAAATTATATATGGGATCGTGCGAAAAAATGTCGCGAATAATTCCAAACTCACCTTGGGGAGGGCGCTCTCATATTTGTGCACGTTGTATGAAAACATTGAATGAATTTTTCAAACGCTTGCATTCATTTTTCACATTGTGTGATTTCATTTTTAACCATATACATATGTGGTTCATATTGTATATACATATGTGTATGTAATATATACATATAAATTTGAACCAAGAAGCCTTTTGCATAAATCATTCCCTGATACAATAGTGCCCGAAGCCTGTGTTACTAGTGAGAAACACTTTTGTCACGAATATCCACGATTTTATGTGCAAGCACTCTAAAATGGATGGATAAGTGTTATATTAAATATTTTATAAAAAAGTATATTTATGTTTATCTAATTATTTTTAAGAATTAAAATAAATATTGCATACTTTTAAATGCGTCAAAGTGCTGTTTAAATAATATGCCTTAATGGATATAGTTTGCGACGTTATTAATAAAATAAAATAGCAATACAGGTTGTTTCATAAGTATCTTCTCCTTTTAAAATTCAGGTTAAATGAGTAAAAAAATAAAACGTGTAATAATTTTAATATTACAATTATTCCACACATGTAAATCAATTTTTTAATACTTGATCTGAAAATAAATTTAGTTTTGGAAGCAATAAATTCATTAATTTGTTTTTGTGAGATACTCAATTTAACCAAAAAACTGGTGCAGAGATCTAAATAGATATTAGTTATTTGTAGCAATTTTTAGAAAAATAGTTAGTGAAAAAAAAAATTCATTGATATTTTTCTACCATTGTTATTCGACACATGAAGGCAACCGATGGCACAAAAATGAATTTTCCTATTCTAGAATCAATAATGATTGGCATATTGAGATACGCTGCATAAGGTTTTCTAAAAACAATTTATTAGGTACCCATATTTTGCTAGTTGACACCTTGCCATTTTTTTAATTGCTAAAACTGTTGTAGGCGACAAGTTGAGCTTTTATGCTAGCTCTAGCAGCATTAATTACGGATCTGAATCAAAGGCAGCCCTAATATCCTCACTAACAACTTCTAAGGACTACCCGTTCATACGTAGATATTAACTTCTATTGCTGCATAATGACCAAGTTGAAACTCATAATGAAAAAAATCATAATATTGAAAAAATCGAAACAAAAAGAATACCGAGCACTAATACGAACATTGTTAACGAACACCGAAAGAATAACAAAAAGTAATATTTTTTTCCAAATTTAAGAAAAAAACGTAGACTTATAGAAGAACTGATATTATTTTTATTTTTGGGCTGCATGTATAAATAGCTAGTCCTAAAACTGAATTTTCTATATTTAAAAAATATATATATATATTTCGATTTTATTAAAAAAATTCTTTGAGAAGGCTACATTCCATTTCAAATTTAAGTTTGAGGGCCCATGTATATATACATATTTTAATATGTATTCGATCTCTAAAAGTTCTATTTAATCTTAATTAGTTATATGGTAAAAATATATTCATTTTTCGAAAATATAACATAAAACAGACCCAATACAAAAACTTTATTTTTGGATAAATTTTTGCGATATTTTGAAGGGTATTTTTAGGGTTACTAATATATTGAAATACTTAATATTTTATATAATATTTAAAAGAAAATCATAAATTAGATTGTGTTAATCAATTGATTAATCGATTAATGTGGAAAATATGTTCATTAATATTTTATTCCAAAAAGTTAATAGAAATATATAAATATCAAGTTTTTAAAGCTCATAAATTTACACGTGTACTGCTTGTAAACATGCTTAAAATTTATGAATGTATTCCAGAAATTCGATAAACGAACGTGGGCGTATTTTTAGTGTGTATACCACCAATTGCAATTCTATACCTTTTTGTGATTTATAACTAATTTTAACCTTGTAATCAATACCATTACCGAAAGCATAAGAATTCGACACGTGCGTGTGGGAAGCGGTATTTTTCTATCGAATTTCAAAGTCACGTATACCGAGCTCTGAATTAATATACTTTTTCCAAGCGGCGGTTATCTCTAGCTAACTCGTTTAATAACGGCCAAAGCAAAAAGTGTTTCTGGCAACCGACAAAAGTCCCGAGGCACGATCGCAATAAAAGGGTTAAGATATATCAAAAACCTCATTTCGAGTCGCGAGTTAAAACACTCACAGCATGTTCCACATTCGCATTGTTTTCTGGTCCAATCGACTTTCATAAGATTAGTATAGTTTTTGGGTTATAATATCAAGACCCTAAGATTCAACTTGGAAAGAAAAAATATTAGATAAGTAAAGATACATAGTCCTAAAGATATCTCCAACGTATTTGATTCTGATTAAATTATATCAGAACATAACATTATTTATTTTTCAAGCAGTGCGTTTTTGTTAATAAAAAGTATGCAGAAAATCATTTTGAATTCTTTTACTTGATTTTAAATCGGTATACAAAGGCTTATAGCGCTCAAAGGGTAAATTCCGATTTTTTCAAAGTTTTCTTTGACAAAAAATCTCAGATTATTTACGACCTCTATTGCGAGCCATCGCAGTCGTAAAACTCTATCTAGTCTCATTTAGTGCCGTTTTTATTATTCAAATTGGTGCCGTTTGCGTCGCCATTTGGCTGATTGCTACCATACATACATAATACATACTACATACGTATTATACAATAAATAGTCGTTGTCCTTTTTCACTAAAAACGCATTAGATCGATTGTATGTTATCCCCTTCGCGGCATAAATATGACGAGCGTGACGTTTTTCCCTCAGACCGCATTCATAATGCATTTCATGTCTGGCTTGTATCGACGTAGCAAGGTGAAACGATGACATGATAAGAAGCTTTATGTCCGTTCGTTGTAAATATATACGTCAAATATGACTTGTATATTACGTCAAATATATAAACATACATTCAACTTGAAACCATAAATAAACTGTAGATAATAATGAAATATTAATAGACTTTATCTATTGAGATACATTGCACAATTGCTCAAAAGCTTTCAATAACCATAAAAACTTTTCTTCATAAGCTTGGTAACTCGTCTAGAAAGGCATCGCGTTAAATAAATATTGTTTGAAATATGATTTGTAATCATTGTACAGTAGCTCAACGTAGGAAAATATAAGCTATTACAAAGGAGTGATTCTGACATAAGAAAATGTATTGCTTTTATATAATACAACTTTGAATATTGCATGGGCTACTTTTAAACGCGTCACCGCGAACTTATGAAAACTTTTAGCGAAACTTAAATGGATGAAGCGAAAGTTGAGCGGAAAATGTGAGTTAGAAACTTGAAACGATATAAAATTACGTATGGGAAAATTTATATGCATTTAAAACTCATTCAATGCGATGATGTGCGTTATTTAATCGAACTTTAAAAAATAACCCAGGAATTCTTTAACAATTAATATTAACGCTAGAACGTACATTAACGTTGAAACGGCAAATTGCGTCATAATACGTGTTCCAATTGCATACAATACGTAATATAACGCCGTATAATGGACGAGGATAAAGTTTTAATGACACGTTCGCTGTACTCCACTTCAATATCCCTGGCGACCATTTACTTTATTACTACCTCAAGATTGGCGAGCAATGCTTTCGTCCAAAAGCGACACTGTATATATTAAATAAATGTGTTATGTTTATGTAACTACAATTAATCAGTAAATGACTCTTATTTTGATCTGCTTGACGTTTTGATATTTTATATCAATTAAATAGTATCGTTGCACAAGTTTATTTATGTCACAAAAATGAGATTTTTTTAAATATTTTAATCGATGGGGCAATAAACTGCTAGCGATAAATTGCTGATGGTGAATTGCGGGCGATAAATTAGGTAGGCTAGAGGCTTGAAAATTTCGATGACGAAGTTGAATTCAGCAATATTTACGTGATACCTGTCACATTAAATGAACCAAATTTGGTTCATTTAATGTGACGTTTATTAAAGTCGTATATCAAATATGAAAAATGGCAAATGTTGACAATCTTATAATGCAAAGAATTAGAGAAAAAATAATATATATTACAATAGAAACATATTTATTCAAAACTAGTTTCTAAATACCTCTAATTTATATAATTTTCGTTTAAAATAATGCATCTAAATTTTTAGAATTAAATTCCATAAATTGAATTGGAGTACAAAGTGCAAACGTCAATCATACATCATTCAATAGCGCTATTTTTTGCAATAAAACGAATCGTCAAATTTGCGCCGGAAAATTATGGATTCTTCCCTGCATCGTGCATTCAATTGCCTTTTCTGGCTTTGATGAATTATTGAAGCTGCAGCGACTGTCAGCGAACTTTGGCCATGCCAATCTAACCGTCAGGTGTGTCAGAATACAACCGATGACAACGCCGCAATCTAACTCTGGCTGACATGTCAGCAAACGAATATTTCAGTGCGGTTAAAACAAATTTAATTTAATTTAATCTCAATTTTATAAAAGATACTGAATTTCAGCTGATACAAAGTAAAAGCATTTGGTCAATTCACAAAAAACTGTTTTATATTTTAAATAGCAGTGAAAAATTCTCACATACAATTTAGGAAATACTATTTATACAAAGCAAATTTATTTAGTCTGTTTAAATAAAATAAACACACCAACGCTTACATATATTATTTTATTATTTTGCTTTTTCATTTTAATAATTTAACTTTTTTAATAAAATAATATACTTTTTCTTAAAAATAATATATATTGTAATATGTGGGGTAATTTTTTGTATCGTTTCAATCAAAGCATAACATTATTAATGTATGTAATTCGTAATTTATTACCTTCGTTATTATAACCAAAATAAAATAATAACCATAAGTATTTTTTTTTATTTTAATTATGAAAATATGTAAATAGTTCCATTTACTTAGTTTTCATATTTTCGGGTTGTGAGGCTGAAGGGTTGTGTATATACATATGGAAATATAGTTGCCACTATCAGGTAGTGAAATCGAAAAAGCTGGTCTTAAAAGTCTGAGAGTTTTCGTTGGTATGTCTAGTTAAATTATTAATGGCTGTGATCTATCGTGATGTGATTTTGTGATGATTATGGACTATCCGTTTATGTGCCTTATGCTGTAACTACTTGAAGTTGCGTCTCTGGCTCCCCCTTTTTCTTTCTTCGTCTGTCTTTCTTTCTTTGATTGACCGTCTACCCCCTGTGAGCAAATGTCGCATCTTTTATATTGCTGATTTGAGACAGTTCTGGCTGATCGCAAATAAGGATGTTGGTGGGTCAATTGCATCGCTTCTTGGACACACGAAATATGTTTGCATCCCAAAAACAAAACATCTAGATAGCAAATTTCCGCGGTATCTTTCTGCGCACATATTATTCAACACAAGAGTAGTTTTTCCGGTACTTGCGAAGAACTAATAGTGATTTATTTTTCGGTACGGATGTGCTAATTGGTAATCCATGAAATATTAACAAATAATAACGCGATTGTTTTGTTTCGAATTCTCTTTTTCATTGTTAAGCCTTACTTGATTTTTATTTGTTAGAAAATTGCATTACAAATTAATTGTGCAGGTGGGTAAAAACTCCAGAGTATTATTAACTTTGGCACTTGTTATTATTCGCGTTACACTTAATTAAAATTTTATTTTTCATACTTTGTCAATAGCATTGAATAATTATAATGATATATAAAAACTAGTTTAATTAGTTGAAAGCGTATTTAATAATCAATAAAATACGTTTTTAGGGTGCAGTGATGTTACGCAAAACCATTTATATTTGACTAATTTTTTGTTTAATGTATGAAAAACTGCGTGTAAATATAATTTTAAAATATATTTTCTCTGTTAAAAATATATATCTACAGTTTAAAATGTATTCATATGTGATTTTACTAAAAAAACATACGTTCACTTTGACATATTTTAGCTTAGGTAGAATCATTTGCTTATATTTATATGCATTTATCGGTTTTTGTCTATCACCAGTATAAATTTAAAAAATACAATAGTTTCCAATGCATGAGTATAGTAACCAAGTGATTTTTTTGCATAAAATCAAAATACTTTCAAGACATCTATTTTGGTATTAATTTTTTTCATGAAGAAAATATAGTTTTAAAATTAATTATAAATATTGTTTAATATTTATATAAACTATCATTTGATATCGCTGAAAGGTCCAATTCATTCCCCAGTGCCAGCATTCACAGACAGGTAATTGTATTATGACCGACGTGACAATATCCATTGTCTCAGTATAGTCATACATAAAAGGGACTGTGACATCTGCCAAATTGTGCTTTAATTCGTTTTCGACACTGGGAATTCGATCTGAATTTTCAAGTGTTAATTTTTGTTTAAGATAAAAATATATTTATACAATTACAACAAAGAATGATTCTAGAAATTGGTATAAATATTATTCTAGATTATTTATATGTTTTATAATATTGTAATATTATAAAACATATAAATAATATTTAATAATATTTTCATTCTTGACATTTTTTCGATAATATTAATAGGTATTGCGCATAATAAATAAATGGTTCGAGCCATGTTTTTTTTCGATATAAAAATTTATTTGATTTAAAAATCAAAATTTATGAGTATGAAAATACTATATTTGATTCCTGTATGTAAAATGCTAGAGTGTAATTGGTTTCACGACAAAAAATTCAGACAATTATATGACATTAGTTTCAACGACATTACAGCCTCAAACAAAATATTAAAAATTATTTTTTTTAAGAGAAAGAGTTCAAAAAATCGATTAATCGAGGGGTGACGAAAATTTTTATCATGTTTTAGCAACGTATATGGTTTTTATAACTACACGATAAAAAAATTAATTTGATTTGATTGGCTTACTTATATTTAGTAATCTGCGAAAGAATATATTACTTAATAATAATGCAAATTTTCAATCACTCTTTTACTTATAGATTTCTTGAACGCTCTTTCTTATAAAAATCACTTTGAATATCGTGTGGATCAATGTTCGGGTGGATCTTTTGTCGTGTACGTATAGTAGTTAAAGCCAAAAGTCCGTGGAGCTTTATCGTGAGACGAGGGAAATTGTAGGATAATTTTTAGCTACATTTTATAAAAAAAATATATGCTTCAAAATTTTATATTTATGTTTGGTTAATATTTATATCAAAGTCACTGACTCTAGAGATAAATGGGTTATTATTTTCTCATGAAATATTTTCATTTTATCTGAATAAAAATGGCAGTGTTTATTTAAATGTTAGAATATATAATCTACTCTATTGTGATTTTTTAACATTGATATAAGAGTATATATATATTATTTTAATAAAATAATACATACATAATGTTATATCAATACGCTTTTTAAAAAATTATAATTCGCTTGAAAAATTTTAGCTTTATATTTCATTGTTTACTTTTAAAATTGAATTGCAAAATAATCATTTACTCGATTAAAAAAAATATTTTACCTGATTAAAAAAATATGTTTATTCTTAATGTGTTTTTGTAACATGAGCGAAATTAAAATTCCGCTTTAAATATCATTAAAATATACATTTGCTGTGTAAAGTAATTTTATATTATTCAAAACACGTTTTAAATTTATGCAACATATTTTTAATGAAGTTTGAAGTGGGCGTTAGCGTTTTATAATCATCAAATAGAAATTCTTTTGAATGCCACAAACCTCGTTTTATATTTTACATACATATGTTTATATGATTCAAGAGAGTCGAGAGGTTTTGTGTTCAATATCTGTGATTAATCTCTTACGTTACTAGATTCGTGTTTATTTTTTAAATGATCGATGTTGGCACGCCACAAACATAGAAGGAATTAAGTTCTGGATCGTTTTTATATGAATTCTCGCATTTTCTCAACAGCGCTTAGACAAGATTGCCGCAACAAAAATTTCGATAGACAAAGTGGACGTTGAAAAATTGCCAAGCAAGAGACAAGCGCGCAGACACAGGGGGCGAAAGGGAAAAGAGAGCAAAATCTGTGCCGCGGAGGCTTCGTGGCTAGTGTGTCCGAACATAGCACAATGTTGCTTCGCCAAGACGATGACAAATGGTAATTTATCAACGTCAGAACCAATTCAATTACGATTCCATTCCCGACAACAAAGTGGCCGCCGTCTCTCGTCAGCGGGGGGAGACAGACGCAGTCTTCCCGTTCGTCGGAAGAGAATGACAGCAAACCGCAATAAAAATACGCCCGTGGACACTGTGGCTGCTTGGGAACATCCATCAAGCTAGGGGAGATTAACGCGGATGAAGCATGCAAATATCATCGGGGTAATGCCTGAGAGAATTGAACTGACAAACGACAGATTACAAGATGTGCTAATAGTCAATCAAGTTAGTATATATGACATGAGAGCTATACCTTAAATCCATATTACAGATAAGCACTATAAATAATTCAGATAAACTGCAACACAACGTTTTTTATACATAATTTTAAAATATGTTAAAATTGATTAAAAATTAAACCGAACTGAATATTGTGTTTCAGTATTAGTCGAAAAAGTTTTCTAGTGGATCTAGAAACAGACAATGTGTGAATATCTCTTAAATTTAAGTCTTAATGCTAACTAAATATATTAAACGGTCTTACGTTTTACACTAAACATAAAGTTTTTCATATTATTCTCGAGTAGATATAATTACCTTTCAGCACAAATTCAACTAGTGTTGCTTGGGAAAAGGTGTTAATGATTTGAGCTCTAATGCATAAATTCCCTTTAATTATAAAGAGGCTCCTACTTGCACGGAGGTATTTATTATTCAATTTGTGTTTATGAAAATGTAGGTATTAACTATTGCACAAAATATTATTATATTTTTAACACCATTCTTAGCATTCTGAATATTAATAATAAATTGCTATTATGAGATGCAGTTCAAAAAATCTATTTATTTGACATTTTATAGTTATAATATATAGTATATACTACATGTACATGTACACAAAAAAGCAGAAGTCTATTCACTTCATAATACTTGACCTAATTTTACAAAAGTATTACATCGTTTCAACGTAACGGAAAATATTGTTTTATTTCATGATATTTGATAAAAATCTTAGCTATCCAGATTTTTATTTAAATTTTGATAGTGTTAAAATTAAAAAAACTAGATTTTGCTTTCGTTGCCAAAAATGTTGAACTTATATTAATACATATAACCAAACATAATAACAACGATTAAAGAACTGCATTTCAATTGTTTTCCAACATTTTTTGCAACCCCTTTATAACAACTGCGCTTTAAAAAAATAAGATTTATAAAGCGCGTCTTTCTAAAATTATTAAAAATCGTAGGTTTATCGTGTGTTTTTAATTTTTTTCGAAAAACTTATTATATTTGTCAGACGCCAGGGACGTCAAGAGTTTTGTGCAATATCTATTTGTTAATCTTGGGTTATTATTCAGAGAAGAGAGGTCAGCGCATTTCTTTTTTCTTGGCCTGACCCCAGAGTTTTTTAATTTTTCTGATCGGACCTTAAATTAAAGACTTTTAAAACGGTCAGTACCGCACTGGAACAACATTTTCTGAGGTTGATACCTTTCCCGGTGGGGTTTTATTTAAGGCTTCTTCCATAAGGTGGCTCTTTATAGGGTCATCTAGAAGTCACTCCCACGCCCACATTTATGGCATTCTCCATTTCTATGGAGTGAGACCCGTCTTAGAAGATCAGCCAAAAATATGCACCACTTTATTTTCGGTAGGATGACGACCGCGCATGCGCAACTCTAGTGAGTTCATCTTCGAGAATTTGTGCCCTCAGATAATGTGCTCCGTAATTTATGTCCTCAATGGCGTGTTACTTACTGCTTTTTTGTGAACGATATATTGTAATTCTAAAATGTAAATTAAACCAGTGTTTTAGAATTGCGCCTCTACAGCAATTTAAGTATAAATGGCTTGGCATTTCTTATATTATACTTGAAGGAATACGGGTATTATCCGTTCTTGTTTCCCAGTGCTTTTATTTTGGGAGCCCTGGGATACGTTTCTTTGTTGACTCGCAGAAGTGTTTATGTAATTAAACACTTCTGGAAATTGCTCAAGGGCATCGTAGACAATCCTTCAGTGCTCGAGCAGCTTCAAATGTGGGCTCCTGAAGGTGGATATAGTTCTCGGTCGCGTCCACTATTCTTGCCTGTTAAGTGTAGAACTGGAGCACTTGCCAGCTCTTCTCTGGCCAAGGCTATTTATCTGCTCAATTCTGTCCATAGTAATATTGACATTTTCTCTTGCACTTATGGAGTTTTGGTTCAGTTCGTATGGGACAATGCACACCTGTTCAGGTGATTTGTGTCTGTTGTTTTGTCTTGTTTATATTTGTATGTATTATGATTCACATTAAGAATAACATGTAATTATATTATGCGTAAAAAGTAAAGCTGTAATTGACCAAATGGTAATATTGGTTTCACTGTTGAAAATTAATATTAAATTCTATATGAATCCCTTGAAATTTTTTTTGATCAATGCGGCCTATAAGATCCAAAAAGTTTTCCAAAAACACCCTTGCACTAAAGGATAAGTTTATTTTATTTTATATATAATGCACAAGAATTGATAAATATCTCTGAATATTTTATATATATTTTTTTATTCTCGTATTATACGATAATTTGGTTATATTATAGAATAATTTAGTGAATTGTTTTTACAGCACATTACCTATTTTTATAATAAAAAAATAATTATATATATTTGTCAAACACAAAATTATCATTATATTTTATTTCCTGGAGATTGCATTTAAAAATCGTCTAATTGTGATAAATCATATTAGAGGAGATAATTACTAGAAAATTAAATTACACCTACAAGTGTTTTTTATTACATTTTAACTTAACAAATCGATTAGTTAGTTAATGTTTTCACCTGCGATGTTAGTTTTTTTTTAATATTGCTCAATTTATATGCGTCTTGCTATCTTATCTAATACAATTTACATTCGAGTGAGTAATAGTTATGCAGATGAGAAATTGTTAGCGCCGGGCGTCGCGGCTCCCATTAGGCGCGGCCGATACAAAGGGCCGGAAAGGATGGGACTCCAGCGATGGCCAACCATCTGGTCGTGGCAGCTCACGTGGTCCCTTCCCCCATTGTGGGCCCGGCCCCGTTACAGAAATATAATTGGCGACGAGCAGCTTTTTTTCTCTCTATTTCCTTCCTCTCTTTTTCTCTCTTTCGCGGTGATTAATGGCACTCGGCACTTTTTCTTCGCGCCGGATAAAACGGCGTGTGATGTGCTATGAGGGGGGGCAAACAAGAAAAATGGTTTCGGATTGTATGCAACTGACAATCGGCCGATAATTTTTCAAAATATTCTGACGTGTATGAATAGTTGAAGAGGAATGCGCGGAAAGCGGAAAAATTTCAACGAGCTCGCGAAAACACCGCTGGGGTGTTTGTTTTGCTGACGATTTATCATTTGATTTTAGGTGGGGTTGGATGCGCAATTTAAACCAGGAATTGTCTGTTGATCTTTTAAAAAAGCACCGATCCATATGATTTTAATGTATGTATATTTATATGCACATACAGCGTAACCGATATAGCTTATTCGAACAAGAGAGATTAAAAACGAAACGTCATCCACTTTCCTCACCTTTCAAAAGTATATGACAAGACTATCCAATTTTAAGATATACACCACTTAGAAAATATTCCTATGAATAAAATATCAAAGATAATTTATTTGACTTGCTAAAAATTGATACCTTAAATTGATATAGTGCGTATTTATTAATTTGTAAAGGGTCGATTTAAAACTTTTTATGTAATAAAATACTCAAAAATATATTTTTATTAAAATATCATATTTTACAATTTACTACAACTAATCATTTTAAGGCCGAAGCGGTGTAAAATTTTAGCCAAAATAGACGCCGGAGAAGCTGGAAGCAATTTATTTTATATATATAAATTACCACGTAAATAGGGAAATTTAGATGCTGCTATTAGGCGGTGAAGTTGAATAGCCGGTCTTGAAAGTCGGAGTTTTCGCTGGCGTGTTGCGTTGTATTATTATCGGCTGTTGTTTTGTGGAGCAGCTGAGATTTATCGTGATGTATTTACGTGATCCATTGATGTGTCTCGTGTCCATGCAATATTCTGGGTGGTCTTTGCTGCTGTGGCGTCTCTGCCGCGTCTCTCTTATATTTATCCCTTTTATAATACTGGTTAGAGACAGCTTTGTTGAATCACAGATAAGGATGTTTAGGGGCCAATTGCATCGCTTTTTGGATACACCCAGAAAGTGTGTTAACATAATACCTGTCAATAATATATAACTGAAACCCATCACTATGGTTATCGCCCTTTCGTATATCAGAACCAGAATTATAAACGTCTTACAGTCTTCTCTGTATCGATAACGATATATATAGATAAAATATAATGACTAAGAATTATTTTAATTTATTCCAATACGGAAATTCACGTTCCGTCGAAAGCTCCATAAATAATTAACGGGCTTTCACGTTGTAAAGAAAAGTTATTATAATGCTTACTTTTTGTCATGGTAATTTACCCTTAATTATATTTTCGTAGCGATTTCATTAATTAGAGTATCTTAATATCGTATTTTTATTTAGAATTAACGAATGTGCCCTTGTTCGCGACGGCACAAAATTATGTAAATCAAAATCATCTCTCGTCGACGACAATGCGTTACGGCGCGGATCCAATTAGCGAATTACACGTTTTGTCTTTGAAGGACTGTACTTTGACTTGCAAATAACGAGATTTTGAAAACGCTCCTTGTCATCACTTTTTACAATTCCCTTTTGCTTTACGAGCGTAAACGCTCTTCGTAACGAAAGCTCAGACCCCAAATTAGATAATTATACGCATTTACATGCCTCCGACGAAAGGCAATTTAGTTAACAATCTCTCCTTTGCTCGTGCGTTAATTGAGCGAATTCAAAGCAACAAATCACATTCGAGACAAAACAATTTCTCTCCGTGGAAGGGGCAGAACGCTTAAGGGCTACCGCAAAGCAAGGCATTACAGTGCGTCAAACAAGAAAGTGACCCCTCATAGTTTTTATCAAGAAATAATCACACCTCCCTTGGGAAATGTTGAACGACCCAAGTCATCTGACATAAACTTTAGCGAAAGTTTGTATTTTATAAGACCTAGAATAAATAAATGATAAACTCTCTTCTCAAAAAATGTGCCTAATTTCGTACACGTTAAAGCTAGCTAGCTTCAATATACTAAGAAACTAGTTTAAAGAGTCTGTGAATCGAAGTTCGTGACAGTATGAAGTATACTACTTGAATAGCAAGACTTTTTCCTACGTCATCATATATTATGCAAATGTATGATGACGTAGGAAAAAAGCTTCACAATTAATTATTTATCGACTTAATTTACGAGGCAAGTAGAACTTATATTGACCTTTTTTTTTTCTTAATCCACTATAGACACATTCAATGCCTGATGGGGTTGAAATGCAACGTCGCAAATTAATTTAATTTAAGGGCACTATCCTAATAAAGAATGCACCCCTTTTGTCTGTCTGCACTTTTCCGAGTTCCACCCTTAACCTAAGGCAATAACAGTCTTAGTATCCTTGGTAGACGCCCTTTTAAAACCGCAAATTCGAAGCACGGGACGTCTTTGACGCCGCATAACGACTTCGTTTTATTACTTCATAAAAATAACACGACCCTAAAGGTGGTTTTTACTTTACATTGTTGCTATTGTAGATGTAAAATAAGGACATACTCTCTGATATAAAGGATTCTTTAGCGATCGCGTTATTTTTTATAAGCATTGTTTAACTTGCCTTTTATTTTAACGAGCGGATATTTACGGCATTACAAGAACTGACAGTATTCTTATCTAAAATATGTTAAAACATTATATTATCATTATTTTTATTTGTTGCCCCATTTTTAAGCAAACTATTGTGTAGCATTTTTATTTAAAATATTACTTAAAAAAATACGCGCATTTATTTTAAGGCGTAAAGCTCTGTGTTTTTTCACTTTCTTTTAACAACTTGTAGCAGAATTTTTATTTTTTCATTTATCTTGTACAAATCCATGGGGTGGTTCTATTGGTCCAAACTTATGTAAATCTGTAAATTCTTGGAAAGCATAACACAATAATCTTGAATATCTTTTTTTGTAGATTTTCTTTTCAAGCCATCATAAGTGTATTTATTATTTTTATCTCTTTTAAGATCGTGCGTTGCTTTTTAAAAATGTTACACAAAGGATTAAAAATTATTCTAGGCAGCCAAATCTGTACGCAATCTAGACAACAGGATGACACCTTTTTTCTTGCTCAGGTTTAAGTAATTATGCACATGAATGCAACTCGCAACAATTTTTTTCTATAGCAAGGTTCATACATATGTGAAATAAAGTTTAATAATAAAATGTTTGAATCTATTTATTTCTTAAGTTTCTTTGACAGTATCACCAACTTATAATTTTAGTCTGTGATGCACAATTCCAATCAATAATAGAAGGAGAAGGTTCAGATTTTTTACTTCCCTTTTACACCCTAGCAGCAGCGCCATCACACACCAGAGAATCTGAATATTTTTTTAAATAATCTTTTGTCATCCCATTAGAGAAAAAAACATTGAAATGAGGAAGCAGACACTCCTTTTGCTAAGTCCAAAAATAAATTTATCGGTGAATTCATACAACATACAACATGTACAATGCGGGTAATTTTTATTTATTGTGATTAATTCATAAATTATCAATAAAATTTTGTTATTGGGTTGATCATATTCTTTAACCACAGTTTTCATAATTTATTCACTTGTATGATTAACAATGCTATTAAGCGTAATTTGTAGCATAAGGAATACGATCCATTTCAATTTCGTTCAGTTCTTCCATATCAATTTCAGTTTTAAAATGCTAGAATGATTTTTCTTTGCTACTTTATATGCAGTGTGAAAAAATAAATCGAAGTGAGTTTAACCGTTGCTTCTTATCTCTGCTATCTCGTTGTTTGTAAATTATTAGGAAAGTTTTATTCCAATTTCGTTTTAACTCCAAGAGTTGAACTTTCAACTAGGCGATTCAAGTTCACATAAAATTTTCAAAAGTTACTTTTAAAACTTGTAAAATCTATAAAAAAATTTGCTCTATAAAGTAAGCACTGCATACATGTATAATAAAAACATAAAAGTAAATACATTTAAGATTAAATTAAAAATTAACTGAATACATAAAATTATTATAAATTAAACGAAAGATTTCGATATGTATATCCATTGTAAAAATATTATGTTAACGCTCGAAAATATTATTGTAAAATAAAATTAAAAACGGGCAGTATGTTTTTATACGTAAATCAATTTTTCCTTTAAATTTTCATTTTACATGTAGAAATTTTTGGAAAAAGTAATTGTGTATTTCCTTCAAAATTCACAGATGTAATGTTCTTTAAATATTATTACTATTCTGTTTATTTAAGAATTCATATTCATTCTGTTTGATAAAACATATAAACTTTATTATCTTTATAGTACTTGAATTTAGAAGTATCGCTCTTCGAATTAACGATATTTTATCGTATTTTCTAGCATAAAAATTTTTTCGCGAGCAAATAAACTATGATTTATCGCATGTAGGCTGGCGAATTTATATGTCTCTTTTGTGACATAAAGTTTGACAATCTCGGCCGTATATTTTTGAGTTAATATTCGCAACGTTTCGTAAACTGAGCCCCAACATGTATGTATATACGGAATGATCCATAAAAACTGACACACTCTATCAATGGATAAAGATAGTTCAAGCCCAAGTATCAATTGCATAGTTTGAAGTATGATATTTGGCAACCTACGTTACTTTTAAGACACAATACTGTTCATTTATATTAATTTTGATATATTATCTCTTTTATATTGTAATATTCGTAGATTTTTTATTCGTAATTTTTCCATGCTTGCTATAAATTCTTACTGTCACAGTTATAACATAACCAACGCAATTCTTTGCTTATGAAGCTTTATGTTACATTCCCATAAACGCTATTATTAATACAAAATATGTATAACTATAGTAAAACCTATTTTTATGTGACACTTTGTCTACTTATACGTAGGTTGACACTAATATTTCACAGAGTAATTTTTCAGTGCGACTAATGCCATCATATCCACATCCGATTTCGCCCCTCTGAAAACCTTTGCTTGGCTTAAATCCAAACTATCCCATCACGCAGAGCCGCGTCCGACTATATATTCAATTTTTTTATTCCACGCATTTTCATTTTCGTTATCTAGAATGAAAAGTTTGACTCTCTCTCTCTCTCCTTGTTTACGCGTCATACCGTTTTATCCGCCAACTTTCCATAATTGAAAAGCGCGCTTCGGCGGTGGTGTCGCGCTCATCTTCGCAGATAATCCCCCGAGCAATTTGTTGTAACGAAGTGGAAAAAAATGCTTGTCGGGTAAATCATGTGCGTAACGGAACGGAGATATCAAAAATTATTACCGGTTCAGCCGGTAAGCAACCGATTTTTCTTCAGCGTAGAAGGAAAAGCTCTTACACGTGTGCGTGCTTGTGTGTGTATGTGTCGTTGCTAAGCTTATGTTGCAATTTTCATTCGACGGAAAACACCTGGAGCGATTCGTCAACGGGAAAGAGCTCTTTGGCATATTTTTCTTGGCCCCCTTACGCGAGTGTCATACTAGCGTGAAATATCTCGACTCTTACTCAATGATTTCGTCTATCTTTTTTTTAATGTTGCAAAAATATACTAAGCTTAGTACTATGTTGATTATAATATGGCGTTGCATTTTTATATATCCAGCTTGCCACTTTTTTTATTTTATTCCTTTTTAAAGCCTCCCTTGAAAAAATAAAGAAGACTTTAACTAAATATAATCACTCACACTTCTTATTTCAAATAAACATAAAGAGAGATTTCTAAGTACAAACAAAAATATAATATAATATTATTAAAATAAAACTTGACTTTTCTACATATATTCATATATATATGTATGTATCACCTTGACAGTACACATACATACATATATGTATGTATTGTATTACACGCGCTTGGGAACGCACGATGAGCTTTTACATTTATTGCCATAAATATTGCGTAAATCTTTTCCAAACTTTTCAAACCATTTCAATCATCGGTAAAGATGTTTGGAGTGGTTTAAAAATGTTTTCATTCATTTAAGTTTTTTATGCTTATACTTTTTATTACTAATTTTCCGGTTCCTATTTTTATACCAGTTCTAAAAAAATATTAAAATTTGCTATTTCAATCTGACAATTTGATTATTTATTGCAAATATTTTACTACAACATGCCATGCGTTAGCCCAATACGTTTCAATGGGGTAAACGCAATCAATAATTAAACCCGAAATGTCGTTTTTTTAATTAAAGTTATAACAGTCAGTCGTGCTTTGTCTATTGCTAATGATGTCCTGGCTGCAGAAATGAAAGCAAATCTTACTCAAACTATTCATTAACTGGTCGAAAAGCTAAATGTTGCGAAGATTGGGAAGGCTTGGAGACAATATGAATGGATTACACACGAATTGAGCGAAGAAAACAAGTCAAGAGCTTTTAGATTTTAAAGCTGGCTGCCTTGTCTTAATCATTTGATAGCAGAAGATAGATGTTGTATGACAACAATCGTCGTTAAGTCTGTGATTATCCAAAGGGCAAATAGGAAAATCAACCTCGAAACCCGGGCTCACGGTAAAAAAAGTTATTTTGTGTGTATTGTAAAATTGCAATGGAATTGTGCATTATAATACTCTTTAACCTGGCAAGCCTATATTGTGAACAGCTAGATCGCATACACAAGAAAGTAAAAACAATGGCCGGTAGATATTAACAGAAATCGAATAGTTCTTCAACACGATAATGTACGTCTTGGCGAATTAAAATAAGGTCTGGAAGGTTTTATCTCATCCACCTTATTCCCCAAACCTTACTCCTTTTGACTGACATAAATTTTAATTAGTGCAACACTTCCGAAAAATGACGAAAAAAAATCAAAACGCAGAGGATGTGAAAAGAGGGCTATAGGGATATTTTCTATCAAAGCCTCCAAGCTATTATGCTAATGGAATCAAAAAAATTACCGGGAAGTAGGAAAATGTTAGATCTTCAGAAAATATCTTGAAAATAATACATCAAACATTGATTTCATTGTTTTGAACATTAAGATAAAATTTTTATTTTTTTAGAAAATTAATAGATTATTTTTAATAAAGTTGATGGTTATATGATAATATTGACAAATTATTGCATCTTTGCAGAAAAAACACTACATTAAATGAATCATATAGTCATGTTTAACTTTAAAAATAAAGATAACTTGAATATATACTAACATAAAATAAACTTAAAAATTAAACTATTCATCACAAATATAGCAAAAACAATTTGTGAAAAAATAAAGTGTTTTATACTAAATTTTGTATTAATAACTTTTTGATAATGCAATTTATACTATATATTTTTTAATTTTATTATATACATATTGCTGATGAAAGTAAAATTTCCTTAGATCTCAATCAAAAGATTTTCGCGTATTTTTTTTAATTCAAAATTTCTAATTTTCTTAAAAAAAAAGTAATGATTAATAATACCATCTTTGTGGCAAAACTTCTGGTATATATTCATATATTTATTAATTATTTAAGCAAGATGTGCTACATGTTCTAGTAGCCAGATTAGTTTGAAACTTCGGAAGACTTAGTTTATCACTAATAGGTTTATTTAGGGGTCCCCAAAGAAATTATAAAATTATAGATAAGTTAAGATAAAAGCTACCCTAATGTGAGGAAACTTATCAGTTGTTTCTTTTTACTTATAAATGTAAGAAAAAACATAATGAATATCATTGATAGCATGTCTTTAGAAAACTGAATGTAGTAGTGTTTCGTTTAAGTTTAGAGCCACTGGTTAAATTTTCGCCACCTACGCGAATCGTCCGAGGTGGCCATACGAAAGCACGGTTCGTTTACAAGCGCCTGTCCCATAACAGTCGCAGTTAAATATACTCATTGTCACAGTCAATTTGTAAAGCCGAATATATACGCACGATAATACCAAATGCCACCGGCGCGAGCAATAAATCCGCCGGGATTCATTTTGTGAGAGGAATCTCTTCCACTACAAAAATAGCTCCAAGAAGAATAACGCAAACGAGTGGGGTAATTGGAACAACGACGATTTACATTATTTACACGAGAGACAAGGAATGACGGTAATAAGAGTGAAGAATTTTAGAATGTATGTAATAAAGGAATACTTTGAATGTTGGTTGGGGTGGAACATAAAAAACTATTTATTAGTTAAATGTGACATCTGTAACCAATGGATATTGTTCGTTATTTAGTTAGACAAAATTTCTTATTCTTTTCAGGTATGAGCGTATTATGCGTAGCAGATAGTCAGGGTCCTGCATTTTTATAGTTTTAATTTGCACCTATCGTTCCACACCGTATCGAAAGCTTTTTCTATATTTAACATTAAAAGGCCCGTATTTTTTATATTGAAAATTAGCACATTCATGCTCCGTCAAACTATTAATTTGATGTGTTATCGACTGACTTTCGCAAAAGCTGAACTGTTCATTAAAAAAGTATTACTTGGGGTTTCCTTTTACCAGTAATAAACTGATGGGGCGATATCTTCCTAATTTATATGATCGCATAATTTTAGTCAGCGGACCTGCTAGACAGGCGTATGTATGTATATATTTCTTTAGCCCCTATCCACTATTTCTTTATATTTTATAACACTTCAATCATTGACGATGATCCATTGACTATTTAAACGATGCTCGCCGACACGCGACCCACCGAAGATTAAATTTTTGCATACCTCCGTAACGTATATTAACTCAGTCACCTGAGTTAATTGCTTCAGTAATTCACTGCGAGCACGCAACCGGGGTGTTGGTCTCGCATTATGACTATTTATTATCCCATTTAGTACCATGCAAAAATATAAACCATAACAAAAAAGTGACTTTGAGAAACTCGCCAGTATTAATAATATTCCATTGATGCTCGCTTAATGAGACGTGTAATAAACATCGAAAGAGTTTACAGCCTTAATAATACCGGTCTCACCCGCTATGGTAGCGAGCTGATTCTAAACTTAAAAAAATGTTTATGCTCTTTGCTCAATCTTGGTATCTAATTCATTAGCCGGACACAAATAATTCGATAATTAAATTTATGCTATTTTAAAAGCCGCGTTGGCGGTTGTTAATCGGCCGTGAGACGTTGTTTATATGCGTGTTTGTTCGTAGGTGGTCTTTCTTTCTCTGTCTCTCACGGAGAAAACAGTTTGAGAAGCTGCGGGTTAAATGAAATCGTTGCGATTAAGAAGATCGTTCGATCTCCCCAGGGAACAAAACGATGCTGGATTGCGTGCGAGGCTCGAAGTGCGCTAAATAAAACTTTATTGGTCGTATAATAATTTATATAATTGATCGTCGTATATTTATTCGAAATCGTAAATTTTCAATACACGACTTTATTAATAATAAATTTTGATTATTTTGACGTTAGAGAGCTTGTTAAAATATAAAGCTTTCATATTTACCAGTTTAATAAAAATCATCATGAAATTCTGTTCCATAACTATTTATGTTTTAATTTTTTTCTTATGAAAGAGAAGATATTATATTTTTTAATGGCTACATTTTTTGTATTGCATATTGAGAAATAATTTATTAAAATGCGATTTATTACTTCTCGACTTTTCAGCGGTTAAATTAAAGCAGCCAGCACATCTTTCATAACAATATTTCACAAAGTTATTTTCTCCGGTTAGTTTTTCGAGCTTATTCAATTTATTCACCCTTCGCCGTGTGTCGGCCGTCAACTTTCTGACATCCAAGTCTTTGACTATCTTCGCCGGATCAACGCCGTCTCATTAGCGTTTTTGCCTCTTCGAATACGACTCTCGGACTCGCTAGGTATTTTTAACTCTTGACTTTAACCGTCTATGATAACCGACCAGGTGGCGTCTGTAACGAGCACCTTAACGACATTCCAAATATATACTTTTTCTCGAGATAAAGTCGATATCGGTCCAGAGATAAATTTAAATTGGATTATCTCGAATATGGTTTAGTTTTAAATTAATTTAAGCGATTAGACACAGACTATTTGTGGGGCTCTTAATTAAATCATACGCAAACGTTAATTACGCCTTGAGATGTTATCTCTTATATACATATACTGAGGCTAAGAGAGCGTGCAAAAGTTGCGCACGTTCAACTTGATGGATGCAAGCTGTAAAACGGTGTGAGATGAGCAATGAGTTAAATTAAATATTAAAAATAATATACCAGAGTTTGTGCTAAGTTATTTTTCAAATAAAAAAAATGTTCCTAAAGAAAGACAGTTCGAGGCGAGAAATTCGCACTGGAGGGTCTTATAAGTTTTATTCCGTGTATTGTAAGGGATTGTCTCAAGTTTGAAATTTATACCGTGAATTTATTACACCATTGTGTTATATAATGCATTATATAATATCTGAATCTTGAATTTTATCTGTACTTTTATATGTTATAAAATATTTTATTTGTATTTAATTACGCTAAACAAACTCGGTTATTTCGTTAATGTTTAAGCCAAATAAACGATCGTTTACGTTTAACGGTAAATATTATTCGTAAGAAAATAATGAAATAGAAACATTTTCTTTGATCCATAATTATATATTTTTTTTATTTTATAAACATATACACTTATATAAATATTATTATTTAAGGTTTTTGCGCCTAATAGTGTTAGACTTTGAAGCTAAATAGACACAATAAAATCTGCTATATTAATAACCACATATATAGAGAGAAATTTAGATGCCGCTAGCATATCGTTGAGTTGAAATAGCGGGTCTTAGAAGTCAGAGAATCTTCGCCGGCATGTCAAGTTATATTATTGTCGGCTGTGATTCGTCTGGTATTGTTTTGATGTGTTATTACAATGCTCTCTATACTCTTTTCTCGTATCTTGCCTTTTATGACCGAGTGTCACATATTTTATAATGTGGGTTCGTGACAAATCTAGCGAATCGCATATGAGGCATATGTATGAGCCAATCGTATCTCATTTTGGACACACTGTGTTCACACATTAAAATATAATGTCGAGTTGTATTATTGTCGGCAGTGATGTGTTCTTGTAATGATGCTGAACAATCCATTGTTGCGTTTCATGGTAAACTGCTGTGACTTCGTTGCGTCTTTCCCGTTGTGACCAAGAGTCACATCTTTTAAAAAGCTTGTTCGAGGCAACTCAGGCGAGTCGCAGTTGAGAATGTGTGCGAGACAAATTCATCGCGTCTTAGACACACCCACAAAATGTGTTCACGCCTTAAAATATAAATAGTCTAAGTGGCCAACCCAGCGATCGGTAATGGTAATATTTGAAAAATAATAATAATATTAGCAGTGTATATTTTATTGTTCAATGCGCATCCTTTGCAAACACATAGTAATTTAGCGATACTTATGGGTGATTAACGTCACAGTATGAATGTGCGTTTAGGTGGTACGTACAAAATTTCCAATTAATAACGTTTTTATCTGGTCACAAGATCTGTTTGCTATTGATGTGTAAAATTCTGTATTTAGCCTTACTTTCGAGACGTGTTGATTTATCTTTGTTTGTTTGAAATACCTTAATTAAAAATTAAAATAATGTGCATATTGTTAAAAACACCACAATTTTTTTTATTAATTAAATCGAAGTTTTAATTCTCAAATAAATATCGAAAAACAAATCAGACTTAAAAACTTACTATATCCTAAATTAATTCCTTTATATTAAAATTTTTATAAATATGTATCTCATCTAGACATTCTGGTTTCTTCTTTCTTCTTGCGTTCTTATCTTTATATTGGTAAGTATGTATATTATTGTAGATATCTTAATATCTGTAAAATATTTTTATAAATATTTTAACATGGAAATTATATTATTTATAGTAATTGAAATATAAAATAACTTCAGAAATAGTAAAACATTTATTATATATTATAACATTATAGTAGTTAGATTATTACACCATAATCTTGTAATAAATCGTGAAAAGCACATGCTATATAAAGTGGAAACGGCCTTCTCTGTTTCATTTTTTAGGAAATCTTTAGTGAAAAAAAACTGTGCTTATAGCCCCCATATATTTTTGCAACCAGCCAGATTTTTCTTATCTGTTATTAATTAAGTGCTTAGATTAGACTAGTTGAGAAAATCTCAAAGAACTATTTTCCATTCAAATACTTCCAACCTCTATTAAAAGCTTCTAAAAAAGCATGAATATATTGAAGCATTTGGTACCGATCCACCCTTTTTATGCAGCGGTAATACGGTTCACATCATGAAAATTCTACAAAAATGATTAATACATTTAAATTTAAATAATGTACTTGATTTACATACAATATAATATTAAAAAAAAACATTTACATAATACAAATGTCATTTGTAGTTAGACCTTCCAGTTTATTTTATTTCTATACTATTAATTAATTGGTTAATTGTGTTTCTGTACAAAACGTCGTCAAAGACCCCTAATAAATATCTATCGTCATTGTTGTTGTGTTGGAAATATCAATTTAAATTATCTATAAAAGAAACATTTAAATAGATATTTTTTAATAGTAATACTTTAAATTACTAAACACAAATACTTAATTTGTTTATTTATTATTCATATATTTGCTGTAAATCTACTGGTTAAACTTTTCAGAGGTAAATTGATTAAATAATACTTGAACTGTCTAAAATGAGCATAGAGATCAAAGATTTGTTTTGGCTTAGGAAGCTTACCATAAAACCTTTTGTCTATGAATCAGGAACGCTATATCAAAGTTGAAGTAAATATTTGTTATAACGATAATAAATTCAAGCACATTTGACTGTATCTTATATCTGAAAGACTTTGAATCACATATGAAATTAGTGTTCTTCAATTCCTAGTGTGTCTGGAAAATCGAAATTGGTAATACAATAATAATTCTGATTGTTTTGTCGAATATTGGGGTTTCTAAATTTGTCTTGACTCGTGTATGAATAATTAAAAATAAAATTGAGCTACGTCGTTTATAGTGACATCTATTGATTGAAAGCTGTATGAGGTCACTAATATCTCGTTTCTCACAAATTACTTGTAAGTGTTGATTGCGCTTACACCGTTGCAACGCATTGGGCTAACGGCTGTCACATTACAACTAAAGATTTACAAGAAACAAAAATGATATGGATTCGTAAAAACAAAATCTTATTTAATTGCCTGGTCTTGTCACATTTCACAGAGAGCATAATTAGGTAAAAGACAATAATATATCAAGCTAAAAATATGTACATACTTTACAGTATTAAAATATATATTTATAATTAAGATGTTTAGCCATTTTTTTATTTAGTTTTTTATATTTTATTTAAAATAATATTATATGTATACCTTCTATGAACATATTTTGCACTCTGTTTGTCTTATCCATTTAATCTGACCCGAGACAATTATTCTAACGTTAAACTTAACGAGCCACGTTCCTAAAGCTTCAGCTCACTTTATGGTTTATCAAGCAAAATTTAATAACAACTACATAGCACAAAATTAATATATAGCCGACAACTATGCCATAATTAACAAGAAGTGAAACGTTTATCTCTTCGCTTCTATAATACTGCGAAGAAAGCGCTCCTGTGCCAATATTGATGGCGCATTCGGCTCCGGCACGTACGGTCTTATCCGCTTAATCTTAAATTATATTATATTGAGACGTGAAAGCTCGGAATCGATACATACATATAGATATAGCAAATAGTGCGGCGTGATGATGGAAGACGCGATTAGGGTCTTTTGTGTTTATTTTCAACCCCCATCGTTCGCTATCATCGCTTCATTATCCATAGCCGCCTTCAGTAACGAACTCTTTCGCCGCGATGTATCATCCTGTCTTCTATTTTTGACACAGGAGAAGAAGAAGATGCTTCGAATTTCAAAAGGGGAAACACCATAAATTTCAAAGCGAGCAATTCGGCTGATAAAGTATACTCGGCGGTGCGCGATTCCGAAAACAAAAAAAATACTGACGATATACAGAGTGATACATTAAGATGCTTAGTGTTATTTTATAAAAATTTCGTTCATATAAATATTTGCATATTATTTTCAAAATCATGGCAAAAATAAAAGTCACTTTTTAAAACATCTATACAATAAATTTATATTGTAAATCTTGCATTCTGAAAGAAACGAAGTGTGAGCCGGTAATGGCAAATAAAATTATCCATATTTTATAAAGACGTAGCTTACAGATACATATGATACTATTATAATCAAGTTTAATAGAAGTTTTTTTTAATATTAATGTTAATGAGTCAACCTGTATCATACTCGTTTTGAGTTCTTTTTTGTCACTAGGAACGCCCATTATTGGTGGGAGAAATTGCCAACCAATTAAATTAATATGGGCGGCACTCGGATGTTCAAGTCAATGGTGTTTTAAATTGACTGGTTTCTTTAAAATAGCCTTAATAAATTTAAATAAATCAAGTAGCTGTCATACGTAAACTTAATTCCAAATAGTTTTTATATAACTTCAACCTATTTAGTTACTCTTATAATATTGCTCAATAAATGTCAATTAAAATCTTATTACTATGAAAACATTTTTAGATAACAATTCTTAGACGGATCATAAATTAATTAAATACGTGGGTTTTCATTCCAGCTAATGTTTTTGAGTTTGCAATCTCATTACCACGTATATATTCATGTTAAAATCGTGGAATACTTAGCATAATATGAGCAAAGAATGCAACGTCCTGTACTTACGCTTCCCTTTGATGTATTCACTCTCACTCTCTATGTGAAATGCAACGGCTGTTAATCTGACATGTATAATTATAATGAAGATTGAGGGCTTCAAAGGGGGCTTCAAAATCGGCGTATCTCGTTTCATAGAACCTCACTTTGATCTAATTTGTATACTGACGTTGAATTTATATATTGAGAACCCGTCCTTGCTCACTAGCTAACAGTTTGAGATTTTTACCTCTTGCCTACGAAACATTATATAAGAGAGATATCGGATTCGTCGTATTTTCAACATCATTAGATTTTGGATAAATCAGATGTACAAACGATTTTGGTTAAATCAGATGTATGTCATTAAATCTCGTGTAAAATATTTACATAACAAAATTAGCGTCGTATATTAATTAAATTCTCATTACTTTCATTTTTATCCCATGCTCCAGTGGTCGGGAGCAGATTCGCAAAGAATATCAGGGTGTGAAACCTATATTTCCATCATCATCACTAAACAAATTTGTTTTTTAAGCTCGTTTAATTACAAATTCTCATCTCAGTTGGCTTATAATAATGAGTTAACGCCACATATTCTATACAACACCTGTTCTTCTTATTCTCCTTCTGGTGTTATGTATAATTCCAGACGTTCGCGACCATCTTGCTGATTTTTTCTATTGTTCTCGGGCCTGCCGCGACAAAGGGGAAGAGGGGACAAATTCCCGGAACCCATTTTTCTTGAAGAGCCTCTGGAAAAAATCGACCTAAAATAATAAATATGAACTTAACTACAGTTGTTTAAGATCTGTGTACTGATGTATTTCAGGTATTAGTTCCTTCGGTCCTTTTTATACAAACAAAAAATAAAAGGAGCGGAACATTGCCTTCAAAATCACGCATTTTCTACGTATTAATTTTACAATAAACATTATTATTCAAAGGTAGAGATTGTAGTTTTTAACGCGACTTCACTTGTGTTAAAATTTGTTTACAAATTAATATTGACTTTATTGCTTTTTTAACGTTGAAGAAATATTTAACAACTGGATTTAATTCAGTAAAATAAATAAATATTATACTTACTTTTATGTATTTATTCCTAAAAGAAAATATAAAAAAAACAATCTCGAATCTATACCGAAAATATTTTTTTTAATTTATTATTTCAGTAAAATCATATCGGAATACAAATATTTATCAATAGATATATATATTTTTACCAGTGAAAATATAAATTTTTTGGCAGATCCTAGTACAATTACACGATGACAACTTTTCTACGTGTATTTACTTTCTTATCATTATTTATTGACATCCGATGTATACATGTTACAGTAAATGTTTATTTTTTGGTAAAGTTATATTTTCACTAGCTAAGTCGAAATACATTTTCACCAGTAGATATATATTTCTACTAGCAAAAATAAATTAAACTGATAGGCGCTAATATTCTGCTCTAAAATGGCAATGAAACTCAATTTGATAGTTGAGAAACGTTCATTTGCTGTTCAAACCCAAATCTAACCTAATGAAAGTACTAAAACTAATTATAGTTTTATAACTTTTATCCAAAATACAAACTAAGTCAACTCATCTCTTAGGGAAAATAAGTACAGACAAACATCGCATCTGACATATTGCTCCATAGTTTATCTGCATTTCGATATTACACTATGTTTTAAAAATATGATATCTATCCTTACCGATATTACTATGGACTTTTAATACTATAGAGCTGATCAAAGTATTTTAAAACCGAATTTTGGTCAGCAGGAGAGCGCAAAAACAACTATCACTTCTCAGAAGGCAAAAATTCACGGCAAATGCAATAAAGTCGTGTCGGCGCCGTTGCAGTGGGAACGCTCGGTAACGAGCGTTCCCACTGCGACGGTGACGGCACGCAATTTTTTTATAGTATTACTCTTATATATTAATATCGCTGAAGGATAATGTAATTATTAAAGCTAAATTATTTTTAATGAAGCTTAATATACACATGTTTATTTAGTATTAATATTATAAAGCAATTATTTAACTCATAAACTTTCTTAAATTTACATTTAAATTACAATAATCTACTAGAAACTATTATTAAAATAATAAAATTAATTTACCACTTGAATCAATAATTAAAATTATATTATTACAAGTACTTGTCTGTGAAAATGAAAAAAATATTCTAGCAAATTTTTCCATAAATCTGTTCACTCAATTATAGTTGCAAAAAATATTATATTTACATATTAAAATTTGTTTAGATACATAAAAATACGTACACATATATATAAAAATAAAAGTGTAAAGAAAAACATATGCTCATATTTATTGTAAAGATAAGTTCGTTCACGAGTTGTTTGTATTGAAGCTTATTTCCCTTTAAATTCATATGTAAGACTACTCTCGACACTCTAAAATTGCTTTGAGAGAAAATCAGGGATCGGACCTTAAGCCTCCGTACTCAATTATGATTAAATCTTCAGCCATCTTTTAGCTCTTCTCCTGGAACAGATTCTTTAACTTCATCGCATATTTCATAATTATTTCAACAATAATCTCTTTCTATATATTATTTTGCTTTAAACATATTTGTTATATTTTATTTATAATTCCAAACACAACGTACAAGCAATTGCTTTTATGTCAATGCTAACTACAAAGGCAAGTGTTTTTTATATATTTGTTATATGTGTACGATAGATTTGGGTATAAATTATATTAAATTTAAATCCTAGTGTTTTTTAAACTTTTATTATGTCTGCGAAATATTGTATATTTATATTTTTAATCGACCATCACAAGTTATGTTTAACTATATTTTCCTTATCTCATGAATAAATGTCATGATGATAAATTCAAATATTAAATCGAAATAATTTCAATTGTTCAATGACTAATACTTTTAAAAATAAATAAATGAATAGATTATTTTCCGCTAAGTGAATAGAGAATTTAATTTAATTACAAACATACAATTTAGTATCGTGACTTAGTTCTTTAATTAAACACCACAATCGCGTCTGTCGCGGGTCGACACAACTCGAGCACAAATTCCTGTCGTGTCCTCTTGTCCGGGAATCCCGAAATTGCATCCCGGGCGATTGATGCCGGAATTCTGGCGCAATTCGATCGCAATTCAAGCTTTTGCCCACCGCTGCGGACAAAAACACATTTTTACCATTCTACCTATGGACGAACTCAATTAGGGAGGTGATCCATTCTGCTTGCAGAGAATCCGTTCCAGAAACTGATTCGGGGTGGTCCATTCAGAAGATTGAAGACTATGCGTCTCCTGACTAATTCATTAAAACTGCAAGGACTGGAATAGAACGTTCGTACTATTTTTTATTTACTCCCTCTCTCTTTTTTTCTAGTCCATTCTTAGTTAATGAAACGTTTTTTCATTTTCCCTCGTGACAAACTAGCTAAGTTTAATATAGACCTTGATTATTTTAACATTTAAGTACACTACAGCAAAAAAATTATAGCAGGTGTGAAAAGTAACATTCTTTGTCTCCCCAAAATGCGCTTATTTTTATTCTATAACGACAATTAATTCACATTTATAATTAAATAGTTTTATTTTAAGTTTTGAATAAAATTAGAATAACATATATTTTAAACACTTTGATCTATTTTATAATTTTTATACTAGTTTTAGTTGATTTTGTATTAAAAATTAAGTTATTTAAAGCTTGAACATGATTAAGAGGATTCGATTTTTATTATAAATTTATTATATTGCTTTCCTGAAATAATTGTGTGTTGCTCATTTTCACCGATTATTTAAACTCATGTAAGGTCAAGCTAAATTATTTTTTTTTTTAATATTTATCGTATAAAATAAATATTAAAATACACAAGGGAATGTCAATATGTACCACGTATTCCAAACGTGGCATTAATTTCACAAATTAACAAAATTTACTGGCACGTTGCACGGTACACTGAATTTAAACCGCAAAACCGGGATGCGCGATTATTGTGTTAAGGAACATTTGCATGTATGCATGTCTTGTTTTACTAGCATGCAGCATATATGCATAGGTATCGTTTTAAATTTTAACATATCTCATTGTGTAAAATTTTTTTTTTTTTGAGAAGATGCTTTAAACATAAGTTGAGTTAGTCCTTTCAGTTAAAATATATTTTCGCTAGCAGATACATACGTATATCTATGTACTAGTGAAAATGTATTTGGATATGATTTCACTGAAACGACAGTAAAATATAATTTTACTAGTAATACGCATGCATTGTAATATATGAACAAAATCAATATACTTAAATAATTAATATTGTTGATAATAGGAGTCAAATTACCAAATAGCACCAATTCAACTACTGAAGTAAAGTGGTTAACATGGTGTATACATAGTTAGTTTTCAGAGGATTCAGAAACTCAAAATTGATGGTGATTTAATCCTTTTGCTATTTATTAAACGTATTTTGTTACTGATGACATTTATAATATTGTCGCGATACTTTATGAAACGCAAATTATCGATGTTTTTTGCATCATCATCTAGTTTTGCTAATAGTTTTTTGATCAAATCATCAGTGACTATATCAAACATGAGATGGTTATGTGAAATCTTGTTTATGTTGCTTTTTCTGCTTCATAGAAATATATTGAAAAACTTGTCCTTTAGTGAAACTATAAAAATCAATTCTTTAGTATTATTAACTTTGTTGTCAATTCCTTTCCAAAGAGGTTTAACCATATCTGTCACATAAATGCTTTCATCCAGGGCTATGGAAAAAGACTTGAATGAAAGCATTTATGGACCAAGGCTATGAAAATAGTATCTGTATGTTTTGAGGACGGATTATTTCTGCTGCGCTTTTAAAACATACTTTTATTGACTTTCATTATCAGTTCTCGAATCTGCTTTGTTTAGAAATTAATTTGTTTCCGCATAACTTACCTTTACTTATGAATTAGAAGTCATTTTTGTAAATAGTTGTTATTCCGACTTGAGACTTTTTCCAGATCTTTATTTTTTTCAATACGGCTCATTCCTCGCAGTTTATTAATTTTTAAAAGAAATTTATTACAGTGCTCTTTAAATTTGGGTTGCATTGCAAAAAATAATTTTTGACTTTTATAATTATGCTAAGCAATTATGAAAGTTTTTGAAATCCTTTTATTAATTTAATTTTTGACAACATTGATACGCGGGCCCAAAAGAGCGAGTGATATTTAAAAGTCAAAGTGCAAAAAGGTAAACTTTACTTTTAGATGTAAATCCATAAAAAATATTCTCACGTTGTTGTCAGTGTCACTGCTCTGATTAACGTTCCATGAAAATCTTTAAACTGTAAAATTCAATAATATCATAAAATCTTTTAAATCACTGAATGAAAGTATACGTAACCACAGCTTTGTCTTTATTTTTTACATATTATGTATTACAATTTTCAGTATAAAATATCACAATTTCTTAAAAAATAAAACAATACAATCTACGTATCAAACCTAATGAAATATCTTTAAATATATTTTATATTAAAAAATAAAGTAAAATATCTTTATTCCGCTTGCCGGAAATTAATGTTGGCAAACAGTATATAGCTAATCTCCGCTATAAAAGAAACCTTAAGACGATTGGAAATACAGTGTTTTATTAAAAAATATTAATATATATAAAATACCAGCATCGTATCGGTCTTAATCCCTATGAAGAGTATTTTTTAATATAAAAGCTTAACCATCAATTATCCGTATTTATTTTTTATTTTAATTTAATTAAAAAATAGCTCAGTGACACGTTTATATGTTATGGAGCAAATACGATATAATTACGAGTAAATATGTTTGCATTGCATTAAAAGTATAGTCAGGTGTTTTATATTTTTGGGTAATAATTTTTTTGTTTTTGCTGAAATATTTAATTAAATGGTCAATAGTTTTAATATATAATTATAACAATAATTATGTATGATGTTTTTTTATTTTCAATGTTATTTATTTATTTAATCTTTCGTTGTATCCTGATAAGCGTAAACCCAATGCGTTTCAACGGGGTAATTCAAAAAAAATCCGCTGCCAGGGCTCGAGCCCGCAACCTCAGAGTTACTAGTCTGAGCCGTTACGAACTGAATTAAATTATTATTTATTATTAGAGTAAATATTAGTATTTTATTATAAAACGATGATTTAGTATGTTTCTCTGTAAAAATCGAGTGTAAAATATTTTTATTCAATAATCATATGTAATAAAATAACTAATTTGTCTAGCTAGTGTCACAATGACTTTAATATAAGTATTAACTGACTATATAGCTTACATTTTGGGCTTTATTTTTTATTTAAAATTTAATTGAAACTGGTACTGCATCTAATGTATATGGAACGCTTTGTTCTCTATGAATGATTGGTAAAATTATCTAAAAGTAGGGAAAACAATACGAATTCACTATACAACAATATAGATCTATACTATAATTTTGTTCATCGCGTTATACATATAATTTATTAACACACAACCTGAAAGGCGCTTTGTTATTAACCAAACCATAATAAAAAAATAGTACTCCTACTGAATTTATGTATTAATCATGGTTAACGTACTATGGTTAAGAGATTGAGTTAATGTTGTGTAACGCGATAAAGTCGCTCATATGAAATTTTCAATCTCGCGCTGTTATATCTTCTTTGTTTAATATTTTTATTATGTTATGTAAGAATAGCTCTTCTTTCTTTCCATTATCGTAAGATATCAAGGGGCAGTATATCACAGAGATTTATTGACGTTGCATCTAATATTTCATACACGTTTTCACTACGGTGCACACGCTTCGTTATTTATACTTCCATTCATTATTTTTTGCACTGTAAAAATCAATAACGCAACGCTAAGAATGTGTTATAGATTGTATCGCAAAAGTTCTGACGTGCTGCAACCCTTGCGATGTAATTACTTTTTTTAAGGTTTTTCCAAGCGCGAAAGGATTTACGACTTCTGCCTCGAGCGTTTGTTGATCTCGTGCGTTATCCCATATGCAAACTGATGGTGTGCTTTTTCAGTACTTTTTTTATAGTGCTTCAAAGTGATGACATGCCTGGAATATGTAACGCAATCAATCTTAGGGTTCGCCGACAATCCCACGCGTTTAAATTCGCAATAACCCTTCCGCGCCCCAAAGGAATACCCCGTGAACCATCAACGCGCTCTCGGATAAACAATCTGTTTTTACCCCTCGACACGTGTAAGATGTTCTTATAAATAGGGGTATTGTGTAACAAAGAAGGCGTGAAATACACATTAGATTTCTCCCAAATGACAATTTGATTCGGTTTACATTTTTATTTATTTATTTTTTATAAAAAAAATACGCTATTAGATTTGTGTATCAACGAATCAGATAATCTTATACAAAGTTTTTGCCGGCTTTAAACTATTGTAAGTAGTTTTGTTTAAAAAACAATTATTATAAAATTCTTTTCTAAATTTGATTCTAAACCTGATAATCAAAAACACTAATTATCGCAAATAAGCCGCAGTATTTAATGTGTTAACAAAGATAGCATTCTGGACAATGAAAAAAATATAGTCCAGAATAGTATTACTATCTTTGTTAACACATTAAATACCGCGACTTATATGCGATAACTATTGTTTAAAATCAAATTTAGAAAGCAATTTTATAATAATTGTTTTTTTATATACTAACCTACTTTCAAAAGTTTAAGGCCATTTTAGGGCCAAATATTAACGGCAAAACTTCGTAAAACATTTCACATAAGTTGAGAATTGATAATAGTATATATATATTTGAATGGTCTTTATATATGTATGTTTCATACATATGTAAATATTTTTAGATAGGAACCAAGGTTTTAAATTAGGTAGATTCTATATATATATATATATATATATATATATATACGTAACATAATTTCAATAAATATATTTATTTTTGAAGCTTTTTTCACAAAGTTGTTTTAAATTATAAAATTTTGTTTTGCTGCAAAAATTGACAAAAGTATCTTTGGGTTTATAAGTATAACACTGTCGATTTTTAGGTATTTCGCACATTTTTAAATAAAATTCTAAATGAAAAAAAAACATATATATGTATTAATAATACCATATCTTATAACGTAGCTTCTAGAAATATTATTTGATATGCATATTTTATTGCCCTGAATTATATGTTCAATCTCCCCATATGAATTTAATTCATATTACTTGATGTAATACGTTGGGTATGAGCCAAATAAAAAATTCGAGGATTAATGCACCGAGACAATCCGAAGTGGTTAAGTTGGAAGTTGGAGTCTATTAATTCCCGACGGTGAGATTCAATTGCTCGGATAAGAAACAATGTATTGGAAGTTCGATCGAGGAATGCTTAATTGGTGTAATGTATGTTTTGCTATAAGCATATTACCCTAATGGGATTCTGGGTGTATACACCACCAACTTCGCTAATTGCAGCCAAAGACATTTTACCGTGGATTGGCTGCGATTAAGCTTAATTGGAAATCGAGTTGAGCGAAAAAAATACGGCAATTATGCAAGCAGATTGATGAAAAAAAATAATAGTTCGTGAGTACAGAAACGTGATCGTAGAAAAATTGCATCCTCGTGAGTGACTGACGTAGTAAGTATAAGCTGACAAGGTACAGAGATGAGATGTGATGATGGACCAGTGATTAATTCGTGCCGAATTCTCATGAGAATGTATGTTAAGTAATTAAAATATGTAGATGGGCTATGGAATTTTTCAAATGTGCTCTAACAAGTCGTGCGATATATAATATACATTATAAACATGTGTAAATATCTTTGGATTAGTTATAACAATATAATATCAGTTACCCAGAGCTGGTCTGATTATTTCATTTATAATTTACCTTTTTTATATTACTAATAATTTCGATTTCACTGACAGTAATTAATCAATGCTATCTTAACCATTCCTAATTGTCTCACTGCATTTATCTCTTTTCTTAAATATTTTGTTTGGCTTGTATCCAACTAGTTTTTTAGTATGCATTGACCTGCCCCAAACTAGTGACGAGACTTCATCTCCTCTAATTGCGTCTGCTTTAAGTCGCAGACTGCGTCATTATTTCTTGGGAATTATTATTTGACGCGGTCGTATTCCGCAATTCTCGGTTAACTCGTTTACGGTCGGGTTGATTTTCTTTGTGTTTTTTTTCTTTCTTCATATACATCAAACTTCACCACCGCCCAGTTTGCCTTCTATTTTCATTTAACCCTTTGTTTCCTAACCCCTGAGGGCAATGGCATTCTTGCCCCCCCCCCCTCCGAATATTATTACTACCCAGCCAAGTTTATGAAAGGCTGAAAAAAATATTTTTGGAGAAATTTACATCTTGCGCGAATTATTATTTAGAACAAGGGCTTTGTGAAAATGTGAACTGGAATATTCAGTTAAAGTTTCGTAATGCCAGTTTATATAAAAATACAATAAATTATTAAATTCGGGATCAAAACTTATTATTTAATAAATTATAGTACATATGCTGATAATTCTGACACAGACATATTCCCAGAATACTGTGGTATGACTTAAATGAAAGTCTTGTAAACCAACACACATTTAAACCATTATTTTCATTTTCAACCATGCTTTACATTAAAATAATTAAAAAGCAGATTGATAAAGCAAATAATGTAATTTTGTTATATTAATGCAAATCATTTTTAGTTTATTATAAATAATATTCATAATTAATTTTGCAATTAAAAATATGACTGATCAGCTAAGATAATGTCCTCTTTATTACTTTGTGAAACTTTAAATTTTAATTAAAAAAAATATAAGTATATTTATTTTAAAACACTATAAAAAAAAATATTTTTTCTCACAAAATAAACATTTTTGTTACAGAAATATATAGTCAAAAAAAAATATTTTTTATATATATTTTTTTGTTATTACTTTTTATTGAAAATCTTTTTTTACAACTTGACATGTGTTGCCCAATGCGTTATAACGGGGTAATCACAACAAACAACTACTTAGTAAGTAGTGAGATACCTGACTGAAATTAGTTTGTAATCACTGACATCTGTTTTATTACTTAAAAATATAATTACAACTATTCATTGAAATTTTTTTATAATTTTGCTGCCAAATGGGTGTTATTTTGCCGTAAAAAAACACGTTTATATAAAAATGTTTCTGCTTTTATCATGTGGTGGACTCAAAATGGTGAACTTGAAAGTCAAAGAGTCTTTTCTGGAATGTCGAGTTAAAGTTATCATAGGCTGTGATCTGTCATGAAAATGACTCTGGAGTCTTGGAAACGTCTTCTTCCATCTGTCTTTCTGCCCTTACCCGTCTGCCTCTCTATGACTAAGTGTCGCAAATTTTATACAGCTGCCTAAAGACAGCTCTGGTGAATCGCAGATGAGAATATTGGTGGGCCAATTGCATAATTTCTTATGCCCACTCACAAAGTATTTTTACACTATAAAAGTGAAACTTTCAGCTGGTCACTGTTGGTAATTGTTATTAAAGGGGATAAATGCTAATAGTATTTTTTGATCAGGGTCTATCGTAAGTGGTCCGTGAAATCTAACAATTATTAACGAAATTGTTTCATCCCGAGATTTCTCTTACCGTTGATGAGACTTTATTTTCAAGACTAATTAGTATTTCTTTTCATTGGTTTGAAACGGTCGTTAGAATGACATTTAAGTTAAAGATGCAGATGGTTAAAATCCGCACAAATGTAACTATGCATGATATAGATCACGACATCACAATATTTATTCGTAAGAACTTAATTGATCAGAATTATAATTACATAGTAACGATAGAAACTGAGAAATAAAGATCAATGTATGATTCGAACCCAGGTCTTTTGTGTATTAGCAACCGACATTTACAACTTGTCTATTTTACTGATGTATCATTTTTTACGAATAGACAGTTATTAAATGCATTATTTTGCTGAGCCACAACAATTAAATAACATTTATGATGAAAAAATTTTCAGTTTTCTGTTTTTAGTCAATATTCTTATTTAAATGTATAAAATTGTTTAATTTATTAATATATTATTAGCATGAAAAAAAATTAATTGCGGTTTTATTACGTTTTTTTTATATTTAATGCCTAAAACAAAGCTTTAAATTAATTAAATATAAAAATACTATTCGGTAAATTCTAAGAAAATAATTTATAATTGATTAATTATTAAAAATATTTAAGTTTTTCGTTAAAACGCTGCTAAACAAGAATAAATTTCACTGATTATAAAAATAATGTCCTTTACGTTAGGGAGTTAATTTTAGGGGGTCAAATTTTATTTTTACTGATATTATTTAATTCGTTCTGCAATAATTGAGAAATGTTTTCCGTGGGTGCTTAGATACGAATAGAGAAGCGATAGCTTTTTCAAACTTCTATGGTTTGATTTAACTTTTCATGGTTTATCATTTATAGCGTGTATCTTGCGACTTATATATTTCTCTGTTTTATAGTGTGTACCTTGCGACTAAGGTTTCTCACGGCGGTGTCCCATTTAGACAGTTAAACGCTTTATTAAGTGTCGAATTGACATTGTATGATTAAATAGAATGGTTTAATTTCTTCAATTATAAAAAGGGTGGTTCAATTGTTGAACCCAATAATAAAATCTAAAATATCTAAAAAATAACACTTACTAGAGAACAAGCATACTTATTCACTATTTAACTGAGAGCAAACATTGACCACAAAACTCGAAACATCGCGCAGTGAAAATACTATTTATTTTTCACTTGATTATTTTCCCTTAACAACATAGACCCGAACATTCTTTAACTTAATCCAAATACTTTATATACCAATTAAACCGACTACTACATTAAATCACACAAAGAAGATCAATCTGATATTTTAGCTAAATTGTAGATAACTCTTTTACTATATTTAAACTGATGATATAATAAATATTTCTGTTCTCACTCCACCACTGTGTAGTTTTATTCTCGCGGCCCTCTTAACTACACCCTATTCATCATACGTTTCGGATTAGTTATTTGAGATCCTGACAAATTGGCAACCGGTCGTCTGCGGGTTAAGAGTTTTTGCAGAACGACGCCTGTGCCACCCAAGTGGACGAAGACGGATTCCCCTCTTTTCATAATAATTCCGAGCATTTATTTATATCAAACGAGAGGATAAAACGCGCAAAAAAGACGACCTCTTCCCGACCAGACGAGCGGTCATGGGCGGCGCGAGCAGACGTTTTAATTTGATTGAGTCCATGGACCGCCGGCGAATTTTTGGCAACGGTTTTTATCAAAAATAAAATATGACAAAGGATCCATTAATCCTACCGCCCAAGCGGCAACAATGAGTTCGTCAGATATAATAAACGTTGATTAATTTTTCAGCGCGTATAAAAATATCGAGAAATAGCGAATAAAAAAATAATAGCAGTATTAAAATAGTAATGACATACGTCTAAAAAATATATGCATCAAATATTTGAACCAATTTTATAAGTCATCTTAATATCTGACGAGCTTGTTGAGGAGCTAGAGGCTGCGAATCAAAGACGAGTTTGAATCTTGGCTTTCACGTTTGTTTTCACCCCCTAGTTGCTTTATCAAATGCTTTATTTAGTAGACGCTACGTCGAAAATATATTTTATTGCTTCCTGAAGCCTCTAGAAAAAAATCCCTAGGATGCAAATATTACTGCCTTGTTCGCTTTATAGAGGCGGCGCCAAATTTCGTCTACTTTTCGTTAATATAATTTACTCTGTTTTATGTTGGGTAATTTTATTTTTCCACCTCTCAAGTTTTTAAGAAAATGTAAATAATTAGCAATCGGTTTAAGACGGTAAGCACTTATTAAAAGAGCTAGATCGTCAACGTCTTAAAATTAACGCGTATTTTTTAATTTTGGGATTTAATTTTAATACGATTGCTCTTAAGCAAACATTCATAAGGAACTCCAGTTGGAACTTTACGAGTGTTCGTTATTTAGTAAAACAGCATAGTGTCTACTTCTAGTCGTAAATTAATTGGCAACAACACATGTGATTTATTGTGATATTTTTTTTAATGTCATCTGCATTCGTTGAATATTTAACAACTTTGTTGAACATTTTACAATTCATCTAAAAAATTTAATTTAGCCTTACGAATAAATATTTTGCAAAATAATAACTACCTCCAATTCGATACCATCTAAATGGAAACGCACGAAATCGCGTCGCGACATTTGTGCAATGCGGTTTTAATATTCATAATATATAATTAAATAATTATTCACGACGCTTTTAATTGCCCCTCGCACGCAACGCCACTGGGCACTGGACACGAGACCTCAGCGGCGTTTATTCAGTTTAGTTAGTCGCGACTGACGGCAAAATGAAGATAAACGCTGACCCGCAAAAACTCCTCCTAGGACTTCGAAGCCATTATGTCTTGAATTTTCGAAAGAACCCTTGCACTCTAAAACTTATTTTTTGTCCAAACTAAAAATTGAATTTATGCGACGTTTAAATAAATTTATGTATGTATATATTACTGTTGCCCTAAATTGTTTTTCTCCTTAAAAAATGACGATGTTAAATATATTTTTTATGAAAAAGATGTATTATATTGGGTAAAGTGTTCCTTCACCCCAGCCAATACGCGTTATTAAAATTTTTATGAAACCGCAGATGTAAGGGGATTGCTTTCTTCGTCTGGGGGTTAAAAAACGCTGTGCTTATATAAAAATACAATACACGTAAAACCCTTAAGTGCCTTTTCCGCCTTTGTTCCTTTGAGCTAAATTTTGCGTTTTTTGTTATAATCTTGTTAATTATGAAGCGTATTGAATATTGAATTACAAAATATTCGTTTCATCGTCCTTGTGGGGAAAAAGATGGTGCTCAAAGAGTTTTTCTCCAAATGCTTATATTAACCTTAAACATTACTTTAAGTCAAATTGTATGGTTTTGTATGTTGAATATCATAAAAATATTTTAATCTTGGTACAAAAAAACTTTGACTGAATTATGTGTAACGACGACAATTATTATTAATAACAAAATAGGATTGTCATTGCAATGATCTTTTCTTCAATATATTAAATCAGAATTAGTAACTGTCACTATTCCTAAAGCATAATATAGCTTGACTAAGATAATTTATCTTTACTGCCATTGATCATTTAGGGTTGAAAATATTTAAAACAAAAATAACCTATCACTAAAAAGCATCACGGATACGACCACTGTTATAACACTGACTTTAAAGACTTTTGGAACAGCCTGATATTGGTATATGCACTTTATAAACAATGTCAATAGGTGCGTTTTCAAAATTTCTTCTAAAAAACGAATAATGAATGATCAGCTTATCAACTGCTTACGTTGGGTGCCAGAAAAGAGCAAACGCAATACAAAAACTCAATATTATGAGCTATATATTTTTTCATAAATATTTACATATATTTTCTAGTCCATCACACACGCATAATATATGTTACGTTTACATATCGCCTTTTACGTCATGATTTACTATTGCTGAAAAGTCATACTATCGTCCTACGTGTAACGTAAAAAAAACGTATAAAACACAAAGTGTCGCCATATATTCCACTTGTTAAGGAGACGTTCACACGGCAAACACGAGCGGTGTATAAAAATATTATCTTATACATTCGAGGCTTAATATATGGACGTCATAGCATTTTCTCGTTTTTCAGCACCGCTTTTCCTCGAACGTCCTCCGGCATTAATAATATTGGTTTTTCCGCAACGGAGCACAAGAGAACCGAGTCAAGGAGCGACTACCCTTTTTAGTTAAGGGTGGTTTTCTGCGACAATTTATCGTCGATTGAAACAAATTTCTTACATATATTTGGCGGCGATTGTGATTCAGTAACTTTAGACAATGAAATGCGGGTGGGGATCTTCTATTTGTATTGAATCAGTTGTGAGTGGGTCTCTCTATAAATATACTAAGAATTAAATTAAATATAAAAAAAGTAGTTCTGATATTTATATATTACTGATTGCCCCTGTAATCTGGCGCGTGTATATTTTTTTATGGTTTTACAGTTATTTTATGGGAATCAATATTAACAATAGTCTTTATTTCTATGCTTGCAATTGTGCGTTTGAGCGAGGGCAATTATATTATACAGATGATATAAATATTCACAACAATGCTTAAACGTGTATTGTTTGAGCGTAAGTTGCTCTTTCTTTACAAGTCTATTAATCGTATTTAAAAGTCTGTAGTGATTTATATTTTTAAGTTTTATCATCTAGTATTTATATTTATTTAAATGGCGCTTTTTAATGCAGACTTGAAAGGATAAATAAAGTTACACCTAAGCTAGAAGTTGTAAATTAAATTTGTATTATTCCAAAATAAACATTTAAATTCAGCAGATATGTATTTACAATTACATTAGCCCTTAGCGGATGAAAGGTATTAAATCACGCGTTGATGTAATGGGGGTCCTTCTTGGACCTCAATGTTTTAGTCCAAGATAACATCCTTTTTGACAGAAAATTATAAATTAAATATGCATTTTTATAATTATAATACACTTATATAACAAATATTATCCTAGAGATTTTATGTACCTATGTAAAAAAGTACAAATACATACAAAGTAATAATTACTTATTGTCACTATATTTCTAACCTATATTTTTTATCTATAGCCAATAAAATATATATATATATTAGAATATTTTAAATAAAATTAAGAACATAATAGCCCAAATAATTATTTAAACATATATAATTTTATATCCTAACATTCTAATTGCAATCAGAACAGTATATTTGTTTTCTTTTGCGTTTGTGTACCACACAAATTAAGTCATTGCAGCTCTTGATTTTCTGCCCTTATTTCTGGGACAAGTGTTTTATCTGTTTTTCGTCCCTTGAGTTAGTATATATTTTTTTTTAAAACCATGTTGTACTAGTAATAGTTTTTACTACTTTTTCGTGACTATATACATTGTGTTCTATCAAATATGTTGCCAATTCCCTTATAAATATATTTCTTTGACATACCTTTCAATCGTTATTTTTTTAGTCAATAGAATAAATACACTAGATTACCAAAATCTTTTATCTCAATAAACATTAAAAATGCTTGTCATATTGTTGCTCTCACTGAAGAATAGAATTCAGTCATTTTATCGCCAGTATCAACAGCTCCCTTGGTTCAATTGTAATATAAAATAATTTCTGGTATTTTTCTGTCGCTTTATTTTACATTAAAATCATAGCATTCTGTTGGTAGTTGTGAATCAAATTAATATTTTTATATTTTGAGTAATAAATATTAAAAATAATATATAAAAAATATATATAGCTTATAACCCGCATGAGACGACTCAAATTCTAAAGACAGATTGAGAGTTCAGATTCCATATGAATCCAAATATAGATAAATATGTAATATTTGCATCGCTTACAATATTCTCTTCATTTAAACGTTTTGTTGTGTCTGTATCATCTTCTATTATATGTTTTACGAAATATCAAAACCTAATCCTTCAAAATCAATATCACTGTTGTAATCTTCTTAATCATTATTATGGTAAATTTCCAAAAAAAAATTAAAATATTTATGATCCACAGTTTCATTATAAAAATTATGACAAAAAACTAAATATGTATAAACAAGAATAGGTATATTTAAGTACATACCTGAATATCACTGAAGGACAAATATAATAATTTTGCTGACAAAATAACACGATGTATCAACTAAACGACATAAAAGTTGGACTGACACTGGTTAGTCACTTTAAAAAGGCGAATATTTAGTTTAAAAGCATATTCTAAAATCATTAGATAAAATCAAGATTTTATTAATTTACTGTATTTTTATATCTTATTTTCAGTAGATTTTGCTCTATAACTGATTTTCTTTGGATTCTAAAATATACACAAAAATGGCTAAGGATACATTTCAATGCGAATAACTATTTTAAATCTTTATCTATGGTCAGAGTCAAGTAAAATTCATAACAACATACGCTCAACCTTTTATTTTTTAATAATAATAAATATGTCATGAACCAAGGAATGTGGAGTCTTTTTTTGTCTCCCTTTTGCCCAGGCTGGGTTAAAAAATCTTTGCCGAATTTAAACCAACTGCAATTAGTTAAGGACTAAAAGAAATGTCACTTGTCTCGTATTTACGTTTTTAAATTCTTATCGCTATACGTACGTAAATGATAAACTGTTGATAAATTATTGATTTTGATAGCTTATAACTTTCACTATTTCTACATTAAATGTGTTTAAATATAGAAAGGAGTAATGAAAAGTATATCGAACGAATATCTGCATCTTGTAGTTGTCTGCAACCCAAAGTTGTCAGCTCTTTTTCACTAATGAATAATGACGAAACGGATAGACCTTAATGAGACTCTCTTAAAAAAAACATAGTATAGTTGTAGTTGTTATTACTTCCATTTATATTTATCAGTATTTTTATATGATATTTAGAAAAATGTTCAAACAAATTACACAGATTTTACACGGTAATAAGAGGGCATTATTTAGCGAAACATCATAGCTCTGATCTTTCAAGTATGATTTTATTATGTGGGGGAAATATAGGATTTAGTAAAGTGCTATTATATTGCATATCAAAAAAAATAATATTGAGCTTAAAAAAACTGAGCAAATAAGTCTGCGGATAGTCAACGAAGAATAATACTCGAAGCTTGCGTTCTGATTATTAATTACTTAGCGAGGGGCGAAAAAGGTAAATAAATTTTGTGGATATGTATATATAGTCTCTGGGTGCGACTTCGGCGAAAGCGGCGATAATTTCGTCTGACGTTTTTGCGTATTTCATACGGTATAAGGGTGGGAAAAAATATTGGCAATTTGCCGCAATCCCCTGCGTTCGTGCGTTAGAACGCGGCGATTGTGTTTTATTGCCAATTTGTGCGATATCGCATCTGACCGCTTTTTTCTTGGCTGTGAGTGGAAAATTTTTCATGTTTGGCAAAAGGCCCTATGCAATTTTCTGCGGTTTTATGAAAGCAACAGTTACGATCAAGCGGTTTGTTCAGGCCGTTACTGTGCGTTACATACAAATAATGAAACTTTATATTAACTTGACATTACCTGATAAGATAATAAATAAATACAATTTAATATATAATATTTATATATTAAATGTTTATGTACAAATTTTGTTTCTGAAATAATATTAAAACTTATACAGTCAAGTCTGTTTTTATACAGTTTATATTTAATGCAAATTCTCAAAAAAAATATTTTAATTTTTATTTGTTTCTCTTTCAATTCCCGTGAGAATAAAATGATTATAAAAAATTTTTTTTTTTAACATAATTAGGCTTGGGTGACTATTGCTCAATTACTTATTTTTTTTAAAATGGAAAAATTGAAAACATTGTATCAAAAATAAATATATCATAAAAACTTGTAGCTTAGAGTTTTGTACTTACTGTTAAGGCTTTGATTTCAAAGCTTTGTATTTAAAAATTTAATACTCACATAACTATTAACATTATTTGCAGTCAAAATCGTAAATCAACAACTTTCATAAATATTGTAAAAATATAATATTGTTATATAAAATTGCCATTCGGTTTTCTACATTAGTTTCGAAAACACTATAAATTTATATTTTTCTTTGCTTGTCATACTACTTCCTTTATCCGGTGCTATATATTTTTGTCTTTTTAAATAATCCCTTCGTTTCAGTCATTTTTTTATTTATTAAAAAAGTTGCTCGAAGCCTGCTTCTCATATTGTAGTGCATATATTGATTTAGTTGTATTTTTATATACATATGTAAGATATACTTTATTGCTTTATTTGTCATTATTTACATCATTGAATTTTTATCCAAACAAAATCTACGATTGAGCAGATACATATATGGATAATGAAAATCTAAAAAGCAAGCAAAAATTGTATTGCAATTGTAAAGGAAAAATCTACCATTCGCCTCGTGATGTAAAATCAATTTTTATATTTAGATAATACAATACATATGATATAAAATTAATACGCTTATTAAAAATATTATATTATAAACATTGCTTTTTAACATCAACTTTTTTAAACTGACTTAATAAACAATAGTTCAATTAAAAGGGAAAATATGTACATATATATATTATGACATTAGATTTTTAAATACTATATGTTACGCCCCCATTAGAATTCTAACGTTAAGCTTATTTTATTAGTCAACTTTAACAGTCCGTTAAGGTTGACTAATAAAATAAAAAACCCTAATTGTTTGGTTTGTCAACCAATAAGAAGAGTGTAATAATAAATTAGTAACATATGTTATGTAGTATAATACAATATGATATAAATGTAAATTATATTGTAAATATACGTTTTAGGATTTTGTTGAGTGTTAAGAATGTATTTTATACAAATACATTGCTTATTTGTTTGAGAAAATGTTTATTGTAAATGTATCAATTTTATTTACATATTTAGGATTGAATTTTTGATTTTTACTATTCTTTTACTGTAGATACATATACATATAATATATGTTCCGTTGACAATGCTCCCATTGTTCCCTTTGCTATGTGCTTACATGATAAATAAATAAATACACATTCAACTTTTTAGAATCGGTCATGTTAACCCTTTGACTGCACGTCACGATAAAATATTCATGAGCTTTAAATGTCTGAAAACTGTTATTTGGTCTTAGAAATACTGAATTGAATTTTTTAGTGCGCACGGGACCCATTGTTATGCAGATGAAGATGGAAAGGAACAGAGTTTTACGGGCGACTGTATTTCGTTTTTATTACCAACCATGTTGATTAAATAAATATTTTTTTGCGGCGAAATACACAAAACATTCGCCGAGTTTGTCGGATCAATTGCGAGATTTTTTATATTGTGAAAAATATATTAAGCGGCTTATGCCAGGATCATGTTCTACCTACATGGATTTGCTAGGGAGGGGAAACAATAGCGGCCAGAAATTCGCAGAAAATTTGCAAGTTGTCAAACTAATAATTAATGAATAGGGGTAATTAATTAAGCCGCATTCAAAACTCGTTCTTTGTCGAAGAATTATTTCGAGTGCTCGACAATAGCGCGTTGCATTATTAATTAGTTTAAAACCTAAACTAAAATTTATATTCCGGACGTTTAATGGCCTTATGGTAATATATTAATTAACATGGTATATATTTCGCATGAAATTCTATTATGAGCTTAGCCGACATTAGATACATTTTTGTTAGAAACAAAGCATATAACATGCATTGTATAATTTTACAACTATATATATTTTTAATTTAGACATAGATTAGTCTTCTAACTTTACTTTCAAAATATAAATTCATTTAGTTTACAATTATTTATTTCAAGTTTGTTAACCAATTAGCAGCAGCACACGAGTCAATTATGGACCGATATTGTTTTAGATAGAGCATCTATCGTTATCGTATAATCTGACTTGATTGATGATCTTTGAGACGAGCTAAAAGACAGGCACAAGTTCCGCAAACACCGGCCAACCCTTCGAAGGGACCTTTTATTTATATACTTCTATATATGTATACGTATAACTCGATACATAAATCGCACCATAATTGGACACCCTGTACATAGTTCGCAAGTATACACTGGTTAGTGCATGTTCTTCCTATGCATTATGCACAATTTCCCCCAGCGTCGGCGCTATGATAAATGACCAACAGGTAGATTGCATAAATTCACGGTAACTACAAACGATAACAACGGCGAAAACAACCGAAACAAAATTAATACCGGTCGCTGTCATAATTATTATGACAACATCCATAATTCTAACTTTGCGAGTGTAAATTTTATTTATTTGTTTATTCTATTAAAAATAGTGATATTTGTATAACCTTATTTTTTAATATTTAATTTATTATTTTATCAATAAAAAAAATAGTGGAATACTAAGCAACTTTTATACTTTTTATATATTATTTTTATTTGTAATATATTATACTCAGTATTCATGTTATAATAGTTCACGACAGTGTGTTAAAATTTTACTCCATATTAACGACTAGAATTTTGCAGCGCCGCTTTTGTTAGGTCACGTTTGTCCTTAATAAGCGACATTGCATGTACACACTATCTAGTTTCCATATAAATTAAACACACCCTGTATATTACAGGGACGTGTCGAATTCATTATTATTGTCGTCTGGGCTTTTGCGGGCTTAATAAATAAGCCAATTGTTCTCTGACAAATTCATTAGGTTTAATTCAGCTAATTTACATAGTTTGTGTTTACTTTATGTAATATACTTATTGAAAAATAATATAAATATTTTATAACTAGCACAATATCTGGGATTGAATCTCACTTGAAACCCAGTGTCTAGGAGATCAAAGTTAGCGATTATTACATACGATTGATTATCATAGATTAGGTTTTTCTATAATGTCTTAATCTTACGAAGGAATACCATCATGAATAATCAAAATAAAATTAAGCTAGATCGTGCATAGTGACTTATTGATTGTAAGCTATAATAGTAGTTAAAATACATTTTAATTTGATTTTTTCTATTTTATTATTTTTGACTATCTTCCGACTCTCACAATAGATCTTCACAGTTATTTTTGAAGAAACATTCGTGTCTTATAATTATATTTTAAAGTTTTTCTTGAAATATGCACCTCAAATATTCAGTTATCAACTATCTAAAATTGGTTTACAGTTGCTTGCAATTTAAAAATTATATTTGATAGGTAACTTTAAAATATGAACAATTCTGTCGATTGTATAAAATTTTAATCACCCTGTAAATTACAGCACTCGAATAAAGATAATAGCTCCACAACCGCGATAAAATTCGACAATGTACAAATTCACTCCCCTCGCTCCCAGATTTGCGTTATTTACATGCATGCAACTCCAAAATTTCCATAATTGTACACGAAGCTAGAGAACGTCGCAGTTATCCGGATACCAAATACACACACAACGTCGCATTATAGCCGCTCAATAAAGCTCTGGTAGCTTTCAAAGTTTTGGCGACAATGCGAAATGACCTCAAGTTTTTGAACCCCGAGCAGGTCACAACTTGAAACGCGCAACAGGGTGGGTCTCGGGGTGGTTTAATTCCTCCCCCCCTCCCATCCAAAGAGAGGACACTTATCAACGGTAATGGTTTTGTCCCCGGCCCCTGGACCGCTTGACTAATGCCGTCTCTCAAGGAGATGATCCTCGCTCGGCGAGAGCTTTTTTCTCCGCGGCATCTCTCACATCATTAGCCAAATATGAAAAAAGCTCGGTAACGACCCGTCACGGACGGTTAGTTGGCTTTGGGATGCTTTTTAAAAATGTACATCGGTGATGCAGTATATTTTACAAAGTATGCATTTGGTCGCTGTTGCAATATTTCAAACGTCGCGCATTTGGCTATGCAATTTAGATAAGTGTGAATTATACTAGTAATACAAATTATATTTTTAATTAACTACCAAAGCGTCGTCGCATTTGCTTATCAAGCACTAAAAAAAGTTTATGATAGTAGGTTTACAAATGAGTTTTATTCTATTTTCATATAATATTCAGAGTAAAAAGCATAACTCCTATTTAAATGTATGTTAGAAGGATTAACTCAAATTTAACAGTATTATTTTAACTAAATTAACAAAATAATGCAGTGAAATGAGACCTATTGAAACATTTAAATTGCTGACCCCGTGTGCAATTAGGATAAAATTCCAAAAAGTTCACGGACAGATAATCATACAGTTGGTTTTAACAAATATATCGATTGAAACAAGTTAATAGCCGTTCTATTATATTTTTTTTAATGAAGAGATTCATACAAATAAAAGAAAAAGGGACAAATAAAATAAAAACATTTACCTAATAGTTTGTGAAATATTATAAAAAAAATGTACTATTTGCAAAAGATTTTTTTTCTAAAGCAGTGAGTGCTACACAGTCAAAATTAGAAACAATATTATTTATTTGCATATATATTTTTAATTTAATTTATTATATAATATAAGTGTCAGTATTCAAAATTCTCAACTGTCGACAATTCATATATTCTCGAGGAATTCTAGTTTTGGCTTCCGGAACGTCTTCGAAAATCACGATCGCGTCTTCTTTTGATGCCGTTGAAGCTAAGACGTCTGCGCTTTCCGGCTCGCCTATGGCTGTCGCCATCTGTCTCCTTAATAAGCTAGAATTGCACATCGATCTATTTAATAATGTCATCTACGAGGAGCTAGTCCGGTTCATATCATATAATTTTATTATTATATGATTTTTTTTATGTATTATCTTATTTATTAAAATAATACAATATATTGTTTTCTACCATCGTGACGCATTGGGGTAACCTCGATGGTCTTAATTTAATTTAAATCAATAAATAAATATATTAAAGTCAATATTAGCTATAATATGTAGATTAAAATAAATACAACTAGCGTTCGTTTCCGATATTTATTTCTTAAGAATTTCTCGAAAAAAATGTCAAATCGAGAAATCTCATTCCTCGAGAAATTTGCTAGTTTCTTTAAAAAAATCATAAAGCCTTATTTTGGTAAAAATTAAATTTACAACCTCTGCATAAAAAAAGGCGGTCCGTGCCAGATGTTTGAAAATGTGCATGCTTTCTTGGAAGCTTTCAATAGAGATCGGAAGTGTTTGAAGGACAAAAAAATTGTTAACGATTTTCTCAGCTACTTTAATCGACCTTATCTTTACTTAGGTAATCCAAAAACAACATTAATAATAAGATAAGAAAAAACCGCTTTGCGTAGGAATCAGCATATTAAAAAAAATTATAAGAGCTTTTCACAGAGTTACGCTGTAAAATTTGCCTATTGCTGTATTTAAATCTTGTTTTTTTTAACAATTCAAAAAGTATCTAGATTATAGCAACCGCCATAATTTTTTTTACGTTACGAGAGCCCAACATTTGATTTGTAATCTATGCCATTCTGGTCCTTTATTATTATTTGATTATTCGCGTCCATTATAAAAAGTCATCATCCTGTTCTCTATTTATTAATAATATAAAAATATTTACAATATTATACTGTAATTCATAGTTTATATTATATTACATATATTTTTCATTTATAAAAATTTCTCGAGAATTCTCGAGAAAATCATGAAGTGAAATATGAAAACCATCGAGAAACCAGAATGCCTAAATACAACACCAGATCTTTTGCTTTGTAAAAGTAAACGGTTTTATTATTTTTCCCTTAAATTATTACCATGAACGTTTCATATTATATTTTTATTTTAATTATATTGTAGCTAATAAAAAAAATATAAACATAAAAATGGTAATACACAATAACCAGTAACATGTTTTTATATTGATTTACAATTTACAGTTAGTAATTAATAAATATACTATAAGTCACAGTTTAGCATAGTCTATAGTAAACCAATGATTAAAAATATTTAATAACAACATTTATTACATCCGAATAAGGGATCTTATTGGGGTCTGAATGTATACGTAAATATTAAATTATTTTATTTTAGTTTCAATATGGTGCACACTGTACTGTATTATTTTTAAAAATAAAATATTATTCCAGTATATCTTTTTTATCTACGGAAAGTAATATTTGCATATAAATTGCGTTAAATGTATTGGCACGCGCGATAATAGCGTATTGCAATTCCCAAACGAAACACACAAATCGCATTAAAGCCATTTTTATATGTGCGAAACGCGTAACGGAGATTTAACGCTCAAAATGTCTTTTAGAGCTTCTGTAAATAGTGAGCTTTTATATAAAATAAACTGCAGCTTTTTTGTATTTGTAAATATTTTTTAAAATTAGATTTCTGTATAATTTATTTTTATAGAATTTGTATTAATGTATGTTTGAATACTATAATATATTTAAGGAATTAATTACTGTCAATACATCAGTCCAATGGAATTAAGCCTGAAAGTGTCAAACATGCAACCATATTAACGATGATTCGATTAATTCACACCGTAATTCGACACGATTTACTCGATTTGAATATGCATAGACACATAAATGTATATTATATAATAATATATTAGCATTTTCAGTAGATTTTAGTCATGTATATATATTTATATAAGGGTTGTGTATCATTTAAAAATGGCAAAGGAGAGCGTCTACTATCGAGCCTGTTATTAAAAATACCAGTTCATTTGTACCAATCACCAAGATCAAGTATTCTTGCAGCAGATGCAACCATGAGTCCGCCCAAATGTCGAGAGTTTTTATTTGACTTAAACACGAAGGACTTCGATCGTTAAACAGCAATAAAAATAACTTTTTATTGGCATTTAACAATCAGTGACAACGGATCTATGATACTTCTCCATCATATTGAACATCATCTCTGCCACTGCTTGTTCATAACACCATTTCTACAAACATCTAGTGAACTTATGTTTCTTTTCTAACTAGCCTTAAATCTTCCCTTGAATATTATTTAAACGGTTTCAATTGGCCGAGTTGTGTTTTTCTTTGATTTGCCTGTTTCTTTGATAGTTATTATACACAGAAAACGTTTAATAGCTAAGACATCTCTATCTTATGGTATAATAGAAGCCTTTCGTAGACTGTTAAACAGTTCATTCATCGCATCGACCGCGATAATTAGCGCTAATATTTGGCGCTTTGCCCGCCCACCATAAAGCAAAGCGAAAGCTCTCCCCCAGACATTGATGAAGAGGCTTTAGGTGTATATGTGTTTTATACTCCTGTTTTCTTATGTGTATAAAATATGGTGTATATACAGTGGTGCAAAGCGCATTTGCAATGCAAAATGCAATGCTTCGGGCTTTACGACGCCAAAGGCGCCGCCGTTGATGAATTAATCCTTTGTTAAATTATGACAAGTTTAAACGACGACGTTGGCGGGCTTATGAATGAATGCGTTCGCGGCAAAATATTATGATGGCATTTAATATTTACCACATCAGAAATATAAATTGTAACGGTGATGAAGAGGTAGCTTTTCAAAAGCGCGAAAGGTCACTTGGATCGTAGTCAGGAAAAGGCGCAAATTGTAAATACTTATTAGATGTCTTCCGAATACTTTTCTTGAACTATAATTCGGTATAGAGTTACAACTTAGGTACATTGTATCATTTAACACTTGACCATATAAAATCTGACAGCACATACAAATGTTATGCAAGCTTCTGCTTTTGCAAGCTGTTAAGTAAATTAAATTAAATAGTACGCATACTGAATAATATGGTTTAAACGATACAAAATTGCGTCCTTCGATTATTTCGTAGTTCAGATTTGATGGTGATCGAAAAGCTCGTGAAATTGCTGCAAAAGCCTTCCAATAATAATAGATTATTTGAAAATGACTTGGACATCAATGTGAAAACAATTCAATGAATAATTTCACGACGATTTGCTAGAGTGGAATATTTTCAAAATGGTCTTGTTACTTAACTGTTTATTTTTCACTGATTTTATCATTAGAGCATCCACCCTATTTACCTGATTTAATAAAAATACATTATCTTCTCTCTCCAAAGTAAAAGCTGTATTCAAAAGCTTTAGGACTTGAAAATACTAAGTAACAAATGTAACCGCCATGTTAAACAAATAAAAACCAATATTATTCAAAGTCAATCCAATTGTATTTAAATTTAAGTTCATGCTTAAATAAGTAAATTACAACTTGAATATGTAAAAACATGATTATGTTTTATAACATACGTTGAATGATTGGATTTTTAAAACGATTTCGCATTCGTTCGTAAAACATCCATTAGCGATGTTAAACCGACCGTTAAATGACTTCTTTTACAGCATCTCGTACCAGCGGGATAACATCTTTTATCCGCGATTTAGATCTCCAGCCATATAAAAGCGTCATTTCAATCGATTCGCATTGTAAAATTAACGATCTGTACATATATTGAATTGGACATAAAGCCGGCGCTAGCATATAAAAAGTTCATCCCTTATAACCCGATGCCTCTCTAAAGGACCTACATAAACATTCATAATGACGCAATAAAAAAATAAAAGAACGACTTTATTTTATTAACAACCGGAAGCCAGGAAAATTTGAGCGAAAAGCGTCGCTGCCACATTATGGTAATTTCGCACGAAAAGTCATATAAACAGATGCAAAAGTTGGGTGCATCACGAACTGTAGATTTCACGGTCCACTTAATGGAATTTTTATTTTTGCAATATCGCATTGTGTGTACAGCGTAATTTGTCTGCAAATTTATAACTTTGTGAATCATCGTCGACCGGCAGACTTAATGAAAAATATGGTAATCAACTCTGGATTTTCGCGGGGCTTCCGGGAGGGTGAATATTCGCTTTAGATTACATTTTTCGGATGTATTTAATAATAATAATAAAATACATGTGTATTTATTGTGAAATATATTTAGTTAATATATATCGTATGAGTATGTAGCTGTGTTTAACTATTCCGCATAATGTGAACGTTAAAACGATATTTTATAACCATACGTCTTCACCGGTAGCAGACATTAGTTAAAAGCTTTTAAGGTACATAGTTTGTTGGCCTTGAATAAGCTACTCATGCCTGCTTTATAAAGTGATTTATAAATCACTTTACAGTATTAAAAACAATAAAATTAAATAAAAAATTCTAGGAGAACATATTTAAGTCATTATATTTCACAGAAAGCATTTTTATTTATTTATTGTACAATAAATCTTCCGACAGGTGTAAGCTTAATACGTTACAAATAAGTAGTGTGACATCATACTGAAATCATTCTGTAAGTTGATGACATGTTTTTTTACTATAAACTATTATTACAGCTTACAATCAATCGACGTTATTATAATTATTCATCCGTTTAAATGAGAAAAATCTATGAAAATTCAAACTGTGATGATCGATCGAAATTACAATTATATTGTAATCACTAATTCCGATCTCTCAAACACGATAAAAATATGAAATAACAGTAGGGTTTTACTAATAAATAACAAGTTTTAGTATGTAGCAAATTAGTTAGAATATATATTTTTAGCCTAAGCGATCATAATGTGAATATTACATATATTCAGTCTAATTGACATACTATAAAATTAGGCGTCATCAAAACGATGCACTTCATTAAAGTTAATTTAAAAAAAACTTCGTTTATAGCGACTCATAAAACTCACGAACGTTGCTTTTAGTATCGCATCGACCTAATTTTTCTCTATGTGAAAAATTTATGCTTTTTCTTTAAAGTCACCATCGTGAGAAAACGTATGTACGCTTTTAAGGCTATACGTCTCGTAAGGTGCAATTTTATGCAAAGTTCATATGTAATAAAAACCTTTCGTTGCCAACGAGCGGATAACAGGATTGTGTAACAAATTAAAGTGACATGTCGCAGAAGCATAGTCGCTATACCGTCACTGTATATAACATAACATGTCTATGTGATGTACGGGCGAATATGAGACTTGGCTTGCAACAGAAATTACGTGACGGTGCAGATGGATATCTGTTCGGTTTATGACTCTTTGGATGCATAATGTGTTCTTCGGGAGCGCAAATAAGCAAAAATATAACAGTGATAGCTTTATTTTGCAATATTTATGTAAATTTTGCATTCCATATTTATACTAAGAACGTGTCATGTATATATTATTTATCAATATATATTTATTAGTCAGCAATTAATAATCATATTTTAATCGTATTAAATGATTTATAATTTGATAAAGTCACTTCAATTCAAAAATGACGGTGACTCACTTGGAAAATGGAAATGAAATGTTAATTTAATATATAATATATTAAGGAATTGTTTACAGTATGTCATTTTAAAATATACATTTATATGTAGATTTTCTTTTCTGTATTTTAAAAAATATATATATTGGATGGTTAGTAATACATTATTGTGTAAGTAAAAGTAAGTTTTTGGGTTTTGAGGCCGAATGGCTTTGTCGTTAAATAGACGGCGGAAAAGTTAGTAACAGTTTATTTTATAAATATAAATAAATTACCACATATATAGATAAATGTAGATGCTGCTATAAGGCCGTGAAGTTGAATTATCAGAGAGTCTTACGGACGTGTTTAGTTGTATTGTTGTCGGCTGTGATCGTGACGATGCTAGTCTTGTACTCATGCAGTGTCCTGGCTCGACCCTGCTGCTGTGACTTTATGGCGTCTTTCTTAGTGCGTCTCTAACCGCGTTACCCTCCGTGTCTTATAAATATGACTCTGATCTATCGCAGATAAGGATGTTTGTAAGCCAATTGCATCGCTTAACGCCTAAATAGAAACGATTCAGATGGGCATTCCGGTGATCGGTAACCAAAGAGTAGAAGGTAATGTGCGTTAACGTGAGTATTTTCCAAACAAAGAGTAGTTTTTATCGGAAGTACTTCTACTACTTGTACTTTTATCAGAAGTACACTATCACACAACAATGATATAGATCTCTCTACCATTGCCGTTTTAAATACTGTGTATGCCTTAACTTTAGACACTTGATTTATCTTTTTGTTTGTTTGAATGTCCTCTTAACGTTAGAATGACCTTTTAACAAATTGTGTAAGTGGTCTACATCCCCATAAAGTAGATGTGAGCAAGGTCAGAAAAATATAGTAAGTAATTGATTATCCATCTTAAGTAACTTTATTTATTTTTTTGTTTGGACACCTTCAACATCGTTTCAATAACAATACCTTCTCTGTTCACTAGTTTAAATCTTTATTTTTGAAGAGATATGTATTTATTTAATTAGATTTTAGAAGCTCATAAAATCTACACTTATCTGACCCAACATAAAACATGTTTTTTTGGTAATTAAAATATCCATTGAAAATAATATTTATTTTAAAATTAATTTTGTATATTGATGTAGCAAGTAATTAATAAAAAAAACTCAAACGCTGCACTTTAAAATCATCCCTATAGCATTTAAATAATGTTATTAAATGGTACAACACTTACAGTAACTTTCTCAGCTTCCAGCTTTATTAAAAAACTTTAGAGCACAACATAAAAGTATTATTACTATGACATTTTTGCTGTGACTTGGGTGAAGAGTAAGATATTTTCTATGACAATAATTACATACATTATTTGAGACTATTCAATATTGCTGATGTAACAACGAAAAATCTCATATGTATAAAAACTCTTTGTACGCGATTCACATTTTCAAAATATTGTAATACATGCCAAATAGGTTTTTTGTGCTTATTTTTAGTTCAGGTTAAAATTTACCTACATTATAGTAGATCCAGAAAACGACGCACGTAACCGCTACATAAGAAAATATTGTATTTAAATATTGGGTTGATGTAAAAGTCTTTGCGTATTTTTTTTATAAATAAAAACAATTTTTTCATAAAATATTTTATCCTCAATAGCAACACTATATAATTTTCTTTAGTATATATAATAGTTTTTACCTTTCAACTAGCTTATTTATACCCTTAGAATAAAATTCGCGATGCTTTGATGCAACAAAGTTGTAAATAGATCTTTTAACTGGCGTTATTGATTTTTTTTCATTTCATAAATTTTGCATGGACCTGTATAGATAAAAATCAGACGGTGCAAGGTCCGGAGAATGTGATGAATGCTTAATGGCATAACAATTTAACTCCCTTAGTTTATGTTGGGTCATCATAGCCACATGTGGTCTCGCATTATCTTGGTGAAATGCTATTCTTTACGGTAAAACTACACATAAATCTAAAATTAAAGAGAGAAAATTACTCGTGAATATAAATACGAAAAGAAAAAAAATAATTACACAATAAAAAAAAAACACACAATAAATTGAATTTAAAACTTAAAATATCCTTTTAGTGTTCATATAAAATAGTAAAATTTTAACCAAATACATTTTTTTTATAAATATATTTTTTTTTAATTTTTGTTGACTTGATTCAGATTTTTTGCTGAATTTATTATATTTAATAATTTTTTTTCATTTATTTTAAGCTTCCCTGTATGTTTTTTTTAAGTGAAAATTATTATAAATAAAAGAAAGTGTATCGCACTAATAAAAATTATTTTTTTTATTATAAAATATAATGTGTTTTATTCAAAATAATTTTAAATTACTAATGAATTTATGAACAAAAAATATTTGCTTCCTCTTTTGATATTATATATGAACACCGAAAGGGTTAAACATGTTACTGAAAAATGTGAACTTATTATAGTATATTGTAAATTTATTGCGTGTGTAATTTTTTTCGTTGTGTTATTATATCTATATTTAATTTATTTCTTGTTTGTGTAATTTTTTTCTTGTGTAATTTCATTCTGACACTATGTAGTGTATATCACTCGCTCAGCAAAAAATACGTTCTCATTTAATTATTATCGAATGTTTAATTATAAAATCTCATAACTTAGAAACCTTCTACGATAAATTTTGCACAAGGAATAAAACAAAGTCGCCTAGTTTTATCGAAGACTACTCAAAACTTTGAAAAAAAACAGAATTCATCAATGACATTATAAAAACATAAAGTTCTGGCATCGGTCTGCTTTATATTCCTCTCAATTAGGATAACATAACAAAAAATATTTATTGGTTGGGCTAAGACCAAATAATTTTTTTCTAACAATATACTAATTACGGGTTTTGAAGCCTAATGAGTTATACTTTGCTTGAAGAGCTGGCTACAGTTCATTTTATTAAGCATATTATCAGACGGTGGAGTCGAAATAGCTGTTCTTAAAATCGGAGAGACTTCGCTGGAGTGCCGGTGAAATATTTTTGGCTGTGATTTGTGATCTTGTGATGATGCTGGACTATCCGCTGATGTACGTTGTGCTGGGACTCCTTGGAGTTAGTCTGGAGAGCGTCTTCCTCCGTCTGCTTTTCTTTCTCTGTCTACCTATCTGTCTCTATGTGACCAAGCTTCGCATCTTTTATGTTGCTAATTCGAGACAGCTCTGATGAATCGCAGACGAGATGTTGTTGAGGCAATTAAACTACTTCTTGTACACACCCACATAAAAATTACGCTTAAAAGTGAAATTTCTAGCTAGCAACTCTCGGCGATCGTTACCAAAGTGGTAAAAATAACAATTGTCCCTTTTACGTAGAAGAGAACGCATCCTTTCCAAACAAAGGGTAGTTTTCCGTGCACTTGCAAGTGATTGACGCCTCGGAACGGATATTCTAATGAATCGTCTGTGAAATTTTAGCAATTATTATTGCAATTGTTTATTATTAGGTCCATTGTTATGTCTTACTCTCGGAACAAGTTGATATTTATTTTTAATTGTTCGAAATGGTCGTTAGAATGATCTCTAAAAAAGAATGTAAATTTAATTTTAATTTATATACTTTTTCTCTATTGTCATACATAGATCAGGTTTATAATATATGTAGTTAAAGACAGTTTCATACTATTTAATTAAAGCTCGCTTAGCTTTCTCAGCTGACCGAGAGCTTCCGGCGCGGCGCGAGCTCTCGCGAATTTGAAAATTTGTCTGGCGAAATTTATGCGAAACTTCCCTCCGAGCAAACAATGTGCACGTTTGTGAGCTTCCACTCCACAGCCTTAATGCCATATTAATGTCTTATTTATGGAGCTCAAAACTCTGGCACGCCCAGCCGCAACATACTCTCTCGAATCGCGAATCTCTCTAATTTAGCACCCGAGAAATTTAACATTATGCGTGTCTCGATAAATCACATGTCCCGAAACCGATGTAATCTGATCGTCGTTTTACATAGTATGATGTCTGACCATGGGACGTGTAAGAATATGGATTGTTCACCACTGCGACATACCCTCGCCGAAACCACTAGACCGTTGGAAAACAAATTCAATTTGTCCAGACGGATTTCACGCAAGAATACACACTGAGTTATTGCTTAATGAGATAATATTCAATTTATATGTTGAGACTCTTACGAGAGGACAAAAGAAGTGATATGCGGATGAGCGGTTTAGATCAAAATTAGTTTAATTCGACAATTGGGTCGCGGTTAATTTAACTGGAATCTGTACAAGATAAAAATATATTCAAATTAAGTCGGTTTGAAATCGATGATTCAATTCGGCACAGAGAGTTAAAAAAACAACCGCTAATTTAATCATGTGAACCAATTCTTCCGCACCATAAGCCAATGTAAAAAATAATTGAAAACACAGTTACCGTGAAAAATGTTTGTTATTACAACACATGAAATAGTCTCGTCCGATTTATTCACTTACAGAAAAATTTGAAATTCAACTCAATTATGTTAGAATAATTTGCTTTATTTTAAAACATGTACATATTTAATTTGATAATATATAACATATGGAAGGATAAAGAGATTAATAAATTAATTAATGTTATGGAAAAGTTCATATATTCAACAATATTTTTTTAGCCTAATTATATATTATTAAGTGGCTAACCTAATAATATAACTTAGGTTTTTAATAATGATATAGATTTTGCATTTAGTTTACTGTTTATGACTTATATGTATATGGAAAAAGTTGGTAAAATTTTAATGCAAATTTATTAATAAATTGTATTTTAAAGTTATTATACAGTTAAATTTTTTACACAAAGCTATCATCAAAAAACTAAAAATTAAATAATATTTATTTTCATAAACCCTAATTAATAAATAATACATATTATAATATATATAATACATTGATTAATATTTTTTAAAATTGCAATCGATTATGACAATTAAATATAATGTGACATATTTAATATTCTATTCTAGATATCACACTGTTTTTTTTATCAAAAACCATATTTGATATAAAAAAGGTCAATTATATTTTTTCCTATTAATACTGTTATATATATTATTTATGTTGTAAAATTATATTGCATTTTTCTAGTATATACAGAAATATTATTTTAATAAATTTAATTCCAAAACATACATTATTGAAAATATCAATTGCTCTTTGTATTATAATTCAAGTTTTTATAGCAAACAACAGTATATAATATAAATTAAATTTACCAGCAAACGATTATAAATTAATAACCGTTTTGTCGTTGAATTAAAATCCGTAATAATCCCAACATTATCGTTCCATAAAACTGACACTAAAACTAAAATATGACATTGCGCGAATATGATACTCGAGCACCGTTTCAATTTGTCATTTTTCGTACTAATCCTCAGCTTTGTGCGAGGACTAAAAAATGAGATTATAATATACGTAATTTCACTAGTGAGGCATTAAGGGATTTGCCGTATCGCTTTCAATGGGTTCCCTTGCGGGTTTTCCAAGTAAGGGTATTAATTCGTCCTTTTTTATCTTGCTACGAAGCCTCTCAATCAATTGATTGATTGTGAACCACAGACAAAAAGGTATTTCGAATAACAAAAAATAAAGCTTGGTGCACGTTGGTTTTTCATTTTCGCGAAGTGGTTTCGCGGCAAAACAAGTTCGAGCTTTTCATTTTTCAGGGATGCATTCAATTCCTATGAATGTGTGTACGTAGGTTGTTCTAAAAGTATCTGAACTCACTATTCACTATTTAGTTTATTGTGATTTATTTTTTTACCTGCATTGTTTAATTAAAGAACTCATCTAGAACGTTATTTTTTTAAATGATTAAGTATGGAAACCCATGAAATTATAAATAGGAAAATTTGGCAAAGAAAAGTTTAAATACATAAACACTCGTTGCCTATATAGATGTTTTATATTGAGAAATTAATTAAGAAAATTAGTATTCTGTAGCATAAAAATAATCTCAAGCGAAAAAATGTACCTTGTATTATTGTATTAATATGTTAAATAGATTAGATAGATTTAAAATCAAATTTAATCAATTTATGATATAAATAAAAAGCGACAATTTTATAAAATCAAAATAGGATAATGAAATATTAATAAATTGTTTAAAATGTATTTACATGTATCGATAACTATTTCTTCAAAATTTTTTGAGAAAAATCGTAAATCAAGAATACTTATTTCTCGATTTTTCAATAAATTTTTCGATAAATTTTCAGCAACCATTTTTTGTTAAAAACTGTACGATAAACTGACTCCAGCATAAACTCTCCCACTTCAAAGACCTACCATTTCAATTCCACCGCCTAATAACAGCATCCAAATTTTTATATATATGTGGTTCATAAAATAAACTTTAACCAGATTTTCCAGTCACACCCCTTTGGCCCCAAAACCTAAAATAATTAATTCACTTTTGCTATGACAGAATGTTTTAATATATATTTTTATATTTAGATTGTGCTATGTTATGAAGCATTGAATCATAAATACTTTATAGATTTTAAGCTGAGTTTTTGAATTAAGAATCCAGATTAAAATAACGATTTTTTAATTAGGAAATGTTATTTTTGGTACAAAAATTATGTATAATGTTATATTATAGTTGCTTTGGTTATTTTTACGGCTATCATTATGTTGCATATGCATTGTTTCGCAGCGAATGAAAATTTGTTATAACTTTTAACCCTGAAAATAAATAACCTAATTCACGTATATGCAAAACTATACGCAAATTCTTAATATTGCTCTTAAAGTTGTATACACCATTCATTGTTCTCAAATATAATCTTAAAAGTAATATAAAATATAAGTTCAATAACTTTTTGAACAGTCCACATATCTTCAAATGTACCTACATATATTGTATGTACGTTTACATATGTACATAAGATGGTAAATACTCTAGGTCTAGAATGCGATTGCTGCGCCAGATGCAACTTGCCAGATGTCGCTAAACCATAAGCCAAAATGCAAAAATGTTCACGTGTACGTACAACGAACTACGTTGTCAGTTCCAATCGGTTCTCTCCCAAATTGAATTTAACCTTTTTTTGTTCTCTGCGGAGCTTATTTTATTCAGACGAAATAAATTACACGTGACAGCTGGATATTTCAATTTTCTTTACTAGAAAGCAATGTTATGATGTTGGATGAAAAAAATCCTTTAAACCTCGCTAACAAAGATGCTCTCCCTTTTTTACGTGAATGCCAGTCTATTACGATGTCTTTTTATAATGTTTTGTATCGCATGCTGCTTTTGTGTATTATATAGATAAAAAATGTTTAGCAAAATATGATTTATTGTGGTGCAAACTATGAATATTTGTATTGATTCAACAAAACGTATTATGCGCGCAATTCGATTGTACATTGCTACAATGACTGAATTCAGAGAAACAATAATATAATACATATTGGCTACCACCCGGTTGATCAATAAAAGCTCTTCACAAGTGTAACATCAGTGTGCATTAATACTGATCACAATAAGGCTATTGATTAGCCCAATATATGTTTATATCAATTATGAACGTTACTGAGTAATAAAGTTTAATAAAATATTTAATTATTAACACGTCTTACATTTTACATTTTGCAAAAATATATACAAAACGTGTACTATATGTTTGATATGATGATTAGGGCTATAATAGCGTAGTCCTTACGGTCTTGACTGGTAACTCAAAAACCGCGGGCTCGAGCCACGGCAGCAGATTCGAATTTTAAGTTATAAAAATGCGCTAATATTAAAAATCAGCCACAGTTACAAAGTATCATCTATTAATTAATAATTTTAATATACATAATAATTCTTAATTAATTCTATAGATGGACCTTCTTGTGGCTTCTTTTGACGCTATGGAAATGCTGCATAGACACTTGGCTTTTACTCCAACTTTTTACTTCAATGGCGACTTAGCTGCGATTGAATAATCTAGCTTGTCTCTTCTGGCGGGTGTTTTGAAAACAAAATTTGGATATTTTATTAACTTTTTGGAATTCGAATTATTATTTTACATTTTTTTTATTTATTACTATTGACGTATAATACCTTTATTTATTAATAAAAATATACATGGATTTTTATTTCATCGTCATAGAAGTTTCGCGGCTAGTTTTTATTATTGCTCATAAAGTTTTTGATATTTTGTGATATTCTCTGGTCTGGACACTTTTTAACGTGGTTCAGAAATTTGACCCATCCTTGCTCTCTTATCAATATTCTTTCGCTTTTTCTGATTTTTTCAGTTACAATAAATGATCTTTCATATGTTTCTTGTTCATGATAATATGCTTAATTTAAGCAGCAGTTTTTCTTTTCGCACATAAGAAATGAATGAACCTTATTCTACCTAGTCATATGGACTAGTGTTACTAACTCAAAAGCTTCCATTTTCAATATGCCTGCATATCTATTTACCTAATATCACACTGCGTTATTGTATTATATTATATACAAAATACATAAATATCGAAATCGCAGAATAGTTGCTAGTAATTTATTTCTATTCCCATGAAAATCATATCAATATGCATCAATTTATAATACACATGACTTCCCAATTAGCCTGGTTTGTTAAAGCATTGAATTCAGGGCATGTAGCTAGCATTTCATTACAACTGTAGCTAGCATACATACATACATGCAATCGCCATATCAGTTACCTACCACATCCCATTCTGAGAATATCTCTCGGTTACACAATGCCGTGCACATTTTGAGAGTTGCATCTCTATGGCCCTGGCTGGTCGCAGCATCCGCCACTATACTAGCTTTATCTTTCTACTCTGTTTGCGATAGTTTCCCAGGTCACCCAGGCAAACGGTGAGGTTTCGCAGATAATGCAATTGTCACAGTCTGCCCACTATGTCGTCCTGTATATTGTTAAATCTATACATAAAGTCAGATATCTTGACCAATCGATCTATTCGATTTTCCAAAAGCTTTCTTAATGCGTGTGAATGTACTACAATTTGTGTAATTTAATATTTTATCGTGATATATGGACGCCCGTCGCTTCATGTTAAAATATATGCTTGCCATTTACTGAAAGTCGGCATAAATTTTCATTATGCGTCATAATTCGCGCTAGAGTTTAACTAATGCGTATCATTTTTTATTGGGCGAGCATGGTCTTGTATCGTTTGTGAAAGTTTATTATTTTAGAGAAAAAAATAGCATTGAAAAATTACTTCGTTTGCTCGATATTTGGTATGTATACTAAAAGTATCATATACATATATTGTGCATATCGTCGTTATTAATAAAAATTACTTTAACGTTGCGTATAAAAACGCGATTTATACTAGTTTTAAAAATAGAATACAACCCACATTAGGGTTCACTGTACTAATGCATAAAAATAGTTATTAATTATTTATGTAACAATGGCATTATATTAATATATGTATGTGTGAGAATTTACTCTATTAATATTTAGTACATTAGCTACCTAATTTATAATCAAAACCTTTTGTATAAATCGTTAATTCTTGCGCTAGCAATTATTTACTTGTTAGATTTCTATGATTACTACCATTAAATTAAATAAATTTATTTAAGCTTATAATTAACTTTAATAATAAAAGTTAGCACTATTAGAATCCACATATTTTTTTCTAATTGATTACAATTTTATACGGTGGTGTAAAATTTGAAGTTGAAAATCTCAAAATGTACTTTCTTTAGCTGTTTGGATGTTAAAAATCTTACGTTGTAAGAAGTTGTCTAAATGTTCGAACAAGTGTTAATCTGTTGCAAGACCTCTGGTTAGTATTGTGGATAAGGCAATATTTTATTGCCCAACTCATTCAACTTTTGAGGGGCAATCTTGCGATGTGTGATCGGATAATGGAAAAACGAACTTTTCAATTGACGATGTAGCAGTTTGACGATGCTCGATGCATTTTGTCGATTTTTTGAAAATAACTCTCAGATTCAACAAATCGTAGTCATTATAAATTTATTTTGATTTAATTTCTACCATAAAATGGTTTAGGGCTTTATTGTCAAAATTTGTTGTCATAATGAATTCACTATTTATCGTAGGTTGCGTAAAAAAGCGCAGAAGTGCGGCACTCACTTGTCGAGCTTTTATGCTTTTTCTTTTTGTTTTAAATAGTTTAAAACTGTTAAATAACTCTTCGTCTTTTGGTGCCCATCGCGACTTTTTTGAAACTTTTTTTTTTATTACGTACTAGTATTAACACCAAAACCACTGTTTACGAGCAATTTTACTACATTTTCTTATTTTAATATTTAATTTAATAGCAAAATTTGAGCCAAAAGTACTAAATAGAACTGAATTGGATTTTAATTAATATACTACATATATTTAATTTAGCCTTATATACAGTCCAAGATATAATCTCTTAAATTATATGAACATAAACCGGATATAGTTATATTTTCATACATACCATTGAAAGTTAAATTAAAATAACTAAAACCACAACTATATTACTAACAACCTATTAGTTTTATATTTATTTTGTAAATAAAATAAGCTGCAGATATTTTTTAAATTAATAATTTATTAAACGAAGGCCTTTTTAATAAAATTTTACTTAAATTAATTTTAAGTTTAATGAAATTAATTTTATATACAAAAACTAATTAATCAAAATATAATTATGAAATGTATACTATTATTGTATTATTTATTATTATTTTGTATATTCACAAATATAAAGGATATGTATATAAGTATAAGTTTTATGATTATATAATAAGTATATTTTATAATCATATATAATATATATAATAATATTTATTATTTTATAAATGATTATAAAAGAAGTATATTTTAAAATCATAAATATATAATTTAATCATGGCCAACATCATTAATATGTAAAAGACCAAAATTAAAATCCCATATAGTATTTTCCAATTTTTATCGTGTGTGGAAGATCGAAATCAGTGATTATTATAAAAATATTTTTTCGGTCAATAATTATAGGTTTTCTTACTAATATAAAATCTAACTGGGTCATACCTAATAATATAAAATTGAACTAGATCATTCATAGCGATATATACTGATTGTAATCAACATTATTATTGTAAAATTAAAAATTAGATGTTATATATTTACAGACTTTAATTTTAGTTTGATGTCTCACTACTTATAGAAAATATTATAATTTTGTAAGAAATTTATAATGTAAAATAGTATATTTCATTTATTAGATATGATTTTTTTCTAGTAACATTGCTAAGAAAATTATAATTATAATTATATGCTCATTGTAAAAAAATAGTTAATAAATAAGTATAAACTTATTAAATTTTACCCTTTAAAATATTTTTTTTTTTAAAACTAATAGATACATTTAATATCTATCTTGTATCTGTCTTTAATCTGTCAGTTTAAATGCTTAAATTTTTATTTACATTTTTTCTGTAAAAAAATATGTTAGTCTAATGGTGCCTTTTGATTATTTTTAACGAAAATATTTTACACTATTTCAGTACGAGTAAAAACTTACTCAAGCAAAATTAATTAATGTTTTCTGTTTTAGCAATAAATAAATTTTAAACATATACCTAAATATTTATAATATTTTAATTAAATTTATAAAACCAACCCGAATTAAAAAATAACTAATAAATTACCAAATTGTATCACGAATTGTCTTTTATATTTTATTACATAAAAAAAAACTTTTTGAATGAGTATACAGAAATACTTTAAACAAAATGACCATTTAATAAAAACAATCGTAAATTTTTATAATTATATTAAAAAATAAAATTTTAAGTAAAGATGAATAACGAAAACCGCAATTAATTTTAATTCTTAAATTATAGAGAAAAAAATCGTTCTGAATTGCTTTAAGTTGAATATTTCTTATAATATAAAAGTTTGGCTTAGATTTTAATTAAAGACATTGTTTTATTTCAACAATTTTTAAATATAAATATCAATCAATTACATTGAATTGTACAAAAGTACATTTTAGAAAGAGCACCATTTTAAATTACGTTTTCAAATTTTTTATCCTACACATCATATTAATACAATACATCACTATATTTATAAAAAAATCTCTTATGTGGAGTTAACGTAATTATTTTTAATTAAAGATAGCAAAGATTAATAAAAACGTTTTCACATACTTTTCATTATTACTAATTATTTACTTTATTCATCTCTACATAAAAAATAACATTATCGATCAATAGCAAGCAATAATTAGGATTAGTTAGCTATGTATGAAAACCCTGGAATTCGGACTGAAGCATAGTCGTCCCTTTTTCTTCCTTCCAGGTCTGCTTGTTAGGTACACTTTCCGAAGAAAGAATAGCCAGGAGTCAGGAAAGGGCAATCCTGTGGCTACTGTGGAAGTTGCAGCCAACACCTGCCGCACCTGTCTTAATCAACGGTGCTAAACTAAAGTCTCATTCTGAAGGTAAGCACCTTCATCAAGTAATTTATGATTATGACAAACTAATCAGCACCGTTTACTAACCCAAACTTAAAATGCCTAATACTCGTTAATAAATTGCTTAACGTGTTTTCATATGCACATTTAATTATTTTATTGGTACCTAAGCGACCATAGTAACATTATATTTATTTATTTATTTAAATATGACATTACAATGGTAATAAAACAATACATAACCATATACGATCGCGCATATAATTTTTAATCCATGACAAATGTTGTCAAAGGCCTTTTCAAAATCCGTATACATATTCAACGTCTACTTGAATTTATATTTTTTACACGAAATTATCAACTGTCTTTAAATATACACAATTAATAATGTATTGCGACATACATTAAAAGTTGAAATATTTAAAATTTAATGAACTAGATGAAAAAAATAATTTTAATTCATATATAATTTTTTTCGATAGACAAATTATGTTATTTTTACCTAATTGTTTGCAGCCTGATAAAATTGTATATAATATATGATAATTATCATTTTATTCCATGCAGTTAAATACTTGCGATAACCATCGATTAGGGTCGTTTGTGAAGTGGTTTATTTTAATGAAATATGTGAAAACTTTTATTTTTAACGTATAATATAAGACTGTTTAGGTGAATATTATGAGTTTCTAAAAAAGACAATATCAGTCTATGTCTAGTTAATTTATTTTTATTTATATAAAATATGATATTCAATACAATTGAAAATTGATATTCGTATATTGTGACTTGATAGTGATTCAGAATATTCTGAATATTTGGAACTAATATCGCCAAACCTTATACATAAATTTGACAAATATGCCTTGCAATTTCCATGCCCGGATTCAAAGTAAAGCAAAGGTCAAAACAAAATTTTAACCTACTGGTTGTTGTGGTGTGAGGTTGTGTCGCCAAAGGAGGGAGGGCTTCCTTTGAACATCCGTTTGATGAGAACTTACGGGTTAAAACACTACACCCGCACAGGCAGTCACGTAAATATATTTTTGCCGTCGCAGTCTGTATTTTTCCACTTTCCCGTCTGAATATTGAAATACAATTTGCTCCGCCGGAAAATGTGCGCCAACTACCAACGAGCAAGTCCCTGCCGGCTTTTCCTGGGGTCCGCAATATTTTATCGTAGACCTTATTATACGATAGTCATCGCGAGCGAATAAACAACGCTCAACAAGAATGGCAAATATATTGGTGGCGTATTTTTTCACCGGGCGCTGCATACAAAGCGTAAGATTAAGATTTGATATAGACTATGCAAAACTCAGTTTAATTCTCTAAAGTATGAGAGAGTTAAAATAAAACACAATTCTGCATCGAGAATTATATGAATATCAAAATACGATTTGAATCACTGCATAGCTTTTGTAGTATTTATTTATGAATAAAAAAAAATTATTATATTTTTCCTAAAATAAAAATAATTTTTGTATATTGAACTGTTTTTGCGAGTTTTTGCAATGCAATGTATAAATGCTGATAATGACAAGTTAACGGTCATTTCATCTCTTCGACGAAAATGTTACTATATTCAACAGTGTAATTCTGAAATAAATTCAACTTTTGATGCATTTAAATCCGATTATATGTTAACTTTTGTGTATCCAATGCAATTCTATACACATAGATATGAATATACTATTTAACACACGTATTCGAAATTCACACTAAACATAATGCTTGACTCGCAAATAAAAGCTGTGATTCCGTTGCCGTGAATTAATGCAACCGGCGGCTGTTTGCGTTTTCGCGTAGAGAGCAACATAATTATCATCTGCAAAAATGAAGCCCCTATTAAATCTCGAACGGGAAAACCTTAGCGAGATAAATTAAAAGTGCTCATTTGCATTTGCCCGGCGTCACAAAGCTATCACTTTTTCACGGGGGCGAGTGTCGTTAATATTAAGAATTTACACGGCACCGTGCCCCGCCTTGTAAAGCTTCCATATAAATATTCAGTAATTAACGTCTGCGACCCCCCCTAGCTCCTGTAATACTTCTGTAATACCGTTTCTTATTCTGAACGCGGCTCTCGCAACTCTTTTGTATTCATTGCTTTATTAAGTGAAAAAATAATGAGAAAAACGGGGACGGTTATTAAAATAGAATAGAAGTTAAAGTAACGCCGTTAAAGTCTCACCCCCGGCGTCTAACTACGCAATATTTAAATAATAAAAACATTGCTTCGTCAAAATAAATATAGCTCTTATTTAATGGTTAGCTTGTTAAAACAGTTAATGATAACTGAACAGCGCTATCTCAACTTCATGCCATAATTGCAAAGCTTCTCGTAACACTCTTGAACAGTTATTACATGTGTGCGCATTAAACACTATTATCATAAAATAATACATTTTGAATTTCAGAGTAAATGAAATTAAAAATATATTATATAACAACTGTAAAAGAAACTGTAAAATGTATGAAATATGGCGAAATTCAGTTATAAATATTTTATCCATATTTTCAATTCTTACGGTATCAGCTATGAGATGCATCAAACCCGTCCAAGTTTAATAATTTTTCATCGATAAACTCTTCCCTGCTCTGACATGGACATACATGTTTCAAAAGCATATTTCAGATACGTACAAACTTTTGTTTATACGATACAGTGTGGCTAAAAAATTAAATTAAAAAAAAACTATATTTATGGATTGCTGCTTGTGAAAAAGTATGTATACATTGATGAAAAAATGTCAATGTTATTACCTCACAAATTTGCTATTCTAAAATTAGTAAAATAATGCTAATAAATAAAAGTGTTTTTTATGCCTCAGTTGCAGAAACAGCTTGTAGCTTGTGCATAAAATATCTGACAAGTTAATTAGTGAAAAGATTGAAAGGAGACGCTATAGTTGAAATTCATTATCAACATCTATTAACAGCATTGACTGTAAGAACATGCATGAATTAAAAGCAGAAAGAAGTGACTTTTATGATAGTGAATATAATTGGCATTAATTCGAAAAAATAGGGAAACAATGTTTTTAAAAGACATTTAAGATTTAATTAACTTTGTAAATAGTGTCTTTTATTTTATTTATTTTTTAATTCAAATATTCCCATAATAATTTAATATCGCCATTATACAAAAAATAATTATACAATTGAACATTTTAAAATATAAATAAATAAATAAAAAACAGTCATGGTGTATACCATAGCAAATATGTTTTTTCAACTCTTCATAGATATCACCGAAAACATCCCTGTGCTTGGCAAACTTGTTGAGAAGCTAAACATCTTGGCCTCAACGGCCAAGATTAAGGGACGTGATCGCGATTCTCTATGGCACTCTTAAAACTCGCAGTTGAAAGTCGCTGAGTATTGACAAATTATTGCCACCACCCCTTAGCAACTTTAAAGAGTGTTTTATTAAATAGCCGCTATGTCTAAAATGCATAAAAATTATATTTTATTAATTGTGAATTTATGGTTACAATTATTATATGTCACTTTTCACGACCAGGTCAATTTTTTTTTTAATTAATCACGATATTATCCGTGAGTTTAGAAAAATTCAGGTGAACCTAGTTTTTGATGTCAAATCGGAATTATAATTAAATATGAATAACTAATTCTAATCTCAGACATTATAGAAACTGAAAACTATTAGGGTCCTTATAGGATTCGAACCCAATTCTTTTATATTAAAAAAAAATCGAAATTTCTGCAGCAGGCGCGACACAAATAATCAAAACAGTTTATTAAGTTTTTTTAAGTTGATTATATATGCTATGACTCTGTATTATAGATACATAGTATCACTTTTTAACGACTTTAATTGCCGTCCGCGTCCACCATTTAAATATCTAATCAACAACTTACGTATATATTTATTTTTTATCAAAGATAAGATTATATTAATTTTAACTGTATCGTTAGTTTTTTTAGATTTTATTTTTGATAATTTTATTCAAAGTTCCTTCTTTTCCAACAGTTTTAATTCTACAAAACTACTTAAAAATCAATAATAATAATTTTTTATATTAGATAATGATAATATATGGATATGTAACATATTTAAATAAATTTAATATAGAGTTATGGATGTATTCTACATGATATTTACTTATAAACTATGTGGAAAAATGTAAAATTATATTCTATAAATAGTATTTCTTATATTATGTTGTTTTAAAGTTTTTGTAATTTAATTTATTCCTCTGAATAATAAAAAAAACTTGTCAGAAATGTTTCACATAAATCAGATTATTGGATTCTTGCTGCTGAAAAAATAATATCAGCGAAATTATAAATCACAAGTATTAATAAAAAAATTAAAAAAAAACTACTAATGTTTATTTAGCAAAATAGAATAAATATATATTAAAATAATACCTTGCATTTTAAGTGCAATAATAATTTTTTTTTGTTATTTTTTTAAAATTAAATTTATTTTCTTTGGAATATATAATCATAAATAATATTTCAAAGCAATTTTGAAATATTATTTTAAATTAAAAAAAAACTAACCATACAGCTTAACTTATCCCCTTATTTTACTTCACAAAAATACTCGTTTGACCTACAAATGGCAGCGCTGCTGTTTACCATTTGGGAGGAGATTTTGTGATAGACAAACACGTGTATTTTCTATTAGTTTATTAGTTAGTTTTAGTATAGTTACTAATCAATAAAAAATAAATCTTAAAGTTTTTTTTTCTTTGCATTAGAAAATTGTATTTTTTATAGAATTAAATCAATCGATATAAAGAATGAATACGTTACTGTTATACACATTAGCTTCTCTAAGTTGTAAATATATACATATATTTTAAACTTCACCTGATAATTTTCATTTGTATATTATAAAGTAAGAGAAGTATTCTAAAATGACATTTAGGTTTACCTCAATAATGAACTGTTCTTAAGAGAGAAGCTTATCTTTATATTTAAATATATTTCTCTAATAAAAAATGAATTCGAATAAGTGTTTTGTAGACGCAAACATGAAGCAATATACACATTTTTCGCGTGCAAAAAATACGTAAGTAATACAATATAGGCAGAATATTATAAAGGGAGCAGAAAATCCGCACTCGGGGCTCTTTTTTCGAGCCGCGCCTTCTTTCTTTATTTTTGCACACATTCATTTTTCACGTCGTTTCGTGCGAAATAATTTTTAGCATATTTTCACATTGTCAGTGCGACACTCGTAATTTCATCCATCGTCGGGGAATTCCGTGTCACATAAAGGCGTACGCCTGTTCATTCCGTCACATTTATTCACACACAAGTGGCACAATCAAACTGCGTAACGAGGGGGTGGGAAAAACGCACTCGTCGTCGGAAATTTACTGCGATGACGTTTGATAAATTGTAAATGTTAAGAGGAAAAGGCGTACTAGATCTTTGCGGTTGAGTGAAATGAGAGAACTGAGGGGTGAAGACATAGACACGAGTTTTACAACAATATACAATTTATTGCAACTGTACTTGTGAACTCTGGTTTAAAAACTACGAAGTTAATTTTGGCACTTCAGTAAAAAAATACCAAATTTAAATGTTACTAAAAATAAATTCACTACTGTATGATATTAGTAAATTCAGTTTCTAATTTATTTCTTTATTCTTTAAAAGAATATTTTTTTTGTTCTTCGTGAAGAAAATAAAACTACAACTTCTTTGTTAAATCGCAAATTATTGTGAGCGTACAAAAAAAATTATAGCTACCGTTGTTTTTTATAATATTATCATTATTATATAAGTAAAATATTTGATCCTTGTAATACACAAAATATTTTATACACTACCTTATTAATAGAAAATATGATTATATAATAAGATAAAATAATATAAATATTCTTACTAAGTGAATTTACTGTACATTCGTGTTTCCATCTTACTCTTTCTTAACTTTTATGTATATATATATTATATATATGTTTACAAAAAAACTTTAATTTAGTTCAATATCATAAAAAAATACAATTTTTATATTATCTTGTATCATAACCGCGCCCTTTCATAGCACTAGATGCGTTCATTAAAATATGCAAATGCGGCCGGCATTACGCAAAGTGCCCTAATGAATTCGGTGATAAATCAGAAGGCAGTAACGCTGTGTTTCCCATCACTTTTACTGCTACCATACATTGTGAGATATTGTTCCCAGTTGTATCGTTCTGAGCCGCTCAAGGAACAGCTCCGATTTTCCACAGTCCCCTTTCAGTTTCCTCTCCCTCTCTCTTTCCTTTTTATCTTCAGTCGCGAGTAATGCACGTGTATATTATATAATATAAACATGCATATACATGTGTGTTTGTGCACTTGCAGAGGGTCGTTTTCATATGAAAAATGAAAATTGCGAACGTCCTTACAATTTATATTAAATTTGCTTCTCGTTTAAACATCCTACGTATAAGGTCAACCTCTCGATTCGAACTCTTGAACATAAACGTATACTGTATGTTATTGGAAAATACACATATACACAAAACACGTTGCTATATAGTGGTTTGTTGCATGCTTCTTATTACTGTGATTTCGTATTGAAAAGCAAAAAAATAATCAAATATAGTATGCAAGTCAAGAATAGCGGAAAATTTTTAGTATGTGTAGGGTTTAATTACCTACTTAAAATTCTATATTTTAAAAAAAATTAATAACAGATACAAACTGTCTTAAAAAGTATGCCTACCTCTAATTAAATAATTAACAATTAACAAAAATAGATTAGTCTCTAATTATTATCATAGTGTTGTTACTAGAGCTTACAAATATTCGAATATCAAATAGTTAATAATAAAATATTGCTAGAGTTATGGAAAATTAAATAATACAGTTTAAATTCACACGCATATAATTTTATGGCAAAGTATCAAAAAAAAATATTTTGAAATGAATAGAGAGATAATGCGAAGAGATAGATAGTTTTGAACATAAAAAAAATTCTTTAGATAAAAGTAAACGCCATTTATATTTCAACACTAGCCATTGAGAAAGTTCACAGCTGCACAATATTTACTCTGAAATGTGAGGAATTTCTGCAGATATAAAATATTTTTTTATTGTTTAGTTTTATATGTTCTTATTTTCTTGCCTGTAGAAATATTATAAAATAATAAAAGTTTCCCAAAACATAATTGGCACAATTAGGCTGTAAATAATGCATCGGTAAATCAGGAACAAAAGGCAACCTGCGTTATTGTAATACACAAAAATAATACAAAACTGTGTGCTTAGAGTTTGTAAATATTGCACTGCAAATATAAACGAGTATTTTACGAATAGTTAGACAAATATTTGAATAACAAATAGTTAATAAAATGGCGAATATTTAAAAATTCGGGTTTAAGAGTCACAAAATTCTGAATATCTTATAGCACCAAGTCACCACTTTTATTAAAATATTAATAAAAATTTAAATATCGGAGCTTTATGTGTAATATTTATATTGAATATTCATGTTTAATTAAATATTACAATATTATATGTAGTATATCTACATATCAAATTAATTATTTAAGAAAAATCAATGAATGAACCTAAAAGTAGTATAAATTAAACGAACATATATTTTTACTCGTGGCAAATATATAATGTATTCATAATACATAATTCAATTTTAAAAGAATTATTATAATATAAAGTATTTTTAACTGATTGAATATTTATGTATTTTATAAATAACATACTGTTTAAATTCAGCATAATCAATTTTATGCGCGAGAATATTATTTCTGTATTTTATAAAAGCAAACTGTATATTATTTTATATTATATATAAATATTTTAGGTAACCCTGAAATTGAAGTCGTTTTCTTAAAATTTATGTTTCAAGTGATTCATTAAAAATTCATTAATGTCAAAAGCTTTAAAAAAATCGAATGGAAAATTAAAATATCAAGAAAAGTCTTGGATGAAAAAGAAAAGATAGACGATGATGTTCTAGCTGCAGAAATAGATGCAAATCCTATCAATTGTGCGATTGCGATTGAACAGTGCATAGACACATTAGGAAAATTGGAAGCCTTGGAGGCAACGTGAATGGGTTCCACACTAATTGAGTGAAAAAAAGTTATCGGCATATCCGCATATCTCTTCTAGATCTTGAATCTGAGTCGTCGTTTTTCGATCATTTGATAACCGGAAATGAGAAATAGGTGTTGTTATCCAATGGTCAAATAGAAAAGCATACCTGGATTCCTGGGCCAATATAAAAAGTTACTTTGTGTTTTTGGTGGAATTGCAAAGAAATCGTGCATTACGAAACTCTTAAAACTAAACTATCCAAGCACAATAAAATTAAAAAACTATCTGCACTTGTCAACAGAAGTTGAATAGTTCTACAACATGACAATGCGCATACTTCTGTAACGATATTGACTCACGATAACGAAACTATCTGAAAGTTTTATCTTATCCATCTTATTATCTATACCAGAGGTGGCCAACCCACGGCCACCCTGGTCTATATAATATTTATATGATCGATGTTTGTGTAATATTTTTTTTATTTTTTATCAAAATACTAATGTTTAAATATATATTTTAAAAAATTGTATGAAAATAAAATTAGAATATGTGAAATTACCGTTAATTTTTTATAGCACGGAGAGTTTTTTTAAGTAGATTTCATCGTTTATTTTTATTTTACGTGTTTTTAATTATAGTGATTTTTACATAGAGTGCTTTTGATTTATTACGAACATAAAAATGCGTTTATTATAATGGTGTTGCGTCAGATTACCTATATTAGAATACTCTTATGTAACTTGTCGAGCTTTTAATTAAATTAATTATTAAATTTCAATTTGTATAAAGTGCTACTACTTTAATAAAACATTACAAACGAAACAATCATCAATCGAAATATTGCCCTTATAAATGTAATACATAGTACATATTTTAATTTCCTGAAAACCTCTCTCGACCTTATCTGTCAGAAAACTCCTTTGAATTTTCTTATTCAAATAAAGAAAATTAAGAAGTTAATATCAACATTCATCGTGCCATGAAGTAAATACTTATTGTGTATCTGTTGTTTCGATTATTCTTTATACAATTCCAACTCTCGAGAAAACTTTTCGCCTCCTTTATACATTTTCAGGTACATCCCAGTGTGCCCCGGGGACCGAAAATCCTGGGAAATCTTTTGAGTACGTTTATATTTTCCAGATATTGCTTTTAGAGGACGCGGGTCTTCCCGTTGCTTAATTCCCCGATAGCCCTAGCTGTGTTTCCTTGTGATTTTCTCTCGTTTATGCCCTTATTTATTTTCTAGAAGGGCTTCCTAAGGAGGATTACTAGATTTTCTCGCGATGGAAAATCAATCGGCCCCAACTCGTTATGTGATCAGACACTGTACGTATACGGATTATCCTCATTATACTTTTATTGTCTTTTTTATTCCATATATCTATCTCCTCCCTTTCTATGTCGACATTATGAGATTGTTGAATTAATTCAATCCGTATTATATTCATACGCACAGATCTAAGCCATATTCAATGGGCAATTCATCTCGATTCCTCCCTGTTTATGTATTATACAGAGTGCCACATAAAAATATACGCACACTAATCTTAATATGCTACATTCATGATATCTGATAGACCTACTCCTCGCAAACTTTGTTTCAAACTATTGTTTGATAAGCTGGTTTTGGCATCCATGAGATGATATCATATTATATATTACTTTGATAATGTACCAGTTATGTGTGAGCCTGTATACATTTTTGTGATACACTAACATAATCGTAAATTTTTATTTGTGACTCGATTGGTTATGAATGAAAGTTTATAATATATTAGAAGCTATACAAATGACGCTAATGCGCCTCGCTCTATATTTTGATATCTTTATTACTCCCAGCCTATATGCAGTAAGCAGTTAAGGGTTGTTTTCCGAGTATGTGTATATGACAACCCCCAATTTTCATCAGAACTTATTCTGCGTCGTTTCCAAAACACTTTTAGTGCTTATGGAATTTTTTTAGTAAATATTTTGAACCATTTATTATAATATTTACTAAAAAATAATAGTGTTTTAATATTCTACTATATTTTCACTAAAGTGGGAATTTGCGAAAATTACCTTCACTAAAATATTTTCCACGTAAGAGCAATAACTGTTGCGGACCATATAAAATAAAATAGTTTTGTAATGTGCTTAAGTTTGCTATAAATATCCGATAAAAGTACATACACACATATTATTCTATTGAACTATTGGAGAAACAATAATAAAGGTGAAATCCATGATACCAATAAATATGTAGTATATTATATAATAGGTATAATAAGGACACGTTTAAGTTTGGGATACTTTCTATTATACTAAAATTATATGGTACAAGTATTTTATAAGATTTTATATTATTATTCTTATATATTCGTAAAGTTATAAAGAATCTAATAATAGAGTATGAATCATAAATATAGGTTAATTCACTTATGTTATAAAAAAAACAATAAATAGTATTACGATACAATAAATAGTATTTTATTATTAAAAAAATAAATCATTAAATATTTAGATAGAAAAGATATGCTAACTTTACTGCACACACAAAATATTCGCAACAGAAAACCAAAATATTTGAACAACCTATAATGTACTTGAATGCTAGCTTCGGTCCAGCGCATATTATAATAAATATAATCCATAATATTTCACGACCGTTTCACACCTCATCGCACAATAGTGATTCCTCCTTTTGATGGTGGCCCGCAATCTCCCATCGCCCATTATACTATACATACCTTTATAGAAAATTCAATATGTGAAAGTCCGAGGCCCCAGTATGACGTTTCACATTTATATGCAGCGGAGCTTCGAAAGCTCTCCTTTGTGCTTTGGTCCGCTTAAGCTTTTGTCACATTACCATCACAATGCGACTCGGGTGTTTTTATTCGTCTCCGTCGGATGCAATCTTCGTTTAATTGGTTCATCTCGCATGACTGGGCAACGCAGCGTTCATTGTCAATTTTCAATTTCTGAGTTCGCCTCTTCGCGAAAGCTTCCAGAAAGTTAATATATATATGTGATTGTTTTGAGGGATTTTTTCTTGATTATTTTTTATAGCTTCTAGCGTCTGAATTTATATTTGCTTCATAGAATGCAGTAAACAAATAATAATGCTTATTATTTATTTCTCTTCTACGATAGCTATTTCTATCTCTCCCTGCGAAAAATAAAAATATAATACGGATTGTTTTTTAAATATTATCATACAAATTCACACCTCTGTTGAATATTTCCCTGACCGTACTCGTCTATGTACATTTTTATTTCTTAATAAAATACTCTAAAAATGATTTTGTAATTAATATATAAATACTAAAACATTCTACTAAATCTATTTTTATTTTGGACTACTCTCATGGTCCTATTTTATATTTTTTGCAATATCGTCTTAACTAATTTATTAAGCATATAACTGGGGCTATATAATACTAGTGAACATATATTTTTGTATTTATAATTACCAAATTACTCCTGATAATCCTGAATTTTATACCTATTTTTTTCATTATGTAATTACAATTTTCCTTAAAATTTATTTTCTTATCTACAATTACTCCTAAATATATTATATTAATAACTATTTCAATATTAGAGTTTTCTTTAACTTTATATTATATTATTATCATATTTATAATTAATAATCATACATCTAATTTTATTCTGATTTAATTTAAGTACAAAATTTTTTAGCCCTTTTTTATACATACAAGAAATAAAAGAAGCGGAACATTGCCTTAAAAAAAATCCACTTTATTAAACATTATTATTCAAATGGACAGATTGTAGTTTTTTGACGCCGCTCTTTTTGTGTTAAAATTTCTTTGCAAAATATTGTTGACTTTATTGCTTTTTGCATCTTTAAAAAATATTAGAGATGAGAGGAAATATTCAACTATGTTTTTTGGTTAAGTTATATTTTTACTAGTAAAGTCTAAATACATTTTCACCGGTAGATATATATTTCAACTAGCGGAAATATAATTTAAGTGATAAGCTCTAATATGTTGCTCTAAAATGTCTATGAAACTAAATTTGCCAGTTGCGAAACGTCCATTTTCTGTTCAAACCCAAACCTAACCTAATAAAAGTTCTAAAACTAATTATAGTTTTAGAATTAAAAATATTTTCTATATGCAAAAATATATTGTATATTAGATTTATTTTTTATATACGAATAATTACGAAATTGGTCTCAAATTTCATATATCTAATGGTATTATTAGTATTTTTTTGAAATACTTATGACCCACAATGGTAGTTAAATTTTGAGAAACATTGCTTCTCAATACGTATTCCAATTATTCAAATCGTTTGTAAAGTGGTACTTTGCAGCTTAGGCTACAATTACATTGGAATGCATTAAATAAACTCCGATGTGCTGAAATACACGTAACGTAAATACGACACGTAAAGAGTAACTTAAGGGTTATTTATACAGCCGTTCGGTGCGAATTGACCGGCGCTTTCCAAACTTTCCTAGCAATAGATAGGAGCTCCGTCGCCGCCGTCTAGTCGGCTCCTTTCAACCCCTTCGCGCCGGTCCACCTCTTTAGCATAATAAATTATTCAGCCGCCGAAAGTATTCGCATAAATTTTCGCCGGAAAACTTTCGTTTGATCCGGCGAACAATAATACGCAACTCTGAACTGAAATATTCGCCCGCGGCGGTCGTCGAGTGATAAATTGGGTTCGGAGCTTTTGAAAAATGTAGGAACGCGACTGGTTTGGGTAGCTGTGTGCTAGTACGTTAAAACGATCGCGATTGCCGTAATTCGTGTTGTTTGTACGCATTAATATATGGCGTGCAAATGTTTTGACTAAATAAATATTTAAACATAGCCTAATACTTTATAGATATATTTATTAAACAGTTTTTTGCCTGGTTTTAAAATGGCTAAAATTTGTATAAGATTATTTTGAATAATCTAATAGTTGTGCTGTAAAAACATATATCTCGTAAGAGAAATGGTCGGCAAATTCACACATACTAAGGTTTTTTTGTACCATTCCAGTACGTTTGTTCGCAACGTCGCACAATCCTAACAAATTCCGCTAAAATATTACGCAAGTATATCACCGTCAGAGTAATTTGAGCCGCGGCCATATGACAGCCATTTTGAACCGTTTCACCCGTAAACCATTTGCACCTTAAACCCCACGGAAGACAAGGGACATATGTAGCTTAAAAATGCGGCCATAAGCTCGACACATGCGATGTCTTTGCTTATATTGCGTCGATTTGTCACTTTCGGGCAACAAACCGAGCCAGTGGCCGTATATGAAAACACACGGTGTTATGTAATGTTTCATTTTGCGAGGCACAGTAAAACCCCGTTAGCTTGCAACGGCAAAAAATGCAAATTTAAAAAGAAGGCTTTATGTAAAGTATACGATTTTGGTATATATAAGTGTTTCAACCACCTGCAAAATTTATTATAATTTATAGGTCATTCTAACGACCATTTCAAACAAACAAAGAGAGAAATCAATATATCTCGAAAGTAAAACCACACACAATATTTCATACAACAATGCAAGAAAGATCTCGCGACTAAACAATTGCGTTGAATTGAAAATATTGCACGGATCAGTTAAGAACACATCCGTTTCAAGACGAGAAAAAACTACTTGTTAAGAAATGCCGCGCGTGTTGGCCCCCAAACACCCTCATCTGCGATTTGCCAGAGCTCTCTCAAACTATATAGACACTTATTCACAGAGGATAAACGCAGAATGGAGACGACACAGAGACGCCACAAAGTCAAAACAGCAACGACTGCATCGGCACTGTAGCTGATCATCCAGAAATCATCACAAGTAAAACAACTGCTTCACAGCCGACAATAATACAACTCGACATGCCAACGAAAACTCTCCGACTTCCAAGATCTACCATTTTAACTTTACCTTATAGTTAATATAAATTTTCTAATATATGTAGTAATTTTAATATGTTTATAAAATACCATTTGGCTTTAAAACCTTAAAGCGGTGGATCCTGATGTAATTCAATACCGAATTATGTATAGTAGTGCGATAAATCTGTATTTCTGATTTTCTCTCTTACTTTAGCCATATTATATTTTTACAGAACATTATATTTTAAATTATTATGTTACTACAATTTTTTATTATTATATTATTATAAACTTGTATAATTATTTATAGATTCAATAACGAGCATTTAAAATATCGCTCAATATTTTTTTATTTTTTCGAAAACTTATAGGTTTTCGAAAATAGTTTTAATAATTGCTGTAAAAACAATAAAATTAAAATCTCAATTTAATAGATATTGATAGTTTCAATCATATAATAGACAAGGAAGAACCTATTAATTATCAATCTGCGTTTTAAAATTCGTTAGATTTATATGCTGTATTTATTTTGATAGCTTTGAATTATATTTATTTTGTATTACAAATTTAACCATCATAAAATAAACTTCTTATTCTAATTTTTAATAATAAATGTGTAGGGTATAGCAAAAAAATTAACGCCGCTTTAATATTAAATTTATCAATGTCCAAAAATGGGTATTAACAAAAATAAATTAAATACCCCTTTTTAAAAAACATACTATAATTTTTTTATTGGTTTATTGCTCTTAACTAAGCAAAATATATTTTACTATCTTTACGAGGATAACTTAACTTATTACTTTGAAATTCTTAAATTATAATAGTATTGGGTATTAATATCTAAAGATTCATTTGAGCTTCACTTTTGTTACTCAGTTCTTGAAACAACACACAACACATTATCTACAATTGAAAGTTTGACATACCAGCACACGATATTCAGCGAATACAAAATTACAAATATAATTTATAAGCAGTCTAAAATATTATTAATATACAATATTTAGTCCAACGATTTCTTTTAGAATTTTTCTGAAAATAATACGGGTTTTTCCGTATTAAAAAAAGTTCGCAATTAGAATCAAGAAACACGGTCAAGATCAGCAAAGTTAAATGTTGGTTGAATTGAGTTTTATGGTGGTTAGTCTGGTTAAAAGATAATATATTATATGTCAGTCCCAAACAATCCCTAAGATATAGAAATATTTTCATTAATGTTCATCGTATTTTTTTTACAAAAAAAATGTAATTTTTTAGTATAAAAATATTATTTTCCTAAATAAACATATTATAAAATTTATGTTTTTATATTATACTCAATGCGATACTTTTCAATAGAAAATTGATTTAATTATATGAAAATTTTCTTGAAAACGAGCATAGTGCCTCGCCCAGACGTTACTCATATTTGCCTAAAATATTCATGGAATTCTTCCGCAATAGCTCCGTGCGATTTTATTGGATTTGTCGCAAAAGGAGCCGCGTTATTATTAGTTAAAAGCCTGCTTATAATGCAATATAATAATAATGAAAAAGCGCTAAAAATAAGCAATAACCAAATATAAAATATGAATTAACCGGACATAAGCATGTGGAGATATAAATCACATATTATACAAATCGATAAGACTCGAACGCAATCTGCATCGATTTGGCCCGAACCGTATCTTTGTCGGAGATTGACCTAGAGATAGTGCAGGATACATAAACTGAGATAGCAATTGGATTCTGTGAATAGAGGAAACTACGTTGAGATAAGAATCGAGCAATCCGATGCTCTGTAGCAGTTAGCACGGTCAGCAATGGGCTTCCGCCGGAAGTTAAATGCGGGCGACGGAAGTACAAAGCGTATACATAGAATTGAAAGTTCAAATTCAGAAATGTTTTTAATCAATTCTGAAATTATGCCTTTTGTACTTTGAATATTAAACATAAAATACATTTTTTTTGCTATCAAAATATTCTATCTGATAATAATTATTTATATATGTATATGTCACTATTGCTATAAAAACTCAATACTTTTATGTACATTGGACATATTAATTCATTTAAATAAAAATAATAATATTGTGAATAAAATTTAACTGATTTTATTTTAGATAACATTAATACAAAAATCATTTAAAAGTATTATTTTAAAAAATACATACTTACTACGTATAATTCATTTTTTCTAAAAAATAGTCGTACTCAGTTATAGAAAATTTGTAAGTTTTTTTAATTATAGGCAAAACATTTTAAATGTACGTATTATATAAATTATATTTAATATATGATTCTTTATATAATATATTAATATATATAGTACATAGGTAACATTCAACAAACACACATCCAAGTTAAAGTCTCATGTCTCAATTGTCTAAATTGATGTATCAGCAGTTATCAATTTTAATGCAGACGCTCCCTTTTGCTTTCCAAAATAATTGATCATCATTCATTTAATAACTTTGTTTCGGACGCTTTATCATAGGACATTTACCTACTGCCTAATCGAAGACGATTTATATCAATTGTGCCAAGAGACATAATATATGAACATATAACTATTCTCGGCGGATAAAACCAATTCTAAGCAAAATATTGTTTATGAATATTTATTTTTTTCAATTGAATTATTAATCTGCAAATTTGTATAAAAATACAAAGAAACGATTACAGTATTATTAAATGTATACGTACACGCCCACAATTAGTGTTCCGCGTTGGCACTCGTATATATCTTAGCAAAGTTTCCAGGTCTACGGTCCCTGGAGCACATATATTATTTTATACTCCTACTTTTCGCATTAATCAAACGTAATTTGACGTTGCTGAAAGTTTTATTAAGTCTGAGTGCAGAGTTCGAGAGCAACCGCGATAGATTAGACGCGTCCACGTAAAAATGTCCGTCCCAGGATATTTACATTGGTCCCGGGATCGAAATTGATTCCCTCCAATTAGATTTTATCGGCGCGGGTAACACAGTTCCTTTAATTAAGTATGGGTATAGAGAAACAAAAGTATAGTGAATAAATGCTCTTATTATGATACGAAAAGTCTAATAGGTTCGATACTCGGTTTAGTAGCAAAATAAAATATTAAGAATTTCAACATTTAGTAGTTTATGCTATTCAAATATAATATTAATATTCACTTAAAGTATTACAAATACATTTTTTTTTAATTATATAGGTGAAATTGAGTCAGTTTGTTAAGTGTCGTAGCGGAGTGTTATCAGACGTAGTTGTAAATACAAACTTGAAAAAATGTTTAAATTAACGTGTATTGATTGATGGATATATTAAAAATATAAATAAAATCCTAGTGAATGTAATTTTTTTTCATTGAGTTGTGGATTTAAAAGATATGTGTCGTTCATAAAGTACTTATATTATAGAAAAAAAATATTTGCATTCACTAGATTTTTATTATATTTTTAATACTTCCTTCAATAAATAAATATAATAATCACAAACTGTATTTAAAATGATCCAAGTGTATTCTTAAGCGCTTTCTAGCTATAAAAATATCTTTATGCTCCTCCTAATGTACACATTGAATTTATGAATAATACAGTTGGTTTTATGATTAAAAATAAACAAATTATTCATACATTATCGATGCACAATATATCCGAACCTTGTACGTGTACTTCCTGCGTAACTCCCTCATCCCATATCCGGAAGTCCCTCAACCGTAACATATTTACGCGGGAAAGAAAATCTCACAGGCAACAGGTTTTCTCCGGAAACTCTGGAAAACTTTCGCATATTAAATGAGAACGCCCGATTCAACAATTCGCCTTCGTTTCTTTTCTTCGAAGAAAAAAATACGCCCATAAATCACGTTCATATCAGATATTCATCTTGTTTTTTCTTCTTTATCATATTATTCAACATTGTTTATAAACACGCACAAGATTTATAAAGATTTTTTATACCAGAACGTACATCGAGGTATATTTTGTTACGTTGAACCATAATATACTTACGAATTATTATTCATTGTTGATGATAATAGTGATCTAAAAATAACGCTTGGCTGGATTTCTATACTAATATATTTTTTAATTATCTAGATACTGCGAGTTCAAGAATACATTTCATAGAACTTTTTAAAAATATTTACTACGTGTCTTTTATTGTCGTCGCTTTTTCCTATGCAATAAATATATGATTTTGTATAGTTGTGAGGCATCTTCGAAAACAAAACAGGCATATACTTATTTTTTCCATTTTTTACGTACAGGCATATATTTAATGCTTCTTTCTTTCCCTCATAACCTAATAGCTTAATGGATACTACTTTATAATACAATATTTCTCACATTTCAATCCAACTAATGACTCTTAAAAATATATGTTCTCTTATTCTTATTTGCATCGTAATTTGCGTTAGATATGATTTTTTTAATAAACACCACTGATTTGAATTTATTATAAAATATAAAGATTATCGAATTGAAATGAAGATAATTAAATAAATAAATGCGAGGATAATATGCATATAATAAGGGGGTATTTTATTAAATTTTATGCATCATTATTTAATTACACTTTAATACATCATTAATTTTATCAATTTCTCTGTCAGCTTTAGTTAAAATATTTTATACATCGGAAACGGCTATAAATCTAACCTCGTGCCACTGGAACCTTTCATTTGAATAATATATTAGATTATCATTTAGATACATTGCATTTGCCCTTTGATAAATATCAACGTGAATATTGAAATAAAGAATCTTTTAATAAAAAAAGTAATAAATAAAAAATACATTTTAAAAACAATTTTCATTGACATAAGTGTGTTTTACAAAATTAATAAAATGCCAACTGTATCAACATTGTTAATTTTTAATTTGATTGTGTGAAAATTCTTCAATTTATGCATAAATATGGTCTGTATATTTTTTTATTTACTATATTAGGTAATCTTAAAATAAATGTGTTTTTTTTTTTTATTAAAGTTTAAACAGTTTTTAACTGTTGTTACGTAGGTATTTTGATTTATGTTGTGTTGAAGCACATCTAGACTCAAATTCTTATATTTAAAAAAATTGGGTTCTAAAATTTACAAGTGAGAAATTAATACAAAATTAAATAAAAATAAAAAAAAAATCAGCATCTACGGTCACTTAAAACATTTGTGAAATGGTAGGTAATTCATTAGATATCCGTAAAAGTCAAAAATGTTTAAAAAATTACAATATCAAGAAAAGTCCTGGATATGGTAGACCAGCAAAAGGTTTTATTTCATCTACCTTATTCTCCAGACTTGAATCCTTCTGAATTCCATTTATTTGGGTTGATGCAACGCTCTGTAAAAAAATTGAGTCTAAGGTGACTTTCGGAATATTTTGCAGTGAAAATGTCATCAAAGCTTCTAATATTATATATAATAATATAATTTTAAAATGACCGATAAGCGGGAGAAGCTTATATCTCTGGATGCAGTTGGTTCATCTCAAGTACACATATGAATTTCATCATCATGTAAACTGTGGAACCCTTTATTTAAAACATACATGTTTCGTTTATAGTATGAAACAGAAACAGTTTAGTCAGTTTAGGATATGGTAGTACTTTTTTCAAATCAAATGTAAAAAAAAAATTGTTTGCTGGGTTTCTTAGGCTAGCGCTTAATCTTCTTGTAAAGCTTTTCTAGTTAGTTCGGCATATTTTAAATGAAGTTCTTGCTGTTTCATCAGATTAGTTTTTTTCAATATTGCGTGACGTTTTAATTTGCATATTGAGCGAATCGCAATTTTAGCACGTGTCTTTACGTAGATGATGAAAGTAAAAATTGTATTCTTTGTTAAAAATATTCCCATAGATTTTCTTCTTAACATAACGTGTTATTTTCCATACATTTATCAACGTATAAATTGTACATTTTTATTATATTAAATTCAAAGTTTAAATACTTTCTATTTGGTTTGTGAGACCTTTCTGATTAAGAAAAACTCTCAATGTGTACTTTTTCCTCACTGGTTTTACTGGAGGAAGCTTCTATTCTACCACGAAAATCTTCTTCAAATTTTTGTTGCATTGAGAGCACGGTCCACTCTTCCTTTCGATATATTAAATAAGTCAAAAAAAATCTTTTGTAGATCGTTCCTCTGTAATTACTCGGTCGCATTCTTCTCTTAGCACATTTCTGTGTAAAATCATTGGTCTGTAAGATTCCAAAAGCAACTATGAAAACTAACTAACATAGCACGCTTTTCAATTTTTATAAAAATAATTGTAATTTGAGTGAAATTGCCTCACTTTTAATGTCAACAAACAATTATTATCATTGGCTAAAATAAATTATTAATAAAAAAAGTACACTCTTATTTATAGATATGATTGTGAATTGATTAATAAATTAGCTCTATTTTTTTTTTTAAAAAATGGACTTGCCCCACTTTCAAAATCAATAATGCTCTATTTTTGAAATGATTTATACAAATAAAATATATTAAAAACATTCACATTTTTTATTAACTGTTTTTTAAAACTTTTGATTACAACATTCTGTACAGGAATGACAACAGCTATTGTTTTACAATAGCAATTTACATGACAGAATAGTAGTGATTATATTATAATTAATTTGTAAGATAACGTGAAACATTCCAAGCATTCGTATAAAATTCTGATAAAAAATTCTCATTACGAACCAACCGGTTTATTAACATTCTTAAACGTCCGCAGCCTAGCTATCGATTGGACTATCAAATAAAATGAGGATGAACGAATATAAAAATATTTAAAATACATTACCTATCTCTAGCGATAGAAGAAAATTGGTAAAGTTGAAATTTATGGTATCGTCACGGTATAAAGACCCGTCGCCCACTGCGCTCAAGCAAAAGACGCAATAAAATAACGTTGCAGAATAGATGCACCGATAGGGGCCGTTCAATAAGAATGGTTTGTGGGATAGGTAGTAACCATTACTCATACTAAATGCCGCATACCCACGTGATATATTCCCTGTAAGAATCCACGGAGCGTTTTGTCAGCGCGGTGGAAAGTGTAGAAATTTTTCAAAAAATTTCTCCAACAAAAGACCCGCCCCGGGACATTGAGTTTATCGGATATAAATTTGGCACATTTGATACGTCATTGTCCTTATATATTTCGTTCTTATTTTGAATTCCATAAATATGTTTTAGGAGAGGTAATATATTACTTCTGTAGAGTTTAAGGGTTAAACGTGTCAAATATTTAATTTATAATACCATTAGAACACCTTTCTATTTCGTCATGAAATCTCATGTTTACTTCCTTTCTCAATTGAACTACATAAAATACTTGAATCGTTGAAAATTATTAGGTTATTAAATATGCATAACTATACTGGAAATACTTAGAAATACTGCAATAAGCTAAGAAGAAGCGGTGCGCCGGCAACACTGCAAACGCACCCCCAGCTCCAATTCCCTCGCGGAGCTTTTGCGCACCGTCAAAATTACAACGTGACGCGTTATGAAAGCTTAATCCGGACGTAGGCCGATCTCTCGCCGTGGCCATTAATCAAGCTTTCGCCACGTTTTAAAAACGCAATTTGCATGCTAAAAATCGCGCGTCGATTAAGCTTCGGCGTAGGAGGATTGATTAAAAATTAATTCGCGGCGACCCAGCGACGCCGACGCTACTTTTACGAAATGCAATAATACACACACATACATACAAAACATATTTTTTTCCACCCGGTTTTCATATGCGACACAATGTTTTATTAACATCGCTCATCTCCGACCCTGATTGTGGACGCTAACGAGTTTTTTTGGCATCATATATGCCTACCCCTCAGGTGACAACCCCAGAGGCTGTGCCGGGATGAATGAAGAATTTATTCCGAAGGGATTTAATTTAAAAAATATTAGAGTCAAAACTCGGACATAATGAATTATACACGTTTGCATTCCATCTGTCATGCATACAGTATCGTAACTACAATATCTTTTTATTTTATATTATTTTATTTTTAAATTAATAATATGTAGATTTACTACTTTCTTGTATCATGTCCAATCTCAGACTTTGTTGAAAAGTTAAAGTATCCCTCCCAGTCCTTGACTACACAAAAAACTTCAGCTGTATTTTTCGCAAACATGACGATCTTCTTTCTTGCGATCTATTTTTAACCTTAAATTTTTATTATTATTGCGGTATGAAAAAGTTTATATTTCGGACCTCGAATCATGAATCGTTACAAAAGTACTCCACCTTTCTCCGTTTGATATTAAAAGGAGTTTCGATCGCGTCCTATCATGAATAGAATTCGATCATTAGCGACTCTCTTAATCAATGAAACTTTTAGCATAAAACTACATTTCAAATGCTTCCGGTCCATTGATTGTATAAATAATTAAAGTCCAGGTCATCTATCACTTTACGAATTTAATTCTAATCTGATTATGTAAGTGCTTGTTTGTGAAATCAGCTTTAAATTTGAAAAACTGGCTTCTAGCAATTTTAATTTATTTTATCGATTATTATTTGATCGATGTTCATCCGTAGGCCCTTTTATAAACATTTTTATTTATACTAGTCGTCAACGTACTCAAAAAATATTTCCGTGTCATCAGCATAACATATATTGTTTATTGACTCTTCACCGATTTTTGTTATTTTTTGTCCATGAAGTATTGCTTTGAATATGGCTTCGGAATATAAATTGAAAAGAATAGAAGTAAGATTACATCTATATTTTTGGTTTGACCTTTGCTGATTGATTCTTATACAGGCGGCCCATGACTTTTGCACATTTTTTTACGCAAATAATATCATTTATTTTTGTCATTAATGCAAAAATAAACGATATTATTTGCGTAAATTAATGAATCAGTTCATCAAGTCAATTTACATTAAGAGATTTAATATATGGACCGCAATAAACAATATTGGAGACTCGTGGGCTGAAATAAAATAGTCAACAATGAATGGTTTCTAGAAACAATTATGCCCACAAATGATGAGTGATTTTATAAATTCTGAAGAGACCCTAGAAACTATGAAATAGTTAGCCTAATGAATAAGTTAAACTTGGACGTGTTAATGAGTTTATTGAATCTCATTTAGTACCTCTGTCAAATAAATCTTAATTGAGTAACAAAAGTTAAAAGAAATACACAATAAATGTGAGAAAGAAGAAGCTGATAAAATCGAAAAGACTTTGAGAATCAAAAATATGAATTAAAAATAATAATGACAAATTTTTGCTTATCGTGGAAGAATGTTATCCCAATGGAGAACGTATATCTTAAGTACCTACGTAGGGCTATTGAGCAATACATATCATATTATATTATGAAGATAGTATTTAACTCTTGACAAGGTAATAAAGAAAACACCTGTGCACTACAATATGATTTTGTTGCATTGCCTGGCTTAGGTATCGATCACCATATTTTTTTCAGTTCTTTTATCTCTTCTGATTATCGTACATAATGAATTTCTCCCTGAAGTAAATAATTCAAATAAACAACAATTTATAAAAAATTAAGAACACAACTCATATGACAATTTCATTGACTTAACGCCGATATTTAACTAAACAAGAAATCGATTTAATATGTTATATAATTGCAATTATTTTTTTGGAACTATCGTTTTTTATTTTACATATCTATTGTAAATTTAAGTGTAGTTTTGTCAATGTTTTTTATTGTTAATTATTTTCACGACTGACAACACACTATAGACCGTTTTCCGCATTGATGCATCTCCGGCATTTTATAATCGAATCGAACCAATTAAGTTTTCAATCAGAGGTGTCTATCGTCACAATCGGAGGATGTCAGTATTCGATCTTCGTACTCCACTGAACAAGATTTTATTTCGTTTGACGAAAAGTCATTCAACCACAAAATGTCACCAGGAAGCTTATATTACTAATAAAATCAATTAACACGTACATAAATATCTAATATAATATTCATATTAGAGTTTTTTTTAAATATATGCAAAATCAATATTAACGATATTATACAGATTTCAAAGAAATACTTTTATTTACATATAGTATTTTGAATTAGTGTATCAGTGAAAATGCTGAAAAAACGGTTGTGTAATAATTAATATGTAAATGTAATAATTATGATAGAAAATCGGAAAACATATTTCAATTAAATTAAAATGACACTAAATGCGTTATTGTTAATTATAAATGACTGTAAGATAATAATGTTAACAGTTTAGAAAATATTTAATAGTAGAAATTATTTAGTAATTATTAAAGATAAACGATTTACACAATCAAATACACTTCATTATATTATATAATAATAAAAAATAAGTTCACTGTCTAGGATGAGAAATATATTAAACTTCAATATGAAGAAAAACTTTATTCATATTCACTATTGTGCAACGATATTACTTTAGTTCAATGAAACAGATTAAACAATATTACAAAGTATGATAATAATATTAAGTCAAGACAAATCTACTAATTAAAAATCATGCTTGAACGAATCAAATTTAATTAACTTAATTAATTAATTTATTAATTTAAATTAATTTTTAATTAATTTAAACAATTTATTTTTTTATTTTAAATTAATTTTTAATTAATTTAAACAAATTTAATTAAATAATTTAATTAAGTAATAGTTTTGTATTTTTATATTTATTATAAAATAATAAGCTTTTATTAATTTTAAGCATTATAATGACAAAATATTATGACTTTAATAAAAAAGTCATATTATTTTGTCATATATATGAAAATAAAAATAAATTCCATTTTTTTTTAACTGAATTAATTATTATTATTATATTATTATTTTTTATTATTAACCTAAAATATTCAACTATCAAAGCCACTTTTGGATCTGATACCTCTATGTAAAAAAACATATTAGTAACCCAAGTGTGTGGCTCTAATCGAGTCATGCCACTTTTTTCACCACTGGAATTTTTGTCCGCAAAATTGCCATTTTCCGGCGCCGCAGTCGAAAGTTTCACACAAAAGCTCTCGTCGCACGGAAAGCTCATCGGCGAGAATTTGTATTTGTCGCCGATAGCAGCGGCGGGCTTAACGCGACTTGATGTCTCTGGCTGGAGCTGGAGATAAGGAGTAATGCTCGAGCAAACTGCGTGTCTCTCTTTTCTCATGGCAACCCATTCACGGCTGCAGCCATAAAAGTGTTGCCAGGCGAATATCTATCACTCGCACCAATCCCGTGTGGGACGCTACCAGATAGCGTTCATTCGTAACTTCCGGACGTTTCGCTGGCTAAAAACTTGTTTTATGACATGTCGAATTGTATACTTTTCGACTGATTTGCTGTTCCGAATGCCAATAGACAATCGGGTGTGAAGAATGGCCCAAAACGAGCTTACGTTCGTTTTATATTGTATTATACAAATAGTTCCACATCATACGCAAAAGCTGTGGAAGCAATTTTTTCACACATCACGTTGTTCTAATCTTAATTTTATTATTAAAATATTAATTATGATGAATTTCTAAACTACATTTAGGGTTTCTAAAGCTTGAGAAACACTGCTTTGAAAAATATGTATTATATAATCAAAAATGGCGCCTGATCAGTCACTCTGTGTTTAAGTAAATAGTGATGGCGGTGATATCACCAAAGCACGTGCAATAAATATCTATTAAGCTTTTAAATAATGAGATGAATCATTTATTTAGTAGTCAATTTAATATAACTATTTCGAAAATTCTGTACCTTTTTACTACAAAGATTTATCTATCAAATCTAAAAATATATTTCTCTAAAGTCTTGTTAATTATGTAGACGACATTTTATTTTTTAGAAATGTAATTTTATTCAAAATAATGAATTACATTTATTATTTTGTATAAAATAAAATTTTAAATTTTTTTAAATGTAGTTTTTAATCAATCATTTAGTCCAAAAGAGACAAATATAAGTAGCACTGTCCGAGTTTTGGCGTCTGGGGCAAACAAAAAGATTATTATTTAATATGTTGCAACAATTGAGAAGTATCGTGCGTGGGTGCGCCTGGATTTTGGACGTCGAGTTGGATCAGTGGATGCAAAGAGAGAAGCGGCGGCTTTTTCGATCTTCGCTAATCTAAAGTTGATTCGGCCTCCTTCTCCTTCTCTTTTCTTAAAAATCTGATACCTGGAATTCTGAAGTGGATGTTCCAGTGAGAATGTCTGAGGGAAAATGATGAGTGAAAGTGATTTTTGGTTGCCCGCGTTCCCGTGTATATATGGGCTCTTTCGAGGATATTTTACTATACGCCCCTTTTTTCTGTAAGACGATTAATTACAGAAGGGTAACTAGTATTTTTTTTAAAAATTGCGTTTTGATTATCAAGGCAGATATTTTCTGAATTATAGCGTGTACTTTTTGACTTTAGCTGGTAAAAGCTTTCTCACGGTTGTTTCTCATTTTAACGAATAAACCTGTTTTTTTAAACGGTTAAAACGCTTTATCCCAAGCTGAACTGTCATTAATCCCTCTAGTCGTGAATAGAGAACGCTCGGCGCCGACACAATTTTATTACTTTTGACGTGAATTTTTGACATCTGTGAAGTGATAATTGTTTTTGTGCCCTTCTATTGGCCAAATTTCGACTTGAATACATTTTGACCAAAACTCTCATAGCAATTAATTTTAAAATAAATAAATCTACTTTTGTATGCGCTTCGTGGCATAGGAAAAGCTGCTTTAAATTGAATTTAAATGATATTTGAATATATTTTTTTTTTATAAAATGCTTGAAGAAGTGAGTTCCGACACTTTTTTTGTTTAAAAAATACCCTGCCTATAAGTATTAACTACCAGACAGAACATATGGAAATCGGTGATATTTATACAATTATTTTTAAATTATTATGTTTATTTTAATTTATAATCAATAAAAGTTTTTGATGATAGTGCATTCTTATTAATTTTTATTAATAAAAATCGAGTTTGTTATCATGGCTCGAGCCCGCGACTTCTAGATTACCAGTCTAAGCCTTACGTTCTACGCTATTCATACATATACAATGAAAACCGGGTTCATTATTTACAACACATTCAGTAATAGTGTAAAATAATAAATTAATAAATTTTTGCATTATAAATCATTCATTTATGATAAGAATAGCATTACAGGAAGTTCACGATTGCGATCGTTAGACAGATAAATTTGTTATAAACGAATCATTACAACGCGAGGTTGTGCTTTACATTATAATATAAAATACGTTTGGTGATCTTGATTGGTGATACACAATAAGATGGCGTCTCTTCTTAAATGTAAATTTTCAGCATGATTACCTTTCTTTCATTGTAAAATTATTAGACTGCGTAGGATCAAAATAACATAATTCCCAGAAAGTATTTAGGTATTTCGTTGCAAAACCATTAGAAGAGAACGTCCGTTTTTCAAATGTATCATATAGGTATATAGTATATATTTATATATAATTTGGCTTCTGGTCGGATAACAAAGTTAAAACAACGGCACGGACATCTTTCCAACAAAAGACTTAACTACTTACGGGTTTAACTACTGTATGTAAACTGGCTTAAACCCCCGGCGGCCCGAAGCTTTCGGCCCATTGTGAGTCGAAAGGGATTTAAAGCGTTTTATTGCTTCCTCGACATTAGGCCTAACCGGACTGGTTCGGTTCGGTTCCGGCGCTACAAGATTTTACGCACAATCCCTACCCCGCGGATACGACCACCGCTCGGATTAAACGTCTAAGCGCTAGCCGGTTAAATTGGTTTACTTTTGCAAGAGATCAGAACACTGTCCTTATTTTTTAATTATTGGTATTTTCAATAAACGAAAATGCACACACCCCGAGCTAAAAATTGACGACCGTTGATATATTGCGGCGTCAAGGAATCGTTTTACTTGGTAATAAGCTTGTCGTTTCGCATGATTGATGATATGAGCATACCCGATACGCAGGCGATACTTGCACAAATTTTGCGACGACAATATTTCACGTCGCGAAAGCTTGAATATATTATACGGCGAGTGGAGACGAACGAAAATGAAAACAAAATCTATCTAAGTATATGCATATGCATGTTTGGTTATAAATTGTGCAAAATAGTAGCGCAATTTTAATTTTTGCGCCTACACAAAAAAATAACCGGCCAATCATCATTTTTTTATTTAAATACGATTATCAATAAAAAACTGATATAAGCTTTAGAAAACATCTACACTGAAATACATATAAGTACAATCAATATCACACATATAAATACAAAAGTTAAAACTTTACTTATTCCGTAAAGAAAATAGCGAGATAAAATTACGCAGACGACGTGAAATTTTCAAAGGCACATTCACGTGATTTTTGTTCGGTCTTTTGACATTTTTATGTAATAAAAAATCTTTGCAAATATCAAAATATGTTTTGAGATTAATATTTATTTAACACTTGTAAATCCCCAGTCAAACATTTATTCACAAACCTCATTGTAAGTTTCAAGGCATATAATTCAGTGGCTACTTTATGTGAATCATACGTTTTTCCGTTTTCCGACAGAAAAACGGCGTCTGCAACTCGTCAACAACAATGAAACAACCTTACACAATGCACACAGCCTCCGCTTTTATGCACAATGCATATTGCCAACGCGATTCATCTCAAAATTGAAACACTTCCATTGTATACATCCGGAAGTGGGTGTCTGTGGCTAATTTCGTCGATTATGGCGTGTTTTATACTTCTGACACTCTTTCATTCATAAGTACATATTTTCATCCCATATCTATACTATTATAGTATAAAAAAATTGTCCCTCTTTTTTTAATTTAATTTTTGTATAGGTTAAGAATATATTATATATGTGGATTGATTCTTAAATAAGTATTAAAATTACAGCAATGTAAAATGGATTCAGTAACGAGCTTCCAAAACACACATCAATTTCATTATTTTTCATAGGTAATTATAATATATTTATAATTTAATTATAGCATAAAATAAACAAGCAATACCTTAATTAATTAATTAAAAATATAATAAAATTAAATTTTTAAAAATTTTCATAGCACCTTTTATTTATTAAAAAATAAATTTAAATGAATATTTTTTATTTTTTTACAACCGCTGCATTTTTTATACCGCTGCACAAAAAAAGGTATGTCCGTGCAAAATGTTTGAAAATATGCATGTTTAATATAGATAGAAAATAGTTGAATGGCGAAAAATTGTTCATAATTTTCTCCACTACACTGATTGGCCTTATCTTTACTTTGCTAATCTATCAGTTAGGAAGAAACCCCTACGCATGAGAACTGGCAGATTGTAAAAACGTACGGGGGCTATTCACAGAGTTACGCTATAAAATTGCCTGTCCAAAAAGGTTTTAATCTTTATTTTCCTCGAAATATTAAAAATATAAATTAGCAACACTTGTTTTTTTAATTTTCTTTACAATTGGGGTATAAATATGGGAACCCGAAATTCCTTCGTAACTCGGTCCTTCGATTATATGACTATAATATTTACAATAGTAATTATTTAAGTATAGTGTTTTTTTGGTATATATATTTAAGCACCTAACTTCCCATGTGCTTTCCTACGTGATATACAGGATAGTTAAAAAATACATGGCGGTTTTAAAAATAAATTAAATTTAAATGTAAAGCGTAAATATTCACGGTTTAAAACAGAAACATTTATCTTATTGTTGAGAATCTAAGTAAAACACTATATTGCTATAAAAGCTCTTTCTTGCTGAAAATAATAGACATGCTACGAGTTTTAAAAATAAGATTTATTGTCTGCAATAATTCTGCACTAGTGAAAATTAAGATTTTCATTTGCAGAAGTTAGGAATAAACAAGGATTTAATAAGTTTTAATAATATATTAATCTCGCAAAGAAGATTTTGTCTTTCACCGACTCGAAAATCGCAGACGTCCATCCTTATATATTATTTAGTTATTCTAAGAGAATTTTATTTTATATATTTTCTACCAAAAATCATTGAGCTACCTTTTTAATATATTTGTTTTTCTATAATAATATTTGATTCTGTCAGTAGCAAAATCGAAATAAATGAAAATCTAATATAGAGACATAGTCTAATTGCAACATTGCTTAATTTCTGCTTTCATTTGTAATTATTGTAAAAACATTAATATTTTCATTTATGTAAAAAATTACTACACATATCCATTTAACAAAAAAGTCCTGGGCTTGAGAAAAAATTATTTATTTTACATAAACGTTTTGCAACAAAATATACTATAAGTAATTTTTAGTTGCTTTTCTTGAGAGAGAAAAGTGTATTCTCTTGGGGGTGTTTCGAATTTGCGCAAAGTGGGAGAAATATGAATGGATTTCGCAAAACTTTTAAAATTCCCTCGGAAGCTAAAACTATTTAGCCACAATCTTAACGATGGAGCGACTGTTGAAAGTTAAATAGAAAACGGTCCCGGTGGAAAATGCAGCTGTATGAGAAACAATTGTAGCCGACCTGACTGAGATGTGTTCGAGATGATTTAATTAACGTTCAACCGCGAAAGCGTATTGTTATACTTAATAAAAATTTTCTCTCTTTCCATAATTCTCTATTGTTCTGAAGAACAAATAAACGGAACACGGCATTGTGACAAATTCGATACGAATATAATAAAAGCTTAACGCCTGTGTGTAACAAAGCGAAACTGTCGAAGATGATCCGTTTTCGATTCATAACATTGCGAACTTATTTATTAATTTAATAATTTTAAACAATAAATTGAAATTATGCCACAAAGATTAATTTATAACTATTGTTTCTTAAAAAGTGATGTGAGACTTTGCAGCCAGAAAATCTGGTTTAAAACATATTATTTCAGATATAAATTACCACATATATAAAGATATGTTGATTCCAGCGGAGTACAAATGACAGGTTTTAGAAGTAGCAATCTTTCGTTCAGGGGTAATCGAATAATTCTTTAATCGTCATTATGTGGTGATGTCACGATCTGCTCTATTATAATATGAACAAGTGTCACGTCTTTAATATCGATTGTTCGAAAAATCGAACAATCGATTTAAAAGCCCTGAAGATCGCCGACGTGAATATTAAGAACCAATCGAGCTATATTCGGAACATACTTTCTAAAAAAATACAATTTCTTCTAATTTGAGGAATTTGTGCTTTGTAATAGTTCAGAAGTCTTAAAAAATCCTAATTAGGCATTTTCACGCTCTATTTTTACTCGTTTTATTTATAACCAGGTCTGTTTAAAGGCAAAATAATAACGTTTTTAATTAAATACAAAAAATAAATAATAATTAAAAGATTTGAGACTGGTTACTAACTTGAAAAAACTGTCTTTCAAATGCCGTATATTAAATATATATTAACCCATGACTAACTACTACTACTTGAACTCTTGCATTAGTATAAAAATAAGAATGTTCGTTTATTGCTTTATTTATTTGTAGGCTATTATAAGGTTTTTGATAATAGTATAAGAAAGTTTATTATATAATATTTATATAGCTTTTTTTTTAATGACTTGCAATTTATTAAAAATAAAGTTACTTGTGTTACTCCCCACCAAGCAATCATATATTAAAATGTGTATCGTTGTTTGTATATTAAGATTACATTTTTTGTAGTAAGCGCGCTCTTTCTATTAAATATCGATCTGAAGGCCGCAATGGCAGCACGCCCTTTAAAGCGAAATTTTATTGTTAAATTTAAGCTAGGTGTGAACCCATTGTTATAACACTAGATTTGCGAATGATCTATAGCTCTTTATTTTAATAAATATGAGTGATTTTTGTGCATTTTTAAAAATTATGACGTCTCTACTTATGATTGAAAAATATTTTTATATTATTTTACCGAAGTTAAAGAATAACAATTGAGGTACTAAAAACTGACTGAATCGCGTTATACTTATGTAATTAAAACATTTTTATGAAAAGTGTTTATAATAAACCTTATTTTAAAAAAAAAACTTATTTTAATAATATTATTTACTTGTAGATTTCAGCACATTATCATCAAGTGCATTAAATATCCAAACTGCGATACACATGCTTTTAAAAAAAAGTGAAACTTTAAATTTTTATGTGTGATTAAATTGTATGGAATGCTTGCACAAACTATGCTACAGTAAATATGAATATTAAGTATGAATACATCCATCTCGATTTACCTGTATCGCATTAAAAATCTATCGCAACACTTACATTTACATATCGCTAGAAAACGTTAGAGATAAATTAATAAGCGATGAAAATGCACGTCGCTTTCCTCCGTCCGGAGAAATCAATTATGAATAAACTCGTTGCAGTTTTCCGACGGAAAAATTACACACGTGCTACGGAAATTTCCTTGCCGTTTCATGATTAAACGAATTTCCACGAGAGCACGGCTGAGACAGAAAATTTTCTACTTATGAAAAAATAAATAAATAGAAATGTGATTTTTTGTATCAACATTAGCACAATGGATAAATGCTCCTAGGCTGTATTTATTATTTAAAAAATAATTTCACATAGCCAAAAGTATCACAATGAACGAAAAAAACACCGTATCACAATATAGCTATTTCGATCTGAAATGCAAGAATTATATTATGATTTAAGTAGTTACTGATCATGAGAATGTGAATCATTTACGTAAGGCTCATCTTAATAAGATCAGTGACATTTGTACCTAAAAATCGGAATACAAGTGTACAACCAATCAACATCAGCTATTTTGAAAGCGGAGCATTTATTATTCATTCATTCGCGTTTTGACAGTTCGCACGGACTCTATGCGACATTTCAATCGGGACGACACGACATTCTCCGTGTGATCTCTCTCCGCCGCTTGTTCCGCGGGGACCTTTTTCAAGAATTGAAGTAGCCCTTTGTGCCGGCGCCCGCGAGCTACTCAATGTCTCAAAGGGCCTTTGTGCGGGAGCGTCTCCTCGTCATCTCCCGGTTCGAGTTTCATTCCCGGATTTTCATCTCTCACTTTTGATGCGTGGAATCCTTCAGATCGTTTCGGATGAACGCTCGCGAGTCGAAGCCGGCCAATTATGTACGACGATTGATTTACGCCCACCGGTCCCTTTTCGAGCTTGAAGAATCGAGGGAATACGTGTCTAGGTACTAATTCGCCTGCATTTTCTTGATTAGACGGCAATGAATAGATTCAATTGAATCCAATCGAGGAATTCTAGGCATTGAAATATTTTTGAAATTTTTTTTATAAATATGCCATTTCAGTGAAATCATATCGGAATACATTTCATATTTTTACCAGTGAAAATATAATTTATTTAGTAAAGATATATGGTTTTAACTTTACCATATGTAGTAATATATACATGTAGGTACACACTTATTATTATTTATTTATTTATTATTATTATTATTATTATTTATATATAAATTGTTTTTTGCGCTCTCTTATTAGTCAAAATTCGGTTTAGATGTGCTATATTTAATTCTCACTTATTATAAGTCGTAATATTGTTATAAAAAGTCTTAATATAAACGCTAGATTACCGAGCGTTTTCACTGCGACGGTACGATTTTATTGCTTTTGACGTGGATTCTAAGTAAGAGAGCCCCTTGAATTTGACCAGAAAAATGCATATCATTTAATGAAATACTATGAATCTTAATTAAATGGAAATATTAAAAAAAAACAACTACTGACTAGCCAACTTTTGTCCCCCCCCCCCACCCACACCCTTAGAAAAAATCTGAAATAACACAAAAGAGCCTTTGTGTGGTCCCTCTCAAAATTATTAACGTTATATTAGTAGTGTATGTAAGACCGGCCTATTTCATATATTAATTTAAATTATGAAGATTTTTCTACTTAGTATATAAGTATATATATTTATTTTTTGCGAAATTCGTTTTAATTATCTTGGGAAACGGTTGTAATATAACGTGAAATTTTTAAAACTAAAACACCGCACATTGTCGCTCATAAAACGGTGGCAGTTGGCCTTAAAGCGTTTTGACCTGGCAAATGTAAACTGTCGCCATGGAATATCGCTGCAATATATGAAACCGGCGAAGTTGCATCGTAAAAATATAGATTACGCCAACGTCGGACCAGTGTGCATTATGTCTGGTTATTGTGTTTTACGGTGCACTAAAAACACAGCCATATATAATAGTTGCACCCGGCCCCAGAGCGCGTCACTGCGGTCATTTCGTTTCGAACAATATCGCTTAATACTATAGCAAACGTTTAATGGCTGCCATTTCGAATGAGAACTTTAAAATTAACGACACGTTTTTATTTTCAGTATCTGAAAAATTACAATACAAAAATATGCAAATTAAAAATATTTTTGCACTAGACATCTAGCGGCAAGTAGATGAACTTTTGGTATTCAGTTTATTTTATATTTATTTAGTGGATTGAAACTTTGCTAGGAAAGCTAAGGAAATATTGTATTATAAATTATTTTCTGAATTATAATAGATGTCGCTATAAAAATATCAAATAATAATAATATTTATTAAATTAAATTTAAAAATAATAAATATTGTAATAATATATGTATTATTACAACATTTATAATTTTAATATTTCAAATATTAAACATTTTGGGCGTATTAATTTTTGATTAAATTTATTATTTATGTAAAAATTATTAAACTTATTATTTTGTAAAAATGATTTTTATAGAAAATAATACCAATAAATTAAAGATTATTTTATTAAACTTATTTTTATTTGATTGCTAAAAGCAATCATTGTCGTTTTGTTGATTTTCAAATTGGATAATAAAATTTTGATTTACGTTTTGCCTTACTTGGTTGTTAAATTCATAGAATTTAGACTTTTATTAAATTATAAAAAATACTTGATTTTAAAAATAAAAAGTAATGCAAACATAAATTTAACTTATCTTTAAGCTTTCTTAGATACATTTTCGATTTAATTATTTGAAGGTTTGTGATTATTATGTGAAATACTGGGTGTCCTATACGATTATCCTTTATTGACGCCAAACCCTTTTGACATGTGACAGATTTCCTTTTAATTGTTTAAAGCTGAAGTTGTCTTGTGCATGATCTCTCAATTAATTAGTAGTATATAAAGCTCATTATTGACGAGGCTCAAAAAGCTATAACTAAAGCTAACTAAAATCGATCACGTGATCAGCTGAGTCGCTCGCGATCAACCGTTCATGCTGGTGGCGTTTTGAATCTAAAGCATCTATAGACGGTACGCCACTGCTTCTTACATATTATTTATATATCGTTTATTTAGGGTAAACCCTGTACTTGTTCCAGATGGTAGGACCACTACCTGAAAAAAAAACATTCAATCACACTAATACAAATTATTATAAAATGTTTTTACTATAAACATTGTCAACGGTTTGTATTTGTAAAAATGCGCTGAAACTGAGCGTATAATTATTGTATGCCACTTAATATATTATAATATGGACTCTAGGGGCTACAGCTTCAATCCGGAAATAGCCACACCATATATGTATGTATGTATTACATAAAATCGGTCGTACCACTCGCTCGACAATTGATTCAACATTTCAACAACGGTACCATGAACAATCGATGAGCTCATGTAAAATCATTCGTGTGCATCATCCCTTACCGGATATCGACAAAAAACTGATCGCGTGCATGTGCTCAACGTCAATTTGTGCTAAAGCAACATTTCCGGTACGTTAATGTGGGAAGCTGAATAATCTACCCCTGCTGCTCTGTATCTCCCCCATTTTGTGATTGGACCGTGAAGCGCAATAAATAACAATATTTTGAAGTAATAAATACAACCGTAAAGTAATATGATCGATAGCTGCATAAAAATGAAAGTATAATAACCCGAGATTGACCCCAAAACGGTTATACGAGATATTATATTATAAAAAAGCATATTTTAAATGCAAATTGGGCAATTACACGAACAGCGACAGCTTTCACCGATTGCAATGGACGAAAATAAGAAAAAACACTTTTGGCATAATTTATAAAATAACGTTAATGACAAAATCTTATGTTGAGTTTTTGTTTAATACTTTATGATATTAAATCAATTTTGAATCAAAACGAAATGAATTTATGGCACAGTGCTTAGTAATTGAACTTTAAATCGGTCCTTCGACCCGGCTCACCTATATCGTTTTACTCCACTTGACTCTTGTTTTTATAAGCTGTGGTTTAAAAAGGGAATAAAGATTGACGTAATAGGTTTATTGCAATTGATGACTCACTGTGATGTGCAACAATTGGATGGAGCAGATGTATATACTGTTATGTAAGTCGAATTTACTAGTCAAGAAGAATAATTTAAATCGAGAAGTGATCGCAGCTAATTTATTTTTTTTTACTGTGAGAAATATTCGGAAATTAAAAAAAGTACAAATATTTTAGTATTTAGGTAAATAAGAAACTTTTTAATTTTGATAATAATTTACCTTGAAAGTTTTTCATTCAAGTTTTGTTATTACCGGTACTGTATAAAATATATTTTCGTGTTGTTTGAACGTGTATTTAAAAATGTTATTTTAGAAAATATTGTAAAATTTTTTTTCTATACTTATGTACTGACTTGTCAGTGGGATTATTTTTTAATAAAAATCTAAGTTATTTAGTTATAAATTAGTATTATTGTGTAGCAATTTTTAAATCACGCGCAATCTGATGCTCTCGTAGCTTTGTCTGCGTCTTCACATATCGGGTTGAACTTGGAGTTTGAACGTCTTAGATGGAAGAGGGAAGCGGTTGCATTCCCGGTCTATGTTTGCCGTAGTGTACGAGTTCAGATCATGTGTCTCAAGTCGGGAGCAACTGGTAGAAGTTATTATTGAAGGTTTTTGATGGAAGACAATTCTGAATTATAATATTTGCGCTCTGTATGCGCTTATATACGCTTGGTCGTGATGAAGAAAATGTATTTGCTCTGTCTCCTCTATACGCGTGCACCAATTGCAGCGATTTTCAATAGCGGAATCACATATTTTATTTCCGTCGTTCTTCTTATAAGAATCATATAAGAAGAACGTTGGAATTTAACCAAGCTTCGGTGAAAGGGGGACATAAAAGACCATATATTCTATGGTTTTTGTCATATAATTTTAATTAATTATAATATATATAATATTAAAACCGCAGATATGCTACAAAAGGACCGTAAATGAATATACTTTTGATTTTATCTAAAGAGTGCGAGCGAGATAGTGATCTTAAGCCTGGTTTACACGTAATGTTTTATTGTTAAATTTGTGTAACGAAAATGAAATTGCTAAACTTACAAATTTCAAATGTCTTTTTTCCATATATTTATTAATTTTAAATTTTTTAATTCACTGACTTCACCAATTCGGCACCCATTCCATCGTTCACCTGAGGCAAGTGCCTCATTCGCCTCAACCTCGTACCGGCCCTGACGCTAAGTATAAAAATATAAATCTGGTACACTGCTGTCAATATTGTAGTGTAGAAGAAACTGTTAGAAAAAGACCGAAATTTACATTACAATCGAATCAAGGGAGGTGTTGACGCTGGAAATAAAATAACCCAATCGTATTCTGGAGTGAGATCAACAATTAAATGGGCATTTATAATGTTTATGGAGATGATCGATTTGGCTAAATTAAATACACTTATTCTATGGACCAAAAAATCATATTTGAAAGATAAATAATCGTACGTAAGTGGCAAATTAATTGCACTTGTTAGCGAGTCGTAAAGATTAATACCATTTTTGTTCATTGCGCTTTTAACGCGTATATACGATTTTTCTGACGGTCAAAGTGCTTTCTTTGGTAATTTTATATTTTATCAAATGTTTAAAAACAATATTAGTATTGAAATCGTTTATTAAGTATATGTTGTCAAGTTTGATATAAAATGATATTTCTTTCTCTTTTTAGTAACTCCGACTGAAAATTGGTGGTGGCGATGGATTCCATAGCATCGGGCCGAGACGGGCCAGTTGCCCGTCGAAGATGTGAAAGATGATCGTCGGCCATCTCAGCCATCTCCTACATGCCAGTCATCGCATACATCTCACATCTCGCAAACCTGCTCAGAATCAAGCACAGCATCAGTAGCACTGACAAATTCCAGTTCCTCGGACGGCTTCAGCACTACTGAATCTAGTACCACAAGCGACCCTGTCACGTCCATGTACGTCAAATGAACGCACATACATACATAATATAATAACAATAATATAAAAATAATATTAAAAAATAATAATCGTATATTAAAATAATAATTCTTAAACGCACTGTACTCGAGCTGCGCGCGAATGTGTTCGTAACTTTGATAAAACTTAGTTACTCAGTTCGCCGCTAGATGTCTTCATATTTTAATATAACGCGAAGCATTACACTGAAGCGAAACATAATAATTAAAAAACAACTAGTCAATTTTTTTTATAATTATTATAACATAAGTAAAAGGACGTGTCAAAATATTAAAATTGACAATATGACTTCTATTAAAGTTTCAAAAGTGCTGTGTAAATAATGTGTAAAAGTGTGAATATACATAAATATATGATAAACAAACATTATCTACAAATTTTTTGAGAAAATTTAAAGCTACATTCGTCGGGTGCTTATTTTTAAATAAAAAATAAATAAACCCTTAAGGCTGTTTGTTAAAATTTAATTTTAAAAACTCGTAAACATGACGTGTATATTAAATAGAAAGTGCTTATTAAAAATATATATATTTAAAACAATAAAAAAATATGTTCAACAGTGTGATAATTTAAAGTTACGTAATATATATGTAAATAATTTTCTAATCGATCGATTGAAATTTAAAATGTCTTCTTTTGTACCAAAACACAGTTTTTGTATGTACATGTATATTTAATAAGATTTGCTAAAAATAATAATTATTAGTAAAGCAAACGATCGTTGATGTTCATTAAAAATATAATCGATTGCCTTTTTGTATATAATTTTTATATGTAAGTAAATGTTACCCCAAACACAATAAAAATATTTTCACGTAAAATTGCTACACTATATGTTATAATAATAGTATATAATTTCAATAAAGAATTCACCCACTTCTTTAATATATTATAACAAATAAAAAACATATTTCTTACATGTATTATATAATTTAAAATGTATATGTTTAAAATATAATATTAAATATCATTTTGCACCATTACCAATAGAGTGTATCATTTTTCTATCTATTCGAAAATAATATGATTCTATATACGTATATTTTTAATAAATCGTATATATTTATTCGAAAAAATGTAATATTAATACTAAAGATGTGAGATGAATTTGTTTAGATCTTGCGAATGGAAATAATTATATTTTGAGTCATATTTATTTATAAAATTGATAATCATATGGAATATATTTTTGCTAATTAATTAACAGCAACGAGTCTATATTATAATTATATTATTTAAATTATTTTATTTATAGAATTGTATTATATATGCCAATGTTTGCCGAATAAAATTATTATTCAATCGAAGTACCAATCTTAGAATCGACAAATATTTGCAAGGTCTATATTTTTAACTTGTATCAATTATTGTTATATATGTATGTAAATAAATAAATGTATAATTTGTATTATTTAATCTCACTATGTTTTCGATTGTAACCCAATAGGCAAAAATGTACCAACAATTTGGACAAGGTCAAAAATTGTGTATTGTAGTAATAGATTGTTTCAATTGAATAAAAACTCATGTTGAAAATATCTACATTTTTTAATCAACGTTTACAACCCTTATTCCTAAAATGGATTAAATTTGATATACATATGTACATATATTTAAATTAATGTTGGTGATGTACTGCAAAAATAAAACACCCATTCTTCAATTATTACAACACATTGTAATTTATTTTGTTTGCATTAGTTTAAAATAGTGTTATTTATGAGATAGCAGAGCGAAAGATCTTATGGTCCCATTGTGGATTGACAATAATAAACCTTAATTCGAATGTCGGTTGGGGTTCAAACACTGGCATGCCGCCCCTTTTCATAAAAAAATATTAAACTGTTAATAGGTTTTATCTATTACAATGGGCAACTTGTCTATGAGTATAAATTTAATATTTTGAATGGACCGTTTCCCACAATCATATCATTACAGGGGCGTATTTCGTATCGCTATAATATATACACATTTTATTACATACAACTAACTGAAATGCATTTTTAATATATTTAGTATATATATATATATATATATATATATATATATATATATATATATATATATATATATATATATATATATATATATATATATATATATATATATATATATATATATATATATATAAAATAAAAAATTTAAATCGCTTCTCTTTTAATGTGTTTAAAAATATAATGTAATATATTAAAAATTTACTTCATATGGTTCTAAATAAATCACTAGAGTACCTGATACGTAGAAACGCTCAAATATTAAATTATCTACAGTAGGGGTATCCAACCCGGGTTGAAGATAATTTACTATTTGAGCCTGCCAGCAGCCCATAACACTCGCTCATTCGGCCCTCATATAATTAAAAGTTAAATTTTCATTATTTTTAATAACATGACTTACACATTATCTCTTTAAAATTTATTAATCTGCAAGGAATGTATCGTATACAAAAAAATATTTAAACTACATATTCGGAAAAATTAGTAATGTGGTAGCAAATGTAATTTCTAAACAAACCGCTTACTGATTAAAGTATGTTTGGAAATCGTAGCAGAAATAAGCTGTTCTAAAAACATATTTACGTTTAAATCTAATTCTATAGCTTAAGATGAAAGTACTAATGTTACTATTATGTTAAAGCTGATCTACAGAAAGTCTTTAACTAAGCAAATAATAGGTTCCGATGGTTTTCGTGCAGTCAAACGAAACATAAGCTTGAGTAATTATCGGTATAATACGTTTAGTTTCAAAGGATATGTGAATATAAATGGTCCTACATATGTATAAGAAAACAAAACTCTAAATTAACTATTATTAATCGAATTTATATTACGAAAAAAAATATGTACACACTGCATATTAAAATATTTAGTTTGTACTTAAGTGTTTGCTTCATAGCACTTTCTTTTAATCATAAATTAATGTTCGCGATCGTATTTAAATATTTAGCCATATTCAACAGTTGCTAATTTTTTTTCTAAGTCTCATTTTCTCTGCTCGTCGTTCCATCGTTAAAACCGAAAGCTTCTTTGTTAAAAAAGAAAGACTATTTAATACCAACATTGTGTAATTGAACTGACACACCCGTTAACCGCTTGTAATGACCAGAAAAACTACTGTTTCTGCGTATTGAAAGCAATATACAATGCGTCTATCCCGCGTAAAAACCGCTATTGTAACCTACCCTTTATCTTATTCACCTTGAAATTTCACTTATTCAAGTCGTGGACATCGCAAGCGATGCAATTAGCCAACCAATTTCTGCATCTCTGATTCGACAGAAACGACTTATAACATATCTGACACTTTGTCACTTAAGCAGGCGATCAAGCGATTCGAGACGAGAAGGTCAGAGACAATCACACGCATCGAGCGCAGACGATCACACGATTCAAGACGGCACCGAGAACAAACATCAACAACAAATACGAAAGACCTTAGCGGATCCTTTAGATTATCGTTTGCTTATAGTTTTGCAAAACTCTCATAAGAATATAAATTAATATACTTTAGAACTTATTCGATTTTCCTCTAAGTAGTAACGATTTCAGGTAAGATTAACATTCTATGATTAGATTATTATTATTTTGATATTTTAACCCATTGGTTAGTCAGTTAATCAGCTTTTGCTACGATAGCAAAAGTTTTCGGAATCGACGTCAACATTAAATAGAAATATTTTCGTTGAACATTTATTGCTTTTAAATTTAAATATCATACATTAATATGTGGGTATAAATATCTAAAGACTAGGCAATTGAAGGGTTAATAACTAATAATTAAAGCAAATTTACATCGGCAACTAATGCTATCATTAAAACTAAAATGATTTCAATTTATATTATTTAAAGCTAACATTTAAACAATATGGAAGATTTATTGTCATAGACTTTTTAATTGGAATATATATGACTGATCAGGCATTTTTTACTAGGATTTCGTTAATTTAATCAACTTTTATTCTATGGAAATGAAGCTTAAATGGAACAAAAGGAACAGAGAAAAATGTATTTTCATAAGAACTGCAAGAAAATTACTAACCAAAGTATAGTTGAATGTTTAAATTTGATCGGAACCTTTTGCAAATTTATCAAGAGCAGTGAATGATGTTATTGCATGTTATACATTAATTTATGAAGAAAAATACCAAACAGCACTGGACCAGTACTTTCTACTTAAATGGAATTTAAGTATTTTGTACTTTCATATGCAATTTAATAATAATATATCTTATTTGCACTTATCTTTTGAAATACATTATATGAAAAATTAATCTAAGTTTTCAGGCTTACAATGTCTAAAGACGCCAATTTTCATTTATAGTATTCGACATAATAAAATTTTAAAAAATAAGAATCGAATACTAATTTTTATTTTTAAATATTGTATAAAGGCTTATTAAATCATTTTAATAAAAAATCTTTGTAAGATTTGTTACTTAAAAAATATTCAGCAATAATTATTTCGTAAACATAATTATATATCATATAATAAGTTTTCGTACCTGTGTCTTGTTTTATTTTTGATTACCAAAAACAGCAGTTAGTATGTATAAGAATATAGATTTTTAAATTTTAAAAATCTAAATTTATAACAATAATCAATTCAAATGAATTTATGTTGACTACTTAACGTTAACATATGTAATAATATTTAATTATAATTATATACCAAGTAGCAATGAGTCATATATGTCAATATTTTATTTTATTGAGAAATAATCTTATCTACATAATCACAAAAAAATGACGTAGAATGACTTATACAATAGTGACGTTTGGAAATTTTTATGACGATCATAAGTAGCGATAAAATAACAAAATTAATCTTGCTTAAGAATATTGGATTGGATTGGTGTTGTGTATCTAGAATAATAGTTTCGAGAACTATACACAAACCACAATCAAATATTTAAATTATTCAATTAAAAAATATAATTTAATAAAATATTTTTTAATTAACGACCTACAATATTTTTAAGCACTTACTAAAAATAGGTTGTATTCAACAAACTAACAAAAATAGTTTTGTGTTTATATATTTTTTATCATATACATATACATTGTTTCATTTACAATACATCCCTGTCAGAAGCTTGAGAGCTTTTAGTGGTTTCCTAGGGAGTAAAAAATTGTGATTTATATCAAAACGTGGGCAGGGATGATTTAGTGTCATTTAAGAGTTCGAAGCTCGTGCCCGTTCATACATTGGACATGCATTGTTGGGGACAGATCCATTGGTCAAAAAAAGTTGTTTTGAGATACGAAAGGTTCTTTAAAGGTTACGAGAATTAATCTGAGTTTTCTGTTCATTATACACTCAATAAATAATATTCAAAATAAAAAAAGCACTTTCACCAACACTGATTAAAAGACCAATTAGTGTTCGAATGTATAATATTTAATTAACTCAGCGCATATTTAAAGCCGAAAATCAATTTTCACGCATTTCTACAAAAAAATAAAATTAACGATTGGAAATACTTATAATTTGCTTTCATTGTTACTTGAATGCATAACAATTTCAATATTATTTTTTGTAAAAAGGCACTTTCATAGAATAATAATTGATATATATAAATTCATTAATTTAAATAATTATTAAAATATAACTATAATGTATATTTTTGATAAAAATCATAAAGAATTTTATTTGCACTTAACTATTGTAAAGAGTGAAATTGTGAAATTAATAAGTACTGCATTCTAATGACGATATTAATGTATGGAATATTACACGAGGATACAGTTTTGCAAGCGTTTCCTAGTGCAGTTAAATGAAATAGTTTGCACACTAGGGCGTCATGTTTACATTAACGCAATAAAATTATCACAAATAACACATAAACTATTCATATGAATGCCGGGATCGTATATCATGACAATATATTAGTTTTACCCTTCTCGACGGTATTAGATATGTTTAATAATGGTCGCGTGTGAAAGAAGTAGGGTTGGGAATAATGTGTTTAACGAAGATTTTTGGAAGCGAATATAGAATTATGTACACAAATCTATTAAATATTCTGTTCTTGATTTAAAAGTGTATTAAAATAATGCAATTTACTAATGACATTTTTTTTTAAGTTCTCATTCTAGCGAAAATTTCCGTTGATATAAATTGTCTTTTTAATAAATAAAAATACAATAAAAATAAAATATTCTTTATCAGTCGAGATGATGAGAGCTAAAATAAAATCGAAATATAATAACCTAGTACTTTTTCAACTGAACATAATAATTAGAATTGTTTCTATGTATATTTATATATTAAGTAAAAGTATCTATTGGATAAATACTATTTCTGAACATATTTTTTTTAAGTATTAAAATTAAATACTTTTAATAAACAATCGCTTGTGTGCAACATAACATAAAAATGGGTGGTCATTTCATTACTAGTTCGTATATAATATATAAAAATGGAGGTTTCATTACCTATACATTATTTCTTTATTTATATTTCAAGCGTAGAAAAGATCATTGATTTTTGGATTTACTTGCACTTCGTCTTCGAGTCTGCATTTTAAACACTCTTTTATCGAAATTCGTTCTGAAAATTTTAAAATAAAATTAAAACATCAATGCATTATTTAAATTTAAGATTTTTTAATGAATGTATATTTCAATTACTAAAACTATTATATAATATATTAATATACATGTTGTTCAAAAATCTGTTATAAAATATGATATCGAAGCTATAGAAAAGTTTATTATTTATATTAATTAGTATTGCAGCAATAGATAACCAGCATTTTTTTCTGCAAATCAATGTTAAGGCCAAGTGAATCATTTCAAACATATCCATAGTCAGCTTTTCAAGTTCTCTAAATAAGATTTTATTTAGAGCACGTTCTCAAAATTATTTTAAAGGTCATTAATATATAAATACGTAAAATAATTTTATAATAATTTATTTTAACTTACTCAAGCTAGTTTCACACGCAGAAGTAGAAACTGTAAGCATTGTAAAGATTTTATATTATTAGGCATTTACTAATTTATCTTTTATTTGCAAATATGCGTCACTTTCCAATAAATATACATATTATATGTTATTTAACATCTTAATTGGTATAAAATAGAACTTTCGTGGCAATTTACGTTCGTATCGATGACAAAATAATATAATAGAAACATAAAGGGTATGAAATATTTATTATATCATTAATCAAAAGTTATAAAGAGCCAATCAAGTGGAGTTGCAGTTTTAATATTTTGTATTAGTGCCGAAGTTTCAATATTGAATTTGGGCTCGTTTGGGGACACGGTAAATTGGGCGACGGTCAAATGGGCGATTCAAAATGGGCGACGGACAAATGGGCGATGGTCTTTTGGGCGACGGTCTTTAGGGCGATACAATAATAATGCATTACAAATAAATGTGATGCAAATCATGATCTTATAATTAATTAAATAATTACCATAATTTAATATATATTAAAATATATAGAATATATTATATGTATACTATAAAATAAATTCATTTTCTATTGTTTTTCACAAAAAAGATAATTTTTACAAAGATATTACACATTTATAATATGTATGCAAGAGGTAAAAATGTAACTAAAATGCAAGCTTAGTATATGTATATATTATATAAATGAGTATTTGATTTTTTCAAATATAAAACATGAAATATAAAACGATTACAAATAAAAACAAACCTATTGAGAAATATTAATACTTTCTCAATTTTAATCAAGGTTCTATCGAATTGACGACAATACAATATTAGAAAATTGTGTTTCTTTTAATATGTATCATAAAAAATACTATCATTTTAGATTCAAAGATACCTTTGTTATTCAATGATATATTCTAATACGTATTTTATTTTTATAATCCTATATCCATAAACTCAAAAATCTCCCGTGGAGTAGTATGATTGGAGTCACCCTTTTTATAATACTCGTATTATATAATACATATAATATAATATTATTAGCTCGATGTGTAATAAAGACAACATTTTATATTTCGAAACATTTTGAGAACTAATGGCAAGGTATTATTTAATTTGGTCCTATACTTATAATCCTACCTGCCGCAATTATCAATCTCAAAGCTTAGGAAGAACAAAAATGAAGGTAGGTATTCATAAGCAATGCAAACACAACAACCCTTCTCCATTTCCACTCGAGCACAAAGAAGTCTCCCAGTGTGTTTTAGCGCAAAAAATGTGATTCTTGGAAGAACGGTTATTTGTTCCCGACGGACATCTTAGTTCCCCTTTGTGGCTCAGCAGGTAGGAACAGGTAAGTTGCTCTTCGGACAGGTAGGCCCTTGAAAAAACCTATTAATGTTACATAACCTGCTCCATCATCACTTCACCATATGCTCGGGTGCTAACGACATTATAAACAAAACTTATTTGTGAACACAAGCTTTCCTCTGCAGCCAACGCAAAGCTTATTCTAGTGAGAGTAGATTCTTCAAAACGCCTACGTATCACTTCGAGAAGATTGATTTCAACACATGTATAATATATTGTACAAATTAATTAAAAATAATTGTCTTATCCATTTTGCACTTACTTATGTATATCTAGTAATCAAAATATTTTCTGCAGTAACTCAATTTATATGTGGATTATCAAAAAAAGAATTCCAATAAATAATACCATCAATGAAAAATATAAAAAAAAAAATTACGAACTCAAAATTTACAGATTATTAAATCTCTATATATAGAACATATATTTTACAGGAAAAAACTTTTATGTAATTTAAAAAATAATTTCATTCTCTGTTTATAAATATATAAAATTATAAACAGATAATCTAATTCATTGCATTTATATATGTATGTTTATTATATTCCATTTTTATCGTTACGCATAGTATGAAATACTATAAATTTTGTTATTTAAAGTGTTATAATTGAAAAATAGATATTTATTTATTGCTATACCGCCTTCATTAGGCTTTTATTAACACAAAAATATACAACTATCTAAATATGATTACAGCTTACATACTAGAACATATTAATAGTAAAAATGTTTAATAAATTCATTCAGAAACACAAATAATTTATCTAAAAGATTGTGATAATTCCAAAACCGATTAATTTTAACAAACAATATAAACAAATTTGTGAGACTGTAACTAAATGAAAGAAAAATTAATCGTAGATTCTGTGAATACATTCTCGAAAAGACATATCCAAAAAACTGTTGCATTTGATACGAACTCAATACATTTCCCATTTCTTCAAATGAATGTGAACGCGGGTTTTTGTAGATTAATATAAATGCCACCCCAACAAGAGATTCGTTGAAGACTAAAATATTTTCAGATATTATTGGACCTACTCTGAAACTTTTCGATCCTTCAATCTACGTTGATGAAATATAAATGTTGTTACTGTGGGGGGTTGTTTATAGGTAGTATTTGTTAACACTGATTTGACGGCGACGTGAGGAAACACATTCCTTTGGCAGATTTCGACGGGAGCACTACGACCGGCGGGGCCTCGTCCGGCAATTTATTGTATCATCATATTCAATTTCTAACATGTAACTAATTTAATTGTAAAGCAACTGTAATGAATAATAATAATCTGTGCCTAACTGTGACTTATCACAAGATAACTAATTTTTAATTCGAAATCTGATAATAGGTCAACTCATTTAAGCTATGTTTCCATATAAATAGTATTATAAGAAATACCGTATGTTATGATTACATCTGATTAGATTTTGGTATCGTATTATGATTAATCAATAATTTTTTCTATCTTAAATCTGTTAATAATTTTTTTAAATTAAATGTTTGTAATACAGTTTACGAAAGAATGATTTTCATAATGCTTCAGTGATAATTTAGAATAATAACATAAATGATAAAATTCATATTAAATTTTCAATATAAAATAATCAGAAAAAAGAAGATAATATAAATCATTTTACACTATTATAAACACGTAAAAAGTTGCTAAATACATAAATGGTTATTTTTGATATGACACATAAACCAAAATATATAATATCATACACAAAATGAGTATATTACCAAGTGTGAAAGGGCAAAAAAAAATTAATATCCCTACCTTTTTAAATTAAAATTAAACAATGAAATTCAAAAGATTTACTTTTATTTGCTACAATTTAAAATAAACAGATACTCTAAAGACCAGAATATAAAATTATAAACTTTCTGTCGAACAAGTGACTCTATTACTAAATTAACCACAAAAAGGAATGTCTAAAATTCAACGAATCTAACACCACATTGACTAGTTATTCAACAACAATTTTAAGTATTATTTTTAAATAATCTTTCAAAAGAAAAAATCGATGATCCTGGCACAAGCTTAACGTTTTTTATGACAACAACCTCACAAAGACAACCGCGAACTAAATTTGTACAAAATTTTACCAAAACAGTTCAACCAGATGGAAACTTTGTCTACCGCAAAGTACCTACTAAATACTCGCTGACCTTTCCTTTGACCCATTTGGTGCGCGTTTTATCTCGATTCTATATTTAATTTATCTTGAAAAAATATACACATACATATTGTTTAATTTATACATTTTCTGAAACGTTCAAACGCATTTTAATAAAAATGTTAATTATTTTATTCACACGTATATACCTTAAACTCGATTATGACAAAACTAATTAAGGATTATGTCTAGTGAACCTCAAGTAATACAGAGCTGTTTTAATAAACAAATATTGATAGATAGATAATGGTATATCAACTTATATCTTGAGTACAATGATCAACAATACAGATTTTAATTTTACGAGTATATATAGTAGACGCATGTCAATTATACATCAGTCAGTTTACAATATAGCTTAAGTTTTATACATGTTATGCAATAGTTGTGTTGCAGAGCTTTGTTTCAATAGTGATAAAGGAAATGGCAGTCAACTTAGCAATCAAAATATCGCTAATATCTCGCTTGAGTCGTGTTCATCCGAACACACCATTCAAATAAACTCTTTTGCTGTCAACCAAGAAGAACCTGAGTCGAATTTGGAAGGAAACACCTCAAAGAATTTGGAGCTGTTAGATTGTAACAAATCAAGTTCAAAAGAAGCAAAATCTTCAATCAAAATTGGAGAATCACCTACAAATGTCAGCCACATGAAGATCGATTTACATATAATAGAAAATCGACTGAAGACTTTAGAACCACTGGAATATTTTAATAATCTGAAGTTGGCAGACGCTGGATTATATTATTGTTTGGATAAGAACAAATTAAAATGTTATTCTTGTGAGTATACAATCAATGAACTCAGTTTTGAATGTGATATATTGTTACTGCATTACATTAACAAACCAGATTGTAACCATGTTAGACAAAAGGGAAAAACATTTTGGATGTTTTTTGACATGAGAGATACAAATAATAGGCTTCGCACTTTGAAAAACTGGCCGATTTCATTTCTCCGCAAGGAAATAATGGCTGATATCGGTTACTATTATACTGGCAATGGTAATAACTATTTGCTGGAATGTTCTGGTTGTAGCAAAACTTTTGGAGAATGAAAGATAGGTGACGATTCTATAAAAGCGCACTTAAAACTTGTACCTGATTGTCCACTGAATACAAGAAAAGATAAAAGGCAATCATTTTCAAAATTTGACTTGACACTGGAGAGGGATCGAAGGGAGACTTTTAATCAATTTTATACCAATCATAATATGGAGCAAATGATTAAATCAGGATTATATTTTAATATAAATGAATTGTCAGTTGAATGTTTCGTATGTCACTATTCTTTTAATTTTCCAAACAATGAGATTAATGTTGACAAGATACACGAGGATTTAAATCCAAATTGCATGTTTATGCTATGGAAGTTTAGAAAAAACAGTTTTGCTTTGAAACTGAAGAAGGATCGAAATGAAATCAGGATTATTCAAGATACAAAGAAAAGCAATATTTTTAATTCGACTTGACCTTGTAGAAATATCGGTGAGAAACCATTTACTATGTATCAAATTGTAGACCAAATGGTTAAATTAGGATTATATTTTAATATAAATGAATTGTCGTAGACAAGATTTACAAAGATATAAATCCAAATTGCATTTATATTCTTTGAAAGTTTAGAAAAAGCAGTTAAAACACAAGCACAATACAAAAATATTTTTATTAAACTTAAATGAACACCTTTAAACTCTATATTAAAAATTAAATATAAGATTATTGTTGTATAATATTTTATTTTTTATTTTTTTATAGTAATTACATTTATAATTTTTTTCGTATATGTTTATTTGTTGTGCATAGTATTTTAAAATAAAAATAAATAAATGTTAATTTTAACACAAATTTTCGTACACAATATGTCAGACAATCTAGGGTGCTTATTAAATGAGTGTTATGATTCGAGATATTGAGAGATTTTCTTTCTTTAAAATAATATAAAAGAAGGATTATGGAAAGAATCAAAAGAAAACTTTCATTACATAAGCACCCTATCATATTTGGAATACATTATTTTTTTTTATTATAATAAATATTTTATATTATTTCAGGTACATCGGATAAATTTGTCTAAAACACATTTTTAAATAATTTTTACAAAAATAACAAAGTTAATTATTTATTTCTATTATTTGTTCAATGTACTCTCTACAATAAGGACATCTAGACACCGAAGAAGCACAATTCATACACGCCATGGAATGACCACAAGGGATAAAAACTGTGGTTATACATTTTTCTAAACATACTTTACAAACGTCTACATTGTCAATTTCTTTGTAAGAATCTTTCTCAATTTTGACTTTTTCTGCAGTATTGATTTCTTTTCTGGTTTCAGTTATAAAATGTTCACCTTTGACTAGTAAAACATATGAACAGTTTTTTTCATAATATGCATGTTTGACCCATGGATCTTCTTCTGGGAGCCAATCAGATAATTTAATATTGCAACAATAGCAAAATACTACATCGCCATTCCCCGAATAAACGAAACCGGCTTCGGCCATCATTGATGCTGTTTGCTTCAAAATTAAAGGCCAATTACTAAAAGATTCTTTCCTTTTCGAGACATTTCTGAATCTAGAATTAATTGGATTGTATATGATGTTATTAATTTCATTTTCCATTTTCACAAACAGGCAATTTGGATTTAAACGCTTGTGGATTTCATATGGATTGTCATCAATGGTGAAATGCTTGTGAGTATAATTACAAGAAACACATTTGACAATATCGTTTAATCCTGATCCAGTGTGATAAAAACCAGATCGAGCAACGTCGTTTTTATTAATGAAAAAAATAGGCCAATTTTCTAAAGTGTTTAGGCGATCATTTACGTTTAATAAATCCAAATTTTATTTAGAGGTAACAGTTGAACTGTTTTTTCTAAACTTCCATAGCATAAACATGCAATTTGGATTTAAATCCTTGTGTATCTTGTCAACATTAATCTCATTGTTTGGAAAATTAAAAGAATAGTGACATACGAAACATTCAACTGACAATTCATTTATATTAAAATATAATCCTGATTTAATCATTTGCTCCATATTATGATTGGTATAAAATTGATTAAAAGTCTCCCTTCGATCCCTCTCCAGTGTCAAGTCAAATTTTGAAAATGATTGCCTTTTATCTTTTCTTGTATTCAGTGAACAATCAGGTACAAGTTTATAGTGTGCTTTTATAGAATCGTCACCTATCTTCCATTCTCCAAAAGTTTTGCTACAACCAAAACATTCGAGCAAATCGTCATTACCATTGCCAGTATAATAGTAACCGATATCTGCCATTATTTCCTTGTTGAGAAATGAAATCGGCCATTTTTTCAAAGTGCGAAGCCTATTATTTGTATCTCTCATGTCAAAAAACATCCAAAATGTTTTTCCCTTTTGTCTAACATGGTTACAATCTGGTTTGTTAATGTAATGCAGTAACAATATATCACATTCAAAACTGAGTTCATTGATTGTATACTCACAAGAATAACATTTTAATTTGTTCTTATCCAAACAATAATATAATCCAGCGTCTGCCAACTTCAGATTATTAAAATATTCCAGTGGTTCTAAAGTCTTCAGTCGATTTTCTATTATATGTAAATCGATCTTCATGTGGCTGACATTTGTAGGTGATTCTCCAATTTTGATTGAAGATTTTGCTTCTTTTGAACTTGATTTGTTACAATCTAACAGCTCCAAATTCTTTGAGGTGTTTCCTTCCAAATTCGACTCAGGTTCTTCTTGGTTGACAGCAAAAGAGTTTATTTGAATGGTGTGTTCGGATGAACACGACTCAAGCGAGATATTAGCGATATTTTGATTGCTAAGTTGACTGCCATTTCCTTTATCACTATTGAAACAAAGCTCTGCAACACAACTATTGCATAACATGTATAAAACTTAAGCTATATTGTAAACTGACTGATGTATAATTGACATACGTCTACTATATATACATGTAAAATTAAAACTGTATCGTTAATCATTGTACCCAAGATAAAAGTTGATATCCCATTATCTATCAAATTCGATAAGATATATTTTTTTAAATATTAGTTTATTAAAAGAGCTCTGAATGACTTGACGTTCACTAGACATAATCCTTAATTAGTTTTGTCATAATCGAGTTTAAGGTATATACGTGTGAATAAAATAATTAACATTTTTTATAAAATGCGTTTGAACGTTTCAGAAAATGTATAAAGTAAACAATATGTATGTGTATATTTTTTCAAGATAAATTAAATATAGAATCGAGATAAAACGCGCACCAAATGGGTCAAAGGAAAGGTGCGCGACTTTGTCTATCGCAAAGAGTATTTAGTAGGTTCTTTGCGATAGACAAAGTCGCGCCTATTTAGTTGGCGGTTGTCGTCACAAAAAACGTTGAGCTTGTGCCAGGATCATCGATTTTTTTTCTTTTGAAAGATTATTTAAAGATAATATTTTAAATTGTTGTTAAATAGCTAGTCAAGGTGGTGTTAGATTCGTTGAAATTTAGACATTCTTTTTTGTGGTTAACTTAGTAATAGAGTTACATGTTCCACAAAATGTTTATAGTTCTATAATCTGGTCTATGGAGTATCTGTTTAATTTAAATTGCAGCAAAAAAGTGAATCTATCGAATTTTATTGTTTAATTTTATTTAAAATGGGTAGTGATATTAAAACTTTTTTATGCCCTTTTATACTTGGTAATATGTTCATTTTGTAAAGTATATTATATATTTTGGATTATGTGTCGTACTAAAAATAACTATTCATGTATTTAGGAACTTTTTACGTGTTTATAATAGTGTAAAATGATTTTATTATTTTATTTTAATAAATTTAATGTGAAATTTAGCATTTATGTTATTATTTTATTTTTGACGAAAGTAGGTAAATTATTACTGAAGCATTAGGTAAATCATTCTTCCGTAAACTGTATTACAAACATGTTATTTAAAAAAATTATTAATAGACTTAAGGTAGAAAAAATTATCAGTCATAATACAATACCAAAATCTAATCAGATGTGATCAAAACATACGTTATTATCTGTAATACTGTTTATATGGAAATATATCTTAATTGCGTTGGCCTATCATCAGATTTCAATAAAATTTAAAAAAATTAGTCATCTCGTGATGGGTCACAGTTAGGCACAGTTAGATTTCATTTCTCAACAAGGAAATAATAGCTGATATCGGTTACTATTATACTGGAAATAGCAACGACGATTTACTCGAATGCTTTGGTTGTAAAAAAACTTTTGAAGAATGGAAAATAGATGACGATCCTATAAAAACGCACTTTAAACTTATACCTGAATGTCAACTCAATACAATAAATAATGAAAGGCATTCATTTTTAAAATTCAACTTGACACTGGAGAAGGATCGTAGAGTAACCTTTAATCAATTTGGTAATAGTAAAAATTAAGAGCAAATGATTATATTTTAGTATACATTAATTGATGAGCTTATATATAATAGGAATATGTAGGTACTTAATATCTAAATTTCATATCGGATTACCTATTTATTTATTTTGATAAGATAACTTTTTATATATTATTTAGTGTACTAATGTTTTAAGGAACATGAGATTCACGAAGCTTGAATCCTATATTTAAGTCGATTTATTTATTATAACACTGTATTATTGAAAGACTTTATAATGAGACTTATTGTTTTATATTAATACTGAAATTATGTAAGATATATTTTATACACGCTGTATAATATAACTATCGGTCGAGTCATTGTATTATATTTTTATTTATATTTTGTAAGGTATTGCAAAAAAATAAATAAATGTATTGCCTCATACATATCCTTTTATATAATACCTGAGGCGGCTTATATTTATGTAAAAAAATACTACCTAAACCCTAATATAGTACACCCATATAAAGGTGTGACCTGAAATATTTTAATAAAATTTACGTTAATTTCACGGTGTCCTTTTAATTTGAATATACGTTAAAACGACCATATATTTATAAAATCAATTTAAAATATGACAGAATATTTTATAAATTACATAACAAGATCTTGAAATTATCTCTATAATAATAATGAAATTACATATTATTAAAACTGACCGACAATGCTTAATTTTAATTATCTTGTTTGAAGTTTATTGTAAATGGATGAATGTTTTGATATTCTGTTGAAAACAATGTTAATAGACAAATGTTCACATATGAACTTTATTAAAAACGTAATGTCTTTAGAACTGTTGTTTATGAAAGGGTTGCCGAAAGATTAGTGTTTTCAGAAATTCTAAAGTTTTTATGCGTATTCTAAAAGTTTTTATGCGTCAATTTGACAAGGGTTGTTCATAAAAAACATTATTTCTTATTTAAAGTCAATGTAAGAAATACTTTTTAGATAAATTTCGTAAAGGAAAGATTGCCTTTCAAAGTGCCATATAATTAAAATGGATTTATTGTTTATATAACATCGGAGAAACGGCGTTTAATGGGACAACATCTTCGGCTAGGCATGTCTGAGGATGGAAAGTTTCAATAGGTCAGCCGCATTATTTTAGGTTCACTTAAGTGTTTCGGGTTCAGAAATAATTGCGGAACGGGGTTTACTTTTACACATAATTACAGCGTGAAAGTTGGCAGGAGGAAGTTTAGATAAATTTGCAGCACAGGGACGGATTTAGTATCTGTGTATACTTTGGTCAAGGCACCATTTTTATTTTAACCTTTGACTCTAATTATATTTTAATGAACGAATGACACAAAAGTTTTTTTTGTCTTATACATAAGTAGATGTTTAAAAGTCACGATCGATGGCACGAAGACGTCTCCGAGGGTCAATGTGTCAGGAGTACTTGATCGTCATGACTGTTTCTAGTGACTAGAACACCTGAGGACTTCCGCGCTTTAAGAGCCATGAAGTATTTTTAGTGCTGTAATGTCAGAGGGCTTTACAGCCGATGATTAACATAATAAGGTACACAAAAGAAAATTGCTTTTGTGTACAAACATCTCGAAAATGCCATCAGCGTCAGTTTATGAAAATTACGTAGGCTTTGCAAAATGACGTTCTAAAAAAGAGCTTAAGGTTTACATAATAATTATTATTTAATGAAACAAGTAATGTATAATATTATAGTAATACTAGTTACATTTTAATATTATACAATAATCGTTTTAAATAAGTAAATAATCGCTAACAAATTAAATTTCTCTATAAGTAATTTTTAATGGGTAATTATATATTCTATTTTATTTATTTTTAAATTGTTCGTTGTAACATGCCAGGCGAAAAGTCAATGCGTTACAATGGGGTTCCTATATATATCAACTGGGTAATGATTAACCACCAGCAGCCAATTAAATAGACCACCAGATTCATCCCACCTGGCAGACGCGCCCTCACCGACAGATGCGAAGATACGACTTGAAACTCCCGACAGATCATCGCAGCAAGAGAAATTGCTTCCTGATAATTGCTACAGACAGCTATAAGAACTCTGCGGGTCGTCCACGGACATCATCCCTGCGCCAGCTTCACCACCGATTGGAGAAAACGTCTTGCTATTAATCGTCTGTCGCACATATGTAAATATTGTAATAAAACTCTTACTAGATTCCACATTGAGTCTCATTGGCTTCGGATTCACACCCCTAAGGTACCCAAACCCTAAAATGCCTTTGGCATTTTGCTCTTTACGTTGTGGGGTTGTACCGTGAGCTACGTTTAGTATAGTGCCTGTGACATAAGAGCCAACTTGATATATTTCTTCTTCCGTTTTTAATTATATATCAAGTCTGGTCCTCTTCTCTACTAGATATCTTATTTTTTTCCAATTCGTTACTGCTTTTGCAAGGGTCACTGGTTTGGATGTTGACAAAATTTGCATTCTACATGGTAACGCATGGTCTATTTAACCTATCATGTTGCAATGTAAGATTTACATTAAATGAAGAGACGGAACCGTTCGCGCTGGTTTTCCCGCCAACGGATTTTACTTGTGACAGCCTAGGTAGGAGGTTCATCGAAGTCCGAATGTGTAAGAGCCGTTGTTTCTAATGGGTCGAAACTACTGACCATAATGTAGTGAAAGGAATAGCTGCCCAAAATCAAAAGTAATGTATTTAAATATAATATAGTAATTTCACTTCACAAATATAATAACCTAGAAGTAAGATATTAATTACTAAAAAAAACTAGCTTAAGTCAACCGCCACTCTAAATTTTCGACCAAGCCAATCCGCTACCATCACTCTTTGCACAACACTCCGCCCAGTCGGGGTCAATTTCAATTAATTAAGCCCCTGTAAACTTTCATAAGAGCGCACACAAACAATGCATTCGGTTAAACATATAAATTGGATCAGTGTCAGTGGCGGGTGTGAAACGGCCCGAGTGTTGCATGCGGGCCGCAACGGACCTTACGCCCTGACCCACACTTAATCTGATTGACTCCTCGTTATCTGGCATCGTTACTGGAAAATATTCACAACAACAACACAACAATAATGAAGTGCATTCGCTTATAATAATAATAACGAGCGGCAATTTGTAAGCAGAGACCAAAGCGGAGAGATGCGGATGAAAGTAAAACGATAAGGCCGAGGAAGAGTATCTATGTACTTCAACCGGCCGCCAGACTGCCTGGCAACGACGCCGGTTAAAAGGTTAAACGATACGCTGTGCACATAGGAGCATCGATCACATTGCGGAATGCTACTCAAACAGTGGCGTAATCCTATATCTGGAAGCTGAGAAACCTGTGGATCAAAAGAAAAACATAAATATGCCAAACACCACTAAGTTAGGTCAAAGACGAATTAACACCGTGATTCAGATTTACTTTTCTTGAAAATTTAATTTTCATATTATAGTATCCATGAATGTTTGTTAAAAGGAAAAGGATATGCATCTTAGGGTGAATTCCATTTTAAGAGTTTTAGATTTTTTTGGGGTCTCACTTGGACATATAATGCGTACTCAAAGTTTATAATCAATCAGATAACGGAAGCGTGTGGCATATTAAATAGAATAATCATAAGAAACTTAATTTATTTGTGAGATTACACGCATTTTTAATCATTGATTTGTGAAACTATTCATCTAACGTTTAATTAATTATTAGCAAATGATCGTCTTACAAAAATAAACTGAGAAAGCAATTACGCACAGAACTTTACCAAATATGTAATTACTATGAATCACACATTAAGCGACTTTTAATTTTTTTTCGGCAATAAAAATATTCACAAAGGAGACTAGGAAGTCGAGGGTCACCTATCATTGTTTCCAGAGACCGACAAACCGATATCCGGCTCCTCTCCGGTATGAAGAAGTAAATCAGAGGCAAGTTCCTTCTTATTGATACTGCGAATCTGCCATAAACTTGCCAAAATCATCACGAGACAAGATGAAAAGCAACGGCGGTTCAACAATACTGATTATTAATAATTTGAACGAATTTGTAACGTCGATTTATAATCATTGAAGACTGCAATACACATTATTTTCAAACCAATAGGTACACCTATTACAAGTAACTAGTTACGGATAATCCGTGATCATGGCCGAAATATAGAGAGAAAGTAAGTAAAAATCGCGATGAATCCCGAAATTTAAAAAAATTTTTGCACACATTTGCAACAATGTTGAGTAAAAGCAGTATAAGTCTAACATCCTAGCTTCTTCAGATTCGCGTGCGGATAATATTCTAATCTGGTTACAATTAATGTGGCGTGATGCGGCAAAACGTGCCGCCGATGAAAGTAAAACGCTTTATTATTTAAGACGTTTGACAGGTTTCAGAAAACGTCGGGTTGGTGGCATTTCAGCGAAAAGGGGAAGACCAGCTACATCAGCTCTTGGTAGTGGAAGATTGACGTGAACGGTATGGCACCTGAACAGGTGCGAATTATAAAAGCGTTCGCGTAAAATTCATAACTTGCGAAAGGACACGCTTAGGTCTTTACACTTTAACCTCGATGTAAGTACTACAAGAACCAATTGAAACTGAATAGCGATGTGTTTGTAATGCAATAACATCATTCAATACCACAATTTTTACAATAACTTGTATCGCACTAAATAGTCATAGTATCTTTAATTATGGTTAATAAAACTTAATTATAATACATAATTCTATCCAAAAATAATATAAGTTTTCCTAAATGTGTAATACCTTTATTTTATAATGTTGTATTTTATACAATGTGTTATACATAAATATAAATTATATTTAAAATAAAATAATTCTACTGTAATGTGATCATGTTTATGTTGAATGAATATGAATTATGATTCATTATATTTACAAAAAAATAATAAATGGTAATCCTACTACTGTCAGAGAATAAAAGATCAAATTAAGTCAGGCAATGAAAAAGAAAGAACACACAAAACTAATGATTTCAGAGTTTATTCGTAAAATGATTTGTTCTAAACATTATATATACTACTTTTCCTCATACATTGTACATACATTACTATATCATATGAAACAACGATAGAAAGTATTGTCAATCAATATATGTATATATATTCAATTTATAACCATTGTGTGGAATCGTAACGAATCTGAAAACCTCGATTCGTACACGCCCAGAGCGGACACGATCATAATCAATCACTTTCGTCGGTCGGTTGGCCACCACTGGCTTAAGAGTAATAGTCACAATTAGATTCTCATTAAAATCATACACATTTCCCGCGTTTTGCAAGCACGTCATGCCACAATTACGATCTCTTTACTGACGTAGATGATTATTCAACATGCGATTGAATGAAAAATTTATGACTACAAAATTTTCTTAACCCTAATGTGATATACATATATTCACTAACTAATTTGGGTTGATTTAAATACTTTATGCAAACCACTGGTTCTTACTTTTTTTTTAAAACATCTTTTGCATGCAAGATTGTATATCATTAGTAAAATAATTTGCCACAAAACTATTGATTTTTACTCGCAACAGGTAAATAAGTAAGTAAGGCAAATCGTAAGACAGTTACTTCCGACTTTATCAGTTAAGCTTACAAAATTAATACTGATATCTATAAATACAAGATACTTAAACTATATGTAAGACTAATGAAGTAATGAAAAACCAAAACATTTAATTGAAAAGAAACTGTTAACTGTCATTCTGAAAATACCGTAAAGTACAACAGAGCATGTGTGCACAGATGACTGGGAATCATAGCACGATGCAGATTTTGTACTCGAACAAGAACTATAATTTCAATGGCACTTAAGTATACAGCGTGTTATACACTACAATAGGCGAGCGAGAGTCTTCCCCTGCGAAAAAGGATCGTGAACATCCCATGAAAATAACCACAGATATTTGCAAGGGTTAGGCTAGGACCAATGCAACTGGGAACGCTTGCTAATAACATTAATCCTGGCCTTTGCTGAGGTCACGATCTATCCCCGGGTACCGCACTACATAGTAATGGCCGAATTGAAATTATCCCATCGTGTATTACATAATAAACCATCTTAAGGTGCGTATCGTGATAATTTAAAGCGTGGTGGGAACAATGGATATTTTTTTCATTTAAATACAAAAAATGACCTTCAAAAATATGCACTGTACATACAATTTTTTTGATGATTCCTAAATTCCTCTTATTCACTCAGATCACAGTGCATGCAGGAAGCAAAGATGCACAGGAAACATGTTCTTCGAACGGATCCTGCATAATCATTAGGTCACATCCGTCCCCTATTTTTTTTTGTAGCAATTTAAACACACACATATACACACTTTATTTTCCATAAAAACTATATATAAATAATTATTATGCATTAGACATCTAAAATTATAAAAATGTGGATGTGATGGAGTCGAACAAAAAATAAATCTAATATATCTACAACATCCTTCATTTTAGACATTTAAAAAAACAAATTAAAATATACAACCAAAGAGCAAATATAAAAAGAAAAAATAACCATTAAAAATAGTTAATAGTGTTCCCAAATTTTTTGTCTAGTTCTCGTCAAACAAATCGACTTGACTCGCTTCTTTGCTTTTATTATCTATGGCTGAATATCGTGATTAATAACATATTAATAACAACAGATCAGCGTACTTTGAAGGATCGAAGATTCTCAAATGTGATCCAACGAGTTTGATGAACAAAAGCCATCAGTAAATCTCTAGTTAGGGGTATTGATTAAATTAATCTGCGAAAACACGCGTTCATGTTCACTTAAAGATATGAGATGATCGTTCATTCAGAGCATATATAAAACACAACAGTTTTCATAGTTATGTCTTACCGAGAATGATTCATTTAGAAGTTACTTTATAATTAAAAAAAGTTGTTTATATGTTTTATGTGAAAATATAAAAGTCAGTATTTAATTACATTTACTAATTAGAAAGAAGCAATAAACTGAAAATATTAAGCACCTAATCTGTTACTTTAGACCAAAAGTGGACAGTAAACACAATATGCGCTTTAAAAATATTAATAATTTTGAGACCTTTGCCTATTTTTATTAAAAAATATTTTGATTTATATATTTTTTAAAGTAATGTTTTTTCTGCGCATCAATATATATTTTAATAATTAATAAATGCAAAAAGTTTTACTGTATTTAAAATTAACAATGAACTAAACATATTTAAAATCTATAATAAATTAAGAATATTTAAAATCTACAATAAAATAAAAATTATTTTTAAGGTTGAAATAATATTTTGATATAAAATATCTTGAAATTTTATTCTGAAACTTCTTAATTTAAAAGATATTAAAATAATGTTATACAATTTTGTGTTGTTTCCTTTCGAAGGCGTCAGTAAAAGGGATTTTTGTAACACAATTTGCATTTTTTTGCTGCAATAATGGTTTTAATTTATTGAGCTGTAACCAAGCTTCTTTAACTAAATAACCGACTGCACCACAATCATTGTCACGCGATCGTCGTAAAAGATAGTATCCCCAAATATTAATAGATAAAAAAATACGTTTTATTATCATTTATACGGTTTGATCAACATTAACCTCAATCTTCATACGTACTAAGTATATATTACATATTCACGTTTAAAACGTACCTAGCTCAGTAAAATCTAACGTATATGTGTATTGAATCGGAAGCAATGATAATGTTTATGTATTATAAAAGGAAAAACTCACTTTTCGGTCTCGGAGCCCGTCGACGGGAATTCAAAATTTGACGATTTTATTACGAAGATTGTTTTATGGTTGATATCTAGTTTAATTAATGTATTCTTATAATCCTTACACACATGTATATATTTCATTTTCATAGTTTTAACATACCTAGTTAATTTGCTGTCCGATTATTTGTATTCAGTCGAATCGAATGATGAATTAATGAAAATTATTGTCGCGTAGCAAACGTTTATTTATAAATAATAATTATTTAAAACTGTTGTCATACTGATGTCGGCCATCTTGTTTTATATTTAAATGCTTGTTTTTTATTGGTCGAAACAATCGAATGCTTTACCGGCGGCTCATAAATCAATCGGGCAAATTCAATTTTTATTATTATAATTAAATATAGCGATACGATTTACAGAGTAGAGAATTGAACGGAGAATGTTTCATTTTAAGTTTTGCACGTCCGGAAGCGGAAGCGACGGCTTAGAACTATATATTAGATCATTTGTAAATATCTTTGTACACTTTCACAATGATAGGGATAAAAAAAATTACAAAATTATTTTACTATAATCACACTTTTACCCTATTTTTTTTATAAATAGAAAATAACTATTGATTGGATTCTGATAACCAATGACATTCAACATATAAATGTTTCTAATGCCACGAGCCACGTATAGGGCTCAGTCGTGTTGCGACCGTATTTCCAGAGCTACCTACGGGTCTCTTAAAAAAACTTACTTACAATATTACAAGACTATTTAGGTATACTAAGTAGTCTAAGGAAAATCGATAAAAATTGTTACCACTTTAATAGCTCGCTTAAAAGTGACTAAAATGTATGTGTTTCTTTTCAACGTCTACAGAGGTACTACTAGCCACATATTGGTTTGTTGTGATAGCCCCAGTACTTCAATTTTTAATTGCTGAATAAGTGTTTAAATAATTAGAAACATATTTAACCGGAAGTGTTTAACACTTGACATATATATATTTTTTAATTATAAAAATAGGTGGCTTTGAGGTGCCGTACTACGCAAAGTTACTTTGGTACATAAACAGTTTAAGTCAAATTTATAGAATATTTTTTGTTTTAAAAGTTTCATTGGTTCCAGTTGGGTTTGGTTAATTCGTGTAGGTTAGGTTTGGGTTTTTACAGCAAATGTACATTTCGCAACTATCTGAGTTTTTTTAGACATTTTAGAGCAGCATATAAATGAACAAAAAATTCCTTCACCTGCTCCCCTAAACTACGACTATGTATATATATTATTTTAGTCTCTATTAACTTATTGCAGTAACTCAATATTTAACTTAAAAGTTGAAAATAGTACAGTTGACCAAGAGACGGCAGCCAAAGTGACATGTGCGAATGTCACGTCGCTACTGTTTGGGAAGAGTTATAGTGACAGTATTTTCTATTTTATAGGATAGATAAAAAAGTGCAATAAAAGTATTTTTTTCTCGAGGTGGTATTTAAATTTCAACTGATTGGGGAAGTGTTGTTGTGTTTATTGTGGTTTGTATAATGGTCATAATGATGCATTGGGGAAACCTGTCAAGTCATGGTGGTTTTTAATTAAAAATAAATTTAAAATATTAATTTAATATTATATGTACTTTGAATTATAATTTGACTACTAGTAAAGGAGGGTGGAATAATATTAACACTACCATATTTCCGCAGCTGCCCTGTAACACAACTCACAATTACAACCCATAAATTTGGCAGTGGCGTACTTCACTGTAAAAAAAACATAATTATTTTGTTTGTTGTATTTCAAACTACATACATATTCTATCAGCTTGCATATAAACTATTCTACGATATATAAATTAAAGCATTGTGTTTAATAAATAATCACTTAGTTCTGTGTGTTTTTATATAAATACACAATGGTTATTCACTTAATGACTCATTGTGTCCAATCCACCATATTTATTACATCATTTAGCTGAAATGTTTTACTTTTCTCTTTTACTCTACCTCAGCTTACTTACTATTAGCGAAAGATTATGAGTGTTACATTTATTGTATAATGCACAAATTAAAATATGTTTGTTTCAAGTGACATTTTATATTAACCATTAACCTTTACCGAACAAAACTTTTTTCTTATTAAATCCACAATGGTACAATTTATTTAATCACAAAAATTAAATTTCTTGCATATTATTATATATCGTTTATTTAGGGTAAACCCTGTATCTGTTCCAGATGAAAAATACCCAAGAATGCAATCACAATAGAAATAATTAATTTCTCTAATTATATATAATAGTATAATATATAGTTAACTGTTCACTATTGTAATTTACACAACACCAATGGTTATCATCATATTTTTAAACTTATTATTGTTGTTTTTTTTTACTTTGATATATTAAACACTATAGTCCATCCAAGATGTTAACGCTCATCATCGTTGTGTTGGAAATAAGGGTGCGTGTACGCATGCATGGATACATATACAGTTTTCCCGAGAATTTGTTTACACCGATAGGAGAACGTTACCAATACTAAATCAGAACTGTTTTAAGTGTAGGTAGACCATGCGTAAGAAATGAAATTAAAAATTATAATGTGTTATATTTTTAATATAAATTATTGTCATGTTGTGGTATTTTGTAATCAATAAAACAATCCCTGTAATATTCTATTGATATTTTTTTTAAATATTATATCAAACAGATATTCAACCTGGAGAGTGATTCCAAAACTGCTCTCATGTTTTTGAGTTAAATATGTATATAAATAAACAAAATAAGTAAGACAGTGATATTTTACATTTTATTGAACATTAAGGATAAATTAATTGAACATTTTATTGCTTTTGGCGTGAATTTTTGACTTCTGAGAAATGATAATTGTTTTTTCGCCCTCCTATCGACCAAAATTAGGTTTGAATATATTTTCACCAATACTCTCATAATATAAGCTGTAGTAATATCAGATATAATAGCTACCATATTTTTAAAACATTGTATTATCGAAGTTTAGACAAATATGGAGCAATATGTGAAATACGACGTGTGTCTATACGTTGAGTTGGCTTAGTTTGTATCGTGGACTTACCCTAATGAAACATCTAAAACTAATTATAGTTTTAGCAGTTTCATTGGTTCCAGTTGGGTTTGGTTAATTCGTATAGGTTAGGTTAGGGCTTTTACAGCAAATGTACATTTCGCAACTATCTGAGTTTTTTAAACATTTTAGAGAAGCATAAAAATGAACAAAAAATGCCTACACCTGCTCCCCCAAATTACGTCCATGTACAGCCTCTATTCACTTATTGCAGTAACTCAATATTTAACTAAAGATTAAAAATAGTACAGTCGACCAAGAGACGGCAGCCAAAGTGACATGTGCAAAGTCACGTCGCTACTGTTTGGGAAGAGGTATTGTGACATTATTTTATATTTTATAGTATAGATAAAAAAGTGCAATAAAAATATTTTTTCACGAGATGGCATTTAAATTTCGACCGATTGGGGAAGTGTTGTTGTAAAGGAAAACTTCGCAACAAAGAAATATTCTTTTAATGCATCAGAGAGTAATTATGAGCTATTTATGTGAAATCCTATTTTTCTGGACGTAACGAGGGCTTTTGTGTGGTCCCTACTTAACAATATTGTCAAGTTCATCCTTATTATTACGGATGATCATCCTTGGTTATAAAGTAGTTAAAGGCGTGAGTTTCAAGAATATAATCCTCCATAGTACCGCACCCTCCCGGTCATTCGAATAAAAATACCATACGTTATTAAAAATATAAATGATAAGTTTGAATACGGTAATAAACAAATAGCAATTCATAATTGAAACACGTCCTACGTTAAAACATAAATTGCGTTGCCGCGTTTGGATGGTCTTAATAATTAATTTTTCAAATAAATATATAAAAAATTCAAACATAAATATTTTTTTGTTTTTTAAGTTAAACATGAGAAAAAAACAAAATGGCGGAGAGTAGGATTTTTCGTGCGATTATACACGTGCATCGTTGTTTTGACCGGTTAAAAAAATTCAAAGTGCAAATTAACTAGGTGCGTTTTAACTATTACATAATAATATATACGATGATTAGAAGTAGACATCGATTAAACCATGTAAACGACGATAAAACGTGTTTTTTTACAGTGACTTACAGTGACGACCTTCATCATGAAATGCTGGAGTTTCGCGTTCTGTCGACGGCCCCCCCGAGACTGAAAAGTGAGTTTATGATTTTTAATACATTAAATTTATCATCTTTACCTGTATACGATAGTTATTAACGCGATGAAACGTTGTTATTAATAATTATTTAAGTTATGTAGTACATTTCTCTTAGATAGGATATTTTTATCAAATACTAGCCAAAATACGATATATTTGTTAGTAAATTTAGTATATTCTTTGTAAAATATGATACTAGAACGCGTGTAATTATTGTCAAAGAATTGCCATTTTTATCTATAGATTCATTGTTTCATAATATCTAGTCGATATCCAACTTTGATTACCGATAAAATGTGTATTTTTCCAAACAATTTTTGAGTTATTTATTTTATTATAATATAAATTAAAATTACGAGGAATGTAAACCTGAATAAGTAAACCCATCCAGCCTAATTAAAGAAACTATACAGGAATTCTTTAAAGTGACATTTTTATATGCAATGTTTGAAATGATAGTTTTCTGTTTATTTATATTTATATTGGTTTGAGTCGGTTGAGATTTTTTAAATGAACGTCTTCAACTCGATTCTCACAAAAATATTTGTGAGAGTAGTCTAAGATTAATTTTGAAAACGAACCTAACCTACCTAAAACTAAAAGACTGTTAAAATGTCCCCCGATAACAGACTTACGAGTATATTAAGCCGCGTATGTACGTATATATATATATAAATAAAAAATCTTTAGTTATATAATAGCTAACTTAACTTAACCGACATATTTATTTTAAAGTTGCATTATGAAATGCGAATACATATAATAAAATAAAATTTTGTTAAGGGAAACTTTGTATTGAATATTACATGTCAAACATTATCCCTACTAACGTATGTACATATGTATATATCATCTCTAAGAATATACAATACCGTGGTGCGTTCAATCTTTTCGGTTCCGTGGAAATTATTATAGCTGTTGTAATCCCTTTTAGAGTGCTAGAACAATGTTTTGCTACTTTCCAAAACATATCGAATACCTAATCGTCGATTGAAAAATGCAAAATCCAACATTGTAGCAGTCGGTAATAATAAATCACCATTAACCCGAAGAAATAGACTGAGAAGTGTACGTAGCGAGTGTCAGGGTGAAATTCTTTCATTTGATTAGCTCTCCGTTTCGAGATCCACATATTACAGCCACAGACTTGTGCAATTAGTTCACTATCGAGATCAAAAAGTTTAAGTTATCTTACTAGCGCATTCGTTTTTTAAGTGGAAGCCGGGATTTAATTTTGTAATTCTTGTGATTGCAAAATTGTATCGACTTGTCGCGTCCTTTAATGGCAGTTTAGGAAAGTTGCATTTTTTAACAATTTATAACTATTGACAAAGAATGTCCATTTTTATCTATAGATTAATTGTTTCCTAATGCCTAATGTCTGTCTGTATTTCTTTCACTTATTTTCCCCTGAGAGATGAGTTGGCTTAGTTTGTATTTTGAACTTGACCTAATGAAAGTTCTAAAATTATAATTAGTTTTCGAACTTTCATTAGGTTAGGTATGGGTTTGAACAGAAAATGTACGTTTCGCAACTGTTAAATATAGTTTCATAGACATTTCGTGGTGCCGTTGCAGTGAAAACACTCGGTTATCTAGCGTTCATATTAAGACTTTTTATAATAATATTACGATTAACAATAAACGAGAATCAACTGAAGCATATCTAAGCCGAATTTTTACCAATAGAAGGGAGTAAAAAACAATTTCCCCTTCTCAGAAGGCAAAAATCCACGTGAACAGCAATAAAATCGTGCCGTAAATCGCACCGACACGATTTTATTGCTTTTGACTTCTGAGAAGTGATAATTATTTTTGCGCCCTCCTATTGACCAAATTTCGGTTTGAATACACTTTGATCAATACTCTCATATTAAAAGTCCGTAGTAATTAAAGTAAGAATAGCTATCATATTTTTAAAACATAGTGTAATATCAAAGTGCAGACATACTATGGAGCAATATGCGAGATGCGACGTCTGTCTGTACTTATTTTCCCCTGGGAGTTGAGTTGTATTAGTTTGTATTTTGAACTTAACCTAATTGTTTTCAAAATCCATCGATGGATTAAGTTGTTATGACGAATTTTAGTAATTTGACAATTCCAGGTAAAACGGCTAGAAATTACTACATATTTTTAATGTATTATATTGATCTCTGAGAAAGCAATGAAATAAAATACTGGAAATTTTATCATCAAATTATTTAAAATGACATAGATGCCTTTGGACTGCAATGGTAAAAACATTTTGGGAATGACATACAGGCTTAGTCATAATAATATGGCACCCCAATAAATGTGTTATATTTAAAAAATCGTTAAAATATAAATGAAAAATCAATCGAGGTTGTTAAAAGTATATACTTTAAGCTTATTTTTAATATTTAGTAGGCTTACCCATAGCTTTAATTACAGCTGTAGCCATTTTTTAGATACTGTCAACTAATGACTTGCAAGTGAACGCAGACAATTTTCTCCATTCCACCTGGAATTTTTCTCGTAGCTCAATTTTGGATATGAAATTGTGTTATGCAACCTTTCCTTTTAATTTTGCCCATAAATGCTCTATAGCAGGGTTTTCCAAACTTTTTCAGCGACGGAACACTTGGCAAATCCAAAAATTTTGGCGGAACACTTAGCTTATTTTTTAGGCTGGGTAATTCATAATAAAATAAAACATGTTATTAAAGAAATGTTATTAAATTTATTTAATAAACATAAAAATACAAATAAATAAAACTCCTAATGACTGATGATTTTGGGTTCTTAAATAACAATTTTTTTTATATCACGCACAATTTTGGTTAGTTGTATTTTCATATCTGCCGTGGCGTGGAGTCTATTTCTGTATTTTGTTTTTGTTGCAATATACTTAAAAAATCCCACTTCGCATAAATACGTCGTGGAAAACGGAAGTAAACAAACCAGAGCTTGTTTTGACACCTTGGGGAACTCTTCAGTCAGAATCGCCCAGAAATCATTTAATGGCTGATATTTTTGTTTCAAATCAGAGTCATTAACTAAATTCTCATAATCCCTTAAGCCCACTGGTTTTACTGTCACAGAAAATGGATTCCGAACCCAGGAATCGTCCTTACTAGTTTTCGGAAAATACTCCGAAAGAGTTATTTTCAAGTAATATAGGTGTTCTAAAAATACTTGTGAAACTTTTTTATCAACTTGAAAATTCAATTCATTTAAACATTCATATCCAAGACAGGAAAACAATCAAAATTATTAGATTCAACTGATAAAATCTGAAATTGTATTTTTTTATCAAAAGATTCAATTTTATCTCTCATATTAAAAATTGTAATATTTTTTTCTTGTAATTATAAGTTAACATCATTTCACTTTGTAAAAATATCTGCCAGATATGCAGATATATCAACCAGGAAGGATTTGTTAAAAAAATTATAAAATGATGTTGCAAATTATTTTGTGCTTTCAAGAAAACTAATAAATTATTTCGAAGTTCATAAAGTCTTAACTTTTACTTTTCCTCTGGATAGCCAACTCACTTCAGTAGGTAATAAAAGTGCTTCATGTTCACTACCCATTTCATCGCACAAAATTTTAAATAATTTGGATTGAAGTGGTCTAGATTTTACATAGTTTATCATTTTCACGGCTACTTCATAACATTTTTTAAATTTGTGGAAATTTTTTTAGTCAACAGTGCATGCCTATGCAAAATACAGTGACTGCTAGTGGCATATCTAGTCACATAAATAAAATTCGTATAACAAGCACTAATATCGTGTGATTAATTAACAAAAAAAATATTGTTTAAATAGGATCAAATTTTAAAGTTAAAAAAAACAACACCGACTTATGAAACTTTTCCCTCCAGATTTTATACACATCAATGTTGAATATTTAACACATATTTTAAAGCTTTTTTATCAGATTTATGAACAATTTTTATGTATTAGCAAGACTAACAATTTTTTTAATCTTCTCTAAATTTTTGTGAAATATCTATTAAGGCTCCGCGGAACACCTATTTTGGATCCGCGGAACACCAGTGTTCCGCGGAACATAGTTTGGGAAACCATGCTCTATAGGATTTAGGTCTGTTGACTGTGCAGGCCATTCTAAAAGCGTTAAACTCTTAATTGCAAATCAACCCCAGCTTTTTCGCGAAGTATGAAAAGGAGCGTTGCTTGCTGGAATCGGATGATAGCGTGATCTATGCTTAGAAATATTTTCTTGAAGGAATCCATTAAAGTAGATTCTAACATTGAAATATAAATATCACTATCCACACTACCCCCGCTTTCCTACCCGTGCTGCTTTCATTCAAGTTTAGACAATATTTGATTATGGGTACTACGCAATCGGCTGGATATTCGTCTCTGATTCTTCACCAAGGGTCCCAAAACCCAAAAAAATATTGAAAAATGTATGATTATTTTAAAAAGTTTTTGCTTTAGAAATTTTAGAATAGATTATGTTTTTAATATTTTTTTATATTGTTACGTGGGCCTGTGTGGGGCCGTTACATCAGAGCCTTTGCGAACAAATAAAAACACGCGAATTCAAAAACAGGGCATCATTCCTGAGGAGCGATAGTCTTCCAGCCGAGCGTGGCGACCGATAGGCCTTTTACTGCCGATCTGCGCGTGAGTCCCGACGCAGGCGCGAGAGCGCGCGGATTGCAACACTATCCTCCCCCCCCCCCCCGCTCAATTTGGATCGACCCGATCCTTTATTACACTAAAATACACAGAAAACACCCAAATAATAAAAAAAAAATAAGAAAAACAACAACATGAAAATTCACTACACTCCATTGTAGGTCGCTAGTCTGTCTATGTGCACTACCATACACTTTCGAGCACTTGCTCTCTTAATTCGATAGACAACCTCGTTGAGACGGTTGACTATCGTGTACGGCCCTTCCCAGGGCTGGGTCAGCTTCGAGCTTACGCCAACTTTCCGTCGTGGGTTGTACAGCCACACCCGGTCACCTTCCTGGAATCGGCGAGTCGTCGACTTGACATCGTAGCGTGCTTTCATTCGATTGTGCACTAGTTGTAGCCGCTTCCGTACTGCGTCGCGCACTGTCTTCATCCGCCCTTTCAGACACAGGAGGTAGTCGTCCTTGAGCAGCGTCGTCTGCTCTGTCTCCGGGGGCGGTTCGCAAAATATCTCCGACGGCAGGTGGATTCTCTTCCGAGCATCATTTGGGCCGGGGTCTCGTCTGTAGCCTCGTGGGTTGCTGACCGATACGCCGTCAAGAAGATTGGGATCAACTTGTCTCAGTTCTTCTGATCCTTATCCACAAATTTGGACAAATACGCTCCAAGAGTTCTATTCAATCGCTCCACCATACCGTCAGATTGTGGTCGTCCTGGCGTCGTTCTCGTCTTGTGGATCCCAAATATCCGCATCACCTCCTTAAAGACTCCTGCTTCAAAATTGCGTCCTTGATCGGAGTGCAGCTCTGCCGGTGCACCAAACCTCGAAAAGACGTTCGCGACGAGTGCATCGGCCACGGTCTTTGCTTCTTGGTTGGGAATTGAGATAGCTTCCGGCCACTTGGTGAAGTAGTACGTCAGCACCACGACGTAACGATTGCCATCGCGTGTTCGTGGCAACGGGCCGAGAATATCTACTGCCACTCTTTGCTTCGGGGCTCCCGATACGTACTTCTGCATAGGGGAGATGACTCGTCGGTTTGGACCGTTGCGCGCCGCGCAGATATCACATCGCTTACACCACTTGATGACGTCCTCTCTGCGCGTTGGCCAATAGTACTGGGCCCGAAGTTTCTTCGTCGTTTTATTGACGCCGAAGTGTCCTCCTGTCGGGCCGTCGTGGACCTCTCGGATCGCGTCAGCACCTTCTTCCTTGGAAAGCACCAGTTGGAATATATGCCGATCTCCCGACGTGTTTTTCCAGCGGCGATACAATTGCCCATTTCTAATGACAAGAGAGTCCCATTGTGAGTACAGGATCTTTGTCTCGTCATCTTCAGCAGAAACTACCTCCCATTCCGGGCGGTGCTCGGCCGCTTTCCACTCTGTTATTTTTTTTATCGCCGCACTAACTCTCCTTGGGGTGTCGGCTACAACCTGAGTTAAATTAATCACAGCTTCTTCGGCTCGCGCGTACTTGCACTCCAAGCCGCAATGTCTTCGCGAAAGAACGTCTGCATTATTGTGTTTTATGCCCGCGCGATGCACGACATCCATATCGTATTGCGCAAGCTTTTCGATCCATCGTGCTATTTGACCTTCGGGCTTTTTAAAGCTAAGCAGCCACTTAAGCGCAGCATGGTCTGTCCGTACAGTGAATCTGCGGCCATATAAATAGTGGTGATACCTGTCTACAGCTCTGACGACCGCCAATAGCTCCTTCCTGGTTACGCAATAATTTCGCTCGGCCGAGTCCAGCGTGTGACTATAATAGCCGATAGGCCGCTTATCGCTGTTTTGCAACTGCGATAGTACAGCTCTCACACCATGTTCACTAGCGTCCGTATCCAAAATGAATTGTCCTTCCGGTTCCGGAAAAGACAATATAGGCGCCGTCACTAAACTATTTTTTAACTGTACAAACGCACTATTACACTTTAGTGTCCACTTAAAACTCCTGTCCTTTTCGGTCAGTTCGTACAGCGGTTTCGCTATTGTTCCAAAGTTTTTTTACGAACTTCCGATAATACGTGCACAGTCCCACAAAGGAACGCAATTGTTTCTTCGTTGCCGGAATCGGCCACTTTTGCACGCACTCAATTTTGTCTGGGTCGGTTTTCACCCCTTCACTAGATACGACGTGTCCCAAAAACTTCACCTCTGACCCAAACAATTCGCACTTGTCTGGGTTCAGTTTAAGTTTTGCCGCTTATAATCTTTCGAACACTAAACCTAAATGTTCGAGCTCCTCGTCGAATGAGCGACCGGGTACGATTAAATCGTCTAAGTACACTAGGCACGTTCTGTTCGATAGTCCGCGCGTCACCTGGCTCATCAAACGTGAAAACGTCGCGGGAGCATTGCACAATCCGAACGGCATTACACGGAATTTATAAAGGCCGAATTCTGTCGTAAATGCCGTTTTTTCCCTGTCTCACGGTGCTATTGGCACCTGCCAATATCCGCTCTGAAGGTCGAGGTCGAGAAAAATTTGGATCCGTGAAGCTGATCGATGACGTCGTCCATTCTCGGGAGAGGGTAAGAATCCTTGACCGTTGAGTCGTTGAGACGGCAGTAGTCCACGCAAAGGCGGGTTTCTCCGCTTTTCTTTTTTACTAAAACGAACGCCGATGCCCAGGGTCCGTTAGCTGGCTCGATTATCCTTTGTCTCAGCATTTTATCGATCAGCTCCTTGACCTCGCCGCGACGGTTTAACGGTAATCTTCTCGGCGGCAGCTTGACTGGTCGTGCCGTTCCCGTGTCGATGTTATGACATGCAGCGTCAGTGAGTCCGTAGTCTTCGTCGTTCTCCGCAAAAACACTTCTGTTTTTGTTAACGAAGTGGCGAAGGCGCTCGGCTTCTGCCACCGAAAGGCGGTCTTTCGCTCGTTTGATGAGCTCTTCCAGCCTCCCAGATAATTGGCCTCGAGCGGCCCTGCAGGCGACCTTCGGCGAAGGCACGCATAATCTTAATTTCGGCGTAGTGTATATAGCCGCTCCTAGAGCTTTTAAAGCATCGAGACCCAGCAAGCACTTATCTGTAATTTTTGCGACCGCAGCTTTAAGATTTACCTCCCTTCCTTGTATTTTAAGGCTTGTCTCTCAAGCGTTTACATTTTTTTATTAATGCTCGTACATCAGGGTAGATGACCGTCACACTGACTCTCGTATCGACGGTCATCGCACAACGCACGCATCCGATCTTCCCGTTTGCGATAATGGCTACGCCCTCTTGAACATAACCTCTACCGATCTTCGCGGGCGGCGTTGTGTACTCCGCTGTTGCCCCTGTCAACGCGGACACTCCTCGTTTCCCGAACCGAGTTCCGGTTCGGCTACTGCTCGGGTCCTTGGCGTTCCGTGGCGACTAGGACCCCCGCGTCTTCCTTGTCCCCGCCATACATGATCTCTTCGCCGCGGTATAATTTGGTTCGGCGTGAATTTGCCTCGCGGCGTGAAAACTTCTCGCGGAGCCGCCTGCTGGCGTGCACGGCTTGCCTCTATTGACATGTGCACTCGTTGCACAATAGTGATGACATCTTGCAACGGCGTGTCGCTTCCGGCCCTGTACGCGGCCGTCTCCATGTACGGGTCGGAGATCCCTGCCGTAAAATGAAAGACGCTTAGCCTGTTAAGCGCCTTCTCGTCCATCTCGGGGAATAGTCGTCGAATCATCTTTTCCAGCTCGGCCGCAAACTCCGCTAACGTTTCTGACTTCCGCCATTTCCTGGTCGTGAGCTGATTGAAGATTTGGAAGTCGGATGTGCGATCTCCGAACCTCTGCTCCAAAGCTTTCGTCAGTGATGACCACTCCTGTCTCACCTTCGGCTGAAGAGTCAGCACAAAATCTAGCGCCTCCTCTCTCAGAGACGCGCACAGTGTTCGAGCAGACGGTTCGGTCTCGTTCAACTCAGCCGCGAAGATGAATCGGTTTATAAACGCTTCCCAGCGTCCGCCCTCGAATGTCGGATATTGCACGAAGCTCCTCCGTTCCTCAGCCTCGACGAGGGAGAGGCGTTCAGCGATGGCGTCCAACTCCGACTCCACGATTCCTCCGCGATTTCTCGGCATCTTGATGCAACACTTCTGACACCAGTGTTACGTGGGCCTGTGTGGGGCCGTTACATCAGAGCCTTTGCGAACAAATAAAAACACGCGAATTCAAAAACAGGGAACCATTCCTGAGGAGCGATAGTCTTCCAACCAAGCGTGGCGACCGATGGGCCTTTTACAGCCGATCTGCGCGTGAGTCCCGACGCAGGCGCGAGAGCGCGCGGATTGCAACAATTTTGACCAAATGTCTTTCGCCTAATCTTCAAATGTCCAATGTCGGTGTTTTCGGTCCCACTCTCTAACCTTCAAATTTTATTTATCGGTTTGTGCCGGGCTTTACAACCAGAAAACAAACAATAACAAACTTTTTTTGTATTTACAAAAAAATATACAAATTCAAATGTAATCCACTGTAATTTAATACATTTACTCACTCATGCTTGATTGACAAATAATGCACCCGACTCTTTCGTTGTAAAGAAAGTGCAAAAGAGATTATTCAGATACGTGGTATACCAAGATATGTATCTTTATAGTCGTGCCGACATGTAAACATAGGAAAATATTTTACTTATATAAGTTGCTGGATTAATTTAGGATGAACTGAATTACTAGCAATGTTCATTAAATGATTTTTTGCTTATAATGTTCAAAATAAAATAATCATAATAAGTAACTAGTGTTCACTTTTAGTGACCAGTCATTTAAAACGGTTTCAATTTTGAAACGCAAACAATGCAAATCCAACACTAACCACTGACTGATATATGCATCCAAACAAATAAACGACATCTCGTACGTGCAGCTAAACGTTGCACCGATCGTATTTTACAAAGAGCGTAATGTAAACAAAGTGACTTGTGTCTGAGCTAGTTATTGTGTTTATGACACGATCAGAACCGGTGGGACTTGAGATGTTTATCTTCAGGAACCGCTGTTGCTACAAGAAGTATAGTAGCGTAGGATCGGTCTTGAATACATATGGCTACATTTGCGGAACGTGCTCCTGATCCAAAGGCTGTGAGTGTATCAAGAGATTTTAGAATGTGAGCCACATCAAAAGGACTTCGAACCCTCGTTCGGTTTCATGAACACATGTCGGTTTCATAACAAATATAATTGTTTTAAGTTTACGTTAGATTGATTTACGTGAAAATTATTCTCACTGTATAATTGATTCTAAATAATTTCAACCAGTGTTTGGACTACTCAATAGACGTTACGACTCATCATGTCACTATTACTACTCACAATTTACCAGCACTTTTTTGAGCTTAACAAATTAAATGCATTTTTACGGTAAACTTTCATTATACATATTGTTTTTATTTTAATTAAAGACAAAAGTCAAATATAATAAACTTTATAATAACCGAAAATGTAGGCATGTATTAGAATTATTATTGTCACTTTAACAATCAGTTTCGCATTTCAAGTGCAAGCGAGTAGTCGCAACTATTCAGCCTTGCCAACTTATTATAATTTCGCTAACAATTCAGTCATTATTATATATGTTTAAGTAATCAAGTTAATTTGTGTACTTAAAAGTGTTTCTAAATTATAAATTTCATTATTTGATAAGGTAGTTGCGAGAATAAATTTTGATTACATGGTGTTGTGCTTTAATAAGTGATAGATTAAATGATACAAAACAAGTGTTGTTCTACATCGAGATTCTATTTTCTTTGCATCCAAACTAAGCAGTGGGTGAGTTGCTTTTTCAATAATGTTTCTTTTCACTATTTATAAAACAAATATTTTACAATACAGTGTACTCATGATTATCCGGATATGAATTAACCGTGTTTAATTTTTTTTTTAAATTAGTTTCATGCTGTAGAAATGCACCTGGAACTCTGATGACTGAAATAAAAAATCTTTCTGTTGATTATTTATTAAGCTAAAACAGTGGTCCCTAAACTTTTTTGTCTCGTAGACCACTTGCCATATTTTTCGGTTTTGGGTAGACCCACTGCTTGCTTGATATTGATTTTTTGCAAATTCATAAACTTCAAACGTGTTTTTGAGAGCTGGTATCGTGCTACTCACTTTGAAAGATTTCTACTATCTGTTTATTCCACTAATTTCTACTATCTGATTATTCCATTCATTGAAAGCCAAAAATAAAGTGGTCTATATCGACCTCTAGGGGTCGATATAGACCACTTTGAGAATCACGGTGGTATATCATTATGTGCAGGTTCTTACAAGTTCAAAATGTATTGCGACCACAAAGCGAATGCCTACATCCTACAACTTTCACAATTTTATAAACATATATAATACATTTTTTACTTCATAGGTACTTTTATAAATAATGTATGTCTTTATTTTATAAGATTATAATGTAAGTAGATAGGTACTATCAGTGGTTGTTGAGATCCACTTCAGTGGACCCCCATTTTTATTTCATGGACCCCCAAATTTTTTTTCGCTGACGTAGACGCTTGCAGGCTATCATAGACCCCTGGGTGTCGATATAGACCACTTTGGGAATCACTGAGCTAAAAGAAGCATAAATGGATAGATTAGGTTCCTGTAATGAGTCTTAAAGTAAAGTTAGCCTCAGAATAATATATAATTGTCCTTCTCATCCGAATAAAAGCATATTGAAAATGATTAACGATCTTACGTTTACAACATTTTTTACGTCAAATGTTACCAAGCTTAACTCAACCCATAGATTGAAGTGTTATATTATCGATTTAACGGCTTTACCGTGCTGACTTTCTCAAAACTCCTGCTAAAGAGGACGATGGCTTGATCAATTTCTGGAAAACAGTGACGACATTGGATGCTATACATGCAATAGCACAATCTTGGTCAAAAATAAGGCCAGTAACACTTGTCCAATTATTACAAAGAGACAGACAAGTTATATATCTAAAACATGCAAATTGATAGGAAATTAAAAGTGCTTTGAAAATGTCGATTGGAAAAACATCAAGTTTAATTACAATTAAAATGATTCGGGGTTTTATTGTTCGAATGATACGGATTTTGTTTCTATTGTCACTTAAACAGTGAAAGTGAGAATAAAAGTGAAGAATATACTAACAATTACATTAGTCATAAACCAGCACTGACTTTTGTTAAAACTGGACAAAATTGATCAAAGAGAATTCAAATATAACTATATAATAGTTCTTAAAAAAATCCTACTGATATTTGAAAATTATTGAAAGATTCTCAAAAGCAAACAAGATTCAGTGATGTTCAGATTAAATAATATCTGTCCTATTAAATAATATGTTATCCATGCATTAGCCCAGATAATCGAGAGCTTTGTATACTAATAGCTATTTATTGTATTATATATTTAAATATTCAAGGCACAAGTTAAAGATGTTATATAGTTTAGAGCTAAAAATATAAAAGTAAAAAAAAAACGATTTTGGAATATATTTGTATTTTTTTTTACAAATAATAAGATTCACTGGTAAAATTTTAAAGCTATTTATTTTATTAGCACATTTAATAGAAGCATGACTACTATTTAAGTTGCTATTTATTTATCATACAATGAATAAATCACGCATATACATAATTTTTCGCAACTTATGTTAACAATAATTGTCAAACAATATCGGCAAGCTGCGCATATAAATGTAGCCCGAAAATCATTAGAATTGGCTTTTATTTTTTCAATTCATAATTTAGTTTCCTATATTTAAAAAGAATCAAACATTTACTTAAAAATGAATAGATATTATTAGAATACACTATTTAATAAATATAATTTTTGATTTTATTTTTTAATTGCTGAATAATATATATTATTGGTTTTAGCTTAAGGTGCTTAAATAAATTAATTGAGAGAATTTTATTATTAAATAAACATTTTCAAATTAAAATATAATTAATTTAAACTTTATTTATGATATAAAAACAATTAAAAATGTATCTTTAAAAAAAATCATTTGTCTGAATCTTCATATTTGTATTATTACTATTATGTTTGCTATAAAATCAGCTAACTAAACTTCTAGTTGAAAAATTGATTAATGATATTTGATCCCATCACTCTGATACATATGCTTTTAAAAGCTAAGATAAATTGAAAATAGTATACAAAAGAATTATATAAATTTATAAGCTCGGTATTACTTTATTTCAATGCAATGCAGTTTTTTGTGCTTCTTTTAAAGTAGGTATTTATTGATGTAGTTAATTTACACTCAGGGTCAATTAAATTGTATGCTGTGAGAGTTTTTTGTATGATATTATTTGTATAAATAAGTTTTTTCGTTAATTTCAAAGGTATTGAGCACAGGTAATTAATTAGTTTTATTCATAAAGCTTTTGATATAAAATAGGTTTTTATAAACCTTGCCGCAGAGTATTGTTGAATTTAATCAAAACCTTATTTGGGCATGCTACCAGATTATGAAATATAACGAACGCTTTACCTTTCTATGTTTAGTATGCGAGTAGTATAAACATGTAAAAATAGTTATAAGACTTGGAAGGTAGGTGAAGTTATAATGAGCGACTTGGTAATTCAGAGGGGTGCGAGCTTGTGATACAACCAAAATCCTAAAACGATTATCGAAGCTCTTCTCTTTCGAAATTACTCTTTATTATAACCGATAGGCCTGAATGGGAAAGATAATTGGCTCAAAGAGTTAAATAATGACTCGGGGCGCTCGAGGAACGCAAACGGTATGCTAGGATCAAAGACCGAGGAGTCAAAATGAATGTATGTTTTGTGTCTTTCGAGTTGATTAATAGAAATGGAGGAATTTGGAACATATGGTTACATCATAAATAAAATATAACGACGACAAATACAAAACAATGTTGATGATAGTTTTGTAAACTATTTTCAAATACGCGCCAAGACACAAGCTAGTGATGTGCTATTTCGCGCGTCGCAACTTTAGTGATGTTCCATTATTCTTTCGCGCGTCGCCGCTAACGATTATCAAATATGTCAATTATGAACATTATAAATGCATTAAATTATTTACTTAACAACTATAATATTTTTTTGTTAATGAATAGGTATTTAAATTTAGCAGCAAAAATGTTTTATTTAACTTTGACACAACACTCTATTGTAATAAATGATGGATTAAGCTCCTCTTCTAATTATCGTTAAAGTTTAGAGTGACATTTCATTAATATAAATTTATGAATTTTACAATATTTAGAATATACAACAGAACGGACTGAATTATATTGTTGTATTTTTAAATTATTTCAAATATTTAATAATAAATATTTTCATTTGTTAAAAATAGATACTGTGGTACGATTTCCAATACATAAATTTATATGTTAACTTATACTTCGTTTAATATGTTTTTAATTTAAATTCCGGGACTCATCGCGATTAGAACTTACAATTCTATATTTCGGCAGTGATGGTCCTGCCATGGGCAAAAATTATATTTTTATTTTATTTTATAATCTTGTATACTAATATATATGTTGCTATACAATAAACCTATAGAATTTATTAATAAATAAAAGTATTGGGTTAATTTTATTAAAGGTTTTTAGAACTAAATAATGAAATTAAGAGTTCATGTAAAATTCCTATTTTTTTATTAGAGCAGTTATTAACTAATTTTAATGTCATACATGACCATAAGAATGTAATGAAAGTATTGTTTTAGGGAACTTTAGCTTTGATTAAATTGAACAGAAATAGAAATTAATATGTATGTAAACGAATTGTACATCCTATTATGTGTCTTTATTGATTTCTGCTTATTGTTTTGCTTATTTTGCATCAAATGCCGCATCAAAATTCGGCGAATCACAATTGCAATTAATCAAACTTGTTGGTTTTATTTCCTACTTAGGTGTATTAATCTATCTTTAACAAATAATATAATAATTATTAAACATAATTTATGCATAGTCCAATTCTGAGAACATATACATATATGTGTGAGAACATTTTTAATTTATTTTAATATAAAGTTTCATTACGCGCTGCGTCATAAGATCTCAAGTTTTCTCTAAGATCCAGTTCAACTATTGAAGATTCAATATGACTGGAGCAAATCTGACGTTTGAAATGAAAACAGTAGCTTTTATCTAAACTTTAAAGATGTAATCTGTATTGATTCAGTGTATTTCACGCTGTATTCGAGTTCAAGTTCAATTCTTATGTATTCCAAGATAGAAAGAATATCTAGTTGAAATTCCTAACAGAAATAGAAGTGGAAGTGATATGAATTTTTACGGCAGCATTACTAATTATATATATATATATATACATATGTGATGGCTAAAATGAGAGAAGATCAATGATTCTACTCTCCCTCGATTCATTGACTATTCCTGTATGATTTAGGACATAATTAGAATATCCGAAAACGTAGAGATCAGATAAAAATTTGATAAATATATTAATAGATTCTTTAGCTCTTAAGCATGTGCTTTTTTAAGGGTTGCATGTTTTGGAGTAAGGGATATTAACGAGGTACAGTTGAAAATAAAATGGCTATTTTTCTCGGTTTTGAAGAATAGCTTCATTCAAATCTTTATCTACCAAATGAGATGCAAAATAGTAATAGGCCAAGTCCAAGACCTAATCTAATTTCGAAGTGAAATTTGGAACTTCTGAGTAAAGTGGCGATTGGAAGTGAAGTAGCGTTCTGATTTATACACTATCGGAGAAAAGGATCAACCACCCTACTCTCCAATGGTTTCTGTGCGCAATCCAAATTATTTGTGACGAATATATGTATGTACAACGAAGGTATTGGTTTCGTTATAATTGACTTTTCCTACACACGTTTTTATATATGCATATTAATTTGTGTAGCTAATAAAATAGTTTTATAAATATTTAGTGACTCTTTAAAAAGCAGATTTATAGTAATTTATTAGATATAAAGTTACTTTTGCTTTATTTGTGCTACTTATATTTTATTATAACTAATGCTCCTTTCTGGCTTTTATTTTAACTAATTAATTTATTTTAACATTATTATGAATGACTATATAATATTTTAATAATTTACTGAGTATATATCTAATAGTTATTCTTAACTAATTACTAACTAACAGCACGCCATATTCGTAAAAAATCAACTAATCCAAAGTCATGAAGAGCCTATAAATTATCAAACGGAGTTGCATTTATAAAGTTTTTTTATTGATATCAAGGCGACAAACTTAAAGCTTTAGTACCTATCATATGTGTGCTTGTACACAATATGAAACATTTAATAGTGAGATTTACGCGGATGTGGAGTATTTTTTAAATACTCCAAATCAAACATTTTTGTTTCACACGTGTCTTGCGGCAATGTACAAACGCATGGGTTAATGGCTTACTCCCACTTCTTGTATTTGACATACATCTGCAACCTCTCTCACTGCCCATGCAGTGTATTCTGAATATTTTGGATTGCTTGGAAGATTTTGCTCGTATACTTTTTAAAACAGATTTTTTCTATGTCTCGATTCACGCGATCTTTCCTTGAACATATCTACCGCGTTAATCGAAGGATAAGTGTATTCTAAAGTTGAACTAAGAATAAAAAATAGCTATAGTTTTTTTTTTTTTTTTTTATAATGGTATTTTAAATATAATAAATGCGATTTTTGAAAGTACTTACACCAAGTTGTATATTTACATACTATAATTACACTTTTTGTTAAAAAATATTATCTATGCTGCAAGTAAGTGTTTTAATATGCATATACAAAAAGTGAGAATTGATTTTTGTTATTTTTATGCCCAAAGCAAATAAATCTTTACTAATCCAGGTAGATCATTTTAGTCATTTTTATTATAATGTAATGAAAATACAACATTATAGATTACAAAAAGTAAAAATAAATTTCATTTTAAATAAGAAAAAAAGTAAGAGAGGAATAAGGACTATATATTTAGTTAAGGATCTGATATCAATAAATTTTACGCTTTTGCCTCTGAAGCAAAATGTGCTTTGGCATTTTAGCTTGTTCTTATGTAGTATTTAGCACTTTTGTGGGCTAATGGGATACGGAAAATATTTGTTTGATTTTACAGGTTTCTAAAAAAAAGTGTTTTTTAATTTCTGGTATATGTTACCAAGTATAATTTTATTTATAAAAAAATGCTTTTAATTTGGATTGTCTTACATTTAAAAAAAAAGTATTTATTTGTGTTACTCTACACCTAGCAAGCATATATTAAAATCAGTAAAATTATTTTTTGTTCGTTGACACGCATTTTCTTTTGAATATGTTTGTGAAAGATACTATTTTTTATTATTCTATATTCGTATATTCGTTAATTTTTCGACAGGAATATGCCTGTAAGTAATATTAAAAAAATATTTATAATAATTTTGATAACGTTTAAAATATTTTTTTCAATCCAAGCAGCTAACATATGCACAAAACTAAATAAACACAGCAATGTTTATAACCCTACCACAATATACTCTCCCACATTCCTGTGTGTAGTAAGCGCCGAAGCGTTCTAGAGTCGACGGCCAGTCTCGGCCCGGCGAGCCGCTGAGTCGGTATACTTCGTGCGGCTCTCGTTCGCTGTACGAAAACATAAACAAATATATTTATTTACACGTCAAAAATAATCTTAAAGTGTTCTCTTTGACATCAATTAACTCAAATGTCATTATCACACGTCCTATGCGCGTTAAAAAATACTTATAATAAGTTTATGCCCATTCCGGTGCATGTGTGAAATTCAATGAGCTCTATTGGCTATTGGTGATTAAATATTTATGAAAAGTCGATAGTGCATCAGTTCCTGTTATATTAAAAAAATGTACATACCCACTCGAATGCGTTGTTTGATATTGTTCAATTCCTGTGTCGTAGACATGTGCACGAATTCTTGGCAACGGAACATGTGTTAGTCATGACCGGTCATTTTTTTGTATCATCACGATCTTTAATTGTTTCGCAATGTTTTATAATTCATACATTCAGTCGTGCACGTTATCTATTATTGTCACAGTATTTTTTTAATCGTTCAAGTCCATTGTCCGGAACTTCTCCAGACCAATCAGTAGCGAAGAGTACAATGAACCATCAATAATTAAAGCAAAACCGCGATATTGCGAAATTTATTATTTCCGACACACTTTAAGCATCGCTGGATTAAGGAGCACGCGAGTGTTGGTAGTACTAGTACATCTAAAAAATACCATTATGCTAATGTACAAAGATGCCGGTCTTCTTTCATACCTTACCTTACCTGAGTCTTTCATTCAATCTACCGAATCCGGTCCGGTTTTGAAGAATACAAAAGCATTGAGTTTCATATAGATGTACCGATCAATTTTAATACGTACAACCGAGTTTTAGTACTTTTTGCATATACTCTTGGTCTCTTAGCGTAGTGAGGTTATGTCGAGCGCTCTGAACTAATACGACACATAAAATCAATTTATAAAAAATACTAAAACTCATTTGTACAACTATTAATTTCAGTGAAGCTAACTAACTAACAAGTGAGAAGTGTTTTGTATTGTTATATATTGCGCATATAAAACTGCAGATATATGCTAAACAGTTCCAGTGTATTATAGATGTAAAAAATAATTAAAAATTAAGGTGATGTGATGATAAGTGTTGGGTATCCGTTTTTTGTTCTTGTTCACGGCGGCGTGGATGCATGACGCATTGAAGTCGGGAAAACTGTAGTACAACAGAGTGCCTGCAACATAGAAGAGCGACCCCATGTCGTTGAAAACACAGTGATGTTGATGATGACGTGTGACGTCATGCCGTGTCACGTGATGGTATGAATATGAACACGATGCAGGACGTTCAAAACGGAGTCGTCTTAATCAAATGTGAGTAAAACTATCAATTGATCTTAGGAGTAGTATATGATATCTTAGCATATTTGTCATCCGAAAAAAATGCTGATCTAATCGAGTAGTGTACCATCCTGACCTTGTTTGGAATAGTCATTTAAAACCGCCATATCCTATTGCACTAATGAAAAACAACGCTTATCGTTTTGTTATTAGTAATATTGTATATATGTATGTATATGTATTTTATACATACATATATATAATTTATTGTCAGATGGTGCGTGGGTTGTATATTACTAGATGTTTTGTATTGACATTTCAACGATTTGAACCATTGATCCTGGTTATCCGACATATGGACTACATTTGTGGGGTAAATGCTCATCGGATTCATGAGGGGATCTGGGTCTTTTCAATACCAAAAGCAAAAACTGTTCAATTCATATATAAGCAATAAAAACATTAGTACTTGTATTATACATAAAAATGGGGACTATTATTATTTTTGTAATATACATTATTTTTCGCATACTCTTGTGCGTTTTCAATTGATTGAAAACACTACAAGTTTCACTTTATGCCACAAAGATAAGATAATTCGATTTACATGTAAAATTACACGTTGATATCAGCTGTCGCATAATTACATTTCTTATAGTCGCGAGCTTTCAAAATACTCAAAACTTAATATTACAGTTAAAAAAAATATGATACAATAAATTAGTATGTATATTTGTAAGTAAGTCTCGCAAAATATTTAAAATATGTTTCATATATATATACATACATATGTATTATATGTATGTAGTATAATTATTTATTGATAATATAGTGGTTATTAATGACTTTATTTAATAGATAAGAATTACATATATATAAAAGTTTTTTGCGATCTAAATTTTTTATTTGTGAATAATTTAATGAAACACGTATTTTGTGTTAAACTTACATTAAACAGTCTATTTGTAAAGGTGTATTTTAATATTTAGATAAAAAAATATATTATCACTCCAAAACCAGTTATAATTAAAACTAAGACAAAGAAAAACAATCTATTAGATTATATGGTTTGATCGTGTGCTCGGTAATTACTGTGTGAAGCTTGGATTTTTCACTATGCCACTGGTTGTTATTTTGATTATTTAATTATTTATGGTTGGCTAAACAATGCGAGTATAGTCAAGTTTCATACGCAAATGAAAAATATTTTATAATATAATACTATTACATTTTTGTTATTCTTATTACTTTATGACATCATGTTTAACCATGTGTGTATATTCCAACCCATCTCTTATACTACTAATATAAAGCTAATACAGTTCCATAAAAAAACATACCACTCACACTAAATTTAGTCCTGGTTTATATTTAGCCAGGTGGCCCGATGCCCTTACGTTTCAAATTTTTTGTTGTTTTAAAAAATGTTTACAGTGCTAGCGCGTCAAAAATACGTCGATAAAGATGAAAGAAACTGTTTCTATAATATTTCATTACTAACCGAAATTGCTACTTTAAACAGTAAAACATGATCAATTCCCGTGCCAAAATATGCTAAATGGATATTTCAAACGCGTTAAACGATCGATAAGTGACGTCAATGCGGGCAACAAAATTTTCCGTCAATCAAACTCGAATCTGCGTTTACCGATCAGATTTCAATGTTAAGGCTGAGGAACATGTGTGGGATAAATCGGGAACGGTATCCTCGGTGATCATCATGGGACGTATTCATAGTACGGAACGTTAGTTCAGAGTATACGTGCATTCGCGTGTGCATAGGTGAATATTTACGGAACAATGCAATTCGAGTAACATAACATTTACATACATGTATACAGTAGAGTTGGTAACAACTGCAGTAGTAGAAGCCAATGAGTCAAGGATAAATGCGGCTCAATCGCTGCCTGTCAGTCATTATGAGGATGTATTTTTTATTTTAATTATGAATTCTGAATCAACGCTAGAAGGCATTACTTGTGATTAAGATATAACGCATTTAAACACGTTAGTTGTTAAAATTTAATTTAAGTAGCTACGATGTGTATTTGGAAGGTAAAGCCACATTTTAAAAACCCTCCTCAACATACTTGATATGAACCTAATTAAATTTAGTAAACCTGGGAACAGGTTTATTGATTCTATCATCATATAAGTCTCTACGCCTTTTGTCCACTCGTGTTTATTCCTTAGATTATTTTTCCACATATTGCATGTTCAAAACGTCACTGCGATAAGCAAAAACAAGTTGGTGATGAATTTTAGTAACAGTTTCTCCTGAAGAAACAGATCAATGAATGACTTTCATGCATGGCTAGATTATAAATTAAAACTTTGCAAAGCCAATTTTTACTTTTTTTTAAAAGTGCTTTAGTGGTAGTATCGACATCCCAGTAATGCTCAAAAACATTCTGCTGCGACCTTTAAAGTTCTCTAGAGAATCGCGATTGCAACCCTTATTCTCACCCATTGCGGCGACGACGTCAGCGCCCGAGAACGCTCCTCATGCTCAAGCCATTCAGCCTATCAATGAACTTGGCAAACCAAAACATATTTTTTTTGTATTCTAAAGTTTTATTATATAAAAATCAATACTATCGTATATTATATTTTTTAATCCAGTTTGCTTATCGTTGCTTTTCCAGTTATATTTTTTTTAATCTGCATAGCATTTCCTCCATGAACTCTAGTTTACCCGCAATTATTCAAGACAATGGCTCACCCACTTGGTAATGCATTGTTCAAAGATGCTTATAGTTTCCGCTCCAAAATTATAATAGCGTGCTCTAAATACCATCTCGCTGAACTCAAATTAATTTATTGTATAAGAGATCAAACATCTGATCTAACTTAGATTAAAATTTGTATTAAAAAATGGATAAATCTACAATTTTCAAACGTCATCATTATCTTCGATTCACGTTCTCAAGATTAAGAAGAAACCCTTTTTTATTTAATCCGTAGACACGCCTTTTTAAAAGGGCATTTCAAACGCTTCACGCAATTTCTCAATCTGCCACCGGCATCTTTCCACTTTCGGTCTAATTTCTTTTCTCCGACGAAACCACTTTGACACACTTAAGCGAATGACACCGCTAAAGCGTTATGGCACTCGAGGAGAGACCAGTCATCGTGTTATGCAAACAAGTGTCCAAATATGTCAAGAGCAAAAAGTGGCTGGCAGACTGAATTCATTGTGTTATGCTCAGATATGGCAACTTACAACCGGTATGTGTAACGAATGGATTTTTGCCATATATATTATACATACAAAGCTCAAAAGTGACGTTAGAAATCGACATAAATAATTTCAATGCTGGAATTTATTAGCAAATGTTTTTAATACTCATTTACAACGTGTCTTCTAGCACTAATTAACATTTTTTCTGCGTATATATAATATTTTTAATTCCTAATATTTCAATACCCTAATCATTGCCTTTGCGAATCTCAATATAAATCAATGCTTTCAGTATCAATATTACTATATGGTAGAAGCTAAAGGTACAGAGTACATATGTGCTTCAGAACTTCTTAATTATTGCTACATTAAGAAGTATAATGAACTCGTACGATAGAACATGTGAAGTTCTTGATTTGAAAAACGAACTTTTAGACAAAAGGGCAGTTTTTCTGTACTTATGGGTGATTACAAGTGATTAACGTCTCAGGATGGATGTGCTAATTAGTAATTAATGCAATTACTTAGTCCTAAGTTCTCTCTTTCATTGTTATGCCTTATTTCTAAACGAGTTGGTATTTATTTTCATTTGTTAGTAACAGTCGTTAGAATGACCTCTCAATTATAACAAACAGTGCAAGTAGTTGAAATCTCTACACAGCTCACAATCAATATATGTATGTCACTAATCATGATTTTATTTAAATTATTAATCACGATATTCATCCGTAATATTAAGAAAATCTAGGAAAACCTTAAAACAGTATATGTGCTAATCAATCGGAAATAAACTTATTTAATTATCACTATTTCCTTTCTCCCAGATAGGAATAAATTATTTTTACATAATGTAAATAGCAATGAACAAAAAAGTTTTTACAGTTTACAATCAATATATGTATATATAACTATGCACAACATAGCTAAACTTTATTTTATTTATTTTTAATGATATTCATCCGTGAGATTAGGAACATCTTGGAAAGAAACCCCAATCTGTGATGATCGATCGGAATTATATTTATATAATAATCACTAATTTAGATCTAGTAGATTCAATAGAAATTTTAAAACAAGATTTATGTCAAATTCGAACCCAGGTCTTATAGGCATTAGTCACATAATATTAAAGAATATACCAATTCATAACCATACTCATTGTTAATATATTATATAGTGTATGTAGTACCTTTATATATAATTATAATCTTTCCAAACATTCGTATTAGCTATTATTTGGGTGGAAGGGGTAGAGAACTGTTTTATTTACCTACAGTGAGGACTGACGTTTTGGAGAGTTTGATCTATAAAATTGCTTAATGTTTTCCCCAGTAGTATTGATATTGTAAAGATAAATTCAATTTTCTTAGAACATAAGTATTGACGATATTATATAAGCACGTATAGGGTAATCCAACTTCAGTTTCCGCATCAACTTCCTGCTGCTCCAACATACAATTTGCGTAAATTATTCATTGTCCATGATTTCTGGACTTCAGTTCTTGTGTTATCTGAATTTTATTTTAATTTTGAGAAGAGGTGCAAGTCCAGATCAAAAATACGCCAAAGGGAGCCATAAGAAAATCCCAAAAGCTGTTAACGCCGACGAATTGACCATTCCTGGTCTTTGGCCACACTTTCACTTACAGCAGCAATATTCTCGGCTGAACAGGCCTTTAACGCTTCCAGTCTCTTAAAAGTTTTTCACTACATTGCAAGTTATTTGCTCAGATGAATGATGAAATTGACCATAATCTTCCGGTAAATTTCGATACACATTTCCGTACAACAATTGAACAATTTTAACGCGTTTCGTAAATGTGTTGCAAACTAACGCTCTGAGTACGCGTGATTATTGACAGCTGTCTGATGTACAGTGCTGCTAACATAGTAAACTCGAATAGGATTATCTCGTATATACATTATACATAATAATTTCTTATTTTATATATGTGTATGATAGTATAATTGTAAATATTCTTACCCATCTCAGCGAATTGGCTTATGGCTGTAATACTGACAAGGATGTAAATAAATGTATTAATATTATTATTTACTTTTCGAATATCTTATACAATTTGTCGCAAAACTACCGTAAGTTGTAAAATATGTAATGCCTTTCTACCCATCATTGTTTATGTAGGTACCCAGTAAACATTTCCAAGTAAGTTTTTTGCTATCTGCACCACGAAGCCAGTAAGGTCGCGCCATTAGCGTATTCAAAGACAAAGATTACTCGAGGGCGGACCACGAACCCGGGAGTTCAAGGCCTGATCACCGCCGACTGATGATGATGCTATTATATACCTGGATAACGAAAACCACAAGTGGTTCCCGTTTATAAGCTGCCTTCTCGCTGGTTCAGTGAACCTGGGGCCTAATGCAATGGTCGTGTTTTACGGTGTCGGACCGAAGCCTAATTTGCTTAAGTTCAATGAATTTCCACGTCGGGGGGCCAATGCCAATGACACCACCGGAATATAATTGGGCACGCAACTTATGTAAGCAAATTAAGTATGCAAGTGTGACACGGTTAGGTACGATAGTAAAGACCAGTATGGCAGTCGGGTTATCAAAAACTAATGCACCCACTACCTTCGTTATTATATAATATATATAGATAAGGTCTTGAATTTAAATTGAGTTTCTAGTGATATGAATTGTACGGCCAGTCTATATAAGTTCACGTGTTCACGTGAAAGCATAAAGGAGATTAGTTATTAATTTTTCATGAATATGAACATATCTAAATATTTTCTATAAACTATAACTATGTATTTCACATAAAATAATAATATTTGTGCTTATAAAGCATATATTATTTTGGAAAAGAAAATAGATAAATATTTATTACAATGTATGTGCACTACATCAACAGCATCTAACATGTTATTTTCCATTTCATATGAAAAACCACTTTATATACGAAAATAAAATAATATGCTTTATAGTAGTAACTAAAAACATATGGATATTGCTACTGATATTTTCCATGTGATATTTATGTACTTAAAAAACTGTCACTTAAAGTATAATCATATATTGGAAATTTCACCCAAAATCTAAACTTCTTTTTTAGGAATAGGTTATTAAAATCTCTTTTCTTAACATGCAATAATATTCTAAAGTTTGTTTTTTCAATTACCAATCTATTCAGACAATGCATCAGAACGTCAAACCAAACTTCAATGGGACAAGATCATACTGGTATTTTTTTTATTTATAAAATTGATTTTTATTATGTGATTAATCAGTTTTCAAAAATTAATTTTTAATAAACTTTATATTCATTTTCTTTAAAAAGCGTCTTAGCGTTTTTGTTTACTGGTGTTACGCTATTTTATATGCTATTTAATTTGCTATAATTTTTAAGTGCATATTTATGTGGTTTTATTTAATCTGTTTAAATACTTCCCAGTGGTAATAAATAATCTTTGATAGCTATATTTGCTATAATTTGTTTGTTTTTTGGTATCTATGATTTGCCTTAATATAAATAATCTATTTACTTTTCCATGTTTTTAACGATATATTCGATTTTTGCTGTCGTGAAAATTTATGTCAATAGCATTTAGGAAATTTTTACATAATGGACGTATTCAAAATTTGCGATAAAAAAGGAGGGGAGGAGAGGTGCCAAATAGAATTTTCGCCCCCTGGTACTACTACTCTAGCTAGAAGTACGATTAATCAAATATTCAGGCATATACTATAGTACTTCATTGGCATAGACCACTGATCTTTCAATCTCTCTTTTCGCACCCTATAAATCTGTAATACTTAATTATTATCTAATCTAAATAAAAAACACTGCCATTTTAACATTACACACGATGAACGTGCACCGAACATCACAACGTGAAACCTTTGCGACTTTATCGTCGGTCATTATTTGACTTTAATGGTAATAGGTATCAATAGAGCCATTCATATTAGATCCTATCACAACAATTTCCATATAAATCCACGGACAGAATTTCTCCATCTCGGCATTCCCAGCACGCGCTGCTTGTTTGATTCGTTAACGTCAATGCTCAGTCTTGAACAACAATAACCGACATTGACACTGACCCTCATAAAGCATAGTATTACTATTTTTTATGCACACACTCGTGATGGCCACATTTAGATATCGTGACGATTAATTCGCCACGAATTTAATTAATTCAGCTCGGTTTTGCGAGTTATATAGCTCTGGTCTTCTCGCAGAAATAATTTTGACACACTTACCCCAAGTTAATGATAGCTTTGATGACCGCCGATGAGTAACTTTCCAAAAGACGTATATCACTCACGTGGATTGGACTGCTTTTTTTACGGTAAAATTCTATCCAAACAAGAATGAAAGTCTCTCGACGACTGACCTTGAAATTACTCCAAATTGTGTCGCTTTAAGGTGGTAATTTACATAATATAATATAGATAAAACATACAGAAAGAGCATGAGATGTATGCTTTTATATACAATAAAAACTGTAATAAATCACATTTCTTTAATTATCGGTATTGTTTTTGTAAGTCTTAGTTTTCCAATATTTTACTGCCATTTAGTACTCAAAAATTGTTTTCAAATTAATTTGTATGATTGATTATGATACATAATGTATTCTGAATAAATATTGATCTTTGAATTTCAATTTATATGGTTACAAAAAGTTTTCTCAATTTTGTACTTCCATATATAATATTATTGTTTAAACTCTTTTTAACTTGAAATTTAACTAATTCTCACATACTTATGTGCATAAATATGCGAGGTATTCAGGTTCAAAAAACTATTTACTTACGCCTGTTAAAGAGAGATAAGCGTCACAAAATGAACCCGTGCCACATTTAGTGAAAAACGGTTCCGGTTCCGTGAAAAATGCGATACCACCGCGCGATAGTACACCCCATGGGACACAAACCTTTTTAAAATGCGACTCCATTAAAACGTACGTGTTTTATTACATTTGTATGTAAAATTCACATGTCGTAAATCAATGTTCATCAACCGTCTACTGCGTTTCACGATAGTAAAATGCAGATATGTTAGATTTTACATAAAAATACATTTGTGAATTTAACAGTAGCTCAATACTATCACAAAATTAAAATAAAATTTGCACCAAGTTTATTGGCATATAATATATTATGTTTAATAATTATATAGTTTAAACATACCATTTATTATGTATTAATATTAATACACATTGATGGTCTTAAACAGTACTTTTTAAAAAGAAAGGGTACCGGATCTTATATATTATTAATGTTTTATTAAAAAAATATATGTTCAGTTCTTATCATAAAATTTGTTATTTATATATTTTATCATAAATTTTATTATTTATATATAAAGGTAAATGTTCATTGAAAATTACAAGTTTTATCCAATTTTGTCCAATGTTGTCCTTTTAATAACCACAGAAGGGTCGTAAAGGTGGTCCGACAAGTTTGATAAACAAACGTGCTTAGTGTAGAAAATGCCTTTATATTTTCTTAATATAAAGACGTTTAAAAACATTCTCAATAGTCATTTTTCGCTTTTAGCAAATATTTATAATGATGCTTTACGTATAGTAGATTCTTTATGATCAAAAATTTGTCTTCTGTTACTTCCTATCTTTGCCAGAATAGGTTCTCATTATTGGTATATTATATGGATCATTACCGTATTAACTCCCAAGAGTTCTAACTTTTATACAACGCGCTCAGCCAAGTTTCATTTCGAAAAACACAGCCGTTTATTTTTCCAGGATAAATAATTTTTGGACCATACGTTATGGTTCAGCAATTCGGCCAGTCATTTGAAGTTTGGCTTTGCTTCTCCAGATCAGATTCATAAATACCAACAGGCGTCGTTATTTTCGTGTTTACTGTCGTTGTGTCTGTTAATATTATTTTTTTATTAACAGGACGTAGACCAAACATAAAATTTTCCAATATGTGAACCAATCATCGAGTTACTTTTAAAACACTGCGATCTATGATAAAAAAAGCACTGGTCCTAAGTATAACTTGGTTAGCTACACTTTTGAGTGATAACGGTCACAGAATTTATTTTAGTTTATGCTGAAAATTAATTATGTTTCGATAACTGTACCATTTTGCACCTACCATCAAATTTAAAAAATGAAAATTATTTTTCTATTACAGATATTATATATATACTTACAGTATTTTAAATAATTTGTAGCATGCAACTATTAAATATGTTATTATTAAATATGTTTCTTAACAACGTTCGAAATAAAATTAACAAAAGGTAGCCTTCCTCTGTCGTAAAGTGGCATATGGCATGGAAAATTTTATGCTGGTTCGTTCATGCATATTAGTACATAAAAATGCAAATTATGCTTATTTTTATGAAAATATCAGCTTCAACCAAAGAGCAATAATATACTCCTCCGACTTTATTTTAAATAAATAAAATGTACGATACAAGGTTCCCAAACCCCAGTGGTAAATATATCAAAACCTTCAGGGAATATTCGGTTACTACTTGATAATATTTATTATTATGATTCAGCTTTCTACTGATAATACATACGACTTTTAAAGATATTGTATTGATTGTATCATATACATTAAACGACCTTAAGATTTTTTTTTTCATTTCATTGCACCAAGCTGTTAACGAGTGTAATATGCATTACCTGACCACATGCAAACGTTATGCATTTATTTATAATAATGACTGTACCGCGCAAGTCATTGTTACTATGTGAAATTAAAATGAAAAATTATTTTTACTGCCATATCCGTCGTTGTATAATTTATTAAATTGTTAATTATATTTAAAACAATTGGCCGTATCCTATATGTAATGGAAATCATAAGATTTTATTGCAAAATCAAACATCTAATCTTTGTTTTATATATTTAAAAAAATACACATATATATATGTTCCTTTTTTATTAAAGGTAAAAAGATATATAGCACCTAAATGATAGCATTACCATAATTATTAAATTATTTAATTAATTCATGTATGTACTTAGTGCAGTTATTACTAATCGTGTATAAGTGAAAATAATCTTAATTTTAATTTCATTCCATTTTAGTTTCTGAAATATGATATTTATTGCTAAATTTTAATTACTATTGAAATCGGTCGATGTGTGTGGGCTTTTAAGAAAACACAAGATGACAAGAAGATGCTTTGCGTATTGTGTGGTCCAATTTAATTGCGATTGCCATTCAAAGCGTTTAATTGCGGTTAACAATGGCACATTTTCATTTTATACAGGGTTTAAAACCTATATAACTAACCATAAACTATAAAAACTATTCAAATTCGCATTAGTTGAGCTTGTCCTGATGGCTACACTATTCATCGATGTTGATCACATTTTTATTAGATAGAAATCGACGTTCATGAGATGGTTTCGCACATAAACTCATTCAATCTGAACAGTTGATTTGTGAAATTAAACAACTTTTGTATTCGATTTAATTGGTAATAAAAAATGAGTTTGTTTTAGCTTACTCGGTGTGTCCAATAAATAAGTAAAAAAAAAAAAAAATAACAACTTTCTAGACTGGCATCTAATGCTAAGTTCTCACCTTATATTCTAAACTTTCGTGGAAATCTCATATAGATAAACATTAACCAGAGCAAAACTATACCCTCTTCTTTGCCACAAAAGTAACTCAAATATCAAAACAAATTACATATCTTTAAATCTATAATAAGACCTGCAATTCCATACGCTTCCCGGTTTATGAATACATAATTAATACTGGTAAATACCCAATAAAACAAAGTGCTTTTTGTTAGCTCAAACAACACCAAAAATAGATTGGCAGGTAAGAGACCATGATCTAGGAACAGCAAAACTCGTTAGATATTACAATATATTATATATTTTTGAAACACTACCAGCAAATTTTATCTGCGTTTTATTTTATTAATAACATTGAACTGTCACTTTAAATTAGCTCGTAAATATATCTTGCCCTACATAAAGGTTTCTCAATATAGAAGAAAACTAGATATGTTATTAGATTGTGGCTGCTTTGTTATTATTGGCACGTTGCTTACTTATTTTGTGTATTTGCTTGTAAAATAATTGCTTTCGTTTTCCATTCACGTTTTACATAATTTACAATGCGATTTTTTATGAGTGTATTATAAAATAATCCGCATCTATTTATATGAAATACTATTATTGACGTGTCAGCGTCCATTGATCAGTATTTAAAAAAATAATGCTATTATTATATACTATATATAATAAAAAGGAACAGACCGAGCAAAAAACTCTGCGGTACACTTGCTGTATTTTTTCGCGATATCAAGATTTCATTATTTACTAAAATAACTTACCTTCGACCTTTTAGTTATGAGCGAATTATATGTTTTAGATATTTGTGGACTTTATATTCACATAGGTTATGCCGTCGTAACACACTATATCAAATGCTTTTACTATGTCTAGCACTAAGGAGGGTCGCAATAGCGTAGTCCGTAAGATCTACACTGAAGTATAACTACATGTTATCTATTTCGTGCGCCACTGCCGTTACCAGTACTAGAGCCCTGCGAGTCCAACCCTTATGGGCGGGCACCCAGCTTTTTACGGCCAGGTGAGCGGGTTCCTTACTCCTCGTAGTACTAAATATTTTATTGGAGCTGCATTAGTAAGAGCCCACTATATAGTGCTCTCGTTGGCTGACCTGCATTGCTTTGCACTGCATGAATTGCGTATCATCTCAGCTACAGCACCACCCCCCTCCCAAGATCCAATAGGGGTGTATATTTTGCATCAGTCGCAGCTTCGGCCCCTTAAGGGGCCCTTTGGCCCTGCTTGCGTTACTCGTTGAGGTCCTGGCCACGATAGGCTAGAAAATAAGGGACGCAATCGCCACTGTACGGCACTCGCTAATGAAAGTTGATTAGAAAGTGTCATTAAATATTGTTGATAGTGGCATTTGTACTATATACTGATTTTTTTACACAATTTAAAGTTAATTTTTAAAATAAGTTTAGCTAAATTTTAAATAGGTTTTAAGTGCAATTACACATAGCTCCTGATATTCTATTTTGGTTGATCTAAAAAGATGCAAGTAAAGTTACATCTCAGAATATTTTAAACACCCAAGTTTTTACATTGTTAGATTTTTTTGTAATTTGCTATAGATTTTGATATATGTTTTGCTAATACTTTTTGAGTATTAGCAAAACACTGAAAACTATATGTAACGTGAGCGTGGAAATTGATAGTCGCAAAACGTCCATCTGCAGTTTCATCCCAAACCTAACCTAAGCAATTAGCCAAGCCCAACTTGACCTAACGAAACTTTTAAAATTAATTGTAGTTTTAGAACTTTCATTAAGACAAATTGACTTTGATTTTGATACATTTTACCTGGCTTAGTTACTGAAATTTAAATTATTCTAGTGAAAATTTAACTACGCATATGCTAAATTCCACATGATTTCAGTAATGATTTTTAGGATACTGAAATATTATCCTGAAAATATTTTTAAAATGACGATCAATTAAGAGACATAGTATGTAACTATCAAATATAAATCCGCTGTCTTTCACATAATGTAACGAAACAGTGTATTAATTATCTTGTATAATAAAAAATATTTTATGTATTAGAAAGATTTTTTTAACTATGACCAGCGAAGAGTTACTGATTTGCCTGCGTAATAATATTATGTATAAATAGCTATTTTGAACCGAAAATGTTTTCTGGACGTTGAACCTAATCGGTTCGCTGAACACTTTTAGTTAAACAACGCATACGTTAATCGTTCAACAAACTTTTTCGTACCTCAAATATTCTCTATAATTCAGCCGCATTTTAAATCTGATCCACTTTGTTGGCAGAGAGCAATAATATATACATAACACGCTTTGTGCCATAATTGCAACCTTAACTTTGCCCGCATCTATCATACGTTTCTCTGCCCACATCTATAATTAAGATCGCGTATATTGTTTATGGAATATGGTAGTCGAGACACGACTTTAAATCATTTTAGCGTTTAAGAACTCGCCGCGTGTCCAAACACAAAGATAACGGCTCTTTGAACAATAACTCCTGTTTTTGCCTCATTTTGTAGGCAAATTGTCTTCGAAACTTTTTTCCGCGGTCGTCTGTTGCTATTTTTTTCGACCACGATCGTGTCACGAAAATACTAGCTCGTGATTAATCGAACCATTCGACAATGTTGGGTTTTTAGATAGAGCATGTACCTTATTCTGTGATTTATCGATTGGAGTTTAGTCACTTGTTAGTGTGGTTAAAAAAACGGTGAACAAGGATGTCGTTTTCGTTATCTATTGACCTCATGAAATGTATTGTGCATACTCTAACCTTTAGACACATTTCTAACCATAGTTAAAAATAAATTTAAAATATTGATTTTGAACTACAGGCGATATAGACGGGAGACAAGGGTACATATTATGTAGTTGTATTTCTAAACCATACTAAAACATATAACAATATACATATTATTTATGTCACAAATATAAGATACGTCGACGTATACATATTGTATGATTATACACAGATTTTAGCTACTAACATTATTGTTGTTTTTACGTTGTAACGTTGTTTTTTTTTCAATAACGTTATTTATATCACAATCAGCAACTATTAAATAAATAGTGATGAAAGTCAATATTATTTCAATATTAAGTATTTCAACAAAAATATTCAAGATGCCGCATGGTAACAAAAAATTAAACTGCTCAAAAATAGTTTGCCCAAGACCATTTAACCAAGATATGAGCATGGTTCTGAAAATGGAGGATCAAAGCCAATGAAAACAAATCTCTCATGAAAATCACTAGTTGTCAAAAGACAGATTGTTAAACATAGGAGTAAAAATAGTATAACAAATTATTACAGCTTTAATAACTCTTTATGACCTAGCTATATTTTTTTTTAATTATTCGTCACGATAATATGATACCTATTAGTACAATCTAGAACATTTTAATTTTAAATGATTATAATTATATGTATAATAAAATCTTATTCCGATCTTCCAGGCACGATAGAAATTTAAAAACACTAGAACCAGGTTTTTCAGACACTAGTAACCGACTTTCAGACACGTGCTTGTGTATATAATACCATTAACTAATTATTTTATTGCATTATTATGATAGATCATGATATTCATTCACTATATGTACAATGAATTAATATTGAGAATGAGCTTTGGGCTCCATATTATAATTATGCATTTTTAATATAGAAAAAGTGAAATTTCCGATATGAAAGTGTTAATTCTACATTCAAACATCAATAATGTATTCAATGAAAATTAAATTAGTTAAAAAAGTTTCTTGTCACATAAATATGAGATTATTATTGTTAGACATATGTACATATATATGTATGGTTATGTATACAACTCAACGGCAACATTTCGAAATATACCATCCAAAACCGAATTTACGAAATAGAATCAGATAAATTTGATTGGTTCGTATTTGAGACGATCGTACGCCATTCTTCCGTCGATAAATCAACAATATATGTTGTTTTTTTCCGCGTTTTTCGTTCGTTTCTGACGTTATTCATTGCGCAAACGAAGCCCCACAATAAAGCCATATATCAAACGGTTAAATATGGTTCAAACTTTTATTTTATCCTTGGAAAGGACGGAACCGGTTTCGTGTTCATACACTGTCTTCGATAGCCTGTCATTATTAGATGCTTCGTCTCGATACGGCCCTACCACTTCGGACCTAACAATTTCGATATGAATCTACATATAATACGCACTGCACGGCAGTAATGACTGGTCGAAATAAAATCGTTTCTATCACTATGTCGATCGATACACATAATAATTTCTTTGTATGCAAATCGATACGGATCGTTCAAATTGCATGTGTCGATTTGTCGTCAAAAGTCTTTGACCGGTAGCCTTCAATCGAGATTCGCTATCTTTAGAAAGTAACAACTGACAACATACAGAAGTGAGATAACTTCATTTATGTTTACTTATCAGTGACACGAGACACAATAACCAAGTGTGGGTATTTTTTAAATCGACCGTGTTAATTAATATGTGACAAAGCTATCAGACTAGTTTAAAATAACATTGGTAAATCTTAAACTTTTAGGATTTTAATTATATAACTACAAAAAAATAATTTTCCAGTTAGTTTTATTTTATGTAAATAATAGTAGTATAATAAACAAAAATGCATTATGTAAATTAGCTAATAATTTAAAAAGTATTACAATATAATATATCTATGTATTATATGTACATACATACATATATATCATTAGATTTTGAAAAGGCCTTTGACAAGGTTTGTCATGGGTTATTAGTAAAAAAAATTCAAACCTCAGTGGCTCGGATGATTAAACTTGGTTATTCTCGAGTGATTTAAGAGATCGTACACAGTTTGTAACCTATGGCCCATTGTTTATATTTCTCCAAAGGCCCAGCCTGGGCCCTCCGCTCTTCACGTTCTTTATTATTTACATAAATACGGTAGTTACAAATTCAATTTTTTTTCTCTACTTTATACTCTATAGAGATAGACTTCCGTCAACTGTCTGCCCTTTAGTGTCGGAAAATGTCATAATGTGTCATTTTCTCGGTCCCGTTGCTATCAAATTATATTTGGATAGAGAAACATCTACTTAAAATCTATAGAATCACACTTGAAAGCAAATGGAGATTCTCTCTACACGTCTGCGATAAATCTTCTAAGATGTTCGGGTTTGTTATGAGGAACGCGTTTCACAACAGTTATTCGTATATTCTATGACATTTTAATTCACAGCATTTTTGAATTGGGATCTATAATTTAAAATCACCGAATAAACAAATCCTTTCTCTTAATAAAAAATGTTCATAAAAGGTTCTTGAGATTATTGTATAGGAGGATATTTGGTTATTATCTGATCTTGTATCCAGGGGCCTTTCTTTTTGGAGCGTTAGGATACGATTCGCTGAGTTCTCTCAAAAAGTTGAAGTTAAGAATTTCTTTAAACTACTGAAGGGTGCTATCAACAATCAAACTATTCTTGAGGAATTCTAGTTTTGCGTTCCGGAACGTCTTAGAGAATCACAATCGCGTCCTCTTTTGATGACTGTTAGAGCCAGGGTGTCCGCTCTAACCAAGTCGCTATGGCTATCGCGATCCGGTTACTTAATACGCTGACATTGCACATTAATATATATAAGTCAGCTACGAGGAGCTGGTCCGGTTCGTATTAATTAATTTTAATAACGTATGTTTTTTTCTCTTTAATAAAATTAATTATTTTATATATTTTTTTGTGTGTATTAAATAATGCAATAAATAGTTTATTTTTTCGACATGTTAAATCACTATGGTCTTTATTTAATTTAAATAAATATATAAATCATACTGTACAAATTAAAATACATATGTTGGTAAGATAATAAAGAGGTGAATTTTTAAATAACTAACTCATAGAATTTCTATTTAATTTAAAATTAAATGCGTTTTGAAAATATTTTTATAAACAAAAAAATATGAGTCAAGTAAAATAATGAATGAAAATATTTATTCAAAATCTCTCATATTGTTTTAAACCATAAACACATATTCTCCTGCTGTTTGTCTGCTTTTTAGTTTAAGTTTCGCTTATTGCTTTAAACCTAAAAAATTAAATTTGATACAACAGCGACATTTCATTAATAAGCAATTTTAGTGTTGTAATTGTTATACTTCAATAGTAGTAATTAACTGAAATATATTAAAAAAAACTTAATTAATAAATTCAAGTAATGAATAATAGTTCCACCACTGTGTATAGATTATAATTGACCCATTTTACCACAGCGTAGTCAACTTATCTTCAAACGTAAGGACATAAATTTTGCGTCGTATCCCACCTGTTACATTGTTAAAACTGTCGTACGTGTTTCACAGCCTGGACGTAAAATTTATTAGCCGTACATTAGGAAATCGCAGTTTTATCGCCGTTCATTGTTTATCCTGACATAAATGCGATTTCTTGAACTATTGTACGATCGCGTTCGATCCGACCGCACCGACCGAGGCGACGATAACGCCGCTATTGTTCTTATTGTTTAAAAAGTATTAAGCTCTAATAAATATTATCAAACGGCGAGGTCATTAGGAAGGCTTAAACTTGCTACTAATAATTTGTCCTGTGTATTTAGATAATCTGTAATGAAAAACCATTATTGTCTGGATCATTTGCTGCATATGGGGATCGATTGACTCATGCAGATAAGATGTAATTTTTTAGGTATTTGGAAAGTCACTCAAATTCTATAGCAAATACAATTGATTTCCAAAACTACTTAGATAATAATATAAACACTTTAAAGGGCATACATATACTATTTAAGTTTCCAGTGGGCTTTGCAAGACTGACAAAATAAATCTTTCTGTGTGTATAATATTAAATTATATTTATACATCTAAGCCACGTGTTTGGAACGCGCTGCATTGCAGAACTATTTTCGTACAAGTTCCAAACTCTCACATTGCGGGGGTCCAAACACAGCACGCTTCTGCTAAAAAAAATAACATGAAAAACCGAAATACATGGTCGGTTTAATCTACCTTTACGATTGGTTGTTTTTGTTAGTGGTTTCCCACGTCAATGTCAAAGTGCTGGAACACGTTTTTCAATTTGGTCTTGTGCGAAACGTTTTCACGGCAGCAGCAAATGCGATTTTCATTAGAAAACATCACCGCGTTTATCTCTAAATCCCAAAGGTCACGAAGTCTTGTTTTAGACCTATGACCTTCTATATCCTGTTGCTGAAATCTGCCTGCGTATTTTTCTCCCTTCTTGCTTCAATTGAAAACGTTGGGTGCTCAATTCGCGCACGTCATTAGTTATAAAAGAGATCGTAAACGTGTATTATTAAATTAAATAACCTCATCTAAGGTTTTCATATTTTTTTTCGATACTAATATTATAGCAATTTGGTACATGTTTATGTACATACATACATGTATACAATTCTTCGGTTGTTTTTAATATAAGAAAAATATTACTTTTAAATAATAAATTCTTAATTACTGACTGACATAAATAATTACAAAAACTACTTTGATATTTAGTTAATAAAACATCTTTCTTGTATCAAATATAGCTCATTTTAATCGCTTTCGTTTAACTTTTTACCTATCACTTATAATTTCATATCAAGAGATTGTGCCTCGTAAATTTTTTATAAAATATAATAATTTTAATAACAAATAGAAAGAGAATCAGTGACATTGCCTTTATACAATGAATTTATATTTATGTTGCTATTTTTCTTACATTATTAATGATTTGTGATTTAGCTATAAGTGCTTTGATACTTTACTCTACCTTATCAACGCAAATAAAATTCGTGATTTAATTATTAATCCCTATTTTTTTTTGCTGATTAATAATAATTGTTATTATACAATACACGCTGCAAATGGTTGCTTATCGCAAAACCATACAATAACGATACTTAATTGAATGAATACACCCGTTGAAGCTCAAATCGCTGGAACAATATTTACACCAGAATCGCCAGTTCAGCATCGCTGAACACGGGGTTTGTCTTTTATTATATTGGTCAGCACTAAAAAACATATCAATATAACCTACACGAAAATATAAATTCTTAATAATTAATTTCGAGAGTCAGGTTCGCCTGATAACAAACCCTCTCATATTGCACTTGACGTGTATGATATATTCCATGTATAGTTTATAAACTACTTCCAGCGAGCGGTAGTATCAATGCAGTGCAGTGAGCGTATAATATTTATAGACTTGGCGATAATTGAGATAAAACCAAACATGAGATGTTGTCTATGCAACGTAAATGTATACAAATACTTGGTTAAGCTAACGAGAAAATCGTTTTGTAAATATACAATTTATATAGTAGGTTTAAAATTAAGTAAACGCGATTCTAGTTGCCAGACATTACATACGTATCTACGCTTTATTGCTCTTTAACCTTGTCAGTAAAAGATATGAATACAAGTATCAGTATTTATTTGTAGTGTCCTAGATAAACCTTCAATTCTACTTTTAGCCTTTATAGAAATATAGGTCAGATATAAAAATACTACCTACTAATGTATTCAAAGCAAAAGTGCACTGCACAATGTTTGAATTACCCGAATAGTTAAATGTCCATGAATTCATACGAACAAAATTAAGCCCCAGCGCACGTTTTCGAACCCCCCATTTTTTCAAAGGGGGTGATACGATTTGTATGGTACCAATAATACACTCACGAGTACCACTTAGTTACACATACTCGCTTACGTTGGCTGCATTCAGGTGTTTTGTTACGGTTCAAAAGAACTGGGGGCAAGGGTAGAGGCCCAAAGACACGTGCTTGGAACGTCGTGATCGAGAATTTCAAAACCAAAGTTTCTCAAACCTTTATTAGATTGTGGTATATGTATGTAGATGAGCGATCATATTGATATTTGAGATGCTATTCTGAGAATATCAGGGACCAACTTAACAAATGTATTGTTTGCCTTTATTAATCGTAATTTTTTTGATATACAGCTATTTTACACTGTACTATAGAATGTATCTTTGAATTAACTTTTCAATGTCATACTTCTCGAGGTTTGATGTACATATATTATTATGGGATAATGTTGAGTATGCTTTAATATTTTTAATGCAATATATCCTTTGCTTTAATAAAATCAGTATTATAAATTTACTGGTTTTGAGGCCTAAGAGATGTGAATTTTAAGCCGAATTAAAAAAAACGGTAAAGCTAGTGACAGTTAATTTTATAAACATAGTATATAAATTACCACATTTATAGAGACATGCAGATGCTGCTATCAGGCGGCGGAAGTATCATGACAAGTCTTGGAAGTCGGAGAGTGTTTGCTGGCATGTCGAGTTGTATTATTGTTGTGACGTGTTTTCGTGATGCTTTCTGTATGTTCTGCTGATGTCTTTAGTGTCGATGCAGTCTTCTTGCTCATTTCTGTTGCTGCGACTCCGTGGTATCTCTGCGTTGTCTCTCTCCTGTCTTATGTAATGAAGGTTTGAGACAGCTCTGCTGTCTTAGGTGATGGTGGCACCATCCCAAATGTGATGATGAGCACCATTATGATGCTCGTATATTATAGGTGAACACTAAAATTGCTTTTTTTATATTTTTTAAGTTCAATTGTATAGTTATTGTTTGTATAATGGCCATCATGTCGCATTGGGGAGACCTGTCAAATAATGATTGTCAGATCTATAATAAAAAATAATAGTTTATATGGCCTATCCCGGCGTATGGTAACCGATAGGTATAATTATGCGCAGGTTTGAATATATTGTCTAGCTAGCACGCGTCCTTTCCAAACAAAGATTATTTTTTTCAATGGTACTAATAGGTGAATGACGTCTCGGATCGGATGTGCTATGAGGTAGTCCGTGCAATATTTCAAACTATTAACGCAATTGTTTGGTCACGAGATTTGCCTTACATTGTTGTGGGAAGTACTGTGTATGGCCTTACTTCAAAGACGTGTTAATATATTTTTTGTTTGTTTAAGTAGTTGCTAGAATGACCAATAATTATTACAAATTGTGCAGGTGGTTGAATCACTACAGTATAATTAAATTTTATAAGTACGGAAAAAATCAATATAACTATAGATTTTATTGAAGCTATAAATATTTATTCATTATGTTATCTTCTGTAATAAATATCATTTCGAAATAGCTCAAGATATTTCACCTTTGCCCTCGTGTTATTTTCTATGCTTTTTGCAAGCATGTGTCATAATGTGTTATTAAAAATACACTAGTTTAAATATCTAAATAACACCTACTTTTACTATAACTTTTGTACTAAAATTCGAAGAAAAACATTAGCATCGTTGAACCAATTATTTTATATAAAATATAAATTTCATTCTGAAATAAATTATCAGATTTATAAATATAATAAATCAAATTAATACCCCATACCTCTAGATGTTTTCAATTGCTTTTGAGTTACAAGAAAAATTTATAATATTGTGGAATATAGCTGTAATTTTAAAACGCAATCTCCAACCCTTCATCTCACTTTTTTCCCAGACGCCATATGGTCTCTTGGCACGGTGGCCCGATTTACGTGCCGTGATAAATTCATTAATTAATATGGCCAAGCCTCGGGTCCCCTTTGAGGTTCTCGGCAAGTGAAAAGGCAATTTTGCTCCATCGCACTTAATTCTCTCTTCTACCTGACGGCTATAATTATCTTCATTTTTGTCAGTTTAATATGCGTTCACCTCGAAACCCCAAAAAAAAGTATCGAAATCTTTCCGATATGATCATAACTAATTTGTTACGTATATATCCACCCTACAGTGTGTTATATCACTATCTGTAATATCATAACCATCGATTTTAGCCACTCATCCTTAATATAATAGAGCCTACTACGAAGCTGCGTGCGATATATGGCAACTAATTAATCTCATTGTTTTTATACAAGTCATGCCGATGCGCTTCTAAAACATTATAAAATAAATGTTTAATACTTTTGTACGATTGTGAAGCACTGATTGAATCGTAAGTTGGAATCAAACAAAGTAATATGACTTATTGTTTGTGTTTAATTGTTTAATTGAAGTATTACATTCATATTGCGTTACAATAAAATGTGCGTATTATATACCATATCCTTTTGACCCTAATCGTTGTTATTTATTAAATAAAAAATGTATTTATTAATAGTATGTGTTGCTATTATTAAATAAATATTAATAGTTTTCGGTTATTGGACTATAAAAACAACAAACGTGATAATTGTATAATAATTTTAATTGTTTGTTGGAGAATCAAGGGCAAGCAAAGCTGCATGTACGTGAGGTCGCAAAATTGAAAATCGTAATCTCGTTTTTGTTACGGTTAAATCTAGCGATCTAATTATTCTTGGGTTTAATTTAATCTGAAACTGCCAACTATGGAATAATGTTTACTTAATACGCGAATCGTGATTCGAGTTAAAACGATCGTAGTTAAAATAATTAGTTTTTCGTATGTAAAGTACTATAATATCTTAGTTGTAATTCAACTTCAGTATATGTTTAATTAAAAATAAACAAACATGACTTTCATTGATTCTTCAAGAGTCGGAAATTGATTTTTTTAATTACTGGAATCTAATGTAATACTGATAAATAATTTGATTATAGATCTTATTTATTGGTATAATTAATTTATGGTTAAAATGCAATAAACCGTTAGTGTACAAAAAAGTAATCAGTTTTGCGATCAAACGTGCCTTTGCAATTTTTCTAAGTAAGGCAGTAATATTTATATATTGTGCTAAGCGAATTTTATTAAAATAACAGTTCCTTAGAAAATATTCAAAATACCTATTTACACTTATACCTATTTAACTAAAAGTTATTTAAAATCCCAAAATAAAAAGGTTAACGACTTATTTACTTCTACACTTTTTATTATTACATTCAATTAAGCCCACAATTAAATTTGCTAAAAATAAAAAAAAATCAAAGCATCAATACAATATAATAAAATCCATATTAGGTTAACCCGAAATTAATGTCATAATTTTTAAATGTAATTTTTTCTGTCTTGTTTTTGCCGTTAATAACTAAGTACGTACTTTATTTTATATGGTTGGTGCATATCATAACATTCACATTCCGAAATTTAAAAAATTGGCTCTAAAATGTACGATGACAGAATTTTCACGAATTAACAATTGCATGGTTAATGAATTTCTTTAAAAAAATCGGCAGCTACTGCCACTAAAAACATTTCATAAAGTGATTCATTTGATATCCGTAAATGTCAAAGATGATTAAAAAAAACGCTATCAAAAATAGTTTTGGATTAGGGAAACAAACAAAAATAGACGATGATATCCTGGCTACAGAAATGAAAGCAAATTCATCAGCTGGCCGAGAAACTAAAGTAATATGATTCAATAGTGCATAGACCCATTGAAAAGGCTTGTAGAAACGGTGTATGGGTGCAATACAAATTGAGCGATGAATCTGCTTATCCCAAGAGCTTCTGGAAGCTATTATCTATTGTAATCAGCGGATCGTTGTGCACGAGAAATTAAAAAAATGACCGCACTCCGCAATAGTTCCACAACACGACAATGCATGTTCCCATGTAGAAAATTGACTCTCGATAACATCAAGGAACTTAGTTGGATGGTTTTATCTCATCCACCATATTCTCTAGACCGTGATTTTTTCAATTATCATTTATTTCGATCAATGCAAATCAAATTGCAGACTTTTACAAATTGTTCCAGTATGCCACATATAATCTCAACGAAATACAGATATAGCAGTTGAGTTAAAAAATCAAAGCAAATTAATATAAGTCAGTGCATTTAACATTTTCCATAAAGAAGAAAAATTGCAATATAAATTACAATAATATAATTTTTCTTTTATTTATATTATTATTACTTATAATTAAACGTTACTACAAATCATGCATATTAATTTAATTGCACCCATTAGTTCAAGTGAAACCGTCATTATTGTTATTCGTTTCATATCATACAATAATTCCATAAATATCTCTTTAACCCATCATCCATACAACCAAATCGCTCATTCGTGAGAGATCTCGCTCAAAAAAACACTGCAAGTTAATAATATACTCGTGACCCTCGTGACGCGTTAATAAACAAAAAGTCCGCGAACAATTAGCGTCCGCTGAGAAAGCGAGAAATTGCATTAAATTGCACTTTCTCAAAGGCCGAATGTGATAAGTGACCGTGATAATCCTTATCGGATCAATACACTTCGAGATGAAAGAAACGGAAAGGGTTAAAAGGCGATATTGATTTAAAGTGATTTCTGGTGTCTCGAGTTTATCTTAACGTTTAATGTAATTTAATTCTTAGCCGTAATCTCATTTTGTTAAACGGTAGTCATTACTGAAAGTAATATACATTATTTTGAAGTATTTTTGTTTAATTTGATAACTTTAAAATGGACGAACGAACATATCTAACACAATGTATAATATTATTGAAATTCATGTTTATGGTTATTTTGTATAGCCTTTATTTCAAATTATCTCTCCTTGTCAATATATTAAATTAATATTATAGTTAAATATATAAGTGTATATATTATTTTTATGTTAATATTTTACGAGGTTTTTTCTGCATAACTAAGAACATAAAATTTGACTGTAATTGGTCTGTTTTCACTTGTAATTAATAACGGAGAAAGGCGAAAAATGACCCTCTGTTGTAAAATGCAACTGCAATGTGACACGTTAATTTATTTAACGGTTTAACAGTTGCATAACGCATATCAAATATCATTTTAAAATATCGTGAAATTACAATCGCAATATGTATGTTTTATGATAATTAAAAAAACATGTGCTATAATATAGTTTATGATAAGGAAGTCATTTTATGATTCATGACGGAAACCGCAATCGAAATGAAAACCGAAACAATTCATAAATTAGCGAATTACATAAAATTTTCATACCAAAAAAATGTGCCAAATCTTCGCTTGCCTCACGTTCTAATCTAAAAATAATCGCTTTGCGATACTTATACTTTTTTCTCAAACGTTGCAAATTATGACCCAAGGTCATGTTTGATTTCTATCAATTTGGATCTATTGTTTGAGGCTGTAAGGTCAAGCTTGAAAAGCTGGAGAGATTGTTGTGATCATAAGAAAATTCAAGAAAGCATTTGCAATTTTGCCTTTACTTTTATCTTGTTTATTATATATAAACATATATTAAGTTTTAAAGATATAATTTATTACTTAATTAAAATATTATGTAGGAAACATTCTAAAGTACAAATCATTGTTCTCTAAATCATCAAAAATATATATACAAATAAATGTTTTTTATATTTATTTTAAATAATACATACGTACATACAGTAGTTTCCAAAAATACGCATTACTTCTCGAAATCATTAATAAATAAAGACATATCGGTAATATTTTATTGTATTGTTTTTTACTTGAAACACTAAACTTACTTTATTGATATTTTGATTGAGTTAATAATATTGTATTCATTAAAATATTGATAGTAATGAATTCTCTATTATATTTTATACTTTGGAGTTTATAGGCGAATTAATTAATTTATGTTTATAAATACTATTGATAAATAATATCTAAGCAATCATTTTAATGAATCTAGTTTTATTATCTTTGTCAGACTTAATTTTTAAGTATAAATTTTTACTTTATTTGATGTATGATATATGGTTAGGTGTGGGCGATTTTTTTCTTTTTAAAAAGACGCTCTTCTCACTTTACAAACTTTTGTCAGTATTTTTTTTCTTCTACCATCTTCTCTCACTCTCGTCCATCGTTTCAATCGACCGTCGCCCGGGGCGCATTGGGCCAGTTCGCTTTTCACTGAATTAATTTAAGCACTCGTCAACTTCCTCATGAGCATCAATTGCCCATAGGCCAATTTTTGTAATACTTAAGTGTTTGTGGATGCACGTGCTATCCTAACACATTATCCTTGATTCATTTTATAGCGTCTGTTTCGCATGTCGAACACCTTTATTAACCTGGTGTTAATTGCTCATCAGTAATGACACTCGGCCGGCTGCTAAGGAAAGCGTTTTAATTACGTGCAACATTATCATCAACGAGATTTATCTTGAACAAGCTTGTAATATAATAATATAAGCAACGTTTTAATACAGACAGCGTATCATTATTATCAATCGCGCCGATCAGTTTAAATATGGCTTATATGGTGTTATTAATATGCTATTTATTAACCCTTTTTAATTAAAACTTTCGGGTTTTGAGGTTTAGGTGTGTAACGTTGTAACATATATATGAAAATGTGGATGCCGTTATCAGGCGGTGGAGTCGAAATGACAGGTCTTGAAAGTCCGAGTCTTCGCTGGAGTGTCGAGTTGAATTATTGTCGCATACGCATGTCGTGATGATGTTGGACGATTCGCTGATGTGTCTCTGCTCGAGTTTATTGAGGCTGCTCGTCTCCTCTATCCCTTGGTGACCAAGTGTCATATATGTCATATACATATATTGCTAGGTCAATAGAGAGCTGTGGCAAAGGTGGGCAAGACACATAAGTTATTATCATATTTACCCATTTATTTCATCTCCACTGACACTCTTTACTCAAATTGACTTTCCATTGCGTTCGAATGACACCTTTTTAGGGTACAGTTTCACTTTCCGCATTTTCGCTCTCTACGCTTCGGTTTAGCATATTTATTAACCGTCCGCTTTGTCCGAGACTTCAAAATATATACAATTTGAAAAAAATAATAATATAAATCATGCGGTTCTCACGAAAGATTCTTAAGCCACTAATAAGTCTAATGCCACACAATTTTCTCATTAGAACAACTTGAATAATTACACGCGTCTTCGCCACGTCCAGAATTATGGTCTCGGTGAAAATGGTATATGCATACTCTTGTGTCCCCGTTCGACAATGTAAACCTATCATTGGCTAATCAGCCTAAAGCCTCGGGGAAACTTTTGCTCTGGTAGTAACGATAAATCGGACCGGTAAACGTGTTCAACGGTTTAATTGCGATCTTCAGATTAAATCTGCAATGCGCAAATGTGTTCGTAAACAGATTTTCTTATGTATGTTTTCTTTCTGGCATTATTCCATAATAACCACTGTATTATAGACAAACATGTGTGAATGCGATTTATATTTGAAAATATCGTCATGATGTGTATTTCCGTGCAATTATCTATTTTTAAGATGTATAAAAAATATTTCTATGTAAAAAAATATATGTATATATATACATACACATACTACTCTTAAATATTTTAATATATAATAATAATGCATTTATCGTGTTTATTTTAATATATTATTATATTATAATATATATACCATAAAAAATCTCAAATTAGCGTATTAAACTTGATTCCATAAAATACAACAAACTTATATAACTTGTTGAAAAAAGTTACATTTTGCTGACAGCTATCATCCAGTAACAAGCTATACTACACAAATTATATAATTTGTATAACACTGTTATATAACTCTAAAATATAATTGAAGAAAAAAATAAAAATATTTTTTTGTTCATCAGTGACTAGATTTGGTAACAATAACTATTCGCATCAAGGCTTTCCTATATTTTCCTAATCTTTCAAAAATCAAAATAAATTCGAGCATAGTAACATATATTGATAGTACTCTGTAATGATAGTTTATAATTAATAAAATAGATCTCGGTATAGAGAAGTCACTGATTTACAGACTTTGATTGTCTGGTGTTTCACTATTAAGTTAGTAGTTGTGGGATTTGTTTACCCCGTTGAAACGCATGTTGCAATGGAAGATTAACAATAAATTTTTTCAAGCTAAAATTTAGTCTAAATTGAACGGCTTACTGCCATTGTGTCCCTAAGACCGATATAAAAAAACATGAAAATAATATAGCTATATTTAATTACTAATATATAATTTAACGAAGTTTAGTATCATAAGGTTAGGATTATCATACGGTTATAATTTAAAAGTAATTTTAAGTGTTTCAGTAATAGTTAAATGTATATTATAAGAAAAAGCCAATCAGAGGCCGGTGTTTCTTTTGGTGTTTCATTACTTTATGTAGCTTAGTTGTCTTCATTATAACACTAATTGCTAACTAGATTTTTATGAAGACTTGTAAACTTATATTATACAAAGCTTTATATTATACAAAAATGTAATTTTTGACTAAAATTTAAATACTTACATTTTGATAATTTTTCATTTAATTTAATATATTGTATAATTCACATATATATTAAATTACCAACACTGTTTCCATTCTATCTAACAGTAAGCGAATGTTTACACCTGATATTGATTTTAAGCGCCACAGATAATAGATTATTTATCGCAGTATATATGTATATATATATATTTAAATTTTCTGTTAAGCGTTAAGTTATCATAACCCAAAGCAAAATAAAAATAGGTATTCTTTTGAAAGATTCTAAAGTTTCTGATATCAAATGTTATTTTCAAGATCATTATCCAATAAAAGCAATAAGCAAAACACACCATTGAAACTGAATATCGTGAGAATTCCGAGCAAAACATTGCTATAGCTTCTCAGATCGCATTTCACATTTATAGCACACGTCTTATAAATTCGCCTTATACTCTTCAGTGCATAAACAAATTTATTTTAACACCATTTAAACTAGTCTCCCGTCTTGAGGCAACCCACATTTTAATGTCACCGTATAAATGTGGGTACACAATGAATAAATTACGGTTTACACGCATACGAATAGTAACGCGATAATTGTATTAATTTCACGATTTGTCCACAGATCATTACTAGAGTAAACTAGGTAGCACAGATACCAACGTGAGAAATTACCGTAATGTGGTTAAACAGATCATGGGTTTAACAGATGTGTTCCATTCAGGTTCAGTTAAAAGTTAAGCTTAAGCGTTGTTTGAAGTTTTTTCACACCCGTTGAACAAATACCAGAGAACACTATACAATAATTGATTGTGTGCAATTCTAAATATTTGCATCCTGAACGATAAATCAAAACCAAGGTCTTTCGGAAACGTGGTGTAACGTTTTGTATAGGCGTGAATATTTTCGACAATGGTTGTAGTTGTTCGGTTTGCAGATCGAATTTTAATTGAATGACTAACCGATTCGAATAATAATCCTGTAAAACAATTTTGCACGTTTTTTGACCTCAAAGGTGTATCGTTACACGGTAATTTCAAATATAGGTAAACTGTTAATAATTTATATTTTAACAACCTTATTTTTTAAGTTATTTTAATTATTATTTATGATTAGTAGTAACGCTTTCTTTAAATATGATTTTTTTTATATAGTTATATTTCATAACCAATACTCAACAAACCTACGATAGCTTTAAATTAATGATATAGAGTGTATAATGATCTAGATGCTAGATTCTAGCATAAACAATTATAAAAATGCTATCAAAATATTTTTTTTATATTTTTTCTATATTAATTATACACTAATAAAAATAGTATTCGATATTGAACGATGAAAATAAACCAAAATAACCCACATATATAAAAAGTAGGATCGTTAACCTAAATATACAGAAAGTAATATACGATGCTTTTCATAATTATAATCTTTATATGTAATACACTCTTCTTTCAACTTTTGAAGCGCACACACTATCAATTTGTAATTTTTATAGCGGATGTAAATTTTTTAATGTAATGTTTAAAATTTCTCTATTTAAAACCGACAAAATAAAACAATATCGGTTCTATAATTTAGAAAAAATTATCTAAAAATTAATATAGAATGGAAAATTAATACTTAAAGGTTACTACTTATTATGATACTATTAAAGCTTTATATGCAATTAAACAATGTTGAAAATTTATGAGCTCGTTTTGCTAAGTACACTGATTTTCTACTATAGCGGATGTTTATACCTCGCTAACAGGTTTTTTGATTAGTAACATGCAAAACTTATAACTAATATCAAGTTCAGAACGATAATTAAACTAGTTATCTGCGTATTAATTGATTGAAAAAATCTGCACGTAACGTCTATTTGTTTTCTAATCATAATTAAACTAGTTATTCTATGTAATTTGTACCATATGCTTATACATACCATCTTGTAGGTAATATGTTATTATATAAAAAGCTGAATTAAATAGATAGCATATCAAACAAAAAAGTTAATTATTTAGGTTAAATTCAGCGTAATCTATAAAGGTTAATAGGTTTTAAATATTATAATTATAAATCAATTCTATTTTAATTATATATAGAGCTTTTATGTATTACAATAAAAAACATCAACAAATTATATTGATTTTATCTGAAAAGGGTCAACTCACAATGTTATATTTAAATATATAATTGCTTGATAAATTGTATGTCTTTAAAATAAAATCTATTAAGCAATGAAAGTATCCACGTTTTCATTACTTTTTTAGCGAGTAATAGCCAATTATTTTAAATGTATGTGATTATGCATTTTATCTAAAACGTCTGTAATGATGCATCTTTGTTTATGAAATTATTATATGTTATGTAGTGATGTTTAAAATTCGACAGACTATATCGTGTTTTTAAAAATTCGATCAAGGTGTTATTCGATTTAATTGAAACGACAATTAATTCCCTTAAAAATTGTATCAATCATATTTCAATCTGTTCCGTTGAGTGACAAAAATATGAGCACTCTTTACATTATTGATTGAAGATAAAAAGTATCTTAATGTAGTATATAACAATTTATTATTCGCTAGATAGAATAAAGTTCACTTAGGTATTTTTAAAGCTGAAACTTGATGTTTTGCTTTTGGTGGAATATAAAAATTATTTTTGATGTTAATAATTTTTTTTAAAATTACTGGTAAACACAAAAATAATTAAATACTGCTCTTAAATATATATATTCTTCACCACGACAACGTACAACTTCACGTAGCGATGATGTCTCAACAAAAATGTCATGATTTTAATTGGGATGTTCATAAGCACTCACTCCAGACTTTTTTGTTGTTGAAAAATTTGCTTATTGGAAATAAATCAATTCAACGTTAAACAATAAACATTATTCTACCGACTCATTTTATTTTACATCAACTTATTTCCAGTTATTCTTAAAAATAAAACTAGTTGACTTCCGGAAATACATTTAGGAAAATTAACGTTCTATTTAATGATTGAAATAATTTGTTCCTATTATAATATCATTGCTTTTTTTAATTCGAAGTAATAATATTTTTTATTATAAAATATCTAATTACTATGTGCTATATATATAATACTTGAAGATTCACTAATTATTTTAGGAAATTTCTATATGCATAGCCCTGATTTCCTGACGCCAGGACACACCTGCTTACATCACCGCGTCGAGCGAAATATCAATCGTGTCCTAACCCAATTCTGCCTTTCTACATTGTCATTTATCCAATTTGCTCACCGCATATCGATTGTGTTGCTGTTGGACAATCGCTGGGGCCTTTGATTGTGTCGGTCCCCACATCAATCACTGGCAGAACCAATCCGTTTGCCATTTATGGCACCGCCAATTCATAAACACGCCGCGAGCGTGATGATGTTGTCTCTTTTGATTCCCATCCAAACAAACGCACCGTTTCAATGCAAAGCACTGTCCCAGGTCAAGAGCGGAGATGTTTTTATAAATTGCATAGCAACATGAACTCGATGACTCCCTCTCTTAGTCACCAATCTTGATCAATGAACGACATCCTTGAATTATTTATAGCAAACCCGTTGCAATATACTGCGACGAAAAATCCTCTACAGTCGTTACATAATCAGTAACCAACAACCGAAACAGCCTTTTTGAATACATTTTTTTAGTACGTCTGAATCGTAACTTAGTGCGTACACGCATGACTTTTTTGTCATCTCAAATACATATAGTTTTTAAGAATATTCGATGAATGACATTTTTAATATCGCACACACTGTTTCCCAATGAAAATATGAATCTTCTCATTCAATACCGTTACGTAAGCAGTTTTAATATTAAACGCGGACATGGTGACTATGGCACTTTTTCTCGCTTTAATTCAGCGATTAATCGATGCAAGTGGAAGTGAACCTCTTCTGGTGTACAGTTATTCTGGTTATTCATTTGTGACTAAGCCTGTCTGCGCTGCGAAGACTAAAGAGGGAAAGGAGCAATTTCGATTCGGTTATTTGCGCATTGTGAGTGTTCTTGGGCACAGGAAGCGTGCGGTGCTTGCCGATGACATTCAAACTCGAGCTTCCTGTGTGAGGAAACCCAAACAAAAAGCGGCAGACGAGTATTGAGAGAACCGGCGAAACAGGAAAAGAACGAGAGGTGTGCATACCGATAGGGTCGAGGACCCGATTGGTGCTTGGTTTTGTGTTTTTATCGAACCATTCCAAGATCGTGAAATTCGAGCAGATTCATTGAGGCGACGAGAGTTGATGTGAATTGGGTAAACGCTGGAAGTAACTGTCAATCTATAATATTGCTCTTAAATTTGGTGCGGTACTACCAGTTAATCATTAGCATTTGGAATTTTAATGTTTTACTAAGTTTGAGTATATTAATAAATATGTTGTAAGTTATGACAACACTAAAAATAAAGAGAATTTACAAACGGGAAAAGTAAGAATGATTTGAACAATTTTATTATGAATGGGGATTTTTTATGCGTATATTATACATTACAATAAATTACAAAATTATATAAAACATACTTTTTATTCAGCTACATGCCATAATGAATACAATATAAAGTAACTATTTATTGTATATACTTCTTAGTAACACTTGAATAGTACCCTTAAATGTTAGTTCAAAGCTTCTCTCGTTCAAGTGCTCTATTTATTTATGAGTATTCTAAATTTGTAGAATAATCCCATAAACTCTATAATTTATTATTAAATTAAATATTTTCAATGATATGCGTAAGCACAAACAACAAAGACTAATAATTGTAATTTTAACGACACGGATGTGCACAAATAGATAAAACCAACCGCAATATATTACAAATATTTCTTTTGAAGCGATTTTCCGCATCAATTCATACATGAAGTACTTTTAGTTTTGGTATAAAATATGAATAAACAACTTTCTTTAGTGAAAAGCGCATCAATTTACATACGCCTGGTTCCGTTACCAAAACTCGACTATAAACAATAAATAATAAAGGTAACGTGCACTATTGGTATATCATTGTGGGTATTAAACGCCTGATGGTGTCAAGTCAAATGATATGTTATACAGTAGTACCTCGAATTGCTAGTAACTTAATTTTAAGTATTTCGCAATAAAAGCAAATCAATATTCCACTGCAGATTATTGACGATAAATGATAAGCCAATCAGTGCAGAATAAATGTGGTCTTAATATGCATGTAAAAAAATTCTTAGTGGTCTTTATATTGCTTTTTAACCTATCATTATTTAAAATTCCACATACTTTAACGATCGAATCTTATATTTGAAACTGAAAGCTTTTCAAACTCACTAGTACGACTTAATATTTTATTACCATTTAAATTTATCAACAGTTTATGTTGCAGTTTTCCCTAATTTAAATAAAATTTAATGTTCTCTAGTTACTACAAGACTGATGACCACAAATCGTTTGTTAAAACAATAATGTACACATATTTACTGCGCAAAAACTGCCACATGTTTAATCTTGAACCGACAATTCATAATTTAAAATACTATAATCTTAAATTATTTTTATTATGTTACGTATTCACTGGAGATAGCCAGGATTTCAAGATAGAGGCTAACGTTTTATTTTAAATTTTAAAATCCTACTGGAAATTTCAACATTAGATTTATTTTTTCTCTCTTAGCTGCTCTATTACATACCTGAATGGTGCAGATTTTTAAATAAAAATATGTTTGACCAGCGGTGGCCAAAATACGTGTTTTATATTTTATGATCGCTTTTAATCAACGCCACGTATAGAATACGGGTTAGTGGTAGTTGTGTCGGTAGTAGGCGCGCGTTTTACGTTCATCCGTTAAAAAAATGATACCCAGCTCAGCTATAGTCCTATTTATTCTTCTGCAATCTCAGCCCTAGCCTTAGCTTTATTTTTCTGAGCTTGACTTTGTCAATGATATTGATTAGAAAGAGTTTTTAACAGAAAAACTTGTTCCAGATCACCTTAAACATTATTATTCATTAGTGTTTGAAACAAATTCATCATTCGGATCAATATGTGACAAATTTTAGTAATCTATAATAAAAGTCTGTCTTATTACTATATTTTGAATAGTTTTCATAATCTAAAGTATCATATGTAAGTTGCAAAAAAACGTCACATATAAAACTCACGAAAGACCCCACAAATAGATTATCGTATAAATGACAGTGCTATCTAAATTAAAGCAATAATATGATGGATCACCACAATCTCGTTAATTTGTCTAATTAAGCTACCGAACTGATATGAGTTCCAGTTAAATAACTAATAAAATTATGTTAAGCTGTGATTCAAGTTAACCGCGTCTATTTATTATTTCAATTATTCAAATTTACAGTTAAATATATTGCATCAAGGTATGCACAGAGGCGAAATTGGGTCGAGCGTGATCGGAATATATTAGCCACTTGATCCTTTTTCTTGCATCCTAGTCACATTCTAAATTTTAATTAGTTAGCATAGTTCAACAGGATTGATTTAAGACTCTTTGAGTGGTATGATGATTAATACGCGGCGGTAAAAATCAATTAAGCCTTTGATCGTGGTTATGCTTTCTACATAGAAATTAAGCTTCTGGTCTTGATTAATGATCTATTGATAATTGATGTACGTATGTTGCATTTTTATTGTTCAGAGTATAGAAAATCGAATAGTATTCGCTATCCAGTTTTACTCATCTTCTTCTAAGACTTTCACCTGCACTCAAAATGGTTACAATTAAAACGGATCTGCGCAAGAGAACAAGATCTTGTCTAGAAACGACCTCAAGTTGTTTGTTATTTGTATGAGCTCTCTGTCGCTTAAGGTATTAGTGTACATTGAAATAAATTACACTTATCTCCCGGAATCAATAACAAATTGGATATATGTAAATGGAAGCTGATAGACATTATGCTTTTTAATATTATTTCATACTAGCTTTAACGACAATAGTTTAAATAAATTAAATATTTGTTTAATAAATAGATATTGAATAATTTATTTCACTATTAATCATGATCAGGTATTACTATTTATATTTATATTTATTTTATATAGTAAGAGCACTTATCTTAGAAATTATTAATTTTATTTTATTTAGCTGGTGTCTTTATTATACCGCTATACATGTTTTTATATGCTCAACTATGACGAAAAAAATTGTCACTTAAAAGTTTTAGATGTGGTCATCAAAGGTCAATACAATAAAGTAGCTATTTAATACGTAACGGTTTGCGGTTGCATATTATTTATAGATTAATCAGTATTATTTATGTGTTGATTAAAATTTCAGTAAAACACACATGCATTAAAAATAATATAAGGATTACGAGAAACAGGTTTAGAACAAATTTTCTTTAAGCATAGTATTAATAAACGGTATTACCAAATCAAAAACTAATTATCAATTACATTTAACCCGGATATGTGCGATAAGTTCATTTTTTCAAGTGTGAATCATTAGGTCGAATACCTACGTGATATGTAAGTGACATAATTGAAATCGTTGAGATATTTTTTCTTCATCTTTCTGTCTGGCTGATCAATCTCGCCTCAAGATTAAATCTGTATTCCTGTTTTAACGATCTGAACAAGTTTGAATTGCGTTGTTGAATCATCTTGTTACCCAGCGTATACAATGTAACATCACAAGTTGCTAATAATAATAAATTAAAAATAATTGAATTTTGCATTATGTATATACCTACAAATTTCATTATGATTACTATACATAACACAATACTTTCATATATATAAATGAAATAACAATATACTTGCATAACATATAATTATTTTATATTCTAGTGTCATTGACTTCAATGACAGTAACTATAGACCATTTCATAAAACAATGGTTATTTTTTATCATTGTAGTTTAATGTCATAAATATATATGAATTTTTATTTCCAGATATTTAATACTACATAAAATATTAATAATGACATTCTAAAGTAAGATATCTCAAATTTCATATTATAGTATACCTCTATTAAAAAAATGACATTCAGCCCACCGTGCTAAGCCATTTTCGGTCATCGAAGGCGTTATTTTGATCTAAATATGCATCTTATAATTTAATCACAATTCACAATCGAGAAGAACAGTTTTAAATTGTGTCATAAAAATCATTATACACCTACTTATCTGTTAATATTACATTAAGCAACGCATGCGAAAAGTATAGTGGTGAAATAGTTCAAAACGCCAGGTGAATCATACCATTTGCTCACCTTTACACCTACTCGTTGCGGTGTTTAGCCATTTTTAATGCGATTATTCAACTCGTCTTGAGCCTAGAATACTGATCAAAGATTCAGGTGTCCGTTGGTTGTATTAAAATTCATATAACGAAATTACCGACATGTTGCTACTTGAATCCAAGATGTGAAGTCGTGATTCGTTCTAGAAAAAGTCTGATTTAAAATAAAAGTACATTTTGATCATTTTCTTAGAAAAATGTGTAGGCGTTTTTTCTTATTAATGTAAATAAAAATACACACATTTACATATAATATGTATAACATACAAAAAATCACACTTCTCGACATATTTATATGTGAGTCTATGTGTATTTTTTAACAACTTGGAAATGGAAAACCTTGATTCGCAAATAATGTCTTGAATCGAAATCTAGGATATTTTTATAATCCAGTATTTTTTCTGCGGCTATTATTGCTACGAAACAGCTCTTGTTTTGTGCTATAGATTAATATGTATTAATATTTATTAAGAGGCAGATTTTTTAAGTTGGTATAAAGATCACACCCAGTATAGTAATATTTACATTTTAGGATTAACTTATCAGAAAAGAAGGAATGCGAATTTTATCTATAGAATATTTATATAGATATGATACTTAATTTTAACGGTATAATTTATTTTAAATACATAGTTTCAAATGCATAAATATTGCTGTACTAAATAACAGAAATCACGACATCTAATCTCATCGGTACGTATTATATTAATCATACGTTTATCCTCGTTTTATTAATGTTTCAATAATATTTACTCTTGGGAATTGTGCATATTGAAATGTCACAGAACCGTCCCTATAACGACGGCACCGTGACACAGTAAAACAGTAACTTAATACCACAATACTGCAGTTTGAAGTAGAATCTTCATTAACGTTTCGTGACGCTCGATGGCTTACTTCTCTCACAATTTGATATTTCAATGCAGGATTATAATTATTATACCTGGATAACTATGGAAAAATCAACGTGTGAATTGCATAAAATAAACCAACACAATAGGCAATTAAAGTTTTCCGTACACGATTCCGTAACAGACTACAGTACTGAATATGTGCATTAGGACGACCTAAATACCGCAATACCTGATGGTCCTTTAATACCTATTCGATCTTTATTATCGAAAGATATAGGCACTAAACATAAAAGCTTACTAAACTTCGTAACGTAAACATTTATATACAATTTAACTTCGACTATAACGGTTTAACGTGGGAATATATCATCTTATATATAATATTGCGCGAGTATTTTATCTAAATTGAATAACTTTTGATCACGTTCCGTAATAATACAACGCGTGATAATCCTAAACAAATATGGGGTTTGTAATTAAATGTTATGTAATTTTGTACGGTGGTAATCGACTTGACAAAACCCATTTTTCGCTGCCTGTTCACTCTGCCTTAAGACGGTATTCTCAAATTACATGCGAATATGTCGACAAAAATAACAACTGTTTTAAGTTTTTATAGCATTATGTATATAACAAATAGTAATCAGCACGATATGTTAATGGTAAAGTAAGCAATTATTTATTTATGGTTTGTCCTGAAAAAGAATATTTTTTTGCAGGCATGTCCTTTATTAAAAAAAATATTAGGCTGATAATATATTACATATGTACATATATTGCTAAAGAATAATATCGTAACAATTAAAAATTAAAACGTTTTTTTCATAGAAAAACGTCGAACGATTCTAAATAAATATTTCTATATTTTTTTTATATATAAACGATTTTTTATGTATTATTGTATGTACATATATGTTTGTACATATACAATATAATGCATTGCAAGGTTATGCATATTGGACAAATTGACTCATCATCATATGTATGTTCAATTTATATAAATACAGTATGTATGTATATACATATACCTTCAATACAAGCAATTGTCGCTTGATACGAGCATCTCTCAAACAGCAATTACGATTTCCTCTTCAATAATTGATTTGACTTGTGCACTGTACGTCGGTCTGACATTTTGCAGACTTATACATACGTGTAAGAGAGCCCGTTAAAAGACCAGCGATTCTCAACTTCGGTGGTCGGGTCCGTGGCGAATCGACAACTCGTCAGATTGATCGAAGGAACTGTGGTAGGCGTTGCTGAAGCTGTAGTAGATCCATCAAGCTGTTGCCTGAAGGCTCGAATAAATCAATCACAGGGTGTATCGTATGTTGCCAAGTTGAAATATGAATAAGCTTAAAAATATACAGAATGATGAATCTGCATCGCCAATGAGCATAATGTGTCAGAACCCTTTCATAAGCTGAATTGACCGGCTGCTTGTTTAACTACCGGTTAACTCTTCAAATTATATATTTTAATCTATTCATCATTCTAGATTTGCATAAATAATTAAACGTACTCATTTAAAGGCAGGTGTTGTAAACGAAGTTAGAAATTGTGAGAATTATTTATTTATTTTTTGGAAAGGCAGCATAAATTGTGTGGATTAATTACAAAAAAACTATAAATAATAGTCATGCCAAAATGATACATGACCTTTTGTATGTTTGCTTTCTTAGCGAGTAAAAAATACGTGTAAAAGTAATAATATGGCACATGTGTATGCACGTGCAATATACGTATGCTTAGAAGTTTTATTGCTCTTGAGGTGAAGTTCGTCTTTTATCCATTGAATATCTCATTGATTATTATTTTATTAAACATAAGTAGAAATACAAATATATGTTTCTTCTAGCGCTTTTTCTATTAAATCAGTAATGCGATGCACCTGATTGATTGTAGAATGTGAATTTAGGACTAAAATTTTTTAACTAAAACTGATTTTCAGGAGCTTTCAACAGAAGTTTTTCGAATGCTTTAGGTATTATTGGTAGCAATGATAAGTCTAAACTAATATATTTTCATAAAAAATTTCTAGTTCATATTATCTGTGTTCCTCCTAAGCATATACTCCATCCTGTGAAAGTTCTCCTGGATTGAACTTTAATTAACATCAAACATAATTCATTGCATAAGTTCACATCTAACAAAAATAAGACACACGTATTAAAATCTAAATTATGATTGTTCTATATTCACTTAGCTGCCCTCTATTCATAAAACTATGTTATACCGTATTCTGCTTTACTTCTGATTAATTCCAATCCAGGAATTAAATTTCCACATCGTATTAGCCTCAAAACTAACATTTTTAGTTCAATCGCAAATCACACAGTTTACTCAATAATTCAGGCATAATCAAACGTTTACCGGTAGTTAGCGACGCGTTTCCACGCGGCCGCCTATAAATCCAAAAGCTCGACGCCAGAGGGCTTTCGGCTCTCGCGAAAGCTCCACCCGCGACACGAATGACATGCGGACCGCAATTAGCTGGTGAAAACGTACAATCGCCGTTTGGAAAGCGACCGTCAAGGAAGTCGGGGATGGCCGCTGACATAAATGCGATTAAGTCATTCGTTCATTCGTCCGTCGAATCGGTAATTCGTATGATCAACGTCGCGTGGAGTTGTTCACCGGTTTTGTGCCGCGAGCGCCGGCCAGACCCTCTCATGAGGCCAGCTGTATAGTAGGATATTTCATATGTTATTATTACCAAGCTTAGTATGGTGAATCGAGAATTGCACCGCTTAGTTATTGTTAACGCGTTTGATGTGAATGTGTGCTGCGTTGATTGAAGAGCTTTTCTTGTAGAACCTTTTCGACATTTATTTGTATGTTTGATTACTATATGATAACATTATTTTATTAGTCTATTATTATTACTTCATATTATACTTCATATAATATTAGGCAAATTATGGAAAAACATTACAAAACCATTACACACAAATATCACGTGAAACCTAGATCTCTTCAAATGACGTCGAACGTCACTTGAGGAGATGTAGACCTAACTAAAATAATATCCGGGAAATATAATTAATAACAAACAGTTTGGTTTCTGCTAAAATCACTCGACAGCACATCAATCTAATAGTTTGACGGAGCACATATGCGCTAATTTTAATACGATAAAAAATACGGACCTTTTATTGTTAGATATAGAAAAACACTTTCGACATGATATGGCATGACAGTTTGATTCACAAAATGTACTAATTATAAGACCCCGCTTTATACACTCATATTTTAGAATTAAAATCTATGTTGTTTCATATAATAATAAGCACTTAATATCGCGTGAAATTCCAGCTGAAATTGCACATGGAAATTTTCTAGGGCCGTTTCTTTTAATTTTGTATACGAACGATAACCCAAAATAAATAAAAAAATTTGCTTAACAATGTACACTTTTACAAAAAACTCAGATTGTAACGTAGATTGGAAATCTATTGTTAAGTAACTCTGAACTCCAATATTTCATTTAATAAACACCCTTTTGCTCTTCGCTCCAAAAGGCTTACTTGAGAGCGCGCTTATCAAAAAAAAAAAATCTTAATATAAAATCAATTAATCAGACCCTTCTTAACATATGCCTGTCTAGTGTGGAGTAATACCAGTAATACTACTTTTTTTCTAAATCGCAAGTCATTCAAAATAAAGCTTTAAAACTAATATATAATACACCTTTTTATACTCATCCTAAAAAAATTATTTTAACCTACAAATACCAACAATCAAAGAATATTTCGTTTGCATTTTAGAAAATGCTATAATTCACAAATTGCTTTGGAGGCTGTAGGTAGAATACTTAATTGGTTCTAAATATTCAGTTAAATTATCTTATGTATGCACTTTTTTCATTGTTAAGGCATGTAAATTAAGCGGAAAATTGTGTTAGCAGTGAATCCTTGACATTTAAAGTTTATATTAGTTTTTAAATTTAAAGGTATTTAAGATTGATTTTTATGGTAATAAAGTATAAAAAAATATTTTAAGAAATTAAATATAAATTATTTATTAAACTATTTGAGTAATTCCCTTTCAGAATAATAATCTAAATAAGCCACTAAAATATCACATTTAGCATGTCATTATTAAGCTTAGATTTTCGCTGCTGCTGAAGATAAAGCTCTTTTTTATTCAACACTAGTTGGCTAAATAGTTACAAGACGATTAAATGCAAATTGTAAATATTTTCTCGACATTTTTCTTCATATTCTGATAGCACTTACAAAATCATTCATTATGTTGTGTGGCTTGACTTATTATTATTTTGCTTTAAAATTTATTTAAGTTTGTACTTCATTGGTACTTCAGCATCTTTTACTGAACTTATAACTTAGATATTTTTAATTTGACTTGGATCAACTATTTTTCCATCATTTTATCGGCCTAATAATTTCATTCGTAAAATATATTTTACTATGTTGGTTTATTATCATCAGGATATCGTTGTATTTTTATAAATTAAATTTTTTATAACCTGTATAAGATTTCACAGTATACTTAAAAACAAATTGTTACTTTAGCAATATTATCTAAATGTGAATGTAAGTATACTGTGATTTCTTATATAGTCCAGTAATATTTAATTTGTCTCCACAATTTATAAAAAAAAATAATAATATCCTGATGATATCCATTTTGTACGATTAATTTGTAGATTATTAATTATTGCATATATATTTATCTTTCGTTAGAAGTATAGTTGCCCCTTGATTCCTGTGATAGTTTTCTGTACTACAGACCCAAACATTGGTGCGGAGATCTACGAATAAGAAATATATTTACTGATATTTTAGTAATGGAATTTAGCTTTATTTACAGGTTCGGCCGGTTTACTGAAAACCAGTAATGAATGCCTGAAAAAATTCTATACTTTTTAATTTTACCATAGTTGAATATGCTAAAAAAAATATATATAATATATATGAACTTACTTACTTGCTTCGTTGTAAGATATTATAAATTTTATTTTCACTGAACTAAAATTTTATTGTCACTCGAAATTATTCAGTAATTTAAAAATACGTATTTTTTAATAAAAACTGTTTTTTATTTTCGAGTTTAACAATAGTAGTGGATAACATCGTCATATTACCACCATAGATTCTATCATAACTTGAGCCGGACTTTCAAAAAAGTATTTTAAGCACTTTTTTTAATCAACGTGTATTTTTCTAAAATGTTGTTGGGATAGTCTGGTACTTTTAATACTTCTGTAAGCACATTTATGTTTTATCTCACAAGAACTTGTGTGTTGGTATCAAACATTATAACAATTTAGTGTACTTTATCTAAATTTGTATATTTTATATGAATATTTGTATTATACTATACACACATGTATGCTCTGATAATAAAAGCCCTAATTGTAAATTAGATAACAGAGACCAGAAATGAAATAAAAGATACAATTATAATACTATCATCTTGTCTTGGGATTTTCTTATCAATGACCTGATTTTTGAAAATAAGTCAATCGTTCTAACCTTTAACAAAAATTATCATTGATACTCTCATTTTTTTCTGTATATATAGTATTTTCTATAGTATTTTTAAAATAAGTTAGACCTATATATATAGGATATATAAGTTAGTTAGACCTATATATATATATAGGTCTAACTAACTTATAACCTATTAACTTATAACCTAAGTTAGTATATACCTAAGTTAGTTAGATAATAAGTTAGACCTATATATATATAGAGTGCTTTATGTTTTTAAATTAAATATATCTGAAACAATTTCGCTTTAGTTTGTTAATTTGTTATACGCTTCAGTCTTGAAAGCGCTAATTGTATATCAAATAACATAGACTAAAATTCAAACATTGAATATTTAACCTGCATAATATTTTTAATTAACGAGGATAATATTTTTTATAAAATCATATCCACTTTAACGATTTGATCAGTTCGAATATTACGTGTCTGTGAGGCCACCCTGCAACAAAAGCTCCCCTTCGGGCGTTAACGAAGCCTCAGCTATTTGTGTTAGAGAAATTGCATTAATGCGAGGATATAGCCGCAGAAGCTGTGTAGCAACCCCAAGAAGGTACATCAACATCACGGAGATTGTACCGACAAACGCGTTTATTTACCATAAATTCATAAATACCGGTCGGCATGCCGACGATGCTATGAAAACGTGGATGCATGTCAAACTTTCCTGTTTGCAAAACCTCGAGCTATTTAATCAAACATCGTCAATAAAAAGCGTGCTGTGCGCGTCAGGAAGTTGTAAAGTATTCGTACGTGAACTGGGAATTTCCTGTATCAATATGACACTTCACTTAAATGTATTTAAATATAGTATTATAAATAAAACTTTTAATTTAAACTATACTCCTAGACAACGTTATGAACTTGTGTAGATTAAACATTAAATTTATGAAATACAGCGTGACGCATTTATCAATGCCCGTGACTTTTTAATGTAGTTGAGCTGTATATTATATTGACTTAAAATTGAAAAAGGATAAATTATGGCTACAATATTTTTTAGTTTTTATTTAAAGAGTCGTACTTTTATGACAACATAAATGTTTTTTTGATAATTACCTTGACAAGTTGATATATAAATTGTTATATGCTTTTCCACAAATATTCTAGAATCTGAAGTATCTGTAAAGTCGAACGAGAAATTAATATTATTATTATTACGTCTTTCAAATTTATACTTATAATAGTATTATTTTTATATGAAAATACTTATAATAACATCCCATAAAGGCGCTAATAGCAGTTATATGTACAGTAGCATGCAAAAAATGCATCTTCATGGTAATCATCATATTTGGTATATAACTAAAAATATGTTATATATTTTTACACTATTTAAATTAAAGTATAAAAAAACAATTTTTCTAAATGTATGTTCCCATAAAAAAAACGTATTATTATTTATATGAAATAATTATTTTGTTGCAAAGCTTTTAATACTGTTAAAATATAGAAAAGCGAGTTCGTGGTCTAATTCTACTTGGCAAACTCTTTTGATCCTTGTTGATTGTTTGCTCGTTTAGTTATGCAATTTTTCTTATATAAGTCAAAATTATAATGGCTTAATTAATGATTTTTTTAGGGATTATTTGCAATGTTACTATTACTGCATTAATCAAATTAGTATTTTCGCCATTTGACGGGGTGAGGATACATACAATAAGATGTAGTCTAAATTTGAGATATGTGATTTTTCATTAAAGGAATAAAAAGAAAATTCAGTAAAATTTTATAATATACTTTTCATTCCGGATTATAATAAGTAACCCTAGATTATTCACTACAAACATAGTGCACCCTATCTGACACCAAATAAATTTATTCTAGTTAAATCATAAAATTAATGTTTGCTTATAAAAGATTTTTTAATTTATTTTTTGTCGATAACCTAATTGTCGAAAAAGGCATAACATTATCTCAACACCACTTAATTATAATTGTGGAAAATTCGGCATTATAATTTTTATAAATATTTTCACCAAAAAGGCTAACAATCAATTAGCTGAGTAATTATTCAAAAACAATATAGACACACCCTTAAATGAGTGATAAGAAATCCAACCGAAGATATGTATAAAATTTTGAGAAATAATGCATGTTATTTTTAGGCTACTGGCAATTTTACTTATATTTAATTACAAAATATAAATATTTGTAAAGACTTGCTTGAAAAATATATATAATAAATCTAAAATTTAACATTTAATATTATGTAAAATATTAGAAATATATAAATATTATAATATTACTACTTGATGTTTCTCTTTGCAACATTTACATAAAATAATTACGATTTGCAGTGACATATCTAAAATTATATCATACTACGATTATAATACCCGATTGATAAACATATATAATATACATAAATCTCGTGACAAATACAGGAAATTATGCACGGTATTTGCGTTACACATTTACAAGGAAATTATGAATGAATTAATGCATTTCCGTAATCGATATTAATAAAATATTTATATGCTTTTATATGATACAATATATTATAATAAACATATTTTTTTGTATATCAGATATGTGTCTTTTGTAGCCATTTAACAATACGTAATATAAGACAACAAATAATAATTTATAAGACTAGTTATATAAATAGTAAAATATTGAATGTGGAGCTTTCGCACCTTTTTTTGCCTAAAGCAGTAAGCTTGCAGCACTAAATCGGTTAATAAAATTATGCATACAGTCGAGCTCGCTATATATTATCATCTCTTTGCAATGTCATCGTTTTATCCGTTGTATTGCTATAACCGTGTTATTCCAGCTAAACACATCGGAAACACGGCCAGCACATCGACACACATAATTTAAAGTGCCAGCTTATTATTTTGCTGTAATAGAGTGTTTAACGACTCCTCGAAGGGTCAGAAGTGGGAAAAGCGACCGGGAAACGGTCGTAAATCCTTTGGCAATAAGTCACGCTGTCTCAGCACTGGCCATTTGCTTGAAATATACTAGTATTTTTCTCGTCCTTTTTTGTTTTGTACTCGAGAAAATCGCTCAAAGCTTGCCGAAATAATGGCCGAAAATAACGAGTTTCGAGAATGATGGATTCGCTTTAGAAGCGCAGTATGGCAGGATAATTTTTATTTTTTATTTATGACGATGAGCTTATGTACAGGTAGACTTAATCAGGGGTTTCATACTTAGCATAGTTAAAATATAATGTTCTTATATTTAACTAGTAACATACTTATTTAAAATTGAAAATTTAAGTAGGATGAATAACCAATCATTTTCTATATTTATTACGCAAATATTTTTTTATCAATCTAAACTAAAAAATCACAAGCTAATCTATCTATTAATATTTATTTACGTTGAATAACATAAAGTGTAGAGTTATAGTATTTATTTTTTGTTTTACATCATTAGCTAAGCTAAACTTAGATATTGACAATTTTATTAAGATTGAGTCAAACGCCAGAAAATACATTGCCCATTCATAGGTTAAGCTCCTGTGATTTATTATTTGCATTTTTGTTTTGGTTTTATATACTTTTTATTTTTGATTTATTAAATCTTACGATTTATTTTTGAATGATGACATTAGCTATCTTAAATTATTGTACCTATCTGATATTTCTTATAATTATTGCTTTTAATGATATATGTTAATAAATAGGTATGCAAATACTTTCATTTAAAAGTCAAAGTATTATGTTTATGTAATTCATAAATGTATTTTATTTTAAAGCACATTATGCAAAGTCAAGCTGTTCACTATATGCTACCCGTCAACATATTACTCGTTCAGACATTTTAGCTTTTACCGATTCGTTTGACGTATCCACGTACACGTATTGAATATTCAATGCTATGAATAGTCGTCAAAGTCGAAAATATATTTTACTTATGGCAAAGTAAGCAACCGTGTTCGTCGTCAGTTAGTTTTTGATCGAATTTGTCTGTGAATCTGACATGTTTATTTTCACATTGTTGGCTCGTCACGTTCCATGTTAACTATCCTACATAAGATTCCTTTTTTTAAATACTAACAATTCAGTAATGCGATACTGAGTGCTCTAAAATGACTATTGAATTTCATGAACATAAATCTTAGTAACAGCAAAAAAAAACATCCCCTACAATGTAATTTACTATTCTAGAAATGCAGCTGTTTATTTGAAGGATTTAACTGCGTTTTTGTTACACTCGAGTGACATGCAATTAGTGATAATTTATGGTTTTACAACTTGATGTTAATATTTTAACCTAATCATATAGTTTGTAAATAGTATAATATGTTTTTATTTTGTTATTTATTATATATATATTATTTATTTTTACTGAATACTAATTTTATATTTTTTTTTGTTTCAGGTGAGTAATCAATCATCCAGTACTAAATTTAGTGAGTCATTATCTATATATATATATATATATTAATATACAAAAACATTCATTATTAAAACAAAATTTAAAATTTTTTACAACTTTACGAATACATTGAAATAGTATATCGCTTACTATTCGATACGAATATTAGAAAAGCTTAGTTTTATTATCATGAACGTCGTTTCTTTCTGCTTTTTTAATACAGACCACTTTGTCTCATATTGGCTGTACATTACGTTACGAGTTTCGCTTTCGTTTTCACTAGTCTTCTACACACAATAATGACACCTATGCTTGATAATTATATTATCATTTATTTGTCAGCGTTTACTATTATATTTTAAAAGAACACTACGAAAATAGTATGCAACTGACCATTTCTTGACCAGTTCTCATAATGAGAAAAGGCTTGTAAAATTTATTGCAAGCCGTCTCTAAATGGCGAACCGAGAAAATAGCGCACATTTAAATGCGCGTAAATCCGTTAACAATGCACGAATGTGTCCACGTAAATAAATCCGTATGGCATCTCATTTCGACCGAATATGGCCCGTCGATTCCTATCCGGACGGGTTCGGTTCCGGTACATTTCTATACCATGTGCAATTTGTTCCGGACTCCGGAGAGTTAAGATATTTATGAAGTCGTGAGAGAAAACTCGTCCGTCATGTAGAAATGACTATAAACGACGCTGTCCGAGAACAAGTGACAATCGACATGTGACGATTTACATAGAGAGATATATCATACCTCGTGCAAGACTCGATTTAACGCTAGACGATAAAATTGACCCAATGAGAAAATATAGGACGTTTGATACAGCTCTACAGTTATATTAGGTTGATGCGAAAGTTGTGATAATTCTAACATTTAAGCAATTATATTTTGACAAAGAGTTAAACCAAATTATGTCAGAGAGAGCAAGGTCTGAGGAATATGGCGAGTGCTTGATGACAATTAGAGTTTCCAAATATTTGATATTTTTAACGATTATTATATCGAATAGTATACGATTAAATATTCGAATATATTCGTAAAGTTATAAAAAATAGAAACACATGGTTTGAATAATGAATTTGTGAAGTATATACACTAATTTTTAAAATAATAGAGCATCAAATGTTGTATATCATTATAAACTTTAATTATACCTGTTGCCATAATGTATACAGAAACAATATTTGCAATTACAAGGTATATAAGTTTTCTTCTTTATTATTTTATTTTCGGCTATTAATCTTTATGGCCATGGCTGTTATGTGTTAGCCTCTAAACTAAAGCAATATGTGCTTGCATTTAAATTTAACGTTATTTTTATCGATTAGTGGGTTAGTGTGGTTATGCGAAATATTTTTATTATATTTTCTGGTATGAAAATGACAGTATTCTATAATTGTTGGTATTGGACAGCTCATTTTTTTTAAATTAGTGTAAAAGATGTATTATATATTATTTTTATAGATCTATTTTGAATGACTTGCAATTTAGAAGAATGATACTACTAGTGTTAATCAACACTGGGAAAGCTTATTTTAAAATGGGTCTTATTAATTGTTTATAAATTTAAAAAATATTTATTATAGTTAGCGTGCTCTTTTTACTAAATATCGGTCCATGGGCCGCAATGGTGGCAAGTCATTGCGGCCATTTGTAGCCATATAGACATTGTTCCAAAATATGTTTATTACGTATGTCCATGTATTTTACGTTAGTTTTCCATTTTATGTTAATGTCCTGTTGTGACAGTGTTTGTCTATGTTTTGTAAAAATAATTGCTTCTGTTTTAATTTTTCATCTCTCTAAATATTTATTTGTGATTTCAAAAGATATTTGTAATTTATTTGCAATTAATTTAATACCATAAGCACTCATTATAATAACTGTATCGTCAGCGTATTTTTTAAATAGAAACAGCCCGAGCAAATCACCCTGAAGAACTCCAGCTATAATTTTACGCGGTATTTGTGCTCATTATTTAGTGAAACAACATAGCTTCTCCTTCTCAGGTATAAGCGTAATGAGCGTAGCAGATAGTCAGTGATTTTATATTTGTATAGTTTATGTTCTGGCTTATAAAATCTTGATGATTGTGCAAGTACAAAGTCCTCTGACCAATGTTAATAAAATAGTCAATTGTTATTGACTATTTCAAATCGTATTAGACAGTTTAATTTCATCACATTATATTGGCAACGTAATCATTCTATAGAATGTGTAATACGAGGATGCTGTGTTTGCGTACCTGTTCGTAGCCGCAGTCCTTCACATTTGACACTGACCTTTTAGTGCACATGTTCGGCGTATATGTTTAAACATCGATCTTTCCATATGTTAAGTTTACAGTTTTAATACAACTGCTTTCTAACTAATAAATTCTTTAGTAAAAAAAAAAAACATTTTTTTTATTAATATTGTATAAATAATATTTTTGATTTTATTATTAAATTATATAAATAAATAAAAAATATGGTGAGAATCACTGCCATCATATGCAAAAATTAGACTTAACTTGTAATTTGTTGGAACGACTGTGACCAGATTTTTTTAAGGATGTTTTTCAACATAGACTCACGCAAATATTTGTGATTTCCCAAATTAATACACTTTCCTAAATCAATTAGTGGTTTATGACATTTTTAGTGAGTCTTTCGCGACTAATTCGATAATTACAGTTAATTAGTAAGACTATATTATTGGATCGGCTGCACACTATCAGAAATTTCAAAAATGTATTTATATAAATCCAGAATATATTCTAAACATAATTTTGATTATTTAAGAAGTAACTTCAAGTTCTGACGTGTACTTTTTAAGTCTAACATAATAAATTCAACTTAACTATATATAATTTATTCGTATATTAATATATTTGAATGTGAATTTCATATATGCCATTAAATATTTAAAGAAATATTTTCTCGTACTTATATATTTATTACATAATTTGTATTCAACGAGTGTTTCGCCTTCGAATGCGTATGGCTCGTTCTGTTTTCGATTATAAACATTATATTATATAAGTACTTATTAAATAATTTTATATATGAACTACAAAAAAATAGCATTATAGACAAGCGTGTCACTTAAAAATTCCATAAAAATTCTATAAAGAGCATTAATAAAATCATAAAATAAATGTTAAGGCCGAATATTTCGAATTCTCACCATCGCTTAAATATCTCATCAAGACAAATTTTTGGAATTGCTGTGTAAATCTCTATGATTCCTATTATAGCCGTGAAAATAAATCGCCACAAATTGATTATGAAAAATGGCACGGACGTTGATGTTCTCGTTTTAATTTATGACGATTAATATCACATATATGTACATGGATGTGAAAGATAGAGCGCTGGTTTCGGATCCGGTCTTAAACTGCTCTCAGCCAAAGGTTAATTTCTCAATCATGCTTCTCTGGCGAGTGTGTTTACTTCCATTATATCATCCGATAAGCACAAAACAAAAACTTTCACCATTATCGATCATCGATCAATCCGTGAAAATGCAAACGATGGATTCGTTAACCCCGAGACGTGATGTATGGACACGCACTCTTTCAATGCCCTTTGTCGGCTGGGTGGATTTTTGAATAAGTACAGGGCCGACTGAGAATTTCATTGGTCATTTTTAGCTTTAAATAGCTAATACTTAAAGAAAAAGGGTGAGACTTTGTAGCCAAATATACGCTGGAAAAACTGGTGCGTGAAATATTTTCAGTTATTAACGCAATTGTTTGGTCCAAAGATCTCTTTCCTATTGCTGTCTTTTATTTTGGTCGTGTTGGTTTCTCTTTTCGTTTAATAGAAATAGTCGTTAGAATGACCTTTAAATTATAATGAATTGTGCAGGTGGTTGAAACAGAAGTAAGAGTATCATGATTTAAAAATCATAATTTTCCGTAGTTGATTTTAGCCACGGCCGAGGAAAATTGTATGATTGTATAATGTAATATTATATACATATTTATATATACTAGTTGATTAAAGATTTTTACTTACAAGTTTGAAAATAATACAACATACCGGAAAAAATATATTAAAACTAGCATTAAAAACTACATATACAATAATAGATTATTTGCATCACATTTCCACACGTGAAAAAATCATAATTATAACATAGAGTTCAACTTTAAATTAGTAGAGTTTGCATATCTGAAAAATACGACCTAAAAAGATCTCGTTTTCATAGCAAAACTTTTATGCGGCGTAATTAAACAGTTATTTTAGCCTATAGAAAAATTCGGCCCTGTCTTATAAGAGCCCTTTGTATAAAAGCGAGAATGTGTGAATGAGCCTCGTTAGAAGTTAACCTGTGGCTCGTTATCTTCATCGCGTGTATTATTTATGTGCCGCCATCTCACTCGGTTAGGCCGTTTTATTTGGAAATTATCTTACCACGTGTCAGCCGCGTTGATTGGTCTCATCTGTCTTCTCTCTGTTTCATCCGTCCACTCTCGACAATTGACTGAACTATATAATTGTTCCATTATCGAAGACCTTTGTCGCTGTGACCACAACAGCGACTCATCGTAATGGCGTCGACAGGGAGAACCATCACGCAACGAGTATCGGTTTCTTTGAATTAATAACGGTTAAATAACGATATCAACCAATTGTAACGATGCTGAATTATACAATTTATATAATGCAATCCAATTTGATGCATGGTAACTCGACGAATGGCGCAGCAGTCCTGTTGTTTTTAACACCCCAATGATATTTGCATTGCCATTTCTGTTATGAATCGTAGCGCCTTTCACTAATCGATATCGAGCGTATGCAAGAAGCGGCTTCTTTTATAATTGTAATCAATTTATCTCCTAGCTAAGCGTATGATTCTAAACGACTCTCATTTATTTGCCTTACGGTGAGGCAGTGCTAATTAATGAGCTTCGATTTAAGAACGTCTTCACCTTGTAGCTCGAGCATTAATTAGTTATACGAGAAATTCTTACTCAGTAGCTTTTAACGAGCTGTCTCTTCCTTGATAACCATTTTTATTTTAAGTAGTAGTTACTTTACCACACACAATTATCTTGATAAATAGAAAATCCAAAATATTTTGTATTTTATACTTAATGTGAGTAAATGTGATACATCTGTAATTGATTCTAAACATTATATGTACGTATATATTTTAGTTAAACCCTGCGTACTTAATACTTATTAAGTAATAAAACTATTTGTTTTATGCTTCGTTGAAATCACAGATTTTTTAATTTAAAAATATACACATATTACTTTATTTTTTTATTATTATATCTTTCATCAAATCATTACTTGTATAGTCCTATTTAGTCTACATTGATTCAACAAACATATATAGTAATATAAAAGGTTTATCTTTTAAACAGCCTCATTAGAATTATCTTATATTATACTATGTACAATAACAATTAGAAATCTGCAAACAATACTTATCCTCGAGATTAGGAAAATATAAAAAAACCTAATCTTAGACGATTAATCCGAATTATAATTATTAATTTCGATCTTCCATATATGTTTGAGATTATAAAATACTAGGTAGGTTAATGTAGGATTATTAAATGTTTAATGTCAATTAAATTACTATCAATAGCCACCAATTACCCAAAAAACTTGACTTGAAAAAATACAATGGCCTCACAACATTGTTTGGCCTATCATTTGTAATTATCATACGGCCTCCTTGAAACTTTCACTAAGGATTGAACTTAGAGGTAGAGCTAGACCCAAATGCGACTGGCTCTTAATTTGTCTAATATTCTATTTTTCCAATCACTCGAATCGTATACGAATTACTATCGAATTCGCTCAATAATCGATTACTGTTCGCTTGACGAGACTTATCTTACCTGCATATTACTGAACACATATTTCGTAAAACCAACTGTAAATAACAGCTGGCTGCAAAAACCACGTCTATTGGTCACCAATCCTAAAAATACTATGGTAATTTAAAAATTAAAACTTTGTTTTATGTTTATTACCAAAATAAGATAACTAAATCAAAAGGTATTTAATATTTAGATGAAATTAAATTAATATTTAGATGAAAATGTGCGTACATATTAAATTAATTGAATTGCCTCTCTTTCATGGAAAAGATTCCAGGTGACTGGAATCATATACTAGTTCCATGTGAATATTTTCTTGACTGGATTGATTGGATCAAGTTAGGTTTGATTAGGTTTGAGATTGAACAGCATATGGACGTTTCGCAACTGTCAAATTGAGTTTGAACTCAATTTAACAGTTGACTGTAAATTATTTTTACTAGCGCCTATCAGTGAAACTGTATTTTAGCTAGTAGAAATATATACCGGTGAGATTATTTATATGTCTAAATTTTATATTTTTCTAATTTTTGGATTTATATTTTTTGGACTTGGTGTGATTTTGTTTTTGAGCCAATGAGGCGCTTAGTAGTATTTTTATAACACAAATAATATATTGGTGTCGAAATATAGAAGGACCATATGAATCGTGGAGATGTAACAGGTCGTCGGGTTAATATTCCGAAGTAAAGTTATTGTGAAATGCAGTCTCTTACTAGCGCTTTTGACTAATGGTGAACGGTTTTATTTTGACTAATCAGACTGTTACAGTTCATAAATCTAATTATAATAACAATTAATAAATGTATATTATCTGGTAGCTGCATAGCATTTTTGCGTAAATAAATGAGAACAAAAAAGTGACAATGCACTGAAATTTCTTAACCGCATATTTAAATGAGGATAAATATATTAGGGTGTGACAAACAGTTATAAATATTTCTCACCATGATTAATGCTTGGGTTTGAAGAAAGCTGCCCCCGCTTTTCGGTGCGTCACGTAAACGTTATTTTTTCACATTTTCTTAAACTTGTTGTGATCTTCACTTTTGGGGGTTCTCACATTGCGTTCTACTTAATGTAAATTTCTTTCGTAAATAATGATTTCTAACGCAGGATCGTACATTATATAAGGAGCATTGTATCGTACTTTAGCGAAGTAGCGTCTCCTTGTTCATTAAAATTATTTAATTTTATATTATTTATATAATATGATCAAAACACGTTACTGCTAATGACACACATCCATTACACACACCTGTATATATTTCAACCAGATAATCATCGACAATTACGCACATTTGTTATGGCCTATGGGCTACTCATTGAAAGCTCACATTATTAATAAACGCAACGCGACAACGATGGCGAATTGAGACAACACAATTATCAACGCACGAATAGCGCAAATATCTCGTGAGCTTTTAGAAAGCTCATGATATGGTGATGTTATCTGGGTACAGGTGATGCAGCTGGACCACCATATAGCAAAACTGCGGACCTAGGGCAATACTCGATCGCATTCCTATAAGTCTAGGTGTTTTGTAGATCACTGCACTGTCTACCTACCTGCCGCGTTATGATCTAATCAATTATGAAGAAGTATTACCGGTCATGTTGACTGTGGATACGGATCAAAACACGAGCCCATCGGACAACGGTTATATTAGAAGATCGCAGCCGCTCTAACGCGTGTCCGACCAGATGTAACATGGCGATAAGTTGGACACGTTGATAGCCATTAAATGTGATGTACGGAATGTGTCATAAATATGTTCGATAGTAATAGTACAGCCACGAATATTAAATGTTATATGTTTTTAAATTATAGTAACAACAATATTTGTGATAGTGATTTTGCGAGTTTGGTGGATGAGGTAATATTTCATAGCCCCAGTCTTTAGAGGGTATAGACGCCTCAGTTTTTGATAAATTTTGTAGATGTATTGACTTTAATTTATAGCTCTAATGGTTTAGTCAGGGTACAAAACAATATGGTGGATTATAAAATCGATTTCATGAAATACTTTAGGTTTTAATTTTTATTCCAGCCACTGAAGATTATCTAAAATATATTTTTCTAACTTCATTTTAATGAATAAAATTAAACCGCATAGTTTTGTGTCTTTCACTTAGAGTTGAAAAAAAATGGGATTACGATTATATAAGATTGCATAATTCATTGACTTTATTTATTCGGGAGCTATGCAGCACCCTTACAATAATTATTATACACACATAAATTCTGTGGAAAACACGATTGTCAAATAATAATCAGATACCGATCCGGCAAATTTATCATTCGCGTCCCACGCCAATAAATCTAATAAATAGAAGAGAGAGGAAAAAGCTCTAATCCGCGCGCGAAAAGCTTCCGCTCGCGCCACGCGAGCTTAGAAAGCGCTACGCGCGTGCCTTATAATGTTATTAATATTTTTTTCGATAGGCATATCGAAGAACTAAGCACGTTTCACACAGTGTCAATGTTTATCAGCTACCGACAATAACCGGTAAGTCATAAAGTGACCGGCTGATTAAGCACCGTAAACACACGTAGACATGCGTTCTGAAAGCTCCCGACACGCCACTGTCCAATACACGTATGAGTAATATAATACAACTCAAGTACAGTATGATTATAACTAGACTTTGCCTTTCTTTTCAGACACGTTTTCAGTATTGCAAGGAATGTCTCTAATATAAAACGTCATTTTATATTTTTAATAAATATAAATAATACCTATATAAAAAAAAAATATTTCCTAACTCTTAATTTATCTCAAATATAATCATTTTGTAATTTTTCAATCCTAAAACTTCTGCTCTAATTACAAACGTTTTTAACTGTTTTGAGATATTTAAATTATACAATAACGAAAAGGAAGTTAATAAAAATATGCTAACGCTTTTTCGACCTATTATATATTTTATCATTTTATTTAATATATTTTCTACATATTTTATTATTAGTTAAAATAAAGTATATAGCATTAGATTTAATAGGGCAAATCAATTAAAATGTCTAATACGTTTTCTAGATTTCAATTTTGAATCACACTGTACAATCCGTTTGCGTCGGTCATTAAGCTTATTCTTGGTAGATCTCAATTAGAGGCGCGTACGTTGTAAACGTTTGAGAAGCGTTTTCTGCCGTATATATGCAACAGGTTGTAGTTCTTCGTACCGTTTCTGTTTCTAGAACCTCACTCACTCACCACTAAGAAAGTAAATAACGTATGTATGTGTGTGTGTATGTATGTAAATAGGAGCGATGATTGGTGTCCCGGGGACTACTCCACAGGCGGTTCGTGATTTCTTCATTTCACTATATTACAAGCTAGTACAATATAAATAAATTAATTTCGAACACTATTCACCTGTCTTAATAACAATATATCAACACGTTACAACAGTCTGTATTGATTGTTTATTGGGAATTTATGAGCGTGTGAGCTTTTGATTTATTACGTGTATTCATACTATGCATGCTTTCGATTTTCTTGTATTTACTATTTTAAATATATATTTTTTTACCTTTAATCTTTCGTAAGACTTGATAAATCACTTAATAATGACACATTTTTTCTATCTTAAATCTCAAAAATAGTTAATCCATTTTCACTGAAATCAGCAGCTCAATTTTTTTAGTTTCTATCGTGCCGGAATCAGAAAATCAAATTTATTGCTTATTTTATAATTCTTAGATCAATGAGTTTCAATTTTATATTTTAAACTCATTGTTATTATATAATTTAATAGCGATAAATTCTAAAATTATACTTGTGTTTTCTCATTGTAAAAATTTATGTTAATAAAATACATTATTTTTCATATTTTCATGAATAATTTGGATGTATCTAAAAAATAATCAGGCAATGTAACACAAATATAAATATATTGAATCCAAAATTAACGAAAGCTGTACAATAAACACTCAATATCTTTGTATTTGATTATTGTGTATAATTTTGTTGCGAAAAAATATAATGCTACTTCTTTCTTGATTTTTGCGAACATTAAAACATTGGTTTGAAAATATTTTTTTCCAGAAATAATATTTTAATACCTTGCAAAAATTATTTTTAAAACTACGCTATTGTGTTTCGATACACTTCATTGGCTCCGCACCTGGCGTTTTTCGATCGAGCGTATGTGCTTCTCTTAAAGAGGACAGTCGGCAGCTTTTGTGCTTTTTCACCTGCAACACCAGGTGTGTCCTACCATAGGATTAGTGTTACATAAAAACTAGCACAACAACCATAAAAAAATGGCGCCAGTAACATATGATTTTAACATTTAACATAATGTTAGTTTACTTTACTAATTTTTTTTAAATAAAGATAAGTTTAAAATCTATTTATAACTCTATCCATGCTAGGATTATAAGTATAATAAATAGTATGTAAATATGTAATACATAAAAGACAATATTCAAATTGCTTCGGCGTCGTAATTCATATTTAAAATGATTTACAACACAATGTTTATCTTTTACTCGCTCTTCTAGTTATCGACACGTTGACATCGACAAATAATCTCCGGTTAAGTAAACAGTTCAAAGATTACTTTCATGCCGTTGGAAATTTTAAATATTTACTTATGTTCCGCAATGGCTTTTTCTTAAAATACATATCTATTTTTAATGTGTCGTAAATTATATTTATATTTGCTTTAATCTTGAAATAATAATGCATTTAAAATTAAACCTTTTCGTTACACGTCCTTGTATTACATAACTTAACATTTTAATCATTACATATTTGCAGTGAACATTGTGTATTGAGATTAACAATTATTAGACGATTCATTTGAATTGATATTCTTATGTCTGTAGTCAACACTTTTTGAGATAAATATACATCATATCATATAATTTCATTAAAAAAATTATACAATTCTTCGCTTAAAATAATAATATTTTGATACTTTTTAGTGTAGCCAGCTTGCATCATATTTTATATAATAGTCTATTATTTTTTATTAAAAAAGGGAAGACTTAAATGTCTAATTAGATTTATGGCCTTTTTATATGATACATTTTTAATGTATGTATATGTAAACAATACTATGATATCATATATTGCTAAATTTAAAATTCAATATTATTCAGCTGACATTTACATAGAAAATAAACATCAAAGTTAACCTCATATACATGCTACTGGACGTATTTGTAATTATCATATCAAAAACTATTGCATTTATCCCGTGCAATAGCGCGAGCATGAGACATTGCTCCATCGATCAAAGGAAGGTTGCCTTACGAACATATTTATTTATCATTTACAAACAATTATATTAGTTTTAAACAGTAATAAACGTTTTACAAAACAACAGTTTGTTTGTTGTTTTACTTTTAAAGTTTTAACTAAGACCGTTGACATTTTTTGTCTTTCAATCAATCACTTCCTTCTTTTTGAACTTATTTTTGAGAGTTAAGATACATTTAACTGAGTTATCGCATAAAGTTGTATGTCACTAAATATTACTTTAAACTACTGTAGGGTGCAAAAGAGACTACTTTTTTTAGTTTACAGTTCAACTACTTTCGTGAAATATCAGTTTTGGGTTTTAGTGCGTCTTAGAAAACACGATCGCGTCCTCTTCTAACGACCGTTAGAGCTATGGTGTCCGCTCTAGCCGACTCACCGCTGGCTGTCTCCATCCACTTATACGCTGGCGTTTTTAACAGTTTTTTTAAATTAATTAGTCATAATTTGGCCGTTGAAACCTGAATAAATATTTTGTTATAATTGTGTTAGTGCGAATCAGTTCTTCATATTTTAATATTTAAAAAAATGTGCCCCCAAATGTGTACGATATTGCATGTTAAATGATTTTTTTAAATAAAGTTGGCAACTACGGCCACTAAAACCATTTGTGGAATGGTTGATGATTCACTAGATATCCGCAAATAGCAATAATGGTTTAAAAAACTCAAACAGGGAAATTATGACATTAAGAATAGTCCTAGTATGTGGGAGACCAGACGATGATGTCCTGGCTGCAGAAATGAAAGCAAACACTACTAAAACTATGGCCTAGAAACATTGAATAAACATACTAAAAGCATTGGGAAGGCTTGGAGACAATACATAATAGTTCCACATGAATTGTGCGAAAAAAACAAGTCAGCGCGTATCCGCATATCTCAAGAGTTTTTGGATCTTGAAGTTTATTTGATAACTAGAGATGCGAAGGGTGTAGTACGAGAACAATCGTCGTAGAAAACAGTGGTTATCTAAAGGTCAAATTGCAAAATCTACTTCGAAACCTGGGCTTACTATAAAAAAAGTTATGTTGTGTGTATGGTGGGACTGCAAATGGATTGTGCATTACGAAACTCTTAAGCCGTCAAACAATAACAGCTTAAATTGTTATCAGTTGGATCGTTTACACGAGGAAGTAAAAAAGCCCTGCAGTTGTTAACAGAAATCGAATAGTTCTATTGCATGACAATTGACTCGATAAAATAACTTGGCTGAAAGATTTTATCTCTTTCACCTTATTTTTCAGACCATATATCTGTTTAATACGTATCGATATTTTTGACTCGATGCTCACCACAAAACAAGTTGGCGACGACTGCTCTCGGTTATCATAAATCTGACAATTAATTTCCAATATCGTTTTTAATTGTTCAACATAACTGCCACACACAGCGCACAAACGGTTAAAATTAACCCGATACCCGATAATTTTTAGATGCGACCCCGCAACACGGTTTCCGATTCACGACTCGAGTTATTTAATTTTAAACGTGTGCAAACATCTTTTCTTTCGAATCAGATAAATATGATCACGGTACATGATGTCGCCTTTATCGCTTGCTAGTGAATTTGCACGCTTCGTGAAGGTTTTTCAACCGTAAAGCGATTTCAAATACAAAAATAGAACATATTATAACTAAGGCAAATGAAACGATCGCAATTAATATGCAAATCTTCAATACGTTTCGAGCGTGTATGGGTCGCTTGTTTTTGTTGGAAGTCTAATGGCGCGGAATGCTTTGTCGACTGAAAAGGGTTAAGCGATAGACCGAGTGACGCAATATAATATAATAGGGATGCTGCGTTTAGTCTGACAAGACGTCAAAATACATAATCGGGGCGATGAAGGGCATTGTTTTTAAAAATTTCAATATCTTAATTGTTCGCGTCGAAGGGAATGATGTATTGTTATTGTTGTGGCGTTGAAGGGCTTTTTTCTTTCGATTGACGTGAAAGTGACGCACGAGAAACGCCTACGATGATTTAAAATTTTAACTTGTACTTTTATGATAATTTGACGAAGCTGGTTTTTAATATGCGACACACTTTAAGGGTGATTATTGCATGTTTGACACACTTACTTTGCCATATAATTTTTTTCTTATTTTAAAGAAAATTGTCCTCAAAATAATATTTTTGTAATCTTACTGTGAGTTAATTAATTATATTGTACATCAATAGAAAGTTAACCTTATGAAAATGTACTTACAATGGATATTCAGTAAGTAAAGATAACACCACGGTTTATTCGCATTAAAGTTGTTCATTCTATGATGCACTACTAAAATTTATCGTTAATATATATATATTATAAATAGGCATAATGGTTTTGTGACGTTAAGGACAAAACACAAACGGAAAGTCATCCGTTATATGAATAACTGATTCAAAAATTAACAAAGTATCTATAATATATCTAATAAAAACAAAATTTTGACTTCGTAATAATCGTGGAAAAAAATATAATTCCAAAAAGTCCATTCGTGTATGCAGCGCTTTACATAGTCTCGTCTCGTTTCCTGGCAACACGTTTTTTGTCGGTTTCTTTTCTTTTAACGGATTACACTTCTTCGTCCCACGGATGAATCATCATCACTCTCATTACCATGATTGCACAATCGGTACAGAGGGGAATCCACTGTCGGCTTTGCGGTGGTCCATGATGTCATTCACTCCACAATGTTTATTATTTTTTTGTACCTATAAATATTACACAGTAAAAAAAACTATATAACAACCTTAATCAACTTCGCACGAGTCACGTACATTATCGAACTTTGGTATGCGACTGTAACGGTGAGCCGAAAATGCGTCGCATTTCATCTCGAGAACTTTTATTTATATTACTGATTTAATACTAAAAGTTTTTTTATCTTATATGTTATAAAAATAACATAAACACTATTTTTTATTAAATAATAATGACTTGCATATTCATTTCACCTGTACTTCAACTATAATTAACTGTGAATATCAATTACTCCATGTCGGTATTCTATATTTGTACAAAATTAAATTTTCCTGTAGAGGGAGTAGATATTTTATTTTTACCCACAGCTTCCCCCAAGGCACCGATAAGTATGTACAAACAACATATCAACCAGGGTTGATTCATTGCGTAGATCACACCACATCTGCCATCCCCAGGATTATTCCATCAGGACCGACGAGATCTGAAGAGGGTCGTCCTGTGGCAAAACACCTT